>NW_023494786.1:18259529-19725779 GCF_904425465.1 Colossoma macropomum
CACTACCCGTTTTCCTTATTTCACTCGCTTGTACAGCAGCTTTTTTTTTTTCATTTCACTTTTAAGATGGATGAATTTGGAGAACTTTTTTGAACATCATCTTCTCTATTACTGCCTCCAGTAACACCAGGTCAGCCCTGTCATGACACTGATTTTTCTAATCAGCTTGTCGAGGCACGTCTTCCCCTGCAGCTCAGATTAAGCAAATATGACCAAGCAATTACTGATTCTAGTACACACATTTTTGACACACACACATGCGAAATTTGTGAATTACATAGTGCATAAACTTGGAAGACAATCTGAGAGAATGCCCTCATGATTACACAAATCTACAGAATATGAGCATACAGTTTGGGAGACAAACCAAATTCTCATAGAAAACCTTTATCCTTTTACTATATATCAGTCTTTTAAACTCAAACTTGTGTTTTAAAAGCCTTGTTTGTGGAGGAATTATTAGACAGAGTACAGCCTGTGTGTTGATGGGAGATGCAGAGGGAATGGAGGTTAACAGGGCTCTGCTATGCCAGCTCAAAAGCCTGTAGGAATACAGCATAGCCCCGTGAGGACACAACTGGCTGTATATAGAAGCAGAGACAAACGTCAAGTTTTAATCAGCTGTTGGGGAGCAAAGTGCGTGATAAGTGGCTGCGCGAAGAGCAGTACTTTAATTCAGTTGTTCTAAAGAGGACATCAGATTTTCAGTGGTTTCGCACAAAGCAGACTGTAGTATACATCTTTGTTTATTGTTGAATGTTGTCACTGTTATAAAATGAACTGCAAGATTTTTAGAGCAGCTTAGTATTTTTCGATTACACAGCATTCTTTGTAGCATCATTCCAGAATAGCCGTCTTCAGTTTTGTTATTTAAAAAAGATTTTGAATGTTGAATGTTTAAAGTCACAAAAAGATGCATAAATATCATTATTTATGAAGTTATGTCTATGTAAGGAATGACTAGTCTTGCATCAATCTAGATCTAAAAAATATTTAATATAAAAGAATATAATTCAAATGCCATGGAGCAACAGATAATATTGGCATTAGTTAAAATTGTAGTTATGTTTGCACCAATAAACTAGAATATGTAAAAGAATCAAATCCATCACCTTTAATTATTGAAAGTGGTAAAAAGCATCTTGCTGTTGTAGTTAGCTGTAGCGGGCATGTCTTTTTGAAACAAATGCTGAATTTCTTGATAACATGGTGATGAGCAGCATACAAGATCTTCCTGCAGAAAATATTTCATTCACAATTTTCAAACTGAATGGTTTCTATTCTTTGGGAGAATGGCGGCGTTTTCTGTTCATCCCATATTTCTTTATGTTTGTATTGTCTACTGTGTCAAACTCTATTCTCATATATTTAATCATAACCCAGAGAGCTCTGCACTCTCCGATGTTTGTATTAATCGGTCTAATGGCTGTCGTAGACTTGTTTATGCCAATATTTTTTGTACCAAATATGCTGCTCAGCTTTTTATTTGACTGGAATAAGATTTCACTTGTGAACTGTTTGATGCAAATATTTTTCATTCAGTATGTTGGTGCTTATCAATCTACTTTACTGATGTGGATGTCTCTGGATCGGTTCTTTGCTATATGCAGACCTCTTTCTTATCACAATTATACGCAAACATCCAATTTCCTAAAGTTTATTATTGGTCCAGTAATTAGAAATACACTCTTAAACGTTTCAGTGGTTTCTTTGGCTGGAAAACTAAATTTTTGTATGAAGAATGAGATAGATCACTGTTTTTGTGAACACATGGGATTGGTCCAGCTAGCATGTGGAGATACTTCAACTAATAACTTACTAGGGCTTGCAACTGCTCTTCTAATAGCAACTACAGATTTTGTTTTTATTACTATATCTTATGTAATAATATTTGCTTCTGTAATGAAATCAGGCAAGTCCAGCATGAAGGCCATCAACACTTGTATTACACATATAATCGTCATCACATTTAGTTTAGTATTTGCCTTGACAGCTTTTTTTTCATATAGAATTAGAAATAGTTTTTCTCCAAACAGCCGTATTTTCATTAGTACAATGTACGTACTTTTTCCAAGTTGTTTCAATCCAGTTATTTATGGAATAAGAACAAAAGAAATAAGGCAGCAGTTTTTAAAATTCTTTAACCATGTGAAAGTCTTACCACAGTAATTCAGTGATGTACGCTGTAACATTGTTAATTTAACCTGTTAAGTAGCTGCATGTTTAAAAAAAACAATAAAGACTACATGAATACCTAGTACTGTGCACTTAAGTTTAGACTGTGTTTTGCCAATATTTATATATATATATATATATATATATATATATATATATATATCCATTTTGTACAGCATGTAGACTGTAACTGCTGCTGGTTTCCACTCATTCAGTTTTGTGTGCTTAGTTCCATGTTGGATTAGAAAAAAAGTGAATAACATATTATTATTATTATTATTATTATTATTATAGACATAATGAGCTGTGTTAGTGTTACTGTTATAAGTGACTTTTCTGATAACTAAAAAATCAGAAATCTGTATTTGTTTAAATCCATAAGTTAAAGCGCAAACTAATTGTAGAGGCAAACATTTCCTACATAAAGATATCTCACCCTAATATGCAATAATTCAAATTATGTTAAATTTCATCAACAAGGCTGTGCTGACAATTTATTCATTTGAATGTAACACGGCTGTTAAGAAAGGAAAAATGAAAGACTGATTGCAAATTCACTCTCTATATAGACAGGGACTTTTATTCTTAACATATTTGAGTGTATAATGAAGTAAATTCTATCATGGCAAACCCAAGAACAAAAAGTCTGTTTGACATTCACAAATTCATATAAATGAATATCCTTGATGTACAGTGTTGTATAAATGTCTGAGACCACGCTTTCTTTTGATTAACCTCTTATGCTCCGAGGTATATTTTGGTTTGTCCGTCTGAATTTACATGACCAAATCTTAAGGCAAATTATTCAGTAACTGCATGAAATGAATGCAGATTTTTATTTTATTTATTTATTTATTTATTTTTTGAAAAAGCTCCCCTCAAATTAACAGAAAATGTGTTTTATGATCATACACATATTGCTATATGCTTACAAAACTGCTGAAAGCCAAATATCTTAGACGCTCTTTGTATTATTTTATAAAAATAATTTTTACAGAGCAGATCACTGAAGAGACACCATCTGTTTATAGTTTATAGCCCAGATTTGTGGAAAAATGGGTCAACTTTCAGTAGACAAAAATCTATTATAAGGGTTTAAAATTACATTAGCCATCTATTTGACTGGAAAGAAGACGGTTACAGTTCTCATATGACACCCACTTTTTGAATGTAGCTTATGTAATATGAAAGTTGTGAAAAATATGACGAAGTGTGTTTTGGAACCACCGGTGGTTCCGAGGAGCATAAGAGGCTACTTTCCAGTCATCACAGCCATTATGTATAAGGTATTAATTTTCAGGAGATAAATGGAAAAAATCTGCAGAATTCTGTGAAAAACTCAGAGTCCAGTGGTGGCATGCTTTACAGCAACACTACCCGTTTTCCTTATTTCACTCGCTTGTACAACAGCTTTTTTTTTTTTCATTTCACTTTTAAGATGGATGAATTTGGAGAACTTTTTTGAACATCATCTTCTCTATTACTGCCTCCAGTAACACCAGGTCAGCCCTGTCATGACACAGACTGTTCTAATCAGCTTGTCGAGGCACGTCTTCCCCTGCAGCTCAGATTAAGCAAATATGACCAAGCAATTACTGATTCTAGTACACACATTTTTGACACACACACACGTGAAATTTGTGAATTACATAGTGCATAAACTTGGAAGACAATCTGAGAGAATGCCCTCATGATTACACAAATCTACAGAATATGAGCATACAGTTTGGGAGACAAACCAAATTCTCATAGAAAACCTTTATATCCTTTTACTATATATCAGTCTTTTAAACTCAAACTTGTGTTTTAAAAGCCTTGTTTGTGGAGGAATTATTAGACAGAGTACAGCCTGTGTGTTGATGGGAGATGCAGAGGGAATGGAGGTTAACAGGGCTCTGCTATGCCAGCTCAAAAGCCTGTAGGAATACAGCATAGCCCCGTGAGGACACAACTGGCTGTATATAGAAGCAGAGACAAACGTCAAGTTTTAATCAGCTGTTGGGGAGCAAAGTGCGTGATAAGTGGCTGCGCGAAGAGCAGTACTTTAATTCAGTTGTTCTAAAGAGGACATCAGATTTTCAGTGGTTTTGCACAAAACAGACTGTAGTATACATCTTTGTTTATTGTTGAATGTTGTCACTGTTATAAAATGAACTGCAAGATTTTTAGAGCAGCTTAGTATTTTTCGATTACACAGCATTCTTTGTAGCATCATTCCAGAATAGCCGTCTTCAGTTTTGTTATTTAAAAAAGATTTTGAATGTTGAATGTTTAAAGTCACAAAAAGATGCATAAATATCATTATTTATGAAGTTATGTCTATGTAAGGAATGACTAGTCTTGCATCAATCTAGATCTAAAAAATATTTAATATAAAAGAATATAATTCAAATGCCATGGAGCAACAGATAATATTGGCATTAGTTAAAATTGTAGTTATGTTTGCACCAATAAACTAGAATATGTAAAAGAATCAAATCCATCACCTTTAATTATTGAAAGTGGTAAAAAGCATCTTGCTGTTGTAGTTAGCTGTAGCGGGCATGTCTTTTTGAAACAAATGCTGAATTTCTTGATAACATGGTGATGAGCAGCATACAAGATCTTCCTGCAGAAAATATTTCATTCACAATTTTCAAACTGAATGGTTTCTATTCTTTGGGAGAATGGCGGCGTTTTCTGTTCATCCCATATTTCTTTATGTTTGTATTGTCTACTGTGTCAAACTCTATTCTCATATATTTAATCATAACCCAGAGAGCTCTGCACTCTCCGATGTTTGTATTAATCGGTCTAATGGCTGTCGTAGACTTGTTTATGCCAATATTTTTTGTACCAAATATGCTGCTCAGCTTTTTATTTGACTGGAATAAGATTTCACTTGTGAACTGTTTGATGCAAATATTTTTCATTCAGTATGTTGGTGCTTATCAATCTACTTTACTGATGTGGATGTCTCTGGATCGGTTCTTTGCTATATGCAGACCTCTTTCTTATCACAATTATACGCAAACATCCAATTTCCTAAAGTTTATTATTGGTCCAGTAATTAGAAATACACTCTTAAACGTTTCAGTGGTTTCTTTGGCTGGAAAACTAAATTTTTGTATGAAGAATGAGATAGATCACTGTTTTTGTGAACACATGGGATTGGTCCAGCTAGCATGTGGAGATACTTCAACTAATAACTTACTAGGGCTTGCAACTGCTCTTCTAATAGCAACTACAGATTTTGTTTTTATTACTATATCTTATGTAATAATATTTGCTTCTGTAATGAAATCAGGCAAGTCCAGCATGAAGGCCATCAACACTTGTATTACACATATAATCGTCATCACATTTAGTTTAGTATTTGCCTTGACAGCTTTTTTTTCATATAGAATTAGAAATAGTTTTTCTCCAAACAGCCGTATTTTCATTAGTACAATGTACGTACTTTTTCCAAGTTGTTTCAATCCAGTTATTTATGGAATAAGAACAAAAGAAATAAGGCAGCAGTTTTTAAAATTCTTTAACCATGTGAAAGTCTTACCACAGTAATTCAGTGATGTACGCTGTAACATTGTTAATTTAACCTGTTAAGTAGCTGCATGTTTAAAAAAAACAATAAAGACTACATGAATACCTAGTACTGTGCACTAAAGTTTAGACTGTGTTTTGCCAATATATATATATATATATATATATATATATATATATATATATATATATATATATATCCATTTTGTACAGCATGTAGACTGTAACTGCTGCTGGTTTCCACTCATTCAGTTTTGTGTGCTTAGTTCCATGTTGGATTAGAAAAAAAGTGAATAACATATTATTATTATTATTATTATTATTATTATAGACATAATGAGCTGTGTTAGTGTTACTGTTATAAGTGACTTTTCTGATAACTAAAAAATCAGAAATCTGTATTTGTTTAAATCCATAAGTTAAAGCGCAAACTAATTGTAGAGGCAAACATTTCCTACATAAAGATATCTCACCCTAATATGCAATAATTCAAATTATGTTAAATTTCATCAACAAGGCTGTGCTGACAATTTATTCATTTGAATGTAACACGGCTGTTAAGAAAGGAAAAATGAAAGACTGATTGCAAATTCACTCTCTATATAGACAGGGACTTTTATTCTTAACATATTTGAGTGTATAATGAAGTAAATTCTATCATGGCAAACCCAAGAACAAAAAGTCTGTTTGACATTCACAAATTCATATAAATGAATATCCTTGATGTACAGTGTTGTATAAATGTCTGAGACCACCCTTTCTTTTGATTAACCTCTTATGCTCCGAGGTATATTTTGGTTTGTCCATCTGAATTTACATGACCAAATCTTAAGGCAAATTATTCAGTAACTGCATGAAATGAATGCAGATTTTTATTTTATTTATTTATTCATTTATTTTTTGAAAAAGCTCCCCTCAAATTAACAGAAAATGTGTTTTATGATCATACACATATTGCTATATGCTTACAAAACTGCTGAAAGCCAAATATCTTAGACGCTCTTTGTATTATTTTATAAAAATAATTTTTACAGAGCAGATCACTGAAGAGACACCATCTGTTTATAGTTTATAGCCCAGATTTGTGGAAAAATGGGTCAACTTTCAGTAGACAAAAATCTATTATAAGGGTTTAAAATTACATTAGCCATCTATTTGACTGGAAAGAAGACGGTTACAGTTCTCATATGACACCCACTTTTTGAATGTAGCTTATGTAATATGAAAGTTGTGAAAAATATGACGAAGTGTGTTTTGGAACCACCGGTGGTTCCGAGGAGCATAAGAGGCTACTTTCCAGTCATCACAGCCATTATGTATAAGGTATTAATTTTCAGGAGATAAATGGAAAAAATCTGCAGAATTCTGTGAAAAACTCAGAGTCCAGTGGCAGCATGCTTTACAGCAACACTACCCGTTTTCCTTATTTCACTCGCTTGTACAACAGCTTTTTTTTTTTTCATTTCACTTTTAAGATGGATGAATTTGGAGAACTTTTTTGAACATCATCTTCTCTATTACTGCCTCCAGTAACACCAGGTCAGCCCTGTCATGACACAGACTGTTCTAATCAGCTTGTCGAGGCACGTCTTCCCCTGCAGCTCAGATTAAGCAAATATGACCAAGCAATTACTGATTCTAGTACACACATTTTTGACACACACACACGTGAAATTTGTGAATTACATAGTGCATAAACTTGGAAGACAATCTGAGAGAATGCCCTCATGATTACACAAATCTACAGAATATGAGCATACAGTTTGGGAGACAAACCAAATTCTCATAGAAAACCTTTATATCCTTTTACTATATATCAGTCTTTTAAACTCAAACTTGTGTTTTAAAAGCCTTGTTTGTGGAGGAATTATTAGACAGAGTACAGCCTGTGTGTTGATGGGAGATGCAGAGGGAATGGAGGTTAACAGGGCTCTGCTATGCCAGCTCAAAAGCCTGTAGGAATACAGCATAGCCCCGTGAGGACACAACTGGCTGTATATAGAAGCAGAGACAAACGTCAAGTTTTAATCAGCTGTTGGGGAGCAAAGTGCGTGATAAGTGGCTGCGCGAAGAGCAGTACTTTAATTCAGTTGTTCTAAAGAGGACATCAGATTTTCAGTGGTTTTGCACAAAACAGACTGTAGTATACATCTTTGTTTATTGTTGAATGTTGTCACTGTTATAAAATGAACTGCAAGATTTTTAGAGCAGCTTAGTATTTTTCGATTACACAGCATTCTTTGTAGCATCATTCCAGAATAGCCGTCTTCAGTTTTGTTATTTAAAAAAGATTTTGAATGTTGAATGTTTAAAGTCACAAAAAGATGCATAAATATCATTATTTATGAAGTTATGTCTATGTAAGGAATGACTAGTCTTGCATCAATCTAGATCTAAAAAATATTTAATATAAAAGAATATAATTCAAATGCCATGGAGCAACAGATAATATTGGCATTAGTTAAAATTGTAGTTATGTTTGCACCAATAAACTAGAATATGTAAAAGAATCAAATCCATCACCTTTAATTATTGAAAGTGGTAAAAAGCATCTTGCTGTTGTAGTTAGCTGTAGCGGGCATGTCTTTTTGAAACAAATGCTGAATTTCTTGATAACATGGTGATGAGCAGCATACAAGATCTTCCTGCAGAAAATATTTCATTCACAATTTTCAAACTGAATGGTTTCTATTCTTTGGGAGAATGGCGGCGTTTTCTGTTCATCCCATATTTCTTTATGTTTGTATTGTCTACTGTGTCAAACTCTATTCTCATATATTTAATCATAACCCAGAGAGCTCTGCACTCTCCGATGTTTGTATTAATCGGTCTAATGGCTGTCGTAGACTTGTTTATGCCAATATTTTTTGTACCAAATATGCTGCTCAGCTTTTTATTTGACTGGAATAAGATTTCACTTGTGAACTGTTTGATGCAAATATTTTTCATTCAGTATGTTGGTGCTTATCAATCTACTTTACTGATGTGGATGTCTCTGGATCGGTTCTTTGCTATATGCAGACCTCTTTCTTATCACAATTATACGCAAACATCCAATTTCCTAAAGTTTATTATTGGTCCAGTAATTAGAAATACACTCTTAAACGTTTCAGTGGTTTCTTTGGCTGGAAAACTAAATTTTTGTATGAAGAATGAGATAGATCACTGTTTTTGTGAACACATGGGATTGGTCCAGCTAGCATGTGGAGATACTTCAACTAATAACTTACTAGGGCTTGCAACTGCTCTTCTAATAGCAACTACAGATTTTGTTTTTATTACTATATCTTATGTAATAATATTTGCTTCTGTAATGAAATCAGGCAAGTCCAGCATGAAGGCCATCAACACTTGTATTACACATATAATCGTCATCACATTTAGTTTAGTATTTGCCTTGACAGCTTTTTTTTCATATAGAATTAGAAATAGTTTTTCTCCAAACAGCCGTATTTTCATTAGTACAATGTACGTACTTTTTCCAAGTTGTTTCAATCCAGTTATTTATGGAATAAGAACAAAAGAAATAAGGCAGCAGTTTTTAAAATTCTTTAACCATGTGAAAGTCTTACCACAGTAATTCAGTGATGTACGCTGTAACATTGTTAATTTAACCTGTTAAGTAGCTGCATGTTTAAAAAAAACAATAAAGACTACATGAATACCTAGTACTGTGCACTAAGTTTAGACTGTGTTTTGCCAATATATATATATATATATATATATATATATATATATATATATATATATATATATATATATTTTTTTTTTTTTCCATTTTGTACAGCATGTAGACTGTAACTGCTGCTGGTTTCCACTCATTCAGTTTTGTGTGCTTAGTTCCATGTTGGATTAGAAAAAAAGTGAATAACATATTATTATTATTATTATTATTATTATTATTATAGACATAATGAGCTGTGTTAGTGTTACTGTTATAAGTGACTTTTCTGATAACTAAAAAATCAGAAATCAGTATTTGTTTAAATCCATAAGTTAAAGCGCAAACTAATTGTAGAGGCAAACATTTCCTACATAAAGATATCTCACCCTAATATGCAATAATTCAAATTATGTTAAATTTCATCAACAAGGCTGTGCTGACAATTTATTCATTTGAATGTAACACGGCTGTTAAGAAAGGAAAAATGAAAGACTGATTGCAAATTCACTCTCTATATAGACAGGGACTTTTATTCTTAACATATTTGAGTGTATAATGAAGTAAATTCTATCATGGCAAACCCAAGAACAAAAAGTCTGTTTGACATTCACAAATTCATATAAATGAATATCCTTGATGTACAGTGTTGTATAAATGTCTGAGACCACCCTTTCTTTTGATTAACCTCTTATGCTCCGAGGTATATTTTGGTTTGTCCATCTGAATTTACATGACCAAATCTTAAGGCAAATTATTCAGTAACTGCATGAAATGAATGCAGATTTTTATTTTATTTATTTATTTATTTATTTTTTGAAAAAGCTCCCCTCAAATTAACAGAAAATGTGTTTTATGATCATACACATATTGCTATATGCTTACAAAACTGCTGAAAGCCAAATATCTTAGACGCTCTTTGTATTATTTTATAAAAATAATTTTTACAGAGCAGATCACTGAAGAGACACCATCTGTTTATAGTTTATAGCCCAGATTTGTGGAAAAATGGGTCAACTTTCAGTAGACAAAAATCTATTATAAGGGTTTAAAATTACATTAGCCATCTATTTGACTGGAAAGAAGACGGTTACAGTTCTCATATGACACCCACTTTTTAAATGTAGCTTATGTAATATGAAAGTTGTGAAAATATGACGAAGTGTGTTTTGGAACCACCGGTGGTTCCGAGGAGCATAAGAGGCTACTTTCCAGTCATCACAGCCATTATGTATAAGGTATTAATTTTCAGGAGATAAATGGAAAAAATCTGCAGAATTCTGTGAAAAACTCAGAGTCCAGTGGCAGCATGCTTTACAGCAACACTACCCGTTTTCCTTATTTCACTCGCTTGTACAACAGCTTTTTTTTTTTTCATTTCACTTTTAAGATGGATGAATTTGGAGAACTTTTTTGAACATCATCTTCTCTATTACTGCCTCCAGTAACACCAGGTCAGCCCTGTCATGACACAGACTGTTCTAATCAGCTTGTCGAGGCACGTCTTCCCCTGCAGCTCAGATTAAGCAAATATGACCAAGCAATTACTGATTCTAGTACACACATTTTTGACACACACACACGTGAAATTTGTGAATTACATAGTGCATAAACTTGGAAGACAATCTGAGAGAATGCCCTCATGATTACACAAATCTACAGAATATGAGCATACAGTTTGGGAGACAAACCAAATTCTCATAGAAAACCTTTATATCCTTTTACTATATATCAGTCTTTTAAACTCAAACTTGTGTTTTAAAAGCCTTGTTTGTGGAGGAATTATTAGACAGAGTACAGCCTGTGTGTTGATGGGAGATGCAGAGGGAATGGAGGTTAACAGGGCTCTGCTATGCCAGCTCAAAAGCCTGTAGGAATACAGCATAGCCCCGTGAGGACACAACTGGCTGTATATAGAAGCAGAGACAAACGTCAAGTTTTAATCAGCTGTTGGGGAGCAAAGTGCGTGATAAGTGGCTGCGCGAAGAGCAGTACTTTAATTCAGTTGTTCTAAAGAGGACATCAGATTTTCAGTGGTTTTGCACAAAACAGACTGTAGTATACATCTTTGTTTATTGTTGAATGTTGTCACTGTTATAAAATGAACTGCAAGATTTTTAGAGCAGCTTAGTATTTTTCGATTACACAGCATTCTTTGTAGCATCATTCCAGAATAGCCGTCTTCAGTTTTGTTATTTAAAAAAGATTTTGAATGTTGAATGTTTAAAGTCACAAAAAGATGCATAAATATCATTATTTATGAAGTTATGTCTATGTAAGGAATGACTAGTCTTGCATCAATCTAGATCTAAAAAATATTTAATATAAAAGAATATAATTCAAATGCCATGGAGCAACAGATAATATTGGCATTAGTTAAAATTGTAGTTATGTTTGCACCAATAAACTAGAATATGTAAAAGAATCAAATCCATCACCTTTAATTATTGAAAGTGGTAAAAAGCATCTTGCTGTTGTAGTTAGCTGTAGCGGGCATGTCTTTTTGAAACAAATGCTGAATTTCTTGATAACATGGTGATGAGCAGCATACAAGATCTTCCTGCAGAAAATATTTCATTCACAATTTTCAAACTGAATGGTTTCTATTCTTTGGGAGAATGGCGGCGTTTTCTGTTCATCCCATATTTCTTTATGTTTGTATTGTCTACTGTGTCAAACTCTATTCTCATATATTTAATCATAACCCAGAGAGCTCTGCACTCTCCGATGTTTGTATTAATCGGTCTAATGGCTGTCGTAGACTTGTTTATGCCAATATTTTTTGTACCAAATATGCTGCTCAGCTTTTTATTTGACTGGAATAAGATTTCACTTGTGAACTGTTTGATGCAAATATTTTTCATTCAGTATGTTGGTGCTTATCAATCTACTTTACTGATGTGGATGTCTCTGGATCGGTTCTTTGCTATATGCAGACCTCTTTCTTATCACAATTATACGCAAACATCCAATTTCCTAAAGTTTATTATTGGTCCAGTAATTAGAAATACACTCTTAAACGTTTCAGTGGTTTCTTTGGCTGGAAAACTAAATTTTTGTATGAAGAATGAGATAGATCACTGTTTTTGTGAACACATGGGATTGGTCCAGCTAGCATGTGGAGATACTTCAACTAATAACTTACTAGGGCTTGCAACTGCTCTTCTAATAGCAACTACAGATTTTGTTTTTATTACTATATCTTATGTAATAATATTTGCTTCTGTAATGAAATCAGGCAAGTCCAGCATGAAGGCCATCAACACTTGTATTACACATATAATCGTCATCACATTTAGTTTAGTATTTGCCTTGACAGCTTTTTTTTCATATAGAATTAGAAATAATTTTTCTCCAAACAGCCGTATTTTCATTAGTACAATGTACGTACTTTTTCCAAGTTGTTTCAATCCAGTTATTTATGGAATAAGAACAAAAGAAATAAGGCAGCAGTTTTTAAAATTCTTTAACCATGTGAAAGTCTTACCACAGTAATTCAGTGATGTACGCTGTAACATTGTTAATTTAACCTGTTAAGTAGCTGCATGTTTAAAAAAAACAATAAAGACTACATGAATACCTAGTACTGTGCACTAAAGTTTAGACTGTGTTTTGCCAATATATATATATATATATTTATATATATATATATATATATTTATATATATATATATATCCATTTTGTACAGCATGTAGACTGTAACTGCTGCTGGTTTCCACTCATTCAGTTTTGTGTGCTTAGTTCCATGTTGGATTAGAAAAAAAGTGAATAACATATTATTATTATTATTATTATTATTATTATTATAGACATAATGAGCTGTGTTAGTGTTACTGTTATAAGTGACTTTTCTGATAACTAAAAAATCAGAAATCAATATTTGTTTAAATCCATAAGTTAAAGCGCAAACTAATTGTAGAGGCAAACATTTCCTACATAAAGATATCTCACCCTAATATGCAATAATTCAAATTATGTTAAATTTCATCAACAA
Organism: Colossoma macropomum; assembly: GCF_904425465.1. Lineage (NCBI taxonomy): Eukaryota > Metazoa > Chordata > Actinopteri > Characiformes > Serrasalmidae > Colossoma > Colossoma macropomum. Next base: position 18,272,883 of record NW_023494786.1, read on the forward strand.
GGCTGTGCTGACAATTTATTCATTTGAATGTAACACGGCTGTTAAGAAAGGAAAAATGAAAGACTGATTGCAAATTCACTCTCTATATAGACAGGGACTTTTATTCTTAACATATTTGAGTGTATAATGAAGTAAATTCTATCATGGCAAACCCAAGAACAAAAAGTCTGTTTGACATTCACAAATTCATATAAATGAATATCCTTGATGTACAGTGTTGTATAAATGTCTGAGACCACCCTTTCTTTTGATTAACCTCTTATGCTCCGAGGTATATTTTGGTTTGTCCATCTGAATTTACATGACCAAATCTTAAGGCAAATTATTCAGTAACTGCATGAAATGAATGCAGATTTTTATTTTATTTATTTATTTATTTATTTTTTGAAAAAGCTCCCCTCAAATTAACAGAAAATGTGTTTTATGATCATACACATATTGCTATATGCTTACAAAACTGCTGAAAGCCAAATATCTTAGACGCTCTTTGTATTATTTTATAAAAATAATTTTTACAGAGCAGATCACTGAAGAGACACCATCTGTTTATAGTTTATAGCCCAGATTTGTGGAAAAATGGGTCAACTTTCAGTAGACAAAAATCTATTATAAGGGTTTAAAATTACATTAGCCATCTATTTGACTGGAAAGAAGACGGTTACAGTTCTCATATGACACCCACTTTTTAAATGTAGCTTATGAAATATGAAAGTTGTGAAGAATATGACAAAGTGTGTTTTGGAACTACCGGTGGTTCCGAGGAGCATAAGAGGCTACTTTCCAGTCATCACAGCCATTATGTATAAGGTATTAATTTTCAGGAGATAAATGGAAAAAATCTGCAGAATTCTGTGAAAAACTCAGAGTCCAGTGGTGGCATGCTTTATAGCAACACTACCCGTTTTCCTTATTTCACTCGCTTGTACAACAGCTTTTTTTTTTTTTCATTTCACTTTTAAGATGGATGAATTTGGAGAACTTTTTTGAACATCATCTTCTCTATTACTGCCTCCAGTAACACCAGGTCAGCCCTGTCATGACACAGACTGTTCTAATCAGCTTGTCGAGGCACGTCTTCCCCTGCAGCTCAGATTAAGCAAATATGACCAAGCAATTACTGATTCTAGTACACACATTTTTGACACACACACATGCGAAATTTGTGAATTACATAGTGCATAAACTTGGAAGACAATCTGAGAGAATGCCCTCATGATTACACAAATCTACAGAATATGAGCATACAGTTTGGGAGACAAACCAAATTCTCATAGAAAACCTTTATATCCTTTTACTATATATCAGTCTTTTAAACTCAAACTTGTGTTTTAAAAGCCTTGTTTGTGGAGGAATTATTAGACAGAGTACAGCCTGTGTGTTGATGGGAGATGCAGAGGGAATGGAGGTTAACAGGGCTCTGCTATGCCAGCTCAAAAGCCTGTAGGAATACAGCATAGCCCCGTGAGGACACAACTGGCTGTATATAGAAGCAGAGACAAACGTCAAGTTTTAATCAGCTGTTGGGGAGCAAAGTGTGTGATAAGTGGCTGCGCGAAGAGCAGTACTTTAATTCAGTTGTTCTAAAGAGGACATCAGATTTTCAGTGGTTTTGCACAAAACAGACTGTAGTATACATCTTTGTTTATTGTTGAATGTTGTCACTGTTATAAAATGAACTGCAAGATTTTTAGAGCAGCTTAGTATTTTTCGATTACACAGCATTCTTTGTAGCATCATTCCAGAATAGCCGTCTTCAGTTTTGTTATTTAAAAAAGATTTTGAATGTTGAATGTTTAAAGTCACAAAAAGATGCATAAATATCATTATTTATGAAGTTATGTCTATGTAAGGAATGACTAGTCTTGCATCAATCTAGATCTAAAAAATATTTAATATAAAAGAATATAATTCAAATGCCATGGAACAACAGATAATATTGGCATTAGTTAAAATTGTAGTTATGTTTGCACCAATAAACTAGAATATGTAAAAGAATCAAATCCATCACCTTTAATTATTGAAAGTGGTAAAAAGCATCTTGCTGTTGTAGTTAGCTGTAGCGGGCATGTCTTTTTTAAACAAATGCTGAATTTCTTGATACCATGGTGATGAGCAGCATACAAGATCTTCCTGCAGAAAATATTTCATTCACAATTTTCAAACTGAATGGTTTCTATTCTTTGGGAGAATGGCGGCGTTTTCTGTTCATCCCATATTTCTTTATGTTTGTGTTGTCTACTGTGTCAAACTCTATTCTCATATATTTAATTATAACCCAGAGAGCTCTGCACTCTCCGATGTTTGTGTTAATCGGTCTAATGGCTGTCGTAGACTTGTTTATGCCAATATTTTTTGTACCAAATATGCTGCTCAGCTTTTTATTTGACTGGAATAAGATTTCACTTGTGGACTGTTTGATGCAAATATTTTTCATTCAGTATGTTGGTGCTTATCAATCTACTTTACTGATGTGGATGTCTCTGGATCGGTTCTTTGCTATATGCAGACCTCTTTCTTATCACAATTATACGCAAACATCCAATTTTCTAAAGTTTATTATTGTTCCAGTAATTAGAAATATACTCTTAAATGTTGCAGTGGTTTCTTTGGCTGGAAAGTTGCATTTTTGTATGAAGAATGAGATAGATCACTGTTTTTGTGAACACATGGGATTGGTCCAGCTAGCATGTGGAGATACTTCAACTAATAACTTACTAGGGCTTGCAACTGCTCTTCTAATAGCAACTACAGATTTTGTTTTTATTACTGCATCTTATGTAATGATATTTGCTTCTGTAATGAAATCAGGCAAGTCCAGCATGAAGGCCATCAACACTTGTATTACACATATAATCGTCATCACATTTAGTTTAGTATTTGCCTTGACAGCTTTTTTGTCATATAGAATTAGAAATGATTTTTCTCCAAACAGCCGTATTTTCATTAGTACAATGTACGTACTTTTTCCAAGTTGTTTCAATCCAGTTATTTATGGAATAAGAACAAAAGAAATAAGGCAGCAGTTTCTTAAATTCTTTAACCATGTGAAAATTTTACCACATTAACCCAGTGATGTAGGCTGCAGCATTGTTATTCAAACCTGTTCAGTAGCCACATTAAAAAAATGTGGCTATTGAACCTTTTGACAGCTATCATTATTATTATTGTTATTGTTATCATTTTTATTGATTCTATTTTGATAAAGATGATCATGTTTTTAAGTGTTTTTTACTTTCATTAGTATATCAGTGACTTTACATAAATGTAGTGTATATTAGCTGAAAATTCAAATTAGAAATAAAATATTTAATTGTTCAGCAAATTTCAGCCACAGTCCTGTCTCAGACAATCATTCATTTGAATGTAACTCTGTTGAAGTAAAAGGAAACGTGAATTGCCTCTCTATATAGACAGGGCTTTTTCAGTCTTTACATCTTTGAGTGTGCTTTGAACATTAATTAAAAAACAGAACAAAGCTGAGAGAATTTAAAATTACATACAATATTACATAATTATACAATATGTCAAATTACGATAATAGAAAGTAATTTTGCTTTAAAATATGCAGAAGTGTGTTTGTCTGTAGTCTGTCTGTAGGAGAACTTATTTCACTTTGATAATCAACAAAGCATAATTTGTCTAAACATTTGCATACATTTGAGTACCATTTAAAGGTCTGGAAACCCTTACTATATTAATATGTACATTTCAATATTTAAAAAAATAGACATGAAAGTATATTTGTACATGTTATTCAGCATTTCATAATTTCTTTGGGAATAAATAATATGCCAGATTTACCCTTTTATTTAAATTTTATATATATTTTTTTTATTTTCTAAATGATGATATTGTAAAAATTCTGTGTTGACATTTGATCACTGATTTTTCAAATTTTGAGTATTAAGTTTATAAAATATTTTTTATAAAAATTATAATATATATTGTAGAAGTTTAACATTATATTATAGTGTTTTTATACATGTACATTTGCAACAAAATTGGTATCATATTATTGAAAACATTAAAAATATAAACAATTGAATGTATGAGTTAAATATGATAAAATTGCACAAATGTTAATGAACAGTTATTCTTTATTGTTGAATTAATCATTTTGGGGAAAAAACATTGTGGCATGTGCATAACACTCAGTACATAGTAAGACCACCTTTGGCTTGAATTGCATCCTCCAAATATTGTTTGTAGCCAGCTAACAGTCTTTTTATCTGATTTTGGGAAACTTCTAGTTCAGAAATATACATAGATTGTCTTGAGTTTTTTCCACAGTTTGTCAATAATATTTAAGTCTGGGAATTGTGGAGTCCATTTTAAAACCTTAAGCTGTTGTTTCTAACTAACTAATTCAAGTTGAATTTTGATAATATTTCAGATCGTTGTTTATTGTGATAATGACATATATAATACAGCACTAGACACATTACACAGCAGTACATTCCTTCATGTCCAACCTCCTTTCTTCTTCAGTTTCTTCATTGACTGTAGGATACCAGCTTTAATGATTTTGTTTATCTTCAAGCTATCCTCTTAATATTTCCTATGGCCCTGAGTGCCACACAACTCCAAAGCATTAAAGATATCTTTGGTTATTGTACTCAATGACTTTAATTTTTGTTTAATTTGCCTCCAGGTTATCTAAATATATCTAAATGCTATCTAAATTTTGCCTTGCCTATTTCAGACTTTTGACTTTTGTGATAAGGCCATAGGCAAATATTCTTTCTGATGACTCCAGTAGATGTTAATGCAATAACAATGCACAGTGGGACATTACTATCCCCGTACCAGCCAAATCTTCCTGCCAATCTTTGCCAGTGATGCAGCAGTTTTGCTTTGCATACCTCACCAGTCCATGAGCAGTTCTATCTGAGAATTTTCTTGGTCTTCCAGATCTTGTCCTGATTTTAACAGTTCTCCTTAATTTCCATTTCCTAATGGCATTTCTGACAGTGGAAACTGTAAGCAGGAAGTGTTTATCTGTGTTTAGATATTTTCACTTGCTTTGTAAGATTCCAATATCTTCAGATTCTCAGTCAACCATTTAGATCAGGCCATGACACCTTCATGAAAAGTTTTAAAGGGTCACAAAATTTATTGCACTCTAGAATTGTCAATATCAACTTAAGGCCTAATGTGTCTAATAAGCTCTGAGAAAAATGTCACTAGTGGATCAACTGAAAGGGTGTCCAAACTTATGCATACACCATAGTTTATGTTTTAATATTTTGCAATATGTTCAATTCATATAAACAATAATTGTGCAGACATGTCGTATTTAAGTTATTGTTTCATTCAGAGGAGGTGCTAACATCAAAATTACTGATATCTTGGTTAGAACAGTATAGTTAGAAGAACATAGGCTTGGTTCCTGACTTTTTGGATCACAAATGCTTACTTCCCAGATGAGTGGCTGTACATACCATTTTCTTGAATATGTAAGACTTTTGCACAGCACCATGTAGTGCCAAATATTGGTACCCTGGTAAACATGAGCAAAATGGGCTATAATAAACATTATTTATTCTTTTAATATTTCATTCAAAATATTAACAAAAATCAAACCGTCATTTGAAGTACAATGATTGGTAGAAAAAAACTAGATCACATTGTGAAATAAGTTGTGCCACAATTGTTGGAGCCCTTTCATTTTATAATAACAGTGATTCTGATTACTTCTTTTGCAAAGAAATAATCAGACTCACTTTATTTCACCAAGTAGTTTACACATACAAGGAATTTGCCTTGGTGAGTGCACACACGCATGACGTGTAACATACTAAACAAACCAGACAGGCAAACAGACTGTTAACAAGTATTTAACTGAGGAAAAATAAAATAAAAATACAATAAATAGAATAAAGAGTAAAGAATAGTTAATAATGCAGAGCCATGGAGAGGAGCTAAAGAGAAGTCTGACTATCTGTACGTATGCAGATAAAAATACCTATACATAAGAAGGTCTAATGACATATGTTATAAAACTGTTACTATAAATGAACTATTATTACCATTACAGAGTATCACAGCATGATAAGAATATTTGCAGAAAATGAACACTTGTATGGTTGTGCATATACCATTATGTCAAAGAGGAGTTACTGTAATACAGTTGGTTTCATTTCAGTTTAAATGAGCATGTCTGGTTTTGATGGCCATAAAGCTTCTACCAGAGGGAAGTGTCTAGAAGAGAACAGTTCTGAGAGTCCGAGGGTCTGAGGTGTGTTTTTCTAGCTGCACCTGCTTTCTCTTGTTTGCCAAGAAATCTATGATCCACCAGCAGAAGGGATCTGGCACATACAGCTGAGACCTGCAGCAGCTCTGGCAATAAAGGAAGCTGAAGTCAAATAGAACTCTAACATAGCTTCCAGGGCTGTCCAGATGCTGTAGCATGAAGTGCAGGGTCAAATTGGCGTCGTTGACAGATCTTTTAGCTCTGTACACAAATCGCAGGGGATCCAACAGTGGGTTTGTTATGGCCTTCAGGTGGGCTAGGACCAGGCATTCAAAGACCTTTATGACTACAGAGGTCAGGGCTACTGGCCTGTAGTCATTTAGCCCAGTAATATTATTTTTTTTTTTTTGAGACTGGAATGATGGTAGATGTTTTGAAGCATGAGGGAACAGAGCAAAGTTCCAGTGATTTGTTGAAGGCATTGGTGAAGATTGGCACTAGCAGTGTTTTAGGGTGGATGGAGAGAGACTGTCTGGCCCCGGAGCTTTCTTTCACTTTCTATCTGCTGAACAGCCTGTTAACATCCTGCTCGTTCATAGTAAAATGAGTGGGGGGGACAGAGGTGAGAGAGCCAGGGTGGAGGAGGAGGGCAGGGGACTGGCAGAGAGAGGCTGATGATTGTCCTTTGTATTTTCAAATCTGCAGTAAAACTCCATCAGAGCATTGGTGAGTTGCCTGTCGTTCAGGAGAAGGGGAGTTTTTCTCATCTTGTAGTTGGTGATTTCTTTGAAGACTTTCCAAACTGAGCTTTGGTCATTAGCAGCAATGCAGCTTTTCAGCTTTTTTATATTTTGCTGCCTTAATCCCTTTCTCCAGCTTGTATTTGGGCTCTTTGTAGAGAATTCTGTCCCCACTCCTGAATGCTGCCTCATTATCCCTCTGAAGCTGTCTGAGTTCACCTGAAAACCATGGTTTGTTGTTGCTGTATTTCACCCATGCTATAGTTGAAATGCAACTTTCCTCACAGACATTGTTGTATGATGTATCAGTGTCTGTATATTTATTTAGGCTGTCTGTCACTTCTTCAAAAACAGTCCAGTTTGAGGATTCAAAGCAGCCCTGTAGCTTATCAATGTCCACCATTTTAAATCTCCACCTGTCCACCTCTTCACTGTTGTGATGACAGGCTTGTTGGTTTTGAGTTTCTGCCTGTACATTAGGATGAGGTGAACGAAACTATGGAATGGAAAAAGGCTTGATAGGCATTTTTAACAGTGGTCTAAGAATGATACAAAATGTTCCCTTTTCTTGTGGCTGTCTGTACTTTTATTAAATTCGTGCTCTTAAAGTCTTCCAGAATAATGAGCAGTGAGTCAGGATTTCCTCTTTCTACTTTTATTATCTTAACAGCCAGCAGTTTCTGTGAATCATGTGTGTGTCCAGTAGATTGTGAACAGCGACCAGAATAAGAGAAGAAAACTCTCTGGGAGAGTAGAACTGTAAGGCATTGATGAAAAGTGACTCTAGAAAAGGAATGCTTAATTTTAACAGTACCACAATGTCTTTACATCAGCGTTAATATAGAAGCAGACTGCTTCTCCCTTGGTCTTGCCACTGAGCTCCACGTCTCTGTCTGCTTTGGGCAGCTGGAAGCTGGGGAGGTGAAGCACACTGTCTAGCTTAGAAACCCAGGTCTCCATGAAGCAGAGGGCAGATGTGGTTAGTAAGTTCTTTTTGTTGAGCAGAAGCAGTTCTTCCAATTTGTTGTGTAGAAATCACAGACGGTAAAGATATATGGGACCCACGCATATCTTTTTGGATTTTAAAAATCTCTGAGGGTTTTCAATAAACCCCAGAATAATATCAAGAGAAAAAGTCCCTGAGAAACAGTCACTGTTCCCTGTTTCAACTGACCGAGTGTGACATACAATCGACAACATTAACAAACAAAATCAAGCACAAAATGTGCAAGGCTTTCACCATGGCTGCCAACCTTGGCGCTGTCATGAGCCCAAGCTTGTGATGCTCCTAAGCTCTGAGTCTTCCTCTTTTTTAAAACTGGAGAACACATGACAAGGGATGTAAGACTATTCTTCCATACAAAATACCTCCAGAATGTTCTGATGCAAAAGTCCACACTTGTGCACCCTCCCATTCAGTTCATCCCACAAGTTTCTGTCGAGTTTAGTTCAGAGGACCGGGATTGTCCTGGCAAAACCTTGATTCTGTGGTCATTGAACCATTTTTGTGTTGACAGAGAAAGACATCTTTGCTTATAATGTTCTACTTAAGCGGCAATTGCACTCAGAATCCCTAAAGATATCATATGACAAAGCTTGAGTAGCCTCGCAGATGAAAAAAAAAAAAAGCATATTTATTAGAAATTGAGCACAAAAACCTTTTCCCCGCCTTTGCTCTGCCTCTTAGAGCTCTGGTCTTATAGCTGAAAACAAAGGAAGCCAGCAGTCAGAAATTGTTTGAATCACAAGGAGAGACAGAGAGAGAGAGAGATAACATGACCATGAAGAAGAACAAGCCCTCTCCAAAAGAAAAGCACTTTAATCTGCAGATTTATTTTTGTTTCATGTTGTATTTGTTCAGTTCATTTTGTTTTCATCCACTTGGTAATCTTGAAGTGTCATGAACTGCTAGACTGTGTTGACATGTTGAATAGCTACATCTAGCTGCATTTGTTTAAATAGCATTCATTTTGAAGGTCTAATTGGCAACAATAGGTCATTGTGACATCTGTGAGTTTAAGAATTAGAAAATTAATTTAAAAATGTATGTTTCTTAATCATATCACCTAGAGAAAGCATGTACAAAGAGAAAAGCAAAGGCCCTAAAACTGAACCTTGAGGAACTCCACAAGACATGCCAAATCTTTTTGATGAATGATTCCCCATTGAAAACAGGAGCTGCCTATTACCTAAATATGAATTAACCATTCTAAAACTGTGCCCGTGAGGCTGACCCAGTATTTAAGACCGTGAATTAAAATCTTGTCGTCTATGGTAGCAAAAGCTGCACTAAGATCTAATTAAACACAAATAGAAGGATTTTGTGCATCAGCACTGAGCCTGAGGCCATTCACAACACGAACCAATGCTGTCTTAGTACTATGGTTAGAATGAAAAGCTGACAAATTTCTCATATAACTTGTTTGGTGTTGGATATGCATTTTATTGTTTGAAAACAACTTTTTCCAAGACTTTAATGAAAAAGGCAGGTTTGAAATTGGTCTAAAATTATTTATTATGGAAGGATCCATTCTACTTTATTAGCAGAGGCTTCACCAAGGCAGTTTTAAAAGCATCTGGAAAAACAGTTGTAATCTCCTGATAATTGATAACAGAGAAAGAGGTATAATTATTGGGGTTTTTACTGTGCATGTTTTCCTTTGATTTATTAATTGCACAGGGTTTCATGACTCTAATAATGTTATTGGAGCAAGTTCTCCACTCACAGCTAGCAGAAGCTTTAGTCTTAAGATAACAGAGAGAGCAGGGAATGGTAAATGGAGGAGGCATTATCTGTATCATAAAAAGCACTTACCTGCCTGTTGTTTATACTACTTACCAGTCAGGTCCGGTGCAGTACCTTCTCTATATTCTCAGAAAAGATCCCACAGCGGCTCGGGTGTAGTCCGCCCCTGCAGTAGAAGGCCGGTCGCTCTCAGAAAGCACTCCAGTTGCTCAAGTAGCCGATGCTGTTGTTCTTACACCAGTCTCGGAACTAGCAGTTCAATGCATCGAGCCTGCTGAACACCTCGATTCCTCTCCAGTTGGTGGGCAGCAGTCCCAAGATGATGACCCTGGCCTCTGTTCTCTTCTTAATGGTGTCTAGAAGTAATACAAAATGCTTCTAGAGGACTTCACTCTGACGGGATGAGATGTCGTTCACCCCTGCATGAATGACCATGGTGCTTACATCCCCATGTGTGCTTAGAGCAGCGGAAAATCGCTTGGAAATATCTAAGACCTGGGCACCTGGAAAACAAGAGATAGCAGCATTACCTCTAGAGCCAGCTACTTTTAGATGTCTCACCATGGAGTCTCCAATTATAAGAACACTCTCCTGAGACTTTATCCGAGGCACTGAAGCAGGCAGAGAGCTGAGGGCTTTGCACCCATTACAGGAGGTGAAATCCAGTGGAGGTGGGATTGGTGAAGACATTCTCTTTCCCCAGCCATGCTGGCGTTCCCAGCCCTGCTCCAGTGTGGGTGTGATGATGGGCAATCCCGGTGTTAGACATGGATGCAGCACTTCATCTGGCGGAACTTCATCCATGCTTTCTGCTTGTGGGGCTCGTTCTTCTGCTTCAGGAAAGCCCTGATCCAACTGCTGCAGCTCTTTGCTCAGCATCCAGAGCTCGCATTCAGTGGCAGCCACCATTTTCTCAGCACCACAGAAAGAAGTAAAGGTTAGTTTAAAAACATGTAAATAAAGATATTCAGAAACAGAGGCACTTTGTTTCACCATGTATGGAACTCATACAAGGAATTTGTCTTAGTGAGTGCAAACTTATTTTTCAGTTTAACTAAAGGACAAATGAAATAAGTAGAATGAATTTGATAAAGAATTATAAATAAAGAATGTTAAAGAAAGTAGATATAAAATAGTGTGAGACCCTGGAATGACTTGAGTGAAAGGAGAACAGCAGAGGCAGGACATGCATAGCTGTACTTTTTATTAAACAAACAAACAAAAAAAATGTAACTCTTGATCTTTCCACTCTAAACACAAAAGGTTTCAGTCTTCTAAGACTTTTCTTGCTTTTGTGCCTTGTAGCTCCTCTTTTTCTAGTCTCTCAAGACCTACTGATTGAAACAGAGGCATATTAGTAACTGCACTCAGGTGGACATCATCACTAATCAGTCTGCTGTCCTTCCAGAACCAGCTCCCCACCCCACAGATGGCACTTGGCCATGATCCCCCTGCCACATACTCCCACAGCCCACTCATTTTTGGCAGCTGTCCAGCCATAAGCTGACACCACCCACCACCTCAAAGAGTCCTTGCCATGTGCTAAGTAATTTAGAGCTCGATATTGACAGAAAAAGTAGTACTTTAACTCTCTGTGCAAATTCCCACAGCAAGTGGCCCTGTTGTACATGCAGCTCTGTTAATCTTGCATCTGGAGCAAACTTTCTGATATAATAATTCAAAACGGGAGAACCCCATGGAGGATGTGGGGCATCTCACACAGCAAACAGGGGTTCTAGCCACTTATCCCAATTCCTAGGATCCTTGTGCAAAAACTTAAAAACAATCATATTTTTCAGGGCCTGATTAGGGTCAGGGTCAACTAGCCCATGCGTTTGTGGATGGTAAACACTGGTATGAATCGACTTAATCCCTAGCAATTTGTATTGTTTGTGTGAAGTGCGCAACATAAAGATTGTGTCCTGGTCATTCAGGAGATCACAAGGAAGAGTGCCTCCACAACACTGCATGCTGAGATATTGTGAAAAGGCACAGCTTCCAGGTAACGTGTTGCATAGTCCTCTAAGACCAGTATAAAGTGATACCCCTGTGCACTCCGGTCTAAAGGCCTGACAAGGCCCATACCAATTCTGTTCAAGGGAACCTAAATCAAGGGAAGGGAGCACAGTGTTGTGTTTGGGATGGCTGGTGGGTTTACTAGTTGACATTCGTGGCAAGATGCTAGGGGTGGAAATCTCTAGGCAGCTCACAATTCAATTCGATTACGATTCAGAGGGCTACAATGCGATTATAAAATGATTATCGATGCATCTTGATGCATCTTTTTTCTATACAGGATTTCTTTTTTTCTCACTGTGTGAGGACTTGGTACTTTTAAAGCCATTTTTTAAGAAGTCCATGATGAATTTACTTGCAATATCTATTATTAATAAATCAAACGGAAGCGATGTGCCAAGTGAACTGGAAGGCTCTCATTCACTACTCTTGTTTGGAGCACATAAGCCACTGGCTGCCACTCACCTGTGATAAAATGTGCTGTTACGGTGACATAAGATCCTGTGGCAATGGATGTCCATGCAGCAGATTACAGCTATTCTACCCATTTTTTTCAGTATAGAATAGAAGCCCTATTCCAGTGGTCATCAGGTGGAAGGCAGGAAACACCCTGGACAGGTCGCCAGTCCATCACAGTGGATAAGAAAACAGTATTACAGAAACATCCTAACTTTTTAAAATATCCCAATTTTTCTCTTACCTTTAAGACAACCCCAGAAGTGCTTTAACTTTTGCTTAAAGTTTCCATTTATACCTTTAAACATTTAGTTGGAAATAGAACCTGTTGTTTATAGGCAGCTGTGATAGAAAAACTTTAGCATACTAAGGTATCTAGCATAATGGCTTTACATTTATTCATCATACTAAACAATGACTACAAAAGTAAAATGGTTGAAAGACTTTTGGTGGACCCAAACAATGTGTTGCTTATCAGCAACTACCGTCTTTTACAGGCCATAATACTGCAGTTAGCTGAGCAGTTGTGGCCAGATTTGGAACAACCAACGAGGCATCATGGGGCTCTTCAGGTTGTGGTGCAGGTAACTAATGCACTAATTTTTAAAGCAAAGTTGTTTATACAGTGCAGATTTCTCAGCCAGCTATGTCATGAAATCTTAGAGTGGTAGCAACTTCAATCAGTAATTTGGCTCCTACGTATATTCAGGTATCAAGGTATATCTTAAAGCCTTTCCTGATGACTCCTGTTACCAATGAACAAACACTAGCAGAAATGCAGTAAGACCAACAGAAGACTAAATTTGTAGCTACCACTAATAAATCTTAGATTTATTGTTATTCAGAAGTTTCTGTCAATGTTATTGTTTAATTTATTTATTGTATCCGTTGTGATTTAATGTTTTATTATTTACTTGATATTTGCAATCAAGGTATTACCGGACACATAAAAAATGTAAGGGCGTCTCTGGAAGAGCACATATTTAAGAAATTTTAAGACATTGAACTATAAATTAAATAAATTGAATAAATTAAACATTATTTGAATAAATGACATCTTAGAACAGGCATGTCAAACTGGGGACCTTCAGGGCCAAAGTGCTGCAGAGATTAGCATTTACCCTCATCTAACTCTCTGAATTCAGTTCATGAAGTATTTGCTAATTAGCTGATCAGCTGAATCAGTTGTGTTCAGTGATGCAGTGTGCTGACGTCTACTGTGTTTTGGCCTGCAAGGACTGGATCCTGACACATGTGGCTTAGAATACTACAGGTCCGAAATGAATGAGAGTTCTTTGTAACTTTTAGGTGGCGGTACCATGACACAAGTAACAATATTGCCTAGAGAAGGTTGTGTTATTCGTTAAAGCAACGGCAGTCCTACATAACATGTGCCGAATGGCAAATCGCCTGGACCACAGGGTGGACGCAGCAGAAGGCAACATAGAGGATGATGCAAGACCACAACTGGAGGGACCTAACCCAGGGCTCAGCTTGAGAAAAAAGCTCATTCAACAATTTTTACAGATTAGAAAAAATAAGGGTAGTAGGCCAAAATTATAAATCACACAGGGACATAAAATAAGTAAATACGTGTTTAATTGATGTGCGCTATATGGACGAAAGTACTGGGACACCTACACATTATACCTACCAGAGCTGTTATGACATCCCATTCTAAATCCATTGGCATTAATATGGAGTTGGTCCCCTCTTTGCAGCTATAACAGCTTCTACTCTTCTGGGAGGGCTTTCTAAAAGATTTTGGAGTGAGTCTGTGGGATTTTTCGCCCTTTCATCCAGAAGAGCATTTGCGAGGTCAGACACCGATGTTGGACGGGAGGGCCTGGCTCACAATCTTCTTTCTAGCTCCTTTCAAAGTGTTTGATGGGGTTGAGATCAGGGCTCTGTGTGGGTCAGTCAAGTTCTTTCACACCAAACTCACCCAGCCATGCCTTTATGGACCTTGCCTTGCTTTTTCAGTCATGCTGGAACAGAAAAGGGCCATCCCCAAACTGTTACCACAAAATTGGAAGCATACCAAGACATTTTGGACAATTGAATGGTTCCAATTTTGTGGGAACAGTTTGGGGAAGGCCTTTTTCTGTTACAGCATAAGCATCAAGATTTCCCTTGACTGAAACTAAGGGGCATAGGCCAACCCCTGAACAACAACCCCATTGCATTATCCCTCCTCCACCAAACTTTACAGTTGGCACAATGCAGTCAGGCAGGTAATGTTCTCCCGGGATTCGCCAAACCCTGACTTTCCTCTGCTCCAGCGTCCAGTGGCAGCATGCTTTACACCAACACTACCCATTTTCCTTATTTCACTCGCTTGTACAGCAGCTTTTTTTTTTTCATTTCACTTTTAAGATGGACGAATTTGGACATTTTTTTGAACATCTTCTTCTCTATTACTCATTTTTCTATTCAGCTTGTCGAGGCACATGTCAACCCCTGCAGCTCAGATTAAGCAAATATGACCAAGCAATTACTAATTCTAGTATACACATTTTTGACACACACACGTGAAGTTTGTGAATTACATAGTGCATAAACTTGGAAGACAATCTGAGAGAATGCCCTCATGATTACACAAATCTACAGAATATGAGCATACAGTTTGGGAGACAAACCAAATTCTCATAGAAAACCTTTATATGCTTTTACTATATATCAATCTTTTAAACTCAAACTTGTGTTTTAAAAGCTTTGTTTGTGGAGGAATTATTAGACAGAGTACAGCATGTGTGTTGATGGGAGATGCAGAGGGAATGGAGGTTAACAGGGCTCTGCTATACCAGCTCAAAAGCCTGTAGGAATACAGCATAGCCCCGTGAGGACACAACTGGCTGTATATAGAAGCAGAGACAAACGTCAAGTTTTAATCAGCTGTTGGGGAGCAAAATGCGTGATAAGTGGCTGCGCGAAGAGCAGTACTTTAATTCAGTTGTTCTAAAGAGGACTTTTAGTGGTTTTGCACAAAACAGACTGTAGTATACATCTTTGTTTATTGTTGAATGTTGTCACTGTTATAAAATGAACTGCAAGATTTTTAGAGCAGCTTAGTATTTTTCGATTACACAGCATTCTTTGTAGCATCATTCCAGAATAGCCGTCTTCAGTTTTGTTATTTAAAAAGATTTTGAATGTTGAATGTTTTAAGTCACAAAAAGATGCATAAATATCATTATTTATGAAGTTATGTCTATGTAAGGAATGACTAGTCTTGCATCAATCTAGATCTAAAAAATATTTAATATAAAAGAATATAATTCAAATGCCATGGAACAACAGATAATATTGGCATTAGTTAAAATTGTAGTTATGTTTGCACCAATAAACTAGAATATGTAAAAGAATCAAATCCATCACCTTTAATTATTGAAAGTGGTAAAAAGCATCTTGCTGTTGTAGTTAGCTGTAGTGAGCATGTCTTTTTGAAACAAATGCTGAATTTTTTGATACCATGGTGATGAGCAGCATACAAGATCTTCCTGCAGAAAATATTTCATTCACAATTTTCAAACTGAATGGTTTCTATTCTTTGGGAGAATGGCGGCGTTTTCTGTTCATCCCATATTTCTTTATGTTTGTATTGTCTACTGTGTCAAACTCTATTCTCATATATTTAATTATAACCCAGAGAGCTCTGCACTCTCCGATGTTTGTATTAATCGGTCTAATGGCTGTTGTAGACTTGTTTATGCCAATATTTTTTGTACCAAATATGCTGCTCAGCTTTTTATTTGACTGGAATAAGATTTCACTTGTGGACTGTTTAATACAAATATTTTTCATTCAGTATGTTGGTGCTTATCAATCTACTTTACTGATGTGGATGTCTCTGGATCGGTTCTTTGCTATATGCAGACCTCTTTCTTATCACAATTATATGCAAACATCCAATTTTCTAAAGTTCATTATTGTTCCAGTAATTAGAAATACACTGTTAAATATCACAATGGTTTCTTTGGCTGGAAAGTTGCATTTTTGTATGAAGAATGAGATAGATCACTGTTTTTGTGAACACATGGGATTGGTCCAGCTAGCATGTGGAGATACTTCAACTAATAACTTACTAGGGCTTGCATCTGCTTTTCTAGTATCAACTACAGATTTTCTTTTCATTACTGCATCTTATGTAATGATATTTGCTTCTGTAATGAAATCAGGCAAGTCCAGCATGAAGGCCATCAACACTTGTATTACACATATAATCGTCATCACATTTAGTTTAATATTTGCCTTGACAGCTTTTTTGTCGTATAGAATTAGAAATAATTTTTCTCCAAACAGCCGTATTTTCATTAGTACAATGTACGCACTTTTTCCAAGCTGTTTCAATCCAGTTATTTATGGAATAAGAACAAAAGAAATAAGGCAGCAGTTTTTAAAATTCTTTAACCATGTGAAAGTCTTACCACAGTAATTCAGTGATGTACGCTGTAACATTGTTAATTAAACCTGTTAAGTAGCTGCATGTTAAAAAATACAATAAAGACTACATGAATACCTAGTATTGTGCACTGTGTTTTGTGAATATATATTTTTTCCATTTTGTACAGCATGTAGACTGTAACTGCTGCTGGTTTCCACTCATTCAGTTTTGTGTGCTTAGTTCCATGTTGGATTAGAAAAAAAGTGAATAACATATTATTATTATTATTATTATTATTATTATTATTATTATAGACATAATGAGCTGTGTTAGTGTTACTGGTATTAGTGACTTTTCTGATAACTGAAAAATCAGAAATTTGTTTAAAATGTATTTGTTTAAATCCATAAGTTAAAGCGCAAACTAATTGTAGAGGCAAACATTTCCTACATAAAGATATCTCACCCTAATATGCAATAATTCAAATTATGTTAAATTTCATCAACAAGGCTGTGCTGACAATTTATTCATTTGAATGTAACACGGCTGTTAAGAAAGGAAAAATGAAAGACTGATTGCAAATTCACTCTCTATATAGACAGGGACTTTTATTCTTAACATATTTGAGTGTATAATGAAGTAAATTCTATCATGGCAAACCCAAGAACAAAAAGTCTGTTTGACATTCACAAATTCATATAAATGAATATCCTTGATGTACAGTGTTGTATAAATGTCTGAGACCACCCTTTCTTTTGATTAACCTCTTATGCTCCAAGGTATATTTTGGTTTGTCCATCTGAATTTACATGACCAAATCTTAAGGCAAATTATTCAGTAACTGCATGAAATGAATGTAAATCTTAATTTTATTTATTTATTTACATATTTTTTGTAAAAGCTCCCCTCAAATTAACAGAAAATGTGTTTTATGATCATACACAAACACATTGCTATGTACTTACAATTTACTGCTGAAAGCCAAATATCTTAGACGCTCTTTGTATTATTTTATAAAAATAATTTTTACAGAGCAGATCACTGAAGAGACACCATCTGTTTATAGTTTATAGCCCAGATTTGTGGAAAAATGGGTCAACTTTCAGTAGACAAAAATCTATTATAAGGGTTTAAAATTACATTAGCCATCTATTTGACTGGAAAGAAGACGGTTACAGTTCTCATATGACACTCACTTTTTGAATGTAGCTTATGAAATATGAAAGTTGTGAAGAATATGACGAAGTGTGTTTTGGAACCACCGGTGGTTCCAAGGAGAGTAAGAGGCTACTTTCCAGTCATCACAGCCATTATGTATAAGGTATTAATTTTCAGGAGATAAATGGAAAAAAAATCTGCAGAATTCTGTGGAAAAACTCAAAGCAAGTCCCCTGAAAACAATAAAAACAAACATACATGATGGACACACTACATAATGAAAGATTTTATATCTTCCTTTTGCAGTCTCTGTGTAAACTAAAAGAGCGAATTTTGCAGATTACTTTAGATCTGTGGTGTTAATGAATGGCCCCAGCTTGCATCCCCTGAGCTTTGAGGAGGAAAAAGAATTGACTTTTGATATTCTAAATATTTGAGGACATATTTTGTCATTGATATTCTAAATATTTGAGGTTAGATGATTAGCTAAAACCGGTATGGTAGTTGCTGTCTTTTACTGAGACACTGAGTGACTGACCAGATGTGTTCTTGATACTCATTATTAAAACATGCGTGCATCAGCATATCCCAAGACATATAGTACGTAGTGCTAATTAAATTAAGTAAAGTCATTATCTTCTGATGTTCGGCTTGCAAATGTAACCTGTTGATAATTAAATTAATCTGTTGTGCCTGTTCGTGCAAATATGTCTTAGTGCTTTTTGAATTTTGGAGCTTAGCACGTGTGCAAAGTGAGTGCAGATGTATCACATGAGATCATTTTTAGAGATTTTATTTGTGATGCTACACAGAGCAGAGCTGATAACATTGTAATATTGTACAACGCCATTTCCAAAAAAAGTTGGAACGCTGTGCAGAATGTAAATAAAAAGAGAATACAATGATATGCAAATCATGTAAACCACATTTTTAAAGGAGAATACTACAAATTTAATGCCAAAAAAGTTGTTTACCACTGTGTTTCATCAACCCTTTTTTAAACAAAACTCTGTAAGTGTTTTTTCTTCTTTGTTGTATTTTTCATTTTATAATGCACCAAATGCAGGTCTGGACTGCAGACAAGCCGGTTTAGCACCCAGACTCTTTTTCTACAGAGCAATGCTGTTGTAATACATGCAGAATATGGTTTGACATTGTCTTGCTGAAATAATCCAGGCCTTCCCTGAAAAAGACATTGTCTGGATGGCAGCATATGTTGCCAAAACATGTATTAAACATTCAGCTTTAATGGTGCCTTCACAGATGTGCAGGTCACCCATGCCATGTGCACTAATGCACCCTTATACCGTCATGAATACTGGCTTTTGCACTGTGCACTAATAACAAGCTGAGTGGTCTTTAGCCCAGAGGACACAGTGAACATGAATTTCAAGTGTTGATTTGGCAGACCACAGGACACTTCCACTTCTGCTCAGTCCATTTTAAATGAGGTCAGGCCCAGAGAAGGTAGTGGTGTTTCTGGATCCTGTTTATGTTTGGTTTCTTTTTTGCGTTTTACAGTTTTAACTTGCATTTATGGATGCAGGGGCAAACTGTTTTCACAGACAGTGGTTTTCAGAAGTGTTCCTGAGCCCATACAGTGATTTCCACTAGAGAATCATTGTACTATAGTCTTTGTACTATTTTCAATGAAATATAGGGTTTAATTGATTTGCACATCATTGCATTTTGTTTTTATTTTTAATTTTGCATGGTGTCCCAACTTTTTTAGAAAATGGGGTTGTATAAAGACAACATATCAAATGTTGAAACTGAGAAATTTTATGTTTTTTTTTTGAATATTTGCTCATTTTGAATTCGATACCAATAACACATTCCAAAAAAGTTGGGATGGAGGCAACAAAGGACTGGTAAAGCTGTGTAATGCTAAAAAAAGAAAACCCAGTGGTTGATCTGCAACAGGTCATGGTTTAAAAAGCATCCCAGAGAGGTTGAGTCTTTCAGAGGTAAAGATGAGGAGAGGTTCACCACTCTGTGAAAGACTGCATGATCAAATAGTGCAACAATTCAAGAATAACGTTTTTCAACATAAAATAGCAAAGAACTGCTTTTCATCCTCTACAGTGTATATCATTAACAGATTCAGAGAATCTGGAGAAATCTCTGTATGTAAGGGACAAGGCCAAAAACTAATATTTGCTGGCTATGATCTTTGGGCCTTCAGGCGGCATTGCATTAAAAACAGACATGATTCTGTAGCGGAAATCATTGTATGGGCTCAACATTTCTGAAAAACACTATGAAAACAGTTTGTCGCTGCAAGAATGAGAAAATATATCACTTTTGAAACTACAGCAGTCGGTCTCCTCAGTTCCCAAACGCTTACAGAGTGTTGTTAAAAGAAGAGGTGATGAAACACAGTGGTAAACATGTCCCCATCCCAACTTTTTTGGAATGTGTTGTTGGCATCAAATTCAAAATGGGCACATATATTTGGAAAAAAAAACAATACAATTTCACAGTCCCAACTTTTTTGGCATTCAATTCAAAATGGGCATATATTTTTCAAAAAACAATAACATTTCTCAGTTTCAACATTTGATATATTGTCTTTGTAGAGTTTTCCTTTAAAAATATGATTTACATGATTTACACATCATTGCATTCTATTTTTATTTACATTCTGCACAGTGTCCCAACTTTTTTGGAAATGGGGTTGCATTTACTTTTAAAATAGCCACTGCTATTTTATATAAAATGCTATATGCTATAGAAAAATGTTAGTTAAAGCAATCACACTGTAAACAAATTTTAATATTTCAGTCAGTAAAGAAAAATTAGATTTTTTTTTTTTTTTATTGGAGTTTTGCATGTTCCATGTCACTCCTTTAACCCAGCCTAGTCCATCCCTAGGATCAGGATCAGATTCTAAGTGTTCAGAGGATGGTGTGCTGCTTGTGGAAAACGTACCTCAAAAGTTAAAACGATGACCAGGCACAACTACCAGAGACATCCTTTCAGGTGATGGGCAGGTTTTAAAAGAACAAGGTGTACAGGATGTTGACCCCACTCATAGGTGGTAAATACTTAAGCAATTGTTTTTGAGTATTATTGAAACTGAGTACTTACACTTGTACTCACTCAGATTTTCATGAAGAAGAAGGTACTTTTTATCCTTGCATTTTCATTTAGAAATGTGCTTCAAAGTACTTCAAAGTTTCTCCTTTTCTCTTGCCAATCACTTGTGTTTCTCTGTGTATTAATGTATTTTTATTTAAACATTCAACCAAATTCATATCTAAATTGACATTCATATTTTAGTGCCCTAAAATGAAGCTGCCCTATCTTAACTGTGTTAATTTGTCTTTCTGAGAGAAGGAGTACCACCAATTAGTCACTGCATCACACACCACTGCGTTACACCTCATTAAAAATAAAACTTCTAATTTGTTTATTGAAACATTCACTTCTCAATTAACATATACTTGTTTATACTTCATTATGTTTAAATGTAGATGCTTGTGTACTTTCAGTCACTTTAGGTCCATATTTCCACTGTTATATAAGTAAAAAGTTGATACAGTACTGATACTATTACTTATCCACAATTTTTCTGTACTTTTTCCACCACTGCTTATATCTGACAATCAGGCTTCTGAAACTATAATGTTCTGAATCTTCCTGTTGCTGCCCTCTGCAGGAGTAGAAGCGTAAATGCAGGACAGTATTTCTAATCTTCATCATACACCTAATTTAGTCCTGATTATGACCACCATATGTCCCGCAACTGTTTTGCAAATTAGCTAGTTTGAGTACAAGAAGCAGTAAAAGAGATCGAGTGCCTTTGTAGTAAATGAATAATCAAGGATGCTTACCCTTGTGCAGGGGAGAAATGTAACCAAGTGGTGATGAAATATCATTATTTGAGCCCATACACATGTTGGTAGCACATTTGGTGCCTTTAAGATGTGCAGGTGCCATGCTCATGCAGAAAGAGTGTATTTTTAACAAAGCCTAACTTTACTCCTGTGATCTGCCACTTGTAAACCACAGGAAAGAGGATAACATTTATTTAAGCACATATACCCCTGATAATGTCATAATATTCTTCAGTAAATGGATGCAGAGGCCACTTTCACTGTTTAATATATTGATGTATTGTCTTTGAAAGGTTACAAGAATTCATGGTTGAACTTACTCTCACATGGAGAAGAATGTAAAATATTGAAGTACTGTTGATGCTGAAGAAATATGAATATGTCCTTTTCTCAAACTTTTGCTCATGCTTTCCTTGTTTGTGGAAGAAACGTCATATTAGACAAAGTACAGCATGTGTATAAATGGGAGGTGCAGAGGCATTAGAGATTAAGGCCAGCTCAGAAGCCTGTAGGAATACAGCATAGCCCCATGAGAACAATTGGCTTTATATAGAAGTAGAGACAAATGTCAAGTTTTAATCAGCTGTTGGGGAGCAAAATAGAATATGTGATACGTGACTGCCCAAACAGCAATATTTAAATTCTTTAGCATTTCTGAAAGAAGATTATATTTTTTTAGTGCATTTGCACAGACCGTAGTACATAAATATTCTTGTATAAAAATGAATGTTATTGCTTGAACTGCAAGATTTTGCAGTTTACAGTGTTTTTCTAACATTTTCAAATTCTAATATCCTCACTTTAATCTAGATATAAAAAATAGATTGTTTCATATAAAAGAGAATAATGCAAAAGTTATGTAATGACAGGTGATACTGTCATTGCCATTTGGCTAGCATTATAGTAGCTGTTGCACCAAAAAACCGAGTGAATCAAATCCATCATCTGCAATTGTTGGCAGCAGTAAAAGAAATCTTGCTGTTGTAGTTACCTGTAGTGAGCATGGTTTTTAAAACATAAATGCTGACTGTACCATGGTGATGAGAATCATGCAAGATCTTCCTGCAGAAAATATTTCATTTGCAATTTTCAAACTGAATGGCTTCTATTCTTTGGGAGAATGGCGGCGCTTTCTATTCCTCCCATATTTCTTTATGCTTTTATTGTCTACCACCTCCAACTCCATCTTGATATTTTTAATTATCACCCAGAGAGCTCTGCACTCTCCGATGTTTGTTTTAATTGGTCTAATGGCTGTCGTAGACTTGTTTATGCCAATATTTTTTGTACCAAATATGCTTCTCAGCTTTTTATTTGACTGGAATGTGATTTCACTTGTTGGCTGTTTAATACAAATATTCTGTGTTCAGTATGTCGGTTCATATCGGTCTACTTTGCTGCTGTGGATGGCTCTGGATCGGTTCTTTGCTATATGCAGACCTCTTTCTTATCATAATTATATGCAAATGTCCAACTTTCTACAGTTCATTATTCTTCCAGTAATTAGAAATACACTCTTAAACGTTTCAGTGGTTTCTTTGGCTGGAAAGTTGCATTTTTGTACGAAGAATGAGATAGATCACTGTTTTTGTGAACACATGGGATTGGTCCAGCTAGCATGTGGAGATACTTCTATTAATAATTTAGTTGGACTTGCAACTGCTCTTCTAATACCAACTACAGATTTTGTTTTTATTACTATATCTTATGTGATGATATTTGCTTCTGTAATGAAATCAGGCA
Organism: Colossoma macropomum; assembly: GCF_904425465.1. Lineage (NCBI taxonomy): Eukaryota > Metazoa > Chordata > Actinopteri > Characiformes > Serrasalmidae > Colossoma > Colossoma macropomum. Next base: position 18,296,158 of record NW_023494786.1, read on the forward strand.
AGTCCAGCATGAAGGCCATCAACACTTGTATTACACATATAATCGTCATCACATTTAGTTTAGTATTTACCTTGATGGCTTTTTTGTCATATAGAATTAGAAATGATTTTTCTCCAAACAGCCGTATTTTCATTAGTACAATGTATGTACTTTTTCCAAGTTGTTTCAATCCAGTTATTTATGGAATAAGAACAAAAGAAATAAGGCAGCAGTTTTTAAAATTCTTTAACCATGTGAAAGTCTTACCACATTAATTTAGTGATGTAGGCTGCAGTTATTCAAACCTGTTCAGTAGCCACATGTTTAAAAAACACTTACCATAATTCTACAAAAATATCTGTTAATTGTTTCCTTATGTTTAGATTCTGTGAATGGCAGATTGCCCTGCAAATATATAGCATATGGTATAGTATGTGGTCAAATTAATGAAAAAAATACATATATATATTTTGCTGTGTGTTATGTCTCCCTTATGTTTATATCAGTGTTAATGTTTTCCACTTTATACTACGTGTTGAGTAACTCACTAGTGGTGCTTTCCTCTCACTGATTTTTGTGTGCTTTGGTCATATTATTTCTTTAGTTTGTTGAGCTGTATTCTTTTAAGCAACATTAATTAAGAAAAATAATAGATTAACAAACTATTTTATTAATAGTAATCATTTATTATTATTATTATTATTATTATTATAGTTTGTGAACATGTAATTATACAATTATTGTTATAGATGACATGATCATATGTTTGAGCAATGTTAGTGTTCACTTGCATTAGTATCTTCACTGATAACAAAGTTAAAAAAAAAAAATCAAGAAACAGTATTACTATGTGTTTAAATCCGTAAATTAAAACCCTAACAACTTCTAGGTAATTACCTTATGTTAACATTACTTTTAACATTATTTGCACCAAGTTGTTTTTACTAGTAAGCTTCTAATTTCACAGTACATCAGCTGGCAAGCTAATTGGTCCGCTAATTTTATGTAAACAAAGTTAGGATTGCTAAATTAGGAATGTTTATTTAAGACTATTTATAAGATTCATATGTATAAATGTTTGGACCTGCTCGTATACACACAATTACTTAGCAAATCTTTTCCTTAAACATAAACAAAATTAGACTGAAAATAAATAAACATGCCATGGCAGTGTTCAGTCCAACAGACAATTAAAATACAAATAGGACACATCAAATTAGTTGCTAACATTCAAAACATTAGCTTGAGGCTTTAGAGGAAACAAATATTCTCTCTGCTTTTATTTTCACACTTTTTACAAGGTGTAGATTTAGGGGAGTGTCTACACCCCCAAAGGGATGTTTAGGGGAGTGCTCCCTCCCAAAAAATCCTGCTTAGAGTCCCCAAAATACTAGAGCCGGCCGTACTATAAACAAAGACACAAATGAAATACTAAATGTGAATTCACTCTCTTATAGATGGGTACTGTTTTATTCTTAGCACACTTGAGTGAGCAGTAAGTTTTATTCTTAACACATTTCAGTGTGCAGTAAATTATATAATGGCGGTAAAAGTAAATTATATAATGACAAACCCAAAAACAAAAAATACACTTTGTTTTTATGTTTATAAATTAAAATAAAATGAATGATGAATATCTTATATATACAGTACTGTGCAAAAGTCAACGCCTACTATTTAATTTTATTTAATTTCCAGTCAATACAGCCATTATGTACAACTCATTTTTCAAACATTTTCCAGAGGGTATTGCATGATGTACAGTACTGTTAAAAAATATAAGTAGAAAAGACCACCATTTATTTAGTTTCCAGCCACCTCAGCCATTAAGTACAGTCATAAGATAAATGGAAAAATACCCTTGCAGATTTCTTTGAAAATCTGAAAGCAAGTCTCCTGAATAAATAGAATATGTAATAAATAGTAATATTGAAGAGTAGACACAAGTTATACCCCTCCCCAATGAAAGACTGTGCTAAAATGGCCAGCACAATTGCAGCTTTCTTTATATAAAAAATCATGTATAATTGCCACAAAAAAAATAGTATTGAAATACAATAATATTGTTTAGAAATGTCCCTGGCATGTTAGGGAAGAATGTCCTTGATAGGCTTCATGGCCTCTTTGCAGGCATGAATGGGGTCTATATGATGGATCAACTTAAACTTCACACTGCAAGCACAAGCCTACATTGTGTCCTAACTAAGATGGTGAAGGATGCCAAGTGCTGATTTAGGCGTCACCAGTCGCTAGCTTCAGTTACCAGACTACTGGTAGCCAGTGTTCTGACATGCTTAGAAAGGTACCAGTGAGACTGCTTAAGTTGAGCAAAGAGCCTGTTCTGCTGTGCAGGGCAAGCCACTGAAGGTACTGCCTAAAAAGTTGGTGGAATTTGAAGAGGCAGCTGAGGAGCTGCCTCAGGACACTAGAGCAGGAGACCATATCTGGATCAAAGGGCACTGGCCATTGTCTGTTTCGGTGCAAGTTGACCTTCACTGATTCACTCCAACACAGATACATAGGCTGAACCACCTTCTCGAGACTCACTGTGCTGAATTTTTATGGCAGTGACTACAGGTACACCACCACAGTGGCACACTGTGTATTAACTGCACACCTTATCAAGCAGCATCATTGAAGCGTTCCAGTAATTCAAGCAATGTGTGCATGACCTGGTCACACAAGGTGTTCTGGAGAAGAGCTGCAGTCCATGTGTGTCACCAGCAGTGATTGTGATGAAGGATATGTCAGTGTACTTTTGCTGTGATTTTAGAAGCTTGAAGAGTGTGACCCAGAAAGACACCAACACACTTCCTAGGGTGGAGGAGACACTAGATGCTTTAGATCTCTTCTCTTCACTGGACCTAACTGCCAGGTACTTCCAAGTGGCAGCTGATGAGCAAGACCAGGAGAAGACCAGGGCTCTGTAATTCCCTGGCAATATTTCAGCGCTTAATGGAGGGGGTCCTCAGAGATCTGATGTTTCACATGTTGTTAGTTTATTTGGATGATATTCTCATGTTCTACATCTTTCAAAGTCACATGAAGGGTTGGACCTGGTATTTGGGCACCTTAGAAAACATGGTCCCAAGCTGACCAGGTGGGTAGGGTAAGCTTTTAGCCTACCACAGCTGTCCAAACCTTTACTCTGCTTCCACTTTCTGGCACACTGTTTTCAAGGCTTCCTTTCCCAGCCAGCAGCGTCCTGCAGTTCCACAGTCCAAAGGCCTCAAGTCTTGAAACAGCTCCAACGGTCTATCATTCATTGCAGTTTTCACTGTCAAGGGTCTGGTGATCATAGTCATGTTCACCTCTTTAGCACCTCTTTAGCCAGCTAATGGCTAATGAGAATTCTATGCCTTCCAGTGAGGAGGTGGGAGAGAGAGGGGAACGAACTGTGGAGAAGGACAGTTGTCCCATTCTAAACAGACTGTGGCACACAGTGCCCAGCTTGAGTAGAACACTCCACCACACTGCACCCCCTATCAAGATAGCCATGAGAGTAAAAGTAGAAAGGACACCCTTAAAAAAAAACAGCCAAAATAGATGCTCTCACCAGCATTTTTGAGTCAATGTGGCAGCTGAAACAGGGCAAATCAGGGTGTTCAAAATGTGTCAAACAAGGCACATAATAGTGACTTGTTCGTCACAGTCAGTAGCAGCCTTGCTTGACACAGGCGCCCAGGTAAGCATCATTAACTGGAATTGGAGTGACATATACCCAGTTACGACACCCGACTGTAAATATTGACACTATCCCATTTGAAGTGTGGGTGGCTATTACTGTCAACCTTCCTGGTACAAAAGAACCTAGATTGTCTATTAATATTTCTTTCTTAGTGAGTCACCTACCACTTGACAGGCCATTGTTGGGGTTCAATGTGCTAGAAGAACTAATTTAAGGCCAGCCAGAGCATTAGTCAACCTAATGCTATGCTATTGGTGCTGTTTCAATCACCAGTACTGAAGCCAGAACTGAATTTTGTGCATACCAGAACAATGGGCATATTCATCAGTGCCAAAACCATTGCTCAAAGAAAGTTAAGGAGTATATCCAGGATCTTTTGGCAAAGGAGTGGATAGTTACATCCAAGTCTATACTCAGCTCCCATCGTCTATGTCCATAAGAAGGACTGAACACTTCGCCTCTGTGTTGACTATCAACTTCTCAACCAGAAGATAATCCCAGACAGGCACCCACTGCCTCAAATTGGGGATGTCATTAATGCACTTGGTGGCTACACATGGTTCAGTATTTTGGATTAAGTAAAGGTATATCATCAGGGCTTCAGTGCTGAGAGCTCCAGACACTACATTGTTTCCATCACGCCCTGGGGTCTTTACGAATGGGTCTGAATCCCATTCAGGCTATCGAACATGCTAGCAGTGTTCCAGCGGAGTATGAAGGGGAAGTTAGATACCCTCAGAAATAAGTGCTGATCCTTTAATATGTCAAGTCCCTTGATGGGCATGTGGAAGGGGTCTGAAAAGTCTTCAAGGCGGTCCAGCTCCATGGAGTAAAGCTTACACCAGAAAAGTGTAATATCTTCCTGCGAGAGGTCAGGTATGTGGGTTGCCTGGTATCTGCTGATGGGGTGAGGATAAACCCCAAGAATTTGGATGCCGAGCTGTGCCTAAAGAACAAAATGCCACAGTCTGTTGCTGATGTAAGGAGACTTGGGGGGGGTTCTTAGCTATTACTGATCCTATATACAGAACTTTTCAAAGATAACCAGACCCCTCTACCAGCTGCCTCAAGGTAAGGCTGGGGTATCACAAATCCAGCCAGCCATGAAGAAGACCAAAGGCCCACAATTTGCCTCTAATACCCCTGTAGAGTGGACAAGCGAGCACAAGGTAGCACTAGAATGACTTCTTGGCATGCTGGTGACACCTCCAGTGTTGGCTTGTCCTGACTTCAGCTTACCCTTCATACCACATATTTACACATCAGAGGAGGGTCTTGGGGCTGTCCTGTACCAGCATCAGGGTGGGGAGCTGAGGGTGACATAGGTGATATTGTTTCTTGATACAGACCTGGGAAGGCAAACATTCATGCAGACACATTGTCATGCATCCCTCTTGACATTGACAGATACATGCAGGAATGCACTGAGGAATTGTCTCCACGTGTGTTGCATGCAATCTAGCAAGGGAGTAGAGCTACTGAGCAAAAGGATGTGCATGGATTGCTGCTCTTGACATGTCTTCCAAGAACACCCACCCATGTATCACACAAAAAAAAGTCACCCACATTCGTGCTCCACTGGGCAGCCTCACCTCTAGTTCACCTAGTTCACAGTGGTCTCGGATGACGACTGATGCGTACAAGATTGCTGAGGAAAACAGTAAACAATCTAGTGCCAGAGGCAAATCCTATTATTACTGGAAGACAACGGGGTAGTTCTGCAGCCTGGGGGCAAGGTTTTTGACACCCTGGTGAGCATGGAGGTCTTGGTAAACTAAGATCATACTGGGAATGAACAATATATGTATGAAAAAAAGAACAAGTAGCAGAAAATTGAGTTTATGTGGTTGCCCTAGAGACAGGTCATCGACAAAGAACCAGTAGCCTGCATCACAATTTGTTGCTGCTAGTTAATAACCTACCTATTCTCATACCCCCAGGTCCTGGCAAACCATAACATGCCACCCAGACAGAGACTCAGTTTAATCAGTAGGAACCCAAGAGAACAAATTCTCACCAGTGATGTAACTGATTCAGAGGAGGAACAACGCTCAGGAGGTTACTGGTTCAGAATACCTGTTAGACAGGAATTGAGAGGGAAGGATACCTATCATGAAATACCTACCATGGGCCAGGGAAATCCAGCTCAGGATGAAGATCCCACCTACAGAAAAGACAGAGGAGTAGAACAGAGACAGAATGAATTCCAGCAAGGCAAAAGGAAGCTGATACAACAGTCTGAAGATAAGAACCATTACCAGATCCAGTTAAACCTGAGTCAGGGCAAACTGCCCTTCAGTAGGGCACACACTAGGCCTCACATACTTTCATGCAGTTCATTGATACCATAACAGTTCCTTCATACCATTATTCCTAGTTGCAACACACAAAAATATGTGCCTAGGCCTCTTTCTTCCAGTGAAGGGAAATCTTATGCTGCTTTGGAGCGGTGACATAACCAGTGGCAACAGTTTCTCCTCTCTCTCTTTCATCTGCCATTACTGAATGTGCAAAACTACATTTTTCCTCCATAACATGTCAGAGGCCTATTGAAGTATTTGGATTGTATTCTATTCTGTAACATGGCCATTGTTTACATTTAAAGTAAAAGTGAGCAGTTTTAATGTGTTATTAAATGGCAGATGGTTAACTGTTGGCAGGTACACTGAGTAAATGAGAGTGCTGCTGCATTACATTGAAGGTAGTGTTTGAGTTATTGAATCTGCCTTTATGCACATCTTTTAGTTTTATTCTATTCTCATAAATCTTGTCCAGTTGCACTTATTAATCAGAAGTTCACCCTTGACACAGCTTATCTCAGTCAGCATCCTCAGTCATAGTAGGGGTGTGTTTTATCTGTGATAGCCAGGGGAAGAAGGTGTGGGAAGCAGCCAAGTGGGTTCACATTCACATGTACATCTGTACAGCCACTAGGGCAGCACAAACCAAAAACTCAACAATTCAGTTTAGCCCTGTGACTTCACAAAATCCTGGACTCTATCCTTTCATGCTTGTGAAGTGTAACTTAGAGTAGAAATGAATTGAATGAGGGATTTGAGACCTAGATCCTTATATGGAGATAATAAGGATATGTTGCCCACTGCTGGCTGGCTTAAGGTAACTACTGCTAACATACCATAAGATACTGAGTGGTTTCCTAGTAGTCAGGAATTAACACCAAGCAGTCTCTGCTATGTATAAAAGATATGAACATAATCAGTCATTGTAGGCAATTTGTCTGTGCAGAATTTGATACAAACTTCTAGATTCTTTCTGAAGAAACATTTTTTTAGGAAACTAAACTGTTGACTATTGATCTGAACCATGTTACGACCCCACAGGAAAGCCTAGAGGATATTGGGGTCAGTAACAAATGGTTTAAAATGTGATGTTTGCAGCACGAACCAGGAAGGAACAGGACACGAGTGGGATTCTGCTTTTTTTAATTTATTGCATGCTAGGGGTAAAGTACACTCATGCTAGGACCATAGTGAGACCTCCAAAACATGACTATTTACAATATTTACAAAATGGCAAATATGCTAGCTGTTAAAGAGAACGAGATTCTGGACCTGGACGGGGCTAAAGGAAAGAAATAATCAAAACAAACAGAAAGAAAAAAAAAACATTACCCTAGCTCTTTAAGTTCTCACCTACCAGCAAAACAAAATACCTATTTACACTGATCTTTCCTATATCAAAACATAAACACAAGGGTTGGCACCTGCCCCTTACCTAAGGTGTCTATACATTGGGCTACTACATGGTGTAAAAATGTATGAGCGCGCCCATCTAACCTGTCCAGAACCCCAAGAAAACACAGCAGCGTTTGAGAGAGAGAGAGAGAGAGAGAGAGAGCAAGGCAATAAAGCTAGCGTGATTAACAATTTGAGGCATGAAAACACAAGCTGACATGGACCGGACAAATCTCCATATGGCAAGACAAAGCTAGCACAGACACACACAAAAACTGCATGAGCAAAAGAGTACAAAACTTATGTGTCTGCATCAGTAACTACAACCAGGAGCACGCAAAACAGCTAATCCAGGGTGGACATGTAACAACCATCACAGCAAAGATGATGTACTCTTGCAAGCACTTTGTGAGAACTTTAAAAGTCCCTCTAAGCTATGAGCTACTTAATGTCCTGTTACCAAGAAGTTTCATAGTCATTCCCACTCCCGTTGACTCATAGTTACAGGGCCCTGTTCTGAGTTCTTACAGGAATTTGCTAACTTTCTATCATGTTTAATAACACTCCTGAATAAAGTACTACTTTTAATAGCCACCTTGACAAATCACAGGAGCCACTAAGTAAGGTATTTGTATTACTGTTAGACGTTGGTTTCACTCAAAATGTAACGGGGCTTACTCTTTATGGCAACCACACTCTTGCCTTCATTTTGACCTTTGGTGTAAATATAGATAATTTAGCCATTCTCATATGAAATTCATTTTAATCATATGCTTATTTAACTAAGAATAAAACAGCTACTGAAGTCCAGATATATCAGCCCACAGCAGCTTAGGTCTTTAGTAATAAAGCATGAAACAATCAGGCAAAAAATTCAAAACGCACAATTAACTACTACCAATCTGCTGCCTTACCTTCTGGAAACAGAGCTGGTTAAAAATATATCTTCAAAACTTCTACTTTCATATCAGATCCAATTCCGGCAAGTTTAAACAGAAAAATTTTGCCAGCCTTTACTATCAACAATAAACTCCTCTATTAGCCTTAGCTACATATAAAAAATTCTTAAACTAGCAGTAATCAAACCTCTGATTAGGAAATCTAATCCTAATCTCTACAAGCTATCGAATTATAGACCTAGATCTCAAATATCTAAGATTTTGGAAAAAGCCATGGCACAACTTCTAATTTCCTACTTGCATAGAAATTACATATATGAAAAATTTCACTCTGGATTTAGAGCTCATCATAGTGCAGAGACACCACTAGTGAAAGTTGTATATGAACTCTTATTATCCTCTGACCAAGGAAATGTATCTTTGCTGGTCCTGATTGATCTTAGTGCAGCCTTTGATATGATAGACTACTATCCTACAAGGCAGGCTAGAAAAACTTGTAAGATTAACAGGAAAAGCTTTTTCCTGTTTCAGATCTTACCTGACTAATCACTATCAGTTTGGGAATGTAAACGGCAAATCATCTGCTTAACAAAAGTTAAGTATGGTGTTCCACAAGGTTCTGTTTTAGGACCTAGTGTAGCGTCATTATGCTAGTTATAGTGAACTGTGCTGCCTGTCACTGCATAAAACAATAGAAACAGGCAATTAAAACAGAAGTTAAGACAGCTCTGGGGTTGTCTTAAAGTTAAGAAAATATTTATGATATTTTGGCAACTTAGGATATTTCTGTAATACTGTTTTCTTATCTGGAAATAAGATAAGATTATAGACTTAAGAACTGTTGTTCTGTAATAGCTTCTGTCCTAACTTCAGTCTTAACTGAAGTTACCATGACGACAAAGCAGGTAAGATATGATCGCAGACTTAAGAATTTTCTGTAATATGGCCCCTGGTGTATATATAAATATCTCCAGATGCTATTTGCGGTTGGGCCTGCAACTTTACTCTGCAACCAGTTTCAGCTGTTTTCACCAAATTTGGCGAGCAGAAAACACAACAAAGGTGCTCTTGAGTGGGTTTTGATGTACAATATGTCTAAGTTGTTGTATCCAGACTAGTGACCATATCTTTGAAAGTCATGGCTGAGCTTTGTAAATGGTAGAGTGTAAAGAAAAGCTGAATAACCCCTCATCATCCTACTGTCAATGCTCCTGTTGAAGAAGCACACTGTTTGTTGTTGAAGAGCCACGTCTGGTTAGCTATACTCCAGGAGCATCTGAGTGATCCTCATGTCACAGCAAAAACAGTACTCAGAACTAAAAGCTGTCAAACACATTCAGAAGGACAAAATTCATCATCTTAAAACTGAAATTGATGCACTGGTCAGGTCATTACAAATTAAGGATTGTGCATAAAGTTGTAGAGATACTGTCACAGTGAAACCTGTGGAGGGGGGGACCTACTAAGAGAGTGACGTTAGACCTTGTATGAATCCTTATGTTCCAGTCCAGTCCATTCCTCTAATCCAACCTAGTCTGTACAATCAGAATGAGAGAATTTAGAGGGTGGTGTGGTGCTAGTGGAAAGTGTAGTTTTGCCTACACATGCTAATAGGTTTTGATACCTTTAAGACCTCTAGGTGGCATAACCATGCAAATGAAAACTTGATGTGTTGATAGAATGATCACTTTGTAAAGACTTTTCCAAAGTAACATTAACCAGGTCAGAAGGTGTGATGAAAGCGTTATTATGCTAGTATATGAAAGAATGTATATATGCTAGTATCTAAAGAGTGGTTGGTTAGTTTTACCCTCTCAAGAGAAAATGTCAAAATATGACCAAATAATTGCTGATTCTAGTTCAAAGTGCACACATTTATTACACACACCTCCGTGCATTGCATCATCCCTGAACTTGGATGATGACTTGAGAGAACTCACTTATGATCATACAGGTTTAGAGAATATGAGTATACAGTTTGTGAAACAGCCGTGACAAACACGGCTACATATCCAACTCAGACTGTTTTCCCAAAAGCTTATAGAAAAATGTGCAATTTTAAACTTGCGCTCTTTAAAAGCCTTGTTTGTGACAGAAGCCTCATATTAGACAGGATCCATCCTGTGTGTTGATGCGAGATGCAGAGGGACAAGAGATTAACATGGGTCTGCCATGCCAGCTGAAAAGCCTGCAGGAATACAGCATAGCCCCATGAGAACATGACTGGATGTATATAGAAGCAGAGATCATGTCAAGCTTTAATCAACCTCTGGGAAGCAAAAGAGGATACCTGATAAGTGACTGTGCAAGAGAAATACTTCAATTCTTCAGTGTTCATCAGAGAACATTATATTATTTTTCAATGCCTTTGCACTAACAGAATATAGCATACATCTGTAATATTAAATGTGGTTGAGGTTACGAAATGAATTATACGATTTCTGGTGCTGTGGAAAGTTCTTTTCTATCATATAACAGTATCAGTGCAGAATAGCTGTCTTCAAATTGTTTGAAATCACATATGCCTCTTTTTCCACTAATGTCTGGATAATGTTATTTATTAAGTTCTGTCTTTGTAAGAGATGAATATTCTCTAGATATGAAGGATAAATTGCTTCATGTAAATTCTTAATGCAAATGTAATGTATGAGCAGATAATGTTTCTGGCATTCAGCTATCCTTATAGTAGTGGCTGCACCAAAAATTGAATTTTGAAATGGGTCACATCCATCAGCTGTGATTACTGTTAGTAGAAAAAATGTTTTGCTGTTGTAAATAGCTGTAGTGAGCATGTCATTTTGAAAGATAAATGCTGACTGTACCATGGTGTTGAACAGTATGCAAGGTCTTCCTGCAGATAATGTTTCATTTACAACTTTCAAACTGAATGGTTTCTATTCTTTGGGAGAATGGCGGCGCTTTCTATTCATCCCATATTTCTTTATGTTTGTATTGTCTACCACCTTCAACTCCATCCTGATATTTTTAATTATCACCCAGAGAGCTCTGCACTCTCCGATGTTTGTATTAATTGGTCTAATGGCTGTTGTGGATCTGACTATGCCAATGATAATTGTACCACATATGCTGCTCAGCTTTTTATTTGACTGGAATGGAATTTCACTTGTGGGCTGTTTAACACAAATATTTTGCATTCAGTATGTTGGTTCATATCAGTCTACTTTACTGCTGTGGATGTCTCTGGATCGGTTCTTTGCTATATGCAGACCTCTTTCTTATCACAATTATATGCAAATGCCCAACTTTCTGAAGTTCATTATTGTTCCAGTAATTAGAAATATACTCTTAAATATTGCAATGATCACTTTGGCTGGAAAACTAAATTTTTGTATGAAAAATGAGATAGATCACTGTTTTTGTGAACACATGGGATTGGTCCAGCTAGCATGTGGAGATACTTCTGTGAACAACTTACTTGGACTTGTATCTGCTTTTCTCATACCAGCTGCAGATTTTGTTTTGATTGCTGTATCTTATGTGATGATATTTGCTTCTGTCATGAAATCAGGGAAGTCCAGCATGAAGGCCATAAACACTTGTTTAACACATATAATCGTTATGACATTTAGTTTAATATTTGTTTTGACAGCTTTTTTGTCATACAGAATTAGAAATAATTTTTCTCCCAACATCCGTAGTTTTATAAGTACAATGTACGTACTTTTTCCAAGCTGTTTCAATCCAGTTATTTATGGAGTGAGAACAAAAGAAATAAGGCAGCAGTTTTTTAAATTCTTTAACCATGTGAAAGTTTTACCGCATTAATCCAGTCATATGAAAAACTACTTAAAATAAAGGCTGCAAAACATCTACTGCTTGTGTCCTTAAGTTTAGATTCTCCAATGTGAAAGACAGGTTGTTTAATGTTATGACATTTTTAAATGTTCTCCTGAAGATATACAGCATATGCTGTTATATATGTTCAAAATCAGTAATTTGTAAAGAAAAAAAATGTTATCTCTCCTGTAATGTTTATGTGAACATTAAAGGCAATATTATTGATGTGGATTACTTTGTATAGTCTGTAGATGAACTGCTGCTGTTCTCTACTCTCACATTTTTGTTTGCTTCACTTATGTTATTTCCTTTACTTGCGGAATGATTTTATTAAAGTAGCCTTTATTTGGAAAAGTATTATTATTATTATTATTATTATTATTATTATGATTACAAACATAATTATCACGTTTAAATTGTTTTACTGTTATCAGTGCATTTGTGAATTTACTGATAAATAAAAAAAAGAAAAGTATAACTATCATTTCTAATTGAAATGTCATGCTGCAATGTACATACTACCAAGATAAGTCACAATAATAATAATAATAATAATAATAATAATAATAATAAGGACACTAATAATAATTGTCAATATTTCGGTAATTTCATATGTGATATGAAATTATTGAATAAATATCAACATCATTGATAGAACAAAAACGTGTATCTCCATTTTGTCGATTTATTTATTTCAATTATTTATTTATTTAATTTTTTAGTTATTTTTACATGATTTAACAAAGGCAGCACCTCATATTTTGTCAAAATTTCATGTTGAATATTTCAGTAGAAATTACTTGGACAAAAAAATCTGAGTATGTACATTAAATTGTGCATTAAGTACAATTAAATAATGAAATGTGAAGAAGCTTTTTTCATTCTTCTGTAAAATTACCCTTTTAGAGATATGAGGTTTTGTTCTGACTGTAACAATTTGTTATTAAAAAAACAAATTTCATACTGCATGTACAGTCCTAGTGATATTTTATGAATCATGTGAATTATGTTTACTCTTCTTTCAAACAAATAAAGGCACTTAATTATTTATTGTTATTGTTTACCTGAAAGCACATATAATAGATTTTCTGGCTTGAGTGGGTTAACACTTTATATAGTACTAAAGTTTTATTGTGTTCATTCCAGAAGACTGAAGACATGTTTCAGATCTGAAAAGACAGTTGTGCCTGTCTTCATGATTAATTTATTTGAAATTAACACTGTTTAAAGTAACAGAAAAAAGCCAGATTAAGTGTGAATAAAAAAAAGTTCACACACACATATATATATATATATATATATATGTATATATATATATATATATATATATATATATATATATATATATATATATATAAATCAACATGTACTACGAGTTTAAAAAGACATTAATTTCACAAAAAACACAGGAAGGAACAAGAACATAAAATGACAGCGAGCCAGGCTGGAGTGGGCCAATATACATATACATATACATCTTTTTAAACTCGTAGTACATGTTCATTTCTACACACTGCTGTAATTGCTGAAAGTACAGGCCTTGTAGCAGAGAGACCACACATGTTCTCACTGACCAGTGACCAGTCAGTATTTTTAGAATGGCTGTATTTATTGTTGACGAGAGGTCTCAAAAGAACATTTCTACCAGATTGGTCTTTTGACTTTGGAATGATAAACAAAAGATTTTTAACGAATACTGCAAATAAGGAAATGCAGGAGAGCAGTATAGTTTCACTCATTTCTTTCAAGGTTTGAGTATACATGTCTAAACTCAAACAAATTATACTATCATACAATGTATCATCTTTGTGTTTGATATATTTACATATTACTCCACTTAGGTTTGGCCTAATGTGAGATCAGTGATTTCTGTAATTTCAAAAGTCTTTTGGAAATTATTTTTCTCTTTTCTAATTATGCATCTTTAATAAAAGATTAGTAATCCAAAAGTAATGGAAGGAAATCACATTACATTAATATATTGCCAGGATATAGTGGGTGATATCCACAAGCCCCACCTGCAGTGTGCCTCTGTTGGTCAGATGCTCAGATGCATTTGACACCATTGTGTTTAGGTCATGAAGCAATATTCAGTTTTGTTTTTGCCGAGCCAGAGAAGTTGCTGTGTGCTTACATGTACACACCACAGGTTTCTCCATGTATTGTTCATTTCTGTTTTTAACTATTTTGCAAATATATATATATATAGAAATTACATATATGAAAATTTCAGTCTAGATTTAGGGCTCATCATAGTGCAGAAACACCACTAGTGAAAACTGAAAATGATCTCTTATCATCCTCTGACCAAGGAAATGTATCTTTGCTGGTCCTGCTTGATCTTAGTGCGGCATTTGATCACTCTATCCTACAAGACAGGCTAGCTTGTATGATTATCAGGAATAGCTTTTTCCTGTTTCAGATCTTACCTGACTAATCACTGTCAGTTTGTGAATGTAAACAGCAAATCATCTATTCTTACAAAAGTTAAGTATGGTGTTCCACAAAGCACAGTTTTAGGACCTGTATTATTTACATGACATATGCTGTCACAGTAAACATAGTAGAAATTTCCACCGCTATGCTGATGACATACAGTTGTACATACTGGCCAAACCAGATGAAAATTTTCAACTTAATTAGATTGAGGACTGTGTAAAAGCCATAAAAGACTGGATGTCAAGTGACTTCCTCCTACTCAGACAAAACCGGTTTCTTCTTCTTGGTCCAAAAGCTGCTAGAAACAAACGGTCAAATTAAGTGCTTGATCCTAATAATAATAATGTAACACTTGCATCTGTAAAAAACTTTGGTATTATAATCAGTGCTGATATTTCTTCATAAAAATATATGCACATAAAAACAATTGTGCTTTCAAATGGCTTTCCTTCATCTTTGCATGATTGTCAAATTAAGAAATGCATGTCTGTACCAGATGCATAAAAGCTGGCTCATCCCTTTATTACCTTAAGTTTTGAACACTATAATGCCATCATTCAATGTTTTAATTAATATATTAGCTGTAAAATTGTTGTCCAATCTTATCGACAAAGGACTGGTGTGGCTGCTGATTTTCATTTCATCAAAAGAAGAGCACACATTAGCTGTTGCTGAAGATTGAGATTTAAAACCTACAACCACATAAAATGGGACACCTGATCTCTGGTGTATATATAAATATCTCCAGATGCCATTTGCGGTTAGTAATGGGCCTGCAACTTTTCTCTGCAACCAGTCTCAGCTGTTTTCACCAAATTCACCGCAGCATTTTCAACTTGCGAGCAGAAAACACAGCAAAGGTGCAGAATAGTAACCATACCTTTGAAAGTCATAGCTGAGCTTTGTAAATGGTACAGTGTAAAGACAAGCTGAACAACCCCTCATCATCCTACTGGCAATGCTCCTGAGAAGAAGCACAGGTGGTCTGAGCATTTACCTGAATTAGTATATGCTTATAATGTGACACCCCACTCAACCACAGGTAATTCCCCATGTTACTTACTGTTTGTTGTTGATTCCCACTTGTAAGTGGATGTTCTGCTGGGACAAGTATGAGAGGCCATTTAGGCCAAAATTCTAACTAACCTCTCACACTCGTTATCAAATCTCTCACACTCGTTATCAAATCTCTCACTCTCACTATCAAACTCTCTCACACTCACTATCAAACCTCTCACACTCAGCATCAAACAACACCAGTGCTAAATGTATCAATATATATATATATATACACACATACATACACCAACATATATATATATATATATACACACATATATACATGTATGTGTGTGTGTGTGTGTGTGTGTGTGTGTGCATGTGTGTGTGTGTGTGTGTGTGTGTGTGTGTGTGTGTGTGTGTGTATCTGTGTATACAATATTCCTGAACTGTCACACCTAGACCAGGGCCATAACTTCAAAAGAGAGATCATGCCTGTAAAGCTAAACCACCCCTCATCTTCCTACTAGCAATGCTCCTGGGAAGATGCACAGATGGCCTGAGCATTTACTTGAAATGGTATATGCTTATAATCTGACACCCCACTCAACCACAGGTAATTAGGTAATTACCTTTATTACTTGTTGTTTGTTGTTGATCCCCTTATGCCAGTTTATACTCTGCGAGGACAGAAAAAGACTGGTTAGTGATACTTCAGAAGCGTTTGATATTTTCTCATACCAGAGCAAAAGAACACTTTGAACTGCAGGCCTTATTACCACACAGAGGAAAAAAACATTAGGACTGAAGTTGACGCACTGGTTTATCTAAGAAACAGGCTATTAGGTCATAACAAATTATGGATGCTTAGAAGTCAATTGTGTGGAAAGTTGTAGAGATATTACATAACACTTTCACAGAGGAACCTGTGGAGATGTGGCCCACCAAGATAATGGCATTAGACCTTGTATGAATCCTTCTGTTCTAATCACTCCTCTAATCCAGTCTAGTCTGTATTTAGGATGAGGATTGGATTCAGAGCATGGTGAGGTAGTAGTGGAAAATGTGCCTTAAAAGTGAAAGCCATGTCCAGTCACTGTTACTAGGGTTATGCAGTTTTAACTGAACTGTGTGTACAGGATATTGACCCCACTCAGGGATGGTAAATACTTCAGTTATTGTACTTATATGTTGACGATTTGTACTTCACTTGAGTATTGAAATGTATTACTTTTTTATTACTGTATTACTTTTACTGTAACACTTTATTCCTTACATTTTCATTTAGACCTTCAGATTTCAAAGGCCATGAGATATTTCATTCTCTTGCCAGTCAGTTTCTGTACATACTAATGTATTGTTTTAATTGAAACATCCAACCAAATTCGTTAGTGTAAACTGAAGCTGCCTTGTCCTAACTATGTTAATTTGTCTTTGTGTGATTGCTAGTACTGCAAATTAGTCACTGCATCACACATCACTTCATTATACATAATTAAAATTAGAAAACTTTAAATTCATTTATTAAAACAACACTTTTTCATGGAAATACTTCATTATTAAATTGTACATGCTTTTGTACTTTCAGCCAAATGCATTTAGTTCCATATTACCAGTTTTACAGGAGTAAAAGCGTTGATAAAGTACCAAAACTTTCACAAAAGTAATTTTTTTTCTGTACTTTGTCCACCTCTGCTTATGCCTGACAGTATAGCTTCAGAAAGTGAAAACCTGATACTAAGACTCCTGCAGTAACACAATGGTGAGGACTGTTCGTTGTGCTTGGGTCATGTCAGTTGGAACTTCTGACACTGCAGTATGAGCAGAATTATTTAGGGATTGTTTTTTACTCTTTTATGTAAAGATCATAAAGCGCTGAGCACATGATCACTAAGTGCACATAAATGTAAAATATTGTGAAGTGTTGATTGCTGTTTTTAGACTTACCACTTTGTAAAGTGTTTGTCAATGTAATGTTAGCTGGCTCAGAAGCTGTAATATTAGCATTATTAGCATATGTGCTAATTTGATGTGGTCATTTTTACTAGCAGGTAAAAATAAATGTTTTTGCTCATTTTTACACTCTCAAGAGAAAATGTAAAAATATAATTGCTGCTTCTAGTTCAAAGTGCGTACATTTCTGACACACACTTGAAAACAGTGCATTACATGCTGCCTAAACTTGGGAGACAGCTTAAGAGAATGCATCATCCACACAAGTCAAAACAGAATATTAGCATACAGTTTGGGAAAGAACCATAACTAACATGGCTACACGTCTCTCTCTAACTGTTTTCTCAAAAGCTAATGGAAAAATGTTCAAACTCATGCTCTGAAAGCCTTGTTTGTGGAGGAAAGCTCATATTAGACAAATTCCAGCCTGTGTGTAGATGCAGGGCCAGAACTATGATCAGAATTTTAGTAAGGTCCATTTTGCAGGAATATGACCTACATCTCACAGTGGAAAAAATACTGCCAAATATGAGTGTTACACCAACTGTACGTTTGTTTTAACAAAATCAACAAAACAACAATTTAAAAAAAAAAAAAACTTTTTACCCATCCATCCATCCATCCATCCATACCTTTGATGTACCTTTTCCTTTCAGTTGTTCCTTCCTCATCTCTCCATTCTTCCATGAACTACTTTTACTGTTCCATAAACGGATTTGACTCCTACCCTGTTTATTTCATTAGTAATTTGTCTATTTATTTATATGTTTGTTTGTATTGTATTGTTTTCAGCTTGAAAATACATATATTATTTATGTATATATATAATATGTATATTTATAATACATTAGCCTACACTAAATAGACAGTTTCAAATTCATTCTCTCTCTCTCTCTCTCTCCTCTCTCTCTCTCTCTCTCTGCTTGTCTCTTTTGCATCTCTGCCCACACTGATTACTGAAAAAGCACACATTAAACATAAGTTATAAAAAATTGCTAAGCAGTGATTGGAGGATTAAGAAAATAACATGGAGCTTGGTAGATTTTGTTTAGCCATAATACAGTAACAGCAGGAAGTCAGTGTATTTAATGTTTTACTTTATCAACTTCATTATTTTTATATACACTCATTCTGAAATGCCTGCAACATGTTCCAAAAGTTAGTCCTTTATAATCAAGGATGGGTCAATTCTCACCACTTTGCCAAAAAATGCATCACCACATAGTCCAACTGTTTAAGAACAACCACCTTGCTGAGCTTTGCAACAATTTCACCTTCTATGGTGCATAATATTATCAAAAGATTTAGGAAATCCAGAAAAACCTCTATACATAAAAACCAAGGTACAGCCGAAAAACTGTCCGAAAAACTGATCCATATGTTGTGGTCTGATGAATTAACCCTTCATTGTTAGAAATTGGACATGATTGTATGAATGTTTTCAATTAAATACAGTTCAAATAGAAAATGAACATGAATTATCACACATTACATGCAATTTAATTATTGTGCTTGAGTATTTATTTTTTCTTGTAAGTTTTTTACATCACTATATCTTGATAATTTAAAAAACATTATATGTCTATAACATCAAACAAGAAATATGTTTTGTGAATTTTAGGTACTGTACACTAATTAGCAAGTTGAGAAAGTAAAAAAAAGCCACAGACCACAGATTTAATGAGAAAAAATAAAAGGCTTAATGAAACATTTTTTTTTATATTTTACTCAATTGAATGTAAATATTTTTTTTATGCACTACATATTTTTTCATATTCTGTTTGTATCATGCATAGTACCCTTTGGGTTAAAGTTCATGAACAGCAAACGCATAATTCTAAGATACTTAGACTGTAAAGTATCTTCTGCTCTCTGTCATCTAAGGTTAAGAAATTCAAAGATGTACATGCTTGTACTGTCTGTTTCATTTTAAAGAACATTCAGTAATTCACATTTTGTTGTATGTAAGGTGTAGTTTGTAGTAATTAGACCATTAGTGAGGAGATGGGTCTTACACTAACAGGTATGCTATCAGAGCTTGGCCAATTAGCAGCATGTGTCTGAACAATGTCTAGGGCCCCAGAATTCACCAGGGCCAGCAAGTCTACATGAGGCGCTGCACAACTGTGTTTAATTTCAGTAATGAGCACTCCTCCTTAACAAAGAAGGAAATGGTTAATTGCAGAACTAATAAGTGGTGCATAGTTGTCATCAAGGGAGAAGCACGTTGGCTTACTAGTTTAAACTGAACTGTATGTGAGATGCTGTAAAAAACATGGACAAATGATACAACTGGACACAATTGTCATGCATAACTGAGACCACTAATGAGCTCCAGTGTTCCATCATTCGTCATCATGATGCAAATGTTAGCTAGTAATTAGTAACTAGTGCTTGTGGAACAGTATTATTGATTAATGTTTCCAGCTCTTACACAATAAGTGATATGAATGTACATTCAGTGGCCACTTTGCAAACTACAATAACAATTGTATAATGGCCATTCTTTGTAAGACCAGTTGTTATATGTGACACACTTATTTATTACCTGCCAGCAGTTTTCTATTTGCACATTATGTCAGTTCTCACTGACCTCTTTCATGACCTGTTTTTGACAGGCAGTAGCTGAATGCTTTATGCTCCTATCAAAAGAGCAAACTTGTCCCAAGGTCAGAAATTGAAGCAACCTATGTGACCTAAGCAGAGTACTAACACATTCTACAGTCAGGCAGCTTGAATTCTGAGTACTGCAGAAGTGCTATCACAACTCACTAGTGGTTGTGTAAGGTATTGCAGCCTGCAGGGTACACCTAATGACATAGCCATGTGTCCATGTTGGTCAGATATTGCTAGGGCTAATTTTCTCATTCCTGAGGGACCAAAGGTCCAACTCAGTGTATATGTATATATATTCACATGGTTGTGTTCTAAGCACATTCTGGCAGACAGAGCTCTCCATGCGAATGACCAAGCAAGCCAAGAAGACAGCAAGAGAAAACCTTAGACAGGTACAAACACATCACCATGTAATCAGAAGCTTGTGAAAAGACAATGATTAAAATTTGTCAAAGTTAAAAATATGTGAAAGAATAGGTAAATGTGACTTAATAGTATACATTTTGAATTGAAAATAGTTATTAGCCTATAAATATTCTCAACTTTCTATTCAGTGGTTGTGAACTGATAAAACAGTCAGATATTGTCATAATATACACCAAAATTCTAGCTAACATTGTTTATATTTATTATTTATTCAGTGTAAATTTCAATTTGACTTTAATAAAGTTTGCAGAAGGTTTATGTAAAATCTTAATCCGATGACACATTTATGTTCGGGTGATAGTTTCTAGCGCTGAAAGTGTGAAATATGAAAAAAATCTGATCTCTGTCGATGTTACGTTATTGTTGTGGATTAGGATGATAACATGTTTGTAATATGCTGTGCAATCATTTAAGTGATACCCAAAGTTGTTCCGTATATCTAAAATCAAGTCTACCTTCACAGTGCCATGAAAGAGGAACACCACGGAGCAAACTTCTCACATACCAAGTTCATTTTTGTTGGATTTCCAGAGATCTTCCAATACAGACGTGTGCTTTTCCTGCCATTTTTTTTCAGTTACATCATAGTTCTGGTTGGAAATTCCTTATTGCTGTTTGTGATTAAAAATACGAAGAGTCTTCATAGTCCAATGTATATGCTGGTATCTGTCCTAGCTGTGATAGACATTATTGTACCTACTGCAATTATTCCTGCAGTGCTTCTCAGTTTCCTTTTTGACTTAAATGAAATAACTTTAGCTGGATGTTTGACACAGATGTTTCTCATTCACTTCTTTTCCTCTGTAGAGTCTACCATTCTTTTAGCAATGGCTCTGGATCGCACTGTGGCTATCTGTAATCCACTTCGATACACTGCAATCATGAACTCATCTATGTTTTTGAAACTGCTGCTTTTCACATTGATCAGGAGTGGTACGATTATGTCCACTTTGGTTGGTTTAGCTTCACCTTTGTCTTTTTGTGGGTCCAATGTTATCCATCATTGCTACTGTGACCACATGGCTCTTGTTAGCTTAGCATGCAATTCAACTGCAAAGAACAATGCAATGGGGGTTGCTGTGATCATTTGTTTTGTTGGAATTGATATATCGGTCATTTTCTTCTCTTACGTGAAGATTTTATATGTTGTACTGAGAGCTGCAGCAGGTGAGCATAGTTCGAAAGCCTTCCATACCTGTGGTACTCACTTAATTGTCATGATGTGTTTTTATTTTGTGGGAAGTGTTACTTTCCTCTCACGTAACCTTAGTATTCCAATTCCAGTGGATGTTAACACATTTCTGGGTGTCACATATATAGTTTTTCCTGCATGTGTCAATCCAATTATTTATGGTGTCCGAACCAAAGAGATAAGAAATGCACTGTTAAAAATGTTCAAAACACGTGTAAACAGAGTCACGGTTAAGGTTTCAACAGTGAAATTCTGAAATGCAATGTGCTGCATAGTTACATCAGCTTTAGTTAACAGGCCACACTGTTTGTTCTTCATAGTCATGCATGAAAATAAAAATCAAAATTAGCCTGTATATTGTGCCCTACTAGCTTTAAAACCTTCTGCAAGTCTCTCTTTAATCCACTTCATTTTTTTTATTATGTACAGTTGTGTGCAAAAGTTTGGACACCGCTGGTCAAATTACATATTTTGTTGATTTTGAAGTTAAATTCAAAATATGGCATTTTTCTGCAAGTTTTCATGCAAAATATCTATTTATTTGCAGTTTAACATACTGGAAAATCATCAAAATGTAGTACATTTATGTTATCGTTTTCCAATATGTTAAATTCTGTGTGCATTAAACTGTGAAGTGTTTCTCTGTAGAGAGTGTGGTAACTTATTTTCACTAAGAAAATCAAGGAAACATCATTTGACCAGGGCGCTCAAACTTTTGTATATGGCTGTAGATCTTTTATGAAAAATAATAATGTAATTTTCATAATACCTGATACAGAGGAGGTGTGAATCATCCAATACAGCTATAAGAAACAACTAAAGGTCTTGCTTTTGACTCATTAAAATGTGCTGCATGTAAAAACTGTTATGAGAGATCAGTTTGACAGAATTAATTGAAATCCCTGCAGTGTAGCAGAGATGTGTGGACTGCTCATTAGCAAGCTGAAAATTGTGTGTTTGGAATATCCATTGTACCATGGGAAATTAACCATCTACCACTGGAGCACAGCATACTGAGCCTGTATTCTTCACCAATGACAGTGTGAGTTTCTCATAAAAGAGAGGATTTGAATAGACAAGAACCATGCCACAGGCTTTTTGGGTGGACACAGACTGAGAACATATGAGAATCTGATTTTAAAGGTTGATTTGTTACGTGTCTCGCTGTACACAGTTCATATTTTTTAGATAGCAAACAGTATTTAAATATAACAGTATGTTTTGGAGCATTTTTTTTTTTGTTTGTTTTTTTTGCCTAAGTCTGCATTATCACACAAATGGCAGATACAGTGTAGCAGTAGCCATAGCCTTGAGCTTGAGACCATCAGTTTAGCCCCTATTACTTATAATTCATCAATACATAAGACATGTAAAATAAGTATGGAAAAATGTAATATACGCTATAAAAGAATTGTTCTACAAAAGTACTGTCAGTCATGTGGTTCTTTAACAAACACATTTTTTTTCTCATTCTGACAAATAAGCAAACTATGTGTGAATAGTCTTCTGTGGCAAGTTTTCTAGAAACACAGTAGCGTGAACTCTGCAGCAGTACAAATGTATAAGATTTAGTAAGAGTGTCACTTTTCTACAGCTTAAGATTATACAAATACAACAATGTTTTTGGGAAAACTAGGTCCACATAATAATGTGCTGTGACTAAATGTGAGATTAAAGTGTCTACCACTGAATCCAATCAATTATGAATGGTATCCTGTAATTGCTAAGTGTATTAGTTCCACAAAGGCCTTTTATTTGCACAGTGGAGGCAGAGTAAATGAGCTGTGAGCTCACCTGAGGTCAAACAAGAAGCCAAATGTCTTGAGAGAACATAACACATTTAATCAGTCCAGAGCCAATTAAATCACTTGGCAGTAAAAACAAACAAGTTTAATAAAAATGAATAAACAAGTGTATATTGTAACCATATTATAATAAATTAATAACATGGGTTTCCACTGCTAAGTGTTAGAGTAATTAAAAATGTGAACAGATTGGCATTTAAAAAAAAATCACATCAAAAACAAAACTACATATTCAAAATTGACAAGTGACCACTTATTCTGTAAGTTACAGTTTAGTTACAAAAGTTATGGTGTTGCATCTGTTTTAGCCTATATTGGCTGCAGAAAGAACATTTCTGAACATTATTTTGCTACATATCAAATCGTTGTCTGTAGTTTATTGCCATTAATATTGTAACTAAGCCAGTGCATTGCTCTATGAGTGCACCTTGTCATTACCCAGAACTGACCTCCACCTACAGTAAAGGTAATTCATTTATGTTGGCAAATATAATTTCAGTGAAAGACCAAGAAGAGACCGTATGCAGCAAGATTAAATGAAGCATGAGTCACTTTTCTGCGTTTGCTATTAATGGTTGTAGTAGAGGTACTGGAAATACTGAGCTTTCCTGTTCCTGTGTCAAGTGTATGGAAAAGATATGGAAGAAGAATTGAAACAAGCTGCTCTGCAGAGGCATGACAAAAAAATTCCACAGCTCTGGTGAGAATTGTAACACTTTATGGCACCACATCACACATCAGCAACTAAGGGTCTTCAGTTACCATTGAGAAGAAGCTACCTTGGTATTCCCAGCATGGACAAAATGGCAGAGCCTGCCATAAGACTGAAGGAGACATTGTTGGAGGAAGCAAGGAAAAGAAAAAGAAAGAGTGACCGAACCAGAGTAGATCTTGGACTAGCTTTTACTCGTTGGCGAGAGCTAAAAAAAATAAAAGAATGTCCGACAGTCTCATGGCTAATGAGAAAACAATGAAAATCCGAGTGCAGAGTTTAAGTTACATCCTACCAATGTTTCTAATGAAAGATGTTGGCGGTAACCTTTTGTGTCATCCCTGTCTCATGGAGTTTTGTGTTTTTTTCAGATGCCAAAAATCATCTAGTTCTTAGATAGGCATAGTTCTTTCTCTTCTGCTTTGTGTGCAATTTCAGATGTTTACACATAGAACCTGCACAGAAATCGCGAGTGTTTTCTGTACCGTCTTTACTGAATCTTTATTGATGCTGGAGTTCACAGTCAGTAAAAATGACTGACATGGTGCATTCAGATGGAATAAAATTCAATGAGAAACGCCTGTAAAAATTACATTATCTCTCCTCCTCACGTAAAACTATTCCTGTCCGAAAAGCGTTAAAATTAAACCTGCTTTGTTAGACAGACCTCAGATCAACTACTTATTGGTGTCAAACTACAAGCAAAAACAAATGACATAACATTAACACCACGACAAACAAAACATATCTTTATTTTAGAGCTTTTTCCTCCTAATCTTGTTTCTTTTTCAGTTTTTCAGCTTCATTGTTCTTTTTGTGTTGTGTTAGCATAGTACAATAGCATGGTACAATAATAACCCAGACGTTGTTATGGGGCCTCTTGGCACTAGTGGGGCCCTGAGCAGCTGCTTGTGTCACCTATTAGGTAGCTGAACTGGAATAGTGCTATTAGTGATTCAAAGCATATTCTTGCATAAGAAGGATGACACACCAACAAGTTGACAATTTCTAAACCCATTGTCTGCCATTATCTGCCCCTGCTGATAAAATATAAAATATATATTGTAAATGTTAAGTTTGATTTTTAAAATGAAACAGCTTTAAAATCTGGTTGGGCAAGTCATGTTTAAAGGTGACCACACCCATTAATTGAATTCTGTATTCATTTATGATAATTTAAAATCATCACAGAATAAAGAGAAAAAAAGTGCACTTGTAATTGAGCACTTCTTAAAATTATACAGCATCGATGGAAATGTCTAGATTAATATCAATAATAATCCTCATCATTAAGATATTGTGCTGTTCATGGCAACCATACCCATTATTTATTGAACATAGTGTTTTTTGTTGTACTGTATTTTGTCAGTTTTATAAAAGCAATAATCACTCAAAGCAGCACTTAAACTCTGCATCGTCACACCGAACACCTCTTAAAGCTAACTTCTAGGCCGAGGTAGCTAATTGTTTTAATTACTAATCACACCAAAACAACCCGGTCATCAGCCATATCAGACACACAGGGTCTTAACACATGCTCGACAAATGCAAAATACCACTGACCATGTGTAAGCTGATGCTGTGTTCCAAAAAAGAGTTTACCTGTCCACATAAAAACAGTTTTAAAAAAAGTCCACCCTGGAACATAACAGATTTAATCAGTCCCAAGCCTAAGTCACTTACTAGTATGCTAGTACAAATAAATATAATAAATGACATTAATGAAATTAATTTCCACTGCTATGAAATATTTGTGTAATTAATGTGAGCGAATTGATGTTAATTTTTTTTTTCACATAAAAATCCTACATATTCAACAAACAACTTATCCTGTAAGTTACAGTTTAGTTACAAATGGCATGGTGTTCTATTCATCTATAAAAACCTTCCACCCTGGAAAGCTTTAACACTGTTGCCTAGTACTGCTGGTGCAAGGTGGAGCCAGTGTCATGCTTTGGGAATGCTATATATAATATTAATGCGTGTTTTGAAACATTTAAAAGTGTCATGTATACAGTTATATGCAAACGTTTGGGTGCCCCTTGTCAAATGACATGTTTTGCTGTTTTTCTGTGTGAAAATAAGTTAACAAATTCTCTATAGAGAACACACTTCTGCACATTTTAATGCAAACCTTCTGTTTATTTACTGAATTTCACATTGGGCTGTGGCCTGTGCATAAGTTATGGCTTATTTTATCCTTTTATTTTTTTCCAATATATTAAACACAGCAAATAAATAGAAATTGTGCACTAATGTTTGCAGAAAACAGCCATATTCCCTGTGTTCCCTGCAAAAGATCACTTACAAATTGTTTAGTTACAGTTCTCAGCACAGTATTTAACTGTAGGATTAATATGATTTGAGTTTGTTTTCAAAAAACATGTTGATGTGAGCGGCACATTCATATTTAAAACAGCTGTTCACTTTCATCATGATGAATTTATTTCTGTTTTTCTGACATGAAGCTGAATGACATTTCTCTTTACTGAGTGCATGCTGTTCGCAACATCTGTATGTGACATACAAACATTTTTACATCCAAATTGGAACTCAGCAAGAGCTCCACACATTATAATTACATTCATGTTGTTGCTGCTACATAAATTACATTAACCAGAGAAGTTTCACATGCTCTGAAAATAACCAGACACATTTAAAATGCCATAGAGAATGTGCAAATATAAGGGAAAGGACAGATGCATAGACAGGATCTGCTTTTCTTTCTTTTGTCCATGTTCCCAAAACCAATAAAGCATATGCTGCATTTGAGTGCTCATCAGAAGGTCATACATACCTGATGGTTAACTAGTAAATACATCTAAACACTATTTGGGGGCTTGTTCAAAGATGCACATATAATAAAGCATGCTGGTCTGGAGAATGTGTGTCTTAATTTTTCTTTGCCATATTAAAAAGCGTATATATCCCGTATAAGTGCATCACTTTTTTTTCAGTTTGACTGCCAAGTTTAGCATTTTCTTTGGTGGTAAACTCGCATGTACTCTAGAATCTCAAATACAACTTTGTCGGCTGTTTGAGTGCAATGTACAAGTGAGAAATTTGTTTCCTAATTCACACCACTTGAACGCAGCAATACTCACCATTGTTTTGGTAACTGACTTTCTTATTCATGTGTTTCCAATTTTCTTTAGTCTAACACTCCTGATGCAGCACATGAGGAGCTTGTTAATTAGCTAATGAGCTGAATCAAGTGTGCTAAATGAGGAAAAGCACAACAACGTACATAGTGTGAGGTCCACAGGGCTGTGATTAGGATCTCTTGTTTTAACTGATGCACTCTGTTCAATTTATAATTTTCTCAGATGTAAAATGTTTTGTAATGTAAACAAAAGACATATATACATTATAACTAAATATGTGAAATTAGGACATAAAAAAACAGATGCCATTTGGGACTGACAGACATTGAAAATACAGAATCAAAAGTCTAAGCCAAAACCTCTTGTTCTAAAATGAACGATAAAATAGCAATGCAATAATCAGAGTGAAGGTTTATTCCTGTGTCCTTAATCTCTGTCTACCTGAAAAAAATACTGTCACCTGTTATTAAGACAAATCGTCATGGCAAGTGCAGCTACATTTAATATGGAAGACAGCTGACCAGTCACAAAACCACTCACAAATGAATATTTCAGTGGAGGCCAAACCTTTTAACTTACTGAACTGCCTTGTCTGTGTGTGCTGAAACTGAAAGCCTGACTCTTGAAGATATTCTTGTAGATGTCTCAAGAGTTTCTGCCTGTTCAAAGGTCAATGGGCACTAATTTTATTAATTTTTAGATATTTAATTAGGACAACTCTAATTTCTCTTGTTCGTATCCCATAGATTAGTGGGTTTACACAGGCAGGAATAAGGAGGTACATTAGACTGCTTAGCACACGCACATCACGTGAAATTGTAGTTACTCGATACCCGATAAATGCACTAACAGCACTGAAATAGGCAACTGCTATGGTCATTAAATGAGAGCCACATGTCTGAATGGCCTTTTGGCGAGAGTCTCCTGAAAGAGTCTTAAAAATGACCACGAAGAGAACAGTGTAGGAGGCCACTATAAAGGCACAGTCAGTACTTGGAATACTTAAACCAATGATACCTGCTATATAATTCTTAGAAACATCACCGCAGGCCATGTTAACAACTGATGTGTGTTCACAGAAGCAGTGGTAAATTAGGTTTGATTTACAAAATGGAAGTGGTGCAACCAGACCAACCATTCCGACTACATACACAATATTACGGATTACAAGTATAGAGCAGAAAAGGAGAGATTTGGTCAGGTTTACAAAGTCATGGTAACGCAAAGGGTACATAATAGCAAATAGTCTGTCAACAGTCATCCAAAGTAAAATGCTTGACTGAAAACACCCTGCAAGATGAACAACAAACATCTGAATGAGACATTCATTTTTAGTAATTAGATTCAGGCCAAACACAAAACTAACCAGCATCCTGGGAACAATGAAAACTGGCACAGCGAACCCAAGAGCTGCAATTAGTGCGATCAGAATGTACATGGGAGCATGCAGAGTGCTCTGCTTCCAAATGACCAAGATCAGAAGATAGTTAGCCATTAACGCGTAAACTAAGATGATGAAAAAGGGGATGAAGAGCACAGGCCGGTATGTCTGCAGATCTGTAAATCCAATTAAATGGAATTCAGAATGTGAAAAGTTGTAGGTTGGTCGGTAATCCATTCCTTGAATTGGACTGTGAACCTCATAAACAGTTATTATATAAATGTTAGCATTTCATTATGACCAGTAAACAAAATATGTCTGAAAAACTCAGAAGTAAACAAAATCTGTGGCAAGTTTTCTAGAAGCACAGTAACACAAGCACTGCAGCAGTACAAATGTATAGGATTTAGTAAGACTTACCAACAACTTAAGATCATACTAATACAACAATGCTTTTGAAAAAAATAGGTCCTGTATAATGTGCTTACAGTAATTCAGACCATAATAATATGATGTGACTACTTCGTGATGAAATTAGATGTCTACCACAGAATCCAATCAGTTAAGAATTATATCTATAAACAAGTATTTTCACTACGTCTTTGTTACACAACGATTTATAAGAACGTTCAAAGAAAAGTTGCATATGAAAAGAGCAAATGAAAGTGAATGCAATCCTTAATAAAACTTACTGTAATTGCTAAGTGTATTAGTTCCACAAAGGCCTTTTATTTGCACAGTGGAAGCAGAGTAAATGAGCTGTGAGCTCACCTGAGGTTAAACAAGAAGCCAAATGTCTTGAGAGAACATGACACATTTAATCAGTCCAGAGCCAATTAAATCACTTTCTAGTGAAAACAAATATGTTTAATTAATGACCTGGGTTTCCATTACTATGACATGTTAGTGGAATTAAAATGGAAACAGACTGATGTTCAAAACCTTATGCTGTAAGTTACATCCTAGTTACAGATGTCATGTTGTTCCATCTGTTTTAACTTTAGCCTAAATTGGCTGCAAAAGGAAAATTTCTTAACATTATGTTGTTGTGTATCAAATCATTGTCTGTAGTTTATTGCCATTAATATTGTAACTAAGCCAGTACATTGCTATATGAGTGCCCCTTATCATTACCCAGAACTGACCCCAACCTACAGTAAAGGTAATTTATTTATGATGACAAATATAATTTCAGTGAAAGCTAATCCAGACATTAGACCAAGAAGAGAATGTATGCAGCAAGATTAAATAAGGCATGAGTCACTCACTCCAGCATTTCTGACTACATAATGGTACAGTAATAACCCAGCAGTTGTTTGGGGGCCCTGAGCAGCTGCTTTATTTTGTAGAGCTGGAATGGAATAGTGCTCCTACTGATTTGAAGCATATTCTTCAATTGATTTGAAGTAGTGCTCAGCTTTTAATAGTCATAAATGAATACTGAATTCAGTTGATGTGTGTGGTCATCTTCAAACATGACTTGGCCAATCAGATTTTACAACTGTTTCATTCAAAAATCAAGTTTAATCACATTTACACTACATTTTAGATTTTATCAGCGGGGGAACATGATGGCACATGATGGGTTTTGAAATTTTCAACTAGTTGGTGTGGTATCAGTCTGGTTTCAGGTTTGTTTCCAAAAATAGTTTATAAAAAATGGGATAGCAAATATAAAATAAACAGTCTGTTAAAGCTATAAAGATAAATGTCAAACATTATAAGTGCATGAAGTTATACTATCTATAATAATAAAACCGTAGTATTTACAAAATCGCTAAAGATAAAATATATGATTGCAAAAGTAGGCGAAAAAAGGAGTGAAAGTGATTGGTTGAAACCATTCACTGTGCTTTGTAAGTACACAATGTCTAAGGAGAAAATTAATGGGATTTTTACTTTCAGAACCAGAGCCACTCAAAAAGTGGGCGCACTGTTTAGTTCTATTATGGGGCCTTTAAAAGCAGTTAGGCAACAGTAACTTGCCGATCGTCTCTGCTGTGTGTGATCTGCTGAGTAAAATTTGCAGTATTTTCTGTACAGCTTAAGTCAGCTGGTGGTTAATTGAGTTATGAAAACTCTGCTATAATAATGGAAAATGGCTTGTTTTTATTAATATGTAAAGCAAGTGGGTGTAGCTTTAGAAATGACTTGTAGTTTCTCTAGTAGGGAGCGCCATTAGCATGCAAGTCGCCATAAATCTGCAAAAGAAGTTCATGAGCGCACATTTGTGGTAACATCTATTAAAACTACAGGTGAAGTATTTTTCAAAGAATTATTATTATTAACAGTTATTTATTATTAACAGTTAATGTTTAGAAAAGCATATAAACTAAAACTACAATATAAAGAAGGTCAAAGCAGATATTGTGATTTTTTTTAGATATCACCCAGGCCCATATCAAAAAGTCACTGGAACAGTTATCCTCTGTGCTCAGAACCATTCTGCCCTGCAGTGGAAAAGAGGCCAATCAATCTATATGTCACAAAGAACCGTGAAGAGTCGCGAACAGAATCCATTCTAGAGCTGGACCAAATCCGCCAAACAGATATGAATGTTAAGGCTCATTTATGCTCAACTTTAAATATATGGATACAAATGGAGCCTTCTGTCCATACTGTGTTTATTTTGTCTGTATTTGTGCACATTCTCTGAAAGCTTATGGATACGGACGAAATGGAGCAGTACCACAGGAAGCAGAAGGGGCAGTTTACACAATAGTTTACGATGCCAGTTTCTCTCATTGGTGATATAAGTGAAAAGAATTATCCGTCCACATGTCAAAAAGTATTGAATGGCTTTACAGACCACCACAGTCTACACTGTTGTCTCTTTCATAGCAAGAACATTGCTATGACCTCCTCCACCATCGTCATGTTTTTTGTTGTCAGAAACTTTTTACTCTAGACTGCCCTCTAGAGGGTGTACTGCTTAACATCCATGCAAATGTAAAGGACACATGTGGGCAATGATAGTTACAGCATTTGAAATGAACATGTTCTTTTTCATACGTAAAGGGAGTGTAAATGAGCCGCGTTCACATAAGAAGTGGTAAATTAGGTGTCATTTACAAAATGAAAGTGGTGCAACCAGACCAACTATCCTGACTACATACACAGCATTATGGAAGTATAGAGCAGAAAAGGAGCAAGTTGTCAGGTTTACAAAGTCATGGTAACGCAAAGGGTACGCAATGGCAAAAAGTCAGCCAACAGCCATTCAAAGTAAAATGGTTGACTGAAAAGAACACTTGTAGAGTGCTTTGCTTCCAAATTACCAAGATCAAAAGATAGTTAGCCATTAACACATAAACTAAGATGATGAAAAAGGGGATGAAGAGCACAGGCCGGAGATCTGCAAATCCAGTAAAATGGAATTCAAACTGTGAAAAGTTGTGGGTTGGTTTCTAATCCATTCCTTGAGTTATACTTTGACTGTAAACAGCTGAGCATTTCTCAGAACAGTTTAAGATATTTGAAGTATACTTTCTAAAACTCTCGAACTTCTACATCTGGTAACTGTTAATGATATTTTAATGACATTGCATCATGAAAGCCAATTCTTAATAATATTAAAATAAATGCCCAGTACCAGAAAATAAGAGATATAGCAGCATTCTTTGGGTAGGCTTCTTATTAAGGGGCACATCCACAGTCTTGTCATTTGTTGTTCTTGCTCTGTTTTACCACTTCTGGTTAACACTTTCCTATGGCAAATCACTTTTAAATATACATGAATATCTCTCTAACATCTCTAACACAAAGGTAGGGCTAAGTTGGAGTAGTTCACACATTATTTTGTCCTAGATACTTAGAACAACAGCAACAATAATTAATTAAAGAGCCTGCATGTCAGGGCAGACTGCAAGTCAATCATCCTGTTTTAGTTTGTTAAAAGCTGTTAATATGCATTTCAACGTGCTAACGGTCTATTTACAGAAAACACTTCTCATTGGCCAAATTATGAATGTAATTTATGCAAGTTTGTTCTATATGGATGTTTTTAAAAAAGTATTTATTTTAAAAGGAAGATGTATGCAATATCAAATCTACTAATCCTGATAACGACCCCTAAAACTGAGGCAAGGACAATACATTTGGGAATAAATCAATTAT
The DNA here is from genome assembly GCF_904425465.1 of Colossoma macropomum. Taxonomy (NCBI): domain Eukaryota; kingdom Metazoa; phylum Chordata; class Actinopteri; order Characiformes; family Serrasalmidae; genus Colossoma; species Colossoma macropomum. The sequence goes on from NW_023494786.1 coordinate 18,328,960, forward strand.
AAATGTTTAATTAAAAACAAGAATTTGCTTGCCTTCTCTGGATGGTCTCACCTGTTTGGTAAATTAACTAATTATGTAATTGAAAAGGAGTGCTCTACCAGCAGGTTAGAGTGGAGATTTATGGACATTTTGGAATTAACAATAAGAAATGAAGTTCTCCTTGTGGAAATAGTTATTTAAAAAATATTATTTGAAAAATAAGAAAGAAACACAGATAATTAAAATGAGATAAAAGACTGGACTGGTTCTAGGCCTGTAAAAAATGCGTGCTATCAGAATGTAAATGGGTTCATCCAGAGTGCTTTGCTTCATAATTAATATCATGAAAAGAGGGATAGTGTTACGCTTCCCTTTGGCTCCCAAGCCGAACTGAACTCCAATTCTCATGATGCCTCTGACTCCCACGTGACTCCTAACCAGAGTCACGTGACTTACTCCAATCCCCCCCACCCCCCCCGTTCCCAAACACCTGAATATTGATTGTTTGTCCCAACCTATTTATACTCTCCCTGTTGTTCAGTTCTCTGCCGAGTTTTGACTAGCCCTCTAGCAGTACAAAGCGTTCCTTGTCTGTATTATTTCTCATGTTTTGAGCTTGTTTATTACTCTGTGTTTTGCCTCTCCCTTTTGTACTCTGTTTTGCCGGTTTTGGATTTGTGCTTGCTTATTCGACTACGTCTCTTGGTATGCCCCTCTACTACTTCTGTTTTTTGCTGTTGCTGACCTGGACTGTTTTTGACTACCCCTTTGTGCCTAAGCCCTTTATTTAAACCTCGCATCCTAATCTGCGAGTGTCTGATTTCTATCCAGTCCTGACAGATAGATGTTAACATATAAACTAAGATGATGAAAAAGGGGATGAAGAGCACAGGCCGGTATGTCTGCAGATGAGTTAATCCAAATAAATGGAATTCAAAATGTGAGAAGTTGTAGGCTGGTTGATAAACCATTGTTCTGGACTTTGAACCTTAAAAAAGTATGTTAGCACTTCACTGTTGTATGTAACACATTTCTCATTGCAGTTTATGATGTTTCAAGCATAAACTCTAAAAATCTAAAAAGTGTACTTCTAAAAAAAAAATATTAAAGCATCCTGAAGTTTGAGAAAGGCACAATATAAAAAAACAACAACTACATAGTAAAACAACTACGATGATGATGGTGAAACTATTATTATTATTATTATTATTATTATTATCATTAAATGCCCTAATACTGGAAAATGGAAAATATAAATAAATATTTAAATATATAAATAACTTCATAATTATGACAGATAATTTTTTGACCTCTGATCTGATATTCTAAAATCAGCCAGTAGTTAGTAATGACAATTGAAATATTTTAGAAAAGAACAAAAAATGTGTTCTCATCATGGTCAAAAGATGAAAATATTTTATCTAGTAATAAATTAACAAGAATGTTTATCACACATAACTGAAATGAATATGAACATTGTTGAGCATGGTTATAGAAAAAAATGGGGGTGATTCAAAACCATAATTACTCTTCCTTTCACCAAGAATCTGCTCAGCAGCCTTCATTCATGCTCACTTGCCACCACCTAGTGTTAGCCATTCTATACTACATCAGGCACTGTTATATACAGTAAAAAGGCTGCATGTTTGGTGTATGTTTTCGTGCTTTCCAAGACTGTTATTGATGACATTCTAAGTAACTTTATGATCAATGCATCTGCAGTTATTTTCTGTGTTCCTTAGTGTTATGTTGCTTTCAAAAACTCATATCAAAGTGCTGACTATCATACCTTTTGTACAGAAGTCAGTACAAACAAAATAGTATTAATTGGCACTATTTGGCTGGTAATTGGCATTTATGCTGTACAAGAGCAGTGGTGCCCCTAAATTTTTTTTCTTCCTGATGCCCAGCCAGTTGCAAACCTCAGCCATGACTGCCAACTCGAAGTTGCCCCTCTGGTCACTGTGGAGCTCCTCAGCATGCCAAACTGGCAGAAAAGTTCCTCTACCAGCCACTCCACTGTCATGGCCACCCTCTCATCTGGGACTGCATACACCTCAGGCCATTTAGTAAAATAATCCATGGCCACGAGCACTTAGCCTTGGTGGTAGGAAAGGGCCCAGGATGTCCATCGCTGCTCTCTCCATTAGGGCACCAGAGCAGAGGGATTGCAATGGAGCATGTGATGGTTGAGATGGCCCTTTCTTGGCCAGACACAAGTCACAGCAGTGCACATAGAGCTCCATGTCCAAGTGGCAACCCCGTTAGCAGAATCTCTGCCGCAGCCTCCCTGGGAAAGTCTATGCCAAGGTGCTAGAAAGGAGACTTCGACCAATAGTTGAACCTCGGATTGAGGAGGAACAATGCGGATTCCGTCCTGGCCGTGGAACAATGGACCAGCTTTTCACCCTCTCACGGATTGTTGAGGGGGCATGGGAATTTGCCAACCCAGTCTACATGTGTTTTGTGGATTTGGAGAAGGCTTAAGACCGTGTTCCCCGAGATATCTTGTGGGAGGTCCTCTGGGAGTATGGGGTGCCGGGGCTGCTACTTCGGGCCATTCAATCTCTGTACTCCCGGAGTGAGAGCTGTGTTCGTATACTCGGCATTAAGTCAGACTCTTTCAGTGTTAGCGTTGGACTCCGCCAGGGTTGTGCCCTGTCTCCACTCCTGTTCGTGACATTCATGGACAGGGTGTCAAGGCGTAGCCATGGTCAGAAGGGCATTATGTGTGGAGGCCGAAGGGTGGTGTCTCTGCTATTTGCAGATGATGTTGTTCTTTTGGCTGGATCACATGGATGCCTCCAGTGCACACTGGAGCAGTTTGCAGCTGAGTGTGAAGCGGTTGGTATGCGGATCAGCACCTCCAAGTCTGAGTCCATAGTCTTAGCCCTGAAAAGGATGGCATGCCCACTCCAGGTAGGGGGAACGGACTTGCCCCAGGTGGAGGAGTTTAAGTATCTCGGGGTCTTGTTCACGAGTGATGGGAAGAGGGATCGTGAGATTGACCACAGGCTGGGACAGGCGGCAGCAGTAATGCGGTCGCTGTACCGGACTGTAGTGGCGAAGAGTCGGTCTACATCCTGTTTACCGGTTGGTCTACATCCCGACCCTCACCTATGGTCATGAGCTATGGGTAATGACCGAAAGAATGAGGTTGCGAATACAAGCAGCGGAAATGAGCTTTCTTCGCAGGGTGGCAGGCTACACTCTATTGGATAGGGTGAGGAGCTCGGCCATCCGGGAGGAGCTCGGAGTAGAGCCACTACTCCTCCACATTGAGAGGAGCCAGCTAAGGTGGTTCGGGCATCTGATCCGGATGCCCCCTGGATGCCTCCCGGTGGGGGTGTACCAGGCATGGCCTACCGGGACAAGACCCCGGGGTCGTCCTAGGATGCGCTGGAGGGATTATATCTCCAGGTTGGCCTGGGAGCGGCTTGGGGTCCCCGGGAATGAGCTGGAGGAAGTTGCGGGGGACAGGGTCGCCTGGGATTCTCTGCTCTCCCAACTGCTACCGCGACCCTAGCTGGACTAAGTGGTTAACGACGACGATGATGATGATGAAAGTAAGTCCTTAGAATCACATGCTAATTACATACAAAAGTTTTATTCAGTAACTACTTCAATGCAAACTAACTGGGCTATTCTTAGGTTATAGAAGTGTGTCATAAAACATTGGGCCTGCTAGTGGGCCCTGGCCATTTAAGGGCTTAAGTGAAAAAGAGCACAAGTAAAGTAACACACAAAATTCAAGTAAAATAGTCATGAAACACTTTACTCAAATCAAATCAAATCACGTTTATTGTCGCATCACATTTACACAGGTGCAAGGTGAGTGAAAATCTTAGGTGTGTAGCCCTTGTGTAGAATTTAAATACAAAATATATATATATATATATATATATATATATATATATATATATATATATATATAATATGCACTATTTCCAATGTACAGTAATAAGTTATGTAATAAAACTTACTGAATGAAATAAAACTATGATATGTGTATACGTAAGTATAGATATGGATAGAAGATATACAAGATGTTAATCTGTATGTGTAAGTATAGATTGCTAGGTTGAAGTTCCAGTAAGATCAGAGTAGGTCTGTTGAGATGTGGATGAGGTGTAGATTGTCCATGGAGATCATCATTATGATGATTCAGAGGTGTACTGACAGGCCTACAGACTGATACAACAGCCCTACTGGCTGTTCATCAGCCTGATGGCCTGGGGAAGAAACTGTCTCAGAGCCAGCTGGTTCTGGACTTCTGTACCTCCTCCCGCTTGGCAGCTATGAGAATTTAGAATTTAGTCCTTTAGAATCCTCATTTTTTTTCGTCAGGCAGCAGTTGGTGTATAAATCCAGGAGGCTTGGGAGCTGGGCTGGGCTGTCCGCACTTGAAGTACGTTATTGTGTTTAACCCCTCCCACAGGCTTCTCTTGTTGGTGGTGTTGAACTGTGATTCCACTTTAGCCCTGTACTCGCATTTGGCTGCTCTTATGGTCTTGTGGTCTTCTGATTGGGGTAAACACAAACTGTTTTTTGTGGGCACAACATCCTTTACACACTTTTTGATGAATGGGGTAACACGCTCTGCATATTTGTTAATGTTATTGTTTGATGTCTTGCAGAACATCTCCCAATCTACATCAAAACAGTTCTGGAGCAAGAATCCAATTGGTTCGACCAGCGGTGGACCTCTTTGATGGTGGGCAGTACCCTTTTCAGCTTCTGCCTATAGGTGGGCAGGAGCAGAATGGAGAGATGATCTGATTTGCCAAACAGAAGTCGGGAGAGGCCTTTGTATGCCTCATGGAAGGGGGAGTGGCAGCGGTCCAGCATGCCTGATTTTCATGTGCTGCATGAAATGTGTTGGAAGTATTTTAGAGCAACATCCCTAAAGTTTGCTTTGTTAAAGTCCCCAACAAAAATGGAGGCGGCCTCCGGATGCACAATCTCTCGCCTGTTAATAGCCTAGTACAGTTTCCCGAGTGCCAGGTCTGTATCAGTCTGTAGTGGAATGTACACGGTGGTGACAATGACCCCTGAAATCTCTTTCAGTAGCCACACTGGTCTACACGATATGATTAGATATTCCAGGTCTGGAGAACAGAAAGACTCGATGAAGTGTACTTTCCTCACACCAAGAATTGTTGATCATAAAACATACATCTCCCCCTTTGCTCTTCCTGGTGTAGCGAACATTGGCTGAAACTTTACTTCAAACTGAGTGTTCACCCAAAAGCTAAGGGCCTTTTGGCTCCAGCGAGTCTGGAGTTGAAAGTGTAAATCTGTCGACTTAACACTCCCCAACCTCAAACTCCATTTAACTCCCTTGACAGAGGGGGCAACAGAGCACCCCCCTCTGGAATATGGCATATGGTTCTCCAAAGTCCTGTGGACAACTTTATCTTTAAGTAACAGAAAGTACATTTCTAAGGTATATATCCACTCCAAACTGCAACCGTTTTTTAGGACTCATTTTAACTAAACTAGATATACCAAAAATGGAACTGCTACGTCAATCGGAACTGAAAATTTAAGACTTTTTAAATCCCCTGAGGACCTCAAAGATGGACCCACAGCACCCCAGGGTGTGAAAACAAGAATTACCACATCACCACCGTAAGGACTGTTGCTCACAAAGGTCCCCAGAAACACTCATTGATATGCATGTTTGATTATCAATCCTATCTAATTTGCAAGAGATGATGCTTGTATTTGTGTACCCAGTTACTTAAAGTGTGTTTTCTCCTTTCTTTTACCAGACGTTAGAAATGTGTAGGATAACTGTCTGAAAGTTACTGAAATAACCATTTAAAGTAGTGGTTTTAGAACACTAAGCATGCACCTAGGTTTTCTTTTCACTTATTATATCTAACCTTCTATTTTACTATTCTCGTTCACTTGATTTTATTCTTTGAAGTGATGATTTTACTGTGGTAAATCTCCTGCCATGAAAAGACATCAAAAGGGTTACCTTTACAATAGTGTTTACAGGTAATGTGGATAAGAACTGTAGGTTGACGCACAAAGGTTAATTGCCTGTGTGGATTTTGGAACTTAATTCAGTGATCTGAAACTGTTTTGATTTATTCTAAACTAAACTTTTCAAATCTAGATGGAACAAAGAAAGGAGTTCCCTGGGAAGGCACTCACAGAGAAACCACCCCCAATCACAATCGAGAACTAGGAATAGCTAATCACCCGCTAGGTATGAGAACCTATCACCACCTTCACTCCACCCCCGAAGGGAGGGGCCAACAGCCAGGTAAAACCGGCGCGCACGGCAGTTCCAGTCAGTTCGAGCTCGCGTTCCAGAGAACAAGGAGAAACTTCCACAAGTCTGTGCCAACCGCGGTTAGAAAGAAAATTTAGAAGTTTAGAACACTTAGATCAGATCTGGATATTTTGTTGTTCGTGTAGTTTGTCTTTTGTTTATACCTTTAAGTTTAACCCAACCTTAGAGAAGCAAGTGAAGATTTCTCTACATGGCCAAGTAAATAATTTCTTCAAGTTTCAGCTCTAATGAATATAGGTAGTGATTCAGGTTATCAGCCTCGAAATTTGACTGCACTCCCAAGCCCTAAGAAGAAGCCCAGAGATTCTGAAGCCCAGCCAGAGCCGCGCCTCAACCGATCGAACCGAATCCTCACCAGAAGACGGCCCTGGTCCCAAGCTCCGTCCTCAAACAGCCCTAAGAAGAAGCCCAGAGACTCTGAAGCCCTGCCAGAGCCGCGCCTTGACCGGCGAACTGAATCCTTGTCAGAAGACTGCCCTGGTTCCAAGCTTCATCCTCGGGCAGGCGAGACGCCGGAGTTGGTCATCAACTGCAGCGCGTCGCCTGTGCGAAGTCCCACCAAGACTCCAGGGCCAGCGAAGAAACGCCCAGCGTGCAAGCTCCGGCCGATCCTCAAGCGACCCATCTCAGAGGACCTGCCGACTTCAAAGTAAGGCTGTCTAGCTTTCATTTGTGCAGTCAAGGTTCGACGCTATTTTATTCGATAAGAATTCTCTTTTAGATATATGCTATGTTAGGTTAAGTTGCCCTCTAGATCCTTTGTCCTTAAGGCCCGATTCGTTTTCCCAAGGAGCACCCTCAGCCACCTTTGCATACCTTTTTACACTGTGAAATAAGTTACATTACCTGAGCCATTCCCTTGTTTTTTTATTTCTTTTCTTTGTTTATTAACCAAGTTATCCAACTGTAGTGTCATATTTAGCCAATAAAGTTACTTTTGATTGAAGCATCCTCGGCACGAGTGTCTGTCTCTTCCCTGCATTGGTCTGTAGACTTTAAACAAAATCCAAGTTACCCTGACCTCCTTTTTAGTTTAAGCAATAATAATCATATTTATAATCAGATTAAAATTGCAATAACCGTTACACTGGAGAGGTCCTTTGTTCTGTCTGTGCGGTGCACAGAGTAGCCCGTGGGCTCAATAGCCAGGTCTCCTTGAAGCAGATTATACAGCAGTCCCGTGTCTCTTGCTGGAAAGAAATTCGTGCCCTGAATTTGCTGATTTTTTTGTCCAGGAACTGTACGTTTGCCAGTGGTATGATGGGGAGTGGTGGGCGGTTAGCACGCTGTCTCAGCCTGACCAGAATGCCGGCTCTCCTGCCCCTTTTCCGGTGTCTGATTTGACTCACATTGCGAACCTAACTCGGTCATGCAGATTTCTCCTGTTCAACATCTGGAGGATCCGATCCTTTCTCTCTCGAGAGGCCACCCAGGTGCTAGTGCAGTCTCTTGTCATCTCAAGGCTTGACTACTGCAACTCGCTCTTGGCTGGTCTTCCGATGCAGGCCATCAGGCCTCTGCAACTCGTCCAGAATGCAGCAGCAAGACTCATCTTCAATCTCCCAAAGTTCAGCCACGTCACCCCACTGCTGCGCTCCCTTCACTGGCTTCCTGTAGCTGCACGCATCAGATTTAAAACCCTTATGCTTGCCTACAAAGCCAAAAATGGACCAGCCCCTCCCTACTTGATGGCAATGGTCAAATCTCGAACTGTACCACGAGCTTCGAGTACAGCTCGGCTTGACCCGCCATCCTTCAAAGCGCGCGGAAGGCAAGCATCTAGACTGTTCTCTGTGCTGGCATCCAGGTGGTGGAACGAACTCCCACTGGCTGTCCATACTGCAGAGTCTCTCGCTGTCTTCAAACGCAGACTGAAGACACACCTGTTTATTCAGCACTTAAATGAGCACTAAATTAAGTACTGATTGTAATGTATTGTACAGCACTTATGTATTGTATTGCACTGTTCTGTGTTTAACTCTGTCCCTTTTCACTAGGTGTCAATTTTCACTAGGTGTCAATGACCTTCTGATTCTAGCAGTATCTGAGTTTAGGACTGTCTTTCTCTCTAACCTATTGGTAACTAGCAAAGATTCTTTCTCTGGATAGACAAAGCACTTTTTGTAAGTCGCTCTGGATAAGAGCATCTGCTAAATGATGTAAATGTAAATGTAAATGTGTCTGCGGTGTTTCCACGGCTGGTTGGCCCAGATCAATGGGCCCTCTTTGAGGTTCCCAAACAATGGATCAGCGTTCAGGAACTCAAAGTCCGGTTTTCGGGGACTGCTCATTGATCTGATTTCCAAAAGTGTTTGTCTGTTGTAAACAAAGGTGCTGGCAACATTTAGTGCAAAAGCAGTTACAAATAAAAATGAAATTAACAAAAAACAAACACGAGTGAAGGGAGCTCGCAACACAGCAGCCATACTCAGTGCCATCTTGGTCAATCATTCACAAATAATGAAATAATTAAGTCCATGCCCATTACACTAGAAGATCTATTGCTGTAGCATCTATTTCTTCATCATTTTGGTCCAGCATTTGCAAGGCAGCCTCTTCCAGTGCAGCATCTTGTTGGACAGCTTTTATCTTGCCATATGAGTACATAGTACATTTCCACTGCTCTGTTCCCAATAAGCTTTTTAATCATTAGTGCTATCATAATGACATACTTTGAGTCCTTTAACCAGCATTTGAATGGGGGTCCATTGCAGCATGTCCACTGATGTGTTGTTCCCTGTGCTTCTGGACCCTGCCTCAGGCCTTTGGAGCTCTTCATACCAGTCAACAAACTCTTCTAACTCTCTTTGTTTACTTTGATCGGGGTAATGAAGGAACTTCACTCCTCCTCACTCCTTGCTTCATAGCCAAAGTCTTTGCCTCAGCTTCACTTCTCCTGGCTTTCAGGACATTAAAAAAGAAATAAAAAATTTCCATTTCCAAAATTTCCAATTATTTAACACTTAACAAAAAAACATATTATCCTCTCATTTCTAACTGGGCTTCCATTTTTACATAGCTAACAAAATGTGCTCTGAGTACACAGTTCAAACATGGTCAAACAAGGATAAGAACAAATAAATGAACACTACTCACAATCAGTCCAAAGTAAATGACATCAACTGTTAATACATAATATACAAACATTATTACTAACATAAGTTACTGACCTTTTAAATGTTACTCAGAATGTTAAATGTTAAAAAATCTTACTCTTCAAGGAAAGTTTATTCTTTTTTATATTCTTATTGCACTAATCAGTAAACTATTAGCTACAGTGCTCACACGTCAGAGTGTCGTATCTTGTTAGTGTATTGTGAAAAGCTGTTTTACATGAATACCATGTGCAATATAGTAGGCATGATAGTAGGCATGTGTTCTATAATTTACAACACTTTGGAATGGGTATTTTATTATATAAACATATTAGATAAGTATGTTATCACATGCAGTACATTAAACTGTAATATTTGGAATAACCATCTTTTTAAAATAAATTATGTACTGTCTACTTTTCTGCAGATTCCGGTCTGAAGAAATCTTTATGATGCTTGTTTGTATACCATTATTGACGATACATACCTAAAATAATGTGCCACATGCATCTATTAGACAGTCATAAACTTATAAACATACAGACAACAGAACAAACATTACTTCAAATAAAGAATATTATAAAAAAGAACATAAAATAAGAAAAAACAATCCACAATCTGTAGAAATAATGGTTTAAAAATAGGAAATGAATGAGAAATAAGAAAGAAGCAAAAAAGCAGGAAAAACTTAAAAATGAAAACTGTGGGTTCATATATGTATGGAGTGGGAAAATACTAAATGACCCATAGATTTGAACTCATTCATTTTCTTTTAAGCATGAAATTTGACATGCAGTCTTCATCCATGTTTATCTACCACCACCTAGTGTTAGCTTTTCTATACAGCATTGTGCATTATGCTGTGCAACGTTTTGGAAGCATATTAATATATTTTTAATATTAATATTGATTACAAATGTAACCTGCAGCCTGAGTGTCATGGATTCTACATTTGTCTAATTTTTGTTACTATAATGAACAAGAGTGTACATGAAATGAGAACGCTGTTTAAACTGAATGTCAACAGTATCTGGCATATATTGCCATGCCATTCAAGACTTAAATATCTTAAATATATAGAATAATTTCTCATTTTAATACTAATACATCTGCAATTCGGGCATCGACTAATTAGCCATTTTGGAACTATTAGTTTTCTCATTTAGATTTGAAAACTGACCTTTAAAAAATACTATTGTTTTAATAGGATAGCTGACAGATATTCACATTTAAGCTTGTGTGAACTACCTGTGTTGTGATTTAGTTGCATGAATTAAAGCCTCTTTTTCATATACCGATTTAACAGTGTAATAGGTACACCTATCTAGTAGTAAGTTGTGCCTTCTCTGGCCTTCAGAATATCATGAATTCACCTGAGCATGGATTCTGGATGAGTTATACAGGCATGTTGTACTGGTTTATTCTATTACACAGTTTCTGCAGGTTGGACAGCTAAAAAGCCCTTGATACCAAAAAAGCATAAGTAACGATTATTCTCTAAACTTGCTTCATTAAAAAGAGATTAATGTGTGGATCTTTTTAGTAATTAACTCTGTTCTGACTTCAGGCCCCGATAGTTCGTTTCTACTCATTCAAACTTCACTTTCATGACAAAATATCAATAATCCAAAAACAATGCTTAAAACACTACTGAAACACAAGTTACATGTTAAAAAAACTTCTTATTCTAATAGCCTGTTATTACTACTTATTCTGAGTAAACTTATAGAAGGGCTGTATTATAACCACCTTTTTGGCCTAAAATAACTTACAGAATCATTTTAAATTCATATCAAGAAAAGGTTCACTTACTATTTCATTAAGAAATGTCTCATGTTTAGAAATTAATCAAATACTATTTTGTCTAATGCTAATACAAAGACACTCCTGTGACCACAAAAACTTGGTGACTAAAATAAAAAGTGAAAAACATTTTTAATTAATGCCAGAGGGAAACTCTTAGCCTTCCATGGAGAAATGTCTCATGGTTAAAACCAAGCTACATAACCAAATTCCTCATCAACAGCTCTGAAGCGACTGAAGCATTCTCGCAGCGTCCTCTTAACTAATTCAAGGTAGCCTGAGTGATATAATTCTCATTATGTGTTAATTCACACCTCATCATATCATTGTGTACAGCATTTAAAATGGTAATTATGCTGGCAATTCTGTAATGCTTGTGATGATGTTTTAAAACAGAAATAATAAATATGATATATGTTAACTTAACACTAGTTTTTACGGCCTATGCATCTCCTGGGCCACTCAGTTATGGGGTTTTCTTTGTCACAGTTTTGACTTATCTTGCAACAGTGTTTGTCAATGTAATTTTAATGCTGATAATCTACTCTGACACAAGTCTCCACAAGCCAATGTACATATTTTTATTCAACCTGTCGATCAGTGGACTAATTGGAAGCTCCACTGTTCTGCCTAACATCATGAACTATCTTCTTGATGAAATGAAACATATTTTGTATAGCAACTGTTTACTGCAAGTCTTCTTTGTCATGTTTTATGGAGGTTGTGTATATGGAATAATAACAGTTATGGCATATGATAGGTATGTGTCTATTTGTAAACCACTGCAATATCACATTATAATGACACCAACTAAAGTTAGAATGCTTCTAGCAGTAGTGTACATTTTTTCTATTTGTTTTTTAGCTGTACAAGTGCATCTTACTTCGAGCGTACCTCTGTGCAGGTACACTGTAAATAAGCTGTACTGTGATAACCTAGCAGTAGTCAGTCTAGCCTGTTTGAAGAGTGCACTTGTAGACCTGTATGGTTTGGTTGGGGTAATAATTTTTGTTGTTTGTCCTCTGTCATTGGTCATTATGTCATATGTAAGAATATTATTTGTTAGTTTGAAAGCATCAGCAAATGCAAAGCGGAAAGCTCTAAAAACCTGTGCCCCCCATCTAATCACATTTATTAATTTTTCTTCAGCCAGCCTTTTCTCTGTGATATACAATCGACTCAATAACTATCTTCCAAAAGAGCTTAATGTTTTCATGTCAGTACATTTTATTCTGATTCCGCCCCTCCTGCACCCACTTATATATGGGATGAGAACTGAAACTATTAGAAAGAGTTTCAGAAACATTCTACAAAAAAGAGTTTTTGCCTTTGAATTTCATTTGAAACCTGAACATAAAATTGTTTAAAAAATCGCCTTTCATTATTTGGATGCTGTTTGCATCTCTTTCATGAAAAGCTTGTTTAATTAAAGGATTTCTCTGAAGATTGATATTCATTATATTTAATTTTACAACATTTTCAAAATTAGGTTTTAATTAATTAATTTATTTATTTGGTATTTTTTAATTGCCACTTCTGAGTTAAATAATAAATCAAAATAAATGATAAATTAGGTTTTGTTTGCTCACGGCATGGGTGGAAATGGAGCATGGGTGCTAAGCATCCTCATCAACACAATCAAAGGGTCATAGAAGATGACAAGGAGAATAGAAAAAAATCTTAAGTTGGTCAGAACCATGTTTTGATTTGCACCCTCCAGCTTGTTGCTGTTTCTTATGAACATATATAGTGACCATGTCATTATTTGTCACCTCTGACCATGTCATTATTTGTCACTGCTGACCATGTCATTATTTGTATTGATATCATACTGTTTTTAATACTTTAATTATTTTTAGAAACTTAAATCCACATGTAAGACGAATGACTAACTGACCTCAAACAATAGTTAGTTTAGGTTATAATGTCTAAGATTAAGCACAGCCAAGGCTACAAAGGTAGACATCAGATCAGATGGGACAATATCTCTATATTTTTAGTGTGATCCATTAGTCCAGACTTGATGTGCCAGGGCCCAGACAGAGTAGGAAAACTAGTGCTGAGTGTATTTTATTGATACTTATCTGGCAGTCATAAATATTGACTGAAGAGGTCAGAAAGCAGGCAGACAAAGTGAACATGGGCCTGTAATTTATTCACAAAAAAAAACAAAAAAAAAACAGAGGAAGGCAAAAACCATAGATGGCTTATTACTCAAAGATCAAAAGTAAGATCAAGTAGCCACGATGCTCCCCTGCCCTAAAAGTACAGTTACTCCTGTGTCAGAGGACCTGCACAGACCCACCTGCATTAGAAGACATCAGCACCACACGTGTGGTCTTGGCTTGGGTCACTCCAGTGCTAGCTCCTCACATTGCACCAGTCTTGGCTCTGTTTCTGAATTTGGTGTCCTGCTTCGGGAGCTGCACATTTTAGGGGCCATAATTTGGGGCCATAATTTTCTAGTTTTTGTGTTTTCTTTGTAGTGTTTGCATTTCTTATGTTTAATGGCTGTCAGATTGCAAACAGATGCCCTTATATTTAGCTGTGAAATTTTATCATCCAACCTGAATGCACTGATCCAGGCCCTGAGGCAGCAAAAACAGCCCCCAACATTACACTCCCACCACTGAGCTTCATAGTAAGGATAGGGTTTTGTGTTTTTATGCAGTGTTTAGTTTTATGAAAACACCCTTCTTTATATTTATATATATATTATCCCTTATTTATCAAAAGTGTTCATCAAAAGTGGAGATTAGAGCATAAAATGATGCATGATCACCTGCACATCTGATGCATAAAACTGTTGTAGGACATCAAAACAAGGGGTCATTTGAGTGCAATTGAGGAAGTAGCTTGAACTGCACTGAAACAAACACTAGTCCCTTATTTGCATATCATTTGCAAATAACATCCTAATTTATGGTCAGATAAATATATTTTATATGAAATAAGTCAATAAAAGGAAAGAAATATGAGTCAATAAAAGGAAATCATTCAGCAAGCTCCTGAGCAATTGGTAATCCTCAATGAAAAAATTCACCCATAATATTATTTTATGTGAAAGTGCAGCACTAAGGTTTTCTACGACTGCTAAATCTGCCATGACTGTGTGTTCGATCCTCAAAGATTTTGTTTGGTAATATTTACTACTTGAGTGAAGAAAAGAGAGATAATGAGTCAAAGTCTGCAAATTGTAATTCACATTTACGTTTTACAATATTCCAATGTGAAAACATAAAAACACCTGTACCTTGTTGCATCACTCACTACAGAGTTACAAACTGCCTCTAGAAGTAACATTAGAACAAGAACTGCATGATGGAAGCTTTATGAAATGGGTTTCCAAGGCTGAGCAGCTGAACACAAGGCTAAGATCAGTATGCGCGATGCCAATAATCGGTTGACGTGGTATAACTCTGGAGCAGTGGTAAACAAACGTGTTCTCTGAAGAGATGAATTTTGCTTCACTATCAGGCAGTCTAAAGAATGAATCAGGGTTTGGCAGATGCCAGGAGAATGCTACCTACCAGAATGCATGGTTCCAGTAATAAAGTTTGGTGGAGGAGGAATAATGGTCTGGAGCTGTTTTTCATGGTTTGTGTTAGGCCTCTTAGTTGCAGTGAAGGGTAATCTTAATGCTACAGCAAACAAACACATTTTAGACAATTATATTTTAGACAACTTTGTGACAATGGTCTGGGCAACGTCCTTTGCTTTTTCAGCATGACTGTGTCCCTATACAAAACATAGATTGTGTATAAAGACATTAAGCATCACAAGTACCTCTCTTCTTCACCTCATCTGCTAATTTAAGAGTGGCTATAAACTCTTCGGCTGCCACATTTTTAGATAAAGTCTTTTCTGCCAAGTGTATTGTTGGCCTCACTCTGAAGGGATGATTGACAGGTTGTGAAGACCATAAATATGAAAGTGCAATCTTTTTGAATACAATTTCAAAGGCATTTTGACACAGAATGAGTGCAGTAGACAAGAATATGTAATTGCGAAGGAGGAGAGACTCTGTTTCCCATTTATTGACTTTCTAGCTTGGTGTTCTCTTTGAGAATGCAATTTAAAGGCATTATTAGAGAGTGAAAATGCATATAAGATAAATTACGTTTTAATTATCATTTTGACACAATTATTGCACATCGCATTAAGCATAAATATGCAGTTTTGGAAAAAGATTTTAACTTGCATAAAGCCATTCTCGATGCAACTAAATCTTTGTGTAGATTAAAAGTCAGTACTAGAGCACTAAATGGCAAATTAAAATTGCAGTATTGAATTTGAATTTTGATTTTGAGCTCAACATTGCAGTTAGGGAAATTTAAATGCAAACATATAAATACATTGCCATTTTACAAATTACATTTTCATTTTAATTTTAATACTGACATGCTTCCATAACCATGTGGGACTAACTAGCAGAGATACAATAGGAGCTGATGCAAAGGTAGCTGTAGACATTCAAAAGACATTTTCTACATTTCAATGTGCACTTTTTTAAATTTTATTTTTACAGCCCTAGTTTACATTATGTGTTTATTGCTGTTGAACCTGGGCCATGTTTCTCCAAAATGACAAGTGTAAAAACATTGTAATTAATGCCAGAGGGAAAACTCAGACTTCCATGGAGAAATGTCTCTCAGCTTAAGCTATATAAATGAATTCTGATCAACAGCTCACGAAGCTGAAGCTTTGGGATGGCAAGTTCTTAAATTATTCAAGGTATGCTCTGTGATGCAAATCTCCTTTTGTTTATTAACACTGATTTGTTGATCATTTTCTACAGCTTTTAAAATGTTATGTTTTTCTGTGTTATAATTAGATGGACAGTGCTGGCAACCTAAAATGTATACTGTCTTTTCTTTTGAACAGGAACAATAAATATGCTAAATTTTAACGTAACTCTCATTTTTATGGCGTATGGAGCACCTGGACCACTCAATTATGGAGTTTTCTTTGTCACTTTGGTGACCTATCTTGCAACAATGTTTGCCAATATGATTTTGATGCTGGTGATCTACTGTGATACAAGCCTACACAAGCCTATGTACATATTTTTATTCAACCTGGCAGTGAATGGACTGATTGGAAGCTCTGCTGTTCTGCCTAACATCATGAGCAATCTTATTGATAATATGAAAAACATCTCATATAATAATTGTCTATTGCAAGTATTCTTTATCAATTTTTATGCAGGTTGTGCATATGGGATATTAACAGTTATGGCATATGATAGGTATGTGTCCATTTGTAAACCACTGCAATATCATAACATAATGACACCGGCTAAAGTTGGGCTGCTGATAGGTGTTGTGTACATTTTTCCTATGTGGTTTTTAGCTGTACAACTACATTTTACATCAAGCTTACCTCTGTGCAGGTACACTATAAACAAGCTGTTCTGTGATAACCTAGCAGTAGTCAGTCTAGCCTGTTTTAAGAGTGCACTTGTAGACCTGTATGGTTTGGTTGGGGTAGTAATTTTCATTGTTTGTCCTCTGTCATTGGTCATTATGTCATATGTAAGAATATTATTTGTTAGTTTGAAAGCATCGGCAAATGCCAAGAAGAAAGCTCTAAAAACCTGTGCCCCCCATTTAATCACATTTATTAATTTTTCATCAGCCAGCCTTTTCTCTGTAATATATAACCGATTTAGTAACTACCTTCCAAAAGAGCTTAATGTTTTCATGTCTATTCATTTTATTCTCATTCCGCCCCTCCTGCACCCACTTATATATGGTATGAGAACTGAAAGCATTAGCAAAAGTCTCAAAAAGATTCTGCAGAAAAAAGTTTTTGCCTTTGAATTTCATTTGAAATCTGAAGACAACATGAAAAAATCAGCTTTTAGCTGTTTGAATTAGGAAGGTCTTATTTTTTTACTGTGCTGATCAAAGCATTGTTGGAGTACATAGTTCACATGTTTTGGATATCAGGGTGTCAGTATTACCCTTAGTGAGACAAATATTTAATTAAAGTGTGTGTGTGTGTGTGTGTGTGTGTGTGTTTGTGTTTGGCTGGTTGAGTAAGTGTAAAGCCAGAAATGGTCCCATTTCTCTGAACTTTCACAGGGAAATATTAATTATTTTTAAATTTATTATTTATAATTGCTGCACATTTCTGCCACATGTTGGAAAAACACTATTTACAACAGTAACTGCAAAAATGCTTACCAAAACCTCTACAAGAGAGCAGGCATGTACAATCTCTTTTCTCCTTTTCTCATGGCTGAACCCCATAACTTGAAATAATATCTGATGCATTATTTATACTTTTGTGAATGAACATTATAATCATGTAAATGGATTACATTCAAGATATAAGCACAAAATAAGGCTCTTGATTCAAGTTATTTGAGTATGTTTGTAAGAACAGGCCTAATGTTCAGTGTGATGCATGTACAGACCATTTGTGTGCGTCAAACTGTATGTCAAATATGTCATGATCTTTGATGTTTCTGATTCATATTAAATAAGCTAAAATAAAAGGATTCACCAAATGTTTTTTTCAGGTTTTTAATGATCAAATTCTGAGGTTTTTGTGATTTGGGAAAAATAATATATGTTTGAGTTTTACTTGGAGCATGAGCTGAATTGAAAAGGAGTGCTAAATTTAATCACAGAAGAAAAGATATTATTCAGACTGGAGGATAGAAAAGAAATGATAGGCTACTTGTAGTAGAAGATATCGAGATGGGTAGGAGGATAATAAGATAATACAGACACTAACAACTAATTAATATGATAATTATTTATACTGGATTTGAGAATGAAATCTAATTCAAAGATTGATTCTCTCTGAAACGTGTATACAGTGAAGAAATACACAGGCAAACTGCATATACATAATATATTCTTGTCATCTACACATACATGTCAATTTTCTTAATTTTCTCAAGTAAGACCTGTTTTTGGTTGAAATAACTCTGAATGAATGTCTCAAAATTAGTGTTAGAACACTATGAATGGTGGGATGATATTTGTGCATTTTAGATGTACATTTTGTTAGTACAGATTTAAAATTGCTGTCTTAGACCTACATATTCATGCTGCCTAGGAACAAATGTGGAAAATAAAACAAAAGCATTAATGTAACTATAGTAAATGGGACATGGAAACATAGAAGTATTAAGCGCTGCTATAGGGGCTAATTTAAGAGTCAGTGCAGGCAGATAGGATTAGAGTACAGGCCTACAATATGAGCATGGGGATAAAATCCTTATTACACAAGCAAGACCGAAAGCAAACAGGTGTACACAGTGCCTTGCAAAATTATTCAAACCCCTTAGAGTTTTTTTAAGTAACAAATTCTAACACTAACCTAACACTAAAAAGACAAAATAAGTTATTTGTCTCTAGATATATTAATGAATATCAAAAACTGACACATGCTATGTGCATAAATATTCAAACGTCAGGCATATTTGATACTTTTTTCTGCAAAGTCTTTTGGGGTAAGTGTGTATCAGTTTTGCACACTAGTCAATAAGTTATTTTTCACCATTCATTCGTTTTAGTGCACACTTCTATGAATAAGTCAGCCTGGGAGGTGTTAAATAATGTCACATATTCTCAGTGGGACTAAGATTAGTACTTAGATTGGGTCATTTTAGGACTTTTAGCTTTTTGTTTTTAAGATACTGTCTCACTAAAGGTGAATTTCTTCTAAGCCTTAAGCCCTTTGGAGACTGAATCAGTTTCTCTTACAGTTTCTCTGTGTTTTCCTCCATCTATTCCATTTTAACAAGATGCTTAATAAAAAGCATCCCCACAGCATGATATTGACACCAGCATACTTCACTACAGGGTTGGTATTGCTTGATCCAACATGGGTTGCTGTAATTCTTTTTGGCAAATGTTTCATAAGTAATTACACCTTTCTTGCAGGCCACTTTTATGCAGCTGTTCAACTCTGTAGTTCCTTGAAAAGAATTGTTGGCCTTTTCTGTCTTCCTTCACAAAAATTGAAGGACAGTATTTTCTAGACAGTGTCTAGAAAAACTTGATCCAGTAGTGTAGTGACAACTTTTCTAATTTAGGCATTTGGGTGACTTTTATCACAGCTATTGTGATGTTGGACATGCTTTATAAAGGTCCTGCCAAATTCAGCTAATGCGAGCCTGGGGGTAAATTTGTTGTCATTTCCAACCTGCTTAGTTTTGATTAACTATAGCAACAGTCTGGAACCTGAACATTATGCAACCTTAATTTATTGCATAGGAAGGAATTTTGCCAGTGTTCTGTAAAGCTTGTCCAACCTCGCAAGAGTAGCTACCCAAGAACACATTTGTGGGTGAAGCACAGATAGATCAGTTGTATCCTAGTGAATTGTTTTTTTAAGCTTGAACTTCAAGTGCACAGGTTTGCAGGTTTATTTATTTATTAGAGACAATTCACATTAATCAACACAAAGTAAATGTACTAGTGTTAGTCCACTGACTATATTTTTAACTGTGGTCCCAAACAGTAAAAAAAAAAAAGTAAAGTAGAAGTGATACATAATCCAGAAGATTCTCACTATTGTCAAAGAATTTGAGTGATTCCACAATACACTGTACATGAGTCTCTTAATGACAGCATAATATATAAAGTGACAGGTGCAGATGATAATGAATATGAATCATCAGTGCAGAGCCAAAGCTGAAGGAGACCAGTCAGGAGAAGATTAGCAGGGATGAGCTCTCCAAAGGGACATTTAACATAAGTAGCAACAACATCATTGCCCTTTCTATCTGAATATGCTGTAGCTGTCTAAGGAGGCAGAAGAGTCAAATGGAGAAATACCAGCCAATGATATTAAAATGAATATATTGGAGTTGGTGTGAACAAACTTCTACAAGTGTAGCATGTGATTATTTTGTGTGGTGATTTTTCTATTTTTCTTTTAGAATTTTCAGTAACTAGGCAATACCTACTGGTAGTTAATGTGTTGAGGTTTAACTTTAAATTACATTAAGTAACAGATCTAGGAATGTAAGTTATTGGTGATGGCTGGCACACCACGGTTGTATGAAAGTGACAACGCCTGTTTGAAAGACTGATATTGAAAAAACGAACATTTATGCTCTTTAATTTCTCCCTGATGATGTAGTTAGACTTTTGTATAACTTATGTCTGTCTCCTTTAGTTTGACTTTTTATAAATGATGACCTAATTATATTTTGCAGTATTATGTGTTAAGTATTAAAAGGAAATAGATGACCGTAACTAACTACTAATTTATCAGAAACCAAATTACTACAGCTCTGTTTGCAAAAAAGTTGGGATGCTGTGCAAAATGTAACCAGAATGCAATAATGTGCAAATCATTTAAACCCATCATTTAATTGAAAATAGTATGAAGATGACAATACAAATGTTTGAAAAAAAAAAAAGACTAGTAAAGTTGTGTAATGTTAATAAAAACCTGGTGGAACATTTCGCAACTAATTAGGTTATTTGGCAACAGGTCAGAGGTACAAAAAGAGCATCCTAGAGTCTTTCAGAAGCGCTACTGTGAAACCACTCACTGAAAGACAGCGTGGACAAATAGTGTAGCAATTCAAGAATAAAGTCTCAATCTAATATAATATAGACTTGGGGATTTCATCATCATGGTACAAAATAACATTAAAAGATTCAGAGAATCTAAAGAAAACACTGTATGCAAGGGATAAGACCAAAAAACAATATTGACTGGCTGTGATCTTCAGGCCCTCAGGCGACAAAGTGCTAAAAACAAATACGATTCTGTAGTGAAAATCACTGCATGGGCTCAGGAACACGTTTCAAAACCATTGTCTGTTAACACAGTTCATCACTGCATCCACAAATGGTAGTTAAACGCTACCATGCAAAGAAGAAATCATGTATAAACATGATTGTGGAAAGGTTTTATGAGTCAGACAAATCAAAATTTGAAGTTTTTTTTTTGGAAATCATGGACACCTCTGGGCTAAAGACCAACTGACTTGTTATCAATGCAGAGTTCAAAAGCCAGCATGATAGTTTAGGGGTGCATTAGTGCACATGGTATGGGTAACTTGCACTTCCAGCAAGACAATGCCAAACCACATTCTGCATGTATTACAACAGCATGGCTCCATTGTAAAAGAGTCTGGGTGATAAACTGGCCTGCCTGCAGTCCAGATCTTTCACCCATTGAAAACATTTAGCACATTATAAAATGAAAAATACAACAAAGGAGATTTTAAGCAGCTGAAATTCTATATCAAACTAGATAAGGAAAACACTTCACTTTCATTTGGTCACCTCAGTTGTTTGGGACATGTGTTGCTGGCATCAAATTTAAAATTGAAATATATTTTTCTAAAAACAATAAAATTTCTCAATTTCAACATTTGATATTTTGTCTTTGTACTATTTTGAATTAAACAAGGTTGAAATGATTTGCACATCACTAAAGTCTGTTTTTATTTGCATTTTGCACAGCATCCCAACTTTTTTGGAAACAAGGTTTCTAGAAGAATTTTTGACAGTGTACTTTGTCTCATGCTTCCAAAGCAAATGTCAGAAACAAAGTGACATTCTGTCCTGGCTTATCACCCGATATCTCTAAACGAAACATCTTTTTTCCAATTACAGCTATGTTATTTATGTATTTTCCCCATTAAATGTGAATACTAGATAGTGCTAATAACATTTTGGGTGTTTCTCTGACCTGTAGAAGGATCAGATTATTAAATGGAGCTGTATATCCAACAGGATCAAGAAACTCCTACTAATTAGTGAATTCAGCTACTTTAAGTTGCTTTAAGTTGCTTGCAAGTTGCTTGCACCTATTGCTAACACAGGTATTCAGTTATTAACTCCAAAGATAAGCTTTGCCAGCAGAATGTCACCATGCCTTAGTCCCTCTATGCCAAGCATGAGCTAGAGGTGCACAAGCCCCCCAGCTTTGAGCTGTGGAGCAGTGGAATTATGTTCTCTAGTGCAGGCAGGCATGTCTGGGAGACAGATACTGGGTATCTTCCAGGCCAAAGTGCTGCAAAGATTAGCATTTACCCTCATCTAACACTGTGAATTCGTGAAGGCCTTGCTAATTAGCTGATGAGCTGAATCAGGTGTATTTGATGAGGCAGCGTGCCGAAGTCTGCAGTGTCTTGGCCCACAAGGACTGGAGTCTGACATGTGTGATCTAGTGTAAAGCCTTCCCAGAATAGTAGAGGCTGTTACTGCAGCAAAAGGGGAATAAATACCCTTGATTTTAGAAGAAACATTGGTGAGCAGGTGTCTAGAAACTTTTGGACATATAATGTATGTAAAATCTAAAAAAATATAAAGTTAAAGTCATAGCCCACACCTTCTCCAGTACAGAACCACACATACACACATTCAACCTTATCAGTTTTTAAGTCATTTACTCATAGCAATTGTCTCTTTCCTGTTTTTGAACATTTTTTCATTAAGACATCTTTAGTCGTCAAGTTACGGTAACAGATTGCACCTGAGAAATGGTAGATAACATCTTAAATAATACTTAGTCTGTCATTATCATTGTTCTAAACACAATTTGAGCTGAATTAATCTTAATCAAAGGCTTACTCAATAAAGCAATTGTTGTTCAAGACTTACATTTGTTCAAAACAAGCACAAGAAGTATTTGTCATTCTCTTTTTATATTTTCTTAATCTGAGATTACAGTGAGACCCCTGTAGTTAATGCAAACATAAAAAAATGTAGAGAATTACAAAGAAAGACATGTACAAATCTGCCTTGTAAATAAGCAAAGACTTTGTATCCTTTATTATTACTTATTATAAAACAAATACAAAACTGCATGACAAATGGTTCAAATATTTCTACTACACTGCAATTTGTTTCATAAATGCTCTCTTTATCTTAGACATCCTTATGCCATACATAATAGGATTCAAAAGTGGCGGGCACATCACAAAATAAACTGAAATGATCACTCGCAACACAGGAGGCATATATATCTTATCAAATCTACTCGAGAAGACCTCAAATGAACAGCCAAGAGAGAAATTTAACAGTGAAGCAAGGTGTGGTGTGCATGTGCTTATGGCTTTTTGTGTAGTTTCTGCAGAGGATTTCAAGCAGACTCTCCAAATCTTGATGTATGAATATGAAATCAACAGGAAAGGAAACACTATAGAGAAGATGGCTCCAAAGATGCCATAGATGTTACTCACTATGGTGTCTGAACATGCAAGTTTAATAAGTAGGTAGTTGTCACACCACACTTTTTCTATGACATTTCCACATAATTTCAAGTGTGAATTCACTATAAAATTGATGCCGACTTTGAAAAAAGATATCAGCCATACCAGCACAATTAGTATACACACCCTACTCTGAGTCATTATGCTGCTGTATTGGAAAGGGTAACATATAGCTATATACCTGTCATAAGACATAATTGCTAAATTGCCAAATTCCACTGATGCATAGGTGTACAGAGAAAATATTTGCACATAACAATAAATAATTGCAATTTCATTGGACTTGGCTAACATATTGGTTAAAATTGCAGGGAAAAGTCCAGCACTCCCATATAACTCATTCACAAACAAACTGCAGAGAAAAATATACATGGGTTCATGCAGTGATCTTTCAACACAGATCAATCCAATTAGTAAGGAATTTACAAAAATAATTGATACGTATGTTAGTACCAAGAGAGTGAAAAATAGGTACTTTATTTGTCCTATATCAATGTAGCCAGCCAGTATAATAGTAGTGAACTGTGTTGAGTTTGCCATAACCCTTTGTGAAGATGAGAATCAGATGATTGTGACAATATAAATATAATGTTTTATGTAGGGAGACTAATAATCAAATTAAGGACCTGCTACTTTGAAAAGGTTCTCATGAAAGAGTGAAATGCACATACATGCTTTAAAAATATTTTCTTCTTTCAAAGTGATAACTTTTTTAGCGGCTAGATAAATGTAGAAAAAGCAGCAGTGGGATTTTCGAAAGGAGATTATATCACTTCCATCTCAGCCGACAGTTGAGAGTTCTGAGGATGTGAGAAAGGAGGAAAGGCACTGATTTAGAAAGACAGAAACATAAAGGATTAGTTGGAAATGAAAAATCAACATGAAAAATTATGATTTATAATTGATTAAAGAGTTTACTGACTCTAAAATCTGTTCCAATGAAAGTATTTATTCTCAGTGTTCCACAAAACATAGACCTTCCACTGCAACAAACTGATTTATGTAAGAGAAAATTGTATCAAAATATCTTCATTAGAAAATTAAAAGTAGTAATAACAAAATAAAAATCGTTGACATGGCATCACTTCAGACAATGTATTTCTTTATATCTGAACATTTCATTTCAGGACAATAATTCAAAAGTTATCAAAGCAATCAAATTGAAATTCATTAACATCACACAGCATTATAATTGCTTATACTTACCAGAACTGCAAGGCAAAAAACATAGATTAATATTTTGTATGAGCAATAACCATATTATAAAAACTCAGCAGGAAATGATGCTGTGCTGCTGCAGTGAGGGATTGTCTGTATTTATGGAGTGGGCAAGAGATGGAAATCATCAGTGACAGGTGCAGGCTGTCCAGGGATTTCTCCATTTACTGCTTTTTCCTTGACAGGCCAGACCAGGACACATCAAAACCTCTGGTCAGTTTGTGGTTTGACCCCTTATATGCCCAAAGTTTTATTACACACTTCTATAACCTAAGAATATCTCAGCCAGTTTGAATTCAAGTCCCTGTAGTTACTAAATAAGCCATATGTAATAAGCCTGGGTTTTAAGGGGTTAAGCTCTATGTTTGAGACCTAAGCTATTAGTCTATTTGCTTCTCTGGTCTGCCTAAAAATGCAGTTCTTTACTCAGCATCATATAATAAAGTATCTACCCATGCTGACTAAAAGACTGGTAGACAGAAAACTGATGAGAAAAATTTAATAATGATTTTCAATGATGGAATAAACATTTCTATCTGTAATGTCAGATATATGTTTGGAGAGCATGTCTGCTGACATCTTAGAGAGATAAGGAGGAAAGCACATCAAATGTGAAATAACACTTTGGATGTTTGGATGGTCCACTGTAGATGCTCACCTTGGGTTTCCTAACTTTCAACTAAATATTCATTCAATTCAACATACTCACTTTAACCCCTTAAAATCCCAAGCTTATTATATACAAAGTCTTATGTAGTTGTGCTACATACTAAGCCTGGCCTGTTAGGGGGTGTGTCCATGTATAGCACTGGTTCATCCATGTAGTGGACTAACTCAGTCTAGACCAATAGCAAATCTAAAGCTCTACACAGAATCTGAACAAGAACATTGCTAACTGGAACTAGGATGGAATAGCAGTAGCTTTAATGACAGCGTTTGTATCATGTGAATGTAGGGACCTAGAACATGCAAATCACGTGAATGCAGGGTAAACATGAAACAAGGTAAACACAGTTTACAGTTTTCATCACCAATGTCCAGTGAGAACAGAAGTGGCTATATGATCCAACTCCTTCAAGATTGTAGCCTCATGCTGTCATACCGTTATCTTACGTCTTGTTCAGGGTGGACTATAGCTGTTCATTTTGCTATTGCTTTTGTTAGTTTGCTGATCTTTGATTTATCCATAGTTCTTCCAAAGCCCTGTCCAGCATCATCTGATGAGTTATTGATATTGCCTTAGCAGTAACTGGAAATAACATTGGTTTTATTAAGAGAGCCGTCAGTGGAAATTCTTGCCATCTAAAAGCTTTAATAGAATGAGAGGGCTCAGTCTCAGAGCCATAGCAAAAGCATGTGGGCCACTGGGCTTCAGGCTGGAACTACAGCTGGTTCAAAGGGTCGAAACAGAAAAATGAAAAAAAACAATTTTTTATTTGTTGCAGTTAATATTTGGCATTAGCAAGCTATTAATGTGATAACGTTGGAACCATTCATCTTTTCCTGCTTGTCATAGGTTTGTGATTTATGTCAATTATCTCTTATTTTAATTGATACAAGCTGGGGACTTTGACTAGTATGATTTTTTTGCTGCACAATTTTGAAAAGCAGTTAATTAGTACAATTCCCACATTGGGGCAATAACAGAACCATGTGGCTTGGAAGTTTCACTGTGTAAGGATCTATTTTAATTCAAAATGCTAAATTAATTCAAAAGCACCATTGTCACAAGCACTTTCAAGGGTGTTTAAGACAGTATATTAAATCAGTATATCTTAACTGTAGCTCTACAACATATTCACATCACTGTGAAAAATGTCTTTAGTAATTTTATGTCTTGAATTCTATATTCATACTTGAGTAAAATTTAGATTAATTTTTACTTTCAAATCATGAAAAAAGTATTTTCAATTTCTAATTCAATATACATCTAATCAAGCATATTTATGTTTTATAAAATTATATTTTAGTCATTTATATTTGTTACTAATTACTTTGTGTGTTTTATTTCATTATGTTATGTTGCTGACAGCACCTGTTCTGCTTTGTGTTTAGTTCCACTTCTCTATTTTTAAACTGTATAATTTCACTGTAGAGCCCAACATACAGTGGCCCAACGTACATCTTCACACTAGAGCCCAAGATACATTAATTCCTATTCTGGTGCTAAATGTACTAAGAAGTTTTACTGCAGTTCTTTAAGTAATTTAGCATTGAAGTAGTTTTTGACCTGCTACTGCTGTACCTCTGTTCATGTTTATTAGAAAGGTACTTTGACTACTTTTACTCAAATCATTAATTCACAGATGAAAGACAGTTTTGCTTGAGTATGGTGTTAGGCCTCTCTACCCAGCTATAGTGGAAGATTTGGCATAAAGAATTTGGAAATCCATCTACATAAGGTAGTACAAAGCAAGCGCTGTTTGTGTTTTTCACAGGACCTATTGAATTTCAGATCAAATCAGAGAAATCTGATATTTTGATGAGAGAACAAGAAATTGGAAACAAATAAAAAGCATGTTACAAAAGCACAAATACAGCAAGCCATCAGGACTTGACAGTCATTCACACTGTATGCACTAAAAGGATGTGATTACTGTCCATCTATAAAATTTGTATTATTTTTTGAGTAATCTCAATCATTGTCATCTATATGTAAACAAATCAATCAAAAATGATCACAAAAATGAATGACAAGCAATTATCAGTTTGTCTTCATTGAGGTGTGTAATTCTAACTAATGTTTCCCATTACAAACTAATGGGCAGTTTACGTTACAAATATTTCCCTCTGGCTTCATCAAGCTAAGCCTTGTGTCCTTGTTCTGGCCACTAAGGATTTGTGCTGTAATTAAGGTGTATTGAAGTTAAAGAACATTTGGACTCAGTGGAATAATTAAGCTTAGTGGACTAATGACCTGTTGTTTAGTGAGAAATGACATGTGTTTTTCCTCTGTTGTTGTTTTGTTTAAAGAAAGAATATTACATTTTTTAACTGTTTACAATATATAGAAATAGTAATAAGTAATGAATACTAATACTAAATATTAAATGCTATTTCATTCTATGTATGTATTTGAAGTAAAATGTGCATTTTGTTTTTGAAGTCAGCATGACACAACTCAAGAAAAACAGTGAGGTTCACTTGACTGCATGACCACTGGGACACAAGTGTATGAGCCATGCTCCCAAAACACATGAAGAACTGATTCCTGTCCCCTGCTCCCCTCACTCACTAAGGGACAGTCCCCCAGGACAAATGACTGAAAGTGCTTTGATGGGCTTTAAACTGGACTTGTGGGGTGTAACAAACATGTTTATCAGAGCTAAATGACATCCCAAGGGCATGTTTCAGAGAGGACACAGTCTCTCAGGGAGCCAGTGTCATCCACTTTCCCAGGCCTTGTGTTTGCAGGCCACTGTCAGTTCACTTGATATCCTTTAAGTAATTTACATAATATTTTGCTATGTTAACATTACATCTGACTTCAGAAAAGCTTAGTACCTTCTGGCATTCCTATGCCAATGTATTCCAATTATTACCCATCAACCTTAGAAAAACAACTAAACTGTGACATCTTTGAGGGCTCTTTCTGATGAAATAGCTAAAGAAATGTGAAAATCATGAAATACTCATGAAAAAAGATCATGATTATCCAAAACAGCACAATATTTAATATATCTGAAAGCATTTTTGATAAAAGATATTTTGGTGGGGGGATACGTTGCATTTTTTTGCCATATGACAATAGCATGTGACAATGGATAATGGTCCTTGTTCTCCAATATCTTCCAAAGTTTTTTATTAAATTTGTTCTTAAGAAAGGTCCTCAGAAAATGTCTACATCAGATTCATGATGTGTTCTTAAACCACAGAATTGTTCACCTGCTGTGCTCTTGAGTGTGCAGATTCTGTTCTTACCTAAGATCAAATCCCAAATAACAAAACATTGGTGAAGGTCAGAATCATTGTGAAAACTGCATAAGTGGGTTTTAAGAAGAAATTTCTTCTTAACAACAATTGGTGAACGAGGCCCAATGTGAGTAAACCAATGCATTACACTGAACAGTTTAGAACATTTGGCAGTTTTGTAATGTAGGCTTGATTACAAAACAAAATCAAACAATCAAGTTGTAAAATAGTGGCTGTGTCCAGTGTGCCAATGTTCATTTATTCCCATTGTTTACTTTTTATAACTGCAGTTCCACTGTCCAGTGCTGTTGCCATGTGACATCAATTTGAACATTTTCATATATATATATATATATATATATATATATAGCCTTCAGTTTTCAAAAGGAATCAACCTAAATTTTGTATTGTAGTCAGGCAAAAAGTGTCATTGCTGCCGTGTGGCAATCATTTTTAATAGGCCATGGCAGGGTAAATAAATTACCCTGATGTGAAGCAGAAGGTTATTCCACTTCCTTCACCTCTGCCTCCCAAAAAAATGCTGTGCTGCACTGATCAATAGAAAAAAATGCCTTAACAGTTTGCATGTTTAAGAAAATGAGTAGATCTGAATTTTAGAAAGTACAAAATGTTCCACTCTTTCCTAGTGGAAGTAGGGTGTGTGATCATCGTGTAGTGTGTGGTGAGATGCTACACAAAAATTAACATTTTATTTTACACATTTTTGTCTAATCAACATTTTCTATTCACTCTAACAGAAATTTTCGGTCTCTTTAAAAAGTTTCAACTTCTTATATCAACTGTCACAGTGCAGAGTTATAACTATGATCTTCACACAAGTATGAAGCATGGTATGCATGACCTGTGCCAATCCAGCCAAGTGTTCTCCTGTTATCTGTCAAAAAAATGGAAGGACTTGTCATAATGTGCCTCAGCTAGCACTTGAGTATCAGACATTACTTTGGTTATGGAAAAAAAGGAATGCGCATTTTAACATTTTCCATATTAACGTATTAATGCCTATCTTTATGCAAAGACGCAGTAGGACAAACTCAGGCCCCCACACATAACTTTCAGTCTTCTAAATAACTATTCTTCTTAATACATATTTCTAAAAAGCATAATTGGTAATTGCATCATACTGTAACATAGTATAAAAATAAATATAGTATTATACAGCATCATTTTTCAACTTTGTAATTTTGGATCCACTTAATCACATATTGTGAACTTAATCACATATTTAATGAGGTAATTTATGAGTCTGACATGATGTATGTTTCATCTATCATGAAACTATATTTCACATATTTTTACTATGACTTTCATGGTTTGAGAAGCTCTTAGATACAACTGAATAAAAAAAAATTGACTAAATATTGTCTTGATTTGTAGATTTGTAGCCACATAGCAATGGGTTCACCAGTGGGACCAATTAAAGGGTTCTAGTCCATTTTTATGTTTTAAGGTCTGTGCAATGTTGCCCGTTGAGAGATGTGGTGGACACACTGCTCTTCTGGGATAGAAGAACCAGTGATACATTTGAGATAGGAAACATAATGACCTGTAACAAACATGTTATTTTATTACATCATTTTGGGACACAGTGTATCCCACGAGGTCCCTATGTAGACCTGCGGAAGCTAAGATGAATTGTGGATGAAACATTTGGACCTAAAGTTTAACAGGCCTCTGTGTCTGGCCTATTCGACAGTACCAGCTATATTACATTGATATAACCATGTCCTTAACACGTTATACTTCATAATGTCTGGTGTCATGACAGCATATGTCACATGCTATTTTTGTTAGGCATACTCTAGTTAGCTGTCATAACATCAAACTTTGTGGCATCTGTCATGACAGTTACTGGTAATGTAACACAACAGTGTTATATTATTGAACAAAATTCAACAAGATTCAGAACATGAGTTCTTCAGTGGCTGATTTGATGGCCAGTGGCATAAAACATACTCTCAGTATGATAAAATGCTGAAGGAATGAATTTAATGCTGTAATTTTAAATTACAATTTTAGAACTGTGCAAAACTTTAACAAATGTTTCAGTAGTGACTGTTTTGGTAATGACAATTTGAACTAATTTTGAGTGTGACTCAACAACGCTAACCAGGAAATGACTGCCAAACACAGCTTTGAACAGTTATGTTATATACATTTTTAAAATCAAAAATATGATTATTTTTAATGCTTTTATTAAAATACAAAAAAGTTTACATAATTGTAGAAAAAAGTGTTTTGATAGTGACAGTTCTTAATGTTGTGCACTGATTTTCAGATATTGAGATGCATTTACTTCAGAACAATGGAATCTAACAGCTCACCATGTGGTCATGAGGGACAGGGATGCAGTCTCACTTCCTGCTCTAAAATGCAGGGGCGTGGCTAAAATATGAACTAAAACTTTTGTGTTTCAGGAGTATCATGGAAATGTGTGCCAGTATTTTATTTTTTTTTTTAAATCTAAATCTTTCAAGTTCACTTTTAATATAAATCAGAGTTAATTGAAAAAAAAACCATTAAAAAACTAAGTACTATTCTGTCAAGTTGAGTTGGGTTGGGTTTGAGACAGCAACCTATCAATAGAAAGAGTATGTTATAGAGTGTTTATGTAAGATGTAAGATGTGTTATGTAGACACTATGAAAGTAAGTGTTACAGTGTGTGAACAATGCTGCTTGTGTAGCCTCTGTGTATGCTTACACATGGTACACTGATCCACATTTAATGATCTTGGCCTTTTTTTCATCCATCCATCCATCCATCATCTAAACCGCTTATCCTTCTGGGTCGCGGTGGGGTGCTGGAGTCTATCCCAGCTGTCATTGGGCGGAAGGCAGGATACACCCTGGACAGATCGCCAGTCCATCGCAGGGCAGACAGACAGACATACACATTCACACACACACACTCACACCTAGGGGCAATTTAGCATGTCCAATCGGCCTGACTGCATGTCTTTGGGCTGTGGGAGGAAACCGGAGTACCTGGAGGAAACCCACGCAGACACGGGGAGAACATGCAAACTCCATGTAGAAATGACCCTGGTCACCCGGCCGGGAATTAAACCCAGGCGATTCTTGCTGTGAGGCGACAGAGCTACCCACTGCGCCACCGTGCTGGCCTTTTTTTCAAGACTATTAAATTATGTGGCAATTAAAATAGCTTGTGTATGAAATCGCTACTCAAAACGGTTCTGAAGGCAGCGCTACCTTTGAGGTAGAATGAACGTAATTAGTTACCAGCCAACAGGCAGGGATGAATGTGCTTGGTTAAGCAGAGCAAGCTGGAATGAGAGATATACTATAAGGTTTGTCAAATATGTAGGCCCATGTGTACTTTACTGTGTTCATAATTCACAGCAGGCTGAAAGCGTATTATTACTTTTATTTTTATTAGTAGTTCATCACAAAAAACATTGGATAATAAGCTGGTGCCATGAGTGCACAATGTACATACTACCATAATATGCTTAAAATTTAAGCAGTTGTGATTTAGACTCAGCGTGACCACAGCAAAGTTTAGTGGCAGCATGCTGCTATCATTGCAAGAGGTATGTCTTCAGTTCCAACATGTAAACACAGCATTAGTAAAGAAACTGCTGTCACTCATGTTTAATAGCTAGCATTACTACTAGTCTACCTACATTACTTTACTAGCTAACAAGCAAGCAGTCAAAGAAGATGCTGCTTTAGAAGCTAACTAGTTTTCCAGGCAGGTTTCTGAGAAACTAACACCATGTACAAAGAATTTCCTGAAAAACGAACAACACCAGAAACTGAATTCCATACCTTTCATGCACTGCATCCACATTGGCAGCACAGAGGAACAGAGAGTCATTTGTAAAGATAAGCCCTGTCTATTGGTTATTTCAATTGGTTGTTCTCTGAGCCATTTACGTTCATCCTGCCTCAGGGGTAGTGCTGCCTTCAGAACTGTTTTGAGTAGTGATTTTGCAAATTATTTGAAATCTACTAATCATGTTCAGGTCCCATTTACCCTGCATAGGTTCACATAGGTTCACCAACGTCTTGAGACAAAAATATATCCCTGTCTTTGTTAGACTGGCAGATAATAATGATATTGCTACCTGCCAACCTTGTTAACAGTGTCAAATGTTGTTTACTCTGTTGAAGTGCACTTCAGGGTTGGGACTGAAATTAGCAATGGTTGTTGAGCTACAGAATTTAATATCATTTTGATGAAGGGGAGGTGCCCAACCCCAAGAGGTTCCGAACCTCTGCCTTGCATATTTTCTTTCTGCAGGCCCATTCCATTGGCAGAATGGAAATTGGAGTGAGAATTTCTAATTAATTAATTAATATTGTTTTCAAACAAAATATTTTCCCTGATTTCTACAAAGACGGCTGTGCTGAGAAAAGCACAACTGCAGCTTTCTGATATAAAAAAAACATGTACAACTTCCACAATAAAAACAGTGCTGAAACCAATATAAAACATTTTTTCTGATGTTTCTTTGCTTGCTCACCTATGAAGGTTTTTACTAAATTATACTCTGTCAATGTTACTGAAAAAAAAGTTCATATGTCATAGTTCATAGGTTCAAATCTGAAGTTTTTAAACCTGAATATAATTTTACATTCTGACAAAAAAAAAGAATAACACTTATCCTAATGAAAATAAGAAAGAACATATATCATGCTCATTTTGAAAGAACTGCACTGTTACCTATATCTTTTAGAATGATTTTTTTACTAATTTTTGAGGCACTAAAAGACCCCAGATTCTGACCTTCTGCAAACAAATTAGAGTATACAGTAATTACAGTTGCGGCACGATGGCGAAGTGGGTAGCACTGTCGCCTCACAGCAAGAAGGGCCTGGGTTTAATTCCCGGCCGTGTGACCAGGGTCGTTTCTGTGTGGAGTTTGCCTGTTCTCCCCGTGTCTGCGTGGGTTTCCTCCGGGTACTCCGGTTTCCTCCCACAGTCCATAAACATGCAGTCAGGTCAATTGGACATGCTAAATTGACCCTGGGTGTGAGTGAGTGTGTGAATGTGTATGTCTGTCTGTCTGCCCTGCGATGGACTGGCGATCTGTCCAGGGTGTATCCTGCCTTCCGCCCAATGACAGCTGGGATAGGCTCCAGCACCCCACTGCGACCCAGAAGGATAAGCGGTTTAGATGATGGATGGAGTAATTACAGTAAATTCCAGAAGGAGTGGAGAGGCCTCTCTCTGTTATTATGCTTCTACACTGTGGAGCTCATTACCCTTTACATTGAGGCAATCGATGTGGCACACACTCAAGAAACAGTTGAATTTGTCTTTTATTTGAAATTATAATGCACAGTAATCTTACTTGTTTTCATTTTTACCTTACCTGTTTGGTGTGTTTCTGTTTTTTTTTTTCATTGTAAAGCACTTTGACGTTGAGCTGCCACAGTCATAGAAGTCGGAAGCCACTGTTCTAAAATTGTTCCCAGTTTGCATAGGACTGCCAAAAGAAACAGGAAAATGTACAAAAGGTACAAACCAGAGATCTAAAGGTTCTTTTAAGAAAGATTTTACCAAAGTGAACTATTTCAATTTAAATCTCTGAAAAATGTAAAGAAGTTACAATCATTTCTGTCATTGCTATAATTTCTTTTATATGTAAAAAGGAATGCTAAGCCTCAATAAAAGGAGGAACAGATGAGAATGGATGGAACATCAAGAAACAGAATCCATAATACACTTACTTTGATGGTTATTAGAGCTTACTGCAATAAGGCTGTGCAATGGCATCATAAACTCACCATATTTGCATATTTATACTTTGAATGTTTTAGTAATATTGTATAAAATGGAAGTGATCTAATAGTTGTATAGAAATGAGAGTAAGTTATTGAAGGGTAGGTCCACAGACTCATATAATTGAAGGTGGTAAACATGTATATAACAAATTGCCCATGTAGGCTTTTTTGGACGTCAACAGCTAATTATCTATGCCTTCCTGTTAGCTAAAAACAATAAACAAAGGGGACATAGGTCGGCATCCTTGGTGACCTCCTTGGGTCTGTCACCTTATACTATATAAACTCAGCCAAATAGTCATGCTCACTTTTCCTCCTGCAAGAGTCGTCTTACTATTCCCGCTGTCCGTTTGATCTGCAGTGGGGTATGTTAATGTTCTACACATCAGTACTTTTGTGGAGATTATATGTTCAAAATGTTATAAAGCATTTTGTTTCTATGTTAATAATCATGAGAGTAATGTTGCTGATATAGTGATGTAATTTCTTCTTTTCAGTTCAGGACAATGATTTCAGTGTTTGTCATCTAAAGCACAATGGAAAATGAAACCATCCTCTATTTCTCCATGTTTGAAAATCTGGGCTATTTCCGATATTTGTTCTTCATTTTGGGACTGATCCTGTACTGCACTATATTATTCTTCAATGTCGCCATCATTCTTGTAATATATCTGGAACCCACTTTGCACCAGCCTATGTACATTCTGATTTCATGTTTATCACTCAATTCTCTTTATGGCACAGCTGGCTTCTTTCCACGATTGCTAACTGATTTACTGGTATATTCACACATGATCTCCCGTCCTGCATGCCATGTACAGACGTTTGTTATTTACACTTATGCATCATATGAATTTACAATCTTAACTTTAATGGCATATGACAGATTTGTTGCTATAAGTAAACCTTTACGATACCACAGCATTATTACCCCCAGGGTACTTATCATATTGATAGCTTTATCTTGGATTTATCCAATGTTTTCTATTGGTATTGGCATCATTTTGACTGCCAGACTAAGACTGTGTGGTAATGAAATAAAAAAATTGTACTGCAACAACTGGATTATTGCAAAGCTCTCCTGTGAGAATGCTATGATTGACAACATCTATGGCTTTGTTGTGCTTATAACAACAGTTTTGATTCCCTTGACTTTTATTATATATTCTTATTTTAAGATTCTTTTAATCTGTCAGAAAAGTTCAAAAGAGGTAAGGAAGAAAGCTTATCATACTTGTCTTCCTCATTTGGTGACTTTCACTAATTACTCAATTACTATTTTCTGTGAAATGACTTTTACCCGGTTTGAGAATTTACATCCAGCAGTAGCTGTTATTCTCTCTCTAGAGTTTCTGATTATACCGCCTCTCTTAAACCCCCTTGTTTACGGCTTGAACTTTCCTGATATTCGCAGAAAAATTACAAATCTAAAAATATCTAAACAATCTGTTCATCCCCAATTTGCACACTGAACAGGGCCCAGTTTCACAAAAGCATTTTAGTGTTGAGATCGTCCCACCTGGAATAGAGAGTGTACAGTGTGATGCTCGCTTTACCATTTAAGAATTATCTTTGTGCTCAGATGCTTTTGGGGAACTCAGCCCTGAATATACATTTGAGGAAATTTTAGAAAATTGTAAATCAATGGTTCAAATTAGGGTATTTTAGGCTTTTGTAAAATTGGGTTTTACAGAGAACCACATTTACTATGTTTTTCACCCTGATTGTAAAACTTACAATACACACCTGATTATACATTACATTAAGTATTTGTTTGTGTTTTTTTCTCTTTTTGAACGCTTTCAACACATTTTATCTGGTTTGTCTAATTACAAACAGACTGCAGCTTATATAACATGGGGTAGTGTATCACATATGGTAACATGTTATTGACTTGAATGAATGTTTTATTTAGGATTTAACTGAATTCACTGATCTTGTGCTACATCTACTTTTTCTTCTGGGTATTGCCACTATTTTTATTTTATTTTGAGACTGATCCTGCATTCACACCTTTCTAATGCACATTTCTGGAAGTCATAAATGAAAATACAGCCTTTTGTTGGAATTTACTTTCTTTTATTTATCTGTAAGAAATCCTCTTTTTCAACTTTAGTCATATTTAAACTTTTTTCTTTTATGTATTGCTGAAGACTTAACATGTATTGTTGCATACTCAACATTTTAAATAACTGTATAATAACTATATAATTAAATGTGTAATGCACTGAGTTGGATTTTGAATGTATGAACAATAGGAACAATAGTATGAACAATTGATGTTTGATTCAAAGTGAAAATATAATTTTTTCACTTTAGTCATTTATCTGTAACACAATGGATATGGAGCATGTTGTAATGTTGTGAAGACATTTTTGAAAGTTTTCAAGAGCATAATTGATGAAAATAAAATAATATAAAAAAACTGTTTACTGTCTGAAACCCTCCCACAAGAAGTAGTTTGACTAGCTAAATTCTTTTTATTCATGGTTTGAAAGATGCTTCCACTATAGATAAACATTGTTGCAAATTGCTGATGTTTTATAATTGTATACTACCTGCCATATGTTTATTACGTCAGTACGTAGGTCTGGTTGACAAGATCTTTCAGCTGTACAGGTCTATATATTTTGCCATGTAAGTCCTTTATCTAGATTTCCATTATCTGATTTTTGGAGACATCATATATTGAGTGTTATTGGTTGAATGCTGCACTAATTATGTTTGAGTTCAGTTCATTGCTGTTTATATCTAAGTTGATGTGCTAGATGCCAATAATATGGGCTGTCCAGCCATTTTGTTATGTAGTTTTGTCATGCACAGCTAGGTTTTGGATGATTTCGGGTAAAAAAGGAGCAAGAGTGCTATGGAAGAGCAGCACTTAATATCAGAGACACTGTAGGAGTGGGGCAAGGCAGCAGAGTCCAGTATGAGCCTGGGCCACTGTATTAGAGTGATGACTGATGGCTGCCTCTCATTTGGCTACCTACATGCCAGTGTAACTAATAGGCACCAGGTTATAATTGCTAAAACTAGCTTGCTATCTAGGTGTGTCTTGTCAATAGAACTGAGGTATGGTATAATAAGGAAAAACAACCCTGATTGGCTGATCTGCACTGTGTGCCAAGAATATTCTGAAACACTTCTTATAACTTAGTGTGGATGGGAGGAACTAAACTACTGTTAACCAAATGAGAAAAAGTTTATAACTGTGCTTTTTTTTTGATAGCACAAAAACAATTAAGTCAAAACAGTTTCCATATACTGCCTGTACGGGCTGGGGAGAGAATGGTACATTTTGATACTTTTACAAATTTTTAAAAATAAAAAATTCATTTAGAAACTTCAATAAAGGCCCTTTAAAGCAATAAAACATTTTTAATACAAAACTAAAATTGAAAAGAATATGTGATGAATGACATACAAGGGCATCATAATAACACAAAGTCAGATCAATTTACTTCAGAATAATTGCTATGGAATAATTTATTGAAGTGACATTTAAATTGGTGACATTTGGTGGTTTGACCAGATGAACAACAAAATGACTCTGGTCAGTTTTTAACTCCAACAAACCTTGTTGAATTGGTAAAAATTCCTAGAAATCTCCATTTCTAAAATTATTGACTGTATACTAGCTATGTTTATCGAATATTTCTAGTTAGCCTGTCCGTTATGGTAACAAAGCCCTAGTTAGCCAGTGATGTTACTGTATACTGTATCCACCATATAAAGATTGTAGAATGACACTGAACTGTCAGAGGGGTTACTGATGTAGTGAGCACAAACAAATTAACTACAGTTTTAAAATATATACATATTTATCATTCAGTTGCCATGAACTCCTTCATAGTCTGTCCCATAGGTGGTCAGCTGTGGAAAGGAACTGTATAAAAAGACACTCCAACCTTCATCTCTTCATTAGAGTACACACATGCAAAGGCAGCAGGTATTTTACTTGCTTTCAAGAGAAAAATTACTTTGTAAGTGTAATATAAAAAAACGATATATCAAACCTATTTTATGTTTTTGTTGACTATCAAATGAAACAAATTTTCTGTTGCATCTGATTACAGTGTCATCGCTTGATAGCTGCATTCAGGGCAAGGTAACCTTTTATTCACAATTTTTTAAATGTGATGCAGTTTCTGGGAAATTGCTGGCTAAGTAAATTATTATAAAATCATAAAAAAAAAATTAAATGAATTTCATTATTATTAAATGAATAAGTTGGTAGGTCATGAACTAAGACATTACCAAATTATTAGTACTATCACATAGTGATATTATATAATATCATACTATGATATCACAGGCAGTTTAGAAGGGTGAACAGTTATGTTGTTCTTTTAAATACCCCTAGAATGTGAATTCCCAGAGCAGCTGCAGCTTAGTGGGAGACTCACAGATGTTGGAAGGCTTGGAACCAGCACTGTGAAAAAAATATATATATTGGCAAATTAAATCATCTTACGTCTAGTCAATATATGCAACATTTCCCATTGTGAGATAAGAATGTTATCAAGTAAAATTGTCTTATTCTATTGGCAGATGTTGTTGCTTGTATAATGTTAAACAAACAAAAGTATCTGCCAGATCTAGATCAACTTACTTAAAACAAGCAGAACAAATCTAGAAATAACGTGTATAATCTTGTAATATTCTTAAAACAATTTCAAAAAAGAGAAATATTTGCCAGTACATCATTTTTTGAGTTGCACATAATATGGGTTTGACGTATCTTTAATGACTCTGATTAGTCTTTAATTAATTCTAATTAATCCTTTCCATTACAGATTCTGTTCACTATGAAGAATGTTTCCAGTATCTTTGTGTTCACTCTGTCTGGATTAGATGGAACAGCTGAAAACAGATATGCGCTATTTTCTTTAACAGCACTGTGCTATAACTTTATCTTATTATGTAACATCACCGTCATTTTGTCCATCGCCTCAGATAAATGCCTTCATGAGCCAATGTACATATTTTTATGTAATTTGTGTATGAATGCACTTTACGGCACTGCTGGTTTCTACCCTAAATTCATGTATGACTTACTGTCCCAGTTACATGTGATATCATATGCAGGCTGTTTGATTCAGATATTTGTTATTTATTCGTCTGTTATGTGTGACTATTCAACTTTAACAGTAATGGCATATGACAGGTATGTGGCAATATGTCGACCACTTGAGTACCACTCAGAAATGACAAATCAAAAAATTGTCAAATTTATCATTTTTTCTTGGCTTGCACCATTTTTTATAATGACTCTTTCTGTCTTGTTAACATCAACACTAATCTTGTGTGGCTCAAATATTGAAAAGATATATTGTGAAAACTGGGCAGTTGTTAAGCTGGCTTGTTATTCTACAACAGTGAATAATGTGATTGGATACATAATTATAATTGGATATTTTGGACATGTAGTATTGATTGTTGGCTCATATATACAGTTAATTGAAACATGTAGAAAGTCTAAAGAGGGCAGATATAAATTCATGCAGACATGTACACCACATCTTCTTGCTTTGTTTAATGTTACAATTGCTTTGTTGTTTGATGTGCTTTACAGTCGCTATGGTTCAAATTCTTTTCCTCAAGGTTTGCGAAATTTCTTGGCCCTGGACTTCCTCCTGATACCTCCCATTTTAAATCCTCTTATTTATGGTTTAACACTGACCAAAATACGGAAGCAAGTCATGAAACTGTTCTTCAGCAACATTATAGGTGTTGCCTAAACTGAACATTTTTGTTAAAAAGAGTTTGTAGCAACCTTTCCTTCTTTGGCCCTAAACTCTATCCCACACATGTCTACATGATAGTTATCTGGCTAATTAAATGATTGGACATGATTCATTTTTATCTGCCAAGGACATGAACTGAAAAAAAAACAAAACAAATAATTTTGTAACAAAGAGCTGTAAAAAGAAAAAAAATTAAACATAATAGTAGATTTACATAGCAGTGTTTTTCATCTTTAAATGCTCCATATTTTTCCAATCAGTATTTTTGTTTTCTTTTGCCATTTGTATTTACATGCTCAAATCTCAATGCCTTGAAAAGTACAAGCCACAATCGAAATATAATCCCCTTCCACAAGACGCAGACTTGGGAGTAAAGACAGAGAAAGGCCAGCAATCACTATAGAGGACCTACAGAGCCCCGTAGTTGAAAGTGGAATAGAGGTATCCCTGTCCGCGATATCAAGAGCTCTGCAAAAAACTGACCTTTATGGGGAGCTAATAAGAGGCATTTCCACTACATACAATGGAATTTATTTGTAATACATACAATGAACGAGGCAGTGAAGTGAGACACATATGCAAAGTCTATTTAATGGAGTCCTTCTAAGCAGTTTTTTTTAACAAAACATGAAGAAAACAAAAAAATGTGGGAATCCATGAACAGAAACAAAGAAAATGAAAGAGTTTTAAATAAACATGAGAACAGGGACAAGAAGCACCTAGGAACATTAATTATTGGCTGGGGTTCCCCAACATGAATTCACAACAGGAGCTAGGATAGATGAAGAGCCAGGGACAGAGGTTGCACAAGGGACTGGACCAGCACATAGACCAGAACAGAGACGGAGAATGGAACAGTACACAGGCCTGCCTTGCTCAAGGAGCTTAACTGGAAACTGAAGTTGGCACAGAAATGTTGTTCTAGCTTGAGAATCCAGATCTGGACCCCAGACAGAAGCCAGTGATGGAACAGCCAGGTAGCCAGTACAGAACTGGCTTGGAGACTTGGACTAGTTCAAGGGCCTTGATAAAAGCTGAGCCATAAGACAGAAAAGACACAAGAGACTGGGAGGCTAGCACAGCAGGACACTGGAAGGTAGGCAGAGCAGGAGGGTGGTAGGCCAGCAGAGTAGGAGCCTAGGGGGCAGGCAGAGCAAGGGACTGGCAGAGCAGGAGATTGGGAGGTCAGTAGAACAGAAGACTGGGAGGATGGTAGAGAATGAGACTGAGCCTCTGAAGTAGTTGCAACCAGTGTGACTGCAGGCAGACTGAAAATTACATCCTTTAATATAGTCTTTTAAATATCAGCACCAAAACAGGTGACACCCATTGCTTGTGCTTTTTTAACCTTTGAACACAAACTGTGTGCTGCATTTTCATGAATAAATCTACTTTATAGAGGACTGCAAAAGAAGCTTGCATTGTTCTTTTGCAGTGTGTGTGTATCACTCTCCATGCTCCCAGTTAAACATGCCCCTTTGGTTGGCTGGGGTTATACATGGGACTGACTAAGTAGCTTGCTGGCACACTGCATTATGGAAATTGTTGTATTTATTATTAAAGCTTTAAGAGAGTAAATAAATATGAGAAATTCTCAAGCTCTAGTGGGTCAATTGCTTTTAATTGTTTTCAGTCTAACATTTCTAGTTAGTTAGTGGCAAGCTGGACACAGAATGTTACAGCGTAACCTATGTAGAAGCCAGTTAAAAAATCCTCAGGCTGGCTTTGCAAGAGGAAACTCATGCACAACATGCAAAAACATAATTTTCATCAGCTTAACAGTTGAACAAAGCAAGTGAAAAACGAACTAAGAAGTTGCATATATACCATACGTGAATGTTCCATAATCTTTGATGTGTTATTTGTATCTGCATTTTTGTACTCTCTTACGATCTACCCTTAACTCATTAAGACCTGTATGACTGAACCCTCTGGCTGGACAATTGCCTGCAGGAGTGCCATAGGTACTGAAAGGCTGATGCTGTCAGACGTCTTCCTGAGCGGCATGCTTCCCTGGCCCTTACTACACTGCCCTCTGCAACCCTTTTGAGCCTTCCAGGCTTAGAGGATAGACTTTATTATCATGAACAGGACACCCATACGCAAGAGTGCAGGCACCTCTATTGTGGCCTTTCAGGTCAATTTCTCTCAGATTGCCCCAAGTTTTCAGTAAAAGACCAGCCAATACTATCAGCAAAAGTGAAAAGTCAGCGCTTTCATTGACTTTGGGGCAGCGGGGAACTTCATTGATATGGGTTTGAAGCTACGCCCCAATTCTCTCATTCACTCTATACTTCTTTTGGCCATTGATGGCCACACTTGTTCCTCTGTTGTTGTCACTCAGCAGACCCTTCCTATTATCTTACATCTAGGCTAATATATAGAGCAGATATTGCTGCTTCTTACATGAGCACCTGGCCGGCTGATTGCCCGGATAGACTGGTTGACCTGATCTGTGATGGTCCGGGGCTTATTCAATGAAGTCCCTCCAACTGGTTTTGAATGCCTTGCAGTCATTCCAGATGTTACTCCCCAACCTTCCTTGGTTTCCTCCCAACAGAAAACCCAGGTCTTATACCACCAGGATGGTTAGAGGATGCCTGAAGCCCAGGAGGCATTTGAGGACATCAAACACCACCTGACCTCTGCATGTCTGTTTGCTGAACCCCAAAGCCCCGTTCCTTATGGAGGTGGATGCTATTTTATTTACATCA
The DNA here is from genome assembly GCF_904425465.1 of Colossoma macropomum. Classification (NCBI taxonomy): domain Eukaryota; kingdom Metazoa; phylum Chordata; class Actinopteri; order Characiformes; family Serrasalmidae; genus Colossoma; species Colossoma macropomum. The sequence goes on from NW_023494786.1 coordinate 18,371,704, forward strand.
CTTGGATGACTGGGTGTGTGCACCATTTACCTGGGGAAGTGATGGCACCAGGATGCACAGTGGGAAAATGATGGTGGAAGGAGTCTGATGCTCTGAGCAATACCCTATGTGCCTCCTTGGCCTGCCTCCTGTTCCACACTACACATTACATTCAAACCTGGTGGTCATGTTGCAGAGCAGGGATGGTGATAGAGAAGTAAATGCAACAAGCCCTCTTGGGAGAGAGGGGATGGGTGAGTAGCAGCAAATTAAGTGAGTACAGCTGAAAAGCTCATGTGGGAGGAAGGACTAAAAAGTCATTAAAGAAAAAGAGGCCACTGGAAAGAGATCAGTTTTTGGTTTATTTTGGTTGTGTTTGTTTTAAGATAAAAAAATACTTGCTGCTGAAACCATCATGCCTGCATTGTGCTTTGTTCCTCATCAGAGCACATGGCATGCTACATTAAGGCTGAAACCTGGGAGAAGCACATGGGCACACGGAGTGATCCATACCAGGTGGTAAAGTGATCCAGGCCCTCCTTTATGGACAACGAACCTCCAATAGGGCCTGCTGGGTCTGCTCCTAGAAGCCAAAAAGCACTGGGGCAGTTGGATGATAACTAGACCCAGCAGATGGTCAAGAGCCTCTGATCTACTGTCCCTGCACCTGGATGGTGAGGGGGCATACTTCCTGAACCCCTGCTGAGGTTATACGCTCCCATCGGAATGTGAAGCCTACCCTCTGACTGTCCCTGCATCTTGGCTGAAGTGGGCTCCCCTTCCCAATATCTTTTTCCCCGGTCTGCCCTACGACCCTCAATTCATCTCTTCCTCCCTTTCCTCCCTATACATGCTTTGTCTGTCACTAGGGGGGTCACTGGCCGAAGTTCAATGATGGGGGTGTGTTCCAAATACCTGAGCAGCAAACGCCAGTGAGAAGCATGAGAGCCAGCGTGAGGATGGCGTCTGAGGCCAGGATACTGACAAGAAGTCAGCACTCAAGCCCCAAATGCAACTTCCTGAGCCCTGTCTCCAATTCCACAATGAAGCCACACACCAGCCACTGAAAGGTGGTGGTTTTGGGTTTTGGTGTGACTTAAGTAGTGCTTGTTGTAAGAGAAATAAAATGCTTGATGCTGAAACCATCATGCCAGCATCCTTCCTCTGCTCAGGGTAGCACATGGTGTGCTACACCCTGGGTGAAGAACTCAGGCAGATGTCAGATGTGCCACCTACCTAAACGTTGTTGCAGACCGGGTACACATCTTTATGGCACACTGCATGAATCGTTCAGGCAGTACAGTTCACTGTGCTGCTCTGCTGTCCACTAGAAAACTAATTCTAGCAAACTGATCAGCAAACTGTTAGAATCACTCCCCCAAATCCCTATAGGGCACTACTTACAGTCTGAATGTATGACTTTTACACACAAATAATGCATTATAAGTCTATATGAAGCTGTGTATCATATGATTTTGCAGCATTTTCACACATGCCCAAAATAAAAAGGCTAAAATAAATATAGGACTAAATATGCATGGCTCCTTTAACTCAGCCTTTACAGCCTTTATGTATCCATGTTGGCTCTTCCTGTATGTTTATCACTGTATCATAAAAGCAAAACATAGCTTCCTTTATTGTTGGACACACTGATTTTTTTGAATGAATGTGCAAGCTCATTTATAATGTGTTTTGGGTCAGTTTTGTGTAATCACAGTCACTATAATTAATGATTGATGTGTGACTTTTATTCATATTTATGTTTGCCCATTTAAAAGTGTAAAATGTTGGACTTGGTTAGATTGGTTAGATTGCATTCTTTACATATCAAATAAATCTAATGACAACATTGAGAAGTCATGTTGCTAACAGAGAAGAGCAGATTACACAGCAGACATTAGCCTTAAAAGGTTAAACAACCCCCCCCAACCAACCAAGAGACACTATCTCTGGATTTGATTGGCTAAAATATTCTATTTTTTCCTCACTTCGTGGATCTGCACTTCATCATTACCTGTCCCAGAGTAGGCTGACTGTGGAGAAGAACTGTATAAAAAGACTCTCCAAACATATCTTTATTAGAGGAGACGCATGATAAGGCACAAGATGGTACACCTGTTTTTTTATTTACTTGCTATTTACTTTTTTTTATTTACTTTGTTTATCTGTAGGGAAATATACAGTCTAATATAAAATTCCTATGAATACTAAAATAATATATCAAATCTATTGTATAATTTTGTTGATTCTGAAAGATAATTTTTAGATGACTTTCTTTTTAAGTGTAGCATCTGATTACAGCATACAGAAACAATACAGCTATGAATGTCATCTTAATAACCAAATTCAGTGCTCTGCATTACAGAAGGGCAATATGACCTAAGCCATTTTATTATTTATTAATTTAATATTTGTATTCACTTCTATTTTTTAAAGACAAGATGAAGTAGCTGTGAATTTATTTTGGGAAATTGGTCATTGATTTTTTGAGTGAAAATTTTCTACTGAATGTCATGGTTATTAATTGAAAAAGACTTAACAATGACAAATATTTAGTACTTGCTTAAACCAGCCATTATGGTTTAGAAAGGTAAAACTTTATATTGTACATTTACTTCACCTCACAGTCTGAGTCTGCAGAGCACTTGCAGTTTAGTTGCAAAATTACAGGTGCTGGACATCTTGAAACCAATTCTAGCTAATCCTGTTATGTAATTCTTTTCCATTACAGAATCGATCTATCATGGAAAATGTTTCCAGCATTTTAGTGTTCACACTCTCTGGATTAGATGGAACAGCTGAAAACAAATATGTGCTTTTTTCTTTGACAGCACTGTGCTATAACTTTGTCTTATTATGTAACATCACTGTCATTTTTTCCATCGCCTCAGATAAATGCCTTCATGAGCCAATGTACATATTTTTATGTAATTTGTGTATAAATGCACTTTATGGCACTGCTGGTTTCTACCCTAAATTCATGTATGACTTACTGTCTCAGCTTCATGTGATATCATATGCAGGCTGTTTGATTCAGATATTTGTCATCTATTCATCTGCTTTGTGTGACTATTCAACTTTAACAGTAATGGCATATGACAGGTATGTGGCAATATGTCGACCACTAGAGTACCACTCAGAAATGACAAATCATAAAATTGTAAAATTTATCATTTTTTCTTGGCTTGCACCTTTATTTTGCATAGCTGTTTTAGTCTTATTGACATCAAGATTAGCATTGTGTGGCTCAAATATTGAAAAGATATATTGTGAAAACTGGGCAGTTGTTAAACTGGCCTGCAGCTCCACAACAGTGAATAATGTGGTTGGATACATAATTATATTTTTATATTTTGGACATGCAGTATTGATTATTTGCTCATACATACAGTTGATTGAAACATGTAGAAAGTCTAAAGAGGGCAGATATAAATTCATGCAGACTTGCACGCCACACATACTTACACTGTTGAATGTTACAAGTGCTTTGTTGTTTGATGTACTTTATAGTCGCTATGGTTCAAATTCTTTTCCTCAAGGTTTGAGAAATTTCTTGGCCCTGGACTTCCTCCTGATACCTCCTATTTTAAACCCTCTTATTTATGGTTTAACACTGACCAAAATACGGAAGCAAGTCATGAAACTGTTCTTCAGCAACATCATAGGTGTTGCCTAAACTGAACAATGTTGTGCAAAGCAGTTTGAAGTAACCCAGAGTGCTCCACAAAAAAAAAGAGTGCACTGCAGTTCCCATGCTGGATGTACTAGGAAATTCTGCTGTAGTTCTATAAGTTACTTAGGTTTTTCTTTTGCCTGCTGCAACTCAAGTAAATTTGTGCAAAGATACTATAACTTTTACATAAGCCATAATTTCACAGAAGTAACATGACTTTTGCTTGAGTATTGATTTATGCTACTCTATCTAGCTCTGCTCCTGTTCAGTAATATATACCCATTAATGCTGTAAAAAATATAGTTTAGAATCTTTAAAGTTTTAAACAGTTGGACAATTGGAAAATATAGGCTGTTCCTTCAAGAGATGACCTAATCATATTGGAGAAGGATAAACACTACACATGAGTATTAAACTTGGTCTATTAAGGACAGCAGTGTCTGTTGCTGTTTATTGTAACCATGTACTGCCACACTTGGTTTAAATGATTGGATTCCCTTTTTTGTTACAATCACACCCCACACATACGTACCTGTATAAACAGTTACCTGACTACAACCTTCACATTATTTTGCAAACTGGGTTGCTTAGCTTACTTCTCCTAGTTGAAAGATAAAATTTCATTCTCACAAGCAAACTGATTCAACAGAAACCATTCTCGAGGGAAACAAACGTATGTGCCCTAATGTCTCAGAGCATGTATTTCCTGGTTACCAATTCAGTTCAATGAAGGAATTCTGTGATGAGTTAAAAGTGAGTAGTGATAACTCCCTGCTCTGAAAACAAACTGCTGTTAAAAACGTTTGTGGCGTAAGGGCTTGTGTGGTCTAGGCATCTTCAGAGCTAAGTTGTCTAGAGCGGTATGCTTCTGGTATGGTCTCCCAAGGCAAACAGGTGTGGAGTGAAGACCCAGACAAACTCGATCCAAAATTCCCCATAATCAAGAGACACAAGGTACTATGCACCCTGCCCTGGAGAGGGTTACTGGCACCTTCCACTGGAGCCAACCTGGGGGTAGTTTTAAAATTAACAATACATATAAGTACAATAACATAGGTACCTGAGTTAGCAGAACTACTGAAAATGCATAAGAACACATGTTCCAAGCCCTGGGCCTTGAGTACTCTTTGGCCTGCACAATTTAGTGTCTATCCTACTGTAACACAACACAATGTCAACTCAAGAAATGCTTGTTAATGGGCTGACCAGGTGTCTCGGGAGCAGGGAAAACCACTACAATGTGCAGGATGGAGGCACACCAGACCAGGTTTGGGAACCACCATTTGGTAACTTAAGAGCAAATTGTAGCCTCAGGACAAAGACGTGTATCTCTGTAATTGTTAGGCCAGCTGCCTTTTACGTTGTTAAGAAATTTTATAATACAATGAACTAATAGAAATGGACCAAAATGTACACTCTTAAAAAGATGGTGCTTCAAGGGTTCTGTATTAAAAATGGTTCTGTTTAGAAACATGAGTTCTAAATAGAATCATTTCTTGTATAAATAGTTCTTTGCATGGTGAAATTGTTCTTCAGACTGATGGAGAAAGTATATATATATATATATATATATATATATATATATATATATATATATACACACATATATATATATATATATATATATATATATATATATATATATATATGTTGTATATGTTTCAATATAGAACCTTTTCAAAATGGTTCTATATAGCACCAAAAAGGATTCCTCTGTAACAAGCTTGACATCACAACAGCAGAAACCTTTTTGGTGCCATATAGAACCCTTTCAAAAAGGTGCGATGTAGAAACATACGCAACACATTCTCCATGAATCTGAAGAACCATTTGATCATGCAGATGGTTCTTTCAGTGTTCACATTTCTCTATAGAACCACTGTCTTTACTAAATAACCCTTGAGTGTAGAGTGTAGAACTTTTAGAGTGTACAAATGTAGATTCACTGGCTAATTATTTCATATCCAGGTACATATCCATATATTGTTTAAATAGAACAGGTCAAGCTTCTTCTTCATTTCTGTGATCAGAGAATCATCTCACCAGACTCTCTCAATAGTGAGGTCAGTTTTGGTAGATGTGATAAAATCACACCAAGGCAAACTAGTTATGGCCTTCTGGCCTTGGACCTGTGAAAAGTACTTGTGGTTCTTTTCCAATTTGGCCTGACCACTAATGAGCTTAATGTGCATAGCCTCTGTTACACTCAACATTTGGGCATTTTACTTCAGCAAGCCCAAAGGGAGGATTTGCAGCAAGATCGTGTACCTTAGCATAAGAGCTGGCACCAAGGTAAGGCACGTCAGGGTGTATAACAAATATAGAAGGTGACACATTTACATTACACGTCACTGCATTGCTGTAAGACCTTTGGCTCAGAGTCAATAACCCTCTTCACTGCAGATGTTTTGCCGCACCACTGCTAAAGCCTGACTAGATGACTCCCCCTGTACTTTGCACACACCCGCAAATCTACTGTAGGTCAATTGTGGCTGACGCACTTGTTTCCATAATGGATTTTCTAAATGTCCTGTGTTCTTCTCAATGACACTTGATAATTGGCCTGGTGACCTCTAAACTCTCCAAATGATAAAAATATCGATAACTGGAAACAAAATGTAGTTGCTGTTCCAACTTATGGTCCTTTAGTGGAAGCTGTGAGAATAAGGGGGCTTCTGGATGTTTAGTCATTTCTCATGTTGCCACAGTTAGACACCGATATGAGAGAACTGAACCTTGAAGAACTGGTCCAAATTTTGAATCCACTTGGATAGGCCACACAAGATCTTACAAATTCCAGGTTGTGCTCTCATATCTCTTAAGCCGGCTCCAGCTGACAGCATTGTAAGGTCAGGAAGGGGTCCTAAAAACAGAAGAAAGTGTTACTCCTGCCTACTGACTGCTTATGATTTACAAATCATAAAGGATGGGTGGAGACTCACAACTTTGCCAAAAATACATCAGCAAAAATCCATTCATTTAAAATTAATGTTCTTCAATGAGTGATTGCAAGGATTTTAGGTATTTTAACCTCTAACATGAATAGGAGCTTGTACGTGTATACAGCCCTGATAAGAGTGTAACCATGACAGGGGTGGAAGTATAATTATTAAAGATATAAACTCACTTGGGGAGTTATTCTGTAGGCTGTTTTTTTTCCCTCTTCATCTTTTGTAAACATCACATGTCAGGCATCAGAAACATATAAGCAAGAGTACCATCTTGTTTAAGTATTCTATGTTCAGAGAAGAAGTGATGGAAAATTCCTCCAGAGAGTTCATGTTTGTGCTTCATGGACTGAATGAGACACGAACAAACAAACACATTTACTTTGCATTTGGCCTTGTTGTCTATATTGTGACTTTGCTTGTGAATTTAACGCTAATTATCGCGATTATTCTGGACAAAACACTTCATGAACCCATGTATCTGTTTATATGCAATTTGTATGTGAATGGAATATGTGGTGCTTCTGCTTTCTATCCAAAGATTCTTGCTGATGTTTTCTCCGACTTTCACATTATCTCATATACAGCGTGCCTAGCACAAATATACATCATTTGCTGCTATATTTTTTGTGAAGCTACATGTCTAACAGTCATGGCATATGACCGATATGTAGCCATTTGTAAACCTTTGGAATATCACACCATCATGACCAAAAAGAAAGTGATGAAATTGTTGATTTTTATGTGGGTTTTCTCTGTACTAGAAACATCTGTTATGACTGCACTGACAGCCCGACTACCTTTATGTGGTAATGATATTGACAAGATTTACTGCTCTAACTGGGAGGTTGTTAAGCTTTCTTGCACAGATGTGACTGCGAACAACATTTTCGGGTACTTAATGTTACATCATGTTTGTCAAGTTGTGTTCATCTTTGTATCATATATTCGCATTATCAAGGGCTTCTTTGCGTTCTAAGACAGAGCGGGTTAAATTCATGCAGACTTGTCTGCCTCATTTAATCACGCTCATCAACTTCACCATTTCCGTATTATTTGATGTAATGTATGCTCGCTATGGCAGAAGCCTGGGACTGCAAGCTCTGCGCAACATCTTGGGAATGGAGTTCCTTGTTGTGCCTCCTCTGCTGAACCCCATCATATATGGGTTAAAAATGACTCAGATACGGCACCGCTTTGTGAAAATGTACAGCCACAAACGGAAAGGAGTGCATTAAAGCTGATGGCAGTGTAAGCAATACTTTTCTGTTAATGCAGGCAGTGGGTGGATACTATGCTTGGCGAGAGTGCTTCATTTTATTTTGCTGTGCTACTCAAACAAAGCTATGTAATTACTAAATTTTGTGCAATTGCATACATTTACATTTGATTTACTTTCTAAATTGACAGGTTTGAGTCTATGCTTCAAACCTTTTTGTTTTGTTTTGCAGAAATGGAAACTATGTAAACTGCATATTCAAGTTGTAGTAAATATTTCCTCTTTTACTTCTGAACTGAACTGACTAAAGTACAGAATTAATCTTCCCAACAGAAATTCTTGGCTTGTTTCAATAATCTACAAGAACTAATTAGTTTCAAATGACACCATACGTTTGTATCACTGGCAATAATTGTGATATCTAGGGGTAAATGGCATCTTACGTCTAAGAAAACTGACAGATTAATCAGATGATCTGCATCTGATGAAAAACTATAAAAAGAGCTCCTTTTATTCTTTCTATTTTTATCATTATAGAGACAATAGTCTCTATCAGTCTGTTTAGTAAACTTTTATTATGTTTTCCAGTCATGACATCCTTTCCTTAGAGTTTGATAAATAGTCCCAGTTGAATGGATATCCAGCCATACCAGATACAAAGAAAGATATCTAATTTAACAGACATCTAGAAGTGGTTGAAATAGAAATTAGGATGATTAGTGCTTATGTAGTTCTACTAAGTCAGCTAAGTTAAGAACAACTGATTCAGTTCTGCTATTCTGGCTTTATTTATTTGACATGACCTGAAACATTTCATTGCAGTCAGAGGTCATTCCAAAAGATTCATTTAAGAGTCAGACAGTGGGTTACAATCAATGTAATCGATGTAATCTATTCTGTGTTATATTTATATGTAATTTAAGGATTTGAGTTCGTGGCTATATGTGCAGATTTGCCAGTCCAGGCCAGACGCTGATGCATGCATACATAATCAACAAAGAATAAAGTCCAGAACTTTTGTGTAGACTTAAACTGTGTATCAGAGGAACAATGTAGGCTGAATAAGCATTGCTTATTTTTATATGGATATACTCCAACTTGCTTTATTGCCCTTACATGGTAATGAAATTGACAAGCATTACCTCTTTAACTAATAGGTTGTTAAACTATCTTGTACAGATGTGGTGGCAAATAATGTTTATGGGTACTGGTATTTTCTCATGTTTCCCAAGCTGAGTTCATCATAATTTCATATATATGCATTATCAGGGCTTCTTTGTGTTCTAAGAGAGAGTGGGTTAAATGATTGCAAGCTATGTGCAACATCTTGTGAATGGAGTTACTTCTTGTGTCTCCTCTCCTAAATCCCATCATATGTGGAATGAAGATGGCACAAATATGGCACTGTTTTTTGAAAATGTACAGCAACAAGCTTAAAACAGTGCAACAGAGCTGATATCAATGCCAGAAAACACTGCAAAAATGTTAGAAAAAATATAGAAAAGTGTAACAATTTTAAATCTAATTAGTACATGACATCTGTAATAATAACTAGTTGGAAACTGAGAATCTGAAAAAAGTACATAGCCAGTGTTAGATTTCTCTACAATGATGAACAGAACTGTAGACTGATAAATCTCTATAAAAAGATGTTATAATTAATATCCAGAATGCTTCTAGCAAAAAACGTGGTGGTCAAATCTCAATTTCATGTTTTTGACAGATCTTTCATTATTTGTATTTGTCACTAAATCTGACCGCTCATTCTTAAGAAGAAATTTCTTCTTAAAACTCACTTATGCAGTTTTCACAAAGATTCTGACATTCACCAATGTTTTCTTACTTGGGATTTGTTCTTAGGTAAGAACAGAATCTACACAGACTCGAGAGCACGCAAGCTATGAGCAATTTGCAGTTTAAGGACACATCATGAATCTGATGTAGACTTTATCATAGGACCTTTCTGAGGTAGATATTAAAGAAACCACTTAGCAAGATATTGGTGAATTAGGTCCATTGTGTTTAAAGATTATGTATCCTAAGGGCTGTAAATAAAGTGAGAACAGTAAGGGCCCTACAACAGAAACTTGTGGGACACCAGATTGTATTCTTCTATTAAAAAACCCTAATAATTGGAAATTAATAATTGAAAGTGCATTGCCAAATAAACGAGCATTCCATTGATTCATTGTGCTTCTTGGTTGAGTCTCTTCCTTGCTAATATCACAAAATTCCAGGTCAAAAATAACTTAGGTAGAGAGTAACTTAAAGAGGTCGCCAACTTTCTGCAGAGTCAATCGCTACAGACCTCCAAACTTTAGGTGGCCTTCAGATTTGCACAAGATCAGTGCGTAGAGAGCTTCATGGAATGGGTTTCCATGGCCGAGCAGCTGCATCCAAGCCTTACATCACCAAGCACAATGCAAAGCATCGAATGCAGTGGTGTAAAGCACCACCACTGGACTCTAGAGCAGTGGAAAAGTGTTCTCTGGAGTGACGAATCATGCTTCTCTGTCTGGCAATCCAATGGACGAGTCTGGGTTTGGCAGTTGCCAAGAGAACGGTACTTGTCTGACTGCATTGTGCCAAGTGTAAAGTTTGGTGGAGGGAGGATTATGGTGTGGGATGGTGTGGAGATTTTGGACAATTTCACTTAATACCCTCCCCAAAGAAACAAACTGTAAGCGGGCGGGGTTGATGTTCACCTTTAAACAGGGCCAAAGCTGGCTTCTTATTCGCCAGATTCATAATGGAACGTTATGTTCCACCTTAAGTGCAGTAGGTTGCACAGACACCAGAATGTACAGTGCCACAATGGTGGAAGGGAACATTTGCAAAACAAGCTGGCAAATAGGAAATCAACTTCCATATGTTTAACAGGATCCCAGACAACTTAATTTCAAAGTTGTTAGTTTGCTCTGCACATTTCACTCTGGACAGTTTCTCAAACTTTTGACAATATCGAGCATGCTTCATACGTTTGACACTGAAGAGACAGAAGAGTGGGGCAGTTCCAACTTTATTAGCATCACAACCCCAACTGCAACCTGTAAGTAGTTAGCTATGCTGTGCTATTTTATTCACTTGATGGTCGAAGCCAGATCATCTTAAATTGAAAGTTTCAAAGTGAGCTAACAAATATAAATTACTTTGTGTTGTTGTCTCATCAAATTCATCAAATTATTCATGAGCTCATCAAAAAGGAAAAACAGCTGGTTTCTTTCTAGGACCAAATCGTAGGGTTGAAAATGGGCATGTAAAACCACACAGATATGGATACATGGATATTTTTTTGCCCTGACCAAAGTCACAAACCTTCCATATATATATATATTAACTGGCCACTTCTGGCCCTGGTCTTGATAAGGACTTAGCTCTAGTGGTCTTGACTACAACACTATCAAGTCCACCCTTTCAGTTCTTGTCCTAACACTATAGCCAAAAATTTTTCTAATTTACATGAAGAAATCGTAAGTATCCCCATGCTCCTCAAGCAGATATCTGATGAACAGAGAGATATTCTCGAGGAAATCAGGAAAACTATATCAGTATAGGGTAAACTCACAGAGGTCCTTACATGTCTCTGGAGTGCAGAAGGAACTCGCTGGAAGAATGTGTAAGCAAGATTAAGAAAAGTCTGCCATCGACTCACACTGAGATGTCTAGCCTTAAGTGGAAGCTAACTGACCTAGAGGACAGATCTTGTCACAATAATTTGTGGTTTCAAGGTTTAACAGATTAATCCAAAGGCAAAAACCCAGCAAAAGAAGGTATAACCATTCGACAGATTTTTCAAGATTGCAAGAAGCTTCTTTGGTAATTAGGACCATTGCTTAGAACGAATATTGGCGAATAATCACAGGTAGGTTTCGGTTGTGTCTTTATAGAGTTGCCAGTGACACATTGACAGAGGAACACACCAGGGCTGCCCATTGTCTCATTATTTGCCATTAGAGCCTTTTGCAATAGCTATTCAACAGGATCTAGACTTTCTTGGAATCAAGATTATTTCAGTAACCCGCAAGTTAATGCTTTATGCTGATGACATTTTGATGTTTGTATCTGGAGCACCAGTGAAGTGATCTAATTGTGAGGCTCTCCCCCTGACATCTTTTTGCTCTAAAATACTCTTTCATTCTCAATTTCAATGGCTCCACAAGGGAATAACATATTTGGGTGTCCGCTTCCCTCCCAAACTGTCAGAATTGAGTTAATATGGAATCTCTTCTTGATCACTTTAAATCAGACACTGATAGGTGGTCTCCACTTTACCTCTTATTCCTCCTGAAACTGCCTCACCCTGGTCAGACATGGACAGCTGTGTTTGCAATCCTCTAAGAATTTTTAATTGTCTCTCCTCTGTGCTTTCCCTGAAGAATTTGAGCACCCAATCATTTCATCACATCTACAATGGGTAAGGAACAGGGTGTCAAGGCTATTTTAATCCTAGTTTGAACAACTGTCCAGTATACGACTGAACCCTAAATTGTACATTGGCAAATCTCCATTCATATGGAGGAACTGGCTGCAGTGTGGCATTAGAGCAGTGAATGACTTGTATAATGACTCTCTGAAGTCCTTTGAGAGTCTCTGTTATGAATATGGATTGCCCTGTACATAGTTCTGGATATATTTCCATATCCGTAGCCTTTTTGTACATACCACAGGCAGTTAGGAACTAGTTTTTTCCAATTTGTGCTAAGCCATAAAGCAGCTAAGTATTATTACCTTTTAATTAAAAAAGTCTGCCAGACCCTCTATTTTGAAATCAATATGGGAAAAAAACTTAAATGTTTCATTCACTAATGAGAAATTATCAGATATACTGAAGAAATTCAAAATTGTATTCAGATTAATGAGAACTAGACATATTAATTTCAAAATAATAAATTGTTTCTACTGGACTCCCTCCAGGCTATCTAGAGCAAATCCGAAGGACAGTCCTGACTCTTGGAGGTACCCTCAGGAGGGCATACTAGTTCCCTCCTTGTGGGGCTGCCCTGTAACTCAGGATTTCTGGCTCCAGCAACATGACAATATAGAAAAATTAGTTAGTGTACAGTTATCACACTCACCAAGCCTATATGTGCTTGGTTGATTCCTGGCCTCTTAAGTCCCTGACCAGTTTTCATTCTGGTTGGATTCAGACAGCCCTCATGGTGGGTAGGAAACTGCTGAAAAGGCAGTGGAAGACATGTCAAGCTCCTACCATGTGTGAATGAATTGTTAATCTAAGTGGTATCTTATGAGATAATATCTTTCAGGCTAATGAATAAACCCACTGAATATTTTCTGAATTATACTGAAAAGACAGGAAAGTAGTCTGCTCAGACCCCCATTAGACCCCTGGACCATAAATGCTCATCCATATCATTACAAAAACACAGTCACATTTTCGAGCATACTGGTATTTTATCAATTTTATTTATTCTTTATTTGCTTATTTGTTTATTTATTATTATTATTATTTATGTTATTGTAATTACTAATATTGCTATTTGGTTTTTCGCTCTTATGACAAACCTAAATAAACCACCGTTTATGCTGTTTTTTTTTTTTGAATGATCAGTAAAGTGCTAATCATAAGAAATTCTTCACGGGTAAACAAATCCATATCATTGTTATATTTGATTATATAATCATTATATAATTGATTTATTAAACATAACAGTAGGTCAAGTAATTGTATTCCAGTTGTTGTTCAAAGATATTTACTGGTACTGTTGATATGCGTTGTTTGAGGGAAAAGGGAATTTCTGATGAGGATACATTGGGGAAAGAAACCAATTTATAACAAAATCCAAAACTCTAAAAGATTTTGAAGGGCCATAAAAATTATTGTGGAAAACAATGTGTCTCTGACACAGTGTCTCTGAAAATGTCTCTATAGTTTCAACAATACTTTAGAAACATAGTTAATGTATGTTATATTCATGACATGATGGACACAACTTGTGGTTGTGTCATAAGATGTTGGCCTGTCATAGCAAAATAAGCAGTGTATAAGCTTAACACAGATGTTTTCTGGGAAGTCTATAGTTTAATAACTTTAATGAATATTCAAAGGAACTGAAAATCTTAATCCTAAGTCCTTAAGTGCACTGGAAGGTTCCTGGTGAGCTGGAGGACAACAAGGAGAAAGTGGTGGAACTCCGTGCCCAGTGCCCAAGCCCCAGCCACGACTGCTGACTCAAAGTTGCACTCCTTCTCACTATGTAGCTCCTCTGATATGCCAAACTGGCAAAAGAGTTCCTATACCAGTTGTTCCACCATCATCCGGCAACACATATGCCTCGGGCCATTTAGTGAAATAATACATAGTGGTTTGTGGCCTTGGTGGTGGGAAGGGGTCCCAAGACATCCATGGCTATTCCTTCCATCAGGGTACTGGAGCAAAGAACAGCTATAGAGCATGCAACAGTTGCGGTGGCCCTTTCTTGGCTGCTCCACATCCAGGAAAGTCCTGCTTCAGGGTCTTGCTTATCCCAAAGTGCCCCATGCCAGCTGGCCCATGCACCACACCCAGCACTGTTTTAAACAGGCTGTGCAGCACCAGCAACTACCAGACATGCATATCAGGCACTGGATTCTTCCATACACATTGCAGCAGCACATAACTAGAGGCTGTCCCTACCTGCTCAGAGAGCCCTGTGATGAGCCTATGTGATGTTACATCTGTCCATTTCCAGTGTCCACCTTGCCTGGAGCCAACCATGTGCCTAGAAATGTTCCTCCTGGGCATGATGGAACTCTTCAGGTCCAGTGATATTACGAGTGATGGCCGTGACAGCAGCAGTCCTTTCTGCTCTTACTGCTTTTCTCATTATGAACACAGTAACAGCACTCCTCAGCAGCACATGGGTAGTGGGACTTCGGGCATCAGCATTACTGTGTGGCTGTATGCTGTGGTGCTGAATTGTACTCCTGTAGAGCCATGATCCACCTCACTTCCTGGCCCTCAGCCTCTTTAAACTGCATGACCCAGGTCAATGAGGCATCACAGCATGCACAGCATGAAGGAAACACCATAGGGCCAAAATTGGCACAGTCCTACCATAACAGCCGCCTATTTCCTCACATTACACAGTAATTTTGCAAATTTTTGTTCAAGTATTTTTTGTTCAAACACTGGCTATAATACATGATAACCCTCTATACCCTCCTGTACTTGCGAGAGGACAGCACCAATGCCCTTGTCTCTAGCATCTGTGTCTACAATGAACTTGCCACATGGCTTTGGGAATGCCAGTGCCAGCACCTCACAGAGATGGGCACAGAGGGCAGCAAATGCAAACGTGTGCTCAGCTTCATTATGCCAGTGTATAAAGGGCACCCTTTTCGGTAAGCTGGTATAACATTGTGGCAATGTCAGTGAATCCATGCATGAAGCTCCAGTAGTACAAAGCCAAGACAAGAAAGCAGCATAGCTCACCAGCACTCTGGGGTGTGGGCCACTGCCATTCAGTCTGCACCTTCCCCAAGTCTGTGTCTATCCCTCACTTTGTTACTCACTTTGTTGTAGAGGAAGCTAACATGTCATTAAGGAGTTTCAAATCAAAATCTGGTGTGTGGACCAGCATGTCATTAAAATAGATGATGCACCAGTCCCTAGGAATGCTGGCTAGCACTCACTCCATCAGCTGCCCAAATATAGAGGCCAAAGGCCATTACTGTGAACTGCTAGAGCGCGTGTCCCAGCATGAACATTGTCTTTCTCTTGCATCCAGAGGAAGTGCCATCTGCCAATACTCACTCCACAGATCCAGCGAACTGAACCATATGAAACTGGCGGCCCAAAGCACCATCAATGCGCGAGAGCAGATACGAGTCGGGCTTTTTCACACCATTGAGCTGCCAGTAGTCCATGCAGAACTTCCAACTTCTATCCTTTTTCGTAGCTAGGACCACCAGTGCTGTCCACGGGCTACTTGACAGCTCAATAATCCCCACCTCAGCCATTTCCTTTATTTTCTGTTTAGGCACCTCTGTTGTCCACTGTGCCATTGACCCTGATGGACAAGCTGCTAATGTGCATGGATCTCTTAGGTCCCACAACCCTAGGAGATCCATCTGAAAGTTCTAGCACTGCCAGGGAGCCTTAACCCTCTGCCTCGACTTTGCTGCTGAATTTTGAATGTCGATTTTCTCACCTACACTTCAGAATCAGCATAGCCTTCATGCTGTTGATCTCGGCTCCTTTTGTTGCCAAGAACCTATAGCAAAATTACATGCTTCCCATATGGACGTGAACCAGAATTCATGCTCTCGGTTAAACCCTTCCAGCACGACCAGTACCTGCTTCTTCCCTGTCATGTCAACTTGGCCGCCAGTAATGGAGCAGCGATGGACGATAGTAGCCTCCCAGCCATCTGACATATTTCTTCAAGTGTGGTAAAGCATGCCTGGCCACAGCAGAGAGATTATCGAGCCTAAGTGTATAAGTGCAGTGAGCAGTGAGCCATCAATGCTGCACTCTATACAAAGCCGCCTGCAGCAATTGCTCCTTCCAGCAACACTGAGAGTCACTTTCTCAGGGGGGCTGCCTGACCTCTGTTCTCTTTTTATGCAGGCTCAGGCTTGCAGCATTGGCAGGCTCCAGCTGTTGGTCACTGCTGCTCCGCTGCTCCTCCCAACATCGGCTACTGCTGCTCTGCCGCTCCTCACACCCCCGGCCATTGTCACTCCAGTAATTTCGCCTCCATTGCTCTCTCCTCTTCTTGACCAGACGAAGAGTTAGGTGAAGTCAGAATTTCTGCTGAAAAATGCTTTTTTTAAGTGGACAAGGCAGAAAAGCCACTTAAAAAGCAAATAAAAATAGGAAGCAGGTCACTCCTAGCCCTACTCTTTCTGTTACTAACAGAAATCTACTTTAACTAGTCTCATCCAGAACAGAATAAAAAATAAATACATAGACACCCTTTAATCAAAGAACAACAACATACAACATGAAACCAAATAAACAGTCTCTTTTTACTGGAGGCGCATGCATCCCATGTCATTTACACATGTTTCAACTGGCATTTTGCATAGCAAAGCCAAAATGCTCAAGATAGGCAGTGCATCCTGAGGCAGCCACCACAATATCTTATCTATATTGGCACTATTAAATTTTATGATTATCTATGTTTGACAACATAGAGTCAAGTGTCAAACCTTAGACACAAAAACAAAGTATGTATAAAGACCCATGAAACTATTTTTTTATGTATTGTCATGCTGTCATATGTGGTCATAAGTGTTCCTTGTCAAGCCCAATCTAATTCTCCTTGGAATTGTCCTTGACTGTCTACAGAGGGGTAGGATAGTTCACGCATATATTCACACACTTATAAGTGTACTTAGTAGAGGAGCACCTTATGGCTACTTCCAACAGTAGTTTTGTTCCCTACCATGACAATGAATTAATCCAAGGGACAATGGAAAATGGAACTCTCTTTTATTTCTCCATGTTTGAAAATATGGGGGAGGTACGATTTCTTTTTTTCAGTTTGGGATTTATTGTATACTTCTTAATTGTATTCTTTAATGTAGCCATAATTTTCATAATAGTTCTGGAAACTGCACTGCATCAGCCTATGTACATTCTGATTTCATGTTTGTCACTCAATTCACTTTATGGTACTGCTGGCTTGTTTCCAAGATTACTAACTGATTTATTATCATACACACACACAATCTCTCGCCATGCATGTCATGTACAGGCTTTTGTCATTTACACTTATGCATCAAACGAATACACAATCTTAACTTTAATGGCATATGATAGATTTGTTGCTATTAGTAAACCCTTACAATACCACAGTATTATTACACCTAAGAATCTTGCTGTTATGATTGCTCTGGCATGGATTTGTCCAATGTTTTCAATTGGTATTGGATTCATTTTGACTGCTAGACTTAAACTGTGTGGGCATGACTTAACAAAACTGTACTGCAGCAACTGGGTAATAGTAAGACTCTCCTGTACTGATACTTCGTTAAATAATATTTTTGGGTTTATAGTGCTCATAACAACAGTTTTCATTCCTTTGAGTTTTATTTTGTTTTCCTATGTTAAAATTCTTATAATTTGTCAAAGAAACTCATCAGAATTCAGAAGAAAAGCTTATCACACTTGCCTTCCTCACATAGTGACCTTTGTAAATTATTCAATAACCATTTTGTGTGAGATCACATTCAGCCGCTACGAAGATGGTTTTTTCCCTCAAGCAATCGCTGTTATTTTATCTTTGGAGTTTTTGACCATACCCCCACTATTAAATCCACTAGTTTATGGCCTAAAATTTCCAGATATTCACAGAAAAATTCAACACATTCTGAAAACATCCAAAAGAATTTATTCTAGCTAAACATGTGCTTTGGCATGGGTTAAATGTGAACTGCAGCGCATTACATTTAAAATTTTCATGCATGTAAGCATCATGTATTTTTTATTTTTTAAATTTCATGTAAAAGAAAAACAAACATCTGCATTTCCTGAGAGATGCGTCTGTATCACTTAGTGATGAACTGTCAGCTGAATACATACGCTGAAAGTAACTGCAGACCTTTATGACTGAGATGTTTCTTTGACAGCAACTCATTCATTTATTATATTTAGAAATATATATTTTTTTTATTTTCCTAGAGCACTTGCTTAAATTTTTACCTGAATTTATTTGTACAAATGCAATATTTTGATGTTTTGCAGAATGCCAAAAATAGATTGGACAATGAATATAATTAATGTGCCAATGATCTGGTACTCTTCCTCCCCAAAACACAGAATTATGTTTTGACAGTGTTTGTGAGTTGGTTTGTTAGATAGGTAACATTTTACTGTAGGGCAGTGTTCAGCAGGCTGCATGACAACTCACAAACTC
Organism: Colossoma macropomum; assembly: GCF_904425465.1. Lineage (NCBI taxonomy): Eukaryota > Metazoa > Chordata > Actinopteri > Characiformes > Serrasalmidae > Colossoma > Colossoma macropomum. The sequence goes on from NW_023494786.1 coordinate 18,390,385, forward strand.
ACAACACATGTATAACGGCTTATGTTAATAGTGCATCATCTGTTATAAAGGCTGCTTTTATCAACTTTGATATCAACCCATGACATCCATGTCCAGTAACATTGTATTGACATCGGGTTGTGTCATGATTCTTTTTTTTAATTAAATTATGTACCAGGTTATGACAACTATCTTTGTAGCTTAGTGCATTTCACACTAACATAATGCTGATGATCTGACATAGATCAAAACTTATAAATGGTAAAATTAAATTTGCTTCACCTCAGGGCCTCAACAATGTTTACATTTTTTCTAACCAGCCTGTTGTGGCAAACTATGTCATCAGCATCATGCCACACACTGAGCTATGAAATTATCATGTCATGTCAACCTAGAAAACGTTGTAATGGAACCTAGTGTCAGAAAAAAATCAGTACCTGACATAGATGTTACATGAACTTGATGTCAAAGCTGCCAAATACAACCTTGAAGATGTATAAAATATCTGTTTATTCCCAGCATGGCATTTTCTAAACATTAACTCAAGCCTTAAAAGTAAACTCAATATGAGTTAAATATCCTAAACTATTAAAATATTTTGTTAAAATTCTATAAAGTATTTTATTTACTATAAAATCTATGGAGATATTTGACATGTTTGACACATGGGAGTCACCATTATTTTAAAAATGCAATGCACGTTGGGTGGTGTGTGGTGACGACCTGGGGAAGCGTTGACAAACAAAGTGCAAAATACAGGGATCCATGACGTCCTAATTAAAGTGTGTGTGTGTGTGTGTGTGTGTGTGTGTGTGGCTGGTTGAGTAAGTATAAAGCCAGAAATGGTCCCAGTTCTCTGAACTCTCACAAGGAAATGTTAATCATGTTTAATTATTTGCCTTGAAACTCATTATTTGCAATAGCTGCACATTTCTATATATGATATATGTTTGAGTTTTACTTGGAGCATGAGCTGAATTGACCAGGAGTGCTAAATTTAATCACAGAAGAAAAGATATTGTTCAGACTGGAGGATAGAAAAGAAATGATAGGCTACTTGTAGTAGAAGATATCGAGATGGATATATACAGACACTAACAACTAATTAATATGATAATTATTTATACAGAAAAATGCAATTGAGAGTGAAATTTCATTCCAAGATTGATTCTCTCTGAAACATATGTGCATGCAGTGAAGAAATACACAGACAAACTGCATGCACATCATACATTCTTCTTTATCTCCACATACATGTCCATTTTCTAAATTACCTCAAATAAGACCTGTGTTAGGTGGAAATAACTCAACAAATGAATGTCTCAAAATTAGTGTCAGAGCACTAGGAATGGCCATGGTGAGATGATATTTGTGCATTTTAGTTGTACATTTTGTTAGTACAGATTTAAAATTGCTCTCTTAGACCTACATATTCATGCTGCCTAGGAACAAATGTGGAAAATAAAAGCATTAATGTAACTATAGTAAATTGGACATGGCAGCATAGAAGTGCTGAGCACTGCTACAGGGCCTAATATAAGAGTCAGTGCAAGCAGATAGGGTTAGAGTACAGGCCTACAATATGAGCATGGGAAAAATCCTAAGTACACAAGCAAGACTTTGTAAAGCCCAAAAGCAAACAGGAGTAAACAGTGCCTTCCAAAATTACCCAAAACCCTTGGAGTTTTTTTAGGTGACAAATTCGAACACTAACCTAACACTAAAATAGACTAAATTTGACAAAATTTAACAATTTTTTTTTTTTTACTATTCATCTTGGCAGCTTAGTCAGTTGTTTAAGATAGTTGTAGTCTTTTAACTCCATAAACATCCAGGACTCACCGGTAAATTTAAAGTTTTAGTGCACACTTCTATGAATAACTCAGCCTGGGAGGTGTTAAATAATGTCACATATCATGTTTAATTATTTGCCTTGAAACTCATTATTTGCAATAGCTGCACATTTCTTCCACATGTTGGAACTATTTACAACAGTAACTGCAAAATTGCTTACCAAAACCTCTACAAGAGAGCAGGCATGTACAATCTCTTTTCTCCTTTCTGTGTCACATAATGTCACATATTCTCAATAGGACTGATCTTTGTTTTGGAGATACTGTCCCTCAAAAGGTGAATTTCTTTTAAGCCTTAGACTATTTGCAGACTGAATCAGTTTCTCTTACAGTTTCTCAGTATTTACCTCCATCTGTTCCATTTTAACAAGGTGCTTGATAAAAAGCATCCCCACCACATGATATTAACACCAGCATACTTCACTACAGGGTTGGTATTGCTTGATCCAACATGGGTTGCTGTAATTCTTTCTGGCAAATGTTTCATAAGTAATTACTTCTTTCATGCAGGCCACTTATATGCAACTGTTCAACTCTGTAGTTCCTTGAAAGGAATTGTTGCCTTTTTCTGCCTTCCTTCACAAAAACTGAAGGACAGTATTTTCTAGACAGTGTCTAGAAAAATTTGATCCAGTAGTGTAGTGACTGCTTTTCTAATTTAGGCATTTGGATGACTTTTATCACAGCTATTGTGATGTTGGCTTTATAAAGGTCATGTCGAGTTAATGTGAGCATGCTGGTAAATTCGCTATCATTTCCAATTTGTTTAGTTTTGATTAACTATAGCAACAGTCTGGAACCTCAACATTATGCAGTGAATCAAAACTCCAACCTTAATTTATCACATTGTGAAGGATTTTGCCAGTGTTCTGTAAAGCTTGTCCAACCTCACAACAGTAGCTACCCAAGAACGCATTTGTGGGTGAAGCACAGATAGATCAGTTATATCTTACTGAATTGTTTTTAAGCATGAACTTCAAGTGCACAGGTTTGCAGATTTATTTAGTTATCAGAGACAATTCACATTAATCAACGCAAAGTAAATGTACTAGTGTTAGTCCACTGACTAATTTTTAACTGTGGTCCCAAACAGTAGTAGAAATTATATATAATCCAGAAGATTCTCACTATTGTCAAAGAATTTGAGCCATACCATAAGTAAGTAAAGTGACAGGTGCAGATGATAATGAATATGAATCATCAGAGCAGAGCCAAAGCAGAAGAAGGTGGAGGAGAAGGAGGAGATTAGCAGGGATGAGCTCTCCAAAGGGACATTTAACATATGTAGCAACAACATCATTGCCCTTTCTATCTGAATATGCTGTAGCTGTCTAAGGAGGCAGAAGAGTCAAATGGAGAAATAGCAGCCAATGATATTAAAATGAATATATTAGAGATGGTGTCAACAAACTACTACAAGTGTAGCATGTGATTATTTTGTGTGGTGATTTTTCTATTTTTTTTGTAATTTGCAGTAACTAGGTAATACCTATTGGTAGTTAATGGGTTGGGTTTTAACGTCAAATGACAATAAGTAACAGATCTTGGAATCTCAGTTATTTGTGATGGCTGGTACACCACGGTTGTATGAAAGTATGCTACTTAATTTCCTCCTCATGATGTAGCTAGGTAGACTTTCATGTAACCTATGTCTGTCTCTTTTAGTTTTTATCAGAAACCAAATTAATACAACCTTTTTTCCAAAAAAGTTGGGATGCTGTGCAAAATGTAAATAAAAACAGAATGCAATGATGTGCAAATCATTTAAACCCTTCATTTAATTGAAAATAGTACAAAGACGACAATACAAATGTTGGAAAAAAAGACTAGTAAAGTTGTGTAATGTTAAAAAAAAAAGACATCTCACAACTAATTAGGTTATTTGGCAACAGGTCAGCATGATTGTTATAAAAAGAGCATCCCAGAGTGGCTGAGTCTTTCAGAAGTAAAGACGAGGAGGGGTTCACCACTCTGTAAAAGACTGCGAGGAAAAATAATGCAACAATTCAAGAAAAAAGTCTCTGAATGTAAATTAGTAAAGAACTTGGGGATTTCATCATCTACAGTACATAATATCATTAAAAGATTCAGAGAATCCAGAGAAATCTCTGTGTGCAAGCGACAAGGCCAAAAAAACAATATTGAATGGCTGTCATCTTTGGGCCCTCAGGAGACAAAACATTAAAAACAGACATGATTCTGTAGCAGAATTCACTGTGTGGGCTCAGGAACACTTCTGAAAACCATTGTCTGTTAACATAGTTCAGCACTGCATTCACAAATGGTGGTTAAAACTCTGCCATGCAAAGAAGAAACCATACATATACAGGACTGACAAATTCCGCTGCCTCCTCTAGGCCTAAGATAATTTAAAATGGACTGAAGTAAAGTGGAGAAGTGTTATGAGTGCGACAAATCAAAATTTGAAATTTGGAAATCATGGACACTGCATCATCTGGGCTTAAGACCAACTGGCTTGTTATCAGTGCACAGTTCAAAAGCCAGCATCCATGATGGTATATGCATTAGTGCACATGGCATGGGTGACTTGCACATCTGTGAAGGCACCATTAATGCTGAACAATATGTAAAAGTTTTGGAGCAACATATGTATCCATTCAGATGGTGTTTTTTTCTGCGGGAAGGCCTTACTTATTTCAGCAGGACAATGAACCACTTTCTCCATGTATTACAACAGCATGGCTCCATAGCAAAAGAGCCTAGCCTACCTGCAGTCCAGATCTGTTACTCATTGAAAACAGTTGGCACATTATAAAATGAAAAATACAACAAAGGAGACTTTGAGCAGCTGAAATTCTATATCAAGCTAGAACAGGAAAACACTTCACTTTCATTTGGTCATCTCAGTTAACATACACTTACAGAATTACAGTTAAAAAGATGTGATACAACACAGTGACAAACATGCCCCAAGTTTAAATGTGTTGCTAGCATCATATTTAAAAAGGGAAATATATTTTTCAAAAAACAATAAAATTTCTCAATTTTAACATTTGATATTATGTCTTTGTACTTTTCTGAATTAAACATAAGGTTTAAATGATTTGCACATCATTGAATTCTCTTTAATGGCATATGACAGATTTGTTGCTATAAGTAAACCTTTACGATACCACAGCATTATTACCCCCAGGGTACTTATCATATTGATAGCTTTATCTTGGATTTATCCAATGTTTTCTATTGGTATTGGCATCATTTTGATTGCTAGACTAAGACTGTGTGGTAATGAAATAAATAAATTGTACTGCAACAACTGGATTATTGCAAAGCTCTCCTGTGAGAATGCTATGATTGATAACATCTACAGCTTTGTTGTGCTTGTAACAACAGTTTTGATTCCCTTGACTTTTGTTATATATTCTTATATTAAAATTCTTTTAATCTGTCAGAGAAGTTCAAAAGAGGTAAGGAAGAAAGCTTATCATACTTGTCTTCCTCATTTGGTGACTTTCACTAATTACTCAATTACTATTTTCTGTGAAGTGACCTTTAGCCGTTTTGAGAATTTACATCCAGCAGTAGCTGTTATTCTCTCTCTAGATCTTCTAATTGTACCGCCTCTCTTAAACCCCCTTGTTTACGGCTTGAACTTTCCTGATATTCGCAGAAAAATTACAAATCTAAAAATATCTAAACAATCTGTTCATCCCAAATTTGCACACTAAACAGGGCCCAGTTTCACAAAAGCATTTTAGTGTTGAGATCGTCCCACCTGGAATAGAGAGTGTACAGTGTGATGCTCGCTTTACCATTTAAGAATTATCTTTGTGCTCAGATGCTTTTGGGGAACTCAGCCCTGAATATGCATTTGAGGAAATTTTAGAAAATTGTAAATCAATGGTTCAAATTAGGGTATTTTAGGCTTTTGTAAAATTGGGTTTTACAGAGAACCACATTTACTATGTTTCTCACCCTGATTGTAAAACTTACAATACACAAGTTAAGAAACACCTTTCCTGATTATACATTACATTAAGTATTTGTTTGTGGTTTTTTCTCTTTTTGAACACTTTCAACACATTTTATCTGGTTTGTCTAATTACAAACAGACTGCAGCTTATATAACATGGGGTAGTGTATCACACATGGTAACATGTTATTGACTTGAATGAATGTTTTATTTAGGAATTAACTGAACACACTGATCTTGTGCTACATCTACTTTTTCTTCTGGGTATTGCCACTATTTTTATTTTATTTTGAGACTGATCCTGCATTCACACCTCTCTAATGCACATTTCTGGAAGTCACAAATGAAAATACAGCCTTTTGTTGGAATTTACTTTCCTTTATTTATCTGTAAGAAATCCTCTTTTTCAACTTTAGTCATATTTAAACTCTTTCATGTTTCTATCTTTTAAATAACAGTATAATAACTGTATATAAATGAATGTGTAATGCACTTTGTGCATACTAGTGTGTGAACAATGGTATGAACAATTGATGTTTGATTCAAAGTGAATCACTTTAGTCATTTATCTGTAACACAATGGATATGGAGCACATTGTAATGTTGTGAAGACACTTTTTCAAGGGTTTCAAGAGCATAATTGATGAAAATAAAATAATATTAATAAAACTGTTTACTGTCTGAAACCCTCTCACACAAAGTAGTTTCACCTTAGCCAAATTTATTTTATTCCTGGTTTGAAAGACACTTCCACTATAGATAAACATTGTTGCAAATCACTGATGTATTAGTGTGATAAACTTTCCTATCTTGGACATGTTTTGTCTCACTTTTTTATGCCTGTCATGGGGCTGGGGCACCACGAGGGGTAAAGAAGAAATAACCCTATTACATATATATGCATGCCAGGTTTCGTTAACACTGCTAAAATTGTTTACCATAGTTGGCAAATAGTTCCCAGTTAATTTAAATTTTAATTCATTTGAGAGAACTCATGAAAAATGAAAAAATAATGATATTAGTGCACACATTTCTCTGATATAAAAATAAATTGCATAATTTACACAGGTCGAAGAAAACCAGACAGGGTTTTATAATTGTATACTACCTGCCATATGTTTATTATGTCAGTACGTAGGTCTGGTTGACAAGATCTTTTAGCTGTACAGGTCTATATATTTTGCCATGTAAGTCCTTTATCTAGATTTCCATTATCTGATCTTTGGAGACATCATATATTGAGTGTTATTGGTTGAATGCTGCACTAATTATGTTTGAGTTCAGTTCATTGTGTGCTGTTTATATCTAAGTTGATGTGCTAGATGCCAATAATATGGGCTGTCCAGCCGTTTTGTCATGTGCTTTTTTCATGGTTTTGGATGACTCAGGTAAAAAAGCAACAAGGGTGTTACGGAAGAGCAGCACTTAATATCAGAGACACTATGAGTAGGGCAATGCAGCCAAGTCCAGTATAAGCCTGGGCCACTGTATTCAAGTGATGACTGATGGCTGCCTCTCAGTTGGCTACCTATATTCCAGCATAAATAATAGGCACCAGGTTATATTTGCTAAAACTAGCTTGCTATCCAGGTGTGTCCATAGGAACTAAACTACTGTTAACCAAATAAGCAAATGTTTATAAACGTGCTATTACAAAAACAATTAAGTCAAAACAGTTTCCATATACTGACTGTATGGGCTGGGGAGAGAATGGTACATTTTGAAACTTTTACAATTTCATTTAGAAACTTCAATAAAGGCCCTTTAAAGCAATAAAACATTTTTAATACAAAACTAAATTGAAAGGAATATGTGATAAATGACATACAAGGGCATCATAATAACACAAAGTCAGATCAATTTACTTCAGAATAATTGCTATTGAATAATTTACTGAAGTGACACTCTGGTCAGTTTTTAATTCCAGCACACCTTGTTTAATTGGTAAAAATACATCTCCATTTCTAAAGTTAGCTATAGTAGCTATGTTTATCTAACATTTCTAGTTAGCCTGTCCGTTATGGTAACAGAGCCCTCCTTAGCAAGTGATGTTACTGTATGCTGTTTCTAATTAATTTTAAATAATATTAATATCAAATCCAGTTTATGTTTTTGTTGACTATCAAATGAAACTAATTTACTGTTGCATCTGATTAAGTGTGGTCTTTTGATAGCTCCATTCAGGGCTCTGAAGCACAGAAGAGCAAGGTGACCTTTTATTCACTATTTTTTAAATGTGATGTAGGTTCTGGGAAATTGCATGTATTTCCTGGTTACCTATTCAGTTCAATGAAGGACTTCAGTGATGAGTTAAAAGTGAGTAGTGATAACCCCCTGCTGTTAAAAACGTTTGTGGCGTAAGGGCTTGTGTGGTCTAGGGATCTTCAGAGCTAAGTTGTCTAGAGCGGTATGCTTCTGGTATGGTCTCCCAAGGCAAACAGGTGTGGAGTGAAGACCCAGACAAACTCGATCCAAAATCCCCCATAATCAAGAGACACAAGATACTATGTACCCTGCCCTGGAGAGGGTTCCTGGTACCTTCTCCTGGAGCCAGCCTGGGGGTACTGTTAAAATTAACAATACGCACAGTATAAGTACAATAACATAGGTACCCGAGTTAGCAGAACTACTGATAATGCATAAGACACATGTTCCAAACCCTGGGCCTTGAGTACTCTTTGGCCTGCACATTTTACTGTCTATCCTACTGTAACACAACACAACGTCAACTCAAAAAGTGCTTGTTAATGGGCTGATTCAGACCAGGTGTCTTGGGAGCAGGGAAAAAAACTACAATGTGCAGGATGGAGGCACACCAGACCAGGTTTGGGAACCACCATTTGGGAACTTAAGAGCAAATTGTAGCCTCAGGACAAAGACGTGTATCTCTGTAATTGTTAGGCCAGCTGCCTTTTACATTGTTAAGAAATTTCATAATACAAAGGACTAATAGAAATGGACCAAAATGTATTCTTTTTTATTAAAAATGGTTCTGTTTAGAAACATTTCTTGTATAAATGGTTCTTTGCACGGTGAAATGGTTCTTCAGACTGATGGAGAATGTATATATGGAAAGTATATATATGTTGTATATGTTTCTATATAAAGCCTTTTCAAAATGCTTCTATATAGCAACAAAAAGGATTCTTCTGTAACAAGCTTGACATCACAACAAAAGAATCTGTTTTGGTGCTATATAGAATAATTTCCGAAGAGTTTCTAAGTCAATCTGAAGAACCATTTTACCCTGCAAAAAACATTTAGACAAAAGAGGATGGTTCTTCAAGGGACTTTTAGTAAAGACAGTGGTTCTATAGAACCATGAACACTCAACAATTTGCAGGATTAAATAAGTCTTTGCACGGTGAAATGGTGTATCAGATTGATGGAGAATATGTTGTATATAGTTCTATGTAGAACATTTTTTTAAATAATTCTAATAACACCGAAAAGGGTTTTTCAATTGTAATAAGCTTGACATCACAATAGCAGAAACCTTTTTGGTGCCATATAGAACCCTTTAAAAAAGGTGCTATGTAGAAACATATGCAACACGTTTTCCATGAATCTAAAGAACGATTTCATCATGCAGATGGCTCTTTGGGTGTTTACATTTCTCTATAGAACCATTGTCTTTACTAAAAACCCTTTGAAGAACCATCTTTTTTAAGAGTGTAGAACTTTTAGAGTGTGCAAATGTAGATTCACTGGCTAATTATTTCATATCCAGGTACATATCCATATATGTGTTTTAATAGAACAGGTCAAGCTTCTTCTTCATTTCTGTGATCAGAGAATCATCTCACCACAGGACAGTTTTGTAGATGTGATAAAATCACACCAAGGCAAACTAGTTATGGCCTTCTGGCCTTGGACCTGTCAAAAGTATTTGTGGTTCTTTTTCAATTTGCCCTGACCACTGATGAACTTAATGTATGTAGCCTCTGTTACAGTCAACATTTCAGCATTTTACTTCAGCAAGCCCAAAGGGAGGATTTGCAGCAGGATCGTGTACCTTAGCATAAGAGCTGGCACCAAGGTAAGGCACGTCAGGGTGTATAACAAATACAGAAGGTGACACATTTACATTACACGTCACTGCATTGCTGTAAGACCTTTGGCTCAGAGTCAATAACCCTCTTCACTGCAGATGTTTGCCGCACCACTGCTAAAGCCTGACTAGATGACTCCCCCTGTACTTTGCACACACCCGCAAATCTACTGTAGGTCAATTGTGGCTGACGCACTTGTTTCCATAATGGATTTTCTAAATGTCCTGTGTTCTTCTCAATGACACTTGATAATTGGCCTGGTGACCTCTAAACTCTCCAAATGATAAAAATATCGATAACTGGAAACAAAATGTAGTTGCTGTTCCAATTTATGGTCCTTTAGTGGAAGCTGTGAGAATAAGGGGGCTTCTGGATGTTTAGTCATTTCTCATGTTGCCACAGTTAGACACCGATATGAGAGAACTGAACCTTGAAGAATTGGTCCAAATTTTGAATCCACTTGGATAGGCCACACAAGATCTTACAAATTCCAGGTTGTGCTCTCATATCTCTTAAGCCGGCTCCAGCATTGTAAGGTCAGGAAGGGGTCCTAAAAACAGAAGAAAGTGTTACTCATGCCTACTGACTGCTTATGATTTACAACAGTTGACAAAAAAAACCCTTGCCCTTGGCTTCCGTACCACAGGTTTATCTGTAGGTTCCAGATGAATCCCCTGTAAGAAATGCATTTTTTTTATAAACAAACAAAAACAGGGTTCCCAGTTTATTAGACACAAACACTGACAATTTTATAAAGGTTAACTTACCACATAAGTGACTTTGTAGGTACACAATTACTAACTATCATTCTTTCTCTATAGCTCATCCACAGCAGTGACACTGACAGTGTGTCAGTCTGGTTTTGGTGTATCAGACATAATACTACAGTATTACCATTTTTTTTTAACATCAGTGTCCATCTAAAAAGGTGGACATCAAGCTATGTCTGAATCAATCATACCAGATTCACACACAGTACCATGTGAGTATTAGTATGAATAGAGTGTAGAAGAGTACTGATATAACACTCAGAGCAACAGCTAAACTACAGAAAGTAACTGCATATCAACAATGTGAACCTACAAACTATCATACAAAACTTTGTTGAGATATCTTACATGGGTCCTTGGTCTGTGCCTTGTTTCAAGAACACTAGTGCATGGCAGTGTTGGTGCCACTCTCTTCATTACCATTGCGCTGTAGTGTGCAGTTTGAAAAAGCAGTGCAACAACATGCTAACACAAAGCTTTTCCAGCAGCACATGAAGAGAAGAAGCCATTTAACCCCACAGCCTTCCTAAATACTTGCAGTGCAACCTTAAAAAAAAATAACATTAGAATAATAGAAAAGGTGCAGGTTACACAACAAGAATACATTCACTTGAAGGAATAGTTCAGCAAAAAATCTAATTTACACAATTTCCACTTACCTTAAACTCATTAACAGGTGTTTGTTAATGAGTTGGATATGATTTGATGGTGTTTTATGGATGTATTACAGAAAGGATTTACTTTGATTATTGACTTCCAGCAACTGACAGCCACATTAGTCTCTCAACTTCAGTTTAAATTAACGAAGCAAAATCTGGACACCAGACACGTCTTGGCTGATAAACTACATCTGGTTTAGGCAAACTGTGTCCATTGAATTTGCATTATTTGTCAAGTATGGATGTGGCTGAATCCTAAATAATTTTATCACAGGAAAGGGAGTTTTAGGAACACCCTTCCTCATGTTTATATCACAGTAATGCACTGCCTCTCATGGCTTATTGCTTTAGTATATGTTTGCCTGTTTAGAAATGTACTTTGTGAGACAAACTAAATAAAAATAAAATTTTGGCCTTGTTAGATTGCATTCTTTACATGTCAAATAAATCTAACGACAACACTGAGAAGTCACATTGCTGACAGAGAAGAGCAGATTACACAGCAGACATTACCATGGTTTTGCATCAGACTTAAAGGGTTAAAGAAATCCTCCCCCTAAGAAGCACTATCTTTGGATTTGATTGGCTAAAATATTCTATTCTTAGTGGATCTACACTTCATCATTGACTGTCGCAGTGTAGGCTGACTGTGGAGAAGAACTGTATAAAAAGACTCTCCAAACATCTCTTCATTAGAGGACACGCATATGAAGGCACGAGATGGTACACCTGAATTATTTATTTACTTGCTCTTTAATATACAATCTCATACAAAATTCCTCTGAATACTATAGATATTAGAAGATAACTGAATGTCATTTGCATTATAGAAGGGCAATATGACTTAAGCCATTTTATTATTTATTATTTTAATATTTTATTCACTTTTTTAAAGTCATGATGCAGAAGCTGTGAATTTATGTTTGGGAAATTGGTGATTATGAGAATGATTTTTGTAAAAAGTTGAATTTCATAGATTTAAGAATGACCAATGTTTAATTCTTGGTTACTTTCTAAACTATAATGGCTGGTTTAGAAAGGTAAAAGTTTATATAGTACTTTTACTTCACCTCACAGTCTGAGTCTGCAGAGCACTTGCAGTTTAGTTGTAAGATTACAGGTGCTGGACATCTTCAAAACCAAATGTACAGCATCTGGCTATGAAAGACAAGTATATGTGTGTAATTAAACCTAACCTAATTAAACCTATAATTCTTTCCATTACAGAATCGTTCCGTCGTGCAAAATGTTTCCAGCATTTTAGTGTTCACACTCTCTGGATTAGATGGAACAGTGGAAAACAAATATGTGCTTTTTTCTTTGACAGCACTGTGCTATAACTTTGTCTTATTATGTAACATCACCGTCATTTTTTCCATTACCTCAGATAAATGCCTTCATGAGCCAATGTACATATTTTTATGTAATTTGTGTATAAATGCACTTTATGGCACTGCTGGTTTCTACCCTAAATTCATGTATGACTTACTGTCTCAGCTTCATGTGATTTCATATGCAGGCTGTTTGATTCAGATATTTGTCATCTATTCATCTGCTTTGTGTGACTTCTCAACTTTAACAGTAATGGCATATGACAGGTATGCGGCAATATGTCGACCACTAGAGTACCACTCAGAAATGACAAATCATAAAATTGTAAAATTTATCATTTTTTCTTGGTTTGCACCTTTATTTTGCATAGCTGTTTTAGTCTTATTGACATCAAGATTAGCATTGTGTGGCTCAAATATTGAAAAGATATATTGTGAAAACTGGGCAGTTGTTAAACTGGCCTGCAGCTCCACAACAGTGAATAATGTGATTGGATACATAGTTTTGGTTGTGTATTTTGGACATGCAGTATTGATTGTTGGCTCATACATACAGTTGATTGAAACATGTAGAAAGTCTAAAGAGAGCAGATATAAATTCATGCAGACTTGCACGCCACACATACTTACACTGTTGAATGTTGCAATTTCTTTGATGTTTGATGTGCTTTATAGTCGCTATGGTTCAAATTCTTTCCCTCGAGGTTTGCGAATTTTTTTGGCCCTGGACTTCCTCCTGATGCCTCCTATTTTAAATCCTCTTATTTATGGTCTAACACTGACCAAAATACGGAAGCAAATCATTAAACTATTTTTTAGTAATATTACAAGGGTTGTTTAAACTGAGTCATGTTGTGCAAAGCAGTTTGTACTAACCCAGAGGAGAAGGGTCTGGTTGCAGACCTCCAGTGAGAGGCCCGTCTCTTGCTGCTCCACTAAAGGAACCCTGTAACATTATCTTGGGTCTCTCACAAAAGGTGGAAGTTCTGCTCAATTTTAAAGCTCCACGGTGCAATTGTTGTTCACTGCGTTAACCTATTGATAGCTAATGTACATTTACTGGTAAATTATTGTACTTTCTGTGAGTTTTTAAAGACTAAGCTTTTTTTAAGAATACTGATTGATCTATCAACAGTATAAGTAAGCAGCAAATTTGATACAGAAGAATTCAAACTATACCCTCTGCTAAAAGACATTGTCAGTTAATATCTCTTTATACAGACTGAGAGTAGAAAATATTCATTATAGAATAAAATCTCTTCCACACAACCTGCTACAAGCAGGACACAGCATTTGTCTTTCAATGTATTTATGTAATTGAAAAAGGTATCAATGCAAACACACAAATTCACATTTAGTAATTAGAGGAAACTAAAGAGACTATAAAGTACATTTTAGAGAGGGCACATACGAGCATACACATACATCTATATTAATTCCAGTTGGTAACAAGAATATGAAAGATATACTTTTCATGGCTTTAGTATTCCTAGAAGGTCTGATATTATCTAAATGTCTTCTGATTCCATTGTCCAAGACAGGGAAGAAGACTTTAACTTCCTGAAATTACATTTGTTGATATAAAATTTGGCAAGTAAAAAAATAGATTAATCAAAAAATACTTGTTAACGTCTTCTCTCTCACAACTACAAATAACAAAGAATAGTTCTTTAAAGGCCAAAGAAAAGTCACCGTATGCATTATACTAATACTATATTAAACTTTGCAGGAGGTATAGGACCAAAACAAGTGCACAATAGATGCAGAGTCTGCTTCACAAAAGACGCAACTGGTATCAATATCCTTTCCAAATCTTGCAAGGAAGATTGTAACGGGGTGAAGTGTATGAAGTAACCTAAATATAGCTTCTCTCCTTTTATCCCTTAATAAAAGCTTAAAAGGCAGTGTCCACTTTTTCCCAAGGTATATTTTCCACTCTTACATTCCAGTGTGATAAGATATATAGTATTAAAATAGTTTTTCTATTGCACAATAGGTAGAAAAACATTTTACCAACAGCAAGTTCACACAGATCCAAAGGGGAAGCAACAGAAAGTGAAAGACCAGAATCCCCAGAATCGCACTTTGAACTTTGATTGAACCTTAAAATCAAAATCTAAACACTTTTGAAGTCAGCAATGTGACCAATCATAAAACAGTACCGATGCTGTCACCAAAAGTTATAAAAATAACACAAAATAGGAATTAGTAAATAAATGAGTGGCTATAATGTAACTGAATAAAGCAAATTATTTTACCCACTAATGTACCTGAGTAGGAATAAAACTATTTAGATTGGAAAGTAATCAGAAGAGTTCAAATACATCATGATTTTACTTAGGTATATGTACTTCAGTAAATGTAATTAGTTACTACGCATGCCTGGGTATTACTCAACTTGACAGAACAAATAATAGTTATGCTTGTCAACAAATATCTAGAAATAAATGTCCTCAATTAATTTTAAAATAAAATATAAGGAGTCCCAGCTTTCCTCCACCTCACTTTCATCTCAGCCACTTCATTAAGTGTGCTTCCTTGTATGTATGCTCATTGTCCATCTAATCAGGTCCACTAACCAAATAGGTGACTCTAGTTCATCAGAGTTTGTGTTGTCATCCTAGTCCTTCATCAGTGGTCACAAGACATGGCCAACAGGATTCTGCTGACTGGATATTTTTGGTTAATGGACTATTCTCAGTCCAGCAGGGACACTGAGGTGCTTAAAAACTCCAGCAGCACTGCTTTGTCTGATCCACTCGTACCAGCACAACACACACTAACACACCACCGCCACGTCAGTGTCACTGAAGTGCTGAGAATGATCTTATTAGATACAGAGATAATTAATATGATCAAAGAATATATATTTCCTGTAACTTAATTATCTAGGACACTGTTGTGTCACAGTGTGTGAAATGGTGTAAGTCTGTACTGAGCTGCTTAGTAGGCAATTAAAAATTTAACAGGAGGTGTAATAACCCCTGCTGTGAAACAGTACACATTTTTTAAACACTGTTGTGTTTTTCTTTTTAATTGATACTTATAAGGAAAAAGGTTTAATGTTTTTATCAGAAAGCTAACTTCAGCAGAAAAAGAAAGAAAAAAAAAATCTAAGATTAAATAAAACAAAAATACTAAAAAACATGGAACCTACTTTTTTTGGTAAGGACTGATTTGAGCCAATGCTAATACATTCAGTCTTACCACTATGGAAAGTTAAGCCTTCTCTATATCTTAATTTTCAGAAAACAGGCTTTGTTTCAAAGCCAAGGACGCAGCTGAGAAAGACTATATTTCCTGACTATTATGACACTGAAGGCTGTCCCGTTTTGAAGGATCCTTTAAATGTGGTTGAGAAAGGCACAATTAGTTTCTGAGAATGTGCAGGACTCAACAGGTGTTTCCTTCCTGACTTTCAATCACCTACAATCTTTAACATGCAGCACAAGGTGTAATGCACTTTTTAAAAATATATGATTAAATTGTTTCACTGGTAACACTTTAGGTCAACCTTGCTACATACCATTGACATAAGCATGCCATAAACATGTCACAGCAAATGTTATATGTTATATATGATGTTATATAGCACATTTTGTTTCACACTATAACAGTTTCATGTCACCATTAGCGGTAATTGTCATGACAGATACCAAAGTATTTAATATTATGGCAGCTTATATCAAGATGTATATCAAGATCTTTTCCCAAGATGGCGCCCACCGTGGCAGACATCTTTGTGTGTTCCTCCTGCAACCAACGCTATTTATTATTTATTTTAACTTTAGTATTTATCTTAAATGTACAGTTTATCTATGGAACAGTTAGTTACAGTAGAGAGGCACTCCTGGAGATAGGTAAAGTCCGTCATGTACTTACCTTTAGCCTTGCGCACTTCAACTTTCTTTTACGCTCGTACTCCACCAGCACCAGCTGGCAAGGCCGAGCAGCACCTGCCTTGGGTGAGTGGCGCAGCCGATGAACAGAGCGCCCAAAGTGGAAGCGGGGCAAGAGAGGTGGGCTACATGCTAGGCTAAAGGCTAGGGCTATGTGGCCACCGCTACCTAGCCTGTTGCTAGCTAATATTCGTTCCCTCGAAAACAGGCTGGATGAACTCAGAACCAGAATATCAACTCAGTGTGAGATCAGAGAGCGCTGTGCTCTTATTCTCACGGAAACCTGGCTCTCGGACAGCACGCCAGACTTGGCGATCCAATTAGAAACGTACTCCATCCACCACGGGGACTGCACGGCAGCATCAGGGAAGAACAAAGGCGGTGGTGTCTACATCTACGTGAACAACAGGTGATGTTCAGATGTAAAGACTGTTGAAAAACACTGTTCAGCTGACTTAGAACTGCTGATGGTGAAGTGCAGATCCTTCTATCTGCTGAGAGGGTTCAGCGCTGTGTTTATTCTGGTTGTTTACATCCCGCCACAAGCAAATTCAGACACGGCGCTGGGGCTGCTGCATGACGCCATTGCATGACACGTGTGTTCATTTTTGCTGGCGACTTCAACCACTTCAACCTGAGGACTGTCCTCCCCAGTTATCATCAACACGTGAGCTTTCTGACGAGGGAGAGCAACATACTCGATCAAGTCTACAGCAACGTGAGGGGGGGACCTACAGGGCTGTGCCTCGGCCGTACTTCGGACAGTCCGACCACATCTCCGTGCTCCTCTACCCAGTATACAGACAACTCCTCAAGCAAGCACTTCCAGTGAGTAAAACTATCAAAGTGTGGAATGAAGAAAATGATCTAGTGCTTCAGGACTGCTTTGACAGTACAAACTGGGATGGGTTCAGAACTGCTGCTGTGAGAGAGGACTGTACTGTTGATCTATAGGACTATGCTTCTGGGGTAACAGGCTACATCAGCAGCTGCATTGAAACCATCGTTCCTACAAAGCACTGCAGAAAATACCCCGACCAGAAACCCTGCATAAACGGTGAAGTTCGGTCCATGCTACATGCTCGCCATGCTGCATTTCTCTCAGGCAACGCTAAAGATTACAAAAGGTCCACATACGACTTGCATAGATCTATCAGAGAGGCCAAGAGACAGTACAGGCTGAAGCTGGAGGGCTACTACACCACCGCGGACTCCCGGCGCATGTGGCAAGGACTGCAGCACATCACCAACTACCAACAGACGAGCAGAGTGGTCACAACTAGCCACACTACACTACCTGATGATCCGAATGAGTTCTATGCTCGCTTCGAGGCCCTCAACCCTGGCTGACTGAGAGACGTTATGGCCAAGGAGAGCACACAGAACACATCACTCATTGTGACATCAGTGGATGTGCGCAGGACCTTGAAGAGAATAAACACACAGAGAGCAGCCGGCCCAGACAACATCCCTGGGCGTGCACTAAGGGTTTGCTCATCAGAATTGGCTGACGTGTTTGTGGACATATTCAATCTGTCCCTCGCACAAGCTGTTGTGTCATCCTGCTTCAAGACCACCATCGTGCCCCTCCCAAAGAAAAGTGTTGTGAGCTGCCTAAATGACTAGCGCCCCATTGCACTCATCCCAATCGTGATGAAGTGCTTCGAGAGGATAGTCATGACTCATATCCAGGAGACCATTCCGAACACGGTAGATCCTCTCCAGTTTGCATACCGTCGGAGCCGGTCCACAGAAGACACCCTTCACACAGCCCTCACACACCTGGAGGGCAAGGACACGTATGTCAGAATGCTCTTTATTAACTACAGCTCTGCAATTAACACGTTCATCCCACACAAACTCTCCTCACCCTCGGACTGACACCCGCCCTCTGCAACTGGATGCTGAACTTACTAACAGACAGACCCCAGTCAGTCAGAGTCTTCAGCCGCACATCCAGCACAAGAATAGTGAGCACAGGGGTCCCCCAGGGCTGTGTGCCAAGCCCCCTTCTGTACATGCTCTTCACGTATGACTGCGTGGCCTCCTAGAACAACACCAGCATCATCAAGTTTGCTGATGATACTACAGTCATTGGACTGATCACTGGTGGGGACGAGACATCGTACAGGAAGGAGGTGGCTGAGCTGGTGGCCTGGTGTCATGACAAAAATCTTTCCTTGAATGCAGACAAGATTAAGGAAATGATTGTTGATCCAAGGAGGAAGCGGGAGCTGCAAACACCCCTGTACATAGGTAAGACAGAGGTTCAAATTCCTTGGCATCCACATCAGTGAGGATCTCACCTGGTCTCACAACACACACCTCATCATCAGGAAGTCCCAGCAGCGACTGTACTTTCTGAGAAGGCTGAGGAAATTTGGCATGCCAGCCAAAATTCTCAGCACCTTCTACAGGAGTACGATCGAGAGTGTTCTTACCAGCTCCATCACGGTCTGGTATGGAAACTGCACTGCTCAGGACAGAAAGGCTCTCCAGCGTGTGATCAAAACTGCACAGTCCATCTCAGGAGCAGCCTTCCCCTCACTACAGGACACTTATCACACCAGGGTCATCAGGAGGGCCCACAAAATCATCAGGGACAGTACACACCCCCAGCACAGACTCTTCACACTCCTACCTTCAGGCAGATGCTACAGGAGTGTAAAGTCCAGGACTACAAGACTGACGAACAGTTTCTATCCACAGGTCATCAGACTTGTGAACACCTCACTCACTACCTCTTCCCCCCTCCCACTCTGAACTGGTGTAACTTTTGGCTGACTTTGCACTCAATAACTGCACCTTACATACTACTGTTTACATCTATTACTTGCACAGAACACTACTGTTTACATCTGTTACTTGCAACATGCACTTTATGGACCACTGCTCTATATACTTGCACATACACACGTCACTTTAATTTTTCTTTCAACTTTGCACATATAACTGTACTTTTTTATTATTGTTTTTAGTGTATTTCTACTTATTCTGTGTATTTAATATATTTTTTTAATATTTCTTTTTTTTCTAAGATTATATTTGGTAAATGGAGGAACAGCAAAGTAAGAATTTCATTGTACAGTGTAACTGCCTGTTTCTGCTGTGCATATGACAATAAAACTCTTGAATCTCTTGAATCTTGAATCACATGATTATTTTTGCTAAGTATTTTCTAGTTATGACTTTAAATATTATGACATCTGTCATGACTTGACATCTCTCAACTATGGTAATGGTTACATGACACTGTGGCATGCGCCCGCCCCCCGGGCCCCGACGATGACGGCCGCGAGAGTCGGCAGGAAGGCGGGGCCCGAACACCCAGCGGCGACCAACCTCGGCCAGGACGGCAGGGAGAGAGCCGCGAGTGTGGAGGGGGTGGAGCGCAAAGCCAGAGCTCCGCCGAGTGACCCGAGTGACAGCGGTAGGAGGAGGAGGACGACGATGGTGCCGGTAACGAGAGGCACCAGGGTGTGGCATGCGCCCGCACCCCGGGCCCCGACGATGACGGCCGCGAGAGTCGGCAGGAAGGCGGGGCCCGAACACCCAGCGGCGACGAACCTCGGCCAGGGCGGCAGGAAGAGAGCCGCGAGTGTGGAGGGGGCGGAGCGAAAAGCCCGAGCTCTTCAGAGTGGCGCGAGTGACGGCGGGAGGAGGAAGACGACGACGGTGCCGGTAACGAGAGGCACCAGGGGAAGGAGCGAGTCCCGAGCTCCGCCGCCTCCCAGATAGCAAAGTAACGTTGAATCAAAGGTGACTCACAGTTGTCTAGTTCAATGCAGAACTGTTGAATCAACGTTGATTTTTGACGTTGATTCAACGGAAAAGTGCACATACTGTTCCACGTTGAATCAACGTTGAAAATCCGTTGAAACTAGATGCTGGATCAACTCCGTTTCAACGCTGCCTGAGGGCCTGTAGATCACAGCCATCCAATATTGCATACAGAGATTTCTCTGGATTCTCTGAATCTTTTAATGATGTTATGTCCCCTAGATGATAAAATCTCCAAGTTTTTTGCTGTATTACATTGAGAAACTTTTTGTACTTGAATGGTTGCACTATTTGATTGTGCAGTTTTTCACAGAGTGGTGAACCACCTACCCCTCTCTACTTCTGAGGACTCAGCCTCTGAGACGCTCTTTTTTACTTGTGAGATGTTCCACTGTGGTTTTTTTAGCATTACACAAATTTACCAGTCTTCTTGTTGCCCCTGTCAGAACTTTTTTGACTCGTGTTGAATTCAAAATGGGCATATATATTACACTAAAATGTGCAGCGTAAGGGTTCTCCAGGACCAGGGTTTGGAACCTGTATTGTAGGCGAATGGCAATGTGTGTGTGTGAGACAGAGAGCGTACCTTTTAAAGCTCCAAACTTCTCTGGTCTCTAGGGGGTCTTGAGCTGGGCTTTTGTTGTGGGACTGCTTTTTCCCTCCAAGCTCCTGTTGGCTGTTTTGCTGTAAACCTCAGAATTAGCTTTTGGACAAGAACTCTATCTCAATTGATTCTCCTCTGTTCCACTGAAAAGGTACTGTTTCCCCCCTATCTGTACAAGAAACAAACATTTTTCACTCGGTATAATATTACTAGCATAATATTATCAACATAGGGCTGTGTGTACAAAAAGTTTGAATATCCCTGTTTAACATGTTTAACATGTTGGAAAAAATAAAACACAAAATATAAAATGTGCTATGTGTGATGATGTTAGGTTACCCTAACACATCACCAGGACTACAATTCACCTTTCCTCAATAAATACTATGGTGACTTTTATTCTGACAGGCATTTTTTGACATTTTTTGATTTTGTATTAATTTAAACTTATACTTACCTGAGGTCCAGGGGGACCCAGGCGAGGTGGGAGCCAGGTCGCTGGTACCTGTAAAGAAGAAAATATAATGTTAAATATAACTAGTTTAGCAATCATTTCTAAGATAAATGTGCACGTGTATATATGAAGTAAATGGCCATTGTATGTATGTATATAGGTGATTTATGTGTGTATTGTCTGTTCTATTGTCAGCCCTAGACTGTGGATAATGGTATGACCCAGAGTTAATGTGCGCGGAGCTACCAGGTTAAAAGGGAAGGGGGACAATGGAGGAGTTGAAGTATGTTTGGGGAAGGTCTGTGTGGCTTCGCAGCCTCAGACCCAATGCAACAGAATCGCTTTAGTTCTGTGTGAGGCAAATGGCTGCCGGATGCTGACTGCGGAGTCCGTGGAGTCATTTGGCTACAGTTTTGTTTTCTTTTCATTTTTCTCTCGCGAGTGTAAATACTTTTGTGTGCAAAAACCACAATAAACTTCAGAGCACTGTGGAATTGAGTTCTGATGTCCAAGAGTGTTGAATGGGGAGCCTCCAGACCACTTATTGACCACAACACCACAAATTGACCACGCTTACCACACTATGACATTTGCATGGGCCACATTTTGTTTTTTTATCTTATGTTAAATTTAGTAAATACACAGTATTTGTGCATAAAAATATGAACTTATTTTCACTCAGAAAATTAACCCAATGTTTGCATACAACTATGTGTGTGTGTGTGTGTGTGTGTGTGTGGCCACTTTATTAGGTAAAACCCCTGTCCACTGTATCAGCTTCACTTACCATACAGGTGCACTTTGTAGTTCTACAATTACAGACTGTAGTCCATCTGTTTCTCTGCATACTTTGTTAGCTCCTCTTCCACTGTCTGCTGCTTTAGACACAACTACCTTGTCGTTCCACCTTGTACATGTAAAGTAGTAGACTACAGCTCATCTGTTGCTGCACAGTTTGCATTAGTTTTCCTCTTGATCTAATCAGTGGTCAGTTTCTGGACACGAAACAGTGGACATATTTGGTTGGCCAACTGTTCTCAGCCAGCAGTGACTCTGAATAGTTAAAAAAGCTGTTGTGTGTGATCCACTTAGTGCAGCACACATAACACGCAATAACATTCCACTACCATGTCACCGCCACGTTAGTGTCACTGCAGTGCAGAGAATCATCTACCACCCAAATAATACCTGCTTTGTGGTGGTCCTGTGGGGGTCCTGACCACTGAATATCAGGGTAAAAGGAAACTAATACAGTATGCAGAGAAACAGATGGACTACAATCTGATGTACAAAGTGCTCCTGTTTGGTAAGTGGACCTAAAAAATTGACAGTGAGTGTAGCCTGAGTGTAGGTAGGTGTACCAAATAACGCAGACTGTGTGTGTATATATATATATATATATATATATATATATATATATATATATATACATACACTCACTTGTGGTGGGATAGCTTCTCCCCATCAAGCACCTGTTGGTCATTTTCTTTAAACCTCAGACTCCATCTCCATTGATTCTTTCCTGCTTTAGTGAAACGGTACCCCTTCAGCAGAGTTAATCTGTACAAAAAACAAACATTTTTCACTCAGTGTTATGTGAATATACTCTATGTGCTACTTAAGTATAATCACATCCTTCTATTATTATTATTATTATTATATTATTATTATTATCATTACTACTACTAACAATAATACTACTACTGTACACTTCCAATTGTGTTAAGAAATCAATATAAATAAGTATGTTTTGAATAAAGTACGTATTTACTTGAAAGAGACCCTTTCAAAGCTTGTAAACAATGATGAAGTTGCAAACATGTACAACATTTCTCAAAATTCTCTGGTGTTATTAGCGATAAAAATCTCTGGATATATGTTTGTTTGAGTCAGTGTTCGGATTTTAAGGGGTCTGAAAAAAAAATGCTTTCCAGGTAAAATCTCAACCCTTTGTGAATCAATTAACGGTGCTGGAATCAATTAACGGTACTGGTAGGTGCTGGTTTACTACAGTCATGTGTAGCAGAATTCCAAAGCAACTCTGCTATAACAATGGAAAACATTTTTTTATGTTAAGCATATCGACTTTTATGTCTGCACGTTAAGAGAATACTGCACAGCTGTTCTAGGCTTTTTAAAGCGTTTGAGCACTGCAGGAGTGCTGGAAACGCCTTTTCAGTGTATCTGAGTGTATACAACGACGACTTCATTATTGTACAGATTTGGTCACCCATGTTAAAGCTTTGGAATTCAGTCTCAAGAAAATGTGATTTTTGGTAAGTTCCTTTAGAGTAAATGGATATTTCATGGCAGAAAAGCCTTTTTAGAATCATTATAATGTCTTCACTTTAAGAGAATACTGGACAGTGGTTCCAGCCTTTCTAAAGCTTTTCAGCGCTTCTGGAGTGCTGGAAACGCCTTTTCAGTGTATCTGAGCGTATTCAACGACGATTTCATTATTGTACAGATTTGGTCACTCAAGTAAATGCTTTAGGGTTCTGTCTCATAAAATTGTGATTTTAGGTCAGTTCCTTAATCGAGAAATGGTATTTGACGGCAGAAAAGCCTTTTTATTGTATGTTCAGGTTGAGATAATACTGCTGAAGAGCTCGGGCTTTGCGCTCCGCCCCCTCCACACTCGCGGCTCTCTTCCTGCCGCCCTGGCCGAGGTTCGTCGCCGCTGGGTGTTCGGGCCCCGCCTTCCTGCCGACTCTCGCGGCCGTCATCGTCGGGGCCCGGGGTGCGGGCGCATGCCACACCCTGGTGCCTCTCGTTACCGGCACCATCGTCGTCCTCCTCCTCCTACCGCCGTCACTCGGGTCACTCGGCGGAGCTCTGGCTTTGCGCTCCGCCCCCTCCACACTCGCGGCTCTCTCCCTGCCGTCCTGGCCGAGGTTGGTCGCCGCTGGGTGTTCGGGCCCCGCCTTCCTGCCGACTCTCGCGGCCGTCATCGTCGGGGCCCGGGGGGCGGGCGCATGCCACAGACACTTTTGTATTACTGAACAAAGTCTGTCATGACAGCATATGACATCTAAAATAACATGTTCATGGCATGGTTATGTCAGTGTCGTGTAGCAGTTTTCAAGCAAAGTGTTCTTGGTGGTTGGGGAGAAGCTGAAAAACACCCATTGGAACAGATTTTTGAATGAAAATGATAAAAAGAAACTCATTTGAAGAGACTATGTTTTTTTCAGTACAGTTTAAGTCTACATAAGGAGAATCCAAGTCAATTTTGAATCTGTATTTTTTCGATAAACACATGATAAGAGACATAAATAGAGATCACACCATTGGAGCTGATATTACTAACACGGGTAGAATAAAAGCAGTATGCCTTTGTGAGAGGTAACAAAAGGGCTTAGAATTAAAAAAATAAATAAATATCAAAATCATGGCAGAGTGTCTATCCAATGTGGACTAAGCTCTGTCATCACCAAGCCATGATTTAGCTTGCATAGCCCATGGAAAGTGACTGTAGCACCTGGCTCTGAAAACTGCTGCCACATTGCTCCAGCAAGGTTGTCATAGCCTATGACATTGTGATGTGCTGGTGACAAAAAACTGCTATTCATTGTACTAAACCAGCTTTTGATCAACCTGTGCAGGGCTGTGTTAACCTGAACAAGGCTCACTAAGGCCGTCTCAATTGTCTCTAAAAAGTAACCTTTGTATATAAGCTCTAGCAATGCCTTTTAGTCTTGGCTCTGAGACACAACTTTGAATTAGATTGTTTAAAGTGATCACAATTTGACTTCACACATGCTCCCAGCTAAGTGTATACTTATGCTTGGTCTTGCTGATATTCAGTTTATGATCAGTTTGTGCAATGGTCTTACTAAGAGTTCCAACCAACTGCTTAGTGCAATGTTATCTAACAATGGCATCTGTTAGCTGCTGTAACAGAACTGGCAGTTAGCATTCTCCTCCAATGATGTTGTGTTAGCAGTAGTTTGAAAAGATTCAGTGGCTCAGAGGAAATCCCACCATAAATAATAAATAAATAAAGATAATGATATAATTTGACAGCAAAACCAGATCATTTCAAGACACAGTGAGTCACCGGTTATTTTTCATACTTGCATGCGAAATAAAATAATTGGGTGGGGGTAGTTGGGGGCCCCAAGTAGTACAGTCGTCAGTTGGGATAGTCAGCTGAGGGTCCCAAGCAGGATATCACTTAAGCTGTGCCTACATTACACAATCAGCCTGATTTTAGCCCAGATTTACCTTATAATATGAACAGTAGACTATTTTTATGGATATAACAACTGGCATAAGCACAGTTGACAAATACTAAGGAGCAAGGCTTGTAACTGTTTTCTTGGGGGAGGGGGAGTCTCGCGTGAACTTGTTTGATTTGAGCATGAGGCCACTGTATTTAAAGACTGCAAGCATCCCTTCATAAGAGGACATATGATTAAAGGCACACTGCGGTATACCTTATTTATTCTCTAAGATGCAATACATGTATTTTGCACTACAAATGAAAGTACTAGTATAACTTCATGAATTAACGACTGTGGTAGACAGGATGTAGTGTGCAGTTTATAAAGATAAAATGAATTTGTGAATTTGTATAAAGATTGTCTATGCAAGGGGAATCTGTCCTATTTGCTGTTCAGCTGCAAAGAATCACAGATATTAGAAGGCTTGAAACAAATTTATGAAAGACTGCTCTTTAACTGATCCTAATTACTGTCTTTCCAGATTGGGTTGAAAATGGAGAACATTTCTAATGTCTTTGTGTTCACCCTCTCAGGACTTAATGAAACAACTGAAAACAGATCCATCATTTTTGCGTTTACAGCAGTGTGGTATTATCTTACTTTACTGTGTAACATCACTGTCATTTTTTCTATTGTTTCAGATAAGGGGCTTCATGAGCCTATGTACATATTTTTATGCAATTTGTGTGTAAATGTACTTTATGGCACTGCTGGTTTCTACCCTAAATTCATGTATGATTTGTTGTCCCCGTTTCATGTGATTTCATATGAAGGATGTTTGATTCAGATATTTGTTATTTATTCATCTGCTTTGGGTGACTTATCCACTTTAACAGTAATGGCATATGACAGGTATGTGGCAATATGTAGACCACTAGAGTACCACTCAGAAATGACAAATCAAAAAGTTATAAAATGTATCCTCTTTTGTTGGCTCGCACCATTTTTTTGCATGATTGTTGTAGTCTTTCTAACATCAAGACTAACACTGTGTGGCTCAAGTATCGAAAAGTTATATTGTGAAACTTGGGCTGTTGCTAAATTGGCCTGCTATTCTACAACAGTGAATAATGTAGTTGGACAAGTAGTAATTGTAATATATTTTGGACATGCAGTGTTAATAGTTTGCTCATATGTTAAACTGATTCAAACATGCAGGAAGTCAAAAGAGGGCAGGTATAGATTCATGAAGACTTGTACACCACACCTGCTTGCACTGTTTAATATTTCTGTTGCATTGTTGTTTGATGTGTTTTACAGTAGATATGGTTCAAGCTCTTTACCACAAAGTCTACGAAACTTCTTAGCATTGGATTTTCTATTCATACCACCAATTTTAAACCCCCTTATTTACGGACTGCAACTAACGAAAATTCGGAAACAAGTTATAGGATTCTGCTTCAGAAAAAATGTAGGCACAGCCTAGACTGTAAATAAATTATGTGACACAAAAAGTTTTCCAATAAACTCTCCTATTGGTAGGTCTCCAGTCTAGTTGTGAAAAGGCTGTCGTTTAACAGAGATATGGAGCTCAGCTAAAGGGTCATGACCCTTCGTTCAAAGGATGAAAATGGATTTAATATTTTCCTTGATTTAACTGACTAATTACACTCGATCCATGGCCACTAGTGACTAATTTCAAAGTTTGGTTTATTAAGGATTACAGTGTCTAAATGAATCTGTTTCACCCATTATATTATTGAATAATTATACAACATGTCAAAAAGTGTGTAGATACCTGCTAAGAGTATTAATAGGGAGTTTGTTTCCTTTTGCTGCAGTAACAACCTCTACTTTTCTGGCATGTCTTTGCACTGGATGTTAAAATACTGCTGTGATGCTGTGATGAAGTTTTGATTGCATGTGGCACTAGAGCATTAGTGAGGTCAGGTACCTAAACTGAATGATTAGTTTTGGATCAAAAATGCTACTCTTACTTATCCCAAATGTATTGGATGGAGCTCTATTACTCCAGAACACACAGTTCCACTGCTCCATAGCCAATGCTTGGTACTGGACATGGTGACTTTAGGCATGCTGCTGCTTCAGAGCATCCCATTCTATTGCCAATGCTTTTTTTACAGTGATTATACAAACTGTGTGCATAACAGAACACCCTTGTTAACAATGGAAGCACCTTAAAGTATCTGAAATCACTAATTACCAGGCATGTCTGGATACTTTTGAAATAAACTGCAGCTTAAAGTATGATATTTGTTAAGAACATGGATGAATTTTGCCATGTCCTCAGTGCTATGCATGCACTTCTTTGTGGTCCATTGTAGAATTCTTCAAAAGGGTACCAGATATTTGGTGACAGATTTTGCATGCCTTTTGATATTGAGACAATGCATTATTGTCACCTTAAATGAGAAGCAACAACAGGCATACTCATATCTTATATCCCAGGTGTTCCTGAATTACACCCATCTTGCCCATAGGGCTTCCTACCCAAAAGCAGCAAATGAACAGCTATGTACTAGAGACTGGTTTACTCTTGATGACATCAATGTTTGCAAGAAATAGAGAGATGTTATTTTCTGTAGTATGGAATTTCAACGCACTGGGGACTGGTTGCATAGATACTAACGCAACTTCAAGTACCCATAGTACAAGTTGTTTGTGTCAGGAAAACACACTCTAAATTGTCCTTCCATCAGCCTGCATTGTTGATTGTGATAGTAGGTACAATGCAAATAAAATCAGAAAGCAGTGATTTGTAAATTCACTTTGATCTTTATTTAGATGAAAACAGTATAAAGACAAGATATTTAATGTTTTACCTTTTCCACTTTCCTTTTTTTGGTAAAAATAAATCATTCTGAAACTGAGGCCTGCAGCACATTCTAAAAAAGTTGGGACGGGGCAATTTAAGACTAAAAACTCTGTGACAAGTTCCAAAAAAATTCTTAAATAGGTGACATAAGCATGCTTTGGTATAAAAGGAGCTTTCAGGAAAGGCACAGTCCTTTATCAGTGAGAATGGGTCAAGACTCGCCAC
Source organism: Colossoma macropomum (assembly GCF_904425465.1). Taxonomy (NCBI): domain Eukaryota; kingdom Metazoa; phylum Chordata; class Actinopteri; order Characiformes; family Serrasalmidae; genus Colossoma; species Colossoma macropomum. The sequence continues at coordinate 18,418,927 of NW_023494786.1, forward strand.
TTTGCCAAGAATGAATAACATTCAGCAACAACATTCATTGAGGATTTTGTCACATCCCAAGCACGTTCAGACACGCCAGACTTCTGATTACTTGCCCCGCCTTCCTTCACCTAGACCTCATCAGTCCTTGGTTTTAAGAGCTGGCTTGTGACTTTCAGTCTCTGTGAAGCCTCTGGCATTTTTACTTTGCCTGTACATTTGGGATTTGTGAGCTTTTCCTTTGTCCTGTTTTTCACTTGGACTATATGTTTTGTCTGCTATTAAAAGCCACTGCATTCTCCTTCACTTGTGACAGATTTTAGGTATTTAACACCTCTATGGTGTAGTATATCATCAAAATATCAGGGTGACTCCAGTTCAGGTTATATATCTGGACATGAGAAAACATCCAGTCCTACTGTCCATTTTACACTCTAGCTTTCAGGGGGTGATCTTCAAGACGTCTCCAGATTTTGTCTGTTATACAAACACACATATTTATTGCCTCACATTATAATGTGGTGTTCTGTGTTGTAAGGTAGTACAGGGGTGTGGAGTGGTCTGAACTAGAGCTGTAGTCCTCAACTGAAGACTCAAGACATTTTTTATCTTCTGGGACTTGTCCAGGGACCTCCTTAAAGGTGCACGCTTCTTCTCGGGGCCGTGTCCTCACCACAGTGGTCCACCTCGGGCGTGCTGCTTTGCTCTGACCTTGGCAGGCCACCGAACTGCAGCTCTGTGTGCAATCTGTCCACTGGTGCACCAGGGTGGAGGGGCAAGAGAGCTCTCTGTCCTTCTCCTAAGCGTGTCGGGACTCCTCACTGCCAACTGCATCAGGTCTGTTGCTACTGGCCAGACAATGACAGTAGCAGCAGCATTCCTCTCTGCCACCTTCAGCTTTTTCCATTGTCTGTCTTGCAGACGATGATGGTAAGACTGTTGCTCGCGTGCACTGCCTTTACTATCTGCCTCAGCCACACCACTAATTGCAGCAAGCAGCTTTACTTGTCCTATTGCCAAGCCCAGTGTTTCCTTCTAGAGGTCAAGCATGGCCCTGGACTGCGCCAGGAAATCCAATCAAAGGGTACAAGCCAAAACTCATGTATCCGGCTCAGTCCCCCCAGGGAGGCTGAGAGCCGTTTCTCCTCTCCAAGGTTGACTCGGCCTCCAGGTGGCTCACTTGGGCTGGGTTGTGGCTGCCTCCCAGCCATCTGATGTGCCTCTCTCAGCGTGCAGGAGTGTCAACAAACATTCTCCATTGGCTTAGGCTCATGGCATCACTTTGTGCAATGTCCCATTTTCCTGCATCGCCAGTCAGGTATTCCTGCTGAACCATTGTGCATGGCATAGCTCCATCATTGACACACTAACCCCTTCTGCCTTTCACCTCCGTCTGTTCAGGAGAAGCTTCCTGACTGACAGTGCCGCAGGTTGTTCCTCGTGTGGCTCTAGCTGGACTCTGCTGCCACATGCCGTCTCCTCCTCATGGTGCTCCAGCTGGGCTTCACTGCTGCTTGTCAGTTCCTCCTCTGCAGGCCCCCTTCAGGCTCCACCAGTCCTCGCCATGTAGATTTAGGTTTTGTTTTTTGTCAGCTTCTCTTCTTTTTTCCATTTCTTTTTGAGTTTGAAGTAGCGCCATTTTTCTCCTTGCCCCTGGAGAGCATTATACCACTTCTGACACCAAATGTAACAGTGGTCAAATAAAGAATCAACTGAAGCCAGGATTCTGGTCTGAGAACAGCTCTTTATTGAGCAATCGGCCCACACAGACACAAGAATAATGTTGGACCTACAAGGGAAGTTACCACCACCCACTGGCTTCACCCTGATGGTGACCAAACCCCAACACAAATGCTCACACAATAACCCCCAAGACATAATAACACATACAACACATCGCACACCTTTTAACCAACAGACAACAGCATAAGCCTCTTTTAAGTGGGATGCATGCTTCCCATGAGTCCCTTCATGCAGCTCTCTGAAATGCCAGCTCCTGGTTGGCAGCACACCCCATGGCTATCACCACAGTATCTAGTTTGTGTAGCCAGACACAGTTTTTGCAACTGAGGAAGCTTAATCAAACATTTGTTCATACAGTGGATCTGTCCATGTGAATAGATTTTTATTGAATTTGACAGCTTATGATAATATGAGACATCTAAGACATCTAATACATCTATCTATATGTATAGTCAAATAGGCATTACTATTAAGTTACCTCACAGAAAAAGCAATGATAAACTTATCTATCTAGAGTTTATATCAGGTAGGTGCTCAAGACATCTCACCAGGCCACACTGGAGAGGAAAGCAGAGAAAAGCTCATAATTATGTTCAGATGTTTGTCCTTGGCTTCAGTGACTTAGGCCCGGCATGCAGAATCATCAGAGTGCTTCATTCCCTGGATTTACAGAAACAACCCGGTGCACCAATCCAGACGTTTGCATGCATTATCTCATCACCTGGTCAGTAAGAACTGGAGTTCAAAATAATATAAGCTGAAAGATCTGAGCTGAAAGTTCTGACTATGAAGTTGGTGAAACCATGATTGCTCCTGATTCACAACTCAAAACCTGCAGTGATTTGACTTTTATGGTGTTTAGGCATGGGAAATATGCCAGTCACTGTCACATCTATTCCTCAATGTCAGCTGGTCGTCCTTCCGCATGGTAGGTTTTCGGAGTTATCACAGGACTAGGCTTGTCCTGTGATCACTGAACATGAAGTTCACATCATGTCCAAATCATGCAGTTGGTGTTATCCAACTTTGAAAATCATCCAAATGTTTCAGGCATGATTTTACATTTAATTTGAGATAAAACCATCATGGGTATTTTTCACCTACAATTTAAGTCCTGAGATAATTCCCATTTCAAATTGTTAGTGGAATTTGGTCTTTTTGGTAAAATTGTTTAATTTTTCCATCAAAGGTTGTGTGTATATGCATTCTCACAGAGAGCCAGACCCTTTTGTGATGCTTTCAGAAGAAGTATGGCATGAGAACTTCCTGCTTCCCTGATGTCTTTATGCCTAAGAGGCCGTAAGCCTTGTGGAGCAGTTGACTTTTTTGGTTCAGGGCTTTTTTTAAATGTGTTCTTTTAAAGCTGTACTTTTAAAAGTTAAAAAAAGTTTTTTGTTGTATGATCTCTTATTTAATCTCTAATATATGTTTCAATCTCAAACTCAACATTGCAAAAATGGAAAATGAGCAAAAAAAAATTAGAGGCAATTTATATGATTACTAATGCTTAACCTCATTGCGCTAAAAGAAAATTTTCCTGTGGGTGTGAAGTCTCAAGTGAATTTCTTAGCATTGTTCAGAACATCAGGTAGCATGTCAGTACTGCATATAAAAATCCAATCCAATCCTTCTAGTACAGGAGGACACACATACAAAGGCACAGAGTAAAAAAAAGAATTTTGGCAAAAAGACCAGATAATATCACATAATAATTTGTCACACAAATGTGACGTTATAGCCTAATTTTTTAACAGAATATCAGAAATTCTTTTAATGACCTAAATTTCCAAACAACTGCTCAACTCAATAATGCATACAAATTACTCATAATCTACTATCCAAGTACTAATAACTAATGTAATTACACTTTTGGTTCCTCCATACCTCTATATATCTATTATTGTATTTTAAAAATTGTCAGTATTATTATTATTATTATTATTATTGTTGTTGTTGTTGTTGTTGTTGTTGTTAAGCTATGAAGTAGCCTCTATAACATATAACTCTATAACATAACATATAACAATGATCTACTTTTAATGAGACAGAATTCTGAATGGAAATAAATGTATCAAAGGTGACTGAACTCCACAACAGCTGATGTTGGAATGCCTAAAAGAAGAGGGACAGCATGAAAGACTCTTTTTAATCGATCTTAATTACCTTTTGTCCTTTCAGATTCTACCCACAATGGAGAATGTTTCTGTTGTCTCAGAGTTCACTCTCTCTGGATTAGATGGAACAATGGAAAACAGATACATGCTTTTTTTTTGGACAGCACTTTGTTATTATCTAATCTTATTATGTAACATCACTGTCATTTTGTCCATCGCCTCAGATAAGGGGCTTCATGAGCCTATGTACATATTTTTGTGTAATTTGTGTATAAATTCACTCTATGGCACTGCTGGTTTCTACCCTAAATTCATGTATGACATATTGTGCCCATTTCATGTGATTTCATATGCAGGATGTTTGATTCAGATATTTGTCATCTATTCATCTGTTTTGTGTGACTTCTCAACTTTAACAGTGATGGCATATGACAGATATGTGGCAATATGTCGACCACTAGAGTACCACTCAGAAATGACAAATCAAAAAGTTATAAAATGCATCCTTTTTAGTTGGCTTGCGCCCTTTTTTTGCATAGCTGTTATAGTCTTGCTGTTATCAAGACTAACACTGTGTGGCTCAATGATTGGAAAATTATACTGCGAAACTTGGGCTGTGGCTAAACTGGCCTGTTACTCTACAGTAGTGAATAATGTGGTTGGACAAGTAGTTATCAGTATATATTTTGGACATGCATTATTGATTTTTTGCTCATATCTGAAACTGATTCAAACATGCAGGAAGTCAAGAGAGGGGAGATACAGATTCATGCAGACTTGTACACCACATCTGCTCGCATTGTTCAATGTTACTATTGCATTGTTGTTTGATGTGTTTTACAGTAGATATGGTTCAAGCTCTTTACCACAAGGTATACGAAATTTCTTGGCATTGGAGTTCCTATTTATACCTCCCATTTTAAACCCTCTTATTTATGGACTACAGCTGACCAAAATTCGTAAACGAGTTATTAAATTGTACCTCAGAAACAATATGAGTGCTGCCTAGACTAGAAAAAGGTTAAAAAAAAATGACTCATCTACAGCTATCCTACGAAAATTATTTATGGTTTCTTAATTATAAAAAAATATAGGAGCTCCTGTGCAGAATTGAGCTAAAGCAGTGGAAACTCCAGTTTACTTTACTACCCCTCAACATCAGTTTGTATTTTTCTGACAATGCACAAATAGTTAGCCAGCTACTACCCCCCCCCCCATATTTTACCGCTAGGTTGTTGAGCTCTTCCTTCTGCATAAAATGTCTTAGTTGCTTGCAAACTACATTATTTGACATAAAAAGTATTTAGAGGAGAATATCTTGTACACAATCAGGTTTGCATACGCACAGCAGTATGCTTTTTTGTCTAAAAATACAAAACTCCAAGGTATTGTAAACTACATACAGCTACACACATTGTACAAATGTAATTCAATCATGTTTCTTTTAATTTGAAAACATGTTGCTTTAAAAATTGTTTGATAAGCAACGCTGGCTGTATCATAACTGTTATTCCTTAGATTTGTGTCTTTATTCTCTTAATCACACAAAAGGACCAGACTCCTATTGCAGGGCCATACCTTTTCAACAAATCAACCCACTCTACATATCTGTATTGGAACCATTCAATTTTATGATTATCCATGTTTAGACAACATAGAGTAAAAAGGTTTACAGGTATGACTGTGTTTGTATGTATGTGTGTGTGTGTGTGTGTGTGTGTTTGTGTATGGGTGAGTGATGGTAGGAATGCATGTTTTATCTTAGTTTATTTTATTCTATTTACTACATGTAAATGTTTGTCTGATATTGTGCACTTTAAGCTCCTGTAACCAAAACCAAATTCCTTGTATGTGTAAGCATACTTGGCCAATAAAGCTTGATTCTGATTCTTAAAGCTTTGACACAAAACAGATTTTGTATAAAAAAAACATGAAACTGTTTTTTTCTGTGTACTCATGCAGCCCTATGTGGTCATACATGTTCCTTGAAATTGTTCTTGGCTATCTAAAGAGGGGTTGGATATTATATAATCAAGCACATATAAGTGTACTTAGCAGAGAAGCACCTTGCGGCTACATCCAGCAATAATTTTGTTCCCCGCCTTTAAGACAATTAAATGGTCTAAGGAATAATGCAAAATGGAACTTTTATGGTCTTTTTTTTCTTCATGTTTGAAAATATGGGAGATTTACAATTTCTTTTTTTGTTTGGGATTTATTGTATACTGTTTAATAGTATTCTTAAATGTAGCCGTAATTTGTGTAATCATTCTGGAAACTGTATTGCATCAGCTTATGTACATTTTCATTTCATTTTTGTCAATCAATTCACTTTATGGTACTGCTGACTTGTTTTCAAGATTACTAACTGATTTGTTTTCATGCACACACACAATCTCTCGCCATGCATGTCATGTACCGGCTTTTGTCATTTACACTTATGCATTAAATGAATACACAATCGTAATTGTAATGGCATGTAGATTTGTTGTATTTAAATGATAGCAGGCACTGAGTGGTATGAGGTAGTCTAAAAGCACAATGAGTATAAACATAACTAGGAGTTGCAGCAATATTACAGTGTAAAGTGTGCAGTGAGAGTGTCATTACAGTAGCAGTTATGATATATTGCACAGTGTGTATTAACAGGAGAGGCGATATAGTGATGTGGTTCAGCACAGTTCAGACAGCAGGAGATCATTACCATCTCTGCAGTAAGGAGACTCGTTGAAGAGCCTTATAGCAGTGGGTAAGAAAGATCTCACACGGTGCTCTTTAACACAGCACAGCTGTAACAGTCGGCCATTGCATGTGCTTCTCTGTTTTTTCAGTGTAGCATGCAGGGGGTGTCCAAGATGGCTAACAGCTTGTTGAGCATCCTTTGTTCTGCCACAACCTCCAAAGAGTCCAGCTTGACTCTTACAACAGAGCCAGCCTTCCTAATAAGTTTGTTTAATTTGTTCAGAGCACTTTTGTTAATGCTGCTGCCCAGCACACAATAGCATAAAGCACTCGCTACAACAGACTGGTAGAATGTCCACAGGAGCTTAGTGCGCACACCAAAAGACCTCAGCCTCCTCAGGAAGTAGAGACGGCTTTGGTCTCTCTTGTACACTGCAAGAGTGTTACAGCTCCAGTCCAGCTTGTTGTCCAAGTGCACACCCAGATACTTGTAGGTCCCAACCACCTCCACATCAACTCCATCAATGGTGACTGGTGGCAGGTTTGGACTTCCTAAAGTCCAGCACCATCTCCTTAGTCTTACTGATGTTTATCTGCAGTTGGTTCAGCTTACACTAGTCAACACCACCTTCACCAGCTTCCTGTATTCCTCCTCCTTTCCATTCCTCATGTACCCCACAATGGCCACGTCATCCAAGAATTTTGAAGTCAGAGGTGTACAGGTTGAACAGGAATGGAGCTAACACAGTCCCCTGGGGTGCCCCAACACTGCACACAACCTTGTCTGAAACACAGCCCTGAAGTCACACACACTGAGGTCGTCCAGTCAGATAGTCCATTATCCATGAGATAATGGATTCATACACCTACATCAGCCGTAGCTTCTCCCCTAACAGCACAGGCTGTATGGTGTTGAATGCACTGGAGAAATCGAAGAACATGATCCTCACAGTGCTGCCTGATGTGTCCAGGTGAAAGTACGTTCTGTCCAGCAGGTAGATAACTATGTCATCCACTCCAATGCCATCCTGATATGCAAACTGCAGAGGGTCGAGAGCTGTTCTGACCAGAGGTCTCAGATGAGCTAGCATCAGCCTTTCAAGTGTCTTCATTAAGGGGGATGTCAGTGCAACCAGTCGATAATCATTCAGTGTTATCGGTTGCCTTTTCTTGGGGATAGGAACCACACAAGATGTTTCCACATAACTGGGATAGATAGATTTTGTGATGTATTAGTAAACCCTTACAATACCACAGCATTATTACACCTAAGAATCTTGCTGTTATAATTGCTCTGACATAGGTTTATCCAATGTTTTCAGTTGGTATTGGAATCAGTTTGACTGCTAGACTTAAACTGTGTGGGCATGACTTAACAAAATTGTACTGCAGCAACTGGGTAATAGTAAGACTCTCCTGTACTGATACTTCATTAAATAATATTTCTGGTTTTGTAATGCTCACATCAACAGTTTTTATTCTTTGAGTTTTATTTTGTTTTCCTATGTTAAAATTCTTATAATTTGTCAAAGAAACTCATCAGAATTTAGAAGAAAAGTTTATCACACTTCTCTTTCTTACATGGTGACCTTTGTAAATTATTCAATTACCATTTTGTGTGAGATCACATTCAGAATTCTGTTTTGACAGTGTTTGTGTAAGGGTTTGTTAAATGGGTAATGCATTACTGTAGGGTAGTGTTTGTGAGGCTGCATGATACCTACAAACACTTGTCATGACAACTCACAAAAACATTTATAAGGCTTATTTCAATAGGCATTACCTGTTATTACGACTGTTTTTATCAACTTTGATATGAACCTATGACATTTATGTCCAGTAACATATATATATATATATATATATATATATATATATATATATATATAGACATAGACATATAGACATATATACATACATACATACATACATATATACATATATGTATATATATATATATATATATATATATATATATATATATGTGTGTATTTTTTACATTGGGTTATATAATGATTCTGTTTGGAGAAAAATAACATAGCATAAAAACTAGGGGTGGGAATCTTTAGGCACCTCGCGATTCGATTCGATTACGATTCAGAGGGCTGCGATACGATTATAAAACGATTATCGATGCATCTCGATGCATCTTTTTTCTCTATACAGGATTTCTATCTTCCTACTGTCTGAGGACTTGGTAGTTTTAAAGCAAAGTATTTGTAATGATCCATAATGTAAATGGAAGTGATGTGGCAAGTGAACTAGAAGGCTCTTATTCAGAGACGCTGCTGCCACTCATCTGCAATAAATGCGCTGTTACCCTGAAATAAGATCCAGTGGCAATGGGTGTCCACGCAGCATGTTACAGCCATCCTTCCTGTTTTCTTTCAGTTGTAAGTTTCAGTGGGTTAGGGGGGGATTGGGGGGGAGACTGGACGCTGAATCTCGGCTCCAAAGTGTGCAGCACAGCGCGAAAGCCCTGGTTCTCAACGGCTGAGAACAGACAACAGACAGCAGGTCACATAGCACCGAAGTCTGGCCTCGCCAGTAGCAAACTAAAAAACAGAGATTAAGACGAACATTTGAAGGACTTGTTCGCGTTTATAAGCAGCGCGGTTGGTTAAATCTGCAACGAGAGACTGTTTTTCTCTAAAAAGCTGCGAAAATGAACTCGCTTCTCTATCGAATTTTCCCGTTCCACCTTAAATGGTGCAGCAGTTACATTCGGCGCCTAAGGCAGAATTTAAGGTGAAATGGGAAAATTAGAACAAGAAGCTGGTGAATGAGAAGCGACTTCAGCCTTGTAAAAGACTGTAAGAGACATTTTACAAGAAACTCTTCTAGTTTTGAAGAAAAGTTTTCTGGCGGAGATGAGAGGAAAGCGGCTATTAAAGCTTAAAGCAGAGCAAAGTAAATCTGCGCTCTCGTTTATATTTTTAGCCCATGCTAAGACATTATCACATACTGAGACATACTGGACATTAAATGTTGTGGCTCCCGAGGTGGTTTGACTTTGCTGAAAGGACAAAACGGCTCTTCTTATCATTTGTGTTATGACTCCTGATCTAACCGGGCTTTAATGCCGAGGGCGCCGGGCGGATTTCTCGGTCATCCAGTAGTGTTTTTGTTATGTGCCGCCACAGACTGTCCGGTCGCTGCACTTACCCACTTCCAGTTCCGCCTTTTGCGTTCCGTCAATATCACGTTATAAATTAAATATTTAGAAAATCGATTTTTGACATTTATGAATCGATTCAGAATCGTTCATGTCCGCATCGCGATGCATCTAAGAATCGAGTTTTTCCCACACCCCTAATAAAAACTTTCTTTGCAGCTTAGTGCACACAGACACAGACATAATGCCAAAGATCTGACATAGCTCAAAATATATATATGGTAAAATAAAATACACTTTACCTAAGGGCCTCAAAAATGTTCACATTTGTTTGAACCAGGCTGTTGCTCCAACTGATGTCATCAGCATTATGCCACAGTGATATACACTGAACTATGAAATTATCATGTAATTTTAACTCAGACAGGAGAGGCGACCCCTGCCATACAAGAGTCCTATTCCACCATCGGGAGTGAGGCAGCACTGCCAGTGGTCAGGAGACAACTGGTGAATTAGGGCTCTGAGATGCTGGACTCCTGGGCTTCAGCTGCCACTGTGCATGGAGCGTCGTCCACAGCTAGAGGTTGGTACTCGTCTTCTTCCTCTGAGTCAAGATGCAGCAGCAAAAGTCTGGGCCACTGTAAGTGATGTAGTCCCTTGTGTTCGAGCACCACACTCACACCAACCCTGCTCTGGAGGTGGCAGCTGCAGCTTCTCCACCCAGACTGGAGTGACTGGTCTATCAAAACACTCCCACAGGTGACCAGACTCGTTGAGCACTAGCAGTTCAGTGACATATGCAGCCCTGTGGCACTGCCACATCTTGGAACCTGTGATTTACCAATTATCAATAATTAACACAAACATTAAATTAGGTTCTTGTGTTAAGCATGGTGTTTTTCAGACAAAATCCATGGGCAACAGTGACTAAAGTTACTGCTAACCGAGTGCCTTGAGGTGGTCTATTTTTCTCGACCTTTCTAAGCCACAGATTGTGGCCCATACAGGGACACTGTAATATTAACCAATATTGTATTTAATTCAGTATTTATCTTAGGAAAATGGATACTAGTAGGTACTCAGGCACTGTAGATGGTAACGGCCAGGGAGAAATGGGTGCTGGTCCTGAGAGTGGGAGTGGTGTGGAGTCTCCTCCTTTCAAGTCTGGTTCTGGTGTGGCTTATCGCAATCCTGTCCTTGTGGAAGAAATTAGCTCTTTACTTATTGAATTGTACATTGACAGTGAAGCTAGAGAAAGTGATAAAGAGGAGCAAAATTCTCAGGGTCCTACAGGGAACACAGTAAATCATTTTGAATCTCAAATATCAAACCTGACTCACTCTGTTCAGACACTTAGAACTGAGATGAATGAGATGAACAGGTGGAATTCAAGACAGCAAATAAAAGTGCAACAATCAGAGAAGTCACTGTTGGAGAATGTATGGATCAAAGATTTGAAGCCAGTGAAGAACTCTTTAAAAGATTCTTAATACAGCTGGAACAAGGCATGGTGGAATGTCTGCATAGAAGGGATGAACATTGGAAGAAGGAAATCGCGATAAAAACTAGCACTCCTTTGTCCAGGACTACCTTTTTTCATGCTACCCCTGCAAGAGATCATAAAACAGGACTCTTTTTGGGCATCTCCAGTTGTGATTGTTCCCAAGCCAGATGGCAGTAACTGTTTCTGCATTGATTGACAGCTGAATGCCAAAACTCTCCAGGATGCATATCCAATGCCCATTGTGCTCGATATCTTGGAGTCCTTGCATGATGCTAGGTATTTCAGCACTCTCGATTTGAAATTGGTCTACTGTCAAGTGGAAATGGATGAATGTTGTAAAAACAAGACTGTTTTCATCACTCCGTTTGGCCTATACCATTTTTTGACCATGCCATTTGGTCTCAAAATTACTGGAGCCACCTTTCACAGGCAGATAGAGAGAGTGCTGGGAGGACTGAGAGGTTCTATACGTTTTGTCTACATAGATGTCGTCATTTTCTACTCCACAACCAAAGAGCAACATCTAATAGACCTTGAAACGGTATTTGAGAAGCTCAAAGCAGCCTGCGTTTGAAGAAATGTCACTTTCTGAAAACGGTGCTTAAGTTTTTAGGACACATTGTCTCTGGCGAAGAGGCTACAGTTGACTTGGAGAAAACAGCCGCTATGGCTACATTTCCTACTCCCCATGACCTGCCGTCCTTACAACAATTTCTTGGTTTAGTGGAATGGTATCATAAGTTCATCCCTCGTTTTGCAAATTTAGCAGCTCTGATACATCTCGAATGGAAAGTTGTTGCATGGATATGGACCACTGAATGCCAGCAAAGCATTGACAAGCTGAGAACAGCTCTCCAAGAGGCCCTGGTGCTAGCGTATCCTGATCTCCTGCAGCCTTTTCAAGTTCATAGAGATGCCAGTTACGTTGGGCTTGGAGCTGTACGAACACAAATTGTCAACGAGGAAGAAAAGGTCATCGCCTATGCTTCCAGGAGCCTGAGAGGTGCTGAGTACAGAAAAGGAATGTCTTGCTGTAGTCTGCTTCACTTTTCTGTCTACAAGCCAAGCATTTCCTTCCTGAGGTCAACTATGGCTCCGGTCGCCATAAGAAAATCTGAGAATGCATGCATCCTGTATAGGCGTGATGCCAGAACTCGTGCCCTCAGCTCAGGCCTCCTACCATGACAACTGTAAGCATCTAACAGTTTGAGGAAGGCCCTTTACTGTTCCAGTATGACTGTGTCTCTGTACATAAAGCAAGGTCCACAGAGGCATGGTTGGGTAAATTTGGTGTGGAAGAACTTGACTGGCCCATACAGAGCCTTGACCCCATCGGGCACCTTTGGGATGAACTACAACAGAGATTGTGAGCCAGGCCCTCTCGTCCAACATCAGTGTCTGACCTCACAAATGATTTTCTGAATGTCCAAAATCTCCAAAATCTTATAGAAATCCCACCCAGAAGAGTGTAAGCTGTTATAGCTGCAAAGAAGGGATAAACTCCATATTAATGCCTATGGATTTAGAATGGGATATCATAAAAGCTCTTGCAGGTGTAATGTGTAGGTGTCCCAGTACTTCTGTCTATATAGTGTGTACACAGGTTTTGGAGCAACATATGTTGCCATACAGACGACGTGTTTTTCAGGGAAGGCCTTGCTTATTTCAGACAATGTCAAACCACATCCTGCATCTATTACAACAGCATGGCTCCAGAGTAAAAGAGTCCAGATGTCTCCCATTGAAAACATTTGGCACATTACTAAATGAAAAATATGACAAAGGAGACCCTGAACTGTTGAGCAGCTGAAATCCTATATTTTAAGCTAGAATGGGAAAACATTTCACTTTCGAAACTATAGCAGTCTCCTCAGTTCCCAAACATTTACGGTGCGTTGTTAAAAGAAGAGGTGATGCAACACAGTAGTACAAACATGTGTTGGTGGCATCTTACTTGTGTCTCTCATGTTGGCCAGGACTGGTGTTATAGATATCAAAGCAAATCACATGTGATGATATACGGAATGCTTCCAGAGACATTGCTGCTTGAAATGTTGACATGCTTTTCTCTTCATTCCATAGACTGGCAGGTGCTTCTCCCTTTGGCTTGTACATTAATATCAGTAATCCAGTGTATGCATGCAAGTCAACGTTATCCAGTGGCTTCCAGTTCTCATAAAACACATTGCTTCCCTCCAAATTGGTCATGTCCAGTGTAATCTTTTCAACTGGTTGTGGTATAAAGAGCTCAAAAGTTGATTGGATGTCATAGACTTGAGTCACAGCAAATCATGTACGCCCTGGAACCATTTTGATGACATTAGAAGCTGCCTTGGCTTTGTTGTGGTGAAGGTGACCACTCTATATTGCCATCTTCAGATTTACATGTCTCAGCTCCTCTTGATGTGCTGTGTTCCACTGTTTTTATCTAATGGATGGCAGACTCATCTTATGAATCCTCTTTACCTAAAGAAAATTCAACATCTGGATCTTAAACCATATTGTCCTCTGCACCTGAAGCATCCTGTGTCTCTGAAACCTCAAAATATGTGATAAGACTTCATGGGCTGTCAGTCTTTTGGAGCTCATTTTTAGTATCTCTGGCAATTGCAACACTGACAAGAAATGTGTGAAGCTCCTATTTACCCTCTCAGAGCAATCAGAACTAGTCATGACATCAGTACACATCAAAGAAATGTTTTATATTGGGTATGTGAAACCATCTCTGTTCATGATAGCGTCAGGGTCAAAATGACCAAAAACATCAACTTTGTATACAAATATTGTTCAGACCTTCCACAACACATCAGTGTAACCACACTTTGCATGCAAGTTCATGTCCCTGAATAAGGAAACATTCATAAAGAAAGAGAGGGTAACCAGTATTACAGACTCTAAAAGTGGAAGCGGGTCAAATTAACCCATTACAAAATAGGGGGGTACAAATGCAGCAAAACAAATTCATTGAGTATGCCTCTGATACCCACCCCTGATGCAATGCCCCTGAGCAGTAGGAGTAGGCTTTTCACGGATATCTCATGACAGGCATAGTATATAAAAGCAGAGGCAACACAGGATACTGACTTAAAACTTAATAAGTGCTTCCAGGATACTGACTTCAAACTTAATAAGTGACTTATTGTTATTTTTAAGCCATGTTATGCGGGATAAAATACAGAAAATTCATCAAAGTAGTATTAATTTTCATTTATCTTTAAGAAACAACTTAAAAGAAAAAAAAGACTTCTCATTATTTCAGAGTCCTCAGAAATGATGGAAAATTCCTCTGGACAATTCATGTTTGTGCTTCATGGACTGAACGATACAAGGACAAACAAACAGATTTACTTTGCATTTGGTCTCTTGATTTACCTTTTTACAATGTTTGTGAATTTTACACTGATTATTACAATTGCTTTAGATAAAATGCTTCATGAACCCATGCATCTGTTTATATGCAGCTTATATGTGAATGGAATATGTGGTGCTTCTGCTTTCTATCCAAAGATTCTTGCTGATCTTTTATCAGGCTCTAATGTTATCTCATATATGGGTTGCTTGGTACAGACATTTACAATTTACTGGTATGCTTTTTGTGAATTTACATGTCTAACAGTGATGGCTTATGACAGGTATGCAGCAATTTGCAAGCCTTTGGAATATCATTCTATTATGACACATCAGAAGGTGCTAAAATTGTTACTTTTCACCTGGCTCTTCTCCCTGTTGGAGACCTGTTTTGGGGCTGCGCTGACAATCCGACTACCCTTATGTGGTAGAGACATCGACAAGATTTACTGCTCTAACTGGGAGATTGTGAAGCTAGCTTGCACAGATGTGACTGTGAACAATGTTTATGGATACTTCATGGTGTTTTCTCATGTTTCCCAAGCTGTGTTCGTCATTATTTCCTACATTCGCATCATAGGAGCATCTTTGAAATCCAAGACGGAGCAGCTTAAATTCATGCAGACTTGCCTTCCTCATTTAATCACCCTCATAAACTTCACCATTTCTCTGGTATTTGATGCTATGTATGCTCGCTATGGCAAAGCTCAGGAGCTACAAGCTCTGCGCAATGTATTGGGAATTGAGTTTCTTGTTGTGCCTCCTCTCCTGAATCCTATCATATATGGAGTAAAAATGACTCAGATACGACGCCGGTTTGTGCAACTGTACAGCCACAAACACAAAGCAGTGCAATAAAGCTATCATTCAATACAAGTTCAATACATGCTTCTGGCTTAATGCAGGCACACAAAGCATGGCAATTGCTTACTGATAGAAAACTGTTAAACCACAGTTCTGCTATAATTTGTGACCCCCTAAAGAGTTCTGTCTGTCACACCTAACCTAGACGTAAGAACCAGTTTACATAGGTAAATGTTTTGTGGTGTGTTCAAAAATGTAAGATGTCTAATATATCATACATGTCAATTAATGTCTGTAATTAGCATAGCTTTATTAAGCTCATTTAGACAAAATGCATAATGTAACTGCACTTTCCTTGGCTGTATCACTGAAAAGTAAAAAAAAATATTAGTGAGTTGATTTCAACTATAGCTGTGATTGTCCTTTATGCCTCTGTGCTGTTGAATGCTTCCACTACCATGTTGTTCAAGGCATTTCTGTACATGACAGTTTGCAGTGTTTGCAGTATTAATAACTTTTTTGATAACCTGAAATTTTCACTATATACACCATAAATACAGTATGTTTAAAAACCTACTGTAGCATTACTGCACTGTTCATTAGAAAAATAATGGTTTAATCCTAGCATACATCCAGGAGTAAAGAGCAAAAGGTTTTCCTTCCCTTTTTCTTGCCATTTGTATCATTATCTCTCTTCACTTTTATCTATTAATCAAATTTGTGTGCATATATGAAATATATACTATTTGCATAAACAGTACTTTCATTTATTGTGCATAATCCTTTGAGAATTTGAGATTAAACCTAAGCCGTATGTTCAACCTGAACTTGAACCTTGTGGTTTATGATGTAAGGCAAGCATTTCTTACCATGTTTAACCAGACTCTGAGATAATACATCTAAATTTCATGTTAGGGTTTCTACATCTAATACCGCTATACAATATATATTGTAATTTGTGTAGTTTCACTACTGGTGCTTCAGTTACTCTTCATGATACTTTATATTCAAATTCAAAAAAGAAGAGTGTAACTTTGAATAACCAATAATACAGTTTCAAATTTGACACAGGCAGTCGACCAGAGTTAAGGCAGCTGCAGAGTTGCCAGATTAATTCTTCATTGCTACTATTTATTTAGTGAGTACATGTTACATGAATTTCACCAAAATATTTCTGGGGAGGAGAAAGTGGCAATAAAAAGAACAAAAAACTGAGACGTGTACCTCAGATATTTTAATATTCAACCCCTACACTTATACATTACATCAGGTGTTATTGTTTCAGCATGTTTAGTTGAATACATTTAAATAAATGATATTTTTCCTAAAGAATTCATTTATCTCAACACTGTTGTTGCTGAAAGAAAAGCTTTCATGCTTTAAAAGACAGTTTATCAGTCCGTTTTTAAAAATTGTCAACAGTCTTCGTCATATTCTAAATTTGATCAAGGTATTAAAATGTAAAAAATAAATAAAGTAAAAAACTGTTTAAACTGGTATTTTACTCATCAAAGTGTGCTGTGAGCAGATGATCTGAACATTTTTTTTCTCCCAAACTATTGTGAAACTTGTGACTTTGCAATCATTGCATTACTAAAGCTACAATTTACTTGTTTGTGCTGTGGCTTCTGTTACAGAAATGTTACAGTTATGGTTTGATGCGCTGCACAGAGCTAAGAGGCTCTATCAAGTAGGAAGCTCTCCAGTGAAATTAAACAGAGATTTTTTTCAATATCACAAATTTGAAATGCACTCAACACAGAACTCAAGTTCAGCTCAAACCACCAAATATATGTGTTTTGAACAGTCAAAATAATTATTTATTTTTGTGTCAAAATAATTTTTTAATTCTGAAAATAATTTTGTATTATGTGAAAACAATCACATACTTTTTTAAAAGAAGAATAGCTTGTTCTTTCATTATTACTCATTATTTTTACCCACTAAATCTTGAGAATATGACTCCATGCACATATATACCTGACATACTACATAAATAAATGCAGTTCTTGTGGTGGTGCATTGTTTTACACACTATTTAGTGCTGTAGTATGCAATTCATGATGCAGCCTTTTTCTCCCATCTGGTGGTCACAGTTTTTCATACAAAAAGCATTTGTTTCAAACAAATGGTTATTTTGCACTGCTCATACAGTAATAATAAAGTTGTGTCTGTGTTCAGTTGCATGGAAGTTCTTCATAGCTAAGCCACTATTAGCCACATAGTGTCACTATAAGCCACATAGTGTCAGTAGGGAGTAGTTGGTAATCAATGCCTCTTCTGGTAAATCTGGCCCAGTGTCTTTCTCTGAAAATTAGAAAATGCTTATTTCTTGTTTTACAATAAACTAAGTGAACTGAATGTACAAAATACTAAGTATATAAGTAACTAGTTGTATGTGGTTCTCACTTGACTTAAGGCCTGAAATACTTCTATGCTCCATGAGGAAAATTTAAGGAGGAAGATTTAGGAGATGTTCTAAAAAAGCTCACTTCACATAAAGCCTATAATGGCCAGACATAATGCTTTGTTATATGTTATATATTGCTATAGAGGTTTACAGTATTATTGTCTACAGTTGTAATGAACATTATAATGCGTTATAGACCCTGAGTTTATAAAGTCATACATTTTATAGCACTTTATAAAGGGTTATGCCTGAAACTGTTCAGGAATATGCAAGCTTTTGCCAGGCTTTGTGAGGTACTGTGTTATGTCTGCTATATAATTTATAAACCCAACCCAAAAAAATTTGTTTCTTGTATATATATGTGCAGGCATCATTCTGAAAGTGATGCCTGCAACATGTTCCAAAAAAGTTAGAACAGGGTTGTGAAATGTTCAAAAAATATCTTAAACATCTTAAACAAGCGATGCAATAATAATGGGTTTAAAAGGAGCATCCAGGAAAGGCCTAGTCCTCTTTAAAGGATGGGTGGAGACTCACAACTTTGCCAAAAATACATCAGCAAAACTCAGCAAAACGTTCAAAATTAATGTTCTGCAATGAATGATTGCAAGGATTTTAGGTATTTCAACCTCTAACATGCATAGGAGCTTGTACGTGTATACAGCCCTGATAAGAGTGTAACCATGACAGGGATGGAAGTATAATTATTAAAGACATAAACTCACTTGGGGAGTTATTCTGTAGACTGTTTTTTCCCTCTTTTGTAAACATCACATGTCAGGCTTCAAAAACATATAAGCAAGAGTACCATCTTGTTTAAGTATTCTATGTTCAGAGAAGAAATTCCTCCAGAGAGTTCATGTTTGTGCTTCATGGAGTAAAAGAGACAAGAACAAACAAACACATTTACTTTGCATTTGGCCTTGTTGTCTATGTTGTGACTTTGCTTGTGAATTTAATGCTAATCATCGCAATTATTCTGGACAAAAACACTCCACGAACCCATGTATCTGTTTATATGCAATTTGTATGTGAATGGAATATGTGGTGCTTCTGCTTTCTATCCAAAGATTCTTGCTGATGTTTTCTCCGACTTTCACATTATCTCATATACAGCGTGCCTAGCACAAATATACATCATTTGCTGTTAAATTTTTTGTGAAGCTACATGTCTAACAGTCATGGCATATGACCGATATGTAGCCATTTATAAACCTTTGGAATATCACACCATCATGACCAAAAAGAAAGTGCTGAAATTGTTGATTTTTATGTGGGTTTTCTCTGTACTAGAAACATCTGTTATGACTGCACTGACAGCCCGACTACCTTTATGTGGTAATGATATTGACAAGATTTACTGCTCTAACTGGGAGGTTGTTAAGCTTTCTTGCACAGATGTGACTGCGAACAACATTTTCGGGTACCTAATGTTATATCATGTTTGTCAAGTTGTGTTCTTCTTTGTATCATATATTCACATTATCAGGGCTTCTTTGCGTTCTAAGACAGGGCGGGTTAAATTCATGCAGACTTGTCTGCCTCATTTAATCACGCTCATTAACTTCACCATTTCCGTATTATTTGATGTAATGTATGCTCGCTATGGCAGAAGCCTGGGACTGCAAGCTCTGCATAACATCTTGGGAGTGGAGTTCCTCGTTATGCCTCCTCTGCTGAACCCCATCATATATGGGTTAAAAATGACTCAGATACGGCACCGCTTTGTGAAAATGTACAGCCACAAACGGAAAGGAGTGCAACAAAGCTGACTGCAATCTAAGCAACACTTTTCTGCAGGCAGTGGGTGGATACTATGCTTGGCGAGAGTGCTTACTTTTTACTTGCTGTGCTACTCAAACATAGCTGTGTAATTACATATTAAATTACATACTAAATTTTGTGCAATTGAATACATTAATATTTGATTTACATTCTATATTGACACGTTTGAGTCTATGCTTTAAACTTTTTCATTTTGTTTGGCAGAAATGGAAACTATGTAAACTGCATATTCAAGTTGTAGTAAAATATCTCCTCTTTCACTTCTGAACTGAACTGACTGAAAGTACAGAATTAATCTTCCCAACAGAAATTCTTGGCTTGTTTCAATAATCTACAAGAACTAATTAGTTTTAAATGACACCATACTTTTGGTGAATTGGTTCAAATAGAAATAAATGTGATTAGTACTTATGTAGTTCTAATAAGTCAGCTAAGTTAAGAACAACTGATTTAGTTCTGCTATTCTGGCTTAATTTATTTGACATGACCTGAAACATTTCATTGCAGTCAGAGGTCATTCCAAAAGATTCAGACAAGTCAGACAGTGGGTTACAATCAAAATAATCAATGTAATCTATTCTGGGTTATATTTATATGTAATTTAAGGATTTGAGTTCGTGGCTATATGTGCAGATTTGCCAGTCCAGGCCAGACGCTGATGCATGTATACATAATCAACAGAGAAGAAAGTCCAAAACTTTTGTGTAGACTTAAACTGTGTATCAGAGGAACAATGTAGGCTGAATAAGCATTGCTTATTTTTATATGGATATACTCCAACTTGCTTTATTGCCCTTACTTGGTAATGACGTTGACAAGCCTTACCTCTTTAACTATGAGGTTGTTGAACTATCTTGTACAGATGTGATGGCAAACAATGTTTATGGATACTGCATGGTGTTTTCTCATGTTTCCTCATGAGTTAATCATAATTTCATATATTCGCATTAACAGGGCTTCTTTGCATTCTAACAGAGAGTGGGTTAAATTCATGCAGAATTGTCTTACACATTAAATCAATCTCATTACCCTTTTAATTTCTCTGCTATTTGATGTTATGTATGTTCGCTATGACAAAGGTCATTGATTGCAAGCTATGTGCAACATCTTGTGAATAGAGTTACTTGTGTCCTCTCCTAAATCCCATCATATGTGGAATAAAGATGGCACAAATATGGCACTGTTTTGTGAAAATGTATATATATATACTGTTTTCATAAAGATTCTGACATTCACCAATGTTTTCTTACTTGGGATTTGTTCTTAGGTAAGAACAGAATCTGCACAGACTCAAGAGCACAAAGCTGTGAACAATATGCAGTTTAAGAGCACATTATGAATCTGACGTAGACTTTATCTTAGGACCTTTCTGAGGTAGAAATTTAAGAAACCACTTAGCAAGATATTAGTTATTTAGGTCCACTGTGTTTAAAGATTATGTATCCTAAGAAGCATAAATAAAGTGAGAACAGTAAAGGCCCTAAAACAGAAACATGTGGGACAACAGATGGCATTCTTCTATTAAAAATAATTGGAAACTTAATAATTGGAAGTGTGTTTCCAAATAAAAGAGCATTCCATTGATTCATTGTGCTTCTTGGTTGAGTCTCTTCCTTGCTAGTGTCACAAAAATTCTAGGTCAAAAACAACATGGGTAGAGAGTTACTTAAAGCACTGCAGGAGAATGTCTGAGTATATTTAGTGTGAATTGGTATAAGAAGTGAAGTTTTTAAATGTTATTTTCTTCTGTTTTTGATGCACTCAAGCTCTAACCTAAGTGAGAAATATGACTAATTGTAAGGAGTACAAATGCTGACCCAACATAACTTGATGCAATTAAACTGAATAAGAATTAGTAAATAAATGTTTGAGTAATAATTGAGTAAACATAGATTACTTTCCTCACAAATATACCTTGTGAAAATAAAAGCGTTACTATAAAAAAAAAAACATACTCAGGAAGTATAAATCCTTCTAAATGTATGAATACAGCTTTGTTTACCAACTAGCTCAGGTAACAGGCGAACAGACTCCTCCAGACACCAGTATATAAAAATTAAACCTTAAGATGAAATGTTTATTAAAGGAGTCAGTATCAATATGATGTGCCTTTGGTGTCCCAAGCGTAGTGTAATGGGTTTAGCAATTTTTAATATTATTATTGCTAGAACCTTATGTGAGGGTGTGAGGTAACCCGGATTTATTTGAAGTCTACAGACCAGGGCAAGAGAGAGAAATGCTCGCACCAAGGATGCTTCAGAAAAGGGAATTTATTGGCTAAATATCAAACTACTTTTGGACTACATTCAATGATAAACAATAGAAAATAAAACCAGAAAACAAAACAAAACAAAGTGATAGTAATGAAAGACAAAATAGCTCGAGTAAGTTAGAGTGATTCACGGCTAAATGGTAGGAGGCGGTGTGGCTTGGGAAGTCGCTTGGGAGAGCCTCTAGAGAATTAACCTAAGCATGGACGGGAATAACTATATGGCTGGATGTACCTATTAAAAGTTCTCTTATTAAATAAATTGGCGTCAGGGCCCTGACTGCAAATTGCTGGAACCAGCTTACGTGGGAGTCGGGGACTGACTTCAGGTGGGGTCGTCTCAGGACAGACTCGATCAAAGGCTGGAGCTCACGTGGTGGTTCCTTTCCTCGCTGGCCATGGATGCTGCATCTCCGTGCGGGCACGCGCCTTTCCGTCAGTGATTGGGTGGAGGCGTCTCGTGGCCGTCTGACGGTGGAGCTTGGGCAGCCTTTCGATGGTCGATCTGTTTACAGATCAGTGCGTCGCTCTGGGTGCGATGCTGGGTCTCCGTGGCATCAGAACCGCTCCCACTCCGCTGGCGAGGTTCAGGTTGCAATCGGGGTTCTGAGGCTGGTGATACTAATTTAACTAACTACTTCTCTTTAGCAGAATCGAAAGTTATGGATATATTCTCCCTGGCCAGACAAGAAATATCCACCTTCCTTCTCTGAGGGTGGTTTAAACTTAAGGTGTGTAGACGAACAGGCAAGTTACAAAACAAACAAAGGTTTCAGATCTGAAAATTTAGCGTTCTAATACTTCTGACCTGTCTTTCTGACCAAGGCCGGCACAAACTTAGAAACTTAGCTATCCTTTTTTTCTGAACGCAAGAATCTGAACTCCACCCTGATTTGCGGTGCACTCTGGTTTTGCTCGGCTGGAGGCCCTACCCTTTGGAGGTGGAGTCAGAGTGCTGATAGGTTCTACTCACCTAAGGTTACTAGCTACTCATTGTTTCCAACTCTGATTGGTTGTGCATAATTTTAGGAATGCCTTCCCCAGAATCACTGCCTCCTTTGTTTCAGCTAGTTTAAACAAAGAAAAAGAAACATTCCTATATCATCAAATTGGTTTAACTTTCAAAATCAACGAATGAACAACTAGGATATTCAGGCATGTTTCTAAGAGAGAGTTTAACCCTTGTTACCTGATACCTAACACATGTCAAAGAACACAGGTACTATTTGCCTATCATATCTGAACATGACCCAATGCATGAAAAATAAAACACGACAATAAAAGGAAAGGAACAAAGGAAGAAAAGAAAAGAAAAGAAAACCACATTCAGGATACATATTGGTCAATGGTCTAAACTCATAGCAATTAAATGGTTGGGTCTGACTATTATCAAAGTTATACTCTACATATTTCTAGCACTTAATAGTAGAAAAAGATACAGGTAATATTTAGGTACTACCCAACAACAAGATTAATACAACAAGTAGTATTGCTTACAGATTATATAAATGCTGATAATCAAGCAGACAAAGCAAGAAGTTTCTTGGGTTCCTTATAAGCACAAGTCCTTATGGTGGTGATGTGGTAATTCGCGGTTTCACCCCTTGGGGGTTCTGTGGGTCCACGCTTGAGATCCCTAGGGAATTTAGAAAGTTGAAACTTTGCCGTTCAAATTGTCGTACGAGTTCCGTTTTGGTATGTCTGGTTTAGTTAAAAAGAGTTCTAACGAATGGTTGCAGTTTGGAGTGGACATATACCTTAGAAATGTACTTTCTGTTACTTAAAGAAAAAGTTGTCCACAGGACTTTGAAGGGCCATATGGCCAATATTCCAGGGAGGAGTTGTCCTGTTGCCCCCTGGGTCAAGGGAGAGGGGTGCTGGTTCTTGATTCAGCTGTAAATCTGACTGAGTCTGGGGTTGGGGGGTATTAAGCCGACAGATTTACACCTCAATTCCAGACTTGCTGGAGCCAAAAGGCCCTTAACTTTGGGTTGTTGATACATTAGAAACACTCAGCCTAGGGGTAAGGTTTCAGCCAGTGTTCGCTACAGTAGTGATTTAAATTTCATGTAAACATTGTGGAACAGTTTTCAAGTTTTACTCTAAATGCAAACATTATCATGAATGTTACCCTTCACTTTAAAATACATTTTGTACATTTATACCATTTTCTTTTATGTAGAGATGTATGTTCAGTAACTATGTTATTTTCAAAGTAAAATTCACTTAACATTTCTAACATTGTCATCATACTTAACTGAGGTAAAGCTTAAGATGTTCACTCTGTAGTGAAATATTGAGTTAATCAAAATAATTTTAGAATATCAACTTTGAAACAAAACAAGGTCATCTTGAACATTTCAACATGTATGCAACTGCATGTAAACCATGTGTTCAAATGCTAACAAAAATTGCATACCCTTTCATTATCCACTCTATCGTGTATCTTTCCATGACAGGCATGCATGCACTTAAGGGTGGACTTATACATGTCTTTTCTTTTATGATTTCTTCTTGTTATTTTAATAGAGTAGTGTTAAAGTAGTGTTTTTTGCAAGGTTTTAAAACAGATTAATTTTACCTCCTGTCACTCATCAGACTGCAACAAGGGTAATTGAAGGTACCATAGAATGGAAAACTGTATTTACATTGGTATAGTTGAATAAGCAAAGTTTGATACATCGAACTGACATACTGTGAATCTCAAACACTGCTGTGTCCTTTCTTCAAATGCAAATCGCACATTTGCAAAAGAGGGCAGTAAAACTGGCCATTTCCAATACCCTACACTGTTCTGTAACTTTCTTGCCTCTATTTACGACCACAAAATTTACATATACCAGCTCATGTTCTAGCCCAGCAGGAAACAGCAACAATGGAGCAACAAGAATAAAAAAATTTAATTTAGCATTTCAGGCTGTGAAGAGATGTCAGCACTTTTTAATACCCTCCTCAGGATCCCAGGATCCCAGACAACTTAATTTCAAAGTTGTTAGTTTGCTCTGCACATTTCACTCTGGACAGTTTCTCAAACTTTTGACAATATCGAGCATGCTTCACATGTTTGACAATGAAGCGACTGAAGAGTGAGGCAGTTCCAACTTTATTAGCATCACAACCCCAACAGCAACCCGTTAGTAGTTAGCCATTTTATCCACTTGATGGTTGAAGCTAGATTATCTTAAACTGAAAGTTTCATAGTGAGCTAACAACTGTAATTTACTTTGTGTTGTTGTCGAGATTAAAAGCAAGAAGATAACTAGCTACTAGCAAGCTCCAAATAACTTGGATAGCTAACTGAACAGGATGATGACCTAACTTATTTACCCAGAGGTTTATTTTATTTTCTGGCCTGTTTCTGTTTTGTAATGTTGCTTGCCTCGCTGGAAACCAGAAAATTGGAGCTGATCTTATCAAATTATTCATGAGCACTTCAAAAAGGAAAAACAGCTGGTTTCTTCCTAGGACCAAATTATAGGGTTGAAAATGGGCATGTAAAACCACATGGATCTGGATACATGGATATTTTTCTCCCTGACCAAAGTCACAAACCTTCCATGTAGACAACATATATATACATTAACTGGCCACTTCTGGTCTTGGTCTTGATAAGGACTTAGCTCTAGTGGTCTTGACTACAACACTATCTAGTCCACCCTTTCAGTTCTTGTCCTAACACTATAGCCAAAAAAAGCAGATATCTGATGAACACAGACACAATCTTAAGGAAATCAGGAAAACTATATCAGTATAGGGTAAACTCACAGAGGTCCTTACATGTCTCCGGAGTGCAGAAGGTAGAATGAACTCGCTGGAAGAATGTGTAAGAAAGATTAAGAAAAGTCTGCCATCGACTCACACTGAGATGTCTAGCCTTAAGTGGAAGCTAACTGACCTGGAGGACAGATCTTGTCACAATAATTTGCAGTTTCAAGGTTTTATGGATTACCACAAAGGCAAAAACCCAGCAAAATTCTTGTTGGATATGTGCTCATTTGGGCTTGTGGTGGAGCAGTGCCATCATCTGTTGGCTGTACAGATTGGGGACAACTGGCCAGAAAGAATTGTTCAGTTCCTCAACTGGCAGGATAAGGAGTTTATCACATATGCAGTCAGGGAAAAAGGTGAGGTCTGCAGGAATGGTAATTTCATCAGAATCTTCTAGGACTACTCGAAAGAAACTATAACCATGTGACAGATTTTTCAAGATTGCAAGAAGCTTCTTCTTTGGTAATTGGGACCATTGCTTAAAATGAATAATGGCAAATAATCACAGGTGGGCCAAAGTGGCCAACACATACACTGTCATAGACTAGTTTGACTTTACCTGGTGTTCTTTAACAGTTAGAGTTGCCCTCCCTGCAATTTTAATTCACATTGACCCCTCACCAGAACAAACTCTAACTGCATGACAATCAGCCAGGGGCTTGTGAATATCCCCACATCCGCCCAGTGCCTCTCACCTTGTGCAACCCCTGAGAAAGAGAGAGACCAAACCCTATCAAGGAGTTTAATTCCACAGCTGACACTGTGAGTGGAGGTGAGCCAACTACATCTAGTTTGTGCCTCTAAACTTCCCACACAATCTATGGCTCCCCCACCACGGTTACTTTCCATGTGCCAAGAACCAGTTTCTGCCACAGGGATCCATGCCGCCAAGAACCTCCCTGCCATCTTCCACCACCTATATGGCAGTACCCTTAATCCATAAGATGGATAAGAGCCAAAACAATTGTCAAAACCATAGACAAATCTCTTCATTTAATTCTGTTGTTAAAATTGTAGCTAAGAGATTGGATTAAGTGGTAGCAGCACTAGTTCAACCCTGATCGGGTTGGCTTTATTTGCTAGCATAATTCTGCATACAACATTAGGAGATTCATTGAAATTATGTGGCATGTGCAGAATGAGCACAATACTCAAAAGGCATTCAACAGCTATTCGGAGCTATTTATTAATGACTCTAAAGGCCTTTGGTTTTGATTGTGTCTTTATAGAGCTGCCATTGACACATTGACCGATTTATCTCACCATACTTTCATTTGGCACGTGGAACACACCAGGGCTGCCCATTGTCCCATTATTTGCCATTAGAGCCTTTTGCAGTAGCTATTCAACGGGATCCTGCCTTTCTTGGAATTTTAATTTTAATTTAAAGATTAATTCAGTAACCAGTTAATGCTTTATGCTGATGACATTTTTGATGTTTGTATCTGGAGCACCAGTGAATTGATCTAATTGTGAGGCTCTCCCCCTGACATATTTTTGCTCTAAAATACTCTTGTAGCCAACCTGTTTACCAGTATCAGGTATTCTCATGCCAGGTAGTGTTTTTTTTGGTCATTCCTCCTCCTATCCACTAGGGGGCTCTAGGGAGGTTGCCTTATTTAGGTGTATAAATAGAGGAAGCCAGGGAGGAAGTAGTAGAGAGTTTGAACTTCAGGCACATGTTCTCTCTGCTGGCTAATCTCCTTTTTGAGAAACCCAGTGCTTCAGGCTCATTGTAAGTATTTTCTTTCCTTTCCTTTTCTTTCTTTTTTGGATGTCTAAAAGGATGTACTGTTTCCTGTCCTTGTGTTTATGAGAGGCCAAGTCATGCTAACATGCTAATGCTAACATGCTAATGCTAACATGCTAAAAGTATTGTGGTTGGGGACTCACTTTACCCTCTTATGCAGAAGGAGATTTTATATTGCATAAATGCTGAGGCTGTTGTCGGGAGAAACTGAGGACTATGTGAAGGTTTGCTGAGTCTTGGTTCATTGCTTCACCCCAAATTACATTTGTCCCATTGGGCCTACGTCTCCTATAAGCTGCGATCTCCATGGACTGCTATTCGACAGGTGGGACCAAGCTATTTTCTTCTTTAACGATTACCCTAAGCCAAAGCCCATGCTAAATAGTCTATGGACATAGTTTTTCTTGAAAGACTGTGTGTGCTCTGAGTGTTTGATTGGTAGGGGAGGGGTTTGTTTTCATGCTGGTTTGTTTGTTGGGTTATTCATTTTCTTTTGGTTTATCATCCTCTATTGTAATTTCTACATTTAGATAAAGTTGTCACAGCTACTTCCTGTTTCATTGTGGTTCTGTTGGTCACCTTACTCACCTCTTTGATTGCCTCTATATATCACTAAACACCATAGCATTTACATCATCCCAGATGGTACCCCCCTCATTTGTTTTGTAGCTAATTACCCTGTGGGTTCTCTAGGCAAATGGTTACAAAGTGGTGCCTGAATAGGGACCATCTGGGTTATTGCTGTTGGTGCTAACTGTGCTGTGGCTGTGTCTTATGTGTTATGGCAACCCTGTGGTCTGAGATGGGGGCTGAGACCGTGCCCCTACTAGATTTCATGGCTGGACCATTCGTCCCCCGAAGAGATGAAGTCAGTGAGATCATTGACACTTTGAGTCACCGGTACATCGTGTCGGATGTGGAGGAAGAGGAGGAGAGTTTAGTTGGCTAGGAGGAAGCACCTGAGTGGCTGCTACCCCCTCCACCTCTGCCTCCTGAGGACATCATTCAGTTTGGCCTAGCGGAGCGCCTTCAGGTTGTAGAGGAGAGGATCTGTGGTTCTATCTATCTGTGGTAGAAACCCAGCTGCAGGAGTTGCACAGCTGCTCAGGTGACTCCATGGCACTGAGAGAGGCGCTGACAATCATGAAAGAGGAGCTGGAACAGAACAACAAAG
This sequence comes from Colossoma macropomum, assembly GCF_904425465.1. Lineage (NCBI taxonomy): Eukaryota > Metazoa > Chordata > Actinopteri > Characiformes > Serrasalmidae > Colossoma > Colossoma macropomum. The sequence goes on from NW_023494786.1 coordinate 18,447,372, forward strand.
CCATTGAAAAACAACTCAACTAACATCTGCAGAGGCAAAATGAGAAACTCAGGAATATGATGGACCTGGAGATACGTGAGCTGGGAAAGACAGTGCTGGACTGTTTTAACAGGAGGGACAAGCAACTGGAGAAGAGATTTCAGACTCTAATGCCCTTAGCTTCCACTCCCTTTCCGTCAGCCCACACCATGACATGCACCCCGGGAGGACACCAACAGGCCCAACCAAGTTCCACCGGCGACAGCTTGACAGCTGCTGCACCATTGAGCCTGCCTATTAAGCTGGAATTCCCCAGATATGGAGGCATAAGTGAAGAACAAGACCCCTTGGCTTTTATTGAGAGGTGTGAGGAGTTTCTGGCTGTCCGACCCCTAAACGACCTGGAGATACTGGCTGCCCTCACCTCTGTTCTGTCAGGTACAGCTAAAGACTGGTGGAAGGCGGAGAAGAAGACAGTCAGGACTTGGGCCCAATTCAAAGCAGTCTTTCTTCGCTCATTCTTGTCAGAGGACTATGAAGCTGAGGCTGAGCGTCAGCTGAGAGACCGAAGACAAGGGCCCCAGAAGAGTATCAGAGACCTTGCTTTCTAGTACTGAGCTCTGTGCCTAAAATGGAGAGAGGATATGACCTAGAGGGATCTACTCCAGGCCATTCTGAGTGTAGAGAACACTGGCTGAAACTTTACCCCTAGGCTGAGTGTTTCTAACGTATCAACAACCCAAAGTTAAGGGCCTTTTGGCTCCAGCAAGTCTGGAATTGAGGTGTAAATCTGTCGGCTTAACACCCCCCAACCCCAGACTCAGTCAAATTTACAGCTGAATCAAGAACCTGCACCCCTCTCCCTTGACCCAGAGGGCAACAGGACAATGCCTCCCTGGAATATTGGCCACATGGCCCTCCAAAGTCCTATGGAAACTGCAACCATTCATTAGAACTCTTTTTAACTAAACTAGACATACCAAAACGGAACTTGTACGACTTTGGACGGCAAAGTTTCAACTTTCTAAATTCCCTAGGTATCTCAAGCATGGACCCACAGCACCCCCAAGGGGTGAAACTGCAAATTACCACATCACCACCGTAAGGACTTGTGCTTATAAGGAACCCAAGAAACTTCTTGCTTTGTCTGCTTGATTATCAACATTTATATAATCTGTAAGCAATACTACTTGTTGTATTAACCTTGTTGTTGGGTAGTACCTAAATATTACCTGTATCTTTTTCCACGTGCTAGAAATATGTAGAGTATAACTTTAATAATAGTCAGACCCAACCATTTAACTGCTATGAGTTTAGACCATTGACCAATATGTATCCTGAATGTGGTTTTCTTTTCTTTTCTTCCTTTGTTCCTTTCCTTTTATTGTCGTGTTTTATTTTTCATGCATTGGGTCATGTTCAGATATGATAGGCAAATACTACCTGTGTTCTTTGACATGTGTTGTGTATCAGGTAACAAGGGTTAAACTCTCTCTTAGAAACATGCCTGAATATCCTAGTTGTTCATTCCTTGATTTTGAAAGTTAAACCAATTTGATGATATAGGAATGTTTCTTTTTCTTTGTTTAAACTAGCTGAAACAAAGGAGGCAGTGATTCTGGGGAAGGCATTCCTAAAATTATGCACAACCAATCAGAGTTGGAAACAATGAGTAGCTAGTAACCTCAGGTGAGTAGAACCTATCAGCACTCTGGCTCCACCTCCAAAGGGTAGGGCCTCCAGCCGAGCAAAACCACCGCAAATTTGGGTGGTGTTCAGATTCTTGCGTTCAGAACAAAAGGACAGCTAAGTTTCTAAGTTTGTGCCGGCCTTGGTCAGAAAGACAGGTCAGAAGTAGTAGAACGCTAAATTTTCAGATCTGAAACTATGCCTGTTCATCTACACACCTTAAGTTTAAACCACCCTCAGAGAAGGAAGGTGGATATTTCTTGTCTGGCCAGGGAGAATATATCCATAACTTTCGATTCTGCTGAAGAGAGGTAGTTAGTTAAATTAGTATCACCAGCCTCAGAACCCCGATTGCAACCTGAACCTCGCCAGCGGAGTGGGAGCGGTTCTGATGCCACGGAGACCCAGCATCGCACCCAGAGCGACGCACTGATCTGTAAACAGATCGACCATCGAAAGGCTGCCCAAGCTCCACCGTCAGACGGCCACGAGACGCCTCCACCCAATCACTGACGGAAAGGCACGTGCCCGCACGGAGATGCAGCATCCATGGCCAGCGAGGAAAGGAACCACCACGTGAGCTCCAGCCTTCGATCGAGTCTGTCCTGAGACGACCCCACCTGAAGTCAGCCCCCGACTCCCACGTAAGCTGGTTCCATCAATTTGCAGTCAGGGCCCTGACGCCAATTTATTTAATAAGAGAACTTTTAATAGGTACATCCAGCCATATAGTTATTCCTGTCCACGCTTAGCTTAATTCTCTAGAGGCTCTCCCAAGCGACTTCCCAAAACCACACTGCCTCATACCATTTAGCCGTGAATCACTCTAACTTACTCGAGCTATTTTGTCTTTCATTACTATCACTTTGTTTTGTTTTGTTTTCTGGTTTTATTTTCTATTGTTTATCATTGAATGTAGTCCAAAAGTAGTTTGATATTTAGCCAATAAATTCCCTTTTCTGAAGCATCCTTGGTGCGAGCATTTCTCTCTCTTGCCCTGGTCTGTAGACTTCAAATAAATCTGGGCTACCTCACACCCTCACATAAGGTTCTAGCAATAATAATATTAAAAATTGCAAAACCCGTTACATGAGGAACTGCAATCCTCAGCTGGCAAGTCTACTGAGGGGGGTGGTTAAGACATGGATGAGTTGGTGAGAGTTGGAACACTGGTGGAGAGGGACCTGACCGCTGCAAAGAGTTACTGGAACCAGGTACAGCAGGGTGCTGCAGGGAAAAGGCTCCAGATCTCCAAGGCCAGCTGGAAAGGCTCAGCTCAGAACCCCGCTCACACCAGTGTACTCCAACCTGCTCCATCTCCAGTTGGGATGCTAACACTGCCACTAATCATCAGAGGTCAGAAGGTCACAGCCATTGTTGATACTGGCAGTACCTATTTTGTGATGCAGGTGTCTCTGTGGGAAGCACTAAAGGGGAAGAAGGAGGTGTGGAGACCATGCGGAGAGCAAAACTTTCTACTCGCTGATGGACAGGCCTGAGCTGCCAAAGGCCTGGCGAGTTCGATTGTCAGCTATTTACCCACCGCATGCACCACCCATTTTACATCATGGGCCATAGGGACTTGGCATTTCCACTCATTGCCAGTCTAGATTTCCTCCAATCATTTGGCCTCAACATCAATTTCCAGAATGCTACCTACTGCCTGCCAGGAGGTTTCACAGCCCAATTCTACATAGCCGACACTTTCAACAATGAACAACCATCTACGGCCAACATGTATCTCTATGTTGCCCGTCCAGTCAGAATAGTCCCTGATACTGAGTTACAACGACAGGTAGAAAGTCTGGTAGCCAAGGCTGACGCTTCAGACCGTCACAAGCAACAGCTGCAAAATCTGTTATACCAATGGCCATCGGTGTGCTCCACCAAGCTGGGACGAACAACGAAGTTTCTCCATCGTATCACCACCATTAATGAACTCCCTGTCCGTCAAAGGCCCTACCGAGTGTCAGTAGGGAAACAACAGTTCATCAAAGGGGAAAAAGAGGATATGATCAGGAAAGGCATAATCCGACCATCCACCTCCCTGTGGGCCGCTCTTGTAGTTCTGGTGCCCAAGAAGGATGGAGGCATGACGTTCTGTGTGGACTATCGTCGACTGAACACCAACACCCACCTCGATGGGTACCCAATGCCAGGTACAGGAGATCCTGGTGTCCCTTCATGGTGCAACCATTTTCAGTACCCTCGACCTTAGGAGTGGGTACTGGAGAGGGACAGTATCCAGAAGTCGGCATTCATCACATGCGAGGGGTTATATGAATTCCTGGTCCTTCCCTTCGGTCTCAAGAACACTGCTGTGACATTTCAGTGCCCGATGGAGAAAGTTTTAAGAGACCTGAAGGGGAAGTCATGCTTTGTCTATATAGATGACATCATTGTCTACTCCCCCTCTATCCAGCAACATTTCCACCATCTCCAAGAAGTGTTCGAGCATCTCCATCAAGCAGGACTAACACTAAACCTGAAAAAGTGCAACCTGCTGCAAACATCTCTCACCTTTCTGGGTCACATGCTCTCCAGGGAGGGTATAAGCATGGAGCCCAGTAAAGTGGGGGTAGTGCAGGACTTTCCTCAACCTCAGTCTGTCAAGGAGGTGCAGAGGTTCTTGGGGATGGTGGTGTGGTATCACCGGTTCATTCCACACTTTGCTGAAAGAGCACTGTCCTCAACGCACTGAAGAAGAAGAATGCAACCTGGGCATGGTCTGAGGAGTGTACAAAAGCTTTTGAGGACATCAAGCAGGCGTTGATCACTGCACCAGTCCTGATTTCCCCAGACTTCAATAAGCCTTTCCAACTTCAAACTGATGCCAGTGAGGTGGGACTCAGTGCTGTACTCTCCCAGGAAATCAATAGGCAAGAGCATGTCATTGCTTATGCCTCAAGACTCCTGAGAGGGGCAGAAAGAAATTACTCCACATCGGAGAAGGAGTGCCTCGCTGTTGTGTGGGCCATCGAGAATTGGAGGGTGAACCTGGAGGCATGGCACTTCCAGTTAATCACAGACCATGCTGCGCTCACCTGGGCTTTTTAACCACCCTAAACCATCTTTGAGGTTGACTCAGTGGGCCATACGGCTGCAAGGTTTCGACTTCTCCATATGTTACCGCAAAGGATAGTGCAACAGTGTGCCGGACACTCTCTCCCGCATCCACACCAGGCAGGGGGAGGGTAGGCTGGCCTACCAGGTAGCCAGGGCTGTAGTGGAGGACTTGACAGTAGACTGGGCAGAACTTACCAGGGAGCAGGAGGGAGATGATACACTCCAGCCACTATGAGAAGAGGCCAACAACCCAAAAGTGAGGGAAGACCGGATTCGCTTTGTTTTTAAGAATGGTGTTTTATTTAGGGAATTATGCAAGCAACTTCAGGGTCAGACTTGGCAAGTGGTGGTCCAAGTTCCAGAGGGCTTTTCTGCAATCTGCCCATGACAACCCATTGAGTGGACATTTAGGGCAACTGAAGGTGCTTTTACGGCTGATGGAGGTGGCGTATTGGCCCTCCATCCGGAAGGATATGTGGGTGTACTGTCTGGGATGTGAGACTTGCCAGAAGTACAAACCACGCATCTCCAAGCTTTCGGGATTGTTACAGTCCACCCCGTCCTCGAGCCTGGGTACATGTTAGGTGTAGACCTTATGGGCCCATCATCCAAGAGCCCACGGCAGAATGAGCACCTCTTGGTCGTGGTGGACTACTGCAGTAAATGGGTTGAGCTGTTCCCCATCCGTGTCACCAAAGCACCCCAGATTGCCCTTATATTAATTAATGAGGTGTTCACCCGGTGGGGTGCACCTGCCTATTTGGTGTCACATCGGGGAGCCCAATTCACCTCCCATCTGCTCCATACCACCTGTCAGCAGTGGGGTGTGGTTCAGAAACTTACCACGGCCTATCACCCACAAACCAATCTGACTGAGTGAGTTAACCGGACCCTCAAGACAATGATCGCCTCCTACATTCGGGACAAGCACCGTCTGTGGGACCAGTGGCTCCCCGAGTTCCGCTTTGCTATTAACACGACATGGCAGGAGAGCACTGGTTTCACGCCAGCAGAGGTGGCATTAGGGAGGAAGCTCAAAGGCCCTCTGGAGAGACTTTTGAGCCAGCCACCCAACCCTGAGCAGGTGACCTATAAAGTCATCCAAAAGCAGCAAGACCTCTTCCAGCAAGCACGAGTGAATGTGGAGAAGGCTCAGAACAAACAGGCCAGGTACTACAACTGTTGCAGTGAGACGGAGGAGTTCAGCGAGGGTGATCTGGTCTGGGTGAGGTCTCACTCTTTGTCTCGAGGCGATTCTGGATTTGCCACCAAACTAGCTGAAAAATAGAAAGGTCCAGCCAAAATAATCAAGCAGCTCAATCCAGTTAACTACCAGGTTTCTTACCTCAGCTAGTCAGGTCGACACCGTCCACGTAGAGCACCTCAAGCGGTACTATGGTCAGGTTGGGTCGACTCTTGAGGGGCGGGGTATGTAACCAACCTGCACATACTCTAGGCAAATGGTTACACTCTTTCATTCTCAATTTCAATGGCTACGGAAGGGAGTAACATATTTGGGTTCCTCCCAAACTGTCAGAATTGAGTTAATATGGAATCTCTTCAATCAGACTTATCCCTCCTGAAACAGCCCCATCCTAGTCAGACATGGACAGCTGTGTGTGCAGTCCTCTACCAATTATTATTTGTCTCTCCTCTGTGCTTCCCTGAAGAATTTGAGCACCCAATCATCATCACATCTACAATGGGTAAGGAGCAGGGTGTCAAGGCTATGTGATTTTATTTCCTATTTTGAACAACTGTCCAGTATATGGCTGAACCCTAAATTATGCATTGGCAAATCTCCATTCATATGGAGGACCTGGCTGCAGTGTGGCATTAGAGCAGTGAGGGACTTGCATGATGAAGACTCTCTGAAATCCTTTGAGAGTCTCTTGTGAATGCGGATTGCCCTGTACATAGTTCTGGATATATTTCCATATCCGTAGTCCTTTTGTACATACCTTTGGGGTGGGTGCTAGCCCCCACAGGCAGTTAGGAACTATTTTTTTCCATATTTGTGCTATGTCATAAAGCAGCTAAGTATTATTACCTTTTAATAAAAAAGGCTACCAGGCCCTCTATTTTGAAATCATTATGGGAAAAAACTTAAATGTTTCATTCACTAATGAGAACTTATCAGATATACTGATGAAATTCAAAATTGTATCCAGAGAAATGAGAACTAGACAAATTCATTTCAAAATAATAAATTGTTTCTACTGGACTCCCTCCAGACTATTTAGAGCAAATCCAAATCACAGTCCTGACTCTTGGAAAAACTACTAATAAGGCAGTGTAAGACATGTCAAGCCCCTACCATGTGTGAATGATACCAATTGTTAATCTAAGTGATATCTTATGAGATAATATCTTTCAGGCTAATGAATAAACCCAATGAATATGCCAAGAAGTGGCAAATGTTTCTGAATTATACTGAAAAGACAGGAAAGAAGTCAGCTCAGACCCCCATTAGACCCCTGGACCATAAATGCTCATCCATATCATTAGAAAAAACATAATTACATGTTTGAGCATACTAGCATTTTATCAATTTTATTTATTTTTACTTGCTTATTTATTTGATTATTTATTATTATTTATGTTATTGTAATTACTAATATTGCTATTTAGTCTTTGGATGTTATAACAAACCTAAATAAACCACTGTTTATGCTGTGTTTTGAATGATTGAATGTTCAGTAAAGTGCTAATCATCAAACAATTAAGTAATTTTTTACAGGTAAATAAACCATATCATTGTTATATTTGATTATATAATTATATAATTGATTTATTAAACATAACAGTAGGTCAGGTAATTGTATTCTAATTGTTATTCAAAGGTATTTACTGTTACTGTTGAGATGCATTGTTTGAAAGAAAAGGGGATGAGGAAACAGTGGGGAAACAAACCAATTTATAAGAAAATCCAAAACTCTAAAAGATTTTGAAGCGCCATAAGCATTATTGTGGAAAAAAGGATACAGTGTCTCTGAAAATGTCTCTATAGTTTCTACAATACTTTAGAAACATAGTTAATGTATGTTTTATTCATGGAAGGTTCCTGGTGAGCTGGAGGACAACAAGAAGGAAGTGGTGGAGCTCAGTGCCCAGTGCCCAAGCCCCAGCCATGACTGCCGACTCAAAGTTGGACTCCTTGTCACTGTGCAGCATGTGGCATGCCAAACTGGCAAAAGAGCTCCTATACCAGCTGTTCCACCGTCGTGGCCACACTTTCGTCCAGCAACACATATGCCTCGGGCTATTTAGTGAAATAATACATAGTGGTTTGTGGCCTTGGTGGTGGGAAGGGGTCCAAAGACATCCATGGCTACTCCTTCCATCAGGGCTCTGGAGCAAAGGAACAGCTATAGAGCATGCAACAGTTGCAGTGGCCCTTTCTTGGCTGCTCCACATCCAGTAAAGTCCTGCTTCAGGGTCTTGCTTATCCCAAAGTGCACCCATGCCAGCTGGCCCATGCACCACACCCAGCACTGTTTTAAACAGGCTGTGCAGCACCAGCAACTACTAGACATGCATACCAGGCACTGGATTCTTCCATGCACATTACGGCAGCAAATAACCAGAGGCTGTCTCTACCTGCTCAGAGAGCCCTGTGGTGAGCCTATGTGGTGTCACATCTGTCCATTTCCAGTATCCACCTTGCATGGAGCCAACCATGTGCCTAGAAGGGTTCCTCCTGGCAATGATCGAACTCTTCAGGTCCATTGATATTAAGAGTGATGGCCGTGACAGCAGCAGTCTTTTCTGCTCTTACTGCTTTTCTCAATATAAGCACAGTCCCAGCACTCCTCAGCAGCACATGGGTAGTGGGACTTCGGGCATCAGCATTACTGTGTGGCTGTATGCTGTGGTGCTGAATTGTACTCCTGTAGAGCCATGATCCACCAAACTTCCCGGCCCTCTGCCTCTTTAAACTGCATGACCCAAGTCAATGAGGCGTCACAGCATGCACAGCATGAAGGAAACACCATAGGGCCAAAGTTGGCACAGCCCCACCATAACAGCCGCCTATTCCCTCACATTACACAGTAATTTTGCTCATGCTTGCTCAACCACTGGCTGTAATACACAATAACCCTCTATACCCTCCTGTACTTGCGAGAGGACAGCACCAATGCCCTTGTCTCTAGCATCTGTCTCCAATGAACTTGCCACATGCCTTTGGGAATGCCAGTGCCAGCACCTCACAGAGATGGGCACAGAGGGCAGCAAATGCGCGCTCAGCTTCATTATGCCAGTGTATAAAGGGCACCCTTTTCAGTAAGCTGGTATAAAATTGTGGCAATGTCAGTGAATCCATGCATGAAGCTCCAGTAGTACAAAGCCAAGACAAGAAAGCAGCATAGCTCACCAGCACTCTGGGGTGTGGGCCACTGCCACTCTGTGTGCACCTTCCCCAAGACTGTTTCTACCCCTGTATTACTCACTTTGTGGTACAGGAAACTAACATGCTATTGGAGAAGTTTACATTTCTTAGGGTATAGCTTGAGGCATGCATATAGCCTGCAATACCAGCTCCAAAATTATGATTGCCCAGGCAAAAGCTGGTACGTGGACCAGCATGTCTTCAAGATAGCTGATGCACCAGTCCCTAGGAATGCTGGCTAGCACTCATTCCATCAGCTGCCCAAATATAGCAGGTGCATTTTGGAGGCCAAAGGCAATTACTGTGAACTGCCAAAGCGCGGGGCCCAGCGTGAATGCTGTCTTTTCTCTTGCATCCAGAGGGAGTGCCATCTGCCAATACTCACTCCACAGATACAGTGAACTGAACCATGTGAAACTGGCGGTCCAAAGCACCATCCATGCACGAGAGCAGGTACGAGTCAGGCTTAGTTACAGTATTGAGCTGCCAGTAGTTCATGCAGAAGCTCAATGTAGCAGCTTGTGTACATGGATCTCTTAGGTCCCAACAACCCTAGGAGATCCATTTGAAAGTTCTAGCACTGCTAGGGAGCCTCAACCCTCTGCCTCAACTATGCTACTGAATTTCGCATGTCGATTTTCTCGCCTACACTTCAGAATCAGCATAGCCTTCATGATGTTGATATCAGCTCCTGTCGTTGGCAAAAAGCAAATAGCAAAAATACATGCTTCTCAAATGAATGTAAACCAGAATTCATGCTCTCGGTTAAGCCCTTCCAGCACAACCGGTACCTGCTTCCTCCCTGTCATGTCAACTTGGCCTCCAGTAATGGAGCAGCGATGGACGATAGTAGCCTCCCAGCCATCTGACATACCTCTTCAAGTGTGGTAAAGCACTCCTGGCCACAGCAGAGAGATTATCGAGCCTAAGTGTATAAGTGCAGTGAGCAGTTCGTCATCAATGCTGCATGCAAATATACAAAGCCTGCAGTGGGAATTTCTGCTGAAAAATGCTTTTTTTTAAGTGAACAAGGCAGAAAAGCCACTTAAAAAGCAAATAAAAAAAGGAAAAGGAAGCAGGTCAGTCCTCACCCTGCTGTTTCTGTTACTAACAGAAACCCACTTCCTCCTCCACCAGAACAGAAAAAAAAATAAATACCTACACACCCTTTAACCAAAGAACAACAACATACAACATGAAACCAAATAAACTCTTTTTACTGGAGGCGCATATGTCCCATGAGCCTCTTCAATTGGTATTTTGCATAGCAAAGCTAAAATTCTCAAGAGAGGCAGTGCACCCTGTGGCAGCAACCACAATATCTTATCTATATATATATATATATATATATATATATATGGCACTATTAAATTTTATGATTATCTATGTTTGACAACATAGAGTCAAGTGTCAAACCTTAGACACAAAAACAAATTATGTATAAAGACCCATGAAACTATTTTTTTATGTATTGTCATGGTGTCATATGTGGTCATAAGTGTTCCTTGTCAAGCCCAATCTAATTCTCCTGGGAATTGTCCTTGGCTGTCTACAGAGGGGTAGGATATTTTATAATTCACGCACATATAAGTGTACTTAGTAGAGGAGCACCTTATGGCTACTCCCAGCTGTACTTTTGTTCCCTGCCAAGACAAAAAATTAATCTAAGGGACAATGGAAAATGGAACTCTCTTATATTTCTCCATGTTTGAAAATATGGGAGAGTTACGATTTCTTTTTTTCAGTTTGGGATTTATTGTATACTTCTTAATTGTATTCTTTAATGTAGCCATAATTTTGATAATAGTTCTGGAAACTGCACTGCATCAGCCTATGTACATTCTGATTTCATGTTTGTCACTCAATTCACTTTATGGTACTGCTGGCTTGTTTCCAAGATTACTAACTGATTTATTATCATACACACACACAATCTCTCGCCATGCATGTCATGTACAGGCTTTTGTCATCTACACTTATGCATCAAATGAATACACAATCTTAACTTTAATGGCATATGATAGATTTGTTGCTATTAGTAAACCCTTACAATACCACAGTATTATTACACCTAAGAATCTTGCTGTTATGATTGCTCTGGCATGGATTTGTCCAATGTTTTCTGTTAGTATTGGATTCATTTTGACTGCTAGACTTAAACTGTGTGGGCATGACTTAACAAAACTGTACTGCAGCAACTGGGTAATAGTAAGACTCTCCTGTACTGATACTTCGTTAAATAATATTTTTGGGTTTGTAGTGCTCATAACAACAGTTTTCATTCCTTTGAGTTTTATTTTGTTTTCCTATGTTAAAATTCTTATAATTTGTCAAAGAAACTCATCAGAATTTAGAAGAAAAGCTTATCACACTTGCCTTCCTCACATAGTGACCATTGTAAATTATTCAATAACCATTTTGTGTGAGATCACATTCAGTCGCTACGAAGATGGTTTTTTCCCTCAAGCAATCGCTGTTATTTTATCTTTGGAGTTTTTGACCATACCCCCACTATTAAATCCACTAGTTTATGGCCTAAAATTTCCAGATATTCACAGAAAAATTCAACACATTCTGAAAACATCCAAAAGAATTTATTCTAGCTAAACATATGCTTTGGCATGGGTTAAATGTGAACTGCAACTCATTATATTTGACTTTTTCATGCATGTAAGCATCATGTATTTTTCTTTTTTTTTTATTTCATGTGGAAAAAAAAACGAAAAAAAACAATCATCTGCATTTCCTGAGAGATGCATCTGTATCACTTGAACTGTCAGCTGAATACATACATTGAAACTAACTGCAGACCAGATCTATTTACAAATATATATATATTTTATTTTCCCAGAGCACCAGCATAAATTTTTACCTGAATTTGCTTGCACAAATGCAATATTTTGATGCAGTTTTGCAGAATGCCATTTAAAACCGTACAAAAATAGATTGGACAATGAATATAATTAATGTGCCAATGATCTGATGCTCTTCCTCCCCAAAACACAGATTTATGTTTTGACAGTGTCTGTGAGTTGGTTTTTTAGATGAGTAACACCTTACTGTAGGGCAGTGTTCAGCAGGCTGCATGACAACTCACAAAGTCACAAAAAACATGTATAACAGCTTATGTTAATAGTGCATCATCTGTTATAAAGGCTGCTTTTATCAACTTTGATATCAACCCATGACATCCATGTCCAGTAACATTGTATTGACATCGGGTTGTGTCATGATTCTTTTTTGAATTAAATGGCATACCAAGTTATGACAACTATCTTTGTAGCTTAGTGCGTATCACACTAACATAATGCTGATGATCTGACATAGATCAAAACTTATAAATGGTAAAATGAAATTTGCTTCACCTAAGGGCCTCAAAAATGTTCACATTTTTTCTAACCAGACTGTTGTGGCAAACTATGTCATCAGCATCATGCCACACACTGAGCTATGAAATTATCATGTCATTTCAACCCAGAAAACGTTGCAACCTAGTGTCAGAAAAAAATCAGTACCACCTGACATAGATGTTAGATGAACTTGATGTCTAAGCTGCCAAATACAACTTAAAGATATATAAAAAATCTGTTTATTCCCAGCATGGCATTTTCTAAACATTAACTCAAGCCTTAAAAGGAAGCTTGGCTAGTATGACTTCAATATAAGTGAAATATCCTAAACTATTAAAATATTTTGTTAAGTATTCTATTTACTATAAAAATCTATGGAGATATTTGACATGTTTGACACTTGAGAGTCACCATTATTTTAAAATATGAAAATGTGGCGCCAACTTGGGGAAGGGCTGACAAATAAGGTGCAAAATACAGGGATCCAGGACCTCCTAATTAACCTCTTGGACCCCCTGGATGTCTCAAATAAAAATTCTGGGGGATCTCTGACATAAATGTATTATGATGTAAAATAGATGCTCAAATACTAATTCAGGGAAAGATTACTGTTTAGCCTCCTTCATCTATGAAACAGTGGGCTTCTGTCTTTGATATTCTTAACTAGCTAGAGATGCAAAAATGGTCTGCAACAGGGAGGCACTGTAGCAAATTGGGTCACCCAGTTGATTCTTCATAGCCTAGCAACTGTAACTATGCCCAGGATACCTCTGAAAAACATAAAATATGCCATCATATATTTTTAAATCTGAAAACTTGCCCGATTTCTCAAAAGACTGATAGAAAGTATGAATTGGTATGCCAATTGAGTTAGCAGCCAAGAAATACTGGAGTAGCCACCCACATGAGACCCCCCCAAATGCTATCAGATTAATGTCAAGCCTGCCCAATAGGAAAAGAGCAGAGGGACATTCCTATTGGACAATCTTTGTCTTTGGGCTTAAGTAATATGGCTAACTGAGAAATCCTGCTTTGTGAAAGATCCCCTGAAACAATAACAAAAAGGACCTTAAAGAAGTGAGATCAGTTTTGTTGATGTTTTGTTGATTAATGTCATGGCATGGGCTCTCTGACAGAGTGGCTCCCCCACTGTCCTATGCCACACAACGTGTCTAATTTACATAATAAAGATTAAATAAATCAGCTCCTTTTTAAGGCCTTTTTGGTGCTCTCTTGTTCCCATGTGTCCAGGAGGCCAGCGTCACCTTCTCCCTTTTAAGCCAGCCAAAGAGCTAGTCTATATGCTACTAGTGCTCCTCCTCAAATGAGTTCCAGCTGTCCTTGATTGGGGAGGAGCATCCACCATGTGCTGGCAGGAAAGGTGGCTATTCTGCCTCTCCTCTTCCATAGCCCCCCCCTAGCAACCATCCACCAGGGTTGAAGGTGATGCATGATCTGATGACTGGGCCAACACCAAGCAGGCAGGGCAAGAGAGTTGGGGTCACCACCGATAACGCTGTAAGGTCCTGGACTTCCTTTGTGAAATTCCCCAAAGCCCCAGTGGCAGCACGCGCCTGATCTGCAGTTCACAGGTGCCTTCCTGGATGCCAGGATTCTCATTTTGGTGATTCCAAAGCTGCTGAGGGGTTTGCTCAGGGGTTGCTGAGGGGTTTGTGCTCTGGCAATGCCAAGGGGTCTGACAGTGTTCTCTATGGCTGAGGAGTGAGGGTTAGGTCCTGGGGGACATTGTTCTGGAGGGCCCCAAGGACTAGGATGCCCCTCCCAGTCCTCCAAATATGGAGCCAAGCAGTCCCAATGCAACACTGTGTGGTACCTTGTTGCCCTGTGTTCTGGTGTGCACCAGATACACCACATCTGGCAGCCTTTCCACTATGATATAGGGTCCTATCCATTCACATTCCCATTGGGAGAGCAGGATTGTCTCTGCTGGCTGAGACTCCCAGCCCTTGAGGTCATAGTTCAACTCTGGGTCTCATTTACCAGCACTCATGCTATGTTTTCAGTTCCTCTAGTATTGGTGGCTACAGCTGCAAAAAGCTGTGGTGCATCTGATATAACATACTTCCATACTATACAGTATATGAAAGCAGTACGTGAGAATTGTTAGTGTGTCGGAATACGTAGTATTCATCAAACAGTACGCAAAGCGCAAATACTTTGATGAATACAAACGACTGCTGAACAGTCGTTTAAAGCAGAGGGACGAACAAACTAAAAACACACATTTTGTGTATAACACCAAAGACGAGGGATTTAAGTAAAACTACCAACCCATTATATCTGTCATTTACAGTTTTGAGAAGCTGACGTACATAATGCGATTCTTTTTACAAGTTCCCAGTGTTTGTGTTGAGGTATTATAAGTGAGTTAATTTTTATTAGCTAATACGTTGGCTTGCAAAATCAGCCTGTACATGACTCCTTTATCAATGTCAATTGTCTGAAAGTAGCTAGCTATATTTATGTAACTGTTAGCACATTGTTAACATTAGCACAAGAAAGCAGGTCCGTGCGTGAAAGTATAACTCATATTTCTAAGTCTACAACACCAAAATGAGGAGTTTTGCTGTGAACTGCAATCTAATTTGTCTGTTATTGATTACGAGCTGAGGTAAATACCAAGCGAGATGGTCTATTGCTCACAGTGAGCCAGTTTCAATTAGTGTCAACTAATAGCTGCTTGCCACCAATTACTGCATGATCTTCTCTCACATTGTAAAATGCAGCTGATAGGAGTATAGCAAGTGATCCTTGTTTACCAGAGGAAAAAACCCAGATGATTTTAGTCATTGTTAAATTCCAAAATCTGCAGTTACTTGCCTGACTGCACTGTGCCAAAGTTTGGTGGAGGAGGGATAATAGTATGGGGTTGATTTTCGGGGGTTGAACTAGGTCCCTTAGTTCCAGTGAAGGGAAATTTTAATGCTTCACTATACCAAGACATTTTGGACAACTGTACACTTCTAACTGTGGGAACAGTTTGGGGAAGGCCATTTTCTGTTTCAGCATGACTGAGCCCCAGTGCAGAAAGCAAGGTCCATAAAGACATGTGTAGCAAACACTGGCTGAAACTCTTCCTCCGGCAGAGTGTTTACCCAAAAGTTAAAAGCCTTTTGGCTCCAGCAAGTCTGGGAGTGAGGCGTAAAGCTGTCGGCTTAATACCCCAACCCCAGACTCAGTCAGATTTACGGCTGAATCAAGAGGCTGCACCCCTCTTCTTTGACCTGGAGAAAAACAGAACCCTTCACTGGAATGCAGCTGCACTGCTCTCCAAAATCCTGTGGACAACTTTTTATCTTAAGTAACAGAAAGTACATTTCTAAGGTACTTGTCCCCTCCGAACTACAACCATTTGTTAGAACTCTTTTTAACTAAACTAGACATACCAAAACGGAATTTGTACGACTTCGGACGGCAAAATTCCAACTAAATTCCCTAGGGATCTCAAGCATGGACCCACAGCACCCCCAAGGGGTGAAAACGAGGATTACCACGCCACTACCTAAGGACTGTTACTCACAAAGGACCCCAGGAAAACTCATTGATATGCATGCTCGACTATCAACCTTATCTAATTTCACGAGTGATGATGCTTGTATTTGTATACTCAGTTACTTAAAGTGTATTCATCCTTTCTTTGTCAGACGTTAGGAATGTGTGGGATAAATGTCTGAAGTTACCGAAATAACCATTTAAAGTAGTGATTTTAGAACACTATGCACCTAGGTTTTCTTGTCACTTATTTTATTTAGCCTTCTATTTTTACTCTTCTCATTTACTTGATTGTCATTTGAAGTAATGATTTTACTGTGTTGGAAGTTCCTGCAACGAAAAGACACCCAAGGATTATCTATAAAATTGTTTCTGCCTTTGCCATAGTTGTTCTCAGATAATGTGGGTAGAAACTACACGTAGATACCTAAAACGTTAGATTTGCAGGTTATGGATTTTAGTAACCTAATTGATCTGAAAACTGTTTTGTTTAATCGAATTAAACTTTTAAACCTAGAAGGAACAAAGGAGGGAGTTCCCTGGTAGGGCGCACAGAGAAACCCCCACCAATCAGGACCAAGACTTAGGAATAGCTAATTACCCGTTAGGTGAGAGAACCTATCAACACCTGGGTTACACTCCTGAAGGGTAGGGCCTCCAGCTGAACAAAACCAGAGTGCACCGCAAAAGTGCAGAGTTCCTGCGTTCGCAACAAAAGTTTCTAAGTTTGTGCCAGCCTAGGTCAGAAAGACAGGTCAGAAGTATTAGGACGCTAAATTATCAGATCTGAAAACTTGTTTGTTTTGTAACTTGCCTGTTCGCCTACACACCTTAAGTTTGAACCACCCTCAGAGAAGGAAGGTGGATATTGCCAGGGAGGATATATCCATAACTTTTGATTCTGTTAAAGAGAGGTAGTTAGTTAAATTAGTATCACCAGCCTCAGAACCCTGATTGCAACCTGAACCTCGCCAGCGGAGTGGGAGCGGTTCTGACACCACGGAGACCCAGCATCGCACCCAGAGCCACGCACTGATCTGTGAACAGATCGACCCTCGAAAGGCCGCCCAAGCTCCACCGTCAGACGGCCACGAGACGCCGCCGCCCAATCACTGACGGAAAGGCACGTGCCCGCACGGAGATGCAGCATCCATGGCCAGCGAGGAGAGGAACCACCGCGTGAGCTCCAGCCTTCGATCAAGTCTGTCCTGAGACGACCCCTCCTGAAGTCAGCCCCCGACTCCCATGTAAGCTGGAACCATCAATTTGCAGTCAGGGCCCTGACGCCAATTTATTTAATAAGAGAACTTTTAATAGGTACATCCAGCCATATAGTTCTTCCCGCCCAGGCTTAGGTTAATTCACTAGAGGCTCTCCCAAGTGACTTCCCAAACCACACTGCCTCATACCATTTAGCCGTGAATCACTCTAACTTACTCGAGCTATTTTGTCTTTCATTACTATCACTTTGTTTTGTTTTGTTTTCTGGTTTTATTTTCTATTGTTTATCATTGAATGTAGTCCAAAAGTAGTTTGATATTTAGCCAATAAATTCCCTTTTCTGAAGCATCCTTGGTGCGAGCGTTTCTCTCTCTTGCCCTGGTCTGTAGACTTCAAATAAATCCGGGTTACCTCACACCCTCACATAAGGTTCTAGCAATAATAATATTAAAATTGCAAAACCCGTTACACATGGTTGGGTGTGGAAAAACTTGACAGCCCTGACCTCAACCCCATCAAACACCTTTGGGATGAACTAGAATGGTAGATTGTGAGCCAGGCCCCTCGTCCAACATTAGTGTCTGACCTCACAAATGCTCCTCTGGATGAATGGGCCAAAATTCCCATGGACATCCCAAATATTGTAGATTGTCTTCTCAGATAAGTGAAAGCTGTTATAGCTGCAAAGGGGAGGGGGGGTTGGGGGCAACTCCATAGTAATGCCTATGGATTTAGAATGGAATATCATAAAAGCTCCTGTAAGTGTAATGTGTAGGTTTCCGAATACTTTTGTCCATATAGTATATATACAGGTTTTGGAGAAACATACTGTATGTTGCCATACAGATTACATTTTTTTAGGGAAGGCCTTACTTATTTCAGCAAGGCAATGTCAAACCACATGATTTACAACAGAATTGCTCCATAATAAAAGGTGCTAAACTGTCTCCCTTTGTAAACAATTGGTGCATTATGAAATGAAAAATATGACAAAGGAGACCCCGAACTGCTGAGCAGCTAAAATCCTATATCAAGCAAGTATGGGAAAACATTTCACTATCAAAACTACAGCAATTGGTCTCCTCAGTTCCCAAACGCTTACAGAGTGTTGTTAAAAGAAGAGGTGATGAGACACAGTGGTAAACATGTTCCCATCATAACTTTTTTGGAACGTGTTATTGGCATCAAATTCAAAATGGGCATATATTTTTCAAAAAACTATAAAATATCTCAGTTTTAACATTTGATATGTTGTCTTTGTAGTATTTCCTTTAAAAATATGGTTTACATGATTTTTTTTACATGAAATTAGACATCAATCTGTTCAAGAAAATAACATGTGGTCAGCATGTCAAGGTCTTCCACTGAAGTTATGGGTCAAAATAAGGAAATTGTCAACTATGTTACCTAGTAGTCTACATCATCAGTCATCATTATGACATCATTATCATTGTCTTGCAAGAAGGGCATTTATATACATATTAATTTCTATACATATTAGTTAAATCTTGAAAGTACTTTTTTAGTCTTTTATATATAGATTTAGTTTTTAGGTTAGGCTTCACTTGGACCTTGACAAGTCACTAACTGTCAAATTTCTCAATGTAATGTAAACCATTTGGACTGCTCTGTATGAGCTGAATTATTGTGAATTAATTCTGAATGTATGAATTAAAGGCACCAGTTACTGATGTATGATATAACACTAAATTCATACAAAATAAATTTGCATGCAATATGTTTTGTTTTTATTTTGCTTGTTAATACATTTTAAATGTATTGAGTATTTTATATAAATTTAGAATTTAGTGTTTTATCATTGAATTCTTCATGTATTGTGAGTTTCAATTGAATTGTGTACTCCTGCCTTGAAATAAACATAGTGTTGATGGCTAATAATGCGTCCAGTTAACTATGTTACTTGTATCAGTTAAAAAATCTAAAATGGTGCTTCTGATATCTTAAAGTACACTGCACATCTACACAGTTTGGAGCTTTGCAGGATTTCACTTAAAATTATTAAATATGAGTTTTATATTTAAAAAAATTCAGTCTTTAATGACAGTGCTGAACATATCACTTGTGTATCTGAAAAAAGGACTCTTAAAATTATCTTAAAAATATCATTGTATACATGGCAAAATCAATTCAAGAGCCCTTAAAATTGTGCTTTACTTGAACTGCAGGATTTAATCAAAGGACTGTAATCACATATAGTTTGTCCATAACATAGTTGACAAACTGATTAGTGAAAACATTCCTTCCCTTAAAAAAAATGAAAAAATAGTTAATGTTTAAGCTTTGCAACAAGTGAATATGTAACACTGAAGTTATTTATACTGAATATACTAACTTTAACCACTGATTGTTCTAATGAGAGGGAACATTGTTTTTATACTTTTTGTTGATGTGAAATGTACCCAAAATTATAGAATGACCCTACTGGTGATTCAGTTACTCTGAATGATATTTTATATTTGAATTTGAAAAAAAGAAGAGTGTAACTTTGAATAACCAATTACGCAGTTTCAAATTTGACACAGGCCGTCGACCAGGGTTAAGGCAGCTGCAGAGTTGCAGAGCTCTTCATTGCTACCAGTACATGGAAGTTTAGTGATTACATGTTACATGAATTTCATCAAAACATTTAAAACTGTGACATGGTACCTCAGATAATTTAATATTCATCACCTTCCCCTATACATTACATCATAGTGTTATTGTTCAAGCAATATGCTTAAATAAATATTTTTCTAGAGCATTAATTTCTCTCAGGTACTCAAATAGCTGCTGTTGTTGTTGCTGAAAGAAAAGACAGAGTTTATCAGACTGTTTAAAAAATTGTGAGCACTCATGTCATATTATTCTTAATATAATAAAGGTATTGAAATATAAATAAATAAAAAAACTGTTTAAAATGGTATTTTACTCACTAAAGTGTATTGTGAGCAGGAGATCTGAACATTTTCTTTCCCAAACTATTGTGAAACCCATGGCTTTGGAATCACTGCATTACTGAAGCTACTATTTACTTGTTTGTGTTGTGGCTTCTGTTACAGAGCTAAGAGGCTGCGTTCACCACAAGCCCAAATCATACAGTTCCCAGTTTACAGTTATTATGCATTAGAGTTGTTATGCCTGAAACTCTCCAGGAGTGTACAGGCTTATGTTGGGCATTATGAGGTACTGTGTTATGCTTGCTATATAATTTACAAACCCAGTTTCAAAAAAGTTGGAGTAAAAGTGAGTAAAATGCAAAGAAAAAGAGAACATACATTTATCAGTTTGCTTTCACATGTAATTGAATGAAATCAGTACAAAGATATTAAATATTTTATTTTATTAACTGTATTGTGTTTTGTAAATATATGTGCAGCATGAAGATGATGAAAGTATTATTATTACTGATGTAAACTCACTTGGGGAGTTATTCTGCAGACTTCGTCATCTTATGCAAACATCACATGTCAGGCTTCAGAAACATATAAGCAAGAGTACCAGACATGAAACTAGACAGAAGATAGTCAACACCACATTCAGCAACCAACCAGTGGTCATCAACTGTTTGTGGACATTTTGTTTCAAGATATTTGTACATGAAGAAGTCACATAAATATTCAGAGTGATCTTTGTTTGATTTATTTTCTGGGGAGTTATGCTTTTAAGACTTATTAAGACCTCCCTTCCATCTCGTTCAGAGAAGAAGTGATGGAAAATTCCTCCAGAGAGTTCATGTTTGTGCTTCATGGACTGAATGAGACACGAACAAACAAACACATTTACTTTGCATTTGGCCTTGTTGTCTATGTTGTGACTTTGCTTGTAAATTTAACGCTAATTATCACAATTATTCTGGACAAAACACTCCACGAACCCATGTATCTGTTTATATGCAACTTGTATGTGAATGGAATATGCGGTGCTTCTGCTTTCTATCCAAAGATTCTTGCTGATCTTTTTTCCGACTTTCACTTTATCTCATATACAGGGTGCCTAGCACAAATATACATCATTTGCTGTTATACTTTTTGTGAAGTTACATGTCTAACAGTCATGGCATATGACCGATATGTAGCCATTTGTAAACCTTTGGAATATCACACCATCATGACCAAAAAGAAAGTGATGAAATTGTTGATTTTTATGTGGGTTTCCTCTGTACTAGAAACATCCGTTGGGATTGTACTGACAGCCCGACTACCTTTATGTGGTAATGATATTGACAAGATTTACTGCTCTAACTGGGAGGTTGTTAAGCTTTCTTGCACAGATGTGACTGCGAACAACATTTATGGGTACCTAACATTTTATCATGTTTGTCAAGCTGTGTTCATCTTTGTATCATATATTCGCATTATCAAGGCTTCTTTGCGTTCTAAGACAGAGCGGGTTAAATTCATGCAGACTTGTCTGCCTCATTTAATCACGCTCATTAACTTCACCATTTCCGTATTATTTGATGTAATGTATGCTCGCTATGGCAGAAGCCTGGGATTGCAAGCTCTGCGCAACATCTTGGGAATGGAGTTCCTCGTTGTGCCTCCTCTGCTGAACCCCATCATATATGGGTTAAAAATGACTCAGATACGGCACCGCTTTGTGAAAATGTACAGCCACAAACGGAAAGGAGTGCATTAAAGCTGATATCAATCTAAGCAATACTTCTCTCTTCTCACACAGGATACTATGCTATATTTGGCTGTGCTACTCAAACAAAGCTGTGTAATTACATATTGAATTGTGCAACTGATTACATTTATTTTTGTTTTACATTCTATATCAACAGATATGAGTCTATGCTTCAAACCTTTTCATTTTGTTTGGCAGAAATGGAAACTATGTAAACTATTTAATCAAGTTGTAGTAAAATATCTCCTCTTTCACTCCTGAACTGAACCAACTGAAAGTACAGAATTAATTTCCCCAACAGAAATTCTTGGCTTGTTTCAGTAATCTACAAGACCTATTTAGTCTTAAAAGAGACCATACTTTTATATGACTGGCAATAATTGTGATTTCTAGGGGTACATGACATCTTACATATAAGAAAACTGACAGATTATTTAGATGATCTGCACCTGATGAAAAACTACAAAAAGAGCTCCGTTTATTCTTTTTATTTTTAACATTATATAGACTATAGTCTCTATCAGTCTTTTTAGTAAACTTTTATTATATTTTCCATTCATGACATCCTTTCCTTAGAGCTTGATAAATAGTCCCACAGTTGAATGGATAGACAGCCATACCAGATACAAAGAAAGATATCTAATTTAACAGACATGAAGAAGTGGTTCAAATAGAAATAAAGATGATTAGTGCTTATGTAGTTCTAATAAGTCAGCCAAGTTAAGAACAACTGATAAAGTTTTTATTCAGTTCTGCTATTCTGGCTTTGTTCATGTGACATGACCTGAAACACTTCATTGCAGTCTTTCGAAAAGATTCATTTAAGTCATACAGTGGGTTACAATCAAAAGAATCAATGTCATCTATTCTATGTAATATTTATATTTGATTTAAGGACTAAAGTTTGTGGTTATACATGGAGAGTTGCCAGTTCAGGCCAGATGCTGATGCATAATCAACAGAGAATAAAGTCCAAAAATTTTGTCTAGACTCAAACTGTGTACCAGAGGAACAAGGTATTCAGATTAAACATGTGTGAATCTGTACTTCAGGAAGTGGTCAGTTCAGGTCAACAGTCAGAACTGCACCTTAAGCAGAGCTGTGAAAGACACTTCTGCTATGTTAAACCCTTAAGTGAATGTTCTATAGAAATTAGCACATACTACAAACCACTGTAATTCTTTGCAGTATCACAACATCATGACTAAAAAAAGGTAGTGAAATTTCTTATTTTTATATGGATGTACTCCTTACTAGAAACATCTGTTGGAACTGCACTAATGGTCTGATTGTCCTTATGTGGTATGTGACATTGACAAGCTTTACCTCTTTAACTAGGAGGATATTAAGCTATGTTGTACAGATGTGATGTCGAACAATGTTTATGGATACTTTGTGGTGTTTTCTCATATTTCCCAAGAGAAGTTCATCATTATTTCATATATTTGCATCATCAGGGCTTCTTTGTGTTCTGAGAGAGAGTAGGTTAAATTCAGACCTGCCTTACTCATTCAATCAACCTCATTACTTCCTATTTTTCTGTAATTTGATGCTATGTATGCTCGCTATGTAAAAGGTCAAGGAGCATTTCACTGATTCATTATGCTTCTTGTTTAAGTTTCTTCCTTGCAAACATTACAAAAAATTCCAGATCAAAAACAACCTAGGTAGAGAGTAACTTAAAGCACTGCAGTAGAACATAGACAGAGTCCATATAGCATGAATTGGCATAAGAAGTGAAGTGTGTAAGATGTTTTCTCTTTTGTTATTGATATAGTCTAGCTCTAAACTAAGCCTCAAAAGTCAGAAGTGTGACTAATTGCAAGCAGTACAGATGCTAATCCAACATAACATAATGAAATTAAACTAAAATAAGAATTAGTTTCTAAATGTTTGAGTAATAATTAAGAAAAACATATTACTTTTCTCACAAATATACCTGAGTAAAAATAAAATCATTATAATAAAAAATACCCAGTAAAGTCAAAATCATTCTAAATGTATGAATACAGCTTTGTTTACTAACTAGCTCAGTTAACAAGCTAACAGACTCCTCCTCCAGTATCTTGAATTAAACCTTAAGTTTATTAAAGGAGTCAGTACCAATACGATGCACCTTTTGCGTCCCAAGCATAGTGATTTAAATTTCATATAAACATTGTGGAACAATTATGTTTTCAAGTTTTACTCTGAATGCACACATTGTCATAAATATATAGGAATCTTGCCCTGGCAGGGGCGCATGCATAATAGGGTGGGCATATACATGCCTTTTGTTTTTCTCTTTGTTGTTGTTTTTAAATAGTGTTAAAGTAGTGTTTTTTGCAAAATATTAAAACAGGTAAATGTCTTACTTAGTGTACAGTTCAAATTGGTAATTGTCATATTTTTTTTCTTTGTGCACTTCATAGGTATTTGTAGGCCAGGCTGTGCATGACAGTGGGTGGCTTTTTTTAAGTTTATTACTTCCACTCCCCTACAACTGCTGTTTTGACTCTACATTGGTTTTGTTTTAAATTTTTGTTTATGTGGCATTTATTCTTTTCCTTTAGTTATGTTCGTATTTTCCTATTTATTATCATTTTTGTTTTGTTTTGTTTTGTGTGTATGTGGTTGAGTTATTGCTCTATTAATTTATGTGTTTTGTTTTGACAGATAGGGTTTATTTTGGTTGGCCCAATCGTGTGTTAGTGTGAGGTTGTTCCCACCTTTTTTTTCTGTTAGAGTTATATCTCATCTTTTTCTGTTAGAGTTATGTCTATTAGTCCTTTGTGCTGTGCTAAGCCTCAGCCCTGTTCCTTTTTTTGGGTGTTATTTATAGGTTGATGGATCTGTAAGGTATTGTGCAGTATTTTATATGTAGCTAAATTTGTGGGGTGTTTTATTGTAAGCTCATGGCTATATCCATTGAGGTTGGTGCCAGTATGTTGTCTTATAGACTGTGGCAGTGTTTGTTAATGAAAAATAAAGTTGTATATTTTATTTCATTGTGGCCTCACATCTCTGGTCTTTTAAGTGTTTTAAAACTGGGATACATTTTTGGGGTTTCAAAGTGATTAAAGTTCTTAATATTCTGGGAGAGAAATTCTCCCAGGTGGCGTGGTCAGATTTTCTGTTTATGTCACAATTTGGCGCAGTCGGCAGAATACACTTGCTGCAGGCAGAGAGGTGGAGCTCATTCTGTGTTTTTGGTGGTGTGCGTTTGTGTGTTTATATACATAAACACACACACACACACACACACACACACATTTTATATATATATATATATATATATATATATATACACTATATTGCCAAAAGTATTCACTCTCCCATCCAAATCATTGAATTCAGGTGTTCCAATCACTTCCATGGCCACAGCTGTATATAACCAAGCACCTAGGCATGGAGAATGCTTTACAACCAAAGAATAGGGCGCTCAGTGAATTCCAGCGTAGTACCGTGATAGGATGCCACCTGTCCAGTCATGAAATTTCCTCGGTACTAAATATTCCAGTGGTATTATAACAAGTGGAAGCAATTGGGAACGACAGCAATTCAGCCACGAAGTGGTAGGCCACATAAAATGACAGAGGAGGGTCAGCGGATGATGAGGAAAATAGTGCGCAGAGGTCGCCTACTTTCTGCAGAGTCAATCACTACAGACCTCCAAACTGTGGCCTTCAGATTAACTCAAGAACAGCGCATAGAGAGCTTCATGGAATGGGTTCCCATGGCCGAGCAGCTGCATCCAAGCCTTACATCACCAAATGCAATGCAAAGCGTCAAATGCAGTGGTGTAAAGCGCCGCCACTGGACTCTAGAGCAGTGGAGACATGTTCTCTGAAGTGACGAAACACGCGTCTCCGTCTGGCAATCCGATGGATGAGTCTGGGTTTGGCAATTGCCAGGAGAATGGTACTTATCTGACTGCATTGTGCCAAGTGTAAATTTTGGTGGAGGGGGGATTATGGTGTGGGGTTGTTTTTCAGGAGTTGGGCTCAGCCCCTTAGTTCCAGTGAAAGTAACGCTTAATGCTTCAGCATACCAAGAGATTTTGGACAATTTCATGCACCCAACTTTGTGGGAACAATTTGTGGATGGCCCTTTCCTGTTCCAACATGACTGCACAACAGTGCACAAAGCAAGGTCCATAAAGACATGAATGAGCAAGTTTGGTGTGGAAGAACCTGGCGTCCACAGAGTCCTGACCTCAACCCAATAGAACATCTTTGGGATGAATTAGAGCGGAGAATCAATGTCTGACCTCACAAATGTGCTTCTGAAAGAATGGTCAAAAATTCCCATAAACACACTCCTAAACCTTGTGTAAAGCCTTCCCAGAAGAGTTGAAGCTGTTATAGCTGCAAAGAGAGGGCTGGCATCATATTAAACCCTATGGATTAAGAATGGGATGTCACTCAAGTTCAAAGGCGTGAACGAGCAAATACTTTTGGCATTATAGTATGTATATAAATATGTATGTATACACATTTTTCCTCTCTTTTTTAAACTGAAATTTGAAGTGAAGCAGCATCTGTTTAGATGAATTAAACCAACTTTGAGAGGGCCCTATTTTGTGGAATTTTGATGCAAAGTGTCCAATGTTTAATGGTAAGACCAGCATAGGTATAGCTCAATGAGATACAGGTGTATATGCATGCTTGTAACTGTTCCAGCTGCTGACCAGGCTTTTTTATTTTTGATTTAGAGGGGGAGGCAAGGGAGGAAACTGCCCTATTGCAGAGCAGGTGGACTGTAACGGGTTTTGCAATTTTTAATATTATTATTGCTAGAACCTTATGTGAGGGTGTGGGGTAACCCAGATTTATTTGAAGTCTACAGGTCGGGGCAAGAGAGAGAAACGCTCGCACCAAGGATGCTTCAGAAAAGGGAATTTATTGGCTAAATATCAAACTACTTTTGGACTACATTCAATGATAAACAATAGAAAATAAAACCAGAAAACAAAACAAAACAAAGTGATAGTAATGAAAGACAAATTAGCTTGATTAAGTTAGAGTGATTCATAGCTAAATGGTATGAGGCAGTGTGGTTTTGGGAAGTCGCTTGGGAGAGCCTCTAGTGAATTAACCTAAGCATGGACGGGAATAACTATGTGGCTGGATGTACCTATTAAAAGTTCTCTTATTAAATAAATTGGCGTCAGGGCCCTGACTGCAAACTGATAGAACCAGCTTACGTTGGAGTTGGGGGCTGACCTCAGGGGTCGTCTCAGGACGGACTCGATCGAAGGCTGGAGCTCACGCGGTGGTTCCTTTCCTCGCTGGCCGTGGATGCTGCATCTCCGTGTGGGCACGTACCTTTCCGTCAGTGATTGGGCGGAGGTGTCTCGTGGCCGCCTGACGGTGGAGCTTGGGCAGCCTTTCGATGTTCGTTCTGTTCACAGATCAGTGCGTGGCTCTGGGTGCGATGCTGGGTCTCCGTGGCATCAGAACCGCTCCCACTCTGCTGGCGAGGTTCAGGTTGCAATCAGGGTTCTGAGGCTGGTGATACTAATTTAACTAACTACCTCTCTTTAGCAGAATCAAAAGTTATGGATATATTCTCCCTGGCCAGACAAGAAATATCCACCTTCCTTCTCTGAGGGTGGTTTAAACTTAAGGTGTGTAGACGAACAGGCAAGTTACAAAACAAACAAAGGTTTCAGATCTGAAAATGTAGCATTCTAATACTTCTGACCTGTCTTTCTGACCAAGGCCAGCACAAACTTAGAAATTTAGCTATCCTCTTGTTGCGAACGCAGGAATCTGAACTGAACCACCGAAATTTGCGGGGCACTCTGGTTTTGCTCGGCTGGAGGCCCTACCCTTTGGAGGTGGAGCCAGAGTGCTGATAGGTTCTCTCACCTAAGGTTAACTAGCTACTTATTGTTTCCAACTCTGATTGGTTGTGCATAATTTTAGGAATACCTTCCCCAGAATCACTGCCTCCTTTGTTTCAGCTAGTTTAAACAAAGAAAAAGAAACATTCCTATATCATCAAATTGGTTTAACTTTCAAAATCAAGGAATGAACAACTAGGATATTCAGGCATGTTTCTAAGAGAGAGTTTAACCTTGTTACCTGATACACAACACATGTCAAAGAACACAGGTACTATTTGCCTATCATATCTGAACATGACCCAACGCATGAAAAATAAAACACGACAATAAAAGGAAAGGAACAAAGGAAGAAAAGAAAACCACATTCAGGATACATATTGGTCAATGGTCTAAACTCATAGCAAATAAATTGTTGGGTCTGTCTGTTATCAAAGTTATACTTACGTATTTCTAGCACTTAATAATAGAAAAAGATACAGGTAATATTTAGGTACTACCCAACAACAAAATTAATACAACAAGTAGTATTGCTTACAGATTATATAAATGTTGATAATCAAGCAGACAAAGCAAGAAGTTTCTTGGGTTCCTTATAAGCGCAAGTCCTTACGGTGGTGATGTGGTAATTCGCGGTTTCACCCCTTGGGGATGCTGTGGGTCCATGCTTGAGATCCCTAGGGAATTTAGAAAGTTGAAATTTGCCATCCAAATTGTTGTATGAGGTTGCCCCCTGGGTTGAGGAAGAGGGGTGCTGGTTCTTGGTTCGGTCGTAAATTTGACTGAGTTTGGGGTTGGGAGTGTTAAGTCACAGATTTACACTTTCAACTCCAGACTTGCTGGAGCCAAAAGGCCCTTAACTTTGGGTTGTTGATACGTTAGAAACACTCAGCCTGGGGGTAAAGTTTCAGCCAGTGTTTGCTACATGGACCCAGTCAAGGTTCTGGCTGTTGTAAAAGATTTATTTCACTGTGCTTAGTCATACGTAGCTTTGCAGTGAGGCTTTTTCTCACTGAAACAGCAGGAAGGGGAGACACTGTTGGAGATTTTTTTTAGCCTTAATGGCTTATGGCATAATGGAACAGGTAAGACAGCATGCACCTGATGATTTGCAGAATGCAGAAGTTTTGCTTTGTGATCAGTTTGTAGAGCATGCTCTTGATGGTGGCCTCCGTAGAGAGCTAAAGCAGTTTGTTTACTGCCTTGATGGAATTGCCAGAGGGTGCTAGGGGATGTAGCTTCTCTCTCCTGTCAGTTTATGGCTTACAGTGTGGAGTACAGGGTAGCTCCTGCCTAGATCCCCCTATTACTTATCATCATCATCAACATCATCATCATTATCATTAACCACGTATATACAGAGATATACAGAGAGCTTTGCATTATGGTACAGTGACCGCATTACTGCTGCTGCCTGTCCCAGCCTGCAGCCTGCAGCCAATCCTGCTTCCCATCTTTTGTGAACAAGACCCTGAGACACTTAAACTCCTCCACCTGGGGCAAGTCCTTTCCCTTTATCTGGAGTGGGCATGCCATCCTTTTCTGGGCTAGGACCATGGACTCAGACTTGGAGATGCTGATCCGCATACCAACCGCTTCACACTCAGCTGCAAAACGCTCCAGTGAGTGCTGGAGGCATCCATGCGATCCAGCCAAAAGAACAACATCATCTGCAAATAGCAGAGATGCCACCCTCCAGCCTCCACACATAATGCCCTCCTGACCTTGGCTACACCTTGACACCCTGTCCATGAATATCACAAACAGGAGTGGAGACAAGGCATAACCTTGGCGGAGTCCAATGCTAACACTGAAACAGCTTGACTTAATGCCAAGTGTACGGACACAGTTCTCACTCCAGGAGTACAGAGATTGAATGGCTCGGAGTAGAAGGCCCTGGCACCCCATACTCCCAAAGGACCTACCACAAGATATCTCTGGGAATATGGTCATAAGCCTTCTCCAAGTCCACAAAACACATGTAGACTGGGTTGTCAAACCCCCACGCCCCCTCAACAATCTGTGAAAGGGTGAAAAGCTGGTCCATTATTCCACAGCCGGGACGGAATCCGCATTGTTCCTCCTCAATCTGAGGTTCAACTATCAGTTGGAGTCTCCTTTCCAGCACCTTGGCATAGACTTTCCCAGGGAGGCTGAGTAGTGTGATACCCCAATAGTTGGCACACACCCTCTGGTCCCCTTTCTTAAAAATAGGGACCACCACCCTGGTCTGCCAGTCAAAGGGTACTGTTCCCAAGGTTCATGCAATATTGCAGAGGCGTGTCAGCCATGACAGCCCCACAACATCCAGAGACTTAAGCATTTCTGGACGAATCTAATCCACCCCCGGTGCCTTCCCACTGAAGAGCTTGCTAACTACCTCAGTGACCTTATCCAAGGAAATGGAGCCTGACACGCCAGAAGCCTCTGGCCCTGACTCCCATGAGGAAGGCATGTCTCTCGGATTAAGGAGTTCAAAGTGCTCCTTCCACCGACCGACAATATCCTCACTTGAAGTCAAAATTCCTCCACCCCTGCTGAATGCAGCTTAGGCGAAGCCACCACGACTGCTCCTGAGTTGCCGGACAGTTGTTCAGAACTGCCTTGAGGCCAACCAAAAGTCTTTTGCCATGGCCTCACCAAACTCCTCCCATGCCCTGGATTTGCTTCCACCACTGTTGCCGCTGCCACATTTTTTGCCTGTTGGTACGGATCTGCTGAGCCGGGAGTCCTCCGGGCCATCCAGTTCCTAAAGGCCTCGTTCTTCAGCTTGACAGCCTCCCTCACCACCGGTGTCCACCAGGGTTTTTTTCGGGTTACCACCCTGACAGGCACCAACAAGCTTTTGGCCACAGCTATGCCCAGTAGCTTCCACAATGGAGGTTTTGAACAGGGTCCATTCAGACTCCATGTCCCCTACCTCCTCCAGAACATGAGAAAAGCTCTCCTGAAGGTGGGAGTTAAAATCATTCCGAACAGGGGGCTCTGACAGTCGTTCCCAGCACACCCTCACTATTTGCTTGGGCCTACCAGGACTGACCTTCAGTCTTCCCTGCCATCTGATCCAACTCACCACCAGATGGTGATCGGTTGACAGCTCAGCACCCCTTATCACCCAAGTGTCCAGAACATATGGTCCCAAGTCAGATGAAATGACAACAAAGTTGATCATTGACTCTTGCCCCAAGGAGTTCTAGTACAATGTACACTTATGAACATCTTTGTGTTTGAACTTGGTGTTCGTTATGGACAATCCATGCCTAGCACAGAAGTCCAATATCAATTCACCATTCGGGTTTAGATCGGGCAGGCCGTTCTTCCCAATCATACCTCTCCAGGTCTCCCAGTCATTGCCAACATGAGCACTGAAGTCTCCCAGCAAGACTATGGAGCCTGTAGACAGGGCCCTTTCCAGAACCCCGCCGCATAAGCACACACAACAGTCAGAGGTTTCCTCTCTGTGATTTTAATTCACATTGAGGCGACCCTCTCCCTATTACTTATCAAGTGTTGGAAATTAGGTGAGTTAAAGAAGCTTTTGAAGCATCAGCAGGAGCAGCTTAATGAGCTTACCCAGACTGTGACCTGTTTGCAGACTCCTGTATGGCAGAGTCAGCCTTTTTGTCTGGTCGCTTAATCTGCTGAAGGTGCCAGCAGGCAGGTAATTTGTGAGGGATTGTGATGGGGTACAGCTTCCCTCTTGTACTGGGTCTCTTCCAGGTTCACTCTCTAGTGGGGCCAGGCCCTCCTGGTCCCCTCATCAACTGGAAAACTGAAGCCCACTGGGCTGTTGAGCCACGGCTTAGACAGGGTGTTTATTGGCTCAAGTTTGGGGACTATGTCTTTGCTAATGTCTTCCTATCCAAATATTGATGTCTTGATTGGTGGGGTGACCGTTCCATGTTTGTTAGACACTGGATCCATGGTGTCTACTGTTACTAAGAGTTTCTTTTCACAGCAGTTTCAACCCTGGGGTCCAGATCACCGTTGGCAGTGTTAGAGTTCAAGGTCCATGGACATTGGGTATACCTCGGTGGTGTAATAAAATTGGTTGCTAGCACTTCTCTGGAACATCTCCTAGGTCAGGCTGCACTTTTGGAGCCTCTTGAGTCTGGTCTCCTGGTGAGGCTGTTAGCTCCCCCTTTATCTTGTTCAGGTCATCAGAGGTACAGTTAAATTTTGATAGTCCATGTGGGGATGACTGAAGTTCTTCTTCACCCACATACTTGCTTTGGTTCCTTGAGCATAGTGGATAGTGTTCAGATTGTGTAATGCCCCAAGCACCTTTCAGCGTCTGATGCAGAGGATGTTTAGAGACCAGCAGTGTCAGTCACTACTTCATTATTTAAATGATATTACTGTTTTCTCCTCTTCAGTTTCTCAACACCTGAAGCGACTGGAAATTGCCCTTGGTCGACTCCAAAAGGAGGAGTTGAAAGCAAAATTAGAAACGAATACCTTTTTCAGCAAGAGTTATTTGGGTCATGTTATCTCTAGTAAGGGAGTTTCCACTGACCCTGCAAAGATTGGCTGTGTCCCCAACATGTGTCAGCGTTGCACTTATTTCTAGGTTTCATCAGATATTATCGGTGCTTTGTCAAGGAGTTTGTCAAGTTAGTAGGCCCTCTACGTAAGTTGGTGGCAGAAATTGCAGGCACTAGCTTAGAGGTTCAGGACAGGCCATGGGTTCTGCATGGATTCCTCAGTGTGAGCAGAGCTTCAAGACCTTAAAGGCAAAGTTAGTTTCTTCTCCGGTGCTGGCCTGTTCGGACTTTTTGCACCCTCTGATTTTAGAGATTGATGCTAGCGATAGTGGCCTTGGGGCTGTTCTCTCTCAGAAGCAGGGGGGCAGTGTTAGGCCCCTTGCTTATGCCAGCAGAGGCTTTCGGCCCACAGAGTGCAACACGGCCAACTATAGTTCTATGAAGCTGGAATTCCTTGTACTCAAGTGGACCATAACAGAGAAGTTTCTGGAGTGTTGGGGCATAAGTGTGTGAATTTTACTGACAAGAAACCATTATCTCCATTCTGCCAAACTGGGGACCATGAAGCAGCAATGGGCAGCTCAACTTGCTGCTTTTGATTTTGTGATCAAGTATCGATCAGGCCGAAGTAATAAGAATGCAGATGCACTGTCTCTGCAGTACATGTCAGCTTCTAGCCTGGCAGAACATGCCCTGCCATGGACTTCAGTGCCACATGTTATCCATTCTTCCATGCCACTTTCTGTCTGATATTCATTCTTTGCAGGAAGCTTATCCCCTCCTGAAAGATGTTTTGGTGTTCTGGAGAAAGCAGGTCCAGTCTACCCCAGAGGAGAGATAACAGGTCCCCTGACCAGCTGTGGTGCTGTTGTGACAATGAGACTGCTTGGTAGAGCAGGAGAAGGTGTTATACCATCAGGTCTTTTGTCCAGATGGGGGTGAGGAGAGTCTCCAGCTCATTCTGCCTTCAGTCCTTAAAATAGAGACACTGATACAGTTACACCAACAACATGGCCATCAAGGTATTAAGCAGACCACTGAATTAGTGTGACGGCATTGTTACTGGCTGGGAATGTCTTCTGACCTAAAGCAGTGGTGTCAAGAGTGCAAGGGTAGCCAAGTGGCAAAAGATTCTGGATTGGTACCACGTTGCTTCATTGGCCATTTTCTTGTGTCCACACCCAATGAGATCTTGGCCCTAGACTGTACAGTATTAAAGCCATCGCGCAATGGGCTGCAGACTGTCCTTGTAATGTTGTTCAGTAAATATACAGTAGTGATCAACAGGCCTCTACCGTGGCACAGGTCCTTTTGACAGAATCTTTCTTCAAGTTTGGAGTTCCGAGCCGTGTTCATTCAGACCGAGGGAGGTGCTTTAGGAGTTCTTTAAACCATAAGCTCTGTTGCTTGTATGGAGTAGCAAAGTCTCGTACTACCCCATACCATCATGCAAGCAATGAACAGTGTCAGCATTTTAATAGAACTTTTCATAATCTTTTATGCACCGTTCATGGCTCAGGTTTCTTGTCTCTAAAGTTGCTTTTCTGCTGTAATATGATACCTTATCAGAGCACTGGTCCTCTTTTTTCATGTTTGGACAGGAACCAAGGCTTCCCATACATTTTCTTCTGGGTCCGGACCAGGGGAAGTACAAGGACTGGGTGGTTGAGCACCAGGCTAGACTCAAGACGGCTTTCGAGGGTGCTCGTGAACGATTCTTGGCGGCTGCTGGTTGAACAACCTTACATCAGACTGACCACAGCTGGTCAACATTCTAACCATTACCCTCTTTCCTGTTCAGTTGGCCACATGAATACAGGGGCCAATGAACCTCCTGGGTTGGTGTCTAATCCACAGTCTACCCTCTCCAGGCCTTGGTGTTAGTTCTTTAGGTGGTTTGTTCTTTTTGGCCCATGGTCTGTAAAAAAAAAAATAAAATTATGATTCACAGGCACTTATATTTATGGGGCTGTTCCCTCATTGGGTATATCTAGGTAGGTGACTGTTACCTGGAGGTGTGTCTCCTACCGCTCTCCATCGCTTCCTGGGAACTTACGCATTAGAGGTGTGGTCAGCAACCATCATGTAATAGTGTGGGGTTGTTCCCACCTTTTTCTTTTTTTATTGTTAGAGTTATTGTGTGTGTGTGCATGTGTGTTTAATGTGTACTTTCAGTGATAGTTTGGTTAAGGTGATATTCTTTCGATTGATTTATGGTATGGTGTTGGGGGTGGCTAGTGCCGATTCTGTTTGGAACAGATAAGTGGCCTTTATGTGCTACTCAGCTGTGACTGTTACAAGTTGGTTTGTTGCTTTCCACCCCCCTCTACACACTGTTTGTTTTTGTGAATTATGGTTTTCTTTTTCTTTTTCTTTCTTTTTTTCTGTGCTGGACAGGAGCATGGGCCTACGTGCATAGCAGACAGACCTTCCGGATGGTGGAGTCCCTTCACTGGCCCTGTATTGTACAGCACTCAAGGTGTCTTTTGGAGTGTATTGTGTGTGGTATTAGGAGCCTTTCCCCTCTAGTAGTCCTTTCTTCTGTGGTAAGCCCTGAGCCTGTTGACGGATCTGTAAGGTATTGCGCAATATTTTATATGTAGCTAATTTTGTTTTTTTTTATTTTTTGTAAGCTTTTCATGTCCAATGTAGGACAGAAAATAAATATTACACATTAGTAAAATATGGAACATTGTTTCTGAATAACTACAGCTTTACCAACTTTTAATGTCAGTTTCATTAATCTATCTTCAAAAAAACCAAATACTAACATCTGAAAAGTAGAAGAAATTCTTGTTTTTCTCTTTTTCATTTTAAAATCTGTGTAAACATGTTGAACAAAAAGACAAAATTATTTGTCTTTGTTATCTAAAGGTGGCTTAGTTGTAACGGCTTGTTGCAACTATCCCCACAGTATGGAGGCTGTACCCAGCTAGCACTTGCTGTGAGTTTGTCACATGCTTCAAAATGGTGCTATGTTGATTAAAGTAATATAAGGTTGTATTTTGTGATTTACACAAACAGCTCAGTAACCAAAAAAAATGAGTTGAAAAAATTACTTACATGCCCTGAAAACACTTTTTGGTACAGATCTCTTTAAAATGCTTGCATCGCTCTGAATTTTTGCAGGATACAGTGCCTAGGAAATGTGGTAATGTGGCCAGAAGCACATGCTGCTTGACCTTGTACTGTATGACAACATAAAAAAGTCTGTGTAAAATGTGCCCCGGTTGCCCCGCGCTCCCCTGTCAGACACCAAATATTTTATATATAAGCAAGAATACCAGGTATAGGTAAAATTACTGGCTAAAGGACAGACATTACCTAAGATATTGTACACATAAAATTCAGTAAAATCAATATGTTTGCTTTATTAAGCTCATTTTGACAAATATTGTTAAACCAAATCCTGCAATTAAATCACTGAACAGCAAGCTGTAAAATTGATCATAATTATTTAAAGTTGAAATTTTTCTTTGCCCTGCCTCTGTCAATGCTTTATTAACCTTAATGTTCAAGATGCTGCTGAAATCAGTAGTGAAAATATACAGAAATATCAGTAGTGTTAAATGAGCTTAAATAAACACTTTTATGATGTTACTTAAAAAATAAACTGTATAGCTTTTTTTTTTTTTAGCATTTTAGTACCGAAAGCACTTGTTGTAAGATCACTACACTAGCTGTCATTTTTTTTTAAATTATAGAAAAATTGAAGCCCCTACTGTCGTACATCCAAGAGTACCTGACATTTTATGTAACATCTGGAAAGACTACCTACAAAAACAGGCTTTATTTGTCTTTTGTTCTTGCTATTTTTATACAATAAACATGAGCTGACTCAGCAATAAGAATGCATACTGTTAACCTAGTTTAAAAGAGGCAACAAAGTTAAGAACAACAAAAATGTTGCTTTATATACATGACATAGTAAACATTTAATAGTTATCAGAATTCTCTGTCACAGTAATGTCACAGAGAGTGTCACAGTAAGATATGCAAGATTAATAGACATTTTTCATTTTGTCAAAGCTAATGTATCTCAGTTTTAAGACAGTCAAGATAGATCTGG
The DNA here is from genome assembly GCF_904425465.1 of Colossoma macropomum. Classification (NCBI taxonomy): domain Eukaryota; kingdom Metazoa; phylum Chordata; class Actinopteri; order Characiformes; family Serrasalmidae; genus Colossoma; species Colossoma macropomum. Next base: position 18,483,589 of record NW_023494786.1, read on the forward strand.
ACCATTCTTTTATTAGCTTCCTTAATTATGGCTGGCACAGGCTCTTGGATTTTTCCAAGATGTGAAATGCAACATGAAACTGAATAGGCCTTTGAACCTGGCCCTATAGCCATTCTTTAACTCAATTCCATAGGCAATTTTATCAAAATGATGGTTTGTAAGTTTGTTAGGCTGTCCACCTTCTCAGTATATTACACCTTGACTGTATTGCAGCAACCTGTGAGCAGCAACCCATTTTAAACTAGCAATTCAATATGATTCTAACTTAAAGCTAGTCAGTAAAGTGTTGCTCTTTTTTTGCGAATGGTAGATTTAACAGATTACACTGACATGCCAAAAGTCATGTGATAGCAGTATAGCAGTATGTAAACTAATTATGAAGTGGCTTTACCCCAGGGTAAGGCTTGGGAACACACACACTTGCGTTTATCTTTTGAATAAGGTTAAACACTGGTTAGCATGTTCATGGCAAGATAATGTGAATTATCAGAGTTTGAATGAGGCATGATAGTGGTATGAGAACTTACATTTCTGCGGGCATTCAACATTCCTTCATCTACAGTGTCACATGTGTATCGGGAATACATTGTAGAAGGCATTACCACAGTGTTCTTATGGCATGGTTTAGGTCCAGTGGTCTGCCTGAAAAGGTTGTTGACCATTTCACTGCTTGGTGACTATTTGCAGCCCTTCATGGACTTCATGCACCCCCACAATGATGGGATATTCCAGCAGGATAATGCACCCTGGCATTGGGCCCAAGTTGTCCAGAATTGGTTTGAGGAGCATTCTGGAGAGTTCCGTCAAATTATATGGCCTGCATGTTTGCCCCAGTTAAGCATTTATAGGATGTGGTGGAGAGGTCCATTCGCACTCGAATCCTACCCCTACAAACATTCTCCTGGGGAATAATGTGCAACTGAATAACAGGACCTTGGCAATTGTTACACACCAGAGGGTTTGCCCTGAGCGAGAATCAAACTCTCAACCCTTGTGTTGAGTAGTTGGGAGTGCTAAGGGACGAACCACCTGGCGAACAATAAAGGATGGCCTCAAGTGCGGAGCAACCAACAAGCAGGGGAACTATGCAACTCAGAAAAATAAAAAAAAGAGACTAAAAGCTGGGAAAAACAAATTAGACAAGGAATGAAGTAAAAGGGGAAAAGCAGACTGGCCCCAGGGACCTGGGATCGAATACTCAATCATTGCATTGCCAGAGGTGTGCCACCAAAGGGGATAATGGCTGTGCAAACTTAAATGCTTACAAGGATGAACCAGACTAAGACCGTCAAAACTAAACTCAAAAACTCCCTTTTTTGATCTCTCTCAACTCTCCCTAAACTCAGAGGGTGAGGAATACTCATGAGATCCTTTTTTCCTTTTTTTAATTTATGCTTGAGAACTAGAGAAAAGTAAAGACTCGAAACTCAAGACAGATACCGAGATTACCAACTGAGTCAAAGCAAACTTCATGCAGCAGTGTGAACTTAAGATTGAGCGCCAAACAGCGTGTGAGCACCCCTTCAGTAGGGTGCCTGCAGATGCTACCACCCCGGCCTAATTAATCAGTCCTGGCTCTCCAGCCCTAGTGGCTGGAGGTGGCCTAGCAGGCTGCCTGGACATTATGTTATTGAAGGTTGCTCAGCAGAGAAACTAGGATGACAATATAATATAATAATATCACTTCAAATATCAGGCTGGGAGAATCCTTTTCTATATGAAAATATTTGTATTCTGTTGGGTACAGGAAGCATAGACCAGGAATTGTACAGGGAATTTGTGGCACTGTTTGAAAATGTCATTCCACAAGCACCATCTAAACAACTTGAACAATATGCTGCAAATCTGCCAAGACAAATAAGAACAGTGTTTAAAGCTGGTACAATCATACCCAAGGCTCAAAGCAACTATTAAAGCAAAAGGTGGATCTACAAAAGTTGTTACAAAGTTGTTGCTGCAGACACAAAAACCTTATCTCAGCAGTGAAAAGTGTTAGAGCAATTGAGTATGTACATTTGCAATTAAAATATTGATTGGAAAAATCATTTGTAACCTAAATAATGTTGGCACTGTATATTTTGCTTATATAAATAGGCATGAAAATTTAGCAGAAGTCAGTTGTTGATTTACTTAATTAAAATAATAACTAAACAAAATGAAACTTATTCTTAAAGATATAAACTTTGCAACTTCACCATGAAAATTGTCTATATGACTGCTTGTAAACACTACTGAGAAGACTGTAACCTTGTTAATTCACAAAGGACACTGACAGAGGTCATATTATAATAGATGTAAAGTCACTTGGTGAGTTGTTTAGGAAACTGTGCTCAGGATATTGTGCCTTTAGGGAGTCATCCCCAGTTTCTCATTTGTAAACATCACATGTCAGTCTTCAAATATCTGTATAAATGTAAAAAAGCCAGGCATAGAAAGTCACTGGCTAAAGGATGTTCAACATGATTTACAATGTTTGCCTAATTGCTAAATAGCTGATTGTGAACATTTTAAACCAGTAAAGGATACTTGCACAAGACCTATTCAGGGTATTCTTATTTTGATTTAGTTTGGCTGAGTTAGGGTATTGATTTTAAGGTGTTCTGAAACCTTAGCATCTGCTTTTATATCAAAATGCACAGAGAAGAAGTGATGGAAAATTTCTCCGGAGAGTTTATGTTCGTGCTTCATGGACTGAATGACTCAAAGACAAACAAACACATTTACTTTTCAATTGGCCTTGTTGTCTATATTGTGACACTGTTTGTAAATTTGACATTAATTATTACAATTATTCTGAACAAAACACTCCATGAACCCATGTACCTGTTTATTTGCAATTTGTATGTAAATGGAATATGTGGTGCTTCTGCTTTCTATCCAAAGATTCTTGCTGATCTTTTTTCAGACTCTCATGTTATTTCATATACAGGGTGCCTGTTACAAATATACGTAATTTACTGCTATATTTTCTGTGAACTCACATGTTTAACAACCATGGCATATGACCGATATGTAGCCATTTGTAAACCTTTGGAATATCACAACATCATGACACACCAGAAGGTGGTAAATTTGCTGGTTTTAATCTGGTTCTTCTCCATACTAGAAATATCTATTGGGACTGCACTAACAAGCCAGCTACGTTTATGTGGTAATGACATTGACAAGCTATACTGCTTTAACTGGGATGTTGTAAAGCTTTCCTGCACAGATGTCACTGTGAACAATGTTTATGGATACATTGTAATATTTTCTCATGTTTTCCAAGCTGTGTTCATCATTATTTCATATATTCGCATCGTCAGAGCGTCTATGAAGTCCAAGACGGAGCGAGTTAAATTCATGCAGACTTGCATTCCTCATTTAATCACCCTCATAAACTTCACCATTTCTCTGTTATTAGATCTTATGTGTGCTCGCTATGGCAAAGGTCAGGAACTGCAAGCTCTGCGGAATATCTTGGGAATAGAGTTTCTTGTTGTGCCTCCTCTCCTAAATCCCATCATATATGGGTTAAAAATGACCCAGATACGACAGCAATTTGTGAAAATGTACAACCACAGACTCAAAGCAATGCAACAGAGCTGAAATTGATTTTAGAAGAACTCATCTTAATGTAGGTCATTTCCTTTTTTCAGGGTATTCAGGGTCTGGCATGACACAGCACAAGAATGAAAGTCGAGAATGAAAGTCAAGGTCTCCACTGCTAAATAGACAGTTTTTGAGACCTTGGAAATTTGAAAATTTACATTTGATCTATCTGATCTTTACTTTTTTCCAAGTATTCAGGGTCTGGCATGGCTCAAGAGTACTGTAAATCTGTGAAGCCAATAATGAATTAACACTTTGAGAGTATATAAAAACACATTTAAAAGTGAATCCAAACAGCTCATTCAATGTGCATTAGCTAATATACATGTATTTACAACAGAAAGATGGAGCAAATTGCACTTGTAGCAATACGGTATAGTGGCTGTTTTCTTCATAATTGATTTATATATTTGATTCATAATATTTTATTAAATTACTTTTATTTATTATATGCTTTCTTTTGTAAGTCTTAGACACAGTCTTATGGTTAACTAGCTAATTGGTCATACAGGAAACAACAGATGGTATCTAATATAATACACAACAAGAGGTAGCTTATATAGAAATGAGAATGATGAAGCTGTTTTTGATTAAGCTTACCTCGTTTCAATGAACAAGTAAATTTAAGAGGAACTGATGGCAGTTCTTTTCATTTCTGCTAATTTGACCTGCTGCCTGGCTGTAAATATTTCAATTTTTACAATTTTAACACATAAGGTAGAGAAGATAACTGGCATGTTTGCAGCTAGTTTAGCTTCTTGGTGAAGTGCTGCAACACTTCAGCCAATCATGCCAGTGAATTTGTTGCTGTGTATGCCCGTGCCTTTGCTTGCATAGCCAACTTTGGTTTTATCTTATAATAACAATGTGATCACTGATCTGGGATATTTTAAAGCTGCACTACGTAAGCTTTGGGTATTTGGAGACATCTCATTTTGTAACATCAGTTGTGCTTTGGACTGCTTTCCCAATCAAATAAATCTGATGATTGCAAGCGCACTGAAAGAGAACTCAAAACTTGGTGAAGTACATGTCTTCAGAGGCAGACAAATGCTGACAAAAAAATGTGTAAGAAAATGTGGCAAACCACAGATATGAATGACAGTGAAAATCTTTGGTGCATAGCCCCCTAGAATTTAAATTCAAAAAAGAAAGAAAAAATGTAAATATATATATATATATATATATATATATATATATATATATATAAGAAGAAAAAAGAAAAATACCAACACCATCTCTAAATATATACACATACACAATATACACTACTATTGTACTATTGCACATTTCCAACGTACAGTTGTACAATAATAAATAATGAAATAAAACTATGATATGTATTGTAGTACACATTTCCATATGTGCAGTTAGTGAGTCTGAGGTAAATAAATAAATGAGATACAGGGTATACAGGGGACAGAATACTGATATAGAAATCTTCCAGATTATACAAGATATGGATAGAAAATGTGCAATATGTCAATCTATATGTGTAAGTATAGATTTGCTGGATTGAAGGTGCAGTGAGATCAGAGTAGGTCTGTTGAGATGTGGATGAGGTGTAGACTGTCCATGGAGATCATCATGATGATATTAGTGTAGTGACAGGCCTATAGACCGATACACGAGCACTACTGGCTGTACAGCAGCCTGATGGCCCAGGGGTCTCGGAACCAGCTGGTCCTGGACTTTGTTTCTGTACCCCCTCCCACTTGGCAAGTGTGAGAACAGACAGTGGCTTGAGTGAGTGGAGTCCTTTAGAATCCTCCTAGTCTTCCTCAGGCAGCGGCTGGTGTATAAATCCAGGAGGTTTGGGAGCTGGACCCAGGTGATGTTCTGGGCTGTCCTCACCACCCTCTGCAGAGCTTTCTGCTCAATGGCAGAGCAGTTCCCATACCGGGTGGTGATGAAGCCTGTTAAAATGCTCTCCACAGTACATGTGTAAAATGTTCTGAGGATGCGGGGGTTCATGCCAAACCTCCTCAGCTGCCTGAGGTGGAAGAGGCGCTGTTGTGTCTTTTTTACCACCTGTGTGGTGTGTTCAGTCCATGTCAGCTCCCCTGAGATGTGAACACTGAGGAACTTGAAGCAGCTGACCCTCTCTACAGTGGCTCTGTTGATGGTGATGGGCGTGTGCACTTGCTTCCTGAAGTCCACTATGAGCTCCTTGGTCTTGTCAACATTGTGAGATAGGTTGCTCTCCTGGCACCAGTGTGTCAGGAAGCTGACCTCCTCTCTGTATGCCTCCTTGTTGTTATTGGTGATCAGGCCCACAATCATGGCATCATCTGCAAATTTGATGATGACATTGGAGCTGTGTCTGGCTGAACAGTTGTGGGTGTACAGAGAGTAAAAGAGAGGGCTGAGCACACAGGTTGTACCGGTGTTAAGGGGCAGTGAGGAAGAGGTGATGTTGCCCATCCTTACCACCTGGCATTGGCCCATCAGGAAGTTCAGGATCCAGCTGCATAGAGAACTGTTCAGACCCAGATCCTGAAGCTTAATGTAGAGCCTTGAGGGCACGATGGTGGTGAATGCTGAGCTGTAGTCCACAAACAGCATTCTCACATTCATGTTCTTTTTGTCCAGATGGGAGAGGGTAGTGTGCAGAGTCAGGGCTATGACATCATCAGTGGATCTGTTCTCTCTGTAGGCAAACTGCAGTGGGTCCAGAGTGGCAGGTAGTGACAAGATTGAGGCATAAGGGAACAACTGAGAGTGAGAGAGAGAGGTTAAATATGTCTGTAAACACACCTGCCAGCTGATGTGCACAAGCTTTGAGAGCACGTGCAGGTACGCCGTCAGGCTCTGCTGCCTTGTGGATGATAACGTGCTTGAAGGCTCTGCACACGTCAGCCACGGAGACGGGGGGGTGGGGGACGGGGTCTCCTTCTGCGTGGCATGATTTGCCTCAAAACGGGCATAGAAAGTATTCAGCTCGTCTGGAAGTGCAGCACTGATGTTATTCACAAAACGAGTTTCCCTCTAAAAGTCTGTTGTTGTGTTTAACCCCTCCCACAGGCTTCTCCTATTGTTGGTGTTGAACTGTGATTCCACTTTAGCCCTGTACTCACGTTTGGCTGGTCTTATGGTCTTACAGAGAGCACAGCTGGTTTTTTATACTCATCCGTGTTTCCTGATTTAAAATCAGCAGTATGTGCGTTCAGAGTTGCACAGACTTCACAGTTGAGCCATGGTTTCTGATTGGGGTAAAACTTTTCGTGGGAACATCCTCTATGCACTTTTTCATGAACCCAGTAGCAGAGTTTGCATATTCGTCTATGTTATTGTTTGATGGCTCGCAGAACATCTTCCAATCTGCATCTTCAAAACAGTCCTGGAATGCAGAATCCGATTAGTCCGACCAGTGGTGGACCTCTCTGACGGTGGGCGATACCCTTTTCAGCTTCTGCCTGTAGGTGGGCAGGAGCAGAATAGAGAGATGATCCGATTTGCCAAACAGTGGTTGGGGGAGGGCTTTGTATGCCTCACGGAAGGAGGAGTAGCAGTGGAAAGAGATTCGCACCCTGAGTTCGCTGATTTTGTTGTCCAGGCACTGTATGTTTGCCAATAGTATGCTGGGGAGTGGGGGGGGGTGGTTAGCACGCCGTCTCAGCCTGACCAGAACGCCGGCTCTCCTGCCCGTTTTCTGGCGTCTGTGGCATTTCCTTGGCCGGTCAGCCCAGATGAATGGGGCCTCTTTGAGGTTCCCAAACAATGGATAAGTGTTCAGGAACTTAAAGTCCGATATTTGGTTGAGTGATCGTCAATCTGATTTCCAAAAGTGCTTGTCTGTTGTAAATGAAGGTGATGGCAACATTTAGTGCAAAAGTAGTTACAAATAAGAACAAAATTAACAAAAAACAAACAGGAGTGAAGGGAGCTCGCAACACGGCAGCCATGCTCGGCGCCATCTCGGAATCCAATTCCGTTATATTTAGTTGCAGAGATGAGACTTCAAACCCAAGTCTATGAACTTAGGAGTTGGGTTTGGCAGGGCTGATTGTGTTGAATGCTAAGCTGTAATCTATGCTGTAATCTATAAACAGTATGTGTTCCTTCTGTCCAGGTATGTGAGGGCAGTGTGTATTGTTAGCGCAGCAGCTTCAACTGTAGATCTGTTGGAGTGGTATGCAACTTGGTGAGGGTCCATGGTGGCTGGAAGTGTTGGAAGTGAACAGATGTAAACTTTGACCAGCCACTCAAAGCAGTTTATAACTGTTGCTGTCAGTGCAACAGGGCAGAATTCAGGCAGGTGACAGCCAGTTTCTTGGGGACTGGAACAATTATGGTTTCCTTAAAGCACATGGGAATCACTGACAGTCTTAATGAGAGGTTAAAGATGTCAGTGAAAACCTCAGCCAGCTTGTTGGCACATGCTCTAAGTACACAACTGTGGACCATCAGGACCAGGTGTCCTGCATGGGTTAACTGCCCTGAAAGATCTCACCACCTCAGACAAGGGAATGGTTAGAATGCAGCTCTCCTCATCTACTGGGAGTTTCTCAGCAGGTGAGGTGTTAGTTGCCTCAAAATGAGCATAATGTGCATTTAGCTCATCTGCAAGTGAGGAGGACAAGTCCCATATCACAGATCATACCTTCTTTGTAGTCAGTGATAAGGCACAGTCCACTCCACATATGTCTGAGATCAGAGCCAAGATAGTTAGATTCCACTCTGTCCCTGTAACTCCTTTTGGTGGTTCTCTGAAGGTCATATCTGGCCTTCTTGAAGCTAGAGGTCACCAGAGTTGTAGGCAGTGGCCCGAGCTCTTAGTTTGCCTTGAACCTCAGCATTGATCCAGGGTGTCTGGTTGGGAAATGTTCTGACATTGATTTTTGGTACAATGTCATCAGTGCAGTTATTGATGTAGCTTGTGATGGAGTGTATTCATTGATGTCTGTGCCAACTGCATCATGGAACATCTTCCAGTCTGTGGAGTCAAAGCAGTCCTGAAGTGTGAAGATGGCCTCCTCACTCCATTGACAGACTGATCTGAGAACTGGTTTCGCCTGTTTAAGTCTTTGTTTGTATAAAGGCAGAAGAAGAATGGAGGTATGATCAGCGGAGCAGAGTTTGTAGCTGTCCCTGAGTGCAGTGTAGCAGTGGTCAAGAGTCTGTTCTCCTCGGTGGGGAATTGAATGTGCTAATAGTATACAGGCAGAACCTTCTTTAAGTTTAAAATCCCCAACCACAATAAAAACAGCCTCAGTGTGAATGTTCTCAAGTCCATTGATGGTCTCGTACAAAATGTCCAATGCACATGACTTATCTGCCTGAGGTGGGATGTAGACTGTAGTGAGAATGACTGAGCTGAAGTGTCTGGGAAGAAAAAAGGTCAAACTTTGACTGTTAAGAGTTCAATGTCTAGAGAGCAGTGACTGGCTAGAACTGCTACAACTGTTCCCCATTGAAAGTGCACCATAACACATACCTCGCTGCCTCTGCCCTTACCAGAATCCAGAGTTCTGTCCTGACGGTAGATGGAGAAGCCGGCTGGTGTGATGCCTTTGTTTGAAATTGCCGCGGATAGCCACGTCTCTGTGAGTGCTAAAATGTGGCAGCTCTTGATGTTGCGCTGAAACTTGATCAGTGTGTTCAGTTAGTCTATTTTGTTTTCCAGCGACTAAACATTTGCAAGCAGAATACTAGGAAGCGGAGAGTTGAAGCACCAAAGTTGTTGTTGCAGACACAAAAAACCTTATCTTAGCAGTGAAAAGTGTTAGAGCAATTCAGTATATACGTTTGCAATTAAAATATTGATTGGGAAAAATGTATCATTTGTTATCTTAATAAATATACAGTATATAGTGTACTGTACATTTTGCATATATAAATGTGTTTGAAAATTTGTACTGAAGTAACTTTTTTTATTTACTTAATTAAAATGATAACTAAACAAAATGAAACTTATTCTTAATGATACAAAAACTGCAACTTCATCATGAAAATTTCTGTATGTCTGCTTGTGAGTGTAGATACTACTGAGAAGACTGTAACCTTGTAAATTAAAATAGGACACTAATAGAAGTTGTATCATTATAGATGTAAAGTCACTTGGTGAGTTGTTTAAGAAACTGTACTCAGGATACTGTGCCTTTAGGGAGTTTTCCCCGGTTTCTCATTTGTAAACATCACACGTCAGTCTTCAAACATCTGTATATATGTATAAAAGCCAGGCATAGAAAGAAACTGGCTAGAGGATGTTCAACATGATTTACAATATTCGCTCAATTGCTATCAGTTGATTGTGAACACTTTAAGCCAGTAGGGGATACCTGCACAAGAGAAAAACTTGTGAACCATTCAGGGTATTCTTATTTTGATTTATTTTGGTTTAGTTAGGGTGATGATTTTAAGGATTGTTTCCGCTTTTATATCAAAATGCACTGAGAAGAAGTGATGGAAAATTTCTCCGGAGAGTTTATGTTCATGCTTCATGGACTGAATGACTCAAAGACAAACAAACACATTTACTTTTCAATTGGTCTTGTTGTCTATATTGTGACGCTGTTTGTAAATTTGACATTAATTATTACAATTATTCTGAACAAAACACTCCATGAACCCATGTACCTGTTTATCTGCAATTTGTATGTAAATGGAATATGTGGTGCTTCTGCTTTCTATCCAAAGATTCTTGCGGATCTTTTTTCAGACTCTCATGTTATTTCATATACAGGGTGCCTGTTACAAATATACATCATTTACTGTTATGTTTTCTGTGAACTTACATGTTTAACAGCCATGGCATATGACCGATATGTAGCCATTTGTAAACCTTTGGAATATCACAACATTATGACACACCAGAAGGTGGTAAATTTGCTGGTTTTTACCTGGTTGTTTTCCATACTAGAAACATCTGTTGGGACTGCACTAACAAGCAAGCTACGCTTATGTGGTAATGACATTGACAAGCTATACTGCTCTAACTGGGATGTTGTTAAGCTTTCCTGCACAGATGTCACTGTGAACAATGTTTATGGATACATTTTAATTTTTTCTCATGTTTTCCAAGCTGTGTTCATCATTATTTCATATATTCGCATCGTCAGAGCGTCTATGAAGTCCAAGACGGAGCGAGTTAAATTCATGCAGACTTGCATTCCTCATTTAATCACCCTCATGAACTTCACCATTTCTCTGTTATTTGATCTTATGTGTGCTCGCTATGGCAAAGGTCAGGAACTGCAAGCTCTGCGGAACATCTTGGGAATAGAGTTTCTTGTTGTGCCTCCTCTCCTAAACCCCATTATATATGGGTTAAAAATGACCCAGATACGACGGCAATTTGTGAAAATGTACAACCACAGACTCAAAGCAGTGCAACAGAACTGAAATTGATTCTAGAATAATTCATCTTCATGTTGGTCGTTTCCTTTTTTCATTTCTTTTTTTCCAAGTATTCAGGGTCTGGCATGACACAAGAATACTGCAAATCTGAGAATGAAAGTCGAGGTTTACACTGCTAAACAGACCTTATAAATTTGAAAATTTACATTTGATCTATCTGATCAGGGGTGATTAGGAGACTAGATGTCAGCATTAAGGGAAAACTTTAAAAACCTTAAGATGTCTAAGGCTGTATTTACCTTGTTCCAGCACATCAATGCACCACAGTAAATAGCATTTGTTTTCAGGGGGAAGCATTGATTCTGGTGCATGATCATTAAAGTTTTGTTTTTCAAATACTTCCATACAACATGGAAGACCACCGGCAAAAGCTCATGTATTTAAAAGTGACTGATTACCTCAGAAATGTGAAATTCAAGCAGGAAAATGATTGGATGTTAATGTATTGAAATACTTGATGCTGACTGTAATCAATGACCTAAATATTAATCTGTCCAAGTTTGCTTTTTTATTTATCTATTTACCATTTAAGGTTTTAGAAAATAGTTAAATGATGCATATTATGCTGACTTTCTGATTATTCCAAAAATTAAAAATAAATAAATAAAAGCATTAATCATATAAATATTGCATATATATATGCATATAATATAGCAAGATAACATTTCAGTTGAATTTCACAGGGAACTCTCTTGTAAAACCCACATGCAGCCGACTGCAGAGGGAATATGCATTCACATGTGTGAACATGCCTGAGCAGTGAAAAAAAAATCCAATAAAAAATGAATACTTTGAGATTATGTAAAAACACATTTAAAAGTGAATCCAGACAGCTCATTTAATGTGCACTGGTTAATATACAAGTATTTACATCAGAAAGAGAGAGCAAATTGCACTTGTAGCAATATAGTACAGTGGCTGTTTTCTTTATAATTGATTTATATGTTCTTAATGGTTTAATGATGTCATTTATCCATGATGATGTATAACTTCTTCTACCTTAAAAGCAAAATGTAATTAAAGAAAAAAGAAAGATTTCCTTTTTTTTATTAAGTCTACATAGAGTCTCACTTAATCTTCTATATAAATTAACTTTTTTACATTTCACTTTTATTAAATTACTTTTATTTATTATATGTTTTCTTTTGTAAGTCTTAGACACAGTCTTATGGTTAACTAGCTAATTGGTCATACAGGAAACAACAGATGGTATCTAATATAATACACAACAAGAGGTAGCTTATATAGAAATGAGAATGATGAAGTTGTTTTTGATGAAGCTTACCTCGTTTCAATGAGCAAGTAAATTTAAGAGGAACCGATGGCAGTTCTTTTCATTTCTGCTAATTTGACCTGCTGCCTGGCTGTAAATATTTCAATATTTTTACAATTTTAACACATAAGGTAGAGAAGATAACTGCTATGTTTGCAGCTAGTTTAGCTTCTTTGTGAGGCACTGAAACACTTCAGCCAATAATACCAATTAAGAGACTTCGTTGCTGTGGATGCCCGTGCTTTTGCTTGCATAGCCAGCTTTGGTTTTATCTTATAATGACAATGTGACCATTGGTCTGGGATATTTTAAAGCTGCACTACATAAGCTTTGGGTATTTGGAGACATCTCATTTCATAACATCAGTTGTGCTTTGGACTGCTTACCTGATTAAATAAATCTGATGATTGCGAGCGCACTGAAAGAGAACTCAGCCAAAACTTGGTGAAAGACATGTCTTCAGAGGATGTGACAAATGTGCATCAGGATGGTGGCAGAACAGCTAATCTTGCTTGTAGCCGAGCATAAAAGCTTATATGACAAGCAAATGCTGACTAAAAATGTGTAAGAAAATATGTGGCAGACCACAGCTATGAATGACGGTGAGTACATTACAGCACCTGTATATAACCATAGTTCATTCTATCCTTTTTGATGAGAGGAGCAACAAGCAGGAGCAGAGCCTCGAATTCCCCCACTGAAACATGGAAGTACCTACAGAATAGCTCATTATGCTGCTTCATCTAGCTCTTGTAAGAGGCAGTGGAACTCCCCATGTTAATGTTTTTGCAGAATGGGATGCACCCAGTGTATGCAGCAATTAGTTGCAGTGCTTAAAAAAGGTTTTTAAGAATATTTTGACAAAAAAATTACACTTGATGTGAAAGGGCCTTGACACTGCCACCATCCTCCACCCTGACCCAACCCCCACTCCCACCTGCGGTCATCGTCCATTGCGATGTTTCCATGTAGACCTTGTTATATGCAGTTATGTAGACATCGCCCAACCCTACTGTCATCATATCTTTCTCAGTAAAATGTTGATTTTGCATTGGAGACCTAAACATTGAGCCAGACCTTGCTGGCTCTTGTGGCAGGGCTGCGCCAGTTCTGCCTCTACCTGTACAGTGTTCTCTTCATGCTCCACGGTAATCATGACTCGTTGACTTGGATCATGCAGTTCAAAGAGCCTGGATTATGACTTCTCCATTCAGCCCCGTGCCAGGCCCTGCATACTAATGCTGATGTCTTGTCCCACTTTGTGCTGCTGAGGAATATCAATACTGCGTGCATCCTGAGGAAAAAAGCAGAAACAGCAGCAAAGTGCACCAAGGCCACAGCCATTGCTCTTAGCAGCCTCGGACTTGATGCCGTAAGCCCCAAGGAGTTCTGTTGTGCCCAGGAGGAAGATGCTAAACTCTCCTTTGCAGACAGTTAGCTCTAGTCGGGGCACACACCAGAATGGACAGAAGTAACACCACAGGGACCCACCACTAAGGCTTTGTTTACACAGCAGGTAAAAGTGGCCCAAACCCGATCTTTTTCTTCATATGTGACACAGATGTGTCATCTGTGTGGCAGTGTGAACTGCAAAAAAACACATTGAATCTGACATTTTCAATTCTGATTTGAGACGCTGGTACTGAAATCTGATACGTTTCTGATCTGCAGCAATGCAACTCAGTCTGAACAGACAAATCGGAATTTATGTGACTTTTGCGTAAATCCAACTCTACTTCCGTCATAATTTCGTGCTGCTGAGACCTCATAAGCATATAGGCTGATGTTTCTGTACAAAAAAATTACAAGAGACTTATCGCAACAGCTCAGTGTTTAAAGAGATTTCGAAAGAAATGGCTGAACGTGGCCATAGGAGAATAAGGCTGCAGCGTCAAAGAACAGTTAAAAGTCTGAAAGCAGCGTTTAGAGAACATGAACCAAAGAATTGAGCATATAACATGGCCTTTTTATGGTGAGCTCGAACACATTCTGGGTGATGAGCCCAGCTGACAACCATTGGAACTTCATGATCGCCTCTGTGATGCTTGTGAAGATGAAACTGAAAGCTCCGGTAGCGACTGGCATTCGTTCATTGTCATGACTGTTACCTCTGGATGAGCCTCGTGAAGCAACGTGAAGCATTGTTATTTTGCGCATGGGGGTGAGTTTAGGAGCTGATCTATTCAGACTAATGTAGCATACAGATCACATTTAAAAGATGTTGTGAACAGCCAAACAAAAAAATCGGATTTGGTGAGAAAATCAGAATTGGGCCATTTTTACCTGCTGTGTAAACGTAGCCTAGAGGCGCTCTGATTGGTCTGGGACAGCCTGTAGTTATGTGAAGGGGTTATATCACTAGGGGAGGAGCAGGCACTCGGCAAACGTGTCTGCCATCTACTGGTGCCTCACAGCCTCCATAAACCAGTGTTAGGTGCAGTGCATGGAGCAGCTGGCCTGGGACATCTTAGCCTGGGCAAGACCCTGAAATGGCAGCAAAAGAGATTCTACTGGCTGGGCTGCTGCCTGAACTTGGAGCACTATATTGCTGCAACCTACATATGGCCAAGAAAGGGCTACAGCAGCCTTCGCATGATCCATTAAAGCTTCATCTAACCAACTTGAATAATATGCTGCAAATCTGCCAAAAAAAATAGGAACAGTGTTCAAAGCTGGTACAATCATACCCAAGACTCAAAGCAACTATTAAAGCAAAAGGTGGATCTACCAAAGTTGTGGTAAAGTTGTTGTTGCAGATACAAAAAACCTAATCTTAGCAGTGAAAAGTGTTAGAGCAATTGAGTATGTACATTTGCAATTAAAATATTGATTGGGAAAAAAGTATCATTTGTTATCTTAATAATTATACAGTATATCATGTACTGTATTTTGTGCATAAATAAATATGTATGAAATTTGCGCAGAAATTCCTTTTTGATTTACTTAATTAAAATGATAACTAAACAAAATTAAACTTCTTCTTAATGATATGAAAGTTGCAACTTCACCATGAAAATTTGCTTGTGAGTGTAGACATTACTGAGAAGACTGTAACCTTGTAAATTCACATAGGACACTGACAGAGGTCATATTATAATAGATGTAAAGTCACTTGGTGAGTTGTTTAGGAAACTGTGCTCAGGATATTGTGCCTTTTGGGAGTCATCCCCAGTTTCTCATTTATAAACATCACATGTCAGTCTTCAAATATCTGTATATATGTAAAAAAGCCAGGCATAGAAAGGAACTGGCTAAAGGATGTTCAACATGATTTACAATGTTTGCTTAATTGCTAAATAGCTGATTGTGAACATTTTAAACCAGTAAGGGATACCTGCACAAGAGAAGGTTGGAGCCATTCAGGGTATTCTTATTTTACTTTAGGTTGATTTAGTTAAGGTAATAATTTTAAGGTGTTTTAAAACCTTGCCAACTGCTTTTATATCCAAATGTACCGAGAAGAAGTGATGGAAAATTTCTCCGGAGAGTTTATGTTCGTGCTTCGTGGACTGAATGACTCAAGGACAAACAAACACATTTACTTTGCGTTTGGTCTTGTTGTTTATATTGTGACTCTGTTTGTGAATTTGACTCTAATTATCACAATCATTCTGGAAAAAACACTTCATGAACCCATGTACCTGTTTATATGCAATTTGTATGTAAATGGAATATGTGGTGCTTCTGCTTTCTATCCAAAGATTCTTGCTGATCTTTTTTCAGACTCTCATGTTATTTCATATACAGGGTGCCTGTTACAAATATACATCATTTACTGTTATATTTTCTGTGAATTTACATGTTTAACAGCCATGGCATATGACCGATATGTAGCCATTTGTAAACCTTTGGAATATCACAACATTATGACACACCAGAAGGTGGTAAATTTGCTGGTTTTTACCTGGTTGTTTTCTATACTAGAAACATCTGTTGGGACTGCACTAACAAGCCAGCTACGCTTATGTGGTAATGACATTGACAAGCTATACTGCTTTAACTGGGATGTTGTTAAGCTTTCCTGCACAGATGTCACTGTGAACAATGTTTATGGATACATTTTATTATTTTCTCATGTTTTCCAAGCTGTGTTCATCATTATTTCATATATTCACATTGTCAGAGCATCTATGAAGTCCAAGACGGAGCGAGTTAAATTCATGCAGACTTGCATTCCTCATTTAATCACCCTCATGAACTTCACCATTTCTATGGTATTTGATGTTTTGTGTGCTCGCTATGGCAAAGGTCAGGAACTGCAAGCTCTGCGGAACATCTTGGGAATAGAGTTTCTTGTTGTGCCTCCTCTCCTAAACCCCATTATATATGGGTTAAAAATGACCCAGATACGACAGCGATTTGTAAAATTGTACAGCCACAAACTTAAAGCATTGCAACAGAGCTGAAATTGATTCTAGAATACCTCATCTTCATGTAGGTCGTTTCCTTTTTTCATTTCTTTTTTTCCAAGTATTCAGGGTCTGGCATGACACAAGAATACTGCAAATCTGAGAATGAAAGTCGAGGTTTACACTGCTAAACAGACCTTATAAATTTGAAAATTTACATTTGATCTATCTGATCAGGGGTGATTAGGAGACTAGATGTCAGCATTAAGGGAAAACTTTAAAAACCTTAAGATGTCTAAGGCTGTATTTACCTTGTTCCAGCACATCAATGCACCACAGCAAATAGCATTTGTTTTCAGGGGGAAGCATTGATTCTGGTGCATGATCATTAAAGTTTTGTTTTTCAAATACTTCCATACAACATGGAAGACCACCGGCAAAAGCTCATATATTTAAAAGTGACTGATTACCTCAGAAATGTAAAATTCAAGCAGGAAAATGATTGGATGTTAATGTATTGAAATACTTGATGCTGACTGTAATCAGTGACCTAAATATTAATCTGTCCAAGTTTGCTTTTTATCTTTTTACCATTTAATGTCTTGGAAAATAGTAGTATGATGCATTTTATGCTGACTTTCTGATTATTCAAAAAAATGTAAAAAATAAATAAATAAAAGCATTAATCATATAAATATTGCCTTAGCAAGATAACATTTCAGTTGAATTTCACAGGGAACTCTCTTGTAAAACCCACATGCAGCCACTGCAGAGGGAATATGCATTCACATGTGTGAACATGCCTGAGCAGTGTAAATGCAGAGTTAGATCACAAATATAAAGAACAGCGTAACCAGCATGTCTATATTATCAAGTTGGTTTTGACAAAATGTCAGATAAAAACAACTTTTTCAGTTGTCTTATTTGCATCATGCTATACCATGAAATGGATTAGAGTGATTTTACATCTTATTCATGTGGTTGATTGTCTGTTGTTTCCTCTGCCTTTTAAATGCTTAAACTATATTGCTGTTCAATATTCTTTTTACATAAAAGCCAATAAAAAATGAATACTTTGAGATTATGTAAAAACACATTTAAAAGTGAATCCAGACAACTCATTTAATGTGCACTGGCTAATATACAAATATTTACATCAGAAAGAGAGAGCAAATTGCACACTAGCAATACAGTACAGTGGCTGTTTTCTTTATAATTGATTTATATGTTCTTAATGGTTTAATGATGTCACTCATCCATGGTGATGTATAACTTCTTCTACCTGAAAAGCAAAATGTAATTAAAGAAAAAAGAAAAGTTTTCCTTTTTTTTTATTAGGTCTACATAGAATCTCACTTAATCTTCTATATAAATTAACTTTTTTACATTTCACTTTTATTAAATTACTTTTATTTATTATATGCTTTCTTTTGTAAGTCTTAGACACAGTCTTATGGTTAACTAGCTAATTGGTCATACAGGAAACAACAGATGGTATCTAATATAATACACAACAAGAGGTAGCTTATATAGAAATGAGAATGATGAAGCTGTTTTTGATGAAGCTTACCTCGTTTCAATGAGCAAGTAAATTTAAGAGGAACCGATGGCAGTTCTTTTCATTTCTGCTAATTTGACCTGCTGTCTGGCTGTAAATATTTCAATATTTTTACAATTTTAACACATAAGGTAGAGAAGATAACTGCTATGTTTGCAGCTAGTTTAGCTTCTTTGTGAGGCGCTGAAACACTTCAGCCAATAATACCAATTAAGAGACGTTGTTGCTTTGGATGCCCGTGCTTTTGCTTGCATAGCCAGCTTTGGTTTTATCTTATAGTGACAATGTGACCATTGGTCTGGGATATTTTAAAGCTGCACTACATAAGCTTTGGGTATTTGGAGACATCTCATTTCATAACATCAGTTGTGCTTTGGACTGCTTACCTGATTAAATAAATCTGATGATTGTGAGCGCACTGAAAGAGAACTCAGCCAAAACTTGGTGAAAGACGTGTCTTCAGAGGATGTGACAAATGTGCATCAGGATGGTGGCAGAACTGCTAACCTTGCTTGTAGCAGAGCACAAATGCTTATATGACAAGCAAATGCTGACTAAAAATGTGTAAGAAAATATGTGGCAGACCACAGCTATGAATGACGGTGAGTACATTACAGCACCTGTATATAACCATAGTTCATTCTATCCTTTTTGATGAGAGGAGCAACAAGCAGGAGCAGAGCCTCAAATTCATCCACTGAAACATGGAAATACCTACAGAATAGCTCATTATGCTGCTTCATCTAGCTCTTGTAAGAGGCGGTGGAACTCCCCATGTTAATGTTTTTGCAGAATGGGATGCACCCAGTGTATGCAGCAATTAGTTGCAGTGCTTAAAAAAGGTTTTTAAGAATATTTTGACAAAAAAATTACACTTGATGTGAAAGGGCCTTGACACTGCCACCATCCTCCACCCTGACCCAACCCCCACTCCCACCTGCGGTCATCGTCCATTGCGATGTTTCCATGTAGACCTTGTTATATGCAGTTATGTAGACATCGCCCAACCCTACTGTCATCATATCTTTCTCAGTAAAATGTTGATTTTGCATTGGAGACCTAAACATTGAGCCAGACCTTGCTGGCTCTTGTGGCAGGGCTGCGCCAGTTCTGCCTCTACCTGTACAGTGTTCTCTTCATGCTCCACGGTAATCATGACTCGCTGACTTGGATCATGCAGTTCAAAGAGCCTGGATTATGACTTCTCCATTCAGCCCCGTGCCAGGCCCTGCATAGTAATGCTGATGTCTTGTCCCACTTTGTGCTGCTGAGGAATGTCAATACTGCGTGCATCCTGAGGAAAAAAGCAGAAACAGCAGCAAAGTGTACCAAGGCCACAGCCGTTGCTCTTTGCAGCCTCGGACTTGATGCCGTAAGCCCCAAGGAGTTCTGTTGTGCCCAGGAGGAAGATGCTAAACTGTAAACTGGGCATGCAGTTAGCTCCAGTCGGGGCAGACACCAGAACGGACAGAGGTAAAACCACAGAGACCCACCACTAAGGCTTTGTATACACAGCAGGTAAAAGTGGCCCAAACCCGATCTTTTTCTTCATATGTGACACAGATGTGTGATCTGTGTGGCAGTGTGAACTGCAAAAAACACATTGAATCTGACATTTTCAATTCTGATTTGAGACACTGGTACTGAAATCTGATACGTTTCTGATCTGCAGCAATGCAACTCAGTCTGAACAGACAAATCGGAATTTATGTGACTTTTGTGTAAATCCAACTCTACTTCCGTCATAATTTCGTGCTGCTGAGACCTCATAAGCATATAGGCTGATGTTTCTGTACAAAAAAATTAGAAGAGACTTATCGCAACAGCTCAGTGTTTGAAGAGATTTCGAAAAAAATGGCCGAAGGAGACCGAGGCTGCAGCGTCAAAGAACAGTTAAAAGTCTGAAAGCAATGTTTAAGGAATCTGAGAACATGAACCAAAGAATTGAGCATATAACATGGCCTTTTTATGGTGAGCTCGAACACATTCTGGGTGATGAGCCCAGCTGACAACCATTGGAACTTCATGATCGCCTCTGTGATGCTTGTGAAGATGAAACTGAAAGCTCCGGTAGCGACTGGCATTCGTTCATTGTCATGACTGTTACCTCTGGATGAGCCTTGTGAAGCAACGTGAAGCATTGTTATTTTGTGCATGTGGGTCGGTTTAGGAGCTGATCTGTTCAGACTAATGTAGCATACAGATCACATTTAAAAGATGTTGTGAACAGCCAAACAAAAAAATCGGATTTGGTGAGAAAATCAGAATTGGACCATTTTTACCTGCTGTGTAAACGTAGCCTAGAGGCGCTCTGAGTGGACTGGGACAGCCTCTAGTTAGGTGAAGGGGTGTTATATCACTAGGGGAGGAGCAGGCGCTCAGTAAACGTGTCTGCCAGTTACTGGTGCCGCACAGCCTCCATAAACTAGTGTTAGGTGCATGGCATTGTAACGGGTTTTGCAATTTTTAATATTATTATTGCTAGAACCTTATGTGAGGGTGTGAGGTAACCCGGATTTATTTGAAGTCTACAGACCAGGGCAAGAGAGAGAAACGCTCGCACCAAGGATGCTTCAGAAAAGAGAATTTATTGGCTAAATATCAAACTACTTTTGGACTACATTCAATAATAAACAATATAAAGTAAAACAAGAAAACAAAACAAAACAAAGTGATGGTAATGAAAGACAAAATAGCTCGAGTAAGTTAGAGTGATTCACGGCTAAATGGTATGAGGCAGTGTGGTTTGGGGAGTCACTTGGGAGAGCCTCTAGTGAATTAACCTAAGCCTGGACGGGAAGAACTATATGGCTGGATGTACCTATAAAAGTTCTCTTATTAAATAAATTGGCGTCAGGGCCCTGACTGCAAATTGATGGTTCCAGCTTACGTTGGAGTCGGGGGCTGACTTCAGGAGGGGTCGTCTCAGGACAGACTCGATCGAAGGCTGGAGCTCACGCGGTGGTTCCTCTCCTCGCTGGCCGTGGATGCTGCAACTTCGTGCGGGCACACGCCTTCCCGTCAGTGGCGTCTTGTGGCCGTCTGACAGTGGAGCTTGGGCGGCCTTTGGAGGGTTGATCTGTTCACAGATCAGTGCGTGGCTCTGGGTGCGATGCTGGGTCTCCGTGGCGTCAGAACCGCTCCCACTCCGCTGGCGAGGTTCAGGTTGCAATCAGGGTTCTGAGGCTGGTGGTACCAATTTAACTAACTACTTCTCTTTAGCAGAATTGAAAGTTATGGATATATCCTCCCTGGCAATATCCACCTTCCTTCTCTGAGGGTGGTTCAACCTTAAGGTGTGTAGACGAACAGGCGAGTTACAAAACAAACCAAGGTTTCAGATCTGAGAATTTAGCGTTCCAATACTTCTGATCTGTCTTTCTGACCTAGGCCGGCACAAACTTAGAAACTTGTTGCGAATGCAGGAAGTCCCCAAATTTTGCGGTGCACTCTGGTTTTGTTCAGCTGGAGGCCCTTCCCTTCAGGGGTGGAACCCAGGTGTTGATAGGTTCTCTCACCTAACGGGTAATTAGCTATTCCTAATTCTTGGTCCTGATTGGTGGGGGTTTCTCTGTCCTACCAGGGAACTCCCTCCTTTGTTCCTTCTAGGTTTAAAAGTTTAATTCGATTGAACAAAACAGTTTTCAGATCAATTAGGTTAGTAAAATCCATAACCTACAAACCTAACATTTAGGTATCTACGTGCAGTTTCTACCCACATTATCTGAGAACAACTATGGCAAAGGCAGAAACAATCTTATAGATAATCCTTGGGTGTCTTTTCATTGCAGGAACTTTCAACACAGTAAAATCATTACTTCAAATGACAATCAAGTAAATGAAAAGAGTAAAAAATTAGAAGGCTAAATAAAACAAGTGAAAAGGAAACCTAGGTGCATACTTTCAGTGTTCTAAATACATAGTGTTCTAAAATCACTACTTTAAATGGTTATTTAGGTAACTTTCAGACGGTTATCCCACACATTCCTAACATCTGGTAAAAGAAAGGATGAATACACACTAAGAAACTGAGTATAAAAATACCAGCATCATCACTTGTAAATTAGATAAGGTTGATAGTCAAACATGCATATCAATAAGTTTTCCTGGAGTCCTTTGTGAGTAACAGTCCCTTAGGTGGTGGCATAGTAATTCTCGTTTTCACCCCTTGGGGGTGCTGTGGGTCCGTGCTTGAGATCCCTAGGGAATTTAGAAAGTTGTAATTTTGCCGTCCAAAGTCGTACAAATTCCGTTTTGGTATGTCTAGTTTAGTTAAAAAGAGTTCAAACGAATGGTGGTAGTTCGGAGGGGACAAGTACCTTAGAAATGTACTTTCTGTTACTTAGGATAAGAAGTTGTCCACAGGATTTTGGAGAGCCGTGCAGCTGCATTCCAGTGAAGGGTCCTGTTTTTCTCCAGGTCAAAGGAGAGAGGGGTGCTGCTCCTTGATTCAGCCGTAAATCGACTGATTTTGGGAGTTGGGGTGATAAGTGGCAGATTTACACCTCCAGCTCCAGACTCGCTGGAGCCAAAAGGCTTTTAGCTTTTGGTTGTTGATGAGTTTAAGTAAACATTCAACTTGAGGTCATGTTTCGGCCAGTGTTCGTTTCAGCCAGTGTTCGCTACAGCATAGAGCAGCTGGCCTGGGACATCTTAGCCTGGGCAAAAGCCTGAAATGGCAGCAGAAGAGATTCTACTGGCTGGGCTGCTGCCTGAACTTGGAGCACTATATTGCTGCAACCTACATATGGCCAAGAAAGGGCTACAGCAGCCTTCGCATGATCCATTAAAGCTTCATCTAACCAACTTGAACAATATGCTGCAAATCTGCCAAAAAAAAAAAATAGGAACAGTGTTCAAAGCTGGTACAATCATACCCAAGGCTCAAAGCAACTATTACAGCCCAGATAGCGAGCATGTATCGCTCCGCTGGCTTGATAATGTCGGGAACCCGCTGACTGTTTGCCATTACTGGTCCACCCTCGGACCACCCAGATTACTCTCCTGCATACAAACTTTAACTAGTTTTTAATCTCCTCAAACAGATTTTTAAATGCACAGAGACTTTTATTTTAGATAATAAACTTAGACAAATATTACAAACAATTGTGAGATAAAAATAATGACTCAGCCTGAAATAAAATAATTTGATAGAAAATGTTGTTGCTGACACTGTGCTACATTAAAATTATTTACTAAAATAATGTACAAAGTATAAAAAAGGAAGGAAGGAAAAATCAGTAAACTGGACTGTGAGTGGAAAATGAGTGATGATAAGTGGAATTTTGTCTAATATTCTCAAATCAAATCAAATCAAATCAGATTTATTGTCACATCACAAGAGTACAGGGACACAGGTGAGTGAAAAACTTGAGTGCGAGTTCCACAAATTATGCAGAGAACAGTATTTACACATAGATAAACAAAACTATAGATAGGATAGAAGAATAGATAAAACCAATTTAACTAAAATATATACATATAATCTTACACAATAACTTAAAAATAATAATATTGCACCGCGACATATAATATTGCACTGGGAATGTAGGGTGGGTGTAATCAACTATATACTATATATAGTAATGGATATTACAATGCTATGTGGATGTGCAAATAATCACGCTAGGTGTGGAGGTAGAAGATGGTACAGTAGGTGGCAGAGTATTTAGTAAAGTGCAAGGTACAGGAAGTTAAGTGGAAGCGCAGGGGGAGAGTATTGTCTTTGGATAGGTATTCAAAGTCCAGCTATGCAAGTAAAGTGCGGGAGTACAGTGGGTGCACGTACGTGTAATGGGAAGGGTTGGGCTGGGCAGAGCAGTGATTACTGGCTGTTCAATAGCCTGGTTGCATGGGGGAAGAAGCTGTCTTTGAGCCGACACGTGTGCACGTACGTGTAATGGGAAGGGTTGGGCTGGGCAGAGCAGTGATTACTGGCTGTTCAATAGCCTGGTTGCATGGGGGAAGAAGCTGTCTTTGAGCCGACTGGTTCTGGCTTTTAAGCTTCTGAGCCTCCTACCACTCGGCAGCTGAGAGAACAGACAGTGACTAGGATGGGAGGGGTCCTTCATAATCCTTCTGGATTTCCTCAGGCAGCGACTGGTGTATAAATCCAATAGGTTAGGGAGCTGAACCCCGGTGATGGACTGTGCTGTCCGCACCACCCTCTGCAGAGATTTCCTCTCACGAACAGTACAGTTCCCGTACCAGGTGGTGATGCTGCCCGTCAGGATGCTTTCCACAGTGCAGGTGTAGAAGGTCTTAAGGATGCTGGGGTTCAGGCCAAACCTCCTCAGCCTTCTGAGGAAGTAGAGGCGCTGGTGGGCCTTCTTCACCACCTGTGAGGTGTGCACTGCCCATGTCAGGTCCTCGCTGATGTGAACACCGAGAAACTTAAAGCTGCTGACCCTCTCTACCGCAGTCCCATTGATGGAAATCGATGGGTGTACTCTCTCCTGCTTCCTGAAGTCCACGATCAGCTCCTTGGTCTTACTGACGTTTAGAGAGAGGTTATTCTCCTGGCACCAGTTTTCCAGGATTTTAACCTCCTCTCTGTAGGCCGATTCATCGTTGTTGGAGATCAGGCCCACAACTGTTGTGTCGTCAGCAAACTTTGGCTTTTTGGATGACGTTGGAGCTGTGTCTAGCAGTGCAGTCATGGGTGTACAGGGAGTACAGGAGCGGGCTGAGCACACAACCCTGGGGGGCTCCGATGTTGAGGGTCAAAGAGGAGGATGTGATACTTCCCATCCTTACCACCTGCCGTCGGTCCGTCAGGAAGTTCAGGATCCAGCTGCACAGTGTGCTGTTCAGACCCAGATCCCGGAGCTTGCAGTCGAGCCTCGAAGGAACGATTGTGTTGAATGCTGAACTGTAGTCTACAAACAGCATTCTCACATACGTGTCCTTCTTTTCCAGGTGGGAGAGGGCAGTGTGCAGGGTCAGGGCGATTGCATCGTCGGTGGATCTATTCCGCCTATATGCAAATTGCAGTGGGTCCAGGGTGGCAGGCAGTGAGGAACAGATGATATCCCTGACCAGCCTCTCAAAGCATTTGCTTACGATGGAGGTCAGGGCAACAGGTCGCCAGTCGTTCAGACAGGTAATACTAGCTGTCTTTGGAACTGGCACAATGGTGGCTAGTTTGAAACTAGCTGGCACGACCGAGAGAGACAGTGAGGTGTTATAGATGTCTGCAAAAACTCCTGCTAGTTCCCTGTAGCAGGCTTTAAGCACTCTCCCGGGAATGCCATCTGGTCCTGCTGACTTGCGTGGGTTCACCCTCTTGAAGGCTTTGCACACATCAGCTACGGAGACGGAGGGGGGGTTGGGATCAGCGGTGGGCGGGGTGCTCTCCAGTGGTGCTGCAGGAATTCCGTCGAAGCGAGCGTAGAAGTTATTAAGCTCATCCGGCAGATCAGCGCTGGTACTGGGCAGAGTGCGAGAGGCAGTTTTATAGTCAGAGATTGTATTTAACCCCTGCCATAAGCTTCGTGTGTTGGCTGTGTTGAACTGTGCTTCCACTTTCATTCTGTACGCACGTTTAGCTGCTCTGATGGATTTACGGAGAGCGTAGTTGGATTGCTTGTACTCCTCCGTATTTCCCGCTCTGAATGCAGCGCTGCGTGCGCTGAGGGCGGAGCGAACCTCACAGTTCAGCCAGGGCTTCTGATTGGGGTAAACGCAGACTTGTCTGCAGGGCACTACGTCATCCACACACTTGCGTATGAAGGCGGTGACTGTGTCTGCGTACTCGTCCACGCTGCCCGACGAATCACGGAACATTTCCCAGTCCACATGATCAAAACAATCCTGCAGCATAGCGTCTGATTGGTCAGACCAGCGGCGCACCTCCCTGGTAGTGACCGGCCCCCGTTTCAGCTTCTGCCTATAGGTGGGCAGGAGCAGGATGGAGGAGTGATCTGATTTGCCGAACGGGGGTCGGGGGAGGGATTTGTAACAGTTCCGGATGCTGGAGTAAACATGGTCTAAAATCCTGTCTTTCCGAGTGAAACATGTTACGTGCTGGAATAATGTCGGACAGTAGGTTCGCAGGTTATTCCGATTAAAGTCCCCCGCAACAATAAGTGCAGCCTCCGGGCGCGCGGTCATCTGCTTGCTGATAGCCTCGTGTAGCTTCCCGAGCGCGAGGTCCTGCGGGGGGATGTACACCACGGCCAGACAGAGTCCCATTATCTCACGGGGCAGCCACGCCGGCCGGCAAAACACGATGAGATATTCCAAATCCGGCGAGCAGAAAGACTCGATGAAATGTACATTCCTCCGATCACACCAAGCGTTATTGATCAGAAAACATACACCTCCTCCTTTGCTTTTCCCGGAGAGCTGCTTGGTTCTATCGGCATTATCAGGGACCTCATCGGATAACCACGTTTCTGTGAGGCAGATAACGCTGCAGTCCCGGATCTCTCGCTGGAAGGCGACCCGTGCATGAAGCTCACACAACTTGTTTTCCAAGGACTGCACGTTAGCCAGTAATATGGTGGGAAGAGGCGGCCGATGGGCACGTCGTCTGAGTCTGACGAGCACGCCGGCTCTCTTGCCTCTTTTCCGGCGTCTTCGACGGGTGCGTGGCCGGGCGGCCCATATGAGTGGCGCCTCTCCAGTGTTAGCAAACAAAGGATCGGCGTTATGGAACTCAAAGTCCGGTTTCCGGTGAGTGATCGACGATCTGATTTCCAGAAGTGTTTGTCGGTCGTAGGTGATAAAACCAGTAACATTTAGTGCAAAAAGAGTGAAAAACAAACACAAAAACAACAAAAAACTGCAAAAGTAAGCGGGAGCTCGCAACACGGCAGCCATACTCGGCGCCATCTTGAACATAAAACCTGAATATTCAGAACATAAAATTCTGAATAAACATCTGTGGGCCGCCCAGAAACACTGAGCAAAACGCCAGTGAATTACCGATAGCGGGCAGACAGTGGTCCACTATCCTCTTGCTATTAGGGAAGGTGGATCTACCGAAGTTGTTACAATGTTGTTGTTGCAGATACAAAAAACCTTATCTTAGCAGTGAAAAGTGTTAGAGCA
The DNA here is from genome assembly GCF_904425465.1 of Colossoma macropomum. NCBI lineage: Eukaryota > Metazoa > Chordata > Actinopteri > Characiformes > Serrasalmidae > Colossoma > Colossoma macropomum. The sequence goes on from NW_023494786.1 coordinate 18,510,773, forward strand.
GTTGAGTATGTACATTTGCAATTAAAATACTGATTGGGAAAAAAGTATCATTGATTATCGTAATAAATATACAGTATAACATGTACTGTATTTTGTACATATATAAATATGTATGAAAATTTGTGCAAAAGTCCCTTTTTAATTTACTTAATTAAAATGTGAGTGTAGACATTACTGAGAAGACTGTAACCTTGTAAATTCACATAGGACACTGACAGAGGTCATATTATAATAGATGTAAAGTCACTTGGTGAGTTGTTTAGGAAACTGTGCTCAGGATATTGTGCCTTTAGGGAGTCATCCCCAGTTTCTCATTTATAAACATCACATGTCAGTCTTCAAATATCTGTATATATGTAAAAAAGCCAGGCATAGAATGAAACTGGCTAAAGGATGTTCAACATGATTTACAATGTTTGCTTAATTGCTAAATAGCTGATTGTGAACATTTTAAACCAGTAAGGGATACCTGCACAAGAGAAGGTTGGAATCATTCAGGGTATTCTTATTTTGCTTTGGATTGATTTAGTTAAGGTAATAATTTTAAGGTGTTTTAAAACCTTGCCAACTGCTTTTATATCCAAATGTACTGAGAAGAAGTGATGGAAAATTTCTCCGGACAGTTTATGTTTGTGCTTCGTGGACTGAATGACTCAAAGACAAACAAACACATTTACTTTTCATTTGGCCTTGTTGTCTATATTGTGACGCTGTTTGTAAATTTGACATTAATTATTACAATCATTCTGAACAAAACACTCCATGAACCCATGTACCTGTTTATTTGCAATTTGTATGTAAATGGAATATGTGGTGCTTCTGCTTTCTATCCAAAGATTCTTGCTGATCTTTTTTCAGACTCTAATGTTATTTCATATACAGGGTGCCTGTTACAAATATACATCATTTACTGTTATATTTTCTGTGAACTCACATGTTTAACAGCCATGGCATATGACCGATATGTAGCCATTTGTAAACCTTTGGAATATCACAACATCATGACACACCAGAAGGTGGTAAATTTGCTGACTTTTATCTGGTTCTTCTCCATACTAGAAACATCTGTTGGGACTGTACTAACAAGCCAGCTACGCTTATGTGGTAATGACATTGACAAGCTATACTGCTTTAACTGGGATGTTGTTAAGCTTTCCTGCACAGATGTCACTGTGAACAATGTTTATGGATACATTGTGATATTCTCTCATGTTTTCCAAGCTGTGTTCATCATTATTTCATATATTCGCATCGTCAGAGCGTCTATGAAGTCCAAGACGGAGCGAGTTAAATTCATGCAGACTTGCATTCCTCATTTAATCACCCTCATGAACTTCACCATTTCTATGGTATTTGATGTTTTGTGTGTTATTAGATCATATGTGTGCTCGCTATGGCAAAGGTCAGGAACTGCAAGCTCTGCGGAACATCTTGGGAATAGAGTTTCTTGTTGTGCCTCCTCTCCTAAACCCCATTATATATGGGTTAAAAATGACCCAGATACGACGGCAATTTGTAAAATTGTACAGCCACAAACTCAAAGCAGTGCAACAGAACTGAAATTGATTCTAGAATAATTCATCTTCATGTAGGTCGTTTCCTTTTTTCATTTCTTTTTTTCCAAGTATTCAGGGTCTGGCATGACACAAGAATACTGCAAATCTGAGAATGAAAGTCGAGGTTTACACTGCTAAACAGACCTTATAAATTTGAAAATTTACATTTGATCTATCTGATCAGGGGTGATTAGGAGACTAGATGTCAGCATTAAGGGAAAACTTTAAAAACCTTAAGATGTCTAAGGCTGTATTTGCTTTGTTCCAGCACATCAATGCACCACAGCAAATAACATTTGTTTTCAGGGGGAAGCATTGATTCTGGTGCATGATCAATAAAGTTTTGTTTTTCAAATACTTCCATACAACATGGAAGACCACCGGCAATAGCTCATATATTTAAAAGTGACTGATTACCCCAGAAATGTGAAATTCAAGCAGGAAAATGATTGGATGTTAATGTATTGAAATACTTGATGTTGACTGTAATCAATGACCTAAATATTAATCTGTCCAAGTTTGATTTTTATTTGTTCATGAAATTAGGTTTTGGTTAAATGATCCATATTATGCTGACTTTCTGATTATTAAAAATGTATATATACATATATATATATAAATAAAATTTAAAAAAGCATTAATCATATAAATGTTGCCTTAGCAAGATTACATTTCAGTTGAATTTCACAGGGAACTCTCTTGTAAAACCCACATGCAGCCGACTGCAGAGGGAATATGCATTCACATGTGTGAACATGCCTGAGCAGTGTAAATGCAGAGTTAGATCACAAATATAAAGAACAGCGTAACCAGCATGTCTATATTATCAAGTTGGTTTTGACAAAATGTCAGATAAAAACAACTTTTTCAGTTGTCTTATTTGCATCATGCTATACCATGAAATGGATTAGAGTGATTTTACATCTTATTCATGTGGTTGATAGCCTGTTGTTTCCTCTGCCTTTTAAATGCTTAAACTATTTTGCTGTTCAATATTCTTTTTACATAAAAGCCAATAATGAATGAACACTTTCAGATTATGTAAAAACACATTTAAAAGCGAATCCAGACAGCTCATTTAATGTGCACTGGCTAATATACAAATATTTACATCAGAAAGAGAGAGCAAATTGCACGGGATGGTGGCAGAACAGCTAATCTTGCTTGTAGCCGAGCATAAAAGCTTATATGACAAGCGCATGCTGACTAAAAAATGTGTAAGAAAATATGTGGCAGACCACAGCTATGAATGACGGTGAGTACATTACAGCACCTGTATATAACCATAGTTCATTCTATCCTTTTTGATGAGAGGAGCAACAAGCAGGAGCAGAGCCTCGAATTCCCCCACTGAAACAAGGAAATACCTGCAGAATAGCTCATTATGCTGCTTCATCTAGCTCTTGTAAGAGGTGGTGGAACTCCCCATGTTAATGTTTTTGCAGAATGGGATGCACCCAGTGTATGCAGCAAAAAAAAAGTTTTAAGTTTTGTTAAAAGATATGTATATATATATATATATATATATATATATATATATATATATATATATATATATATATATATATACTTGGTGTGAATGTGCCTTAATAGGGGCAAACACCAGAATGGACAGAAGTAACACCTAAGGGACCCACCATCATGGACGCTGGAGTGGACTGGGACAGCCTCTGGTTATGTGAAGGGCTGTTATACCACATGTGATAGGAGCAGGTGCTCGGTAAATGTGTCTGGCAGTGACTGGTGCTGCACATTCTGCATAAAGCAGTGTTGAGTGCAGTGAATGGGAGAGCTGGCATGGGGCATCTTAGCCTGCTCAAGAGCCTGAACTGGCTCCAGAAGAGATTCTGCTGGCTGGGCTGCTGCCTGAACTTGAAGCACTATGTACACTGCTGCAACCTATAGCCATCGCACAACTTGTTAAAGTCCTTCTGCTCCAGTGCTTCATTTCCCAAAGGAAAGAGTAGCCGTGGATGTCCTAGGACCCTTTCTCATCACTGAGGCTAGGAACCGCGACATGCATGGTCATGCATTATTTCACTGAATGGCGAGGTGTATGTGGTCCTGGACCAGAGTGCAGCCACAAGTTTTCTACCAATTCAGCATGCCAGAGAAACGTTACAATGACTAGGGATGCAAGTTAAAGTCAACAGTCATGGCTGAGGTTTGCAACCAGTTGGGCATCAGGAAGACCCGGACCACACTGCTCCACCCACAGGGTGATGGTCTTGTTAAGCATTTTAAGCAAACACTCACTACTCAGCTGGCCATCGTCACTGACCAGCACCAGTACAATTGGGACTGACATTTGCCCATGGTCCTGCAGGCTTGCCTTTCTATTGTGCAGGAGTCATCTGGGTTCACTCAAGCTCTCCAATACTGTCTCTATGCAGTAAACCAGCTTGCCACGGGGCATTAGGGCAAGGCCAGTGCCCATCAGAAATGGGCATATGACTTGCGCTGTCAAGTGCAACCGCTGTTGTTTGGAATGTGAGGGTGGCTGTACAACAGTCTGTACATCAGTCACCCTGATTGTGTCCCTGTGTGGCAAAAGAACGCCTAGGCTAAGAAGCATATTGGGTCCAGGTGGGGCAGTGGACTGTTGTAGTTCCTAGGTACAGACATGCCCTCTACCGGCCCCATAAATGGAAGACCATGCCAGGCCAGGTGGAACCGTTAAGATCCATTATCCACAAATGGAGAAAACTTGTAACAGTTGTGAACCTTCCCAGGAGTCGCTGGCCCACCTAAATTTCACTAAGAGCACATTAATGACTCATCCGGGAGGTAACTCAAGAACCCAGACAAACATCTAAAGAACTGCTGGCCTCACTTGCCTCAGTTACAGGGGAACTCCACCGATTTTGCAAAAATGACTTAATCATTCAACGGTTTAGATATGAACAAAATCATTCAGAGTGGTTAGGTGTAAAATGTGCCTTTCTAGAGAAATTTACCACGTCAAAATTGTTCACCATTTTAGTACTAGGAACCACATTGTTATGTCTACACTACAAATATTATAATTTTATCTGCCATCCAAAATGATCAGTGAACTTACATGTGTCTTTTTTTTACATGTGTCAATTTTTTATAAATAAAACTGATAATGGTAAAACAGTGCTAAGTTCAAAATTGATGTTTTCTTTGGGTACTGTTTGTTCCTTACAATGCCCTGCATGTACCTCTCCACATTTTGTGTTGTTTGGGTTGATGGCATTGCATAGTGTCAACAAAACTCACAGCTGATGTGAGTAACGTTATTCATCAGAGGAGCTGCAATAGATCTTGCTGGTTTATTGTTCAGAGTGGTGGTGAACTGCGCCGTACCAGGATGCAAAAATAAATGGAGAAACACAGTTCGGTGCATTTTTTTCAGTTGCCGTTACAAGTACCAGAAATCCTAAAGTTGTGGCTACTTGTTTTGAAGCTACACATAAATACCAAAGTCGAACAACTTCACTGACGAAGACTAACTTACTCAAGACCAGTAAAAAAAAATGCAAAGCAGATTTCTTCAAATGTGGGCTGCTAAAGAAATCTGCTGTGGCCTCTGTTGTATTTTCCACTACAGAAACTGGAATCAAGGTGAGAAACATTTGTGAGTGAAATAAATTAGTCATTGTTAGCCACTGTGGTATTGTAATGAATATATTACTATTATAATCAATAAGAAATCTATAATCATATGCTAAAAAGTTGATTAACAAAAGTGTATTAATCCTCTAACTAAGGATAGGCCTTGCTGTGTGTAGGTTAGGGGATTTTGCATTGGAGAGTCCAGAAGTTCAGAAGCATCTAGAAGCTAGTGTACTTTGTTGTGAGGGCAAGCTGACCCCCAAAGAGTGAGGTAAGCTGATAGGGAACCAGTCATATGATTTATTAAAGAACTGAAATATAGTTATAGAACAGATTAGTGTTTAATTATCCATATGTTGGGGCTCTGAGCGAGCGGGAATCGCGCTTAGTCCCGACATAAATTGGCGGCCCTGTTACGGGTACCAGTGATAAACCTGACAGATCGTTATCAGCACCAGATTGCTAGGACTGCCATCGTGGGCCACCATGTGACTCTGTGACAAAAGTCTGTCCACAGCGCGCGCTTGAGAGAAAAAAGTAAGCAGACACCTGTTATAAAAGTTCTGCTATATATGTGTGGACAGGCTTTGCTTACTGGGTTATGTGGTCGCTTATATTAAATGAAAATATTTTAAAGACAGATTTTTAACTGTGTTGAAGAGATAATAGAGTGATAAGAGTAGTGAGCCGTATTAGAAGGGAGAAAATGTAAAAGAAAAAAGAAAAAATAATAAAAAGGATAGTAATAGTTAGAAAAGACAGAGTGGACAAATTAAGTAGTTTTATGTTGTGTGTGAAAATAATATAGTGATTGGAGCGAGCCGCTGGTTGACAAAAAACAGCGCGCCAGAGAAATACAGAGACTGAGATAAAGTGAGAACAAAAAGCATGCTACAGAGAGAAAAGCGCTGAGAGATAAATGTTATGTGTATGTCTGTGTGTTTTGTCTGAAAGTGTGGCCATACAAAAAATCGTAAAAAGAAAAAAATATAGAAAAACTTCTGAAGATATGACTGCAGTGGTATGTGAAAACTAGGAGACAGGCTCCTTCTCTACATAAGTGTAGATGTGTGTATTACAACATTGAGAAGATCTGTTAGAGAGGACCAGATAAGTTTAATACCAGCCGCACTTGTGCGTGAGTACGTGCCAGTGCTGTCATTCAAAGCTATAAAAAATTGCTGTTGGAAAAAAAAAGGAAACTGTAAACTACTAAATGACTGAAATATAGGAGAACTTAAAAATACAGATGAAACTTAAAAGTAAGGTCAAATATAAGCAACTGACAATAACAGCCGTATCAATGATATAATGGAAGTTATTTGAGATATGGATAGGACCTGCTTTGATTTACATAAATAAAGCGTGGCTGACGAAGTATATATATAAAAAAAAAGCTCACAGTTCATCAATAGAGAGTAAAGTGATTGTATTAAAATATTGTCCACAGTGATTTTATGAATAATCAATTTGTAATGGAGACACAAGGTGTTCAAACTCAATTTTGGCTTGAAAAAACTTACAAAGATGCAGAAGGCAGAGAGTTGGCAATCATCAGTGTTGATTAGTGAAAAATTATGGCAGCTGACCCAAGTGGCTTAATCGGGATTAAGTGCAAACTGTGTTCCTCTCCATAGGTTGAAAGGGAGAATTAAACTGATTTGGAGCAAAAAACATCTAGCTCCATTGTTAAATACAATATTAAATAGTCAAACCCCTTTAGTGGCTGAAATTAAATTTGAGCGATGCAGAGAGCTTGAGATACACCTTACTGTCGAAAAAAGAGAGGTTCAACGGAAGAAAAAATTGTGGGAGAGAGAAAAGGCAGCTACTTTAGGATGGCACGCTCCACTACACTGGATAAAATTACGAGAAACTGACCCCTTGCATAAGAGTTTATGGCCTAACTCAACGCTAGTGCAACATGTATTTAGAAGTTCAAGAGATGAGCTGTTTAAAGGAGATTACTTTAAAGATTTCCCTTGGAAAAAAAAGATTGCTGTGTGTGAAACATGGTTGGTGAAGAATTCGAGAACATGGAAAGAATAAGAGAATAAGAGAAAGAGATAGAAGGAGAAGACAGAAAAGTGAAAGAAGAAGAGACTGAGATGGAATGAAAGAGAGAGAGAAGATAGAAAGATAATGAGAGAGAGAAACAGAGATAAGGAGAAGGAAAAATGGAAAGAAGAAAAGAAAGAGAGAAGAAAGGAAAATAAGATGGAATTCAAATAGTGATTGATATGTAAAAATAAAAGAAAGTAAATGAAAATGAGAGGATTTTTTGGAAAATAAGGGAAATTATCAATGTATGAGTATTAACCTGTCGCCTTGGCAGGTAAAAAGTTGCAGCAGAGAGAGAGAGAGAGAGAGAGAGAGAGAGAGAGAAGCAAGGAAGGGGGGGCTCTTAGCAGCGGACTATGAGATAACACACACACAAGCACTTCAAGGACAGCAATTAATCTAGTACAGCTGCAGCACACACACACACACACACACACACACACACACACACAGGCAGCTCCCAGTCTGCACAGAGAGGTTACAATGCAGATTATTTTACTAATTAAAGGAAAATAAATATATTATGGGAAACACATCAACCAAGTTATAACAAAAGAAAGAAGTAACACGTTTCAGTTTGTTAATTAAAGGTATTGTATCAGGTTTAGAAGCGGCATCATTCACATATGAGAAAGCAACATCCATAACAATGCTACGCCTGATCAAGGTATACCACATCATTGTGAATAGTTAACCACAACCTTCTTAAAGCCTAGAGAAGATTTATATAGTGAACCACTATCAAATAGTGAGTTAATTTTGTTTGTGGATGGATCATGATTTGCATATGGCATAAAATTAGTTCTGACAATGGCAAACACTTTGTTAATAAAGTTATTGCAACAATCACACAGGCATTACGCATCAAGCATAGACTTGGATGTGTTTATCATCCACAATCACAGGGTATGGTTGAACGCCAAAATGGTGTTCTTAAGGCCAAAATTGCTAAGCTATGTGAGGCGAGTGGACAGAAAATTAATTGGCTAAATGCCTTACCATTAGCCCTAATGAGCATGCGAATGTCGACTAATTGTAATACGCATCTGACTCCGCATGAGATGCTTACTGGACGGCCAATGCCAGTAACTTACTTGAGGGCACCTACTAAAGGTCCCCGGCTCGAGCAATTGCGAGATGAATTGCACGATTATGTTACATATTTGACTAAAATTCATAGGGAGATTTTTCGTGACGTTAAAGGTGCTACTGAAGGACGAAGATCAGAGATTAGAGAGGAGAAACTGAAAAAAGTGCTTCCAGGTGATTATGTCTATATAAAAACCTTCAAAAAAGGCTGGCAACAACCACGATGTGAAGGTCCTTTCAAGGTGATCCTTGCTACCCCAACTGCAGTTAAAGTGGAAGGCCGAAAAGTGTGAATTCACTTGAATCATTGTTCAGCTGCTCCAATAGCACTCAGACCCTCAGAACCAGTCCAGCCAGAGGGACAGGACAGCCAAGACGACTCTGCAGGGGAAGGACCAAGTGGATTCTCAAGACCGCGAACCAGTGCAGCAGCCCGCAAGGAATTGAGGCCTCCTGATAGAGAGGACAGTGACGGCCCGGATTCTGAGCCAGAAGACTTAGATCCACTGTCAGAACCAGACTCACCAGACACAGACTAAGGTAGGACAAAGGAGGGTGTGCAGGAGCCCAGTTGAGGTGGGAAGAGTGCTGATAGGGCATGCCTGCACTCTGAGCACCAATATACTACAAGAAGGGTAAATGCTCCCCCTGCTTGCCAGAATCTTTCACACACACACACACACATTAGCACATACATATCCACAAACATGTTGCAGATTTCAGTTTCATTGCTAGCCATCACATCCCTTATCAGTTGCACGGTGTTAACGTTGACAATTACTGAGGGCCCAGATGCTACTTATGCCCAACAATTGATAACTGCAGATAAATATATGTGTGTAAGCCCTACATATCAGCATGACCCTTCTTGGGTCTGTAGGCGATGGGATGAAGTATGGTGGAATACAGGTGTTAATGGTTACACTTACAGACAGTCTACATCCAAATGGAAACAATTCCAGAATAGCCTTATTCAAGGTGGTAGCACACACCCATGCTCAAAGAACTGTAATCCACTATATCTCACCATTAACTATGCGACTGCACTGATGAATGGGACGTTCGGCCTAGGAGCGGATGTCTCAGGCAGAGACCCAATAGGTAGATTTAAAATTGTAGTGCTTAAGCCAAACACCACTACTTCACCTACAGTTGTTCCAGAAATCAAGACTCTTTCCTTTAGAGACTCTGATGATGTGATAGCAGTAGACACTGGATTTAAAGATACAAATAAATGGACTGATTGGATACATTACACTGCACTCACCCTAGGTGCAAAAAATTGCTATGCATGTTCCACAGCTAAGCCATTGCTGACATCATCACCATTCCAGCACTGATAGATGACTATAACTGTACACTTTGTTTGTTGACTTTACTGTCTAGTAGGGTACTTCCAAACGACTCTGACTGTGCTGATATGCATTGGAAATTTCCACTAGTAAAAAAGATGGGACATATCCCACCCCGGTTCGAACCTGGTAAAGGGAATTACACGTTTCACTCGACATGATATAGATGGTAAAGACGTAGGACGCTTTCCCCACTGTGCACTCACTTACAATACGACTGATATCCCAACTATGAATTTTTCCACTATGTTAGTTGCTAGAGCAGATGTTTGGTGGTACTGTAAAACAACCACCCTAAGGCCTACCCTGCCCAAGAATTGGAAGGGCACATGCGCCCTTGCAGTACTTACTATGTCTGTAGCTATAATCACCTTACATGACAATACAGCTCACCATAGACGCAAGAGATCAGCTTCTGTTCCTGGCAGTTTTGACAACACCATTTACATTTATGCTATTGGGGTCCCTAGAGGGGTCCCTGATGAATTCAAAGCGAGAAATCAAATAGCAGCAGGCTTTGAGTCAGTTTTATTGTGGTGGTCTACTACTAACAAGAATGTAGACTGGATCAATTCCATCTATTACAACCAACAGCGATTCATTAATTACACTAGAGATGCTGTTACAGGACTAGCTGACTTCTGGAGAGGCTCATCGACACGGCCCTAACGAAGAAGGACGCAAGAAATCCTCTCACTAAGGATAGGCCTTGCTGTGTGTAGGTTAGGGGATTTTGCATTGGAGAGTCCCTGAAGTTCAGAAGCATCTAGAAGCTAGTGTATTTTGTTGTGAGGGCAAGCTTACCCCCAAAGAGTGAGGTAAGCTGATAGGGAACTAGTCATAATCAGTTTTGGAACCAGTTTAGAGCTAATTGGTAGCCTTGAAAGGATGGGGGCAGCTTGGATAGCTGAGCATGGAAAGTTTTTACAAAATCAAGGACAGGTGCGGATGGAAATAAGGGTTTCCAACTGAAGTGTAGACTTAAGAAATAATGGGAACCAAAATGATATGAGAAAAGGTGAGAGGGAGAAACAGGATATAAATCAATGTAAATGCAAATATAAATCAAAATAAAATGATGTTTCTGTAATGTACTTTGCATTTGGCTGTCCGGAAGCCATCTTGCCACCTGAAGCTTAAAAAAAGAAGAGGGCCTTTTCCTTCCTCCAAAAAGAACTCAACGACTGAAGTCTTTTATTCAACTTTCTTTTATTTTTGACTGAACTTTATTTCATTTTGCATCTTTGATGAGAACAAGCAATCAGATTTATTAAAGATCTGAAATATAGTTATAGAACAGACTAGTGTTTAATTATCCATATGTTGGGGCTCTGAGCGAGCGGGAATCGCACTTCCGTTAGCCTACAACAGACTGTCTAAAGTGGGCCACACAATAAAATAACTATCTGCCTCGCTCTCCTACCTCATAAACTGGTAAACAGAGTAGCACATAGTTTGTTGTTGACACCACCAGTCTCCATTCGCCCTGGGTTGTTCTGCTTCAGCCCCGGTGAGATCAGTCTCTCTCTTCCTTTTTTGATCTCTCTTCTTCAAGCCTCAGCAACTCATTTGTGTATTCTGGTTCAAATCGATATGGCTCTATGACATTTTAGAAACAGACCTCCGTTCATGCGCATTGATCTCAGTTGAGAATGTGGTTTTGAGAGGAAACGCAGAAGTGATTCTGGAGTAATAGTTTATTTGCGAATGCAGACCATGCCTTGGTAAGTGAGATAATGAGAGGAGGGGAACTCTGAGGAAATTTTGGGCTGGAGTTCAGAACGGCTTCTGTGGATCACGAGAAGGCCGACCCCCCTATCAAAGATCAAGTGCAGGCGTGGACAAGGTGGAGGAGAAGGGGAGGAGGAGGGGTGTGAAATTTCGTCACGAGTAGGAGGAGTGAAGGACTGGTATTAATAGGAAGCTGAAATTGGGAAGGAGGAGTTTAGGCGTGGTCTTTCCTCAAACTTTAGTTATGTCATAATTCCATTATATGAAATACAATTATGCCAAAACTTTATTACAAAACTATCGCAAAACAATGTCTCGGGTATCAAGCAACACATTCATAACCATTTTGTATAATAACTTAATGGGATGTAGCTTTTAGAGCCATTAAATGCTTCAGACATCTGGTTCTCAATTTTGACTCTGTAAATTTCTCTAGAAAGGTGCATTTCACACTGAACCACTCTGAGTGATTTTGTTTACATCTAAACCATTGAATGATTGAGTAATTTTGTGAAATCGGTGGAGCTCCCCTTTAAGGTCAATGTACACGATTCCACAATAAGAAAGACACTGGGCAAAAATGGCATCCATGGGAGAATTACAAGGCACAACCACCGCTGACCAAATAGAACACAAAGGTTCTTCTCACATTCGCCAAAAAACATCTAGGTGACCCCCAAGACTTTTGGGATAATATTCTGCGGCCTACAGAGTCGAAGGTGGAACTTTTGCTACATTTGATGTAAAGCTAGCACTGCATTCCACCATAAGAGCATCATACCATCAGTCAAATATGGTGGTGGTTGTGTAATGGTCTGGGGTGGCTTTGCTTCTGCAGGACCTGGATGTCGTAACTGATGGACCCATGAATTCTGCTCTCTATGAGAAAATCCTGAAGGAGAATGTCCGCCAGTCAGTTTGTAATATAAAGCTAAAGCAAATGGCTCAAAAAAAAAGAAAATTAAGGTTTTGGAGTAGCCGAGTCAAAGTCCTGACTTGAATCCCATTGAGATGCTGTGGCAGGTTAAATTAAAACATTTCTGCAAAGAAGAGAGAAAGAAAAAAATCCTCCACAGCGATGACTCATCGTAAGTTATCACAAACATTTGATTGCAGTTGTTACTGCCAAGGGTGGCACAACCAGTTATTATGTTTTGGGGGCAATAACTTTTTTTACATAGGTGATATAGGTTTTAAATAAATCTTTATCTTGAGTGAATGGAATGATCATTTAAAAGCTGAATTTTTTGTTTACTTGTGTTGTCTTTATCTTATATTAAAATTAGTTGTAAACATCACTTGTCAGACTCCAAATATCTATATAAGCAATGATGCCAGGCATAGAAAGTGACTGGCTAGGGACACACCGCACCACTTACAATGTCCAATCAGTTGCTATCAGCCTGCTGTGGACACTGTATGTCAAGAACAGAAAACTGTACAGACGTTGCTGTAAATCAGTCAGGTGGTTCTTATTTTATGCTAGTTTAGGTCAGGACAATTATGCTTTTAAGACCATTTAAAAGCGTGACATCAATTTTTGTATTCAAATGTACTAAGAAAATGCTGGACAATTCCTCTAAAGAGTTCATGTTTGTGCTTCATGGACTGAATGACTCAAGGACAAACAAACACATTTACTTTGCGTTTGGTCTTGTTGTTTATATTGTGACTCTGTTTGTGAATCTGACTCTAATTATCACAATCATTCTGGAAAAAACACTTCATGAACCCATGTATCTGTTTATATGCAATTTGTATGTGAATGGAATATGTGGTGCTTCTGCTTTCTATCCAAAGATTCTTGCTGATCTTTTTTCAGACTCTCATGTTATTTCATATACAGGGTGCCTGTTACAAATGTACATCATTTACTGTTATCTTTTCTGTGAATTCACATGTTTAACAGCCATGGCATATGACCGATATGTAGCCATTTGTAAGCCTTTAGAATATCACAACATTATGACATACAAGACAGTGGTAAATTTGCTGGTTTTTATCTGGCTATTTTCCTTACTACAGGTATCTGTTGCAACTGTACTGACAGTGCAAACACCTTTATGTGGTAATGACATTGACAAGCTTTACTGCTTTAACTGGGATGTTGTTAAGCTTTCCTGCACAGATGTCACTGTGCACAATATATATGGGTACATTGTAATGTTTTTTCAGGTTTTTCAAGCTGTGTTCATAATTATTTCATACATTTGCATCATCAGGGCTGCGTTGAAGTCCAAGACAGAGCGAGTTAAATTCATGCAGACTTGTCTGCCACATTTAATCACCCTCATGAACTTCACCATTTCTGTGTTATTTGATGTTTTGTGTGCTCGCTATGGCAAAGGTCAGGAACTGCAAGCTCTGCGCAACATCTTGGGAACAGAGTTTCTTGTTGTGCCTCCTCTCCTAAACCCCATCATATACGGGTTAAAAATGAATCAGATACGTTTCCGGTTTATGCAACTGTACAGTTACAGACTCAAAGCAGTGGAACAGAGCTTAAATTGATTCTAGACAGATTGTTTTTCTTAATGCAGGTCCTGTAGAGGAACCTTGATATCAATTTCTTCAGACAAGAACAGATCTGATATGAATGGCATGACACAGCTGCATTTCAGATATGAATACAGCAGTGGAGGTGTCCACTACTAAAGAGCAGTTTTCTCTGGGAGTTTCCAGACCTTAGAATTAAACATTTACGTCTGGCATATGTGATATAACCTGGATGGAAGAATAAGCATCAACATTAGGGGTATAACAATGTGAACATTGTGAAAACATTGTGATGACAATGCATTGTGGGGAACGGACATTCTATTAATTGCAATTGAATGCAACCTCATTGTTTGAAAATCAAAGCTTACAAATGATCAGCACCAACAACTCACTCCGGCAGTCCTCCTGCCCACCAGCTTTACTGTCATTAGCAAGTTGTGCAACAACATTATTATAGTCATTTTCCTTCATTTGAATTTTGCTTGAAATATTGCAACAGTAATAAATCATGAACCCAGTATGATATTTAATCATAGGCTATATTTAATCATATTGTTAAACCCATAATCAACATTTATAATTCTTTTGTGTTAAGCTTAAGATGTCCAAAAATGTATGTATATATATATATATATATATATATATATATATATATATATATATCATATATATATTATTAATCTGACCAAAATAAAATTTTGCAGCTTCTTTAGTTGCATCACTGAACATCATGCTGTGTCCTCAGTTGCTAATGCTGAAGTTACATAGTTGTTCAACCTGATTTTGAAATAAAGATTTAAAGAAATAAAATTATATGAAAAACACATTTTTCTTTTTATTCTTTTTCATCATGAGGCCTAATATGGCCTCTTTCCTCTTTTACTTTTGCTTAAGTTTACTTTCATCAAATGGTTTTTATTTATTCTATGCTTTTTTGTGATTTTGAGATATAGTTCAATGGTTGGCTAGACATTTGGTCATACAGGAAACAGCAGATGATACCTAAAATACTACCACTTATGGAAATTTGAATTAAAGATAAATATTAAATGTGTGGTGCCAGTGGGGAATCAGCATTGGCAATTATTTTTAGTCTAAGATTAGTCAAAACCTTCCCAGGAGTCACTGGCCCACCTAAATTTCACCAAGAGCACATTAATGACTCATCCAGGAGGTAACTCAAGAACCCAGACGAACATCTAAAGAACTGCTGGCCTCACTTGCCTCAGTTTCAGGGGAACTCCACCGATTTTGCAAAAATGACTTAATCATTCAACGGTTTAGATATGAACAAAATCATTCAGAGTGGTTAGGTGTAAAATGTGCCTTTCTAGAGAAATTTACCACGTCGAAATTGTTCACCATTTTAGTACTAGGAACCACACTGTTATGTCTACACTACAAATATTATAATTTTATCTGCCATCCAAAATGATCAGTGAACTTAAATGTGTCTTAATTTTTTTATAAATCACGCTGATAATGGTAAAACAGTGCTAAGTTCAAAATTGATGTTTTCTTTGGGTACTGTTTGTTCCTTACAATGCCCTGCATGTACCTCTCCACCTTTTGTGTTGTTTGGATTGACGGCATTACACAGTGTCAACAAAACTCACAGCTGATGTGAGTAACGTTATTCATCAGAGGAGCTGCAATAGATCTTGCTGGTTTATTGTTCAGAGTGGTGGTGAACTGCGCCGTACCAGGATGCAAAAATAAATGGAGAAACACAGTTCGGTGCATTTTTTTCAGTTGCCGTTACAAGTACCAGAAATCCTAAAGTTGTGGCTACTTGTTTTGAAGCTACACATAAATACCAAAGTCGAACAACTTCACTGACAAAGACTAACTTACTCAAGACCAGTAAAAAAAAATGCAAAGCAGATTTCTTCAAATGTGGGCTGCTAAAGAAATCTGCTGTGGCCTCTGTTGTATTTTCCACTACAGAAACTGGAATCAAGGTGAGAAACATTTGTGAGTGAAATAAATTAGTCATTGTTAGCCACCGTACACATATCAGTGTTAGCCGTTAGCTTACAACAGACTGTCTAAAGTGGGCCACACAATAAAATAACTATCTGCCTCGCTCTCCTACCTCATAAACTGGTAAACAGAGTAGCACATAGTTTGTTTTTGACACCACCAGTCTCCATTCGCCCTGGGTTGTTCTGCTTCAGCCCCGGTGAGATCAGTCTCTCTCTTCCTTTTTTGATCTCTCTTCTTCAAGCCTCAGCAACTCATTTGTGTATTCTGGTTCAAATCGATATGGCTCTATGACATTTTAGAAACAGACCTCCGTTCATGCGCATTGATCTCAGGTGAGAATGTGGTTTTGAGAGGAAACACGGAAGTGATTCTGGAGTAATAGTTTATATATAAAATACAATTATGCCAAAACTTTATTACAAAACTATCGCAAAACAATGTCTCGGGTATCAAGCAACACATTCATAACCATTTTGTATAATAACTTAATGGGATGTAGCTTTTAGAGCCATTAAATGCTTCAGACATCTGGTTCTCAATTTTGACTCTGTAAATTTCTCTAGAAAGGTGCATTTCACACTGAACCACTCTGAGTGATTTTGTTTACATCTAAACCATTGAATGATTGAGTAATTTTGTGAAATCGGTGGAGCTCCCCTTTAAGGTCAATGTACACGATTCCACAATAAGAAAGACACTGGGCAAAAATGGCATCCATGGGAGAATTACAAGGCACAAACCACCGCTGACCAAATAGAACACAAAGATTCTTCTCACATTCGCCAAAAACATCTAGGTGACCCCCAAGACTTTTGGGATAATATTCTGCGGCCTACAGAGTCGAAGGTGGAACTTTTGCTACAAAGCTAGCACTGCATTCCACCATAAGAGCATCATACCATCAGTCAAATATGGTGGTGGTTGTGTAATGGTCTGGGGTGGCTTTGCTTCTGCAGGACCTGGATGTCGTAACTGATGGACCCATGAATTCTGCTCTCTATGAGAAAATCCTGAAGGAGAATGTCCGCCAGTCAGTTTGTAATATAAAGCTAAAGCAAATGGCTCAAAAAAAAAGAAAATTAAGGTTTTGGAGTAGCCGAGTCAAAGTCCTGACTTGAATCCCATTGAGATGCTGTGGCAGGTTAAATTAAAACATTTCTGCAAAGAAGAGAGAAAGAAAAAAATCCTCCACAGCGATGACTCATCGTAAGTTATCACAAACATTTGATTGCAGTTGTTACTGCCAAGGGTGGCACAACCAGTTATTATGTTTTGGGGGCAATAACTTTTTTTACATAGGTGATATAGGTTTTAAATAAATCTTTATCTTGAGTGAATGGAATGATCATTTAAAAGCTGAATTTTTTGTTTACTTGTGTTGTCTTTATCTTATATTAAAATTAGTTGTAAACATCACTTGTCAGACTCCAAATATCTATATAAGCAATGATGCCAGGCATAGAAAGTGACTGGCTAGGGACACACCGCACCACTTACAATGTCCAATCAGTTGCTATCAGCCTGCTGTGGACACTGTATGTCAAGAACAGAAAACTGTACAGACGTTGCTGTAAATCAGTCAGGTGGTTCTTATTTTATGCTAGTTTAGGTCAGGACAATTATGCTTTTAAGACCATTTAAAAGCGTGACATCAATTTTTGTATTCAAATGTACTAAGAAAATGCTGGACAATTCCTCTAAAGAGTTCATGTTTGTGCTTCATGGACTGAATGACTCAAGGACAAACAAACACATTTACTTTGCGTTTGGTCTTGTTGTTTATATTGTGACTCTGTTTGTGAATCTGACTCTAATTATCACAATCATTCTGGAAAAAACACTTCATGAACCCATGTATCTGTTTATATGCAATTTGTATGTGAATGGAATATGTGGTGCTTCTGCTTTCTATCCAAAGATTCTTGCTGATCTTTTTTCAGACTCTAATGTTATTTCATATACAGGGTGTATTGCACAAATGTACATAATTTACTGTTATCTTTTCTGTGAATTCACATGTTTAACAGCCATGGCATATGACCGATATGTAGCCATTTGTAAGCCTTTAGAATATCACAACATTATGACATACAAGACAGTGGTAAATTTGCTGGTTTTTATCTGGCTATTTTCCTTACTACAGGTATCTGTTGCAACTGTACTGACAGTGCAAACACCTTTATGTGGTAATGACATTGACAAGCTTTACTGCTTTAACTGGGATGTTGTTAAGCTTTCCTGCACAGATGTCACTGTGAACAATGTTTATGGATACATTGTAATGTTTTTTCAGGTTTTTCAAGCTGTGTTTCATAATTATTTCATACATTTGCATCATCAGGGCTGTGTTGAAGTCCAAGACAGAGCGAGTTAAATTCATGCAGACTTGTCTGCCACATTTAATCACCCTCATGAACTTCACCATTTCTGTGTTATTTGATGTTTTGTGTGCTCGCTATGGCAAAGGTCAGGAACTGCAAGCTCTGCGCAACATCTTGGGAATAGAGTTTCTTGTTGTGCCTCCTCTCCTAAACCCCATCATATACGGGTTAAAAATGAATCAGATACGTTTCCGGTTTATGCAACTGTACAGTTACAGACTCAAAGCAGTGGAACAGAGCTTAAATTGATTCTAGACAGATTGTTGTCTTAATGCAGGTCCTGTAGAGGAACCTTGATATCAATTTCTTCAGACAAGAACAGATCTGATATGAATGGCATGACACAGCTGCATTTCAGATATGAATACAGCAGTGGAGGTGTCCACTACTAAAGAGCAGTTTTCTCTGGGAGTTTCCAGACCTTAGAATTAAACATTTACGTCTGGCATATGTGATATAACCTGGATGGAAGAATAAGCATCAACATTAGGGGTATAACAATGTGAACATTGTGAAAACATTGTGATGACAATGCATTGTGGGGAACGGACATTCTATTAATTGCAATTGAATGCAACCTCATTGTTTGAAAATCAAAGCTTACAAATGATCAGCACCAACAACTCACTCCGGCAGTCCTCCTGCCCACCAGCTTTACTGTCATTAGCAAGTTGTGCAACAACATTATTATAGTCATTTTCCTTCATTTGAATTTTGCTTGAAATATCGCAACAGTAATAAATCATGAACCCAGTATGATATTTAATCATAGGCTATAGTGAATTATATTGTTAAACCCATAATCAACATTTATAATTCTTTTGTGTTAAGCTTAAGATGTCTAAAAATGTAGAACGGTATTGATATATGTATATTGATATTATTAGTCTGACCAAAATGACAGATAAAATTTTGCAGCTTCTTTAGTTGCATCACTGAACATCATGCTGTAGATTACAGTGATTTTACCCTGTCTGCTGTGTCCTCAGTTGCTAATGCTGAAGTTACATAGTTGTTCAACCTGATTTTGAAATAAAGATTTAAAGAAATAAAATTATATGAAAAACACATTTTTCTTTTTATTCTTTTTCATCACGAGGCCTAATATGGCCTCTTTCCTCTTTTACTTTTGCTTAAGTTTACTTTCATCAAATGGTTTTTATTTATTCTATGCTTTTTTGTGATTTTAAGATATAGTTCAATGGTTGGCTAGACATTTGGTCATACAGGAAACAGCAGATGATACCTAAAATACTACCACTTATGGAAATTTGAATTAAAGATAAATAATACATGTGTGGTGCCAGTGGGGAATCAGCATTGGCAATTATTTTTAGTCTAGGATTACTTATGTGAGTATAACAGAGCATTTCACAATAAACCACTGAATTATCTCAATTATTTAATTATGCAGAAATTTTAATAATAAAAAAAAAGATTAGAAGAGATCTTCAGATTTTCCAAAGACAATCCCAATTTTTGGCTGACAGTCCAGCCACTCTACCCACAATTCTTTACAATTAAATGTGATGTGACATGTGAGCCATCTGCAATATGAATGATCTACGCAAGCCAGACCGAAGGCCGCCACCAGCTGGACAGAGGTTGTATGTTATTGTAATATATCTTGTTATCATTATTACTATATTACTATACATATATAATTATGTACATATACATATTAACTAACTAATGTAATTACTGTACTTACTGTATTACTTGTGGGGTCTCAAGCTAGAATTCTTACACAGTTCAATTGATAATCAATCAATCAACCTTTATTTGAACTCACCCTCATTTACAATGTGGCCAAGCCCATACACAGAGGTTGAAAAAAAATGGATTGTAAAAACATGTAAAACGCTGAAAAAAGCAATAATAATACTCATAATAATACATTAAATAGTAAAAAAAAAAAAAAAATTGCAACAATCTTAAAAAATATGAAGGAAGTACTTTGTTTCGATACAGGAAACCAAGCTTTTGCTTCAGTTTATGTGTAAGCTTGTTAACATGATATTTAAAAGTGCATTTGTCTTCTAGCCATATGCCAAGGTATTTGTACTCACTAACTCTTTCAATGTTAGATCCCTTCAGGCTTGTGATTTTAAGTGTTAAAATCAATGTTAGAGGCTCTGGTAAACAGCATAAATGTAGTTTTCTCAACATTTAAGACTAGTTTATGATTGTAAAAAGCCAATTGTAGGGCATTAAAAGAATGCTGCAGTTTTTCCACTGCAGCACCAATATAGTCAAGATGGTGATCATCAGCATGTAAATGTACTTTGCATATGACAACTGAGGTGGCGATATCATTAATATAGACATTAAACAATATTGGTCTGAGGAGCGAACCTTGAGGGACTCCCTTAGTTACTGGTAGTAGCTCTGATTTTAGTAGCTTTGTCCCAAGGCCACACATTGCTGTCTATCGGAGATCATTTCTAGTCCATCCCTGTGGTCAAAAACAATATTTTGTAGACTTTTTAAAATAGGGAATAATCAACGGCTTTAGAGCTTTTAGTCAAAGAAAATTACTGAACAATACTTCTTTCTATTGATGACACTTATCGTCTAAGATGAGAGCAGCAGCAGAGATTGTGCTATGCTTTTCTCTAAACCAGATTGGGTTGACAAGAAATGTCAAGACATGGAGAAATGTCTTAAGTTGATCATTCACTAAAGTTTCTAAGACTTTGGCTATGCATGACAATTTTGAGATGGGTCTATCTATATTAAGATCTGAGGCATTATCTCCTTTGTGAAATGGAATTACATGTGCTGTTTTCCAGATGGGAATAAAATAGATAGATTAAAATATATGTAATGTGTTCTGAAATAATCACAAGCCTCAGAAAAACTGAACTATCCTCTCCTGTACTTTTTTTAGTGTTGCTGGTGTTAAGGGCTTTAGCTACTATACAAGAAGAGAAGGGTAAATTGTGCCTGTCTCACATCAGAGGGTGTATCAATTTCACTGAGAGGTGCTTCCATATTACTATTATCAAATAATTGTCCAGCAGCTGCAAAGTGACTATTAAGTGCTTAGCAGAGCTCGCTCTGATCAGAAATCTGTTGATCATCAATAACAATATGAGTTGGAATAGGCATTGATTTGTTTTTGAGCAAATGAACTGTCTTCCAGAATTTGAAGAAGTTTGAAGATGAATTTGAAAATATCTAAAGGGAAAAAAAAATCTGCTTTAGATTTTATGATGTAGGAAGTACATTTATTCAATAGCTGCATGAAATTAAGCCATTGGTCTCTGTCGCCCTTCTTCTTGTGAGGGCCCATGAGTAGAGAGGCAGAAACCCATGTCTGTAAAGAAGGAGTCTGTCCTGCATGAACACCCTGTGTGCATTTTAAGCCAATGTGCATACTTGTGGTGTTACCTGTATTGCATTTCATAATGAAACACTGTTTTACTGACCATTATTTTGTAGGTATAGCTGGATTAATGAGGGAAGTCCTAAAATCACATGCCATATGCTAAGAAGAGAGTAAGTAATTCAGTAAGAATAAATTCAGCATGGTAAGAATCAGCATAATCTGTGTTATATATCAAAGTATTAAATAAATTGCATTTTGCATGTGGTCCATTGCGTATTTTTTTTTTATTGCAAGAAAACATTTAACTACTGAGCTCACTGCGATAGGTCTTATATACGTCAATTTTTTTCCTCCACAAGTCAGACTGCATTTAGCCTGCAATGTGGGCTCAATAAGTCCTTGAAAATCACAAAAGGCATGATGAGGCTCTGCAAACTGAGTAGAATTTTTTGTAAATATGTAATATGTGTATATCATATATTGTTTTGCACTAATTGCACACCAACAAAGGCACATTAATCATGACTTTGTCTCCCTCTGCCTGCAAAGAGACATTATGTCATTTGCTGTGAGCATTTGGCAGTGAAGGATTTGACCAAAGAAACTAAGGTTAACCTCAACCTCAATAGAATGTGGATTTTAAGGAAAATGGGGATCAGGATGTAAGGTTAAAACAAATGTGTCATCCCAGTGAATAAACAAACCAACCAATTAAACATGAAAAATAAAATCGACAGACCTACATAAGAAAACTTTGTACCCTCAACATTATCATATTTTATAAAGGTAAATTAACGAATTAACTTTCTGTATGAGTGTTTAACAGATGCAATATACATTGCATTAATCTGTATTGATCTATTCAATGTATGAATATTCACATATACATATATCAATATGTATTGTGATGTAACAAATTATCCCTGGGCCTGTATGCAAAGCTTTTGGACCTAATACAACAATCGTGAGACAAGCCTAGAAAGACCAGCCATAGTAACACAAAATCAGCACAGTGGCAAAGTCATTATCATAATGGTTTATAGATTTTACTGCATGATAGTGCAAACATCACTGAAATGTCACTGTAATTGACTAAAACAATTTATGAAATGTCTTTGTTTAATGTGTTTGGTTTACCTTACAGAAAAATCCAGAGCTTTTTTATCTGTTTTGGCTTGGATATGGGTAAAAACTAGAACGTTGTAGATAAAAACTACAACGTGTATATATATTGCAGTCTTGCAAGTATGTTTTTTACCATGTTCCAAACTTCCTTTGACAGTTTTATGACTTGTAGACAATCGTTCTAAGCCTGTAGATCTACCAGAAAATGTGTATGGTGCATGAAACGTTTAACTAGTATTTTGTTTGATAATAGCCATGAACTGTGGAATGTGGAACTGTTGGATTCTGGAATGTTTTGGTATTTTCATTGTTTTATTCTTCCATTTTCATTGGTTTTCATAGTTTATATCACCATACTTTTCTGCATGGCGCACCTATAAACTCGATTCCACGTCGCTTCTGGGACACTCAGCCATGCTGCTCGAGCAGTCTGTGTGAATGCTCTAAGCTCGTGACATGGGCTCCAAAAAGAAGAGCAAGACGAGGTGAAGTGGGGCTTGGGAACTGCACTGCAGAACCGGAGGCTATTATGCACTGAAAACACAAGAAGCCAAAGCAATTCACAGGCCCCTCAAAGCATGGGCCTATATGCAAGTGCATACTTTGCATATTCATTCACTACACCACCAAATGTTAAAGCACAGTTACATTATATTTGTTTCACTTAAAAAATAGAAAAAAAAGGTAAAAGTTTGTATATCCTTCCAGTTGCAATGTCTCAGAACTAGTTCGGCCTTAATTGACACTTTAGGGCTGGTTATTTAGGTCAAGAATTGCCTATAGAAATTGTCAACTAATGACAGTTGCAGTGTGTAATAAATTATCTGACTCTTCCAGCTGTGTGCTAACACTCAACAACCATGGACTCCTCTAAAAGGCTAGATGAGGCCCTGAAAGTGAAGCTAATTGACCTCTACAAAGCAGGGTAAGGCTATAAAAAGATATCCGCCTGTATGCTTGCCAGAAAGGCAAAGCAAACCTCCGTAGGACAGTAAAGGGCCTGCAGAAAGGTTCAGCTGACACAAGCAGGGTGGTGCACTATTCTACTGTACAGTGTTGCTTGCATGGAAAAGCCATCACAAGGAAACCTTACCAGCGGCTTCCTCATAAAGTCAAAGTCTGAATTATGCAAAACATGTAAAAATTGAACTCATGAGCTAAAATCATCAAAGTTATGTTTGCAGAAAAAAGAGCAGCATTTGAGGAAAAGAACACCTTGTGAACTATTAATCATTGAAGTGGATCTACAACCCTGTTTTCAAAAAAGTTGGGACGCTGTGCAAAATGTGAATAATAACAGAATGCAATGATGTGCAAATCATTTAAACCCTATATTTAATTGAAAACAGTAAAAAAGCACCTGGATTCTTACTTCGGAGTCATTCTGTTGTCATACGTGCAGAATGTGGTTTGGCATTGTCTTGCTAAAAAAAAAAGGCGTTCCCTGAAAAAGATGATGTCTGGATGGCAGCACATGTTGCTCCAAAACCTGTATATATCGTTCAGCCTTAATGGTGACTTCACAGATGTGCAAGTCACCCATGCTATGTGCTCCCCTATACTATTATGAATGCTGGCTTTTGAACTGTGTGCTGATAATAAGCCAGATGGTCCCTCTTTGCGGCATCCATGATTTCCATGACTTAAATGAGCTCAGGCGGTGGCATTTCTGGATCTTGTTTGTATATGGTTTCTTCTTTGCATGGTAGAGTTTTAACTTGTATTTTTGGAGGCAGCGACTAACTGTGTTGACAGACAGTCAAAGTGTTTCTGGGCCCATGCAGTGATTTCCACTACAGAATCGTGTTTGTTTTTAATGCAGTGCCATCTGAGGACACGAGGATCACGGCCTTGATATTATCATCAGGAGCACAGACTTAAGCAAAAAACGAAAAATTTCCTGTATTTCAGAGATGTTATTTATATAGGCATATAAATCTATGTAATATGTAACATAGCTTATTTAATGTTTTCTGACTTTTTTCATCAATGACCTCAACTGTTTCAACCATTTGTTCATTTTAGATTTAGTAATGTAAATTAGTGCATATGTTAAAAGTCTCTTCATTATTATTATATAAAAATATTATAACAAATCTCTTATATTTTAGGAGCCATTCATGCAAAAGTCCAGGTAGAGTTCAGAAAGTATGCAGCAGAGAACATGTTCAATAACAAAAGGTTAATTTAAAGTGGACTGAGGAGGTATAAACTCACTTGGTGAGCTGTTCAGTGCTGTATCCTCAGAGATTTTTCTAACATCATCATTTGTAAACATATGTCAGACTCCGTACAGACAAATATCTGTATATAAGTAAGAACACCAGGTGTAGAAATTTGCTGGCTAAGGAACGGACAACACCACTCCGGACATTTTAAGTCACATAAAGATGTTTGACTCTGATTTTGGATTCTGACTTCTGATTTTTCTTCTAAGAAATGACACTTTCAAGACTTTTTAAAACTCTGACATTTGCTTTTGAATTCAAAAGTACTGAGAAGAAATGATGGAAAATTCTTCTACAGAGTTCATGTTTGTGCTTCGTGGACTGAATGACTCAAGGACAAACAAGCACATTTACTTTGCGTTTGGTCTTGTTGTTTATATTGTGACTCTGTTTGTGAATCTGACTCTGATTATCACAATCATTCTGGAAAAAATGCTTCATGAACCCATGTACCTGTTTATATGCAATTTGTATGTAAATGGACTATGTGGTGCTTCTGCTTTCTATCCAAAGATTCTTGCTGATCTTTTTACAGACTCTTATGTTATCTCATACAGAGGGTGCCTCTTACAAATAGTCATGGTTTTCTGGTACGCTTTCTGTGAATTCACATGTCTCACAGTCATGGCATATGACAGATATGTAGCCATTTGTAAACCTTTGGATTATCACAGCATCATGACACCCCAGAAGGTGGTAAATTTGCTGGTTTTTACCTGGTTCTTCTCCTTTCTAGAAACAATTATTGGGGTTGCACTGGCAGCTCGACTACCTCTGTGTGGTAACGTCATTGAGAAGACCTACTGCTTTAACTGGGATGTTGTTAAGCTTTCCTGCATAGATGTCACTCTGAACAATGTCTATGGGTATATTCTAATATTTTCTCACTTTTCCCAATCTGTATTTATCACTGTCTCATATTTTTGCATTATCAGGGCTTCTCTGCGTTCTAAGACAGAGCGGGTTAAATTCATGCAGACTTGTCTGCCTCATTTAATCACCCTCATTAATTACATTATTTCTTTGCTGTCTGATGCTTTGTGTGCTCGCTATGGACAAGGTCAGGGACTGCAGTCTCTGCGTAACATCTTGGGAATGGAGTTTCTTGTTGTGCCTCCTCTCCTAAACCCAATCATATATGGAATAAGGATGGCACAGTTTCGCAGCCGGTTTGTAAAAATGTACAGCCATAAAATTAATTTTCTTACATCAGTAGCACACCAAGGGTAGAACCTGTGGATTTTTATTTTTTTACAAAGTTTTTAAAAAGAATTTATGAAGTGTGTATAGAGATGCTGAACTCTGAAACTACCATTATAAGACTACAAGTTGTGCTGCATCACAAATGACCTAATGAATAATTCTAAGGTTGTTCATTTTAAATGTGTAAAAAAATGTGTAATTATGCTTTAAGAAATAAAGAGTTGCAGATTAATTTTGTGTTCTTAGAAATTCACATGTGCATGTTAACCAGAGGGTGCTGAACTTTTGCAAGCCACTATATGAACATGAAATAAATGTTGACCAAAAAATGATGTATTGTAAATAATGTATCTGGTTGATTCTCCAAGTGACATTAATTAATACATCCTCTACAAAGATCTGTAGACTTGAATATGACACACGCTCACTGAGTTTAACATATTGAAAAAAAGAATCTAAAAAACGTGCAATGGCTGGCTTGGTGGCACAGTGGGTAGTACTGGTGCCCCTCAGAGCCAGAAGTGCCTGGGTTTGATTCCCTAGCTGAGTGAAAGGTTCTTTCTGTGTGGAGATTGCGTGTTCTCCCCGTGTCTGCATGGGTTTCCTTTCACAGTCCAAAGACATGCAGCTAGGCGAACTGCAGATGCTAAACAGCCCTTAGATGTGAATGTATATGTCTGTGTGTCTGCCCCGCGTATGGACTGGCGACCTGTCCAGGGTGTTTCCTGCCTTTCGCCCAATGACTGCTGGGATAGGCTCCAGAGATCCAGAAGGATAAGCGGCCTAGATAGTGTGTGTGTGTGTGTGTAAAATATGCCATAACTTTTGCACAGACCACACATTGTTTTATTTTTTCCAACATGTTAAATTCAGTGGAAAAACAGTAAGAGTGCATTCAAACGTGCAGAAGTGTGTTCTCTGTAGAGGGTTATTGACCTACTTTCACCTGGAAAATTAACAAAACAGGACATTTAAACAGGGGTGCCCACGACTGTATAGTTATTTTAATACTGGTAGCTGTTGTTCACCGTTTTGTGCACATATCAAGAAATAAGAAGTTAAATTTCAATGCTGTCTTTCCAAAGCTCCTTTCTAAATTGTCATAAGAATGGCTAGACAGGAATGATTTGGTTATGAAACTGCTCCTCAAGTGCGCTGTTATATCTCTTTCTTTGAGAAATCCATTACATCAATTTGCTAAAGCAAACTTTTATTGGTACAAGAAAACAAATGCAATGCATGAAATATAGCTTCAGTATCACCACAAATAAATATTAGATTTACACACAATAATACTGTAAAGAAAATATTCTTCCTTTGGTTTTCAAAACTCATTTATCTAAAATATATTCTGTTCTCTTTGCACTACTTTATATACCAACATTAAGCGCTTTCTTTCATAACCTCTTCTCAAAATCCAGGTCATGTCCTACCTGACTTAAGTTATACATGGTGTAATGTTAAGAACATACAAAATAAATATTTCACCATCTCCTGCTAACAATGATAAATCACACGGTCTAAAACAAAAAATACAATGAACACCTGCATTGCTGCAGGAGTTAATTTAATAAGAAAAGAGCAGCATGTTTTCCTTTGTAATGAACGACTGTGCAAGCCACTTGTACACAGGCACACAAAACCACAAATCAACCAAGATTCACAGAACACCACATACAAAAGAGATTGCTTAAATATTTGGATAAATAAATGGATGGAGTAGCTGCGCAGCTGTAAAGGAGGTGTCTCCTCATCACAAGTAGCAACTGTTATACCCAGCAGGAGAAAAGCAAAGCAGCGTTCTCTAACAAGAAAACTTAAATTTCAACAGCAGCCTTGACTGCAGCATCCATTTTTGGTTTCTTCCCCTGTTCTGAATTGTTAGCAAAGTGGTTCTGACTAAATAGTTAATTTCCATTGTTGCCTCTATGTAAAAAAAAAAACCCTACTTTGACTTTGGAACAGTGAATTAAATTTGTGACAATACACAACTGCCCCTAGTCTTTAAGTAGTAACAATCATGTAGTATTTACTGTTAACTTCTACTCTGCAATGACTACGATTCTGTGCACCACTGACACCACACTGTGCGTTCCAAGTAAACAATGAATTTTTATTAGAGCGCTGATGTACTTCTGTTTAGTTTTATAGGTAAATGTGGGAGTGGAGAAGTATTATGTTATTTATATACTTACTTCTTGACTTATTATGCACACATGAATTTAAGTAAATGTAATCAAACCAACTTAGATGGCAAAATAAGATCAATATGATATAATTAACGCATTCAAAATCTACACTTTGAATTTATTAACTAAAAATTTAAATCAGCAAGAAATACATTTCTTGCAGTAGAAAACAACCCTTTCGTCCACTACTATACACAGATTTGCTTTATCTGTGCAGTGTTTGATGGCTTTCTCAAGTGCACCATGTTCCCCTGACAGAAGTTTTCACACAGCTCAAGCATTGTTTAGCACAGCGTTTGTCCATTCTGGTCCTTGAGTGCCCCTGCCCTGCACATTTTTGTAATTTCTCTCTAATTCTAAACCTTAATCTAATGTACAAGCCTAGCTTCTAGCTTTGAACTGGGTGTTACAGGAGGGGAAATAAGGGAAATATTAAATTGTACAGGGCAGTGGTGGTTCAGGACAAACACTGAGGTCTACTGCTCTAGTACATTTCAACACATAACGTGGTTCTGTGATAACAAGCTGTCCAGACCATTAAACAGCCAAGCAGCATTTAACTGTAATGCCACCCCATCAGGCTTTACAGCTGACATTCTGCCAGTCTGGAATTGTGCTCAGAACAACCCTTGACTGGCCTATCCACTGCACAACACTCAAGAATGCTTAACACTCTAGAGACTTAAATTTCTCAATCACTTCTGAGCAGACATTTCTGCATTAATGAATTAAAAGAAAGTCAATATTAAATAACACTGAGCAACGCTAAATCCTTTGGGTATTTTTGAAATAACTGCCATCATTTCCTCCCTTTCAGGGATGCACACAAAAGCTACTTGAGTGCAAATAGCTCTCTTTTGTGCAGAATCTTCATGCTCATCACTACTTTGGCTCACAAAAAACATGACAGTTTCCGGTGCTCTGGAATTCAGCTAAAGATAGCAGTGGAAACTATGAAGTATTCTATTTTCAGAATTTTATAACTTATCTAAACTACTGGGACACTTAAGCTCTACAGAAAATGCTCAGAATTGATCTCAGGTAGGCCATATCACAATCTAGGAAACCTACAGCAGATACAATGAGAAATCTGCTGTAGAGTACTCTAATGGCTCAATAATGCCCTAACAATGCTTAGTCAATAACAGGAGAAGAGAATAAACATCACATGTAAATATTACTTTGTATTATCCTCCTTCTTCTATACAAATTTGTCAGATATTTTTACCAAGGATAACCATCAGGTTACATGCTGATAGACAACTTTGTGAAAAGTCTTTCAAATGGTTCTTGCATATTAAGACATGCCTGGAGATCTTCTGATGCTAGCCAGAATTTCTTGGCAGAAAATAATGTGAAAGGAAGTGAAAAGAACATCATAGCAAATATTCTCATGGACTGTCGAATTGGCAGTGAGCTCTGATCCACTGATCCATTCTTTCTCTTATCACATCCATAAGGGCACAGATCATAACACAAGATGGGACATTCCACACTGTGGAAAATGATCAATTAATCAATCTCCTCATAACTAACCAAAACCAAAAACATCACGGAGAGGAATAAAAAGTTGCTGCTTATTTTGATTGACCAGACACTCTATGCCACTGTAATACTCATAATACATAAACAACAAAGGCAGAACCAAGCATGCTTATTTACTCTGCACTGATCTGCATCTTAAGAACTTTGCAGCAATGGACATCATTTCACAGTGAGAAATAACATTCAAATTGTTGAAGTCTATTAGAATGAAGCATGTCCACAAGGACAACAATCTTTGTAAGTAAGACACTTCTACACTGATCTGCGAATCAGATTATTTTTCTCAGGTTCCAGAAACTCCTCCACCAGAGCAGAGGTCACTTTCTTTAACTCCTCTTCAAGATTGGAGATATCACTGTAAAGCAAACAAAATGTTATTTTCAATTCTTTTTAAGCATTCTTTCACAAGACAGTCTAGAATTGATTTCTTTTCAGAAATGCAAACACATGCCCTCCTGATTGCTCCCTGAAACAAGGTCTGGGCAGCCAATCAGCAAACAAGAACATGACCTGAAATTAATTTAGTTTTTTTTCAATCATGACCCACTATTACCTAAAAACACCCTATAACAGATATTACAATAAATAAATAATAGATAAAATAATATTCAGTTAGTGAGGAGGCCACAATTAATATATCTGGCACATTGTTTCCTGTGGTCAACCTGCAGGGTCCTCTACTGAAGGTTCAGCTCCTGAAGGCCTAAGCAAGAAGAGTGTTCATCACAGGAAATAATGTGCCAGATTAACCCGACGTGCCAGATTAATCACCAACATAACTTGGAACTGATGATGGAATCAACCAATCACATGTTGTTTTCTAATGAGTAGGACCAATTTTGTGAGGAAAAAAAAAAAGAAAAACAGTTATTCCAGGGCTTCTGGAAGTCCTAGATAAATCACTAACTGTAAATACAAGTGGTAGCCTGACGAATGCATTTCACTTAAATGTTAGAAATTAAAAACAGTGGCAGCTCTAGGCCTCCCTCTAGTCAGGGAGTCACTGTAAAACTGCTGAAAAGGTAAAATATATGTTAATGTCCACTACAAGCTTCAAATAACAAAGAGCATGTCTTTTGCAATCTTTAATTGTCTGCTTTTAGTCTAAAATAAGGTGTGAAATCTTAACACTTCTGGAATTTAGCTCTCGATTTGCAAATGTAGGACTTGCATGACATACATACATATACAAATACTGATCCCCCCCCAATGCTAACAAGTATGAACTGTAAATTTCACAGCAGCATGTTTTAACATTCAATATGTTTCATACATTTCAGTATGTAGAAAATACAACACACAGAATAAACTACAGCTTTGTGCTCTAAACTTATATTCCTAAACCTAATTTATTCAAGCTACAAATCTCAAAAGTGTAATAGGGTTATATTTTTAAAATACAGTGACTACTACAGTAATCCATAACAAAAAGGTCAATGATAGGATTACAAGTAGATATGAAAAATTAAATAAGGTAACTATTTAGAAGATGGAATATATTTTAATAGAATATTGTGCCTAACATGACACTTCCTTTACTTAAATTAGGACCACAACAGTTAAGGAATTAGACGACAAAGTGTTAGAATGCCCTCAGGACATGGACAAAGCATCCTCTTTTTGCAAAAAGTCACGAGTAAACATGGAAGGTGGCTGAATCTGTGTATACAAGATTTATCAGCATATCTGCAGGTATCATCAAATCGAATGCACTTCAAGTCATTTTTAATGTAATCTTAAGAAATCTATAATGCACCTTTAAGCTTCTCCTGGCCATGCATATGATTTACTGCAGTAACACTGCTGTATATTTTTAGTGTAAATGTAGCCTGTGTACCCCTGCTACAATAACTACAAATTTTCCCTAACAGAATTTCAGTTCTAACTGGGAATTTCAGTGTATTGCTCTTCAAATTGCAAACTAATTACTAAGCCGGTTTACCATAACATACATTTCAATAAATTGTTATTATTTTTCTAATCGAGTATTCGATTTTAATTATGTAACCATGACCGGCCTCATGTTTTCACCCTGAAATTTTTTAAAGTCAGTCTATATCTGATTTTGTTCCCTGAATATTTGGCTGTAAGGAGAAAAACTGATTTCAAATTGCCCTTCGTATGTAGTTACCATTCTGGTTAAAATGGTCTTTTGATGTGGAGAGAATGAGCCTGGGAGTTCCTAATCCTGGTCCTAGAGTATCCCAGTTCTGCACATTTTAGTGTTGCTCCTGCTCCAACACCCACTTCAACTTACTAGCTTATTAGCTGGACCATTAGAGCAGAGAGAGAACAACAAAATATGCAGGACCAGGGTTGGGAACCACTGCGCTACACAACCCCTTTGAGGACCCGTGAAACACAAACCTCTTTCCAGGTGGTGCACAGAACTCCGTGTAGTATTTGATTTTGGGCTCTGTCCCACTAGTCCTAAGAGTGGCAACAATGCCATTGTGAAATGTGAATGTGATCATCTGGCTGCTTTTGGACACTGGGAGAACCTAAATAAAAAAGATACACAAATGTTCCTGATTACTCGACCACACACTGTATCTGCTGAAGTTCAGCTGTGTCAGTAGAGAAGATACATACAGATTTTTTGTTAGGCTGACCGCTGTCGTAACCTGTAGTCACATCTCTGATGTGTGCAATGCTGTATCCTCCACATGTCTTTGGGTAAACGCCCTCGCCTTCGAAGTTGCGCAAGCGGCTGAATATTCTCTTGACAGTGGGAGGGTCATTGCAGACAACATAGGAGGTTCTGGAAATGTGGTAGCCATAACTAGAGAAAAGCAGTGAAACAGGTGCAGACTGACATCACATAGAAAGCAACATCCACACAGACTCAGCCCAATACAGTCAATCTTAAAAATCCTCAAACCAACATTTGCATGCTTGTATTTACAATGACCAACTAGCATTCTGTAAGGTTAAAAAAGCAAGTATTTATCACCATTCCGACCAGGCAAACTATGCACCACTTTACCAAGCTTTGCCAAGCTTTGATATTCTGTAGGCTTCTTACTATGCTAACACTTCAGGAACCTTAAACCTGGACCATAGGATCCCACTTTTGGTTCAGAAATTATGCACAATTATGAGTGTACTTAAGCTAACTATATTCCAACTATATGTGTAAGTTGAGTCTGACTTTTTGCTGTAATTCTCTTTTTCCACCCAAATCATAATCGTCATCATCAAAAAAATATCCCTCCCACTAAATTGGTTGCTATAGAAATGCCTCTGGACTACAGTATACATAACCTGACAGCCCCTTTCATCACCTCACAGCACCATACAGCAATAATTAACTATTCTAAACTCTCAAATGTCTAGGAATTTTCACCCATCTGCTGCTTTTTCATGAGAGACCCACTGATTACAGCAAGATGGTTGCAGTTTTTGCATGAAAACAAGTGAAAATTGCAAAAACCCCAGAGGCATTATTGATATATGCAGGTGGACTGTGACGAACAGGTTCATGTGTGTGAAGATGGCAAGAAGCAGATTAGTAAAACAGGAAGAATGAGAAGCAACACTCACGTTTCATAGATGTTTTGAAGTTGTTGGTTAAGAGTTACATTTTTGGTATGTAAATATGCTGCCATCTCAGCGACAACAGCAGCAGCACTAACTCCATCCTTGTCAAGCACCATGCTTCCACACAGAAATCCTGACCATACAGGACATGGGTGAAAAACCACAGACCAAACTGACCACTGCAACTGATGACTAGTCAATGACAATTTTGACCAATAACCTTAATAACATTAATGACTGCCTGCAGATTTTGGCCTGTTTAGATACAACACTTGTACCAATACTTTAATTCAAAGTCTGCTTTTATGCAAAAAAAAAAAAACTGCCTCCAATATGCTAGTCAAATAGACTCATTTAGTCAAATAAAACAGACACTGTCCACAGAAGTCATATCTCTCATTCAATTTTCAGATGTTTCAGGATTTTGCCACTATGTAATCTTTAACCCTTTTATTCCCTAAAATCCATCACACTTGTGGATTAAGAGTGCATGATCTCTGACCTGTTTTTTTGTTTGTTTTTTTTAATAAAGCAGAATAGGTTGAATGGGTAAATACAAATCCAAAGTCAGGTCAAACACTGTAAAATCAGATATTATAAAATATAAAAAAAGTTTATCTTTGTGTTTAAGACTAAAAACAAGGGGAGATGAAAAGAAAAAGGGGAAAGGGGATAACACTTTACAACTATTTTAAATGCAAAATGAAATCTGAAAATGCTGCAATATAATCATATGTTTATATTCCAAGCACAGTGAGTGTATTTAACATTACTAAAAAGAAAATATGCACACATACACCACCAGCTAAAAGGTTTGGACACACCTAACTGAATATCCATTTGTCATGATCTTAAAGGAAATCTGATTCAAAGGTTTAAATGTCTTTCTAATGTCTGTCTTATGCATAAGCAGTGAAGTTGATTCCTACATGTGAAGTTATTATCAACACACACATTTTTCATTTTTACATTTCTAATTGCTGTTCAAAAACAGCCCTCAAGCATCTCATGAAGACACTTGAGAGAATGACCAATTCCTAAAACAATCTAAAAGGGAAAATGGATTTGAATGGAATTGTTTTTGCATTATGACATGTGTTATTTCATAGTTTTGATGTCTTCACTATTATTTTAAAACACGGAAAACAGTGAACATGAATCTGTTTTACAAGGCTTGTCCAAGCTTTTAATCAGTAGTCAGGTTTTTTTTTAGAACATATTAGAAGCCACATGCCATATGCCACAGTCACACGCCAAGTATAACAACAATTACCCCCCACATATTCATAAGCATTACTACTCAATTAACAAAACAATCAAAATCAAATGAGCCACAGATTTATGCAAAATCATCTTAAACTCATGTCTTTGTTCACTTTTGTGCTCTGAGCGATAGTTCTGTCACATACTAGGCTACAGAACTTGCATGTTTCTAAGATGAACATGCTGTAATGCCAGCTTTTGCCACTAGATGGGAAGTGTTGTCATTATTACTGTCATCTGGCAGTATCTTTATGATCACCAAAATCAATGCAAACCAGAGAGGTTTTAAGGGCATCAGTCCTGAACATTCAGTATGATAGGGCTGCAATGATTACTTGGCATCTTCCATGTTATTGTTTTAAACAATACATACTGATTAGGACTTAGAAAAATTCTAAATGTTTTGAGGGAACTGTGTGACGTGTTGTTTAAATGTTTAACACTGATGACAATGTGTTACATTCTGAAAGTCACTACTAAAAGTTTAGATTTCTCTCATAATTTCAGTTAAAGACCAAGCTGATAAACAGTAAAGACATTATATAGACATTTTTTGGCTCATCTTTGTCAAAGATGCAAATAATTCTGAAAACCACCACGGATTAACTTAAAAACAGAATTAACAGACAGATAATTGTTGATTCCTGAAATAAGTCAAAAGTTTTACTTACCAATGGACTCTTCAAAGGAAAAAATGACCTCCTTTCCTGTTTTTGTTAACTCATGGATTTTATTTCCAATCCATTTGAAGCCAGGTAGTGTTTCCTGAGATGAGGAAACGTCAAACAGGACAAATGGAACAGGACACAGGCAGCCTTTCAATCAACAAGAACGCAAAGATTTAACAAGTATGAATCAAATCAACCAAGACTGATAAACTAAACGTTTTAGTGATTTCACTGTTGAACTGACTCACCGGTTACGTACATTGTTATACTACAAGTGATTTTAGATACACTTGTAATTACATGTCATTTGATGTAGGAGGTCATTTCAAATTTCCTGCACAATTGAATCATTAAGATATAATGTCATTCAGAGTGAAACTTACAGAGTCAGGATAGTTCACAGCGGTGGTAATAAGAACCAGACATCTGAAGCATTTAATGCTCCTAAAAGCCCCCTCAGAGAAAGATATCAAACAAAATGGATACAAATATGTCACCTGATATCTGAGAAATTGGCCTTTTCCACTGCAGGGCCGAACAGTTCTGCAGGGTAACCGTTCCAGTGGCGTTTCCACACTGACATGGTTTGACACGAAATGCCTAAAAACCAGGCTCAGCCCGTTTTTTTTTGTTTTTTTTTTACATGGTTAGCTAACCTTACTCAGGGCCACAGAACCGTTCGGTGGGATGATGTAACGACATAGCTGTCCGCTGATTGGTTCTATGTTTATACTGGCATTGTGCCACAGCATCCTGCTGCACTATTTTAAACCCGAAAGCGTTTAAATAAATTCAGTTTGCTCAAATAAATGAAAGTAGTGCACGATTTTAAATCCATCATTCAACACACATCAAAGCTTCAATCTAAAACCAATTTCTAAATGGTAAACGGTGCTGCCTAACCAGCTAGACGAGAGAGCTGGTTAACGTTAGCTTAGTTAGCATGCTGTCAGCGCTGCTCACTACAGAACAGATTAGATTCTGACTAACTAAAGCTTTACTGACACTAATTTAGATGATAATGACTCGTATCTAAGGAAGCAAAGTCTGATGTTAGAGGGAGAGAAAGCTGAAATTAACCTCTTCTCTGGTGTCTGAAGCTGGAGCCTCTTAGCTAAGCTAATGCTAGCCAGCTCTTCTCTCCTAGCTAACTTAGCTAAAGAGATCCAAAGACCACAGTGCACCTTCGATTCAACTAACTTAACTGCTCTTCTATCTATCAAGTAAAGATGATAAAAACTTAAAATAGCGAGAGCGAAAGTCAACTGATCGGTGTTGGAGTGACAGAAAGCCGAAATCGGACCTGCTAGGCTAAGCTAAAGTGAGTGTACGGTGCCTCCCACTGCAGTATTGGCTCAGTCCTAGCGAACAGATGCTTAAAAAACACCCGTTTAGAGGATAAAGACTCGTATCTGAGAGCACAAATTCAAATGACTGGCATTGAAGTGACAGATAAAAAAACTGAATTGTTCTGTGGCGCTTTGAGTTGTACCCTGCTGTGTGACGCTAATGCTAATGTAGCAAGTTATCCGGCTACAGGTGAAATCCACCACATTACAGTCTGTTTCAATATCTCATGCTCAAATACCACCTGTTTAGAGAAAGACAAGATAAGAGCATGATGAGAGAACAGCGTTGGAGTGACAGATGGTATCAAATGTGTTTGTGGTGGGTGGTGTGCATGTTGCTATTAGTCTGTTAGGAGTTAGCAATTCATTTGTGTAGTTTTCTTGGGTATTTCCTGGTTCTGATTTAGCGGTACAACAGATGGAAACAGAAACCATAACCAGTCTCACGAGTCCGGACCAGCGCATAATGGCCCAGTACAGCCCTGAGAACCATTTGGCCTGATAGTGAAAAAGCGATAAATCTGAGATACAATTTTGGCATAAAATGTGTTGTTTTTTTAATCCATTCATGGCAGATGAGGGAGCATAGCAGATCAGGGTAAGGCACCACTATTTTACCATTATCAACAGTACATTTAGAAACTCATACGACACATGTAGGCTCACAGGACATTTTGGACTATAAATAAAAGGGTTATATTTGCATTGTAGACATTATGGCTCCTGGTTCCTATTACCACCATTATAAAGAAATCTGGTCTGGTAAGTGTCTCTATAATGCAGCATTTCACATCAATGACCTAGTTATTTGTATCAATACGTTTTATAGTAAAAAAGCACTCGAGATTTTGTATGGAGCCTCAATCAGGGCATTGTACAGGTTGTTTTGTGTACATCAGATGTATTCCAAAGGTAAGACGTTTTTGATGCCTAAATTAGTGAAGTCTCCAATCACATACCAATGTCCAAGCTCTTAAGGTTTTAACTGACCTCAAAGTGGAAGCCCTCCATTTGTGCCAAAGCTTTGAGTATTTTGGAGGAGACTGTGGTGGCCAGCATGTACATTCTCTCGGTCTCTGCTGGGTCTGGGTGAGTCTCCTTCCAGTTAAACAGCATCCACCAGCCCAGCAATGCAGCCAGCTCATTCCCAGTAAACACTTTCCAACCACACCTGTCCACACAAAATATATAAGACTAAGCACAAGACTGTACCTACTCAAGAGCTCTAAACCAGATGATACAACACATTTAAATAACACATGGGGGAAATATGGGGGAAACATATGGGGGAAATAATATCAAGTCAGCTTACAAATCCTAAGTAAAATGTGCATATCAACAATTACCAATGAAAAGAATCTCATAAATATCTCATAATATCTTAACATTGCTTCCAAAGTTCATTCCAGGGCTCTGGCACCTGAATTTGAAAAAGCTTGTTTGAGTAAAAAAAGTTTATGAACTCTCCAGTTCAAAGATTTATTTACATATTGCTTATTTAGCACTAGGCAACTTGTATCTTAAAGAAACTTATACTGTGAGGGCCTGAGTACGCTTAATTTACTCCTCTATATTAATCAGTACTGCCAGATGTCACTAGTTGATGGGAGGGATAAAGACACTTTGAACCCAGACACACAGCCTGAGAAGGGTTATGTAAGTTCTTTACAGTTCTATACAGTACCTGCTGACTAAGTACCTGCTTTCTAGGTCAAAGTTGTTCTGTAATAACATGTCTTAATACACCTTTTTATGAACAAAGTCAATGTTTTTGGGTTCACTGAGCAACGTATTTTTGTAATATTTACACAGGGTGGTGAAACACAAACAGTGACCAAGTGCATAAACATTTGTCTTTAAATCAACACTATAAACATTTGTTAAATATTCTAGCGACAACCATCCTAAGTAATCTAATATTAGGTTAGATAAAAAAGGGAAATATGCCCTCCAGAAACAGATTCAGTGGTCCATTACCTGTTACGTTTTGTTTGAATATTAATTACATAAATTTTTGCTGCAATTATGAATTCATAGAATGTCTGTGAAAAGCCCTCTAACAGCACTCACCAAAAGAAAATTTTTAAAATTCATGTTAAATAAACATCATTATAATGTACTGCATGTTACTATGTGCATCCCTAAACAAATGACTGACCTGTCACGTTGCTCTGCAACAGCCAGTCGATCAGCATCAGGGTCTGTGGCCAGCACGATCCTGGCTTCCTCTCTCTCTGCAAGGCGAAGGGACAGCTCCTGGAAGAAGGAGTAGGAAAAAATATAACTTGACGTACGTCTTCAAAGATGGTGATAAGGTTGGTGATGTGGCATCAAAAATATACACTACCCTCTAATTTTTTTGGGAGAGTGTGCTCATATTGAATCTGTGCTGCATACATTGTCATGATAGGTGTTATTGGGAAGACATGTTGTACTGGAGTTATGTTCTTTTTTTCTTGGTTTCAATGATTGATTTTTGGTGTGTGTAAGAACTGTGATTGCTGTATGTATATCTCATTATATTCACTGAATGCCCAAGTTGCACTGACTGCACTGAATGTAATCTTGTCAATATATGTTTTCTTAGTTCTAGCCTTTGCTATTGTCAGCTGTACAGACAAAAATAAAACAAATTATTTTCAAGAACTTGCTGCCTTAAAATTCTGAGTTCAATGAACTTCAAATAAGTTAACAGAATGTAAGACACAGACTTTTGTTCTGTTAACTTAGTAATACTACGTCCAATTCTAATTTCCCTGACTTAAAAAAATAATAAAGAGTGGTGATGCAATATTCAAACACTGTTAAAGTTAACTCCTCAATCCACATATGGAAACTAAGCTATATAAACAGCCTGTCTTGTTCCTGTGGTATGACAGAAACCAACACATTTATCAGCAAACACAGCAGAGGAGCTAAAAGCATACAAATCACTAGAATCATGTAATTATTTCCTCTGTGGAAAAGTCAGTTTTTGTACTATCAACTACACCATCAAAAGCTGCTGTCACTGCTGTCAGTGCTTGTAGAGCCACTGTACAGTGGTACGTCAACAATACAGTGGCGCCGGCGATAAGTGTGACATGAACTGAATACCGTCTATAAACGGTTAAATTCAATCTAGACCGAATATCTTCTTGTCCTGCACAGTTTCAAGTATTTTCTACTCCAACACACCTAATCCAGCTCATGAATGACTTGATAATTACATGATAAGCAGAATCAGGAGTGTTTAGGCAAAAAATATTTGAAATTTTGCAGTGTCCACTGCTGCAGTTGAGAACAACTACTGTAATGCATAAAGAGCTTCAACCAAAGAGTCAAACATGCAAAAAACAGACTTGACAA
The DNA here is from genome assembly GCF_904425465.1 of Colossoma macropomum. Lineage (NCBI taxonomy): Eukaryota > Metazoa > Chordata > Actinopteri > Characiformes > Serrasalmidae > Colossoma > Colossoma macropomum. The sequence goes on from NW_023494786.1 coordinate 18,550,796, forward strand.
TTTCATTCCTGTTGAATTAATTATAAGATTTTATGTCCTCACCAGAACTGACTCTCCTTCTTCTGGGTTAGGGCAGCTGACAGTGGAGAAATTTGGATCTGGATTCATCTGCTCCGGCACAGGGATAGGAGGTGGAAAACCAAACGCCTGAAATGCCCGCTGGACATAAGAATGGCCAACTCCATGGAAGGATGTATGCACAAACGTCAAGGGAGACCTTGCATTGAGCTCTCTAGAATGAAAGAGTTACAACTCTATATGTAAAGATATATACAGTATGTGCACACTCTTTCAGCAGTTTTGTAAAAGTATACCTGTGGAAGCACACAGTATTCAGCTCCTCCATGTACCAGCGACAGACGTCCTCCAGTGGATCACTCCTCAGCGGGCTGCTCTCAACCAGGTCTTCATTCCAGGACTCAGCCCATGGCTCCGGATTCTCTTCTATACACCGCAGGATCTCCTTATCGTGTGGTGAAGAAATCTGAGCCCCGTTCTGCCAGTACACCTACAGGGAGGAACATTAACATATTATGAATCTATCACATTAGTACATACCTCTACTTGAAAATTAATTTACTTTGACTTTGAATTAAACATAGGCCAGCAACTACTGAATATTTTCACTGTTGAATATTCTGTTTAATATTATTCTGAATATTCAAATATTCTGTTTAATATTATTTTGAATATTCAAATATTCTGTAAGAATATCATATGCTTAAAAAATGTTTCACTTTAATAACTGATGGAAAAAATAGTGGTATGTTTTGTTAATAATTATCCCTATTAATATAAATTATTATTACAAATTGTAAATATTTTACTATTGTAAATATTTACTTTTTTGCACTACTGCAAACATTCTATTTCTTTATCTTGCTTTTTAATTGGACGTAGCTTTAATGCTACAAGGTAATGATAAAACATCACTGAAAATTAATCATCGTGCCCAATCTGGCAACCCTGAACAGGTTGCGGTCTCTGTTTGAACAGCAGAACATGCAGGAAAGCAGATAAAAGAGCATATTTTCAACACCTTAAGGTTCCATTATCTTAAGGAACTGTTTGGTTAGGTCTTTTCAGTGAACAGGGGAATGAGCAAGTTTTTACTCCGCTCAAAAACAACTTCATACCAGGAGATGAGCTTAGCTGCATTAATATCCAATGCTGTCTAAACAATTTCCCAACATTCTCAGTAAAAAATGAAACTGAGGACATGTTAGCTAGACAGTGTACAACAGCAGTACGAAACTCATTTAAACTACATTTGGAGATTTGGGACCGATACTGCCATCTTGCATTTTCAGAGTCTTGATAGTGTTGAATCACAATCTCCAGTGAGTTCGGCATGCAGAGCTGCCAACTGCATTCTACTGGTGATAACACTAACTTAGTATTTGGCGTGATAAACAAACATTACTTTTCCCCATAATAGTATGTTAGCAATCATCTCAGTTATTCAAATGGCTTTTCCATGTTGGAATATTAATTATCAAACTTATCAGACATCATAGAATATTTGTGGCAGCCCCAGTTAAAACACATGGACATGATGAGCTGTTCTTTAATGTCGTTATCCATGTGTTATACAGTCCAGAGTAAAGGATCATTCCTCACCTTGTATCCATTATCCTCTTTTCTGTTGTGAGAAGCAGTGATCATCACACCTGCAGCAGCTCCAATCTTCTTCACAGCATACGGCTACAGGACAAAGGAAACAAGTTACACCGAATTAAATATCCACCTCTAGGTAAAAGTCTCATGAGACACACAAAAGCAGAATAAAAAAAGATGTAGTGAGAAACATTTGTTTGAGAAAATTTCATAAATGATGTTATCACATTATCTTACCACAAATGGGGTAGGCACATAAGTAGAAAACAGATAAACAGGAACATCTTTACAAAGCATGACGGCTGCAGTCAACCTTGCAAGCCTGCATACACAAAGAAAAGTATCACATCAACCAAGAGAGATAAGCATAAACACTGCAATGAAGTAAATGAATCTGATGTCACACAGTTCACTATCAGTGTAAATAAGTGCTAAATACATTTTTGTTTGACAATTAAGCAGGATTAGCTATCATATCTCTGTTATCAGCTCATAACTTTTGCTGCTGAATATCCTTATCATGACGTGAGATGGAAATAATTAAGGAAACAAACACAATTTCAGTGTTAAGGAGAAAAAGAAAAAAAGGAAATCTTGCTTTCATGATGATTGCTATTTTATTTTTAGTAGTTATCAGATGGCCAACAATGCATGACAATATGACTATTATTGAAATGATTTTCATTATTCAGACTGACAAAAGTATTTGCTGTCAGTGGTTTATATCATCTTAAATGGAATTAAATTTATGCCACAGAGAACAGCTGTATGAGAGCTGAACTCTAACTATAACCTGACAGTAGTTTTATTTTTCAATTCAGTGTAAGACACCCACAGTTGTAGGAAGAGAGGACTATACTACCCTTAACTTCCAAAGAAGAAATGGTTAACTGTGCTCTTTGGAGGGAAAACAAAAAACAAACAAACAAACAAACAAAACAACAACAACATAAATAAAACAAAAATAGCATTTGTGCCTTTTCTGGAGTTGTATCTCCTACATGAACACTGACACTACTATTTGTGCCCTTTAGTATTTTCTGATATCCAACATTAAACTAGTCTATCAACATGGGGCCAGTAATTATTTATGTAACTTTTATTTCTGGGATGCTGCTTGACTTGTTTTTTCTTTTTTATTGTGGTAACTTTTTAAAGTTATCATAAAGCATAACAGTAGCTCTCACAACAGCAGCTTTTACAGAGTAGATAATAGAAGACATCTGCCATGCAAGCCTTATAAGTGTGAGCATGAGTGATAATACTCGAAAGGAAGAGGACCAAAGAAGCTCTGAGATCAAAGCCCACAGGCTCCACAACTGCAATATTCAATTTCATTTATAGCATTCCCAAAATACACAGCATTGTGCCCACTGTACAGATTGTTTCATTTAAAACCAATTGATAACATTTTTAAAGGGGAAGCATTCTAGCCAAAGTGCTTGATGCTAATAAGTTGGCATGTTAGGTTTCTATAGAGGAAGAACATAATCACGTGTCCCAAACTGGAACACTGCCAAAAGGCTAAAGCAGACCATGCAACATTTTAGTTAAGACAGGCTAGTCAGTTAAACAGCCATATTAACTCCTAGAAATTAGCTTAGCTTCAGCTCCACATTCATTGGGTGTGTAAAAACTCCATGTACAATCTAGCACTTTGTTAGGCATAATTTGATGAATATATACATCTGATGAATAAATATACACCCATCAGGCATAAAATTATGACCACCTCCTTGTTTCTAAGCTCACTGTCCATTTTATCAGCTCCACTTACTATATTGGTGCACTTTGTAGTTCTACAATTACAGACTGTAGTCCATCTGTTTCTCCCACGGACCCTCACAGAGCAGGTACTATTTGGGTGGTGTATGATTCTCAGCACTGCAGTAACACTGATGTAGTGATGGTGTGTTAGTGTGCGTTGCGCTGGTCTGAGTGAATCAGACACAGCAGTGCTGCTGGAGTTTTTAAATACCTCACTGTCACTGCTGGACTGAGAATAGTCCACCAACCAAAAGTATCCAGCCAACAGTGTCCTGTGGGCAGCGTCCTGTGGGCACTGATGAAGGACTAGAGGATTACCAACACAAACTGTGCAGCAGCAGATGAGCTATCGTCTCCAACTTTCACATCTACAAGGTGGACTGACCAGGTAGGAGTGTCTAATAAGAGTAGACAGTGAGTGGACACAGTGTTTAAAAACTCCAGCAGCACTGCTGTGTCTGATCCACTCAGACCAGCACAACACACACTAACACACCACCACTACATCAGTGTTACTGCAGTGCAGAGAATCATCCACCACCCAAATAGTACCTGCTCTGTGAGGGTCCATTAGGGGTCCTGACCACTGAAGAACAGGGTAAAAGGGGGCTAACAAAGTGAGCAGAGAAACAGATGAACTACAGCCTGTAATTTTAGAATTACGAAGTGCACATATATAGTAAGTGGAGCTGATAAAATGGACAATGAGGTGAAACAAGGAGGTGGTCATAATGTTATGCCTGATCGGTGTATACCGAACATTTAAAGACATGAAAAAAAAATGTCTGAACAATGTTTTCTTAACAACATGTACTGTATGTATTTTTGTTTTGCTACTACAGTCACTACTATGCAAAATGTGTAAAATGTTAAAAACAGCAAGTATGTTCAAAAATATTTAAACAAATGAGAAATGTACAATTCTAATCATGAAAGTTTGACATCAAATATCCATAAACGTAAAAGACTAAAGATAAAATATATAAAGTTCATTGAGCATGTCTTTGCATAGCGCTCTACCGTTCACTGGTGCAGCCACTGCACTCCTCTGCTCTTGTGTCATAGCCAACCACCAAGCCTCTGCTACACAGATCAGGGAAACACTTGGCCAGGTACATATACATCCCCTATAACATAATACAGAAAGTTATACACATGTAAAGTGTCTTCAGGATATTGTGTAAAGAGACTACTGCACATTGAAACTTTAAAGCTCTAAAAAAAAAGGTAGAAAATTTGCGCAGTATGGAATCTTGAGGACTGACCAGGTGAACCCCTGCTATAAAGACATTAGCAATCTAAATGAATTATGTATGAAGCAATGGTCTCAGATCCATTGTTGTGTTTTCACATCTCATCAAACCATCCAGTAACTGCTGTTATTCTCATAAATGGCAGGTGCACAAGGTAGTAATTTCAGAGGTGGTAATAACTGTAACTTTCTCAGAAAAGGTATGTGAATTTCTATTATTAGATTACGTAGTTTATTATAGGATTTGACAGATATGTGATTAAGTATTTATCATACTACAGAAGAGAAAAATGTGATAAAAGGTGGATGCAGTATTCTGTATTTCATAAATGCTTATGAAGGGCTCTGCATATCTAGCAGTATGTTAAGAAGTCTGTTGTACATACAAAACTGTAAATGAGGCCAAACCTGCGTTGACTGGATGACTGTGAGATCATTGACAAGGGAAAAGCCAGCCCCCATGGCTGCTCTCAGTCCAGCAGTTCCAAAAGTCATCCTGGAGCACAGCCTCCTCCTGAGTTCCTCAACCCGCCCTTCCTGCACCAGGCTTTTGATCTGCTCTCGGGTTGCTCCATTCTAAAACCACCACAAAACACAAACACAGCCCTTCTCACAAGGTTCTGGTAAAGCAACCTATTTTTAGGGATTTTTGTTGTGATGTCACAGAATCACTAAAATCCTTTACTTCCTTACTGCTAGCTGTTTCAGCAACACAGAGAATAACAGAAAAAGAAGATTCCCCTTTATTTATTCACAGGAGACACACTGATCTGCTCTTCTGTAAGATGAGTCAGCAGTGAGTCAGCAGTAATGGGAGTACTGCAAGTAGATTTGGTTCATAAGTAGCAAAATGCACAATGGATTTCACAAACACAAACTTTATACTGAATTTTGATTGCAGGTATTAGGTATCACACAGGAACAGAACACTGCAATCACATTAAATGCGAAAGGATATAAGGAAAGTTTGGACTGCAAATGCATCTGTAAAGAGGACAGATTTTTCAAAGTGTCTGCATTAGTCAATGGTCATTCAAAGTCATTCAGAGCGGTTTGCTGAGAAATGGTGAACTGTAGAGAAATGTACAGACTCGGTTTTCTTTACAGTGGTGGTGATAGGAACCAGAGGTCTCGATATCCACAACAAAAAGTTAGTAATTGTAATTGTCTTAATGACAAGCGAACCTAGTGTACCTAGAGTTTTATATGTGATGTTGATAAAGGCAAAATAGTGGCTGAATCTGAAATATTTCCTTATAATGCACTGCATGCACCTCTCTGCATGAATGGATTTTAAAAATATGTTTTAGGCCAAAAGCTCCTCAAAACTACTGAACAATAATGTCTCAGACATCAGGCAGGAAATTTGTAACAGCTGCATGTAATAGCTTTCTGTGAGGAAGCTTTTAGAGGCATTAAACACTTCAGATGTCTGGTTCCTATCAACATCTCTATGAACAATTTCTGAGTCTGTAAGTTACCCCAGAATGGAATATTTAAGCTCAAACCACTCTGAATGACTCAGATAACATCTTAACTGCCATTACGCTGGATTTCTCTTTGTTGGTTCTGTCCTATAACACTGTCCACAGAGCTCGCTTAAGCCTACTAAATACGAAAATTTAGCAAGCAGAAAACCAATCACCTCAATTATAACGCAAATTTAATACCATAATAGTACAGAGGGCTGGGCAATACAATGATACTTATTGTTATTGTGATAAAATACACTAAAATATGTCACAATATGCTTTTCTGAGGATACTGTTATAGCATTAAGATTTCTCAACTTCCAAACAACTTTTCTACTGCATGTATAAATACAGAGAGAGTACAATCTGACATATTTAATAAGATTCACTGCAGCACAGTAGGTAAAATCTTGAATACAGATAATTGTATTTATGCCTTCCATTCTGTTCTTAAATGTGGCACTACTTTATCTGTTCCAGCTTACCAGATGTCAGAAAAAATAAACATTGCAACACACTGCACATCACGAAAAACCTTACATCATGACCTTACAGTTTTGACATACACCTCTCCTAGTACAGCAGCGCTATCAGGTTAACAACCTAAATGGACAAGATAATCTGATGGGTATGATGTTTTGTAACTTTGTAAAAGTCTAAACTGTCAACTGTTCATAAACGTCTCGGGACAGATTCACCAAAAGGTTTCCAAAGAAAAATCTTACATAAAATGCAGCTACTTAATTTGCTTAGTCAACAGCAAAAGGGAGGAAATGACATTCAAACTGGCTCCAAAAACAGACATTGTGGAGTAAAATATTCTCCTGACAGGAAGCATCTGTATCTGTATTTTTTTGTGAACCATCTGACACAAACTGTACACGGCTCTTCCTTTAAACCTACTATGTCCTGAGAACTGATAATATATGTGTTCGTACTTGAAAAAAGCAGAACAAAGAACTTTAAAACATGCTGAGGCCTTCAAATTCACACACAGGCGTCTACAGGCATGCAGGAACAGTCAGCAGCCACTATTCTGCACAAAATAGAGTCCAGTAGTGGAGAAATAGCAACAATAAAATGGGGGTGATATCATACACTAAATTAGTGAGACTGACCTTTACAGTGGGGTTCATCCAGAACTTTGCCTGGGTTAGCGAAGCTACGCTACAGTTCAGCTGTGCAGATCATGTCCTAGACCTAACGGTTAGGTTAGCTGTTCCTTTTACACCGTTTCTGAGAAATAAGCAATGGGCTCTCAAGGAGCCCCAAGAAGGGTAAGAAATGTTCTCGCAGGTCAAAATATCCGTAAGATCCTCTTTTGAAGGGCTATCTGCCATAAAGTAACTCTAAATGTCACTCTAAAACAAACTGAGAAGGTCCAACGTCATATATTTCTCTAGCTAAGCTAAAGCAAACAGCTGCAGTGCTGACACCGACCCATTGAGCCAGGGCGCGTTTGAGGAGCGCCGTGCTGATTCGCCAACCGTCAAAACATTCACGTTACTCTCCAGAAATGCTGCTTTTAAAGGGAACTTGCAGTGCGTGAAAGAAGAAGTGGGGCTCACAGACTGCACAAGACATACAGTAACCCGGGTTAACTGGAAATTCTGCAAAAGGAGAACTTCAGAAATCAGAAATCACACTAACCTTATCCCAGGAGATCCACTGGCTGATGAGTTTGTCTAAAGTGGGATCTCCAGTGCTCAACACACAGTCGGTGTTAGCGTTGAGGTCCTCATTTGACCACATACTAGCTACAGATACAACGATACGCTGATATACGGTCTTCGTGATCACATACGCTCGGCTACAGCGTTACTTTACACGTTACTGGCTGATTCGGGGACACCAGGTGGGTTCAGCGACTTAAACCGGACAGGTAGCCAGGCACACATATCTCTCCAGCTTCTGCACCTCAGCTCAGCTAGCCGGAGAACAGCCGCCGCCTGGCAGCGCGAGATTCGGATAATATCGCGAGAGTTCAAAGATCCCACAGACTTTGCTAGAAATATCCAGTTCAAAGCGGTCTGTTTCTTTCTCTGCGCAGAATATCTGAAAATACATTTGTTTTCAAACAAAAAATTATTAGTTAAAACATTTACCTTTCATTTTTATATAGGCCTACACACTTAAAAATGATGAATTCTTCAAGGGTCCTTTAGTAAAGGAAATGGTTGTATTATAGAACCATTAACACTCAAAGAACCCTTTGCATGCTTAAAGGGTTCTTTGCATCGTGAAAGTGTTCTTCAGATTGATAGAGATACAAGCTTAATATCATAATAACAGAAGAAAAACCCTTTTATTATGAAAAGAACCCTTTAATCATGCAAAGGGTTCTTTGAGTGTTCTGTATAGAACCGTTTTCCTTACTAAAGAACCCTTGAAGAACTATAATTTTCAAGTGTGCTCAGTATGTTTGAATGCAGAAATGGTTCTACTTTCACTCGTTTAGTTTTGCCTCCATACTTCTATTTGTATCTGATGTTTTTTTTAATCTGACCTAGATTTTTCCATCTAAACTTTCATTTAAGTAGTTTTAGTACTTTTTCCACCCCAGATAAATACACAAAAATAAAAATGGTTTGATCACTACGAAGTCAACCTGCATGTAAATAGTTCTGGACATGCTTTAAATAAGCAGTGCCCAATCCTGCTCCTGAAGATCTACCACCCTGCAGAGTTTAGCTCAAACTCTGATCTAGCACACCTGATCCAGTTATTGAAGGCCTTCAGGAGCATCTGAACATTAGCGGCAGGTGTTCTGTGTCTGAACTGTCCTGGATGTGGATCTCCAGGACCAGGACTGGGCATCCCTGCTGCTACAGAACCATCTCGGGAAGTTATGGACACATCTATCTGAGAAACTGGCTTAAGTATCTGTCAGTCTACAGACGAGTTTGAATTTCAGCCATTCCAGTAAAGATTTGATTGTAAGAGTTCATGATAAACTCTCACTAAAGCTCATGACTGCCAAGTGATCTAATTTGTTCTGAAGAGCTAAAAAAAAATTGGTCATCATGTAAGATATAATGATAGTTTTACCAATTTGATCAATGGTATCAATAGACTACTGTTTGTATAATGATTGAATGCAAAAACAATTTTGCTTAACATTACTAAGGTGTACACTAAATCTGAAAAAAAAACAGACTTTGAAAATAACAAAACTTTATTACGGCTCTATCATCATTACATCACATTTTCTTTACAGAAAAAACACAACTGATTGAACATGTAGTAGTAGTACCCTGATAAAATGAAAACGACGAATAAAATACAGCCCTAATGACCTTGACAATGAAAACTTATATGTTTCCATACTTCAGATAGTGTGTGCAAGTTTCAAAGAACGGAGCACTAATGAATAAAGTAATATACAGGTAGCATACAAAGAAAAAACAAACAAAAAGCAAAAGAGACAATTGCAGAGCATTCTGGACAGACTTACCAATCTACAGTAAGATCTTACATCTACCTGATAATGTTCAAAATCCAGGAATGCATAAACATTTTGACATCAAGATCCACAGCAAAGATCTGATGCCCTATGTGCATATGTAACATCATTGTAATACTTATGTTAAAGCTTAGCATTCCCATAAAGCAATATTTAGTAGGTAATGCTCTTGTACCTGGCAGTAATAGGAACTAACTACTGATACACAACATTTAAAAGAAAACTGGTTGAGCTTTCATTTCCACATTTGCACCAATTTCCCAGAACTGCACAGCTCACAGTTGGTAAGTGGGTATGATATCCTCTTTCTCTTTGTGGCCTCATGGATCATGAAGTTGTAGTTCAGGCAATCAAAGGCTTTTAACAGTGAAACAAATACAAACAACTGAAAGCTTATAAACCACTCATGAAAATAAAAGATAATTCACAAGATTTCATTATGAGATTTTCCAGTGTTACTAAATATTTAACATAATAAGAAATGTACAGGGATGAAGTTGTAAAGAAGGTAAGATGCGCTGTGCTCATATTTGCTTCGGTTTGATTCCTAAACTACTTATGTCTGTGATACATTTGGCTTACTATGGTAAACAAAAGCCATGTTTTACATTAAAGCTGCCTGTATTAGAGTCATTCAAGAGAACATGGCACTATAAATCGTACAGATGATTACAAACATACCAGAAAACCATTGCTGACAGCAAGTCAGCTGTGCTTCATGTTTCATATGGACTTGGAAACCTTGATTGAAACCAGGTTGTTTATAATAACTAGATCTGTACATTCAAAACTCATAAAAAAAAGCAAAACTTCTGAAACTGTGCTTTTTGGTCCCAGTGAACCAACAAACACATAACCTGTAAAAATGCCACTTCAGACAGGTTCACCTGCATCATTATGGATATTATGGATGGTTTGGCCAGAAATCAACATCATGACAGTTTGATAAACAGAAATCATGATCATTAAAAATAGTGCTGGTTTAACAGCACAGTTTCAGTTTTCTGACTGTGAACATTTTGCATCAGTGAACAGATAAAAACACCCTGTAGTTTGCAGGTCACTACATTTCCATCATTAGAGCACTTTATAAAGCTAGTGCTTATAACACATTATACAAATTCGGTAACACTTCATAATAACAGGCCTTAATAAACAGCATCTTAATCATTGTTTAATAGTTTGTTACTGACTATTAATGTTTATATAATAGTTACACATCATCACTGTCATGCAAAAACCTTGTTTCTCCATTTTGGTAATTATTTATTTTTATGCACTATATGAGAACCACATTAGCTTTGCATGGTGTTAAAGGTTCATGAGAAAAAACAATGTGCTGCACAGGTACATCTTTCATTCATCAAGGTACAAACAATGTAAATGTACCCTCAAAGATGCAGCAGTGGTTTTAACGTCCAACTGTGTTCCTTAAAGATGTTTTCACAAGGCAAAGGTACATATTTGTACATAATGTAAATAACATAAACATAAAAAGCTGGAGTCAAGACCTGGTGTGCAAAGTCAAAACTTGAAAAAATGTAATTTCAATGAAATATTGTACAGTTATGTTCCTCAACTAAAGGTACATAAGACGTACCCTTGAGGGTACAACCCCCTGACAAGAGGAGGACCACCCTAGTGACAGTTTAGTACCTTTTTTCTGAGAATGTATGATGATGTATGATGATCTACTATGATGACAAACTGATGATAGTCATTCATTATAGTTAATCATTATGTTAATCATGATTTAGTGATTTGATACTCGGAAATTCATGATCATCTTGTACTTATTTACTATCTTGCTACTTTGTGATTCATAAACATTTCCTTACAGCTTAGTTAATCTTTACTAAGTCTGACTATTATATACTTTTTAAAACATTAATAATCATTAATTGTACCCCCCATAATTATTATAATTAGTTGCAACTTTACAGTGTATTTAAGAAGATATATGGTGCTATTTATAGATTTATTACTTATATAATTCAAACGTAATACAATTATGAAAAGATTACATTAAATATTGTATAAAATAATTTATGAAATAATGTATATTACATTGCATATAATTACTGTATGTCACTAAGTAAATAAATAAATTGGTAGCACTTATTAATGCACAAGATGCACAACAATTATATAATTATTATCAATCATTAACAAACTAGTAGCTAATGATTAAGCTGCTATTCGTAGGGTCTTGTTATTATAAAATGTTACCACAAAGTCATATTGTAATAAATATTAAAATGCATTACACAGTTTTCTATCAGTAATGAGACAGTTTCTCTTCTTTAAGCAGCAAAATACGAAAAGCAGACTACTGTATTAGGCTCACTGCATGGAGACCAGCTCTTAGATGAGTGAAACCCTGAAATATAAAGTATAAGCTCCTCTCTGACTTGTCCTAGTTAAAAGGATCCTACAGATAAGGAGAAAAGCCATGCCACACGCAAACAGTCACAATATTAGGGAAGAGGGAATGGCTAAGTCAACAGCTCCCACCCACCATTTGTATTACATAGCAGAACATAACACAAGATTTAAAAAAATAATCTACATTTAATTGTAAACATGAGTCCAGCTCTCTGACAAATGTTCAAACAAACTGGCACAAAAAAGTTCAACGTTACTATTTTCTCAGAAACTCGTCCTTGTTAGCGCAGCCCGTCCTGAGTTGTGATTTCTCTTCACCTGGGGGATGTTACATTGACCGTTCATGCAGATGTGAGACTAAAATGCAGTGTCCACATCTACGCTGTTGTATTTTTTTTCACTATGTAATGCACCAGAGCTTAGTGTCTGCAGTGTCATTTTCAGTTTAGGCCACCACAGTGGCAGTCCTGTCCTGTATGGGTGGTCCTTTATGCAGTTGGAAGGAAAGATAGCCCGCTCTGTTGTCCTCTATGCATGAGTCTTGCCAGTCTTCCCTTCACCATCTCCTCTGCCCGTCTACCGCTCAGCACTGATTTTGTAGCGGAGGACAAAGTAAGCAATAAGCCGCAAGGAGACAAAGAAGATGCCCAGCACAATGAAGTCCAGATACAGCTTTGCATTTTCAACATCCAGCTCTTTCAGGATGGCCTCTGACTTTTGGAAGTGACATGTTTCATCTTTGTCACAGTGCAGGTCCTCACGGTCCAGCCCGTAGATGGACAAGATAACTCCTTCAAAGCCGTACCTGAAAACCAAGAGACAGCTGCTTCACACAGATACAAACTCAGACATTAGATGTATGATTGCATTAACTGGCTGTACAATTACATAAGCCTTTCATCACAACTGACAGAAACCTGCGTAAACGTTTATAAAGGCTCCAACAAGTTTCAGTTATAATAAAGCTTTTGCCAATTTTTATGCAGATTGAAATGAGCCTTTCTGAATGTCTATATGTCTATAATGTCTATATGTCAGTTTGGGCGCCCTGGTCAAATGACATGTTTTGTTTATCTTCTAAGAGAAAATAAGTTCACACATCCGTATTTCTGCGCATTTTAATGTACAATTACTGTTTATTTTCTTAATTTAACATTTTGAGAGAAAAAAAAAAACATAAAATGTTGCCTGTGCAATAGTTATGGCACATTTTAGGTATACCTTTTCCAGTATGTTAAACTCAGCAAATAAATAGAAATTGTGCAGCAAAATTAACAGAAATTGCTATATTTAATGCATATTTAATGTTTTCTGTAGGACATTAGACATGTGATTTGACAATGGGTGTTCAAACTTTTGCACACAGCTGTATGCATTGTGTAGCTTTATGAATACTGCCCTTCAGTAAAGTGCTAACCAGATTTCTAATTATTCATTTAAACTATTCATTTAAAAAACTATTATTATGTATTTTTAGATAACAACCTCAGCTATTATCAGAATTGTTTTATAATCAAGGACTAACAAAAATATCTATTACCTGACATATGAAATGTATGATATCCACTGGAGGTACTTTGGGATGGTGTCAAAGCTGACAAAAAAGCCAGAAAAAAGCAGAACAGGAATTGCCGTCACTGGACCTACAAAAGTGGCCACCTAGAAAACAAAATATTACATTATCAGAAAAGCTACCCAGTCAAGCTAAAAACATGCCAGCATTAAAAAAAAAGAGCCTAATCGTTTTGACAATAGCATGAATAATTGATTAGATTATTATCAGTATTTCTGTACAATGCATTTAAACCTAGAATCACCTGCAAAGATGTAGATGCTGCTCCAATCAACAGGCCCAGAGACTGTGCCACCAGAGAGGTCAGAGTCCCCAAGGCCAGAAAGAGAATGAAACGAACAGCGTCTGATGGTTGAGAGGTCATCCAGTAAACGATGCTGCAGTAGGCCACTGGGAAATACTATCTATGAAGAAGAAAATGTAGGTCATTTTGTAATTGCACTCTGTTTTTTCAGTGAGCTGTACACCATTGCAGAAAGTCCAGCACTGTACTCCAATTTGAACTTTGACTTTACTAAAAATAATGCTTAGATTTTTTTTTCTTCAGTATTTCATGTTTTTAACTGCGCATTGTGATTTAAACAAATAAAACATATAAAAAATATTCATTAATTAAACTACTCACTAATAAACCATCTTAGCTTAAACTTTAGCTCAGACCTCAACTTGAAATCAAGCTTGCATTCTAGTGACTAAACTAAGACAATATAACAAAATGACAGCTAAAAATGACTTTTATAGCGGTGTGGACCATTAGTCATTATTGGTCTCAGAGAAGAGCTTTTCTAACAGGGAGCATGGCCTGCTTACGTAATGTTATTGTGGGATTTGGCTAAATTGGGAGAACCCTGCTCTGACCTGAGCTCTAAATCCCTTCTGAGCTTCTATAGCATGTTTGTGCCATCATAGCTTCAAATCTGTCCTTTCTGTTTTAACATGATTAATTAAAGTGAAAATCTAAGTGAAAATCTGATCTTTAACCTTTAAGTCTTGGACCTAGGAATTCCTAGTTTAGTCCCACTGTCTGGTCTTCATAAGGCATGTGCTTTCTATATGTTGGCCTGTCATGATTGTAACTGCCATATAAATAATTGTGATTAACAATTTAACTGTCTTTTTGGTTCGTTGTATGCAGCCATTAAAGTACAAGCCTGAAGTGGCCTATTTGGCTAATTAGCTGTCTTACCTTATAACTGTCCACATTTAGAACTGACAACAAACATATAAGAGCTCAAATAAACAAACATCACCCATCACTGCTCTCTAAAAGTGTTATAACATCAAGTCTAAAGACCCATGACGTGTCTCAGTAAATGAGTTTTCTGCTTTCTTTCATTTACATATGTGCCTCAACCTAACTGATGAAAATGCACCCAATTCACATTCTGTCTGTTGCAACATCAACTCGACTGACAAAGGTTAGAGTACCCAAGGCCAGGAACAGAATGATCAGCTGAAATAACTGCAATCAGGTGATTATGTAACAACTGTGACAGGCCTATCCATGCATAACAGGGGTTTTACCTGGAATGGGACATCAGCCATGGTCTTTGCCAGATAGTACGCCTTCAGACTATACCAGTAATTCAAATGTTCTCTCAAAAAGACACCCATTTCAAGAGGAACTAGAATAAAAAAGCAAAGTTCTTTTAATTAACAACCCAACAAGCATACAGTATTAAATTGAGACATATTGAGCTTGAGATGTAGGAGATATTAATATTTTAGAGAGGTTACTCATGCTACAGAGCTACACTCATGTTAGAGGCAGTAAAGATTATCAGGGCCCATCAAAACTCAGCTGAAAACATCATGTTTCTAGGCATAGTTATAAGCAGACAGAAAGATGAATAGATAGTTAGTAATTTAGTACACTCACAGGTGAGCACAGTGGGCATTAGAGCAGCAAACATGAGGAAGAGCATAGAGAAGAAAAGGAAACCAGAGTTGCTGAGGACTTTCTTGGCCTCGTTGCCGATGCCAAGGTACAGAAGTCCTATCAGGATCCCGATGCCAATATGAGAGGTGATACGCAGGTGGGTCAACACCTGTTTAAAAAAAAGAAGAGAATAATTATTATGATTTTTTGGCTATATATGTTAATGTGGACATGATTACTTTTTATTCAATTCAGTGTAGCACTTTTTCAGAGGATGTGAACACTGTATCTTCTCTTCACTGTTTTGTCTCATTGTCATACTTATTATTTGAATTATTTAAGTGTAGGCATCTCTGCACAGACAGGGACATAAGAGCAAGAAACTTTCTTCTTTCTGGCTCTACCAGGATTTCCCAAGCAAATACTAGTGAGAACAATTTTTATTTATTTGCTAAATTTAACATATTGGGAAAAAGTAAAACAAAATCTAAAATATTGTAAATTTTGCACGAGCCACATTTTATGCTTTGTTTGCTATATGCTATAATTTTTCAATTTTAGCAAGTAAACAGTAATTGTGCATTAAAATGAGCAGAAGTGTTTTCTCTGTAGACAATGTGAACTTATGTTCACTTAAAAGAAATCAACAAAACATGTAAACTAACCAGGGTTGCCCAAACTTTTGCATGCAGCTGTAGTTACCTGTCCTCACTGTCAACTGGTCAATGTCAATGTGCAAATATTGGGCCCAGGCGTCCATCTCACACTTCTATAGTTGGAGTATAAGCTAGCTAGTTTACATTATTTCCATGTAGTAAGTAACTGTGTTTGTTCCACAAGGATACTTAATGTTTTATTATACGTTATATTTATTTACTTGTAGCTGTGGGAATTTCACAATTATCCCTTGACCGTAATTGACCGCTTTCTGCATTAATTACATGCATTACTACACTTGTCCAGTGAGTGGCAGTGCTGCTTACCGAGTCCCTCATGATGCTGAGGAAGGTTCTCTTGAAGAGGATGCAGAACTGCGTCAGACAGCTGGCAGAGAAGCTGTGGCAGCCCTCAGTAGAAGAGGAATCCTACAGAGAATAAATGTCCTTCTTACAATGCTAATTAACAGTTAAACCTTCTGATAAGAGCCCTAACTGAGGCAGCCCGCATTAGCTCATACATCAAGCAATACCCCTTTCCAAATTTTACGGTGTTGCACAACAGAATTGAATTTTAAAAGAGAAAGCTTAAGAAAAATATTTGCATGGGGAATGATATGACACAAGCTAATGTTTATGCAACACAAGCTAAACATGCTTTGACCAGAAGTGGGAAGAGAGGTCTAAACCTGCACTCAAGTGAAAATATTGTCACTGAAATAATGACTGGAGTAAAAGGTAAAATAACTTTCTAGAAACAAACTTGAGTAGAAGTACGAAGACTAGTTTGTTAGGCTCCGTTTTTCTCTCTGGGACCCCTCTGCTCTAAAATAAAATGCTAAAGCTCCAATGCCAACAGTGTCACCAAACGCAAAGCAGTACAGGGGCTGTCACCAACGTAACACAGTGAAATTAAAAAAGGAATGATTAACTATATGTTAAGGTTTAAAATCACTAGGCCTGTCATGATCTTAACATTTTAGATGGGAATTGTTATATTTGTGAGTAACTATTTGTCTTCTGGTTAGTTGTGTAATTTTTGTTAATAACTATTTAAGTACAAGCAGAGGCTGAATTAGTGAAATAATAGCTGATTAGCTATCTTACTTCCTACTTTGTAGCTCTCAACTGTAGCTCTGTCTCAAAGACATAAACATCTACTCAAAAAAAATAAACATTACTCACTGCTGCCCTCTAAAGGTGTTTTAGCATCAGTCAGAAGTTGGAACTTTTTTTTTTTCTCATAAGACTCATAGTGTGTCTCAAAGGGTTTTCTGCTTTCTTTCATTTATGTATTTTTGCCTCAACCCAACAGATGAAAAAACACCCTATGCACATGATGAAAACTAACAACTCTGGAAATTAACAGCATTCAGACGATTCTGTAATAACTATGACAGTCACACAGAATAACAACATCTTATTCTACAATAGGCTACATAAAAGTGTATATAAGTGCCTTTAGAAAAGCTGTACCTCCTCAGATGGTCTATGCCACAGAAAAGGGTTCAGGGCTCCATCTGTATTCATCTCACTCTTGTAATCTTTCTCACACTTCCTTTCCTGAACAGCCTTCACCAGCCGAGCCATGTGGTCACCATATTCTCCAGAAGCCACCTCCATTACTGGGGGTAAAAGAAAAGTTCACATATACTAAACTCCAACTCTTCAGACAATGTACAACCCAAAAAAAGACTGACATTATTCACAGCATAAGGTTATTTGGTTACAAAGTCAAACTGAGTTTTGCAACCCAACACACTGAGAAAAACATCTATTTCTAGCATTTCCCAGATTTTGTTATGACTATGCATATCTGAACGTTCAGCAGCTGCACCTGCTGATGCACACTGGTTTCAGGCTTTTTTAGCAAAGAGGATGGTTTTCTTACTGAAGTCAGCAGGGTTGTGATACGTAGGGCAGTTGAGTCCATGTTCCCTCAGGTAAGGGATGAGGTTGGATACTTTTCCCCGGTAGATGCACTGACCTTGGCTCAGAACATAGAGCTGTGAAACCATAAAGAAAAAGCTGTCAAATTAAATGATTATTTTTTTCATATTTTAACATATCTATACTGTGTTCACTTCAGGAGGCCACAAAATGTCAGATTTGGCTCATATAATCCCTTGTGAAGAAACAGAATATGTCTCCTTAGAAATTAGCTGCAATTTGTATATATAGCACATGATGTTAGCATTAAGTTAGTATGTCAGGTTTATACGCCTTTGGGTTCTTTGGAAAAAGATGATCAACGAGGACATACAGAACTTTTCAGTGATTTGCTCTTTAAATTTTGTAAATATAAATGGGAAGAATATTTAAAGAACCTCCACATACTGTAAAGGTTCTATTCCAAACAAAGCTTTTTCCAAGAACCGTAAGCTCAAGCCAAGAACTATTTAGGAGCCTATATTTTAAGAGCATATAATGCTGAATTTACTTTGTCAAAGAGCTCAAAGACTTTGGCGCTGGGTTGGTGGATGGTGCAGATGACTGTCCGACCACCTTGTGCAAGAGCTTTCATCAGTGAGACCACCTGGAAACAGGACGAACTGTCCAGTCCACTGTAGGGGGAAACAAAATACAGCATTCCACTTTATATAAGCCTAACTTATCTATTAGTGCAGATAAAAGAGGAGATCATTTGTCAGCACCAATCTATTGCTTTCCCATTGGGATCAGTTCAAATACAATCTATGCCAATTACTGTATGTATACCATCAAAGCTTACAGGCTTAAAAGGTCTTCTCTGTGACAGAAGGAAGAATCATTACACAATAAACTTTACAAAAATGTAATGGCATTAAACAATGTGCAATAGAATCAGTGTAAATCAGCTATGACAGTCGTGTATTTCCCCTAAAGAACTGTAATCAATTGAAAAATGAATGTCATTTTTGACATAAGAAAAGATTTTCTAACAAGTGCAATCAATGCAAAAATGACTCTAGAGCTGTTTGAGCAGTCATGTCTGTGCTCCAGGCTGGGCCATCAAGGTGATGTCTGCTTAGCTTGCCAGCTGTAATCTGTCAGAGACGACAGAGACAATGGACAAATAAGGGGATGAAGTGTCCATCTTAATACCACTGGAGGACAGAGCAGGAATAAATGCACTAAGAAAGTCAATTGAGCCTTGAAGCCTTGACATTACAAATCACCACAGTGATATTAACACCTTTTAACATATGTTTTATCCATTGTAGTTTTATTTTATTTGTATAATTTGGAAATGGCAGCTACTGTTTACACTGTCTGACCATTTCACACTGACTAAAATGTTCCAGATTATCTGGAATACAGTAAATGCAGTCAGCCAAATTACATATTAACACACTGGAAAAACCATCAGCAAATTGAGCACTAAAATTTGCAGAAAAATGACATATGTAAGTGGGTTCTCTGTGGACAATGGGTCAAACTTTGGCATACCACTCTTCATTAAAGATAAAAGTGCTTTCTTTCTCTGATGAAGTTACTATTTCAGAGCAAGGTCTTCAGTGACAGTGAGGATATGCATATATGTTCTTTTGCGTGCTGTATGTTAAAATGGCTGAGTGCAGAGAGAGGGCAGTATTGTTTTAGTTCCAAGAGGTAATCTCTCGGGGGATATAACAGAAAGCCGAGGGGAGAAGCAAACCGATTGCCTAATAGGGTCCTGAGGGACCTCTGTCCCAAGACAGTTATCATACCCCTCACCACCCCCATTGGAAGCAGCCTAGTAGACCATAATTCAATTTCACTCCTCACTACAAGGACATGACAGAAAAACCTCATGGGCAATGAGTCTTGTTTTGCTTTTTTTCCGAGAGCTATATTTGGCACGAGAAGTGCGTGGTCTGCTTCACGAAGAGGTTGAAGTGATAATCCTTATGTCATTTGAGGGCATGTGTGTATGTGTGTGTTAACAGGCTCACCTTGTAGGCTCATCAAAAAACATGACGGGTGGGTTGTTGACAAGTTCCAAGGCAATGGCCAAGCGTTTCCTCTGGCCGCCAGAGAGGTTAGATGTGCGTGTTTTAGCACACTCCAATAAACCAAGTGCAGTCAAGATCTCCCTGACCTACAAAGACAGAGGCAGCCTTTATTAAAGCATTCGACTCTTTTCCAAAGCACATAGACTAGTTTAGGTTTTTTAACTATTCTACTGCATTCTGCTGCTTACTCCAGATTCCCATTCTGATTATTGGGTCTAAAATGGCTATAGCAGAAGTTTGATATGAATGAACTTAAGAAGGAATTGTTTTTCCATTTTTTGGTAATATAGTACTGTGCAAAAGTCAGATTGACCCCCATTGATATATTTAGTTTCCAGTCCAAACAGCCATGCAGTACAAGTTATTGATTATTCAGTGTCAGTAAAAGCAAGAAACATACATTCAACCAAAAATTGCACAGCTTCCAACACTAAGTTTATTCTGTCAATCTATCAATATGTAATTTTGTCCATTCTTTACTCTTGTGTACCCTACTGCCACTTTAACTCTTCCATCCTTCCAGTCTCATAACCAACCAGTTACTGCTGTGCTCTCTAACACGTTTCTCAACCATGGTCCTGGAGGCCCAATGCTCTGCATATTTAGTGTTTACCCTGCTCCTGAAACACTTGATCCAACGAATCAGCTCTTTAACAAGCCCCTGTTGAGCTGAAGTGGACATACTGAAGCAAAGAAAACACTAAAATGGGCAGGACAATGGGCCTACAGTACCAGGGTTGAGAAACACTGCTCTAACACCATCACTCAAACACTGTGTCAGAAAAACAGTGCTTAAGGCTTTTATCTTTAAGGGAGAGAGAAGAAAATCAAACTGCATTCTTGGTTCAGATCTGATTAAAATACACAGGTGTTCCTGTCCATCCTTCTACTGTGAGAAGACAACTCAATGCTATGAGTCTGAAAGGATGTGTAGCTGTCAAGAAGCTGTTACTGAGAAAAGAAAATCAATAAAAAAAAGCTAAAATTAGCACTAGAACACCCAAACTGGACATCTGAGGTGTGGAATTTGGGATGTTGAATGTGTTTGGGATTACTTGAATTTTGAAAAGCAGAAAATGCAACCAACTTCTAAGACTGAACTGAAGTGTGGAAAATTGTCCCTGCAGATTTCTTTGAAAAGCTGCAAGCAAGTCTCTTGAAAAGAATGTATGCTATGATAAGACAAAGTGGACACACTAAACACCGAATCAATTTTCATATTTAGTTGTTCTGTTTAAAATATGTTTCTGTTTGTTTTTTACTGATGAAAAATTAATATTTTGTACTTAAAGGCTGTTTTGACAAATGGCAGTTTCTGACTTTTGCACAGTACTGTAAGCCAGAAGCATGACATGCGAAGTGCGCTGGAAAGCAGAATATATCATTTAGTATCATTCAAGTTACAAATATTAGAATGTTAGATAATGTTATGTATCAAAATTATGAAGAATTTACTTCTAAACTGTTCACAACCAAATCAATATGTAGGCCATATCATATTATGCTATGATATGTAAGCTACATCATAACTATGTAAACTAATAACAATGTACAATAAAATATGCCTCCTCTCCCTATGTGTACTCTTTTGATCTGTCTATGGTGGTTAAACAGATTTCATCAAAATCTCTGTAACTCATTTATATTGATTAGCTCAGCAGCACAAGATAGACATTCATTTTTAAAGCAAATTTGGAAAATGGAAACGAAGGTCAGTCTTGCCAGATATTTGCAGGTGTTTTCACCATTTTGATGGGTCAAAGTGCCTGTAAATAGCCCAAACAAACATTTAAAGGCTAAGACTACACATAAACATGATGGTTCTTCAAGGGTTCTTTAGTACTGCTGTAGATGGTTCTATATAGAACCTTTTTGAAAAAGGTTCTATATAGCACATAAAAGAATTCTTCTTTTTTCACAATGCCAATCTCAATAGAAGAACCCTTTTTGGTACTATATGAATACCTTTTCAAAAAGGTTCTATATAGAACCATCTACAGCACATTCTCATTACGCAAAGAACCCTGGAAACATGCAAAGGGTTCTTTGGGTGTTCATGGCTTAATATAGAACCAATTTTTTTACTAAAGAACGCTTGAAGAACCAGCTTTTTAAGTGTGTACAGGACACTGACCCTTAATGATTGAATCTTTAATGTATTTTCACAGAAATCCTTAGTTCCTCCATTAAACATTGAATAACTTGCTTCACACTAATACAGTGCCCTCCACAAATATTGACACCCCTGGTTAACATGAGCAAAACAGGATGTAAAAATATTCTTTATTACTTATCCTTTTGATCTTTCATTATATATATTAATAAAAATTGTAACCTTTTGAAGTACACTGATTTAAAAAAAACTGAATCTTATCAGAAAATAAATATTTTTCTCAAATCTGGATGTGCCACAATTATTGGCACCCCTTCATTTAATACTTTGTGCAGCCTCCCTTTGCAAATATAACAGTCCTGTAATGCTGTAATTCTCCTGTAATGAGACTGAAGAACACAAGGCAAGTCATCTGAGACCATTCCTCCATACAGAACCTCTCCAGATCCTTCAGATTCTGAGGTCCACACTGTGGACTTTCCTCTTAAGCTCATCTCACAGGTTTTCTATGGGGGTTACATCTGGGAACTGGGGTGGCCATAGCAAAACCTTAATTCTGTGGTCAGTGAACCATTTTTATGTTGATTTTGAGGTGTGCTTTGGATTAATGTCTTGCTAGAAGATCCCATCCATAGCCCAGTTTAAGCTGATTTTATTTCTGCTGGTACTTGATGGAGTCTGTGATACCATGTATCTAAATAAATTGTCCAGGGCCTTTGGAAGAAAAACAGCCCCGAAACATCACCAATCCACCACCATACTTCACAGTGGGGATGAGGTACTTCTTTGCATGACTGTCTTTGTGTCCATGACAAACTCTCTTCTGGTGTTTGTTGCCAAAAACCTCTATTTTGGTCTCATCTGCCCACAGAACACCGTCCCACTCAACGTGCCAGTAATGCTTGGCAAACTGTAGGAGCCTGAGTTTGTTTGTTCTTTACAGCATAGGCTTTCTTCTGGCAAACCCCGACCCCAAACAACTTGCGGTTTGATTGTAGTTTGGGAGACATTCTGACCCCAAGAGCTAAATAATGTCTGCAGTTCCACATCTGTAATCCTTGGAGATTCTTTGTCCACTCAAACCGTCCTCTCCACTGTGTGTGAGGACAGTATAGACATACATCCTCTTTCCGGCAGATTCTTAACATTTCCAGTTGTTTTAAACTGCTTAATTATTGCCCTGATATTGGAAATGGGCAGTTTTTAACTGTTCAGCTATTTTCTTGTAGCCATTTCCTAATTTGTGAAGCTCAGCAACCTTTTGTCACACATCACTGCTGTTTTCTGTGGTCTTTTTCATAGTGATGCATGACTGAGAGAATAAGGCCTGTGTTTCATCTCATACATATTCTCCAGTTAAAACAGGAAGTCATGGTTGCCTATTTAAGTGTTCCTACATGCTCAGGTGAACCTAAAAACATAAAATATCACTCTTAAAAAATTCTAGGGTTGCAAATAATTGTGGCACACATAGATTTAAGAAAAATACTGTTTCATCACAAGAGGTTTTTCTTTGTATCATTATGGCTTAAAATACTTAGATTTTTGCTAATATTTTGAATGAAAGATCCAAAACAATAATAATTAAGAATATTTTTGACAGCACATTTTGCTCATGATTACCAGGGATGCCAACATTTGTAAAGGGTACTGTGTATACTAATCAATAACTCAATGTCCAGCTAACAATATTGCCTCAAGCAGAACCACATGGAGAACCACACTAATCTACTCCTCTGTTCAGAAAAAAAACAAGCATATTTCATTTAAAATGCCTTGTTTTTTTCCAGACTGCATCTTGCATAATCCACCAGAAACCGATGATGTAATAACAAAACCAGTTGCTGTACTTCCTACAGCTGCACCTTATGTTAAAAACTGCACGTATATCGTGAGTGAAGAAGTTCACACGGTTCTCTCTTACCATCTCTCTCCTGCCCTCCTCCTTTTCCTGGAGTTTGAGATTAGCCGACACCTGAGGAGGTTAAAGGGGGGATTTAGACTGTGTGCACCAAGCATTAACAAGTAGAATTAAAGGTAACAACAGGATTTGCATGCTCTTATGGTCAACAACTAAGATAACAAGTAAGGTACTACAAATAAAACTGCTAAGAGAGCTACTTATGACCCATTTACAGTGTTGTAGGTAATTAATGATATAATATATATATATAGCCATGATATATATGGTTATCTGTGAAAATCTTCTGAGAATGTAATGATGAGGAGAGGCTGATCATTCATCCCTTGATCATGTGCTGTAAGAATATGGTTTATTCCCTTATGTTTCCTTCAGGCACTGATGGCTGAGTTTCAGCTACATGAGCTTCCTGAAGGAGCTGTTTAAAAACACTGATGTTGAATTAGCTCATTACCATCATGGCCTCCTGCACTGTGAGGTGAGGCAGAAGCATGTCATCTTGCATAATATAGCAAGACACTTTCCTGAAGGAGCGTAGATCTCGGGGCTGGCCGTTTATTAATATTTCTCCTTTCATTCCTGTTTCCCTGCAAGATAATTGCACACATTTTAAAATATGTATTTGAAAGTGAACATATATGAATTGGGGTGTCTTCTGAAGGTGTTTTCTGGCACTAAATCAAAATGTGTTTTATAAAACTCTGGTCCTCAGTGAGGACTGAAAGCAGGTTCATTTTGCTATTTTCTATTCTAGATTCAAATTGTACTGTACATATTGTATTGTACTGTGCAAAGTAATGTATTGTATGGAGTTGTAATTTATTTCCAATAAATTTTACAGTTGAAGGGCATTTGATGAATGCCATAAGAAGGTATATAAAAAGTTTGCTGGGTGACATAACAACACTATTGTGACAGTTTGCTCACATACATACAACTGTTCAAGATATACAGTACTGTGCAAAGGCAGAGACCACCCTTCATTTAATAAATTGCAAGTCAAAATGGCCTTTGAGTACAAATTTTTCATTTTTTAAATTATATTTCTGAGGAAATTAGATATAAGATAATCCACTTGCATAAGCAAGGCAAAGTCAAAAGAAAACGTGAAAAAACAGGAGTTTCCAAAACTGGTGTTTAAAAATTATCAAAGGGTAAGACAAATGGGATTTCTTACAACCGTGCAAGACCTGGCAGACCACCAAAATTGGTAGTCTCAGATAAACAGTACTTAAAGCTTTCATCTGTAAGAGAGAGGAGAAAATCAAACTCCACTCTTGTTTCAGATCTGAAAAGCTCCACAGGGGTTTCAGTCCATCCTTCCACTGTGAGAAGACAACTCAACACTTTAAGTCTGAAAGGATGTGTATGGACTGACTACTCCAGAGCCCGTGGGAAGCACAGAAAGCAAACCAACTTCTAAGACTGAACTTTGGAGATGTGGAAAAATATCTCTTTCTTTGAAAAGCTATGAGCAAGTTCCTTCAAAAGAGTGGAAGCTCTTATAAAGGTGGGCACATTAAATACTGAAAAAATCATATATAGTTATTGAGGCTTCTGTATGAATTTCTGTTTAATATGTTTTCTGACACTGAAAAATGTCAGAAAATGTCAGAAAAAAAATTGTAGTGGACGCTTTGACTGAAAAGTAAATAAACGAAGTGTGGTGCTGTATATATATATATATATATATATATATATATATATATATATATATATATAGACATTGCAGATATTGTATGTCATTAGTTATGTGTGTATGAGTGATGGGGCTTGGTAGTCACCTATATCCTGCTAGAATATTCATAAGCGTAGATTTCCCGGCTCCTGAGGGCCCCATGATGGCCACCAGTCCTCCACTGGTAAAGTTCCCGGAGATTCCTTTCAGCAGTGTCTTGTAACCTAAGTCAGAGGGGAACAGAGGCAGAGGGGTTTCTGTGAGAAACTCTCTAAAGTCTTCACAGCGGACATTTCTCTGCCCAAGTCACACCATACCCCTGCATAAAACCAATCCCTTCAGCACCTTCCCTTCACATAAAAGCTGCTTTGTGATTGGGGTGAAAGAAGGTATTTGTTATACACCTCTTTGTTTCTGGAATTTTGTGCATGAATGCTCCTGTTTACCTTTGTGTGTATTACAGAAGAAACCTCATTCTCACCTCCAACTGACCTGTCCTCAAACAACAGTCTTATAACCTATGCTTTTTTCAGCTGTACCTATCCACTTTCTTTTGTCCAATCACACAATGCATTCTTGATCAAATTAAACCAAGGCTTTGTGTGATCAGTCTGTTTGTGAGGACCTTTCTGTGGTGTGTTCATGGGCAAGGATTAAGCTATTCCTCAAGCTGAAGAGTAACACATTTTATAAGGGATGTCACAATTACTCAATTAAATGTTATCTTCTCTTAGACAATAATGCTTGGCTGAAGAAAAACAATAATGCTTAATTAAAGAATACAGAGCAATAAAATCTGAGACACAGCTTCAACACAGAATCTCTCCAGATTCTCCAGGGTTCTAGGCCCTCTCAAGAATCAAAATTCAAGACAAGGTTATTCTTCTCTTCAGCCCTCCGTACAGGTTAGATTAAAGGATGGGGTGGCCTTTTGAAAGTCTTGATTTTGAGGTCACTGAACTATTTTTGTGCGAATTCCTATGTATGTTTTGAAAAGCACTGTCCTGCCACAACCTGACTGCAGCTTCTTGGCAGAGGCACTCTGATACATTAAAAATGATCTGGTACTTCATGGAGTTCATGATGCCATCCTAGGAATGTTCCCAAGGACTTGCTGGCATGAAGGTGGGTTCTAATCTCAGTTTTTGGGGGTTGGTGACCACAAAATACAACCGTCAACTGCAACAGTGATCCTTGGAGAGATTTTTGCATCTCTAATCATGTTCCTCACTGTGCACTGTGCACCTTCTTCCAGGCAGGTTGACTAAAGCTGTAGTTGTGAGCTTGTGGATGTGTCACATTGAACTCATACACCAGCGAAATAAGAAGGTACTTATAAGGGCTTTTTGTTCAGTTACTGTTCAATTAAATTAATTTTTTTTGGTTACCCTTGTAATAAAATGGTTGCTCAATTAATCATCAAAATAATAATCTTAATATATGGACGACTACAAAATACAGATCAAATAATAACAAACATCTGCAGAAACTGTGGCAGGGCTGGGAGAGATATGTCCGATGGTAACCTGCTATTTATCTAATGGCTGAAGCTGAAATGCTAATCCAGTTGATTGCAGTGGCTGCCAGCTTAATTGGATTTGCGGTCACAATCCGTCAGTGCGATACACAAATATCTCCGACCTTCCCTGTCCTCTTTTAGTGCTGGATCCCAGCGTCCCTCTCAGAGAGAGTGCAGGGACTCTTTTAGCTTCACTCCCACACACAAGAAACTATGATAGGACTAAAATAGGCGAGTGAAGCTAGAGGGGAATCCCACACCTGATTCACCGCAAATACAGACAGCATGGCTCATTCATTCTATACAAGCCTCATGTATCAAATAAACAGTGGTGAGAGCTGGGCTTTCTGAGGCAGCAGTTCACAGGAGTTTCACTCTTGGAGTTGCCGAAAGGGTTTTCCTCAGAAGAACCACTTTTGGGTCCTTAAAGAACTTTTTAATTCATGGTACTTTAGTGAACTATTTCTGTAAATGAGATGTGTGGATATGAAGAAGCTTTTTAAAGTTTAAAGACTCTCAACATAATGTAGAGGTGCTATACCAGTTAAAGGCTTTTATTAGAACTGTACAGCCAAGACAAGAACCTTTGGGATCCTTTATTTTTTAAAGTGTGCTTTAAGGTGCAATGAAACGCAGGTCACTACTTACTAATGTATTAGTCTGGGACAAATGTTCCATTATTTTGGCATGATTCTATTTCACTAAAAGAGAAAATAATCAGGTCAGTGTTCCTCTTCTTTTTAGGGATGATTTGAGTTTTGTTCTGAGTTTTGGCTCCATCATTTGAATGGCTAAAAAAACATTTCTACAGAATTAAAATGAACACAGGTTGGACCGGTATTCAAATAATTGCAGCCTTCTTAAACGTCTTTGTCTTACACAGCTGTTAGTGGCACGTTGCCTGTGTACTAACAGTGGATTAAGAATCCAACATCATGCACACAATCCTGCCATATGCAATGCCGGGTCATCAAATATTCCATCTTCTTTAGATCCTTTGTAACCACTTGTGCACTTGAATGATCAATTGAAATGACTAGGCATGTCAGTATGGATACAGTTTGGCATGTTTAGGATATAAAGTCATACTTTAATACTTTCCTAGTAACATAGCCCTTGCAGTAAGGTAATGAATATAACTGAATACAACTTCAAAATACGACCTTTCTTTTCCAATACTGATGCCAATATAAAATTCCTGAGTACTGCCCAATACTGATACCAATCTGATATTACGCTTTAAAATGAGTGCAATTTCCTTTGGAAGAAGTTCACATAAAATGAGCATCTAAAAGTAGGCTATCATGCCGAACCTACTCAAACACTCCACCAGCCCACAGGCAGGTAGCAATGCCACATCATTCATTACAGAATCAGATTTTTTCCCCTCCAATATCTGATCTAGCATTGTCTGCTGATACTTGTTATTGATACCTGGTATCAGATCTCTAAATATGAATTTATTTGGTTATTATTGTTATTATTATGTTATTTCAAGACTGTCAAAATCAATTATATTATATTATATTATACCAAGTATTCTACCAAGTATTCTACCAATTATTCTACCAATCATTTTGACAGTTTTTTTACAAGTAGTCAGAACAACCTCAAAAACATTACAGAATTGTTTGTTTGAGAAAAAGACAAACCAGGAAGCCTTTAAAAATTTAAAAACATGTTTTGATGATTTTCTATGAGATAATAAGTTAACACATCCACTGCAGAGAACACACTTCTGCACATTTTAATGCAAAATTATTGTTTATTTGCTGAATTGCTAAGACACAATTTATTTGTTGTATGTTTTCCCAATATATGAAACTCAGCAAATAACCAGTAATTGTGCACTATAATTGGCAGAAAAACTGCAATATAAGTTTCCTTTCTTTTGTGTTTCAACCAAACATGTAATTTGACTGCGGGTGTTCAAACTTTTGCATACAATTGCATATATCCAATATGTAATATTTTTTCATCTGCATATCTGCTGATGCTGATACATAAACATTTATTAAATGTAGAAATTAGGACTAAATCCACCTGGATTAACATTACGGAGGAATATTACAAGTTACAAATGCAGTAAAATGAATACAATGCAGATGTTTTAGCACAGTAGACCAGCATCGCCTAAACATTCTGCTCTTCTGGAGTTCAATAAACGCGTTATGAAATATTGGTTTAAAATATCAGCCAAATCTAGCGGGTTGAAACCCTAACATCTTTCCATTTTTAAGGAAATATCTGCAGAGTATCTTAATTTCCTGTGGTTACACAGTATGTCATACTCATGCGACCAGCATGTCTGAGTGTATATGTTTTTTGTCTATGACAGAGTTGAAGAGAGAGAGAAAGATAGAGAATGAAAGATGGAGAGAGAGAGTTCAGGCAGGCCGCAGCAGCACGTGTCACGGCACAGCGACAGCTGCTGTAGCTAAAGCACAGAAGGACTGTAGTACATGTGCGTTGTGGTCAACAGAGGATCAGAGGCTCCTCTCACTCCTGAGAGAGGCTTGTGTTTTGGGAGGGAGGAGTTGGGGGGGCAGTCACTGCTGGCCCAGGACCAGCCGTTTTAAAGCCAGCCCAGACTAAAGCAGATAGAGGAGAATATCCTGAGCTGTTCAGAGATCAGTGGTAAACCTCTTCCAGGATGAAGATGCCAAGAATGTTATGTGGCCAAGGAGTTATTCTGTTGCGAGTCATCCCTACTTTGACTGAAAATTCTGATCAGATTATGCAAGACCCTGGAAAAAAACACAGTGTTTCATAATATACAGGGGTCTGCTTGATAATTCCTGAGGGCCTAAGCGAGGATAGACTACATTTATAATCAGAGGAGCATATATACAGACATGTGACAAAGTAAAAGAAAAATTAGTAAGTTGTAGAAACGCAATAGTAGTAGAGTAGAGATGATTCCAGACAGGTGTACTGCATGATTCAATTAAGCAATTAACATCCCACCATGCTCTGTGGCATGTCTGAAAATAGATTAGATTAAATCAGATTAAATTCAACTTTACTGTCATTGTGCAGAGTGCAGGTACAGAGCCAATGAAATGCAGTA
This sequence comes from Colossoma macropomum, assembly GCF_904425465.1. NCBI lineage: Eukaryota > Metazoa > Chordata > Actinopteri > Characiformes > Serrasalmidae > Colossoma > Colossoma macropomum. Next base: position 18,581,135 of record NW_023494786.1, read on the forward strand.
ATGCAGTAAATATAGAGGAAAAGAGGAAAACAACTGAGTTAAAAAGAGAGTACTTTATAAGGGGATGGATGACAGGAGCTTCATCCTTTACTATATTCTAAACAAGTGGGTGAGTGCATGTGTTATGTACTCCAAGAGAACAGTACACGGAGGAACGCTCGACCCCTATAGTGAGGGGGTCCGGTGGCTATGTTATACTGTGGGGGCATTTTGCTGGCATATTTTGGGAAAACAATAAGTTATAAATTAGTGCCATACCGCTTTTCAGTCATTTTAGAATCATCTACTATTATATTCCTATTTCACTATTCATAAGCTTTGTTAATACTAATTATCTAAAACCCATGAAGTTGCATAGGACTAACATTTTATAATTATTTTATACATCCATCTGCAGTCATATTAGTTTCATATTATTGAAAACATTGATTCTATTTCGAACAGTAGTGTCTATGATGTACCATCAGACAACCACAAACATTATGTTAACAACAGAGAATTCATATTTTCTAACAATAGGCCTTGTGTCTTCATTTCTGCCCCACCTGAGGCGTCCTCCAAAGGTTCACAATGTTCTTCTGCACTGGAGAATGACCTTTCCTCGGCTTAAGAAATGCCCAATGCCCACAGGCCCATTCAGACCGAAAACCCTCCAATTCCCTTTCTTCCAGTGTTTGAGAGATGTACTGCGCACAACCTCTGCTCCAAAACAATCCCATAACCCCTACTCCAAACATGCATTTACCCTGCCCTCTCCCAACGTTTATGACTGATACAAATATCACCATTCATGTAGTCCCTTATTATCAGCATTTAGCTGAGTTTCTTCTTATTTCACGGGTGTCAAAAACAAAAACAAACCAACACCAGTCTTGACGAGTCTACCTCTCTTACCAGTCTACCTCTATCTCTAATTTATCCTGAATAAAAGTATAGTGCAGTCCATGATTAACTGAACAGTGATACAGTTTTTGTTATTTTACGTCAGAACTCCAGCACTGAAACAATGAAACAAGTGAAGCAATGACTATAAAGTGTAGAATATCATTTTTAATCTGAAGGTATTCATTGCCGTGTAATGTGTGAAGCACACAGAACATTGAAACATTCAGTGTGTCCAACCAATCAACTGTTTGGTACATTGTTAAGTAGCAAGAGTGCATTTGGGAGCAATAGAAAACATTGTGGCAGACCACTGAAGACCACAGTAGTGAATGAGTGACAGTAAAGAAGAATACCGTCAACCATGTATAACTCCTGTTGAACAGATCAAATATGCTTTATAGCATGATCTCAGAGGGTTTACCACAAGATTCAAACTACTAGTAGGCACAAACAAAGGACATTATGTCCAAACATTAAAGTATGTAAGGAGTTAAACTACGTATTAATACATTAAATCCACCTATAGTCCTCTGAAGTCAGCAGATCATGTATTTAAAGAAAGTGCAGTGTGGTTAACCAAAACTAGATGTAAACACCTTTGAATTAAACAGACATTCTGCACTAATCATTGTTTCATTGTTTAATTTTCAATTTATTACAAAATGCTGGAGTGCAGTGCATTTAATAACTGTTAATAACACAGATGGAACTAAAGCCTGAATTACAACTATAAGAAGTGTGTCTACAAAGTCTACAAAGAACTGCAGCAAAGGAAGTGTAGGCAGTATTATAGAGACAGGATATAGACAACATCTGGCTTGGATTACATTATTTAACAGCAGGTTGTTATGGACTGATAATTATTAACATGAATTCTGTTGTTTCATCTTTTGTCTTTTCTATTATGACTATATGTACTGTTAGTTCTCATCTTTGATCTAACAAGAATGGACTTTATCACTGATGAATGTAGTTTATACAGGAGTGTGATTAGCAGTGACAGCACAATCTGATAAGCTGAGCTCTCCATTATGTATTTTTATAGTTGGGCCAAGAATCAGTGGTTTATTGTTTTATGGTGTTTCATTTTATTTGTTTCATAGCAGTCACTCAGCGTAGCTTACACTGCTAAAAAGATGACACGATGCATTTAATCTGAACAGAGAATGTTACGATAGCTTGTAACTCCTTGCTGAGAGTGGTCTGACTGGTTAAATTTAAATGGCCACAAAATAAATCAATCAATTATAAAAAGAGTCAAGCTTATTTTTATGGTGTTGTATCTGACAGGGGAAGATGCAGTAGGACTATAAAATACATTAGATCTCTATTTTGTTGCAAATGTATGGGTAGAACAATAAATTCATAATGGTCATGGAGGGCTAGTACCGTTTGGTGAATTCCTTGTTGAAAAACACCTGGTTCAAATCTTCTGTTCATTGACAGTTTTGGTAACTGTGTTTGAATAGGGAAACTGTGCTGAACCGGAACTCTAAGAACCTGTTGTTGAGTTCAGACTTCTTACAACTACAGAACTTGCACATTAGTTTCATAGTTAGGCCTGCCACAGCGACAATTAACTATTTCATATCAAACCACTCTGAATGACGTTTTACGTCTCAACCACTAATTTATGCAAAAAAAAACTGGAAAAATCTGTGCAATTCTACTTTCACCGTGAAAGCTAACAATTGTGGACAATTATTGTCGTCAGCTTAAATAATTGTGATCAGCTCAAATAAATGTAATTATGTAATACATATGCCAGACCAATTAATAAAATTTACTAGACTTCGCATCAATAAGCCTTGGGCTTAAAGGGTCCAAAAAAATGGATGATGCTGAATTTGTCTTTCAATGCACTGGATATTCTCTGCTTCTCTCCTGTACTATTCACAGCATCTATCTCGCTGTGTCACTGACCGTCTGCTGAATCTCACCCTGCAGGAGACGGTAGCCGTGAGCCACACGCAGCGGAAAGGTGAAAAGGCTGTCACGTCTGCATCTGTTGCGAATAAGTGTGACATAATTTGGCTGACAAATCTAAAGACTGCTCAGCTATCAACCCTCCTTGAGGCCGTGTCTAAATATTCTAGTATGGGCCTTGCAGTGGAGCAGGGCCAGCTCTTACATCAGCACTTAGTCCAGGGAATACACCTCAAAGAGGAGGGATCAGCTGGGGTAAAAACACCAAAGAGATCCATACAGAAGATGCTGAACAGCTTGGCTTTGATGCAGCTTGTTACTTGCTTCAGTGGCTGAACATAGCCTTGTGTGTTAATACGAGCTACAACTAAGAGTTCTTGCCTTTTAAATTATTCTGCTCAATAAGAGTTACTAAAGGTTGGAGAGTAGACCCATACCCACAGGAAAGAGCTATTTCCAGCCGTGACAGAGTTCAACTTAAGGACTTGCAGTATTAATCCTTCTTTTTTCCAGCTGGTGTGGTGCTAATGGCATACACATAAAGCCTACCCCTAGGCCACTTTGGGTTAAGTGCGTGTGTATGTTTACCACATGTATATTTTATTCTGTTGCGGGTGATATTTGTGCCTTTCTGTGAGGCCTGGGAGCAGATTGGTCTTAAGAGCAGGTCAGGTCACCATGCAGCAATGAACTTTGGAGGCTAGGTCACTCTGCAAATCACTGATGCTCACATTTACATACATGCAAAAGTCTAAAAAATTAGTCCTTGAAATTTGAATGGTTACTGCAACATGTACAGTACTGTGAAAAGGTCTGAGACCATCATTCATTTATTTAATTTCCAGTCAAAAGGCCATTTTATATGACACATTGGTTTTACAGGAGATGTTTCTGAAGAGATTCAATATAACATCCACTTGCATAAGGAAGACTAAATTAAAAGATAAATAAGCGAAAAAATAAGATTTTCCAAAACAGGAGTTCAAAAAATTATGAAAAGATACAAAAGAAAATGGGTCTCATAACAACCGCGCAAGACCTGGTAGTCCACCAAAAAAGTCACCATCAGATAAACAGTGCTTAAAGCTTTCATCTTTGAGAGAGAGGAGAAAACCAAGCCCCACTCTTGCTTTAGGTCTGAAAAAATCCACAGATGTTTCTGTCCATCCTTCCACTGTGAGAAGACAACTCAACACTATGGGTCTGAAAGGATGTGTAGCTGTCAGGAAGCCCTCAGAAAACGAAACAAAAAAGAAGAAAGTTTGAAGAAGCTGCTGATGTTCTCTGAACAATGGACTGGCCACCCCAAACCTCAACACCACTAACTGTCTTCGAAATTACTTGAATCGCGGGAAGCAGAAAATGCAACCAACTTCTACGACTGAACTTATATAAAAAATATACTCGGATTTCTTTCAAAAACTGAAAGTCTCCTGAAAAAAGTGGAAGTTGTAAGAAAGGTAGGTTATTTTTCCTGACATTGAAAAACAACTTGTACATAGTTATTTTGACTGGAAATAAATGAAGGGTAGTCTCTGGCTTGTGCACAGTATTGTACATGCATTTAAAAAAACACAGAAAACACTGGACACAGTGTCAGCTAATCACAAGAAACTCTTAAAAGCTTTAAGCACTCTGGTAGCACTTCACATCAGATGCCACAAAAATCCTCATTCAAGCCAAGTGAACGCCAAGTTACCAGGCAACAGAAAACAGTCCCTCCTACACAGCATCTCTGTGCACGGCCCTTACCTCCACAAGTGCACAGCTGATGATTTCATCCTGATTGCAGAGTCCTGCCCCCGTGCTGCAGAAACCAGGGTTACTGCAGTTTATTGACCGACAGTAACCGGCTGAGCTGTTAGCGCAGATCAGGGCCACGGCCATCGCTGCAGCTAGATCTCGCTTTCCACTAAGTATGGATTACAAAGATTTGTTGGACAGCTCACAGGCCCCGGATTCAGTTGCAGTCAGTCAGGGATGAGAGAACAAGTGAAAGGTGCCTGTCTTTGACTTTTTTGGACCCAGAAAAGAGAAATGCAATAACTCATCCTATATGTGGTAATATTTTTCCACATATTAAGTTAGGTTCATTACTTTCAATGTAGGTTCTGTGATTATACAACAGTATAGTGACGGACCTGTGAATTGAAATTCATAAACAGACTCTAGATGCAGGAATCTATAGATATTAACCCGAAAAACACCAATGCTGTCGCTGAAAAAGTGATATATTGAATTGGAACTGACTGAAATGTATGTCATTTCCAGATGAGTAAACTTCCATCCACACACTTTTGTATTCAGTTCACTTTCATTTGTCAATATCAGTGTTGAAATAATATATTTTCTTTTATATTTTTTTAAATAACATACTTTTTTTCCTCCAACATGTTAAACTAAACATAAATAGAAACTGTGCACAAATATGCAGAAAACCGCCATATTTAATTTCACTCTCTATAGAGGATGTGCTCAATTTTTTTCACTAGGAAACAACTGTATTGCATTTGCTCAGTATGTGCCCAGTTTTTGACCCCTTGAACTGCAAGCGCCTTCTAACTTACATACTGAACAATTTATAGTTAAGATATAATCTGACGATTAATAACTGAACAATAAATGTGCAGTTTAAGGAGCTAAATTGTTTTTGTTAGTTAATATGCTTCTATCATCATGTCTCATTGTAAAAGTCTGTCTCCAGCTAATAGGACATGCTTGTTGTTGAGGGTAAGGGGTCCTATTTCTCTGGCCTGCGTGTAGCTAAAGGCTTTATTCACTGTGACCTCTATAGTGTGTAAGCCTACTCCAGCCACACAATGCAACAGGATCAAACCGGTCCTCTGACCTATGTGCATCCACTGCAGCATCATGCTAATTGCTACTACTCCTGGCCATTTTCTGACAACGTTCACTACTCTGTGGAAGGCCGCTGGTTTCCAGCCCAAAACCACATCTCTGCAGCTGCATGCCTCTGCAGCATGTCATTACCCTTTATGAAGGGAACGTTGGAAAAAAAATAAATAAATAGAAAAAAACGATAGCCATGTATGAGAGGTGCGGAACAGTCAGCTTGTTTTGTGTGGTGAGCCAGCCAATCACAGAAAAGCACTCATGAATGTTTCATGGTGTGCTCATGAATAATATGACTAACACAAATACATATGCTTTAGGACATGAACCACAGCTGGACTTCAGGAACAAAAGACATTCAAACATGGAGCACGTAGGTCTGAATCTGCAGGCCAACCAAAATCACTGATAGTGCCTGATGTATGTGTTCGTGCCTTATCTTCCAAACATCTGGCAGTAGCATGCAGCAACGCAATGTCTAAATCCAGACTATGCATTATAACAAAACAAATTCATACCAGCAATGGACTAACATACCATGATAAAAGCATTACACTCCAGTCGCATCAAAACACCCATGCTTCATCTTCTGAAAGCACCAAATGTTCATTATATTGTGCAAACATTTAATCTGTTTACTGTGTTCGTTAAACCCTTTGTCAACCAAACTGAATGACAATGGAGCTTGTTTACAGGATCACTATTGCTTAATCTAGTCTAGTTTTTAACATTATTATTTATTCTTTCTTAAAGAAGGACCAAATTACCAAATAGAAAAAGAAGATCTTTCTAAATATCTTAGCGCTTAAAGTAACTCGAAACCAAAATCATTTCTTAGTTCCCTGGTCATATTAAATGCAATTTATCATATATAATTTGGCAGACAAAATTCTTGTTTTCCTGTAATTTTCCATCAAAATGTAATGGCGTTTGCCCACCTCTAAAACGTTTTTTGAGTTTGCATTACATCACTGTGCACTAGTGGGTTTGGAAAAAAAACGCAATAGTATCATCCCAACACCTCAACCTCTCATCAAGTGAAAATGCTTATCTATCTGAACGGCCTTGGAAAGAAAAATGAAAGACTTATATAAGAATATAAGAATATAGCAATACTGGCCACAGTGTAACATAAACAAGACCACAATGTATGGGCCAAGATCAAGGCAGCTATTCTTGGCTGTCTGTCGAGACTGATCCTTCTGATGAGAAGCTTCTCCTCTAACATGACCTCTGTCCTCACAGAGGGACTTGAAGCGAGACACAAAGGGACCTCTAGGTTAAAAAAAAAAAAAGCAAGTTTCTCTCTCTCAGCATAGTCAGCCAGCAAGGCACTGAAGAGGAGACCCAAATAAATAAATAAATAAATGCTATGCAGACAACACAGGAAAGAGAGAATAGAAACTATGAGGAAGAAAGAAAAAAAGAATAAATTAATGGATGCAAAAGGAAACATCCAGATGGCTTGTCTAATGAGGCCAAAGCTGCCCAGCTGTGAAACAAGCCGCCTGACAAATCTAGAAACTGAAGAGAGACAAGGCTTGAATCAAACACAGACAAAGCAGCCAGCTGGGGGGGGTTACTTCAGCAGGGGGGGTGTGCCTCCATAGCTATACATTTTGATTATTATTATTAATGTGAAATATTTGGGAAAATTGTTTACATTTTGTACCAGAACTTCACAAATAAGCACTTTAAGGACAACCAAAAAGAACATCATTTAATGCATGCTGTAAAATCTTTTTCAGAGTATTTATTTTATAGTTACATATAACAAATAACTCCAGCATATCAAGCCTCCATGAGTAGTAACTTTCTGAGTGACATAAGCAGAGACTCACTGGAGTAAGTGGTTAAAAGCGAAAAACATCTATGGTCCCCTTTTGATCAGTGCAACAAAAATCTGTCAGTAGCTGAACAATGAAATGTCCTAAAATAAACAATAAATGAACAAATAAACATTAGTATATAAAACAAAATTCGGCACACACCACCCACACCTATAATTCCCATCAGGGACATTTGCCAAAACATCTGTGATCTGATTGGAGAGCCAGTAAAAAGGTGTGCTACAGCATTTTTCAACATAGTTGTTACAGAAGTACCTGCTAAGAGAGACATGCTGATAATTACCACTGAAGGTGCAGAGATAAGGTCTCTTTAGCAAAGACCTTAAAAGACCATTGAGAATTTGACTTTATCAGTGAATTAGGCCGATCAGAGTCATGTTCAGTGGTACCTTTCTTTCTCCACCATGGTCCCTCAGGAACAGAGTAGGAGAGGTCTCTGAATTCGATATTGACCGCTGGTCTGCGGGGCAAGTAGGAGAAGCGCTGGGCCTCAGTCAGGTTGTTCTCCACTTTTTTCAGGTGTCCATGTAAAAGAGGCGTCTGCGGGCTGCCAGTGTGATTGGCCACTACATCGTCAATGGACACACACACTGTTCTTGGGTCCAGCATGAGATCAGGGGGCCCGTTGGTATTCTGAGACACGAAAAGAAGAGAAGCTATGTAATGTACTGCAACGAAAAAATGTTTGGTACAAAATGGGCTCCTAAATTTTTTTTTAAAAAGGACAGGAACAAAAGAGATTTTCACATAAAAGAGGAATTATTATACCCTTAAAATAAAGATGCCAAAGGGTTCTTTGGATCAATGCCAAAAAAGAACCACTTTTGGTTAACTTAAAAAGCTTTCAATGGGACGTTAAAGAAACCTCAACTGAAACTACTTAATGGAAAATTCTTTAGAGCAGTGGTTATCATCAGAGCCTGCAAAATGTCCACATGTGTCCTCTGAGTGTTGTGAGTCTGGGGGGTCACTGCTTCAGAGAACCAAAAATGACTCTAAAGAACTATTTTTGGCACCTTAATTAGATGGGAAGTACCTCATGGACCTGGCTTGTAACTCACTCACCCATTCAATTCCTTAAGTTTAACAAGAATGTCCACAAGGGGAGCTACTGGCTACCAGCACTTCTGTGTGCATCCAGACAGACCAGCAGGATGTCCAATGTTTGCAGCATGTATGTTTGAATTTGCAAACCAATCTTTCCTTCATTATTGTAAGTATATTGATCTAATCGATCCCTACTTAAGTTTGCAAATGCAGGGAACATTCAGTGCTCCTGCTGCACTACCAAAGACTGTTTATTATGTTGAGCTTATTATCTAGGTTGTGTTAGCTAAAATAACCATTGTGGACACGTGAGAAGTGCGTGCTTTCTATGACTTTCTAGTGTCATTTTTTGTAACACTGACGTAATAGTGACATGTTAGTGTGTTGCGGCAGTACATGCGGAACAGAAGCCCAAATTTTTCCCTGACCATGATGTTGTCTTTTCTTCAACAGTACAGCAGAGAGTGTTAAAAACATACTTTTTATTATTAGAGAAATATATTTCTGTGTTCAACTTCAATACATTACATTTATTGATTTATTTATTTTTAAAAAACCCCAACTCACACAAATCAGCTGCATTATGGTGATGTCCACTGGCAAAAAAACAAACCAATAAAAACCAAAAATGGGGTAGAACACACTGGTGCTTCCCATCAATGACATTTTGTGTCCTTGTTCTTCAGAGTGTACTCCATATCTTTATGATGAGCATTCATGACACGAAACCCCTTCTTTATTCCGATACCAATATTTAAACCCTGAGTATCAGTCGATACAGACACAGGCCGATACTGAAATTTTGAATATCTTTTTCTGTCCGATATCTGATTCAGCAGTTTCTTGATACTGATAACCATCAATACTTATACGTCATCTCTAATTAACATATTTGCAAATGGATGACAGCAAAACAGACAGAAATCACATGCAGTTTCAAAAACATAGCAACCGGCTGTAAGTTAAGCTTATACAAACTATACTATTGGACTGAATACTGAGATCCTTCTTTCTGTCAGTAGTGTATAAAACAAACAGCAGAAACATTACAATTCTGTACGTGTCACATTTCTTCAGAACACTTTCACACGTTCTACTTCTTGTGATTTCCAGCAAACATTAAAAACACAAACTACTCCTCATGTTGGAATATACTACAACAGTGCAGAACACACTCAGGGGAACGTGCACTGCTAAAGAGACAGTCTAATCCCTCTCCCTGTGGCCACAGAAGGCAGATGGGGTTACTATCGGACAAAGTTTATTCTGAGTCTGAAGAAAGCAGTCATGCAGTAGCCTCAAGACAGTCGCGTTTCACAAGTGCATGAATAGCATCCACTGCTGTATCCCAGGATGATAACAAGCTGATAATGTTGTTCTGTCAGAGTTATTCTGTGGAAAGTGGAGGTGGGCGATATGGCAAAATGTCATATCATAATTCTTTAGGAAGTTTTTATGATAGACAATATGTCACAATATTATTGCTGACAATTTTCTGATAAGTTAGAGCAGCCAGAGTAAGCCCACATTTTAAAATACTATCAAAAACTATAAATTCAATCATTTATAATCAACATATTATACAGTGTGCTGTACTAAATCTAAATGAACATGAATATTTATGCTCTCTTTGTAATCAAACACGCAGTTGGGAAGTGATTTCTAAGTACATATACATGCTCAGAAAAGCATATTGTGATATAATGTGATGTCATTTATCGTGATAAATATTGTCATATTGCCAGTTAAGCACATATACTGCCTACAGTGGATATACAATGAAAATAAACAAATTAATAGAACAGAACAGTATAAGTAAATTATGTAATAACACACTACAGGGCCTCATTTTTCTCTCATTGCCCCTTAATGACAGAGACAAATGAAACTATTCACAAACTTCTGAGGAGCATTGCTCCCGTGTATAAGAAGGTACTTAAATGTACAAACCCAAAGACCTCATCCAAACAAGGACTGTCCCTTGTCACATCAACGTGTGTACCACACGGTCTGATCTAATAAACACCCAAAAAACACAGAAGTAAACAAACTTACCATTATGATAGAGTTGGTCACAGAGGTGTTGTTGACTGAGAAGGCTGCCATAAGACATGCCATTCCTTCTGAGTGTGAGGCAGTGGAGTGGACCGTGCGTGGCTGGCCGCTTCCAAGCAATCTTGTGCATCTGTTTGATCCCTGCAGTCTCGGAGCTGCGCTGCTCTCTAACCTGCCTAAGACAGATCCACTCTGTTTACCAGCGAGCCGCTCCGGCTGATCGGGTGACGTCACTGTCTGCCCCCTACTGGCGTGTTGATGAACATGCTGACTGTCAGACAGGTGCCTGTGAAAATTTCATTCTGTTGCCAGAGAGAAAGTTTGTTGACATGTGAAATATAACGGCTTTACGTTTGCTTTGATTCGCGGTAATGAGCTGCGTTTGAGGCGTAAACTCGAGACTATAGCGTACATGTCGTTCTGAGTTTGGCAGTGAAAAAAAAAATAATTCGTTAATCCACAGACATTTACGTGTTTTACTGGTACTGTAGAGAAGCAAAGCCGCTTAAACATTGCCAGTAATAATAAGTTTCTTCAGGATTTGGAACCACTGCAACAGGGCTGGAATGCGGGACAAGCACACCAGCGTCCTCTAGTGGATTTTCTTGGCAATGAAGCTTTTATAAACTACAGTAACTCCTCACCTCCACAGACAGACACACAAACAAGCGACAAACTCTCTCTCTCTCTCTCTCTCTCTCTCTCTCTCTCTCTCTCTCTCTCTCACACACACACACACACACACACACACACACACGCTGACACGTGCATCACGTTAGTCCCTCTTTCCAGCTAAAGGGGAATTCCACAGAATTTTCGAAATTTTTGCGTATGTAAATTATTATGATGTAAACAAACTTGTTCAGAGTGGTTTCACGTCAAATTCACAGCTGTGGTCACATTCAAAACACATTCAAAAGATTCATGTCTGTGAAGCTTCCTAACAGAAAGTTATTATATAAAATGGTTATGAAATACGCTGCCATTGTTTGATGAGAGTTTGAGAAAAGTTTTGAGAGAAGCTTTTGGTCTAAAGTGTATTTTTTAATATAAAAATGGCTTATTGAAAATATGTCAACATTAAATACATGAATTGTGTTTTAAGTTACATAAAATGGACAAAAATTGATGAAAGTATATTCCAATGAATGAAAACTGTTTATTATGATCCAAAGACAATTCTATTCCAATAAAACCCAAATAAACTGCACTGAAAAGTTTCAATTGTGTTACATACAGCAGGGGGTCAATAATGACTAGGCCCACTCCCTCCTACCCCTCCCCTACGTAGATTGACTCCATCTGACAGAATGGCAATGTGTGGCATGAGTGAATTAAGTTCATACAACTATGTATTTTCTGAATCACCACAAGTGTAAAGAAATCAGATTTTCTATACAGTGCACTTCACACCAAAACACTCTGAATGACTTCAACAATTGAATTAGGCATACATTTTGAAAAACTGGTGAATTAAAGAATAGTTAAAGAATAATTAAATGATTTTATGTCTTCCAAGAAATCATTTAATTGCTTTATTACACAAATTTGCTCCCTGATGCCTGAGACTTTGTTTTATGATAATTCTGAAAAAAAAAGGGTTTTGCTCTAAAACATATTTTTTTTATTCAGGTCTACATTCAGATAAACGCAGGGCTTTGTAAGTAAAAACAGACCCCAAACTCTTTCAGATTTACCACTATTTTATCATTAACAATTTATAAAGTTCAGATGACTCACTGGTTGTTCATTGGATAGTAAACTCAAAAAAGTGGCTATTTGTGTGGCAGACATTGTGACCCGTGGTTCCTATCAGACCCACTACAATGAAATATAAGTCAGTAAATCTCTCTACAGCGCACCATTTCACATCTAACCACTCTGAATGACTTCTCAAGGACGGGAATTATGCAGAAAATTTCTGGAATTCCCCTTTAACAGTTCATTTGTTGATTTCTTTCTTCCACACACAGTATTATGAACATGTTAGCCATAGATGTACACTCTCACTGTCACTGGGGTGGTACCCCTTAAAGGTACCTTTAGTCAGGACTTGTTACATAATTATGCCATATTCCACTACAATTATATCTTTTCAAGTTGTATTGATTTCACATACCTTGTCTTGTCTCCAAGCTTTTTGTTTTATTGTTCTGTTTTAAAACATAAGGTCATGAAAAAGTACACATATGTACCTTTCCCCTGAGAAAAACCTGTTTAAGGTACACAGTGAGACCTCAAGTCTATTGTTATACCTGTGAGGGTATATTTGCGTTGTTTCTACTCTGATGAACCAAAAATATACCTACACTGTACCTTTTCTCTGACAGTGCAGGACCAAAACGTTCTTAGTTCAGTTTAGGTGAGCATGGTTTACCTCACCCCCCCTTTCCAGCTCGGATGCTTTCAAAAGCGTGTGTGTGAGTGTGCGAGGGGGTGGGGCTGGTCACAAGGGCTTGCATGTGCCTCTGTTGCTGCAGCGAGTTCTGAATCTTTTTTGCTGACAAAGCCCCTCGTCCTCCACAGCAGCACCACTACATGTTTATCCAGGAGTTCAAACTCGCCAACACACTTGCTAAGAGAGGTGAAATCATACTTCACATGATGATGAGGTGTCTATGGAGGGCAGGGGGAGGGAGGCCAACATTCATTTAGAATCATTATCTCAAACAAATGCCTTCAGTCAGGTTTACAGTGTGAAATCCTGACAGCGGAGGTAGACGTTAGTGCCAAACCATATAGATTCTAACGCTGATATTAAAACACTGATGGTCAGCATGAAACAGGATGTAATCTTTCAGTATTGTTGTCCTTGCTACACGGTTACCTCTGCTTTCTCACCTGAAATGTACTTTCTAAACCCTTGGGCCAACATGCTCTCAACCTGTATTATACGTAAGAATGCAGCAAGTGATACGTAATAAAATGTCTGGGTGAAGCCAAAAGTTGTTGTAAGTGTTACATATAGCAGGGGGTCAACATTGACTAGGCCCAATCCCTCCTACCCCTCCCCTCTGTGGGTGTTGTAATAGTGTATAAATGGAGGCTGTTAGTGGGCAGCTACCAAGCCTGAGATGATACAAGGTACAGTTTGGCTAACAGCATGAGGGCACTGGGATTGCTCCTTTTCACTCTGCTGCTGCTGCTGACAGCTGGCCAAGGTATGATATAACCTATTTGTAGTAAATTAACAGATCATAGGTCAGTCTAGAGTAGTTACCGCTCTTTAACAAAGAATTACTCTTAACTTCTACTATTTTCTAAGCATTTGGAACAGGAAAATTCCAGTTTGTTAACATTTTGTTGGTTATATTTCTTCAGCAGAAGATATAGACATCCAAGGTTGGACATGTGGATATCGGGGGCTCTGCAGAAAGCACTGCTTTGCCCAAGAATACATGGTGGGCTACCATGGCTGCCCTCGCAGATACAGGTACTATACAATAAATACAACTTTTAAAGATTAGATTTACATTATGCACATTACACACACACACACACACACATAGTCTAAACCGCTTATCCCCCTGGGTCGCGGTGGGGTGCTGGAGCCTATCCCAGCCATCATTGGGCGGAAGGCAGGACACACCCTGGACAGGCCGCCAGTCCCACATTAGATTAACTCTACAAAAAGAGAAATGCACCAAAATATCCACACTGTACTAACCCTGTTAGCTAATTTTGAAAGTCACTTAACATTTAACCCCTTAAACTACACGGCTATTATGCAATTCTTAACCTAACTATTCTAAATTATTCAACTATTAAAATTAATATGTATGTTATGTAATTATGTGAGTTGGAAGTTGAAATTGAGCAGTTTGAGGGCTTTTTAAGCTATAATTGACTAAAACATGATCTAAACAGCTGTACTTCTTATTTCCAGGTGCTGTGCTTTGCGATTTTAACCCTGAATTTGGTTCCCGCAAGAGCATTCACTTAATCTCCTCATATACAGAATGCTGTGCTGATTTACAAAACTGTTTTTAACTGTATTTTATTCATGTTGTAATGAAAACATGCCTTTCTCTCACTACTTATATATGTACTATGAACTGTACTTTGCAAAAATTGCCAAATATATTGTTTGGTGGATTTAAATTAGTGTTTAAAAAGGTGTGCCAGTTTTGTTTAGGGGAGAAAACATTTGCAATAATACAAATGTACTGTAATTGGATTAGCACAGTCAAAACAGCTCAGCTCATGCCCTGCATTGTGCACGTGCAGGACAGTAACAAAGCTGACTGACCCACATAAGCTTTCACTGCAGAGCCACTGACCCATTAGACCAAACTCAAGTTCAGCATCTACTAACACAACAGTGATACAACTGAATGCTGAGGAAATGCTGTAATAAAAGATGTTAGAATGAAATGAAACTGATGTTGGACTGAGTACATTTTGACAGTAACTGGACTGATTGTTAAACCCAAGAAAACAGACACTACCAGTTAAATGTTTTAGAACGCCCCCATTTTTCCAGTTTTTATTGACATTTAAGCAGTGCAAGTCCAGTGAATAACCTGAAATGGTACAAAGATAAGCAGTAAACTGCCAAATATTAAAAGACTGAACAAAAAAAAGAACTGAAAAACAATGTAAATTTCTTATAAAAAGGGTTATAAAAAAGGCTTTTTCAGAGAACAAGTTATTGGTTGACAACATACAGCTGTTCTTCAGCAATGGAAGTGAATTAAGCTTTGAAAGTTGAAGCAAACAGTTACTACAAGGGTCCTAACTTTTGTTGAACATATACAAACCCTGTGTGTATTAAAGCAGTGTTAGGACAGACTGAGCTAATAGACCCTCTAGGGCAGCATTTGGACAATACTGCACTACAGAATGTAGTATATTGCCATTGTAATGAGCAGGAAAAGGCAATTAACAAAAGAAAACAGATAGACCATTATAACCCTTAAAGGTGTAGGTCTTTAGCAAAATTGCAAAGAAAGTCAGTCGGAGGAAACTCTGATGGGAAGAGGTCTGGCAGGCCTAAAGCCCCAGCAGCATCAGAAGGCAAGTTTCTGAGTCAGCATCTTGGCTCACATGACAACACCTTGACACTGGTCGAAGAAAGCAAGTCTCAGTTTCAACTGTGCACGAAAGACTAAGAAAGCCATTGCTGAGATGGCAGAAAAAGAGGCTTTCCAGGGCCACACAGGCTCACACTGGCACACACTGCTAGTGAACTATTTAAGACTGGAAGAACCCTTACAAAAAAGATGGTTATTTAAGTGTGCTGTACACTTCTTTTAGACTGAAAATAAGTAAGCATGCTTTCAGCATACCTTAATGGACTTAATGGACAGATTTACTAAACAAAATTACAAAGTATACTTGGCTTATACTGATGAGTATACAGAAAAGTTTAAGTATATTCAGCTTGTACTCAATCTTTTATTTAAGATGTACTTAAGAAAAGTATAACTAAGTATTGTTGCATAATACATTGTTACACTACATTAGCTTGTAGTTTGGATGGAATAGCTGTAAACAGTACTCAGAAGGAACCGAACCTGATCTTTTATGTACACAGTGTTATTAGCCCTCACAAAAACAGATGGCTGACTTTGTCCACTGGTTGTGTTCATATTAGTTAACTTTAAGTCTATTTAAAGTACAGTTAAAGGTACATTTAAAGTATAAAAATATTACCTAAATAGAGCCCTGGTAGAATACTGTAAAGTACAAGAACAGGACATAAGTGGTAAACTATAAGTATTATGTTAAGTCCATTAAAAACAATTAGAAGCATACTTGAAGTATAAAAACTAGTTTACTGAGAGTCTACTTAAATGTGTACTGTCATAAACTAGAAAGTATGATGTAAGTATTGTGAGGGTGGAGAGACAGAGCTGCCATGACTATGCCCCCCACACACAAGTGCGAGCCACTCTTCTCCCTGATCGGGGACAGCTGAGACCAATCAGGGAAGGAGCAGGGACACTTTAAGAGACTGGCTTGCTCAGCATGGAGGGGAGAGCGAGTCTGATCTAAAGACAAAGAGAAGGAGCTCGAAAGAAGTGAGATAAGTTTAGTCCGGTTTGTGTTTTTGTTCACTACTGTACTAATAAAGAGCTTCATGTTGCTTCATGTGTGCTGGTTTGAATGTGTGCGTCTCTGCACCTCCATGGGCTCAAAGCCCAAGTGGCTCGGTCCCACACCATCCTGCTGCCACAGTATGTAACTAGCAAACTAATAGTATACAGTATATACTAACAGTAAGTTCACTTTTAGCATAGTTCACAGTAGAGTTGCAGTACAAAATAAAACTTATTAAAATAGTTGTGTACTCAAATTTTACTTTTACTCTTACACCTAAAGAATACAAAGTAAGATCTAGAAAGCTCTCTGAGGCCTTCAGAAAGAAGGTTGTAGATGCATTTGAGTCAGAGAGATTTAAAAAGATCTCAAAAAAAGTAGAAATCAGCTATTCCACTGTCCAGAAAATAATTTTCAAGTGGAGAACATTTAAAACAACTGCCAAAGACCTGACTTGTGGAGTCAATGCCAGCTAGAGTGCACGCTGTCATCAAAGCAAAAGAGGGACATAAAAAAAAAGATGCTCTGAAATTCATGTAAATATGTCGAAGACACTACTTTTCTCACTTCTACTGTTGGTTTTGCAAAGCAACAAAAGCTTTAATCACAAACATCAGATGAAAGAACACCAAAAACACATTTACAAATGCCTTTGCAACTTTATTTTATCACCTTTTTTTTTTTTTAAGAAGAAAAAGAACAGGCACATACAATGATGATAGCTAAAGCTGAAAAACTACTGACAAAACCTGCAAGTACTCTGTAGTATCCAGATGTCCATACAAAACACTTTACCTAGGTGTACAAGTTTAACCATTACAAAATAAATAAAATATGGTGTTTGTGATTACGCTGTTTAAACACTAACCCCAAAAGCATGCGCTCCTGGGCATCGATCTTCACACCTTTTTATGCTTTGAAGTACAGTTTCAGACATAAGGTTGGTTTTAACAGAAAGAACGGGTTTGCTCTGGACTAGATCCTTTAGGGATCACTTATTAAAGCAATTTAGTCCTGCACTAGACTAAACCTGAGACTATGCTATAATGTAAAGACCTACAGGGACTGCACAGCCTGCACAGTACGGATGGATAATTTATATCACTGTTTGCCCTTTATAGCCAATAGAAATAAACACAGTACAATTCATAACAAAAAATATCTATCTGCAATTGTCAGAGCGAGTAATCCTATTCAGTAAGGCCCAGGAGTCTCTTAGATGTAAAAACTTCAAAGGGAGGAAAACTTGTTTCAGACATTCACTCCAATCTTTAAAAAGGCGTTGTGTCATATGTAGAAAATTTGAAGGGGAAAAAGGAATTCAGCTGCAGATCACTATCTACCCCTGTGTAAAGCAAGCTATAGACTCCATGGATGTAGACTGGGTAATACAGTTCTATGAAAATAGAAAAACTGTCTATGCACATTACAGATTATCAAAGGAAAGCAACTGCTATCCTGGTTCAACGTTTGTTTATGCACCATATTCAATGTTCTATCGAATATGCTGCCCCTCCCTACACATGAAGATCACGCCATTCTATCATATAAGGAGCCTCTGTAAAATCGTCTTACTGCACCTTAACAAAGAATGTCAGACACATTTACTCAAACTGAATGTTTTATAAAAGTGATGCTTACTGAAAATAAAATTGGACCAATGAATATACAAGCAACAAAATATACCATGAAGATCTTTATGCAATTTCAAAGCTGAAGAATAACCTCTCAAACACACAGGCCTGAACAACCTCCCACCCCAACTACAGCCTTTATTAGTGTGTTGAGGTCACAACACTGCTTGTACGCTCACACTTCACCTCAGCTTTACTTAGTTTTCTTTTCTCTTGTCAATGTGTCGTGAAGCTGCGAAACACACTTTTCATAGTGGTCCATCATCAATGTTCCATTTTCATCAAAGAACACCCCAACAGACTTTGTGAACTCAGTCTCCCTTGACTGCTTGGTTTTTCCATCTGTAAAGGAGGCCTTCAGTGTGTACTGGTCATCAAACCTACAGGAGACATTTCAATCCATTAGTGGATATTTGGCTTAAAAAAGTAAAAAGGTAGAGTGAAGGGGAACAAGTATACAGACACTTCTGTTTCTGTTATTTAATATACTTACATTTATTTTAACTTTATTTTTTTCTTTATTTAAAACTAAACTACATGTACAGACCTATACAAACTTTTGTATTGAACTGGGGTTAAAATATCTTGCACAACCCCATTTCCAAAAAAGATGGGACACTGGGCAAAATGTAAATAAAAACAAAATGCAATGATGTGCCTATCATTTAAATCCCATATTTCATTGAAAATGCTTCAAAGACAACATATCAAATATTGAAACTGAGAAATTGTATTGTTTTTTGAATAATATTTGCCCATTTTCAATTTGATGCCAACAACACGTTACAAAAAAGTTGGGGCGGGGCAACAAAAGGCTGGTAAAGTTGTGTAATGCTGAAAAAACACCTGGTTGTTAATTGGCAAGAGGTCAGTAACATGACTGGGTATAAAAAAGAGCATCCCAGAGAGGCGGAGTCTTTCAGAAGTGAAGATGAGGAGGAGTTCACCACTTTGTGAAAGACTGTACCAGAAAATAGTGCAACAATTCAAGAACAATGTTTCACAACGCAAAATAGCAAAGAACTTTTGCTTTTCATCATCTACGGTACATAATATCGTTAAAAGATTCAGAGGATCTGGAGAAATCTCTGTATGCAAGGGACAAGGCTAAAAAAGTATTTGCTGGCCATGAATGGCACTGCATTAAAAACAGACTGATTCTGTAGTTGAAATCACTGCATGGGGTCAGGAGCACTTCCGAAAAACACTGTCTGTGAAAACAGTTCAGTGCTGCATTCACAAATGCAAGTTGAAAGTCTAAAATGCAAAGAAAAAAACATTTATAAGCAGGATCCAGAAAAGCCGCCACCTTTTTGGGCCCAAGCTCATTTAAAATGGACTGAGGGGAAGTGGAAAAGTGTCCTGTGGTCTGACGAATGAACACTTGAAATTCTTTTTGGATATCATGGAGACTGTGTCCTTTGGGCTAAAGACCACTCAGCTTGCGTATTTTTCAAAGAAGGCCCTATTTCTGCAAGACTGTTAAACCACGTTCTGCATGTATTACAACAGCATTGCTCTGTATTAAAAGAGTCCGGGCACTAAACTGACCTGCCTGCAGTTCAGATGTGTCACCCACTGAAAACATTTGGCACATTATGAAACGAAAAATATAACACAGGAGACCCCAAACTGTTGATCAGCTGAAATCCTATGTCAAGTAAGAAAGGGGAAACCTACAAAACTACAGCAGTGTCTCTACAGTTCCCAAATGCCTACAGAGTTTTGTTAATAGAAGAGGTGATGAAACACAGTAGTAAACATGCCCCCGTCCCAAGTTTTTTGTAATGTGTTGTTGGCATCAAATTCAAAATGGGCATACATTTTTCAAAAAACAAAATTTCTCAGTTTCAACATTTGATTTGTTGTCTTTGTACTATTTTCAATGAAATAGAGGGTTTAAATGATTTGCACATCATTGCATTTGGTAAATTTGTACAACCCCGTTTCCAAAAAAGTTTGGGACGCTGTGCCAAATCTAAATAAAAACAGAATGCAATGACATGCAAATCATTTAAAGCCTTAATATCTAAGTACAAGTATCTAAATACTTATTTCTCTTTTTCTATATGTAAAATAAATAAAGAAATACCTTTTAAGACTGGACGAAAGCTGCCAGATGTGGTCAGGGTCCATGCCAGCTGGGTCTTTTTGAACGGCCACGAGAAAGATGTTCTTCTCTTTGTAGGAAGTATACAAGGTTAGGATGCCCATCATTATAAAATATGTATTACGTAATTAAGGAAACAACAAAAAATAGGACAACAAAAAAATGAACATTTTTACAAATATTCCACTGGTGCAGTACTCAATGAATTACACCGAGTTGGAATGAATTTCAGATTTTGATTGGGAATGCCAGATACCATATTTACCAGATATATGGTTTGATGTAAGATTAAGGTATGCCAGAGCAATTTAACGCTCCTCTAATTGGCAACAATAAGCATATTATGATTGAAGGCGCTGAATGAATGCATGAATGAATGAATGTAACCTGACACATGCAAATTTCACCATCACAAGGTAGTGATGCTAAGGTCTGGTCTAAAGTCAGTCTTCAAACATGCTGTTCTGAACGATGACAAGCATTTGTCACAGTGATAATTATACTGAACACTACTGCACTCATAGATGACAAGTGCAGAGCAGAAGACAAGTTTTGCACTGAAATACATCTTCTAGAGGAAAACTGGTTTAGCTTTCACAAAAACAGTAAATAAGGAACACATATTGTGAAGGATATGAAATCACACAACATGCCAGGACAGGTTTGGACTCTGGGAAAGGGTGTAGATAGTCCCAAATCAAAGCTACAATGGCAAAAAGGCAAGAGATGGTGCAAATGAAGAGACGTCCATCGACAAGGTTGAAGTTCTCAGCGTATCCATACTTCTCAATGAGTACCTGGCATCACAAAAGAAAAGGTTGTGAAACAGTGGAATGTCCCCCAAATGACTGTTAGTCAACAACAACAACACAACAACAACAACAACAACAACAACAACATTTTGCTTACCTTCTTTGCTGCATCATCAAGAGAATTTTTCACAGCTGCACCATCCCATTTGTCAATTTTCACAGGTTTTTCATCAATCCTCCACTGAAAACATGGAGAAATTCACACATTAAGGTGAGCTTGAGTTTTCAAAATACAGCTACTTTTCAAAATTCAGCATTGGTTTTTAATGAGCCACGACTGTTAAAGCAGCCTCCACACCCCACACTCACAAGCATACACATGCAATGAAACCGAAAAGTGTTAACAGGAAGTGCTTTTACAGTGGAACACAGCTGTGCAGCAAGTCTTAATGTTAATGCTGAACATCTGATATTTAAACATACATGTAAAGACATTGATCTTTGGATGTGGAATAGTAAGAGGTACATGTTGCTCACAGGTTAACTCTAAAAAGATCAACAAAAGACATTTATCATTCACTTTTTACCGTGAGAGGAGTGCTAAAAGCTCTGACGTTGTTTGAACTTAAAAAATCAAGTTACAATTACTAACATTTGTAATGTGTATCTTTGTGAAAAGGACAAACTCAAAAAGAAAAGACAGTAAAGTTACAAGAGAATATGGGGTTGGAGTTATTTTTCCCTCTATGCTGTTTTCACATAAACAGCTTTTTCACATTATACAGCCTTTAGATTATATGCAAGTTTGAACACCCTTTTAAGATGTTCAGGTATTCAAACCATGAGTGTGTCTGTGTCTCTGATTAGTAGTCAGTTTATTTGGATGTAACAACTTAAGTTACTGCCAGCTCAGCTGTTTTTTTCTTCTTATTGAAACTTTTCTCCTACATGTGAACATATCATTATAATAAAGTATAACTGTTTATTTCTTGTGAATGTTTATGCATTTTACAAGGTATTAGTTCCTTCAACTTAAAAACTTACAAACACTATAGCATGAGTAATAGCTACTCGTGTGCATGTATTTAACTCACCACACAACTTCAAAGTTTTTAAAACTTAATTCATTGAGTAAACTAAACTTAACAGAACTTACGTGCCTTTTTGTGCACAGAGCCTTAAGCAACAGGCTATAAATGAATGTCACCAATGTGCACAAAGACTCAATGATGCTATTTTCACCCCAAATTGCAAAGTAAATCTTTTACCGTCAGGCTACAGCTAAAGTTAAAACCGAGCATTTTATGAGAAAAGAACCCTGTTGAACTGAAGGTTCACTTGTTTAAAGCTCAGTGTTATATTCAGAAATGAGAATCTTAAATACTCTGCCTTTAGGTGTATAAACATATGGTAGGACATATGGTCATCACTCCAATCGTGCTCACAGTAGCGTTTTATACATTATAAAGATGTAGTAATCTAGTCATCCTAGCATTTCCCAGATAGCCATATACACAACGTAAACATCAGCGTATATTTTCAATAAAATTATCAGACCTCCTCTGGATCATCTGGCAACATGGATAATAAGATCAGCCAGCAAACCGTTAACTGCCACACAGACACGTAACCTAGTGCTACTCTCCCCGCGCAGGTACTGACACGTTAGCTACACGAACTGAGCACTTAAGAGCGCTTTAAAGGGGAATTCATTTTCGCGTTTTTTTTCCAAGTTTTCCAAATGATTAAACTGTTAAGATGCAAAAAAGTAATACAGAGTGGTTTAATGTGAAATGTGTCTTTTCAGAGACAGAATTGTTCACAGCAGCTGTGACAGCAGCCAGACGTACATTTACGGTTTTGCCCTAAACGTATTTTTCTGTCTACTAAGGTCTGAGAAGTACTGAGTTCTAACTATAGTAAAAGAGTCAAACAAAAAATATATTGCGAGTCTGAAGTGCCTGAGGCGCCACAATGCAACTGCTGCACCACTTAATGTGGAAAACCCGAATAAGCGGCTGGCGGATAGGAAGCCGAGCTTCAGCCCCGTAATTATGTTTGGGATGTGCCACTATTTATCCATGAACAGCGTTATATAGAGAATCTCAAAAGACAAGTGTAGGTCGCACTAGTTGTTCTCGATTAAAGTAAATTAAATTGCTTTATCTGCGTTGCAGACATCGCGGGCCCTGTTTCCTGCCAGCACCACTGCAAAGAAAAAAAAACTTAGCTAGCGCACCATTTCACACCAGACCACTCTGAATGACTTTGTTTACATCTCAGGGTTTGAACTACGCAGATTTCTTTTTAGAAAATCGGCTGAATCTCTCTTTAAACATGCATCCATCCTATCCAAATACGTCTATTTTACTTCATCATACAGCCACACAATCTACGGGTTTATAAGAGCTACACGGTTCCTCCGGCTGTCAGCGAGCCGAGCGTTAGTTCACCTTACTCCGCTCTCACGACCCAGCGAGGCAGGTCATAACGTTTGAATCAGAAAGGAACAGATCTCAAGACTCGTGTGAACATCGCGCCGCTGCAAAAGCCGTAAAACTGAGCAATATAATTAATAAATCTTACTTTTTCCAGCAAACCATTCTTTGCATTCTTCGCAGCCATCGTTCCTTCCTGGTCATTTGCTGTGACCTGGCTCACTCTGATTGGGCGCTCATACAGAGCGCAGCCGAGCGGAGGACCCGAGTCTGCCCCGCCTGCTGCCTGAACTGAACTCTCACTGCGGACTTGTCTTAAATAGAGCAGAATTTCTCTACTTTTTACACGTTTACGTGAAGACGAACCGTGTGCAACATATTTACCAGACATGGATAAATTACGATAAAATAAGAAAATGTACTCGTCTTCTATCATTCATATATAATTTGTAGTTATAATAGTAATTATTAATTTTAAAGTTGTAGCCTCAGTACAGTGTGTTTTGCTTTTTGATGTAGCATTATTTTTGACTTGACATCTCAGTGTTGCGAGGGGGTTTATAAAAATTAAAATGGCTTTTTTTGTTTTCATATATGTGACGTGTTGAACACAATACATCTGGCACGACCTCAGCATCGAACCGCAACTTTTCCCGCCTTTTCGCTCCGCTTGCTGCCAGAGGCAGCCTTAAAGGGACACTCCGGTGTTCTAACAATTTGTCCTACCCATCAAGTGGCCCTACTGAGCTTGCGCATAACATTACTATAGTATAGTAACTTAATGTTTCAAACGTTTTATTGTGTTTTTAATGCTATTCAGTACAGTAAATATTTACTTACTCCCTGATTTAGGCGATCAAAATATCCTAATTATTATTTTAATACTAGTAACGTTGTCTGATAAGGAGATTTAGGCTATCACATTATCCTACCTGTACATGTCACTGCTGGTAGCATTTTCTGATAGGGTGATATAGGCTATCAAAATATCCTAACTACAGTTTTATGTAAAGCACTACCTAACAATATGCGGTACAGTAGGACATTTCGACAAGGTAGCACAATTCATCAGAACATGATCAAAAACATGCTGGCTCAGATCCTACAGCAATGCCACGGAAGCCTCTACACTGTAAAAATTGCTTTGTCCATCCAATCTAAAAAAAATTGTAATAGTAAAAAGCAATTTAACAGGTTTTACTCAACTCAAAGAAATAATTTGAATGAAAAAATGCACAGAAACAGTTTAATTCAGATCAAGGAAGCACAACTTTGGTCCTGGAGGGCTGGTGTCCAGTTAAGGTGATTTACCTGTCCAAACACACCTTGTCACACTCATCTGTTAATTGCCAGGTTTTTGGGTGTGCTTGCACAGAGAAACCTCAAAGCTGTGCTGGACATCCTCCCTCCAGGACTAGAGCTGTGCACCTTTATGGTGTACAATTAGTAATGGAAAACAAACTCACTGACCAGTAAGAAAATGGTGTTTTCTTAGATATTTATCTTTTATTCACTTCGCTTAAATGAATAAAATGGTCAGAGAGAGTCCTCTTGGTGTACGTTGAGACCTTTTCCTTCAGTTTGAACAAAACTGACAGGGGGTTACAAGAAAATATCAACATGTGAAAATATATTGTAAAAAGAGATTTAAACTTCAGCCGAGCTGGATTACTAATTAAGAATCTTGAACTACAGTTAGTCATAAACCAGCCATATTATTTTGATTATCAAATTCTTATATCAACACCAATAATGTAAGTTTTATGAGATATTGAGTTCTTCAGTGAAACAACGCTTACATGGTTTTCTTGAGCACATTAAGAAAAGAAAAAATCTGCAAAACAACAAAAAACCCTTGTATTGTTATGCTACATTTCTTTCCTGCTTGTCATTCAGAACTGCTTTATAGTTTTTGCTAAACCGAGAGTTCACAATCCTGTCACCTAAAAGACCAAACGATTAAAATATTGTTTACAAAAATAAACAATGGGTGCATTTGGTCCTATTATTCGCATGATTTTCAAAGCACACACAACATTCTCTGAATGCAGTCTAACATACATGCCAAACATATCAAATACTTCTAACAGTCAAAGACCGGGCCAAGCCAAGACAAGCCAGGCTAATCCTTCACTTTCCGTGCATACATCTGCATCAAGTTTCCTTAACAGTATTATTTAGGACCTGTTATACAGTACTGACTAGAAATCTAGAATGTCTAATTGTACATTTTGTATAGACAAAGTGTACACAAAATAAATTCTTCGAAAGTATGAAGGGGAAAAACATGGTTAGATGGTCTGACTCAATGGCATAGATCAGCAAATTTGGCACATTTACAAAACGCCATAAAGACATTTTTCTATTTCTAGAACAGTCTACAGTGATGTATCGTTAGCAAGGTAAGCCTGCTCATATATAGTGCAAGTGTTTTTTCAGTAAAATTCAAGGATGTAGACTTACTGAGTACAACAGAAACCTTTTATGGTATGCACTTTCCAAAACAGTCATCTGTAGTGAATAATGTTCCAACAGAGAAAGAAAAGGAAAAAGGAAAAGCATAAAAGCTCTCAAATAATGTGTGCACAAATAATGCACAATATGGAAAAAACTCCAACTATTAATTGATTCAAAATTAAAAATTAAACCAGAAAAAAAAATCTCTTAAAGCAACATAAGATAATAACACTTTTTAACTGAGATAACAAATGAGGCAAGTTGGGTAATGTATATAAAGCTTTTATAGTGCTATCCAAATTTGGATAAAAGCACTGTATGTGTCTATTGGCCAGGAATTCAAGTCAGTATCATTGACATCATACATACTGAGCACTTAAGAAATATGGTTTGTTAATAAAAAAAGAAATGAAGAGCTAATTGTTGTTAAATTACAACCGATATTCAGCATTTCCATATTAGTGCCGTTCTGGATTTTAACAAAATAAAACATTAGATTTACACAGATAATATATATTGCATAAAGGTAGGCTATTCCTCTTCAAAGACCTTAATAAATCAAAATAACAGTCCTGGAGGGAAATCTTACTGCTAGTTTTTGATGGGATTTTAATGTCTTTCAGTAAATTGAGCTCTCTGAAGCAAAATATGTTGAGGGCAAAAGTTCCTGTTATATCCATATCATATAAAATTTTCAGATAAACTCTTTTTAACATGCAATATTTTATGGGGAGAAAATGAAATGACAAGCATAGCTAGTCTTCAAACATGGACTATTCCAAAACATATCTGCCCTACAGATAACAAGACTTGTCCTTCTGCAAGTTGCTTTTGTTCTCCCATCTTGATTTAAGATTTACAATTGAAGTGTTTGACCCTTCTAGAAATTCTTCCTGATCTGCGTGGATTATGCACTGTTCTACCATCTACAGAGACCCAGGACCGTAGAGAATATTTATCAGAACTTGTCTTATGCCTTTCTATAATCTGGCATTCTTTGTCATATTGTCTTTGTAGCTTTAGTGCCAGTTCTCTGTCCTTTCTTTCTTGATTCATCCGTCTAACATAGAAATCACTCTCCCCATGTTGCATTTCGCAGGCGTCACAACTTTCTGTCCTGGCTATTTTTATCTTCCCAGTCAATTCTAAATGTTTGGTCTTCTGGCTCCTCTTCTTGCCCTTTCTTGAGGTAGGTCTGTTGGGTACACAGCTCCTGACTGTGGACTCCTTCCTTGAGTCTCGGAGGTCCTCAGTACCCTGATTACAATGACTTACTCCAGCATATTTGTCAACCGATTTAAAGTTTCCACCCTGTTCAGAAGATGAACAATGTGTTTCACAAGCATTGCGTGACTTGTGAGTATCAGAACTCTCTAGTGTTATCAATGCAGGGACTACATTTACTGTTGATTGGGTGTCTCCCTCCCTGCTACACGGATCAAAAATCAACCGCCGTTTATTACTCAACAAAGACTTTTGCTTCTTCTTTCCATGAACATCTGTATTTGGACTGCAAGTGCATTTCTGACTTTGCAAGTCCTTCTCCACTGGAACACAACTGCAGGACTTGCTCTTCGCCTCTTCTCCAGAGCTCTGCTTGACTGTTAGATCGTCTGCCACTGGGCTGGTGATGGTGCCTTTGGATGTGACCTTGATGCACTGACGATCTACTTCAATCTGCTTCCACTTCTGCAGGATGGTGGGGCTGGCTTCATAGGTGGTGGTTTTTTGGAGGCTCTGGGTCAGGTTCCTTGGAGTGGACTTGACAATAGTGGGCTCCATTAGCCGCCCATCTGGGAGCCTCTTCGGTGGGGTGCATGGGGAGCAGACGATGGGCTTGAAGTGGTTCAGCTCTTCTGAGATGCTATCATTGCTCTCAGGGCTGATTGATCTCTCTGGTTTAGCGTGAGGCACTAGGGAGGTAGCAGGAGAGGCTAATATGGAGCGCCAGTGATGCCTCTTGTCAAGAGGGAGAACAGGTGCTGAAAAGGAACGACTGTTCTCAGAGGACAGGAGGATTCCAGCGTTGAAACTATGAGTAACTCCGGCCTATAGTGAGGAGAAACAGAACTTAGTATTGATGAAAAAGTGCAATATGTAAAATCATTTTTCTGACAGTGCCCAATAGATCATTTATAGAAACTCAAATTACTAACTATCTGGTGAAACTATCCAGTGTTAAGTGTAGTGTTAGGTTTTGGGTTGAGATTAAGGTTAGTGTTAGATTAATAAAATCTGTAACATCTACCTTAAAGTTCAGTTGCATTCAATAGTTGAATGTTAGATGAGGAAAAGATCAGTATTTACAAAGCATCTACAGTGTACTCTCAAAATAAAGTGTTACCATAATAATACAAGAATATAAAATAAAGTAAGATGTGTTACAAAAAAAAAAACACCGTTACATCACTTTCCTTTAAACACTAAACCATTTTGGGAAATTTTTGCCATTTTTCCATTATTGATTGAGCCAAACGTTTTTTTTGGGGGGTGATAAGTCTGGACTGCAGGCAGACCAGTTAAGTACCTGCACTCTTTGATTATGCAGCCATGACACATAATCAATCACGTGCAAGATATGGCTTGGCGTTGTCATGTTGTTATAAGCTAAAAGGCAGCATAAGTTGCTTCAAAATGTGTATATATGTTTCAGTGTTAATGGTGCCTTCACACATGTGCAAGTTACCACAACATGTTCACTAATACACCTCCACACCATGACAAACCCTGGCCTTTGAACTTCACACTGGTAACAATCTGGATGGTCCTGTTCTTTTTTGGCTTGGAGAACACAATTGTCTCATTTCCATAAACAATCTGACTGGCCAGACCACAATACTCATTTCCACAGCGCCATTTCA
This sequence comes from Colossoma macropomum, assembly GCF_904425465.1. Lineage (NCBI taxonomy): Eukaryota > Metazoa > Chordata > Actinopteri > Characiformes > Serrasalmidae > Colossoma > Colossoma macropomum. The sequence goes on from NW_023494786.1 coordinate 18,610,045, forward strand.
GATGAGCTTGAGCCCAGAGAAGTGATGAGACTCAATCCATCCTTGCTCATAAAGGATTAGGCCTTTCCTGAATGTCCCTTTTACACCTGATGCATTATTGCATCATCTCAACATTCCTAGTCTTAAACTGCTCTTGTCCTAGCTTTTTTTTTGAACCTCATACAGGCATTAATTTCAGAATAAGTATATTTGCAAAAAAAATTAAATAAATAAAAGTAAAAATGTAACACAGTTTGTCTCTGTACTGTTTTCATTAAAATACAGGTCAAGTGGATTTACAAACCAGTGCTTTTTGCTTTGTTTTTGCATTTGCATTTCACATACTGTCATAACTATATATAAATATAATTCATTATATATAATATAATAATAAAAATAACTATAATTTATCCTAATGTTCTAATAGATTCTAACTGATTAAAAAAATGATACAGATGAATTTCCACCTTCATATGAATAGTGCATGTTACACACCAATGTGAATAAAATCAGGACTAAAACAGTCTAAACTGAGCAGACTAGTTACAAGTGTTAAATTATGTCAAACCTTCTCTTGCACAGAAATGTGTGATAGTGCTCGGATTTTTCCTCTGCCTTCCTCAGAGTCAGTGCAGCTTCGGCTCCTTTGGACAACACTGTTCTGAAAACTGAACAGAGACAACAAAAAGGTGGAGAGTGTTAAAGGTATACAAAACCAAATTCAAGGCATGCTTACAAAGAATACTGGTTTAAAGTGGATTTCTGATTATGAGGTAAATGTGCATACCTTCTGCTGAACGCTGGGGAGAACCTTGTTTTCCGCACAAATGCTGATACATGCCTGGTCCTCATGCCTATAGGTTCTTCATTTTCAGAGTCTGACAGGACTCCAAAAGACTAAAAAGGAAAAAAACAACAACAACAAAAAAAAACATCAACATCAAAGGTCTCTTGCAGTCTTGACACAGTCATAATCTGTGTATGAACACTCAAACACTTCTATATATTCTGTCTGGGTATTTGGTCTGAAATAGTTAAGTATATATAACTTTTAGTGACTTGTTAAGTTTAAAACTCAGTTTAGGATACATTACACACAGCAGTAGCTCTGTAGACCAAACAAAGAAACCCTCTTGTTTTTTATTAAAGTAGCAGAAACAAAAAAAAGTGTAGAAACATACAGGATCTTGGAAGTGCAGCAATCCAGATTCTTCCTTTTTACAGTGAAGCATTTTTTTCTTCCTCTCCTCAGTTTCTTCATCCACAGTCACCTAGAAATACAACTCATTACTTCAGATACTGTTCATTTGGATTTTAAAACAAAATAATCTGGCCTATATATTACTTTATCAATGTTTTACAATCCTTCAGGTTTTTTGTTGTCTAGTTCCCTGGATATTCCCTATTAAAGCATTTTTGAGGCGTCTGAGGTGTAAGTGGAGAGACTGCTGGGTCACCCAGACACAATGCTTCCATTTACACTTTGGAAACTGACCTTAATCTTTTGTTTTTCATACTCCTGCCGCATTTCTCCAGCCTTAAATATTTGCGTTGGTGAACGAAAAATATCTGTGGGAGAGATAAAGAACATATTTAAAAAAAACAAGCAAATACAAAAGATGCAGGTTAAACAAAACTTAGCAAACTAAGCTTCTATACAGAAATACACTTAGCAAAACGGGGAACTTGACGGGTTGGCATGGACATCAACTAATGCAGAACGCATCTGCTTAGAAAATGGGCCCACTGTCCTCCTAGGAATAAAACTGATAAGTGTGGTTCCTCACACAAAGTGGTGCTGGCTCGCTTATTTACAGCATGTGCTTATTACTATCATTAAGTCTGTCTTGCTTCAGCCAGTGAAGTCAGAATGAAGAGCCAATTAAAAGTGCACTCTTGCCAGCAGTAAACATTTACTCACTACTACATCCATTGTAAACACGCCTACTCGTCTCCTGGTGTCACAGTAGTCTCTATAGTGAGGTTTTCTGGTTTAAAGTCTAGGAAAACCTCTATCTGATGATGTATCTTGAAGGCAGGAATAACTTTTGAAAAACTACAAGGGCAGATACTTAAGATCAGGCTTTAGAACCAAAGCTTGAATAAAACTACAGTAAAATAAAGTAAAATTCAGGCTTTAATATTTTCCACTAGCTGGCTAATGCAGAAGGAAGCCAGATGACTAACATGACTGCTAAGCAACCCAACAGCCTACAGATCAGCAGCTAGACTAGCAGTCAGGATTTCATCAGTGCAGCTTTACATACAGAATGTAACACAACACTGTACAAGTAACAAATAATATATAAGAAATCTAGGTCTGAATGCCCTTTTCAGAATAAAGTGTGTAGGCCAAGACTGATGTGCTTATTTATGTGCGATTAACCATGAATGTCTGTTAAAATTTGTTACATTTTTTCAGTTGCCATATTCCATGAAAACAACTTGGAAGGCGAGTAAACTCAGAAGAGCGCCCTAATCAGCACTGTGTTTTTTTCATTGTAGGAGGCAAAGTGACAGTACGCCATAACTTGGCCAGACGACATGATTGTCCCAGTAGTGGTCCACAGTACAGCAGGCTCTGTGCCTGCTTTCTGCTGAAGTCACAACTTTTTGGCCAATGTGGATGTAAGCAGCCCTCTGGAGGAGCAGTTGCCGCCTACATTACCTCCTAACGCTGGTCCACTAACTCAGGGCTCATCAGTGTAACGTTACTGTGCAGCAATGTAAGGACCTGAAAATGACGTAGTGTAACACTGGGAAACATATTTTGCTTCAGCGTCAATATGCCGGACGAATGCGATAAATAAGACAGGCTGTCCGACACATTTACCCGTAACGATTTCACTAAAACACTGTCAGATGTTTAGCGAGTCATTAGCTAGTTGGGCCCGAGCGAGTGTAGCGTTAACTGACCTGCAAGTGTTTCTGGCATGAACAGTAAACTTAAACCTTTCCACATCGCTTGTTTACATTACCTTCCCCAACCGTCGCTCCGTCTCTCTGCTCTATTCTCCGCTTGCATCTTTCTGGATAACTCTGGCGGACCATCTCCCACAGCTCGGTGTTGACGAGGCTTTTCTCCCGGGACTGTTTACGGGCCCAGCTGGACACTCGCAGCCGGCATAAAGGGCAGCACAAAGTGCTCAACTCCACTGTCCGCTTGAAACAGTGAAGGCAGACGGAGTGTCCGCACGGCATGGTGACGGGCTCCAACAGGATCTCCAGACAGACAGGACACCTGGCTTCCTCCAGAGTCAGAGACCGCACAGGTATGTGAAGCCTCGGCTTGTTCCTCTGCTCTAGTCCACTGGTGGATTTGGCGCACCCCGTGGCCGCCATTTTCATTGGTATCTCGCTGCTCGGTTTGAAAACAGTCCCCGCCCAGTTTTTTTGCATCAGGAAAGTTGTTTTTTTCCCACCTGTATTCCGACAAATTCCGCCTCCCTGCGCTGGGATTGGCTAATCGCGTCCCGCGTCCTTCGCTATGATTGGCTAGTAGTAGCCCGCGCTCTGCGGGAACGCTTAAGAGTATGAATTATTAGCCAATCCTTGCGCAGGGAGGCGGAGCATAGCGGAATACAGGTAGGGAAAAATAGCAGGGTAAAGTCAGCGACTGTCAACACGAATGGCCGTTTTCAATCACTGTACTTGCGCACTTAGAGTGACATTGGCTAGTAAGTCAAGTGCACTCCGAGCACACGAGTACTTAGGACATAAAGCGCCCGTTTTACAAGCATGATTTAAAACTGTATTTTTTGGGGTATTTTTTATAATAAAACTGACATATCACTGTTTTTTCACTTACACACGAGGAGACATACAGTAGTCTTTAGTTAAAGATAGACAAAATACACCGAAGTAAACAGCCTTGAAAATGAAAGGCGTTGACTATATGTTTGGGGCGGCGGTCATGTTTTGGATGCTGGGATGACCATGCTGGATGACCAGCTAAACCAGCAGCAGTTCATCACAGCCCAGCAAAAAACAGCTTAGTCCAGCATAGAATTCATGCTGGTCTGTGTTGGTTTGATCCGCAGGGCTATCAGCAAAATCCTCAGCTAAGAAACTGGGGAACATCTATGCTGCTATTTTCAGTTCATCTATTTTCAAGAGATGAAGCAATAGCCTTAATAGCAGGCATAGATGAGTTATTCTGTTTTAAGACATGTTGACATTAAATGAACACAAAAATGTGCACAAAAAGAGAGTTTGTGCAGCTCCATCCCTTCAGGGGCAATGAAATTTATAATGCATTCAAATCCCTCTGAAGGAATCTTACTTCTCATTTTGAAAATGTTCACACTCAAGTTATAATGTCAACTTCTTAGGTATCATAATAGGTATCTCTTAGATATCTCTGATGATTTTTCTAACACAGAGACTTTTGACATTAGTAACCATATAGGTACCACTTTGAGGCATTTGGCTAGCTCAGAGGTTAGCATGCCAACTTTTAGTTCCTTTGAATTCAGAAGGCCATAATATAATATAATTGAGAAAATCAGGTGTGTTTCACTATCAGACACACTTTATTTTTTAAGTTTATAATTTTCTAGAGTTTCTCCAAATACTAGTAAATTATACGGTGCATGATTAAAGGGTTTTTTGCATCATGAAAGGGTTCTTCAGAATGTGCTGTAGATGATCCTATAAAGAAACTTTTTGAAAATGGTTCTATGTAGTACCCAAAAGCATTTTTCTATTGTTACCATGTCAAGCTTGTAACAATAGCAGGACCCTTTTTGCTGCTACATAGAACCATTTTCAAAAATCTACATCTACAGCACATTCTCCGTCATTCTGAAGAACACTTTTTATGATGCAAAGAACCCTTTAATCATGCGAAGGGTTCTCTGAGTGTTCATGGTTTTTTATAACGCCTTTTTTCTTTTATCTGTTTTAAGAGTGTGTGTAAAATAATGGCAGTTTTGCTATGTGAGTGTGTTTTAAGCAAAGGTATGCAACTTCCAGGTTGAAACAATACTGATAAAGTGATTTGAGCAGTTATCCGCTGATAAAATGTATTATCTAGTGCAGTGTTTCTCAGCTCTTTCCTCAGTGTGTGCCCCCCAGACGGCCTACATTTTTCCTTCATCCCTTTGTGTTGTGAGTTAGTTTGAAGCAAAAATGTGGACTGTCTGGGGGGTCCTGAGGACTGGGGACCACTGATCTAGCGTATTATTTATTGATTGATTAGGAGCCGTGTCCGTCTGCCTGTGCCAGGGGTTTTCAACTGTAGTCTGGAGACCCTCTGACCTGCACAGCTTCAAGCATTTCCTGCTTTAGCACATCTAATCGAACTCATATAGGGTATGATGATTAGTTGGTGATTGGGGTCAGGGGGTCAGTGGGTCAGGCTGACAAACTGAAACAGGGACAAGTCAAACTGAAAACTGTTCAGGGTAGTGGGTCCCCAGGATTGGAGTGGAAAAAACATGTATAAAATCAGGGGACCACTGATCACTAATAATACAAAGCCACCACTAATAATACAAAGTGTATTTGTGCTTTTGCTTGGTATAAAAGAGTGCAGTGCTTCATTAGACGTATAAAAAACTGCTAAAGCATGTCATTGCTATTCCAACAAAACCATTTGTATCTATATTTTTGTTATTTTGCTAGTTTCCTTTACACTGTGTGAACATCTAATGAAGAATGAACCAATAGAAATTGTCCAAAATAACAACAAATAGAATTGCATTACATACAACTGGTTTTTTTTTTATGTTTTTTGCTTGTCTTGAAAAGTTACCATTTTGGAGAGGGAAAGTTGTGGCCCGACAGAGATGATAAGCAGACAGCGTTAAGTTATGTAGACTATCATGGTAAAATGAGTTGCTCAGTAAAATAAAACTTAGACAGCACTGCAGCTTGTTTTAGTGGTAAAGTTAAGGGATGCACTGATATAGAAATTGTGGGCTGGTGCTGATATCTGATATTTTCATGTACATATCTGCCAATAGCAATACCTAAACATTTATTAAATATAGATATTAGGATTTTAGATTTAGATTTTAGCACAGCAGCCCAGCATCAGCTAAACATTCGTTGCCTCCAGAGAGCAATAAAATAAATCAAGTATTAGTTTGCAATATCGGTTAAATTTAAACATATGTCCTGTGACAACACTATTATTGAAGCAATTATCTGCAGATACTGATGATTTCAATATCATTGTCCATCCCTAGTAGTGTTGCTTAAGAATGAATAGAGTTCATAGATGGAAGGGAATACTTTTAAACATTAGCACATCCAAAGACAACTGAGGTATTACTTTGGAAGTAATGGATGCAGTTGATTGTCAGATGAAGAAAATCAATCAGTATTGACTTAATTGTGTCATAAGTGATTTAATCAGACTGCATTGTGATAAACACAGTGTAAATCATAGACTTAATTAAGAAGTATATTCACATATTATAATGCGAAATTACATAGCAATATTGAACTATAAAGATGACTTGCTGTAGATGCACATTAATAGGTGAGCTGTGACACGTGACGAAACGATCACAGTGTGGAACATAGTCCCATCTTCAGAGAATAATATGGGAGACACAGCAACTGAAATAAAAAAGCAGCAGTTTGAGGAGATGATTTGAGGAAATTAATTATAAAACGATGTTGTTCACTTAGTCTGAAGTTAATTAAACATGCAGGCAGTTTTCAGCATCCAACAGCGACAGTCAAAACCTACACAAATCCTTTTGCGCAACCGAAAGGTCCAAAGGGCAGCTCTGTAGGCAGACACATTGGACGGCAAACTCCACTGTAGTTCGTGCAGCCCCATGGAAACACCACCGCTGCATTTCCTTCATCTGCCATGCAGAAAAATATGATTTTATTCATTGTGTGAAGGAGTGCTCTCAAAAAAGATGTGTAAAAACGTGTAAAACATTCTAATTACACAGACTCTAATTACTTAGCACTACCACTTTTATACAGTCGCATGCAAAAGTTTGGACAATGACATGTTTTGTTGAAAGTAAGTAAGTGAAAGTAAGTCAATACATCAGTACAGAGAACACACTACTGCACATTTTAATGTACAATTACTGTTCACTTGCTGAATGCAACACTGGGGGAAAAACAAAATTTTTACAAAAAATATGGCACATTTTATATTGTATGTTTAATTTTTTTCTATTTAAATTGCACTAAAATTTGCAATTTTGTTCTCTGTAGAGGATTAAATAACTTAACAGTCTTAAAGAAAAGTACTTACCGGCAATGACCATCATGACCAAAAGACATAAAACGATCAGCCTTTGATGGTTCATTCCTGCTGCTGGCTTTTCTTAGATCTGTTTAGATCTCAATGCTGCAGGATTTTTGAGCAGCTGCTGCATCCTTATTTCTAAAAAAAGGAGGAGGAAACTTAATGTGGGCACATTCTTGTGCTCCAAATGAAGTCCATTCACTCAGAAATTCAATTACATGTAACTGAAATTGAGATGAATAGGTCTCATTGTGCATAATGTTATTTAGTACCTTCATAGGTTTTCCTTTGGGAGGAGTCTAGTCATGGGACATCCTGGACTGAGAAAGCAGATTAAATTTGTTTCACTGGACTAACGGTCAGTCCAGCGTTACGTTTTACACCATTCACTGTTTTCAAAATCGCACTCTTGTATCTAACATTGGAAATTAGGGATGTACGATGATAACAAAACCATATCAGTATCGACATATAATTGTTTAAAAATATCAGCATCAGACAGCTGTTTAGATCTGATCAATACTTCAAACTGATATTTGTTGCTGTGTTTATTTTCCTCTGGAAGAGCAGAATGATGCTGGGTTCCTGTGCTAAAACATCTGCATTTGTAACCTTGCAGAAAGAAATGTTCTATTTCTCTGTAATGCTAATCCAGGTAGATCAGTTCCAATTTATACACTTTATGAATGTTTATGTTTCAGTATCAGTATTGGCATCAGCATCAGCAGATATGCACAAATATCAGATATCGGCAAACACAATTACCATAACAGCACCTCCCTACTGGGAGCTGAGGAACTTTAATTTTCTGTCAGTAAGATTCAGAATTTAAACATCTTTTTTCACTTTTCCTTCTTCCCTGCTAAAAAAAATAATAGAAATCATTAAATGTTTCTGGTGGTTCCTGGTGGTGTCCAATAGTCACCAATGGTATTTTGTTCTCCTGATGGGTTGATATCACAGTGTAAAGGATTCTAATGGTTTAACAGGTATTCTGGGACTGATACCAGATGCACTTGATGGTTTGAGTTTTGCTCTGTTTAGCCCTGCCATTTTGTGTTCTTGGCCCTTAAAGCACTCTCCAGGCCAGCAGGCGGCACTCCGCTACCACACAAGCCCTGAACGGCCCCAGAAGTACAAAGAGAAATCCAAGATATTAGAGAACGAAGACGTCCAACTCAGAGTGAGGTCCTCACTTACTCGCGCTGAAAACAAACCTCAGAACTACACTTTCAGCGAATATAATGCAGATTTATTTACGGAGACTGTGTAAAAAGTCGTTTACTAACAAAATGAAACCGTATCAGCCGTATCTACCACACTTAGAGACATTTACTCAACATTGAGCAGCAAGAAAACGATTCAAAGTTGTTTCGTCCGCTTGCGAATCTCTGTATTGATGAGCTCTCTGATCAAAATGGCTGCCCACTGTTTCACTCAAGTTGCTCCATGTTAACAGGTTAAAGTCTCTTTTTCTCCACGACGAAGAAGATCGAAGAAAATAGCGTTTGATTCTTGCAGGTACTGTGATCGTATACAAACGCTGTCATGGTTCCACTGTAGGTGTATAACTGTAGTTAAAGGTGTAAAGAGTTAAAGCTCAGGGTTGTTCATGGGTCTCTTCAAAGTACAGCATTTTACTGTATCTCCAATAGATTTATTAGTTTTATGTGTAAATTTTACAGCCAGTGTCAGTTTGAAAATGCTAATGCAGATTCTATAAACGAAAAATGCATACATTTGTCATAATTAAAATGTATGTGTGATGTACACCATGTGTCCAAACGTATTTGGACACTTCAGCTTTAAGGTGAACCCATTCCTGCAGCTCATATAGTCTCCACAAAAAAAGCATTGCCAGTAGGACAGAACGCTGTGGAGCGGCTGCAGGTGAGGCTGAGGTCACCATGCTCAATGACAAGTGACGACTAGAAGTGTAAAGCCCACTAGCACTGGGCTGTCAAACAGTGGAACTGCATTCCCTGTGGTGACTGTGCACCATCCAATACCTTTGGGATGAGTTACAGTAGCGTTTGTGATCCAGAACTAATCATCCAACATCACTACCCAGCCTCAATAATGCTATTGTGGCTGAATGCAATCAAATTTTCACAGCAGTGTTCTAGCATCTAGTGTAAAGACTAGGACAAACTCCCTATTAATGCCCCTGTTTTCAGAAGAAACATTGGAAGAGTAAGTGTCTCCAGACTTTTGGACATACAGCGTATATTAAAATTTATGTGTGTCAAAAACTTTTATTTAAAAACTTGACTTCTGTTTTGAAAAATATATGCAAATAAGTTGGCGTTGCATATGGGATACTCTGATATTGGAGTGTAATTTGTTTCAGTTTTAATTGTTAAAATGTTCTTTTATACACCTGTTTATAGTATAGTATTTATACGCCTTTCTGCCTCCCCACTTTCAGCAGGTTTGATAAAGTTGTTTACTGTTGTACTTACAGCAGGTCAGATGTACAAACCTGAGAGTCGAGATGTCACTTGGAAAGACCCCAGTCAGCGTTGTGAATTTGGGGAGGATTGCTTACCGAAGTGCCCTACAGATACAGCAGCATTATATTAAACAACATTTTGATTCTTCCAGCCAGATTCCAAACACTTTGCTACTCTGTGAGCACTATCCTGTTTACACTATCGGAATTAGGCGAGCGCAGTATCCGGCTGAAGAAGAGCAAAGACTGAAAGATCTGGGTGCAGACTTTTTCCGCGCAAATCGAGGTGGCCTGATTACTTTTCATGGACCAGGGCAGCTGGTTTGTTATCCCATCCTCAACCTAGGCTGCTTTAAGAAGAGCGTAAGGTGGTACGTGTGCGAGTTGGAAAGGACAGTGATTGAGATGTGCAGCAAGTTCAGGATCAAAGCTTCTACCTCTCCAGACACTGGAGTCTGGGTTGGAAATAACAAGATATGTGCAATCGGTAATTTGTTTTTGCCTTGTTTCACCTTTGAAAGTTTAGCTTTATTAACAGAACTGTAATGTACCTGCTGTCATATTTTTCAGGCATCCATTGTGGGAGATATGTGACGTCTCATGGTTTGGCTTTGAACTGCAACACTGAGTTGAGCTGGTTTGAGAACATTGTGCCCTGTGGCATTGTGGGAAAAGGAGTCACTTCGCTCAGTCGGGAGCTTGGACGTGATGTTACGATTGAAGAGGCAACTCCAGTGTTATTAGAGGCTTTCAGTAAACAGTTCAGTTGCGCACTGACAGAAGCTCAGAGCTTTAGTGATCACACACAACAGACTGTACATTGATAAATGTTGTACCACTTAATTGTAGGTGACAACACTAATCATGCATTCTGGCCTGTTTGCAGTTTTATACTACAGCGTCATTAACCTTAATAGAAGATTAAATGTTTTGGCAGAATCATGATGGACTTAACAGACTGCTATTTTATCCAGACTGTCCTGCATGAACATTTTAGTGTGTAGAACTAATAGTCTGTTGCCTTTTTGAATGGGGTTTTATAAAATCTTTAGATGCAAAGCACCTCCTTGACTTAGCTTGTAAAAACTCACTCACTCACTCACTCACTCAGTCACTCAGTCACTCACTCACTCACTCACTCACTCACTCATGTTTAGCAGGCTGAAGAATCTCCACAAGGTTAGCACTCAAGTAACATTTGGTGCTTCGCTTCAGTGACACTGTGGGTCCTTGTCTTATTTACTTTTATTTAATTTCTGTCTTTCATGTATTTGGCATATGACCATTTATCAAAATAGCTGTGTTAATGTATAATGTTTTCTATTTGGATAGGAAAAGACCAGATTATTTATTTACTCTAAAATCCATGGAAAAAAGCCAGCTTTGATTGCTCTATAAACACAGCCAGTAGAGTATAAAAGAGCAAATAAGAATACAGGCAACAAGCTTCAAGTTATATCTAAATATATGGCAACCATACATAATTTTAATTTTAAACCAGTTCTTCTAAACTCCTTTAAAGCCACAAATATTTTTCCCTGTAAAAAAACTGTTGTCAACATTATGGGCAATCTATTTAATGCTCTTTAATACTTAATGTAATACTCACTGACAAAAATAACACCAGTAAAGTTTCCTAAAATTTAGGAAACAGGCTGAATTAGATCCCTACATTTTTTTAAAGTACTACTTTAATCAGATCTTAAGTTTGTACATTCAGATAACTCTGCAAAACTTTTGTTTGTCTCTACATTGTATTTTTTCTCATGTTTTCCTTCCACCTTTTTGGAGTCTGCAGTCATGCTGGAAGGTCAACAAAGGTGCTGCTTCCAGAAACAACGTGGATTCTGGCCAGAATGTCAAGAATGATTCTCAAGGCCAGCAGCAGCAACACAAACATAAAATATTAACCATATTTCATGGTTTCTATGACATTGTTTTGGATTTATTAGTCTTATCAAACGAGAACTTTGCCACTAAAACTTTCTTCTGCAACATATTGACTATATATATATATACATATATGTAACATTTTATGTCTAAAACTTTAAGGGTGCTTTTGGTGAAAATAAATGTTTTAAAAAAAATAAAATTGTATGGCTTTTTAGAATAACTGAATTTTTCCATATATTTCAGCAAACATTGCTCATCGTCTGTGCTACTTGTTTTATGTGGCTTGATAGGATAAATTATAAGCAAACAGCTTTACCTGTTTGCTAGAAATGTTAATTGCACAAAACTATACAGTACTGTTCAAAAATCAGAGCCTTTCTTTTATTTAATTTCCAGTCAAAATGGTCATGAACTAATACAGGTTATTCATTTTTCAGCATCAGGAAAAAAACATAAAATATATTTAAAACTTCAGTTTTAAATAGTCACAGTTACACAGATTACAGTCATAGTTACACACATTACACAGAAGCCTCAACAATCAGTACATAATCAGATATTTAAGCATTTACTGTGAGCACACTGTTGCCTTCACAACTGCCATTCTTTTCAGGAGACTTGCTTTCAGTTTTTCAAAGAAATCTACAGGGACATTTTTCCACATCTCCAAAGTTCAGTCTTGGAAGTTGGTTGCATTTTCTGCTTCTCGCAATCCAGGTAATCCAAAACACACACAGTAATGTGCAGGTCTGGACTCTGTGGTGGTCAGTTCTTTGTTTCATTTGCAAATTTTTTTCTTACTATGTTTTTTGTCTATTTTCATTTTCTCAGTGAGGGCTTCTTGGCAGCTACACATCCTTTCAGACCCATAGTGTTGAGTTGTCCTCTCACAGTGGAGGGATGGACAGAAACATCTGTAGATTTTTTCAGATCTGCAGCAAGAGTGGAGCTTGATTTTCTCTTCTCTCTCAAAGATGAAAGCTTTAAGCACTGTTTATCTGATAGTGACTACCAGGTCTACCAGGTCTTACACGGTTGTTAAGAGTCCCATTTTCATTGTATCTTTTAATCATTTTTACTCCAGTTTTGGAAATTCCAGTTTTTCCTTTGTGTATTTAAATGGCTATTTTGACAGGATATTAAAGGCGGATATTGAAGGGGGTCACTGACTTATACACTGTACTGTACATTTTACAAAACTATATAGTATTTTGCATGAGGGGAATACCTTTGTCATGAAATGTCATGAGAAATGTTTTTCAAGGCAAACACCTCATTTAACTGGTACTGCAGTCTTACAGTTTTTATTTCTCTGCTAATTTAATCTTAAAATATAAACTATACCGAATATTAATCTGTAGTTTCTTTAATATATTAATACCATCAGGTTTCTTGCATTTTCAGCTCCTCCTCCACCACACTTTCTCAGTTTGCATTGAGATGCAGTATGTGTGGAGCTATAATTACACTTGGAGTAGCTCTTGGTAAAGGCACTGCTTATGTAAGCATGATTAATTCTCTGTCAGGCCTGTTGAAATGGCAGCTCCATAGCAGGACTGGCCATGATTTATTGGTCTGATTTTATCATGGTGGCTGCTGTTGTGCAGAATAAACAAGCAGCACACACTCCAGTACTGGAGTCCTTTACATATTCCATCATTTTTAGAGGATGTGTGTCATCAAATAGAACACGAAACCCAAACTGCATTCCATACCAAAATATAACCTTCACTTATGTGACACAAATTCATGAAAGGATATATTTCTTGCTGTGTGCAGTTTTCCATGTGGCATAATAATAATAGGGTTTAGGCTCAGATTGCCATTGTAACTAAATGTAATAAAAGACTGAGAATATTTAACACAATCTAGTCATCTGTTAAATTGCTACATCCTTTCAAAAAGAACAGTGGCACCTTGGTGACAGGAATACAGTCGTGCGCATTTACAGTCTTTAACCACTGGATGGTGGTGTTCTAAAGCTAATCTGTATCACTACAACCATACCTATGATTTTGCCTCTGTCTACTAATCATCACTCTTTACAATGTGGATAAAACTATAAATAATCTGATCTTCAAATAGCCATAGCTGTAGACTTTACATCTCCATTGTACAGTGGTTAAACAATAAAACAGAGAAAGACTAAAATGTCAGTTGGAGTTTTTCCACTCTTGTTGAGCATGCAATGTGAATTCTAAAGGTCAGGCCTGGCCATTGCTGCATGTGGTGTGACTATTACACGTGCATATCTACTACTACACTATCTACTCAGGCTGCATGTATACCATAAAGAATGATGCAATTGTAACCTTCAGACTCTTTTCAGCAAGTGAATATAACTCTTATGTAAAAAAAAAAAAGTTAATAATAAGTTATAGCCATCATTAGTTCTGTTGTAAACATTACTTGTAGCCTAGTGATGCAACAGTAGAATCTAACGTGAGATTTTCCGGTTTTAAAAACTACAAACCCGCTTCTGATGATGTCTCTCAAAGGTGGAGGAAGAACATCTGAAAAGCTACAACTACTTTGGGGGGGATTTTTAGTGGTGGGGTGCTTTGATATATATAGACTGGGTTACTCAAGTGACAGAAATGACTTCTTTGATAAAAAATAAGCTAAAAGCTATAGTTAGCAAGGTAGCTATCTGAATATCTAGATACCTTACTTTTTGGCTTCTTTACTTTGGCTAAAAGGGTCCATTTTGTCCAATCAGTGACAGAGGTAATGCTAGCTTGGTTGAATTTATCAGCCTATAGAGCCATGTCTAGGCTAGCAGTCTGTCAGGATAGGTTGATACTGCAGGGATTCCCAATGGTTGAATGATGTGTTTGCATAATGCATGCTGGGTATTGTAGTGAGAGAACACTGATGAATGAAAACTTATGAATTCTGTCAAACCAATGAGGCTGAGGAATGTAATGCTGTGCAATAATGTGACAAATCACCTAATAAGCTGTAGTTTTAGGCCTGAAGGCCCCCTTAAGGAGACATATAAGATGTGATGCGGGATAAAATACAGCTGCAAGCTATAGTGTGAAAAAGAGCTGACTGCTCTTAGTCTGAAAGTGTTTCACATGTCTACCTCCATGATTGAAGATTTTAAGTATTGCAAAAACATTTACTGTGGATCATACAACACTAACACCATCAGCCAGACACTGATAGTAAAACACAAAGACTATATGACTATAAGAGGTATATTTCAATCATGATGGCATTTATATGTATAAACACTTTAAACTTGGTCCTGGAACTTCCTAGCCTACATTTTAAACCCAGACAGTGCTTTATTAGCTTTATAAATCTGATATGATAGAGTTGCCACCTGTAACCAAAGCTAGTGCTAATACCTTGGAAATCTTAAGGGGGCTTTCTTTAAGAAAGCCAAAGGAAGCTTTCCAACTACTGGCTGCTCCCAGTTGTGTGTTTTCTGTGAAGAATGGGCCAATTTTTCACTTGAAATAGTTCAAACATCCATAAAAATAGTCCACAAGGGACTGGAGCTGCTCTGAAGACAAAAAAGCAGTTCAGCTCCTTATTACTGATACAGCTGTACATTGTGTGGTATTTCCATTGTCTTATCTGGGCTTTTGTTTTGGTTACCGTGAGAAAAGAAAGTGGCACTTAGAGCGGGTAGTTACGAGTAGTCTGGAAAAAAGTAACCTTACATATATTTTAAATGACCTTACTGTAGCTTGGCAGTCCTCGTGAATCTTCTAATGGCACTCGATCACAGTGACTGGCTCTAATTCAATATCAAACAAGCATTGTGGTGTCCTACGGTCATAGGGCCTATGTCCAAAAGCCCACCATGACAGTTAGTTTAGCAGAAGGGATTTAATGAGGCAGGCAGTGTGAATAGGCCAAAGCAGCAGTCATATAGCAGAGTAAATGAGATGACACTGTTACCCTTGTTCACTCACTGGCCGCAGGTTTCTCTCTGTCTCAAAAGAACTACAACATCTGGGCTGTAATTTTTCAATGAGTTGAGATAATTGCAAAAAAAATCTTAGAGACCCTGAGACGAATTACTACCCCGCCGACAACGTTTATGTAAATATTAATGCATTGTGAATGACTCACTACTGCTAACTCCCCTAGTAGTGACTAGAGGCGGGAGATTTTCTGGTATAAAAATAAATACGGATATGTAATTGTTGGCACTATAGATTTTGCCGTTTCGTAGGTACTGTGGTAAGCCCAAAGACAGTTAACCACACATTTCAACACAGTAACACAGGAAACAAGTTATGTCATCACATAATGTAGCTAAAAGTAAAAATGCTGTTCAGGTACAAACAGTGTCAACATGTTTAGTTTCATAAAAAAAAACCTGGCGTCATTTCATCACAATTCAAAGAAAAACAAGTCCAAAATCTCCAAAATAGTAATTTCACAGGACAGTGTGCAAACTTTCTTACTTTTAATGTTAAGTTAATGTAAAGAGATTTTTTTCAAAGCAATTTCGAGCATTTCTATTGGCCCAGTCATCATGAAATTTGGAAACTGGAATAGCCAACCATCTCTTCTCACAGAACAGGTCATGAGATCCTTATCCCTTCAGGCTGGGACAGGGGAAACTGACAGGGATCTGGCTCAGTTGGCAGGGATGCTTCTGTCCTGCCTCTTACTCAGTCTGCAGGTGAGGAAACAATCATGAAATGTAGTAACTGGATTCAAGACACATGTGACCGGCCCTTGCACAGCTGCAGATCAAGTTATTGCACCCAGCCTGAAGAGAGGAATTAGTTACCTGTGCCAGAGGAGAGCAGTGGAGCCTCTTTTGACCACCTGAGGAGGTGTGGCACTACACCACTTAGAGTGACCACAAAAACGGCATTACAAGTTAGGATACTGGGCTTGGACGAGCCAAAAGGACATCCTATATAGTACCAACAAGTACACTCATGAATAAGACGAACATGTATCATGTATGCATACTACATCAACAAAGTGTGAGGAGGACACAGCAGGGTGCAGATAGAGGATGCACAAAATCTAGTCGGAGAGCTAGCCTCACTCTTACTGCTGAGTGAACACAGGGTGTTCCAGCTGTGCACCATTCTGGGGAAAGGTTTTCTAGCAGAGGCTGAACTGAGCAACATTAAAATGAGTGTGAAAGAGGAGATCCAAGGAAAAGAAATTGAGGAGAAACCAGTAGAGCTGGTGGACACTGCTGCCGTACCATAATAAAATGACCATTATTATTATAATAATATATTTGTGTTGTATCATGTTATATCATTATTATGTTATTATTGTTAATATGGAGGGGATATCTTGCCACTATTTTGGTGGGCCCAAGGTTTTATTACACTTCTATAACCTAAGAATAGCTCAACCAGTTTGCATTGAAGTCCCTGTAGTTACTTAATAATAAGCCTTAGTAGATAATAAGCCTGAGATTTTAAGGAGTTAACTTCACATCGCCCACAGCTAGCAGTTCCAGGGATTGAAGTGGGAATGGAGATGAGTGTGGGAAAATATCCCAGTCCCCCCATGAACACAGGCAGGCAGCTGCAGTAGACCTGTGGTGCTATAGCTTTTGGGAGGCAAGAGTCAGGAAGAGATAAAAGGGGGTTTTAGCTTGTGTCTGAAGAGCTAAATGAGGATGGTGGAAAGAGTGGCCTGCGTTATTGATCCCCTAATGCTGACAGCATCCAGCCACAGTGCATCAAAACAGCCCCCAGCTAACCCTAAACACACAGCACTCCATGTGCATGACAGAAGCACATACAGATGCCAGACATAAACCCAGTAGGCAAATAATTTCAGTTACCATTACCTTTAATATAGAATCTATTAAACCTATTAACATCTGTTCCTATCAGCAGTGAGGGAAAAAGGGAGGAGATGAAGCAGTGTTGAAGGAGAATGAATGTTTTCCAACAACTTTGCAGATGCAGTGAAGTGTGGCTTCAGCACTTTGACAGGAGGTTCCCGTGGGGTTCGGGGTGGCGGAAGGAAGGAGGGGTGGAGGGGAAGACAGGAAGAAGCAGTCAAAAATGGACCTTACATATTGGCTTACATTGATATGCATGACAGTGGCCAGATTTACTGCTGGACTTTTGCCAGAGCGGCTCAAGTGACTCATCTCGGTGGAGTCACTGTCTTACTCACTCACACACACATACATTAATAAACACAGATATGCATTATAGCTATATGAAATGCGCATTTAGAATTCAACTAATTTCCTTCTGACTGGAAGAAAGGGTTGCTATGCTCTCTCACATATATGAATACTCAGGCATCTTCCAACCAAATCTCTATCTGCCACTTCTGTAGTAAACAGCCAATTGCCATGGACACTAATTTGCTAATTTTTTACTTAGTAAAACAGAAAACCTGATGACTCACAACAGACTTGCAACAGATGCCAATGGGTACTTCAGCACCTGCCCACTGGCTTCTGTTATGAGCGTTTGTCAAGTCAGCAGGAAATGCATCAAACTTGCTGTCTGTAATAATTAACTGCAGCAGATAGAGATCAGGTTGACAAACACTGCAGTATTCCTTTAAAGGGTCCATATCCTACATTTATCTTTATATATATTATTATCTATATTTTATTTGTGCCCCTGAGGGCCGCTAATAAACCAAAACCCATCATAATTCATTTTTTAATGATTATTTTCCAGCCTCTCTTTATCTCTTATTAAACAGGCTGTTTTTGCCTGAAAGTCTGATCTATGTAAATGAGCTCTGTTCTGATTGGCTATCCTATATTATGTCTTATTCAAAAAGCAGTCCAGGCTGAAACAGTCCATGTAACTTCAATGTAAATGGGTGTAGCTAAACAGTGGTAGACTAAATAGGCACATGAAAGTTATTGTTTTGACATCACAGAAACAGTGACTTCAAAACAGGGTGTTTTTGCAGCTTAGTTTACATTATGGACTGCATGGACAGGGGAGTGAACAATACATTTTGACATGTTAACAATGAGTTAGTTGTTACACAGCGTTACAACTAAGCCACCTTTAGTAAACAAAGACAAATAAAGTAAATTATGTCTTCTTGTTCTATGTTTTTACACAGATTTTAAAATGAACAAGAGAAAACTTCTGAAAACAGGGATTTTCTTCTACTTTATTAGTATCTTTCAGATGTTAGTATGTTGGTTTTCTATAAGTATATTAATGAAACTCACAATAATAGTTGATGAAGCTGTAGTGATTCAGAAACAGTGTTCCATAGTTTACTGATGTGTGATGTTCTTTATTTGCTGTCCTACAGTGGACAGAAAAATACATGATATATAATGCGGTATGGTTGGAAAATATCTTTGTTTCTTATAACATAGAATTATGCTGAATTAACTTTATTTGCACTAATTCATCAGACTTTTCTGGCAAGTATTACAACTAACCCTCTGTTACAATTAACCCCACCCATGGGGTAAATTGTAACACTGTGCTTCCCATCACTTTCAGTGAAATTGTAAAGTGAACAGTAGGTGCTAGAAACAAAGTTTCTGTTTTGAGTATTTGTTTATGTATGTGAAATTTATAAGTTGTATAACAATATGATTATTCTAACTTAAATATTTTTAAGTTATTCAACAAAAACCAAAATGTGTTAGGTTGTGCCCCACTCTCCCATGCATACTACATTAAACTCTTTTATTGAAAAAAAAGAGGAACATTTTCCATGATATGGACCCTTTAAGTTGTGTATGTTGCAGTACAGTTCCTATGCACAAGGTATTTAAGTTCTTTGTATTGGGAGGTTTCAGACTAATTTGGCAAGTTAAATTGATGTTTGTGTGACTCATCCAATCCGTAGCTACTTTTTCCCAGATGACCTCCTTGGTTACCTCGGCAGCATGTTTGTGTTGTTGTCTTGGTACAAAGTAAAGCACCATCCAGAGAGTCTTTATGCATTTCCTCGTAAATGAGCAGATGAGATGTTTCTGCACTTCTGTTTTTATATTAAATTTAATGAGCGTGCCAGTTACAGATGCCAGTATTGTTTTCCTCAGCCAAGTGGTTGCTGGCAGTTTTTAAGTACATAGTGGCTTTTGAAGATATTCCACACTGATTTTGCTGTGCCTCATTTGTATCCTGTGGTTCTCATTGAATTATTTTCTTTCAGTTTTGAAAGTCTTTGCTGTTTTTAATGCTGGAAAGTGGCTGGTGATGCAAGGCAAATAGGAGTTAGTATGGTGGTGACTAACAGAATTACAAACATAAGTTTTAGTAAGGCTTTGGACCATCACCAGCTGCCAGGACAGGGTCAGTGTGCCTTGATATAGTCTCTGGGACTGTACTGGAGGGATGGGAGTTTTCCTTGGGCAGTATATTCAGGCCCAGATCATCAAGTTATCAGCCCTTGGGCACAAATGTTGGTGGGGTTCCTTTTCTGGATGGTCAGGGAAGACCAAGATAAGATATCACAGCAAGTTATTATATGAGGGCTATGCAGCACCTTGAATGCAGCATACTAACGCCAGTTTTGGGCTACATAATAATAAGGGCATATTTTTTTACAGACAAAACAATAGAAGGAACCGCCCACATTAATGAGAGCACATGTGAACATAAACTCAACAACCAGTGCAACATTTCCCCATAAAACATTTGTCCCAGTGAAGAGAACAAATTAAAATCAGACTGCTGAGTGTATATAATACAGATGGAAAAAAGCAGCAAACTTAAAAATCCATACCGTCAGGCATCGCAGCTTAAGCACACTACCACTGCAGCCAAGGACAATGCTTATTTCCATTTTTATATTACTTTTAACGACAGTTCACGCATCACTACCAGCAAGGACAATACAACCTTCCTCCATCCTTGGGTGGGTGACACTTTACATTTGGCTTTGGAAATGGGCATCTTCTACTCTGTCGCAGTATCAGATGTGGGTTTTACAGATCCCCCAGGCACATCTTTTAAACATCTTTTCAAGTACCTTCAAAGGAACAAATGTTAGCTCACTGCAAAAAAAAATAAAAAAAACAGGAATGGCAAATAGGTGAATGGTTGTTAAGCAGTGATGGAATGAGAAAATGGAGCAGGCAAATTTTTAATTTAATTCATTTTTTCTAGTGCTAGTAAAGTTTCCATTGCTACTCGCACCATGAGTCAAAACAGCTGTAAATTTTCTCATAATGGCTCGCAGCGCCCCCTTAATGGCTCAAGTCCCTGGACACATGCCAAGAAAACCCATGAGATGATCCGAGCCTAAGAATATTACCTTACAATGTCCTGCATGTACCTCTCTGCCGTGGATTTTTTTTTTTTTTATTTCCTTTTAGACCAAAAGCTTTTTGCAAAACTATCATAAAACAATGTCTCAGGCATCAGGAAGCATATTTGTAACTAAGTAACTACTTCATGTAATAACGTTCTGTGAAGGAGCTTTTAGAGGCATTAAATTCTCCAGACATCTGGTTCTTATCACCACCACTGTGAACAATGCTGACTTGGCAAGTTTCTCTAGAATGGAGCATTTCACATTAAACCCCTCTGAATGGTTTTATTTACATTGTAACCACCTACAAATTTGAAAAATTGGTGGGACTCCCCTTTAACACACATTAATGTTAAGATGTTTTTCCTTCTCTTATAAAGTTACTATTAACAAAGTTTTGCTCTTGTAATGACTAAAGTCCATATAACATCTGCACTTCATCTAGTACTAAATAAGGCTTCTGTTGTTTTGAAAAGCAGGGCACTTTCAGTGTACATGCACACATTGTATTGTGAGGTCACAACGAAGGACAAAATAACGCAGAGCACAACATTGCCAATGTCCTCGAGTGTCACAGTCTGTTACAAGGTAACAGTTAGAACGCCAGGTAGGAGTTGACAATGTTCTGTTTCTATTAGGTCATGAAAGCCTTACTCTGGTATTGTAGGTTACCCTTTAAAGCAATGCCCTGCCATGCATTTTGGCAAAGTTAGTCAAAGTAAGTGCAGTCTCACTTAATTTGGACTCATTCCATGACTCCAGGTGACCCCACCATTGCATCAGTTTTTTCCCTCCTGTGTGAGGTGACGTTTGCGAGGTGTCAGTACTAGATCAGCCAGCCGTGGGATTAAGGTTCTGGTCAGCTCGGGTCCAGTAATTGGACTGGTGCAACCGAGCCCACCGGCAATGGTCAGGGTTGAGCGGCCTGTCAGTCAAAGCAGTAGGCCTGCGGTATTCGACTGCATTGGCAGTGGGTATGTGGATCAAGGCTTGGGATCACAGGCTGAAACTGATGCAGACAAGGTGGCAGCTTATCATTCACTGAGAAAATGAAAGCTTAAATTAGGTCAAAGGGAAAATACGTGAGTTCTGATGAACCACTAAGACAATGTGCCCCGAAGAAATACCCCTAGCAAGAACAGGTACAATACCAGCCGATAAAGTGTTCTTTATCCTTCATCATTACTTTAGCAAGTTTCTGAGTGTCAGTGAAGAAAGATGCTCTTCTTTTATAATGGTAAAGCAAGTATTGCAGCATTTTCAAACTGATCTCTATCTGCTGCTACTGTATTGTATGGTTGATTATCATAGAGTAATTTTGACACATACAGGGTCAGGGCCGTAATTTACTGTGAGGTGATTTGGACGTGGTTTGGACTTCGGTAGTTTTTAAAGGTTGTTTAACTTCACAATCTCCAATTGTGAATTTCAGTGTGGAAAGAGTGCCATCATAGTAATGTGTTGACAAAGTGTAGCTTCAATTCCAAGATTTCCCAATCAGTAGTGACATGACTGATTCTTCACTGACCTCAAAGCAGTTGTGGTTTGCCCATTGACTTATTGCCCACTATGCTTAGCTCTGGATGAGAGGTTATGACTTTTAACATTATATGCTACAGCTCTGAAATGTGAGACTTTACCTGAGAATATAAGATGTAACTGTAAGTGTTTAAAAGGGGAGCAAGGTACACTTGTAAGATGCAACCCCAAAATTTGTTCTTTAGAGTACTCTCAACATTGCTGCTAAATTAGGAGATCGGTAAAATTCTACTGTTTAAATAACTTAAGAATGCTTTAAGTCTGTCATTTTGGGCTCAGAAATTAATTTACAATGTAACTATTGTTTGTCAAATAATAAGTTATTGAAATATTAAATACATTATTTTCTATCTACAAAGAAAAGAGTAGGCTACATAACTGATAAATTAAGTTGGCCCTCAGCATAAATATCAAACATCCCCAGAAGCTCAACCTCAACCTGTGGGGCATGAGATGGTACTACATAGACCTATTTTAACATATTTTTAAGGATGATTAAAAACCCCTACGCTAGTGTTCCCATTGTCATTGTAAGCTAAAACAAGCTGGCTGCATGAGGTGAATACACACACACTGCATATTACAGTTATTTCAAACCTGTGTAATGTTGGACCTAACTAACCTGGGCCTTGCCTGGATGGGGGCCCTCCAAGAGTATTGCAAATAAATTGATTGATTCAAAAGCAAAAGTAGTTCTGTCCTCTGGTGAGCAAATCTATCGTGTAAATATCGTGGCTAAAGAGAGCAGTCAGTGGCTTTCAGACATAAGACAAGGTGAGCTCACCTAAGTAGCTAACTAAGAGGTGTTTCAATTTCTAATCAACCATTTGTTGAGCAGTTTTAGTGGAAATGCCAGTAAATATACTGAAATATTTTTGTTTTGTTTTGCTCTATTGAATTTCCCTCTAATTACATTGATTGTCTTGAGCAGAGACTAAGTTAAAGTCTAATCCTTTTTTGGTTACAGCAAGAAAAAACAGCAAGACTGCTAGATGCATACCGACCAATCTCATAAAGAAATTCAACATAATAAACTGAGAGGGCCATATCGTTCGATTCAGATGGCCTGAATTATTTAAGAGCTGTCAGATGTTTGCAGATATTTTCATATAATTAAAACTCAAAGTCAAAATAAATTTGTTGTTTTGCTTGTTTATGGTCAGCAATGGCATCCATTTCTTCCATTTTGTAGCTTTCATGTGTGATAATTTTGCTAATTCCTGGTTTGAAACAGCAGATATTTGAAGCAATTCTGGTTATCTTCACCACTTCTGAAAGTGTGAATAATAGCAGTCAGCAGCTTAATTACCTTAATAACCCAATACGAATAGTACTTGACATGTTTTGCATGTCGAACATAAACATTTTGTGATGGAATTCTGCAATTGCCCAATGATTTCTATTAGGTGTCTGTCAACTCAACGCATCTTCTGTTCTTTGCCAAGTATAGAGAAATATGTTACTGTTAATGAATTGAATGCCTGTGTCATTTGACTATATGCTATTGGTGTGTTAGATAGAGATTAGATTAAAAGTTGTGGGAGGGTTTCTTTGAAACATGGATATGGGTATAAGAAACTAGGCGCTACCATTAGTGTATATATCAGTATACAGCAACTTCAGCATGAGTCACAGTGAATTGAGGTGCTCTACAGCTACTTGAAAAAAGTCAAGCAGTGTAGATCTCATATAAAGTCTGTCAGCCTCTGAAAATGAAGCGAGAGATGACTCTGATGAGGGGGGGAGCAGTGCAGAGGCAATGTATCCTGCTGCAGGAAAGTTTATATCTTGTTCCTCTCTAATGTTGGTGAATCTAGGCAGACTTTTTCACTCAAGGGTGATCGATAAAAGGCTCTGCCTTAAATCAGACTCTATGAGGACTAGAGAGAGGTGTTACTGAGAGAATTTTCCCTCAGAGAGTCTCGAGGTGTAAAGGAAAGTTCAAAGAGAAGAATGTCTCCCATTTAGAGTTTCCTGTAAGTGTCAATGCACAGAAGAGAAAGTTTGAATGGAATTCTGTGGTGTGACTTGATGTGTCTCAGACTCTTGCTCGACATCACCCAGTCTAATCTCCTATATTCACTCTTAGTGCTGCAGTGTATTGAATTTTAACCACGGTGTATGTGTGTGTTTACATAGTGGCTACATGAGCAGCATTGTTCACATACTACTCCGCACACCTTTTGTTTGGCTGGAGGATCAAAAGCCATGTCCGATAGAACCTTCTGGCACAGTAATACTTTCCTCAGCTCAGAGGTGCTGGTAGTAATTTTGGGCCACCTGAAAATTTCATGCATGGGCCCCTTGCCTCCTCGTTGCCTTAGCAGAACCTGTCACAACATTAAAATGTGCCAAATTTTTCGTAATCCTACCCTTTATTTTGTTATAGCACCATGATTCGAAATCTAACGCTCACCAAACATACAGCAAGCTGTGAATATGAATGTAAGCAACACAGCTGCATATCAATATTCCGTATGAAACTGGCTGAAACTGTGAGGTGTGTAATTTGTCAAAAGCATTAGATCTTGGCTATCAAAACAACACTCTATAAAGAATGATTTTGACTTGAATAGGACAGATACATTATTCAAATCCCACAAAAATACCCTTAAACACACTCGCTTATCCATCTGTGGACCACGAAATTCTGTCATGGCTTGATTTTCTGGTTTTAATGTCCAATTTACCCAGGCTCTAGAGAGCGTTCTCTCCCGTTCACACTGTTCTAGAATGTTCTCTCTATTCAGAGTGTTCTAGAATGTTCCCCCTTCATCCACACTGTTCTAGAATGTTCTCCCATGCACGTCTCCCCCAATCACTGAGTTCTAGAATGTTCTCTCCCTGTTCCCTGCTTTCACTGTTCTAGAATGTTTTCCCCAATCATGCTGTGTCAGGATGGTTTCCCCTTACATTCATACTGTTCTAGAATGTTTTTCCCCACTTATGCTGTTCCAAAATGTTCTCCCTCATCCACACTTTTCTAGAATGTTCTCCCATGCACATTGTTTTAGAATTTTTTCCCACCATTCACACTATACAAGAACAGTCTCCCTAATGCACTTTGTTCTAGAATGTTATCTCCTTCTTCCCTGTTTTCAGTGTTCTAGAATGTTTTCAACAATCACACTGTCAGAATGGTTCCCCTAGAATTTTAATCCCCATTCACAATGTTCTAAATGTCCCTCCTATTAACACTGTTCTAGAATATTCCCCCATTCACACTGTTCTAGAATATTTCCCACCATTTACACTGTTCTAGAATGTTCTCCTCCAATTACACTGTTCTGAAATATCCCCCCATTCACAGTCTTCTAAAATATCCCTCACTCTTCATACTCTTCTAGAATTCCCCGCTATTCACACTCTTCTAGAATGTTCTCCCCATCCATATTGGCATAAGAGGTCCTCCCTATTCAAACTGTTATAGAATGCTTTCCCCTCACACACACTGTTCTAGAATGTTCTCCACATTAGAAGTGTTCTAAAAACTTTTCCCCATTCACACCGTTCTAGAATGTCCTTCCCCATTGGCACTGGTTCAATGGCGTATCAGTTCTTTTTCTAAACATTCTGAAACAGCTGCCAGCCTCAGAATGAGACACAGGCCCATGATTTATATTGTTTTCAAGCTCAGCTAAAATGACTGCTTTTTTATGGATGGGGTTTACTGTCGTCTACAAAGCGAGCATTCTCAGAATAGAATAGTAATGCCATAAAACAACATTTTTCGTTACATCTTACTAACATTTTTATACATCATACTGAGAAAAATGGTAGCTTAATCACTTTTTCACTCAGTAAGCTTTGTTTTCATATAATTTGTGTCTCTCATTTAGTCAAATGATCTCAGTATTTTAGCAGCTAGTCATGAATGCTAAGCAGGGAAAAAAAAATCAGGAGGGAAAGAGAAGAGCTTCAAATCACTGGACCCAACAGAACAGTATTTTCACAATACACCAAGACAACACATGACATATTTAACAGAGTGTGAAGGTATACCAAAACAAATGAAGGACTTGGAACATGACAGGAAGGTTTGGGGCCAGACAAGACAAGATAGGCGTGAATTTGCTGTCCAGTAGCGGACAGTATGAGTGAAGTGTAATTTAGTGGAATAGCCTAGTGCATATGGATAAGCCTGCATTTTCCTAACACACACCATTAGTTGTTATGGATACCAGCAGGGAGGAGAAAAGCTAGAGACAGATATAAAACACGTGTCCATGTGCGAACACTCAATCTCTTGTCGGCAGCGGCAGCAGCGAAGTGATGCATTCCTCTCATCAGTTCAATTAAGCTAAGTGGCAGTCCTTTGAAAACAGTCGTCTAGTAACATTGTTATGAAGGACTCCTCTCTGCAGTGGAGATTAATAGAGTGGATTCCAGTAAAGAGAAGAAAAGGACATGCTGCACCTGAGCTAATGACATTTCTGTTCTAGGCTGACCTCTAGATACAATGGCATCTACATACTAGAAAAAATCCTTGCTTTGCTCTTTCTTTTCAGCTCAAAATATTGGAACAGTTCACCTGCCTCAGTCTTTCTTTTCCAAATCCCCCAAGACAATTGAGTCTTTAGCCTTCAGACTTTACTCCCCTGAAGTCCTACATTTTCTCCTGTCTCTTTCACTACGATCTTTCCAGTTTGCAGACATAATGTACTTCTTGTGTCCTTCTATTGATTTTCCAGGGTGTATATAATCCATTTTTGTTTCATATGAGCCTGACCCCCACCCGCTCGTGTCCTTTGTGTCACCCCTGTCTATCATAAGCGGATAAGGAAAACAGCAGCAATCCAAAAGGGAAATGGTGACATGCAGAAACGATTAAGGTGTAATGTCCACTACTAATATAGCGTAGCACATCTCCCTCTATTTCAAGGCAATGCTCTTTTGATTGACGCATATATCGCCACAGACAAGCAAGGAAGAAAACATTATACAAATGTGAAATGAAATGGCTTTACTGATGTAGTGAGCTGTGAGGAAAGCTAATGTAATTTTTCCATTCATTGCTCTTGTACCATGGGAAATCATGGCCTCCTGCTTCAGTGTGTGCTTTCCCACAGTGTGATATCACTGCACTCTGCTCCACATTCGTAGGCCATACATAAACTACTGGCAGCTTTCACTTAATAAAGGTACCAAAAGGGATTCTTTCAGATGACTTCAATATATATCATGATATAGTTCATAAACACTGATGAGCCAAATCAATATGACCACACACAGATGAAGCAAATAACAATGGTGCAAATAATCATATCTCATAACAGCAGTGTATGTCAAGGTCTCGGATATATTATAAGTAAAGCCTTGGGTACACTACACGATGAAAAACATCATGAAAAGCATCTCACACTATCTGTCTGGTTTTTGCAGTTTTTTTTGGGTGACTAAATCTTTGGGCATCACACACTAAACAATTAGGGATCACACACTGCTCAACTTCTAAGCTGTTGCTGCACCGAACGGAGCTCACTGAGCTCGCGCGAACTCACGCTTTCTCCGGTTAATAGGAGACGCAAATAAACAAAGGTGGAGCTGCTCGCTGCTGCTGCTGTTTTCTCTGCTGTTTGCACTGACACGGTGAAGAAGCAGCAGGTAAACATGGTTATGGTTATGGATTTCAAAATATTAAAGAAGAGTTTTAGATGTATATAACCTTGATTGTGCTTGTGCCTTAAACACAGCTTATTAAAAAGCTTTGCGCACGTGAGTGACTTTTCACCATTTTTCTTTGTTTACTTGCTGTATTTTCTTCTTTCGCGCTCTTAGTGTTCATTGGCTGTTGGAGGAATCTGTTCAGACTGAGTCGTTGACCAGTTTACAGTACTAGATTATGCTCACAGTTGGGTTGAAAAAAATCAAACATGTTTGATATGCTCTGACTGGTCTGAAACGCGATTGGGAGGCCAAAAATCTGCACCCCTTGCACACTACTCAATTCTTTCTCCAACTGTCGACTCCAACTGACTCTGCTGACTAGAGCCAACTAGCACAGACTCAGCCAGACTGAGAATTGGGGCTAAAATCAGAGTAAAAGTCGTGTAGTAAGTAGGCAAACAGTGAGTTTTCATAGTCAATGTGTTGGATGTGAAGACATAGGCAGGCGGAAAGACCTGAGGTCCAAATCATTATGGCCAGTTGAGTGGGTAGGAGTGTCTCTGAAATGGCAAGGCTTGTGGGGTGCTCCCAGTCAGCAGTGGTGAGTACCTAGTATCAGAAAGTGGTCCAGCCACAAACCACTGACAGGGTGTTGGGTTCCAAAGGCTCACTGATGCACAGTGCATTGCACCCTGCTGCATCTGGAGCTGCATAGATGCAAACCAGTCACAATACCCATGCACAATGTCCACCACCAAAAGCGCCTACAACAGGTATGCCGACGTTAGAACTGGATCTTGGAACAGTGGAAGAAAGTTGTCTGATCCGATGAGTTCCATTTTTTTTTAAATTTTCTTTTCTTTTTAGTATGTGGGAAGAAGACAAGTCAATGGAGGAAGTGTGATGTTCTCCCTGCGGATTAAGTACACCTCCACATGGCAGTGGTATTCCCTGATGGCAGTGGCCTGTTTTAGCAGAATAATGTGCCCTGCCACACTGTGCACATTGTTTGAGAATGGTTTAACAAACATGACCAGAAGTTCAAGGTGTTGCTCTGGCCCATCCCCAGATCTCAATCCGATCGAGCATTTTGAGGATGTGCTGGAACAACAATCAGCCCAATCAGCAGCTGACAGACATTTTTGCAATTTCCCTATTCTACACAACTTACCCAACCAACAAGGAATTTGTTAATTAGTTAATGAGTTGGTGTGCTTGACGAGACAAACCTCAAAAATGTGCATAGTTTTGGGTTGTCAGGACTGGAATTGGTAAGCACTGCTCTACAGGGAACAAACTTGAATATAGTATTTTCTGCACATATTTGTGCACAACTTCTATTTATTTGCTGGGTTTAACATATTGGGAAAAAAATAAATATTGCTTTGTAGCCCTAAATGTAAGAAGGTAAAAAGTGGATACTAATAAGCATGTACTGGCTTCTCTGGGATCAGCAAAGATAGTGCTAAATGTTGGTTCATGTCCAAATTTTTTCAAATAATTAACCTCATACTTGCTTACGTCTACACCCATCAGACACTGCAGCAGTTAGCTACATATTACATTCATGTTATCAGTAGCAGCTGAGAGGACCAGTCGGAGGACGCGGCACAGAGATTGGAGAAGCAGGCTGGTGTTCATGCTAAGCTAGAGGCTAACCCAGAGAAAGTGTCCTTTTCTTCCAGATTTCTCCATATTTCTTCATATTTGCCCACTCTTTCAAAAACAAACTGAAACTCAGATTGTAATTGACAACACAGCAGGAGGTGAGGAATTGCTAAAACATCCCTGACTTCATCCATTCAGCCTAATGGGTAAACTTAAGGATGCTTCACATGTTGTATGCTGCATAGTGCACTTATTTGTTGCATACTGGTATAAAAGTTATGACAAAATTCAAATCTTCCAAGAATTTCAACCAGTATTCATCTCCATTAGTCTGGAGTGATGCTACAGAACATTCACTTTTGGTTCCTTAAAAAAACCTTTCGATGGATAGAACTGGTTTCGCAATTGAGATGTGTGAGCATGAAGAGCCTTTTTAAAGTTTACAGAATGCAAAGTTGCAATAACAAAATGAAGCTTTCCTACAGTCATACTTCCAAATCAGGATCTGGTTAGAAACCTTTACTTTTAACAGTTTGTTCTTACTATATTTTATGCATTAACCACAAAAGTGTACCACTTGATAGATTACAATTTCAGCAGGCCTTGGATTGCTCTGAGGCCTTAAGTGGATATGCATAAATATCTTCAGGTGTCCTAGTGGTTAATGAGCCCTAGTCAAACTTGGCAAACCCAACTTTCTTTTTCATACAGACTAAACCCATTAACCTGTGTAGGTACCAAAACAGTCTGTCAATATCTGCAGTGCATCTCAATCAGGCTGCTGTCTACCATGGATGCAAACTAGCTACTGTGTGTTTTATAGTATTTATCTGAAATTACACATATTGGCCCAGAGCTGACTTGTCTTGGTTGATTTACTTCAGTGTTTCTGTCTTACACATCTGCCAGTGAACCATGGCAATGCACTTGCTTATGTATGTAAGAAAGGACACCTGATGAATAATGATCTTCCCTATTCGCTCTTAGGAATACATTTATTCCTGGGCCTGAATAGTAATAAGTACAAAATATTCTATAATGACTGTTTGAATATATTCAGTCTCAAATAGTCATTGTAAAATATTTTTGGTGTGTGGAAAATATGCGAGAAATCAGGTTTATGACAGGCCATCATATAAATAATAGCTATTTGGTAATAAACCTATCAATAGATGATACACTGTTCTGAATTCTGTGATGAATCATAAATAACAGCATCATGTGCATGTTTCTAGGTGACCTCTCAAATTTCCTCAAATCTGTATCGGTAAGTTTGTACTGTATGTGCACTGGACAATAAATAAATATGCATACTTATAAAATGAACATTTAATGAGCGCATTGACACTACTGATGTCTAACTAAGTTATTGTTATTGTAATGTGCATTGCTTCAAATGACTGGATAGACATGTGTCAGGCTCCAGTCCTTGCAGGCCAAAACTCTGCCAACTTCAGCACGGTGCCTCATTAAGCACACCTGATTTAGCTCATCAGCTAATTAGCAAGGCCTTAATGAACTGAATTCAGAGCATTATTAGCAGTAAATGCTAATCTCCTTAGCACTTTGGCCTAGAAGGTCCCAAGTTTGACATGCCTGGGATAGAGAGTGATCAACAGTATTTTACTTTTTAAATTCATGATTTACATGTAAGATGATTTAACCTCTTAAACTTTAGGCGTATTATTAATTTGTTAATTTAGAGATGTAGGTACTGTGCAAAAGTCAGGGATCTCCTTTTATTTTTGTTGGAGGCAAGTCGCTTGCAAGTGCGAAGTAGCTTTATTTGGGGCAGTCCAATACTCAGTCACAGCAGGCAGGGGGCAAAACACAGGCAGGCAAAATAAGAGGCAGATCCATATTTGAAAACCAGAGAGATAAAGCACGGGTCAAAACACAGGACTAAACTAAGGAAAAAAACAGTTCAGAAATCAGGTTTGTAAAACAGACTTTGCAAAGAATCTAAACAAAGGGGTATATGAAAGGCCGTAAGGGAGTCTAGGATCACTTGCAGGTGTGTTAGTGGGTGGATTCAGGGAGAGTCCAAGTAGAGTCTCCCCAGAGGGGGAGACATGACACATTTATTTAATTTCCAGCCAGTTGCCATTTAGTACAGGTTATTTTTCAGTGTCAGGACATTTTTAAGGAGGTGTTCACCCTTAGCCTTTATTATAGCTTCCATTCTTTTGAAGGGACTTGTTTTCAGTTTTTCAAAGCAATCTGCAGAGATATTATTAGACACCTACAAAGTTCAGTCTTAGATGTTGGTTACATTTTCTGGTTCCCATGATCTAAGTAGACCCAAGCACATTCAATGATGTTGACGTTTGGACTCTGGGGTGGTCAGTTCATCATTCCTAGAACACAAGCAACTTCACATCTATAGCATTTAGTTGTCTTCTCACAGTGGAGTATAGACAAAAACACCTGTGGATTTTTTCAGATCCACAGAGTAAGAGCTTGATTTTTTCCAGTTTCTGAAAGAACGGCTTGTTTATCTGATACTGAGAGTTTTGATGGTCTACCATGTCTTGCATGAATTCTGTTTCTTTCTCTGTCTTATGTAACAATGTATACCTTGCTCCTAATGGCCCTTTCACCCACACATTAAATAAATGAAATGCAGTCCCTGACCTTTGCATAGTACAGCATAATTCATTGACTATGAATTATTTAGTATGTACAGGTCCCTGCAGTTTAACTGGTTAAAAGATAGTTTGAATTTGCTAAACTAAAAATATATAGTGTTAATGGCAGATGCATGCTGGGAGAATGAGGCCTTGTTGTGAGGTAATGTCAAGTCTACTCCAGAATAAGCTGTTACGTCAGATCACACTGAATGAATTATGTACCTAAACATAACCCTTGAAAAGAAGTGGGATGGGAAAAGAGTGTAAATGAAGAGCCATTCTGAGTGAGGTGAGAACTGAGTGAGAGCAGAGCTTAGTTCACAACACTCTTCATGTTAAAAAGTTTCGAAACCTTGCATGACCTAAGGGTTTGATAGTGTTGAAGTTTGATTTCATCAAATCGTATTTTTCTTTAAGCATACAAGTTTGTATGAGCCCTACGATATTGATAGTTTTATTATTACTAAATGTATTGACACTGTAGATAGGCATATCTAAAAGTATCTAAAAGTAGAATAATACATGAGACATTACAACTTGAAGATAAATGTCCCCACACACATTATCAAAGCCACTTATCTTCCTGGGTCACGGAGGGTGGTAGGGGTGGTAGTGGTGCTGGAGCCAGTCTCATCGGTCATTGGCTGGAAGGCAAGAAACATCACGGACAAGCATCACAGGGCAAACATACAGAGATATACATTCAGGGAGACAACAATCTAACGTAAATAAAATGTCACTGAGAATGGCAGCTATGCACTCCTAAAAATAAATGTGCCAAAAAGTGTTCTTTGTGTAGTGTCATAGAAAAAAACAATTGGATATGTCTTTAGTGAACCATTTTTGTAAATTAGTGTGTCAAACCTTTTAGTTTAAAGTCTGAAGAATCTCTACATGATGCAAAGGAAGGACTCTTAAACTGGTATATAACATTATGTAGAGGTTCTTTAAACACTTAAATGGTTATTCACACTCACAAGTCTCTTTTTCAAACATGGGTCTTTGGGGAAGACAACTTTCTGTTGAGACTGACAATGAAAAACAATGCAGTTTCCAGTTTTATACAGTGTTGCATAGCCACTGTCTCACAATGGCTTGTTACAGAATGCTTATCATTTTGGGGTTACAATTCAGTGGATTTTAATATTACAGTTTATTGCATAGTAGCATTGTCTTTACTCAAGTCTGCTAGTAAAAATGCTTCTATTTTGCATTCTTTTTTAATCTAATACAAAGCTTTTCATTACAAAGTATATTATCAGAATAACAATCTAAGTGAACAATAGATTTTTTGAATTTCAGAATTTCTTAGTGTTTGTCCACCTTTAATTACAGTGTGCATTGAGCTGTCATGAGTCTGACCACTAACAGAGAGAAAAGCCTCTGATAAGAAGATCAGATCCACCTGGGAGTTGTCTGAACACAAGCTTTAATGGAAAAAATAAGGCTAAAAAAATTTGTACAAAGACTTGTATTTTTTGTACAAAAGCCTTCTTCAATTTGAATAGAGAACTTGCAATAGTACAGAAACTTCAATATTATTTCTTATATTTACTTGTTATAACTTTTGCGTTTAATTGTTTTTAAAAATGATAAAAAATGTATAAAAATTGTATTGTATAATGAATGCATTGTTTACAAAAGTCCAATTATGGCCTTTATATTAATAGGCCATTAATTAGCCGGTCTGCAGTGAATCACTGGTTGAATTGACGGAACACTGAAAAAACATGAAATGTATGAAAAATGGATCTTAATGCTAATGCTTTGAAGAAGAAGAACAAGAAGAAGAAGAAGAAGAAAGGGCTGAGACTGGCGATTAAATCACCATCTCCTCCTTCTATCTATCTATCTATCTATCTATCTATCTATCTATCTATCTATCCATTTATCTATCTATCTATCTATCTATCTATACTGAAAATGCTTTCAGTGAGTATCTTGAGTTAATGATCAGAGTCATAATAATGAATGGAACTGTAGATGGTTGCAAAATGACTGTATGTGAATCTAAAATATTCAGAATATGCGTGAATGTGCAGAATGTCTTGTGGTATTCAAATATCTGGGCAGATAACTGCGAGAAATTACTGTAAATAATTACAGGAGATAATTAAAGATTTTCATTCCAAAATGCTATACATCCATCCATAAAAGTGGTGTTAATCCTAAATAGAATTGGGCCTCATTCACCAACCGTTCTTAAAAAGAAATAAAAAATCCTCTTACACAGTTTTTATGTAGATTCTGACATTCACCAATGTTTTCTTATTTAGGATTTGTTCTTAGGTAAGAACAGAATCTGCACACATTCAAGAGCACAATGGTGCGAACAGTTCTGTGGTTTAAGGACACGTCATGAATCTGATATAGACTTTTTCTTAGGACCTTTCTCAAAAACAAATTTAAGAAAAAAAACTTCTTGAAATGATTGGTGACTGAGGCCCATTGATATTTTTATATATAACCCCACTCCCGCCAATGTATATCATGGAAAAATTTCTTGACAGTGCTAATTTTAGAACAAAACCTTTCAATTTGTCATATAATACTTTCACAAATATTAATATTAATATATTAATATCTTTGAAATAATGAATAAAACATCTTAAAATACCTAAAAAATATTATTTTCTTAAGTAAAATAGCAATAATTAGTAATATAATGAGTGATTCCAAACTTTTAAGCAGTAGTGAAGGTTAGTGCTCAGGGCCCCCAAATGTTTAGAAATGGTACTGATCAGAGTATTTAAGCAGTGCATCAGGCCTCCATAAGCAAACCTGAGTATTTGTTCTGCTGCAGCCTTTGTTGACACATAAAAGTCAAAATCATCTCTCTCGATCCTTATTGAGTTTGCTAAAGTTGATTGGGTGCCGTATGCTCAGCTGCAGTGTCATTAGAAAGCTTGTATGTGGAGAAAATTGCCTTGATTAGATCCCATCTCAGCTCTGTTGACATAACTGAGCTGCCTGTGGCATCAGTGCCATTACACGGACCCCCTCCCCTTCAAAAAGAAAATCACACATTCGCAGCACTGCAAGCTGCTGGCTGTCTCTCAGCACCAACATGCTCAAATCGTATGACAAATATACTGAATTACTTGCAAAGAATATGATGAGAATAGTCTGGTTTTCTTACAATGCAAACCAAAACCAACCATGTACCAGTCATGTTTCATTATATTACAGTACATTACATAATATGATCATTTTCACTCATAAAAAATGTTATTTAATGGTTCTTTATTAAAGGCCATGATTTTATATAAAACCATGAACACTCTACTATGAAAAACAGCTGTATATGGTTCCTTAAGGAGCCCTTTTGTACACTCTCAGAAATAAAGGTAGTACACTGTCACTGGGGCAGTTCCCCTTTTGTCACTGGGGTGGAAGCTTCAAGGATTCATCTCAGTACCTTTAGTCAGGAAACATAACTGTACCATAATCCATTGAAATTATATTTTCTAAGTTGTATTGAGGCTTTTATTTTATTGTTCTGTTTAAAAACATTAGGTTATGAAAAGGTATAAATAGGTACATTTCACCTGGTAAAACGTATTTAAGGTTCACAATTGGACCTTAAAACCACTGTTGTACCTTTGAGGGATTATTTACATTATTTGTACCTTGATGAACGGAAAATATACCTACACAGAACCTTTATTTCTAAATTCTCTTTGTGTATTGCACAAAAAGGGTTCCACTACTGAGTCAAAGAATTCTTTTTCAGTACTACACAGACCCTTTTTAATAAGGCTGTACTTTAAGTTTAATATAGAAAGCTATTGTTTTACCCTAATTCAAGTGATAGCTCAATATACAATATGCCATGAAGTCAATGAAATGCATAACTAACAGAGTCTCGGTCCTAATGAGATTCACAGTGAGGCAATTGAGAGCACATTTTCTTAGCTTGGCCTCAGTTGACCTGCTATCCTTAGGGACCAGCAAGCAGACTAAAATCCATATTGTTCTCCAATTGTTCCCTCTGTGTACATTGATATTCATAGACAATACAGCCTTTGCTGACAACACTGCAGCAGGAAGCAGAAAGTCCTACTGCTGATTGGCGAAATGGAAAAAAGCTTCCTCTGTGCTAATGATAAACAAAGAAAGAGTTTTTTTTTCAAAAGTGGCCCACTAAATGCACATACATTACTTTTACTAAACCACACTTTATATTTAAAATATTCACAGTTTTAAAAAGATTACTGCAAGTTTTACCATGACAACCCAAGGTTATGTTATCTAAAAGGGGTTTTCCATCTCCAATATTGATTAACATCTATTAGAGATGGCTATATATTTCCACCTCTAGTTAGCAAAGAGGTGCACACATTTATAATTCTAGCTGTGTAAATAAAATTTAGAGCAACTAAAATACCCATATGGGAGAACAGGATTGATTTGGCACAGTGTTAACATCTAAGTCACTCTCCCCTTCTGGGTGTGGGAACTCTCAAAATAACAGTAACATTAAATGATTGCCCTATTGACCAAACATCATCCATTTGTCAAGAGCTCTGAACGTTGCAATCTGTTAAGGTTAATTTTTTGATTCTCCCCGACTAAAATGCTTCGTCCTTTAAAATGATAGCCTTTTAACATTGTAGTGACAACTAACTTCATGTTGGGACTGGTTGTCATAAAAGCATATCATGAATTTAGTTGTCAATGAGCTATTTCAGGAAATATTTTCTGACTTTGAAAGTGTCTGGCTCCAGGGCATCTGATCTAAAGTGGTGGGTGAATCTAAGTGGGTGAACACTCATTCCTCCAAAGCCGTGCAAATACTACCCTTAATACTACCCAATTGGCTGATAACTGGGATTCTTCTCATATTTGCATGAGGGGTTTCAGTTACCTCCCTCAAGGAAGCATTTTAGGGTTCCAAGTTGCCAAAAGAATAAGATTTCTTTAATTCTTTATTCAATATTATTATTGGGCCAAAAAGAAAAGGAAGGTGCCAAGCCCAAAATATAATGCTTTTCAGAGTCCAGATTTAATCCCTATAGAGCATATCTTTTGCTGTTTAAAACCATATGTTTTTGGTTCTGTTAGTAGAAACTTGCTTGCAAATTCCTGAATGTTTCAAAAAATTGTAGTATATCACTGCTGTCCAAAAAAAGTCTCCTTTTTTCAGTTTTTATTTTTCTACACCTGTTTGAGCATAACAGCTGCCTTTTACATTGTGTGAAAATTTCATGATGAATGGACCTATAGAAATGTCCAAAATGACGTAGAATAAAATCTCTTTACATTAACTTACATTAGAAGTGAAAGACATTTTGTTTTCAATACAATTGAATATACAATTTTGGAGATACTTGTTTTTTTGGACAGCGATAACATACAGCTATTTACTTTCAAGGCTTTTTAATGCACTTTTACAGAAATGGTGGTCACTGTTCATAACTGAGCATATCACGCTTGCACACTTCTTATCTATATTTCAATAAATGTTGTATTGTAAATAGTTTCAATAAGCCACATCATATGTTGCTGAGTTTCTGAAATTACTCCTCTACCACCTCCTTCAAAAGTCCCATTTTCTCTGAAAACAACTCTTCTCACAGAGCACTTATCTGTTGATAATGGCTGAACAGAGTGGATGGCTTTACCAGCTGAGGACTCTAAAGCTCAGGGTCCTCAGTGGCCTTGAA
Organism: Colossoma macropomum; assembly: GCF_904425465.1. Taxonomy (NCBI): domain Eukaryota; kingdom Metazoa; phylum Chordata; class Actinopteri; order Characiformes; family Serrasalmidae; genus Colossoma; species Colossoma macropomum. The sequence continues at coordinate 18,647,845 of NW_023494786.1, forward strand.
TCACAGAGGCTTCTTAAGAGCAAGAACAGCCCACTCACACACACTGTGCTCACTATTCACTGCCTGTTTCTATTGTGCCTGCAGGGGCTACAATAATACAGGTCTTACTCTAGCTGGTTTATCAGCCGGTATCTATGAGCAGAATAGCAGCAAGAAGTGGGAGTGCTTTCCAGAGGGGAATCTCATTCTCTAAAAATACTCTACCTCATATCCCTGAAGTAGATCTCGGCCAGAAAAAATAAAAACCAATATACCTGGGTAAAAGTTGAGCTATAAAGTTATGAGTTCAATAAGAATGGCAAAAAGTGCTCAAGAAAGATATAATTGTAATCCATAGAAAAAGACATATCACAGAGGATATATGAGAGAAGAGGAATTTCAATGAAAGAAGAAGAAGAAGAAGAAGAAGAAGAAGAAGAAATATGATGGTGATGATGATGATGAAGAAGACGAAAAAGAAGAACAAGAAGAAAAAGAAGAAGAAGAAATATGATGAAAATGATGAAGAGCAAGAAGAAGAAGAAAAGGAGGAAAAAAAAGAGGAACAACAACAAGAGAGACAAAAGAAGAAAGAGAGGGAAGCAGATGAAGAGCAGGAGAAAGAAGAAAAAGAATTAGAAGAAGAGAATAAGGAAGATGATGAGGAAGGGTGAAAAGGAAGAAGAAGAAAAGAAAGAAGAAGGAGCGGAGGAAGAGGAGAAAGAAGAAAAAAGTAGACTAGGAAGAAGAGGGTGCAGAAAAAGAAGTAGAGGAAGAAAATGGATGTAAATGAAGAAGAAGAAGAAGAAGAAGAAGAAGAATATGGGAAGGAGGTGAAAAAGAAGAAAAAGAGAAGACCAGGAAAAAGAGGTTGCAGAAAAAGAAGTAGAGGAAGAACATGGATGCAAAAGAGGAAGAAGGAGGAGGAGGAGGAGGAATCAGTTAACCACACTTGTCATACTTTAACATTTATCTCAAAGTTTTTACAGGATATTTGCAAATAAAAACAAAACATTACAGACAAGACTGGGTAACACACTAAATTAAACTATGGCCGGCGTTCTTCACTATTTGTCCTTGACAAACCTGCATGGTTTAGTGTTTGTCTCAGCTCAGACCCATCTGATTTAACTAATGAGGGAATTAAGTTAATCAGCTAAGTTAAATCAAGTGAGTCAGAATGTGAAAATGCAAAGCTGTGCAGTGCTGATAAAGAGACCTGTGAATTGCTGATGTCTGTTGTGTATTATCAAGCTTTGACTTACTAGTAAAGCTTACATTCTGGAATATAGGAAGCTAATTACCCACAGAGCTGCCTGCACTCCAGCTTGCTAATTAGTATTAATACATTAGCACTAATGAGGTATTCCATTGCATTGTATTTTTCTTTTTTGAAACAAAGTTTTTCTGTTTTCATCACACTTTTATTGCATCTGCTTGCAATCGAGGCTGGAAGCCTGGGCTGCTTTTAAACAGACCACTCACCATGTTCTGATTAGCTTCAGGAATGGGTCAGTTCTATTTGAAAAAGAAGATCCAGACACTAAAGACAAAACAGGAACAGTAGCCAGTAACAGGTTATAGTAGATCTCTATAACCTGTTAGTTCAGTATGATTGAGTACGAACTTGCTTAGTGATGCCCACATGCATGCATTTACTATTTAGCACCAGACTGAATCTATGAAGTGGAACGAACGTAAAAGCTCACAAGATTCAAGATGTTACTCCTGATGGTGTTATTCAGTCATGTTTGCAGCAAATAATTGTGTGATATTATTTCACCTAAACTTTACTGAATTATGAGGAAATTTGAATGTATGAAAGCATGAGTGACCAAAACTATTATTAACATTTACGTTTACATTTCCCACTTTGTTCTCTAGAACAGTGTATGCCATAATGCACAGAGATACAGACAGATCCTACAAAAACCTGATCAGAAAGTCCAATGAAGAGAAAAGAACTGTACTCAGGACATGTACTCAGGAGTTCTCCAACTAAATCACTGAGCAGACAAACACAAAGATGAACAAACACAAGTGTTTGGTTGGTGTACCATGCCTATGTGTGATTTCTGGAACTTTAGAATGTTGTCTTATTATTCACTCTTATTCATGTGACTCATCAGACATTAAGTTGTTTGGTAACACTTTCCGATAAGGGTACATAAAATAGAATTCATTCTTGCATTATTTCATGCGAATAATCATTCATTCATATTTGTAATACATCATGAACATCATGATGATGACATATTCATGATGATGATTTGTCTTATGTCATCATGCATTTGCCTAAAGCAATCATATGTCATATGTGCCCTAATGCAGGAGCAATATATTTAAGCAATAGAACACAAGAGGGAGTGTGTTATTGTGAAATAACATTATGACTGTGGTTGCAGGCACAAGATCACCACAGTCATAATGTTATTCACGATAACACACAACCTTTAGTGTTCTATTGCTTTTATACAACAGTTAAATAAATAAAGTAATAAATTAACAAATTGGGCCATGAACGTGTTATTTAATATGTTTTAATGTTAGCAAATCCTTTCACCAAATTATAGTTCCTTAAGAAGCAGCTTGTTGCTACGTCAGAGTAACGAACTCCGCTCACTCGCTGCACAGTCTGCTGTAAGCCTCGCCTTTTGAAGTACGGACTGAGCCATTAAACTGCTGCAATATCAAATTTAGCTCAGTGTTGTCAATTTTTGCTAGATCAATATTAATGTTGTTTTGTTCCAGCCAGTCTGTAAAGCATTTTACAGCCCATTTTGTTTGGCGAATGGTATTGGGTTTATTTCTGGCTAATTCCAGGTTGTTTAGGTGTTCTTCTGTCACAGCTGCCGAATGATAAGCTTGCTCAGTGGTAATTTCGGAATTTAATGTAGTCTCATCTTCAGAGTCTGACCAAATCAGCTGTAGGTCAAATGTAATCTTAAAAGTATCCATTTTCTATTTCTGCGCAAAGTAAGAAGTAAAAACGTTCAAATGGTTTGATCGTCTCCTACAGCTGTCAAACTCGTTACTTAGCAATGTCGTCTCAGTGGAGTGATACAGTGTTTGGGAAAAAAACGTGCTGTTATTGCGAAATAACAGTATGGTTAGGACACCTCTCAACCAATCAGCTTGCGTGGCCGGAACTAACTGTTATATAATAATTTAAGTAGTAATTAATGTATCAATATCAAGAATTTAAATCAGTTATTCCTGGTGTTCATACAGGTCTGTGTGATGATCAGCACCTAAATTGTGCAAAAACCGAATGCTGAGCCTCCACCTCATAGAACAAGAGTGTTAAGTTACATATTTACGTCTTCATTACATCTTTATGGGTTCATGATGCTTGTGGCCCTCAAAGCAAAGTGGTGAAATATTCCTTCTTTATCACTGCTGTGTTTATGATGGAAGAATAGGGGAATGTCATTAAATAAACAATTGTTTTTGTTTGAAAAGTGCTTTTACTTAGAATTAACATTAAGTGAATACATCCCTCACTGAAGCACATTAAGTATTCATTTTAATATTGCATATATTGTGTGAGGTGTCACAAAAAAGTTAAATCAGATCCACAGTGAAGGCCTTTCCTGATTTTTTTTTTCTTTACCTGAAAATCAAATTTAAAGCACTTTCTAGTGTAATGTGTAGCTCTTGGCTAAAATATTGGCTTCCAGCAAGTGGGTTAGCTCATGGCTAACGTGTTAGATCATGGCTAGGGAGTTTAAGTCATGTCTAACTGTTTAGTTTGTGGCTAGCGCATTGCCTTGCCGTTAGCGGGTTAGCCTGAGGCTGCGGTGCCATCATGGAGATAAGTGTGTAGAACACAATTTAATGTTTACATTCCACAACAAGTTGGACAGTTTAGACTACTATGAAATATTGTATTTTTATTACATTAACTAAAACTTTTCTGTGCACCGTGAGTAGTAGTAGGATTACTATATTCCACATGACCGGTTCAAGTAAACGATAGGCAGCTAACGTTGCTATCTAAGGTTAGGTTAACTCAGATAAAAAACTGTTAATGCCCTTTTCAAGAATTAAGTCATGGTGATGTCTTTGATTTGATTTTAGTTAGATTTTTACATAAAATTATGTATTTGCACAAATAATGATGTGTTTTACAGTTGCCAAAATCTGTCTTGAAGGATATACTTGTTGAAGTGGTGTTTATTTATCTATTATTATTTATTTGTTTGTTTATTTTATGTATTTGTTGTTTGTTTGTGTATTATATAATAAATACAACCATGCTTCCAAAGGTTGGGATGCTGTGCAAAGTGTAATAACAACAGAATGCAATGATCTGCAAATCATTAAAACCCTAAATCATTTTTTAATTGAATTATAAATAGTACAAAGACAACATATTAAATGTTGAAACTTTATAAGAAATTTTGTTGTTTTTTTGAAAATGATATGCCAATTTTGAATTTGATGGCATCAGCACTTTTCAAAAAAGTTGTATTGCATCACCTCTTCGTTTAACAGCACTGTAAGCATTTGGGACCTGGGGAGATCAATTGCTGTAGTTTTGAAAGTGAAATGTTTTCCCACTCTTGTTTGATATAGGATTTTAGCTGCTCAACAGTTTGGGGTCTTCTCTGTGGCATTTTTCGTTTCATAATGTGTCCGTTTTTTTTTAATAGGTAATGGCTCTGAACTGCAGACATTTTGCACAGCATCCCAACTTTTTTGGAAATAGGGTTGTACATATGGTTTGTCATCATTTCGCTGAAAAGCAAGCAAGGCCTTCCCTGAAGAGGAAAGTGCTGAAATATTCCCTTTTATTCACTGTTGTGTTGATGGAATAACTGAGCAATAACTGTCATTAAATAAGTATTTTTTAGCATTACACAAATTTATCAGTCTTGACAACAAGCTTTCTCAGTTTCAACATTTGATATGTTGTCTTTGTATTATTTTCAAAAAATGATTGGGTTTAAATGGTTTGGACATTATTGCATTTTGTTTTCTTTTACATTTTTCACAGTGTTCCATCTTATTTGAAATGGGGTTGAATTTCATTATGAACGCGATAGTGATAAACTACAGAAACTTCAGAAACTATGTAAACTAAAGAAGGAGTATTTCAACACTTGAGGGCCACAGACCTCATGAACCCATGAAGAAGTGATGCTTTAGAAATGCTAAATATATATTTTAACACTCTTGTTCTATGAGAAGGTGGCTAACCGTTATGTTTTCCTAACGGGTTAGGTGTTGACTATCATGAAGACTTGAATGAAAATCATAAATAATTGATTTAAATAGATAATATTGGTACCTTCATCTCTATATGTATTACTCCTGCACTAAGGCATGCATGAGACATGGTTACTTTATGCATATTCATGATGACTTATGATGTGTTACACATATGAGTTAATGATTACTTACACATGAAGTAATGCATGAATTACTGCTATTTTATATATCCTTATTGTAAAGTGTTACAGAACGTTACAGAAAATAAACAAATCTAACATTTTAACTTTTAATGGAAGTTAATGTATTGATTTAATACAGTTCTGTTGGTCAAATCATCACAAAATGTGAAGAGTAGCCAGCAAATTGTGCAGCAAAAAAATAATTTGAGCTATGATCTTTACAACAAGATACTACTTATGTTGAGCAGCACTGTCCAGACACCTAGATAGAGCCAACCTTCCACATTACTCTCATTAGAGCATTGTAAAAGCTCATGGGAGAATGTGCTTGTAATGAGCGTCTTCAGAAGGCTTGTTAGCTTATAGCAGTGGGGTTAGGAATCGGTTACTTTGTTTACTAGGTGCATGTGCATAACCTTGGGGGTACCATCTTCTCTTCCTTGGGAAACTGTAAATATTTTATGAAACAAGTTACATTCAGCTCTCTAGACACTGTGCTCGTCCTTGACTTTCACTAAATTCGAGCTGTGTTCCAGTCCTTTCTATAGCCTACATCTTTCATCCTGTTTTTTAATGAATAACTACAAATGATGGAATTACTTGGGTAAATATAAATATAGCTCAGCAAGCTACCTGTCTGCTCAGCTCACCAGTATTTACTTGATAATAAATCTTATTTTGTTACTTATTACCAGTTGATATAATTGCTGGTATAGTCAAAATTTGCTATACAAAATGGAATTTTCTAAATTATTTAATTAATAATTAATAAAAAATAAGTTGATGTAAATGTACATGGGTAGAGCAAATAGCAAACAATGTAACTTAAGATGTTGATACTGAACTAAAATTATTTAGGATACAAATGGTGTGGCTAGGGGATATAACTTAGAGCCCCCAAATATTCAGAAACAACCCTGGTCACTGGAAAATGATCAATCAATACCTGAGAATTTGACTGATTTACCTGTTCAGTTGAATCGAATAGATAAAGTCAGTCATAAGGCCTATCACATCCACTTAGCAGGTTAAGGCTAGAATTATACAGTAAGGATTTTGCCAGTGTGGGCTGTTTCTTGGGGTTCAATGTCAAGATTTGGCACAGTAGTGTATTGTACTGTAAGTCCTAATTGGAAAGTCTGTTCACTCGGCAGCCATCTTTGTAATGTCACCAGGCAGTTATTTCCAGCCATGGAAGACCAGAGTCCTATGTCTTTGAATGGGAAAGACCAAAATACTCAAAACCGAAGGTCAAATTACCGCTTTACTGATAAAATCTGACAAAAATCTCATGAATAGTTTTTAGCGTTCGGCTCAGTAGCACACAAAAAACATGATTTTTCATGTTGTTCTGGCTTCACCATTTGCACAGATCTCCCCAAGGAGGGTTGGGGTTTTTTTTCCCGCTTGCAGCATAACCAGAAAACTGATTGCCTCTTTTTACTGAAGGGCGGGACTTTCTCTTTAAATGAACAACATGTTGAGCTTTACCAGCTTTCCCATTCATAATTTAACCAGTGACTGGATTAATAAATACTTTTGTGAAACTAGAATGGGATTACTTTTCTAATTACGTCCTGCGCTACTCATTACTTCTATATTACCCACACAAAACCCATACAGTTCCAAATGGAATGTACAAGGAAAACACTGTAGTCTTTTCAGTACTTTATTAAGAAACAAATAACCAATCACAGTAAAAGTCATTTAAAAGACCTGTCTTTATCCCTGTTATTGAAAACACAGCCAGCTAAGCTTGACTAAAATTGTGAATTGCTACTGTTGTATGAAAACCTAAAAACGAGTCTTTAGAAACAATTCAAAAACAGCTTCTTCCAAGCACATGTTTTAAGAATAAAATGTAAAGCTTGTAGATCTGTATCTGAATGATGTGATTGAGCTGGCCTGTTCAGGTGAGTTTACAAATCCCTCTTCTTCAACATGGAGATCTTCACCCTTCATTTTCATTGCAGGATTAAATACTCTGCCAGATTGCTTGTCGAAGTGTGTTTCCCACTCCCCATTCACAGCTGAAGTTATGCAGTCAGCTGCCGCAGGTATTACACTCATATGCAGGTTACATACAAGAACAGACCAGGGTTATTATAGTTTGGATTTTTTTTATTAAGTTGTAATAAAAATAAAAACTGTTGTTTCTATTTTTATTACAGTCAACAAGCACATTTTTTCATTGCTATTGTTTGTTTTAGTAATAGTTTTAGTTAACTATAACAAACCTGGGACAGGCACAGATAATATATAAAGAGGAAATGTATGTTTTAAAAGTGTTGCAAGTAATTAGTATTGTATATTCATATAAAATTCATATGTATATAAAACACAATTCTTAGTAAGTGAGTAATTGTAATGAGGTCACAAGAAATGTAATGCTGTAATGCATTTTAATACTTTGTTTTTGGAAAAAGTAATTAAATTGCCGGCTCCAGTTCTGGCTCTACCTAATAAGCAATATAAGCAGCTGCTTAGAACCCTTCTGACCACCAGGGGGCCTCTTAACCACTTTTGGATCATCACTGTAAGTTATCATTAAAAGAAGTATAGATAAAATGTGTATATGAGAAGAAAACAAAAAGTAGTCAATCTGGATGGAGAATACTGAGTTTATAAGAATCCCAAATGGGCATTCCGTAGCACCCAATCATTAGTAATACACATAATTGTCTTTTTTTACATTATTTACACTGCTCGTGGTAATCACTGTTATATGTTGGTGTTTAATTTTACAGTACATCTGCTAGCAAACTAACTGGTTTGCTAATTTTATGCAAACAAAGTTAGGAATCTGAAGAAACTTAAGATTATATATTATCACTTTTATATGCATAAATGTTTGAATTACATTAGGACTGGCTCTTATACACACAATAACTTAGCAAATCTTTATTTTATGTTTTAAACATAAACAAAATTAGGCTAAAATAAAAAAAAAACATGCCATGACAGTATTCAATTATGTAGCTAAAACACAAATAAGACTCATTAAATGAGTTACTAAAATTCATAATTCAAAACGATAGCTTGAGGCCTCAGAGAGAAAATGATTTGCTCCACTTTTAAACTGTTTATCAGGTGTAGGTCTAGGCAAATGGGAACCCCCCCAAAAATCCTGCCTTGAGCCCCCAGAGTGCTACAGCCATCCTTGCTTTATGCCATGTTACCCCGAACACTGACTATAAGTGGCTTTTGTTTAATCGCCGGGAGGCAGACTGAACGCATTAATTCACATGACTAGTTATTCTTCATCCATGATACCAACAACTGTGTTCTCATTAGTTTTTAAGCCTTACGTTTTTATTAGAGAAAAGCGGAGTGAGTTTGAGCAATTAAGAAGCAAAATAAAAGTTAGTCTGCCAGAACACACAATGGCCTTGCCAATTAGCATGAAAAGCTTTTACTGGTGTTGCTTTAAGGGGACACACAGACTACTGACTGCAGCCAAGAGTGTGTCTCACATCTCTGCCTGGGTGGAGGAAAAAAAAATCATGCTTAATTCTGTCAGGAATATTAGAAGTGCTGCTTAAGTGTAGTTTGAGCAGGGAGAGAAGATGTCAGCTCAGTTTATGAGAGGACACAGATGGCACAAAAAGTTGGCTCCTACTTTTTTTTTTTTTGTCTTTTTCTGGAAAGTTTATTGTAAAGTAAGTTATTCCCTAGCTCTGCTCCACATGCTCTCGAGGAACAATATTACTAATATTACAATGCTGTCTCAATGCAGAGTGCGTTACTCTGGAATTGTACACATCACTAATGGCTAGAGCTGCAACAATTAGACAACAACAACAACTGGAAAGGGAAAATTTGTGAGCAAACTTTAAGTTGGCATGACAAAGCCAGCTAATGATGCTTCAAAAGTTAAAGCAGTTTCAGAACATTGTTGTTTTTCGATAACTTAAAGGTGACCGAGTAAACAAATCTGCACTTTCCTTGATAGGTCACATATGCGTTGCTTCCCACTATGTATTCCATTTAAGAAATTGTAAAATGTGATGTCTCTGGTATTTTGGTGTATTTTCCTTTCAAAAAAGGTGTGTGTTTGCTTCCCCTTTGTGATAAAATCTCTTGAAAAATAATGCTATTACTAGGCTATATAGGCAGTGTGCCTGCTTGGAGCATTGAGTGTTCTGACCTTAATCAGATGAGTGATACAATACTGATACGTAGGAGACGTCTAAGATGAGCACACATTACTTAGACATCTCTCTAAGAGAAGACATGTGGCTTGAAATTTATACAGAGAAAGGTAGTCAGTTGGTGTGTTACCTTCACTGATGTTACTAGTCTAGTCTTTTTTTTACATTGTATCTCAAAAACTGAGAGTTTGTGAGAAATTTAGACCTTACAGACCACTAAATTTAGAATACATAGACCTCTTATGCAGAAAAAATAGTTTTGTTAGATTGTGGATTCATTTGCTAATTTGAGCAGGGTAAGTGGTGAATATAAGAGATCATACCGGGCATGTACCTAAACACTGCCAGGTGCATGCCCAGATAGCAGCTGTTATTAAACACTCATGTATTAATTTATATTATATCATTCAATGCTTATGCATGTATAATGAAGTCCTTACATAGGTAGTGTTACCAGTTTTCCCAGAAACTCTACATTAAGCACCAAATAGATTGGCCTTGTGCTCCTGAATCAGTAAATTTCCTGGGATAAGTCTCACACCTACTGCTGTGTTAGCAATCTGTCTCTCACCTAAAGGCAGTCACAGAATTGCAGCAAGGTTATAGTATGTATTACGTGGGGTCATAACTGATTGAACACCTCTGTCCCCAGAGAAACAATAACCCTCTGGAGCTGGCTAGTGCTTAATTAATTTCACTGCCACCATGCCTGTAAATGAATGTGGACAGTTTTGTCAGACAGAGGGCACACCTCAGAGGCTCAGCGCCAAGAGCTGGTGAAAGCTGCTTACTCTGTCCTACAGCTGCGGACCAGTATCTCAACATTTCCACCACTTCTGTTAGCTTGGCCTATAACCAGCGCTCATAAAGGATTCTACATATTAATACCACTGTAACAAAACTAATATCTCTGAAATGACTGCTTTATAGGAGAGGCAAAAACATTCACGTAGTAGTGAGTGGTATGGCCAAGTGTATAATCACAAGTATAATTAACCATTCTGATGGTTTTATTATGCCATAGTATATATTTTATTTTCAAGTAAAACCATTTTAGATACCTGTGTAAACCTATTTTATAGTTTAACAGTGGCTTATTATTCTGGGATGTCCCTTCATTTTTTCATAAACATTTTAGTATATCTGAAATGTTTTATTGTACACTAATAACACTAATTTCTGAAAGGCTGAAGTTGGCTTTTTATTCAGCATCTTCTTTGTTTAAATTTTCTGTTCCACTTTAAATGTGGCAGCAGTGACATGTTGGCACCTATACAGGCATCTGAATGTAACTGCTGCACCATTTAAGGTGGAACAGGAATTTTGAAAAAGAGGTCGTCTTAAGCTTTGTTGAATTTCTCAAATCATTTGTCTCACACCTGCATCACATATACTTGTGCCTATGACCATCATACACTGCTGGAATTTGGAAATATTAGAAGCATTCACAGTCATTACAGTCATTATAGTTTCACACAACCAGCTGACCAAGATTAAGCAACATCTCTCATGGTGCAAGAGGAAACAGTAGCTCTGGTGTCCATGTCACTCAAATGTCCATGTTAGGCTAACAACAAACAACAAAGTGAACAAATTCTGCTGCAATAGACTAGACAGCAGGAGCCGAGTGAGAGTCTGCTGTGTTTTCATTTTCGGTTAAAATGGGACTGAAGCATCCATGACAAACAGGCAAACATTAGTGTGGTTTGCATGTTGCACTATCTGCGCATATTTGTGGCATTTTTGTACTAGTATAACGGTTATGATAAAACTCATATGTGGTATTTCACCTGGTGTACTGGATGAACGTCCCACTACTACATTTACCTGAAGGCTACTTACATGAGGACTTCATACCACATGCAATTTATAATCAGCTCATGCCAGTATTTGCAAGATGACACATATGTTTTAAGAAGTAAATGACATTGTACACAAGGGGCCTTTTGTTTGGACATTTGTTTCATTTATGGCCCTGAACCATCGTAACCAAGTAAAGGAACGTATAAGGCAGAGGCCTAGTTAAGAGCACCATATATCAGTTCTATGGAAGATTTTGAAGCCCTCAAATTTAACAACATTGCAGTCAGAAAACCTTTTATCTCTGAAATGGTAATAGAAAAGTGCATAGAAAAGTGACATAAAGCATTTTTTAGTTTAATGCACATAATGCTGGTGCCAGCTATACACTCTTAGGAAAATAAGGTATCACTGGGGAAGTACCCTTCTTGTCACTGGGTTGGTACCCTCAAGGGTACATCTCAGTACCTTTAGTCAGGGAACATAATTGTGCCATAATCTATTGAAATTGTATCTTCTAAGTTGTGCTGACTCCACAAACCCCATCTCATCTCCAGGCTTTTTATTTTATTGTTTTAAAACATTATTTTATGAAAAGGTACAAATATGAAACTTGGGGATAAACTTCAAACAATTTGACCTGTAAACCACTGTCGTACCCTTGAGGGTATATTTACATTGTTTGTACCTTGATGAACAAAAAATGTGCAGAACCTTTATTTCTAGCAATGTAGAAAAATGCAGTAAAAGTGAGGTTCTTCATATCATGTCTAATCACCACATTACATCCTTAGTATTCAGTACTTATTTCACAAGAGACGAATCAACTGAAACTTAAATTATTAACTGATAAATTGCAGAGTAAATGCAGTAAGCAGGCAAAAAAACAGGCTGTGATTAGATTAAATCCTAGAAAGAATGCATAAATATTTTAACAGTTTTTGGTGTTACTCAGTTACAGGCCAGGTCAGTGAGGTACTTAGCTTCTAATAATGAGAAGAGTGTAATATTTATTTATTGCAGTTATCATAAGAGATGAAGTGTGCTGTTAATTTGATCAAGTGTTTCATCTTTGTGTTTGAGGCAAACAAAAAGGAAGTGGTGAATATAGGAACACATCGGGTATGTACCTCAACACAGCCGAGGACAGAAAGCAGGGTTCATGCCCAGAGAGCAGCCGAGGACACATCAGACTAGATTAGTCCTGCAAGGTCTATGAGCACCAACCTTTATTAGATTTCCCTGCACCGTAATGGACTATGCTTTTGTTAGCAGGGTTCTCTTAGCCAGACTGTTCGCTGTGTTGGGTAAGGAAGGAGACAGGACCAGGGCCGACTGAGAGGAGCTGAATCATTTTAATCTGCATAAAAGTATATCTATTAAAGAAGCAGCATAAGATAGAAAGAGACCAGTACCAATCTTCTGCCTGCAGCCCTGGCTGTCTATTAAAACCAAAGTGCCTACAGCTCAGCAAGCTTTAAATACAGAGCATTTAAATGTGGGATGGTTTAATGATTTTAACAATTCTGTTCTTCAAGGGTTCTTTGGTAAAGGTAATGGCTGTTTGTAGAACCGTGAACATTCAAAGAACCATTTGCATGCTTAAATGCATGGTGCATGGTGAATGCATGGTGAAATCGCTCTTCAGATTGAGAGAGAATGACTGGTATATGGTTCTGTATTGAACATTTTTGAAAATGGTTCTATATAGCACCAAAAAGTGATCTTCTATTGTTAAAAGCTTGACATCGTAACAATAGCAGAACCCTTTTTGGTGCATCAATCTGAAGAACCACCTTGCCATGCAAAGAACTATTTAAGTATGAAATGGCTCTATATAAAACTCATGGTTCTACATAGAACAATTTCCTTTACTAAAGAACCCTTGAAGAACCATCTTTTTTGAGTGTGTAGAATTGCATAAGAATAATAAAAATGAAGTGTATAGGAAGAATACAAAATGAAATATAATGTTAATATTAGGTAACTAACATGCCTCAACATTAATTACTTGAATTAATGATTTATTTATAATTAGTAATAAACATGCAACAAAAACGATGTGAAAAAATATATTAAAAAGAATAAAACTGATTTTACTTTTACATCACTTTTACTTCTGTATGAAAAATTGGAAGCCATCTTTAATGTTTCTGACATTAATCAGGGAACAGTACATTGCACAAACATTTAAAATACTTTAACGCATCCTCTACAAAGAACACATTTAAATATGACATTTTTTGGCTGATTTTAGTGCATAATTTCTGTTTATTTGAGTTCATCATGTTGAAAAAATAAAACATATACAAATATATAATATGCTATAACTTTTGCACTAAACACATTTTATGTAATATTTATATATATATATATATATATATATATATATATATATATATATATATATATATATATATATATATATATATAAATATGTTAAATTCAGCAAATAAAGAGTAATTGTGCAATAAAATGTGCAGAAGCATGTTCTCTGTGGAGGATTTATTAACTAATTTTCACTTTGAAAATCAACAAAACTTTCAACAAAACTTGACCAGGGGCACCCAAACATTTGCCCATTCAGCCTACGGGAGCTTAATCCAACAATTTGATCCAACAACAATTTCGACCTGAACCGCTTTCTAAACCAGTCAGTCAGAACAGATCTCATTTACATATACATAAGTCTTACAGAGAAAAGAGCCAGAACAGACTGGGTCCTATAAAAATACTTTATCAAAAATCCTCATTCTGTTGGCAGACTTTGGCAAAAACAATTCTCAATCAAGTGGTCCTCAGACTAGACCCTGCTACTCTGTTTTTAATAAAAAAAAATAAATCAGTGTAAGAAGGCAATCAGTGAGATCAGTTTGTCTTTCTTTAGTTTGATGTCTGTCTTATTTATCTGTTTTTTTTTTTCATTCAATAACAGCTGTGTTAGCACTAAAATACTAAACAGCAGTTTTATGAGCTATTTAATTTCAGTGTAAGTCAAAGGGGATTCTATCATTTTTCCCTCAGTGATACCTGCTACCAACCTACTTCAGGTCCAAATTGAGATGTGTGCCAGGGACTTCATTTATGCTTACATCTAACTTTCACCAGCTTTATCATTTTTACCATTTGAACTCTATGGGCTCTAATCAAGACTGTAATTCATAGATGTCACTGACAATTCCCTATGAGAAAAAGCATGTGAAGATTTTTGTGTGTCAGCTCAGAAAAGTCATTTTCACTTATGCAAAAGTAATTACACACTATTTCCGTCTCATTCATCACTGACGCCAAACACAGCTGTTTTACATCTTAAAGCAAAAACGGTAACTAAGAGGCTTGGGGTAAAAATGATCCAGCTGTATAGTGAACTGGGCGAAATGTCCAATAAACATCTGACTTAAGTTGGACCTGTTCTTTTTGACAGTTGAAGAAAGGTGGGAAAAGATAGAGAACCTCCAATGTTCAAGAACTTTATTTGGGTTTTCTACAGAAATTCTACAGAACTTAGCATTTGCCAAAATGAATAGCCTCCATTCTTCTTATCATTCCTCATGGAGTTCAATATATATCCCACTTTGTTAAGTTCATCTCCTTGTTTCAACACTCTGTGTTCATTTTATCAGCTCCACTTACCATATAGATGTACTTTGTAGTTCTACAATCACAGACTGTAGTCCGTCTGTTTCTCTGCAACCTTTCTTAGCCCTCTTTTACCCTGTTCTTCAGTGGCCAGACCTCCACAGGACCACCACAGAGCAGGTATTATTTGGATGCTGGGTCATTCCCAGCACTGCAGTAACACTGACATGGTGGTGGTGTGTTAGTGTGTGTTGTGTTGGTATGAGTGGATTAGACACAGCAGTACTGCTGGAGTTTTTAAACACTGTGTCCTCTCACCGTCCACTCTATTAGACATACTTACCTTGTCGGTCCACCTTGTAGATTTAAAGTCAGTTTCAATAGCTCATCTGTTGCTGCACAGTTTGTGTTGGTCATCCTCTAGTCCTTCATCAGTGGTCAGTAGACGCTTTTGGCTGGATTTTTTTGGATTGATGAACTGTTCTCAGCCCAGCTGTGACACTGAGGATTTTTAAAATGTGCAGAAGTGTGTTTTCTGAAGAGGATGTGAATTTTCTTTTGGAAAATCAACAAAACATGCTGTTTGACCAGGGGCTCTCAAACATTTGCAAATGACTGTATTTTTAATTACTTTATTTTTAATTTATATTTTAGCAATTATTTATTTAGGTTAACTGTTGAAAGCACTACCTTAATATGTTGGTGATATTGGCTAGTAGTCTTGGGAGTGTTTCCTTTCGCCCACTGCTACAAGTGTGTTGAGTGTTTGTCACTGCATTTACCACCTCTAACTGATAAAGCTGTAAATATTTATTTTAAAAAGCAATTTTTCTTAGAAACTGTGATTTCCATCCTTCCACCACCATCCATATCATCATTCAGCTATTTTGTTTCCTATTTCTGTTTATTGGAAAACATTAAAATAGCAATTCATTCATCTTGTAATCAGAAAATCAGTTTAGTGCCTCCAGGCTTGGTGTTATCCTGCACCATTTTTCTGTTTGCAGAAGAGGCTGTGCTTTTAATTTACTGATTCAGTGGCTCAAATGAAAAAAAAATCATGCCTTGCTCTGAAGAGACATTGTTGCTGGAGCTGGATTTTGTTCATCAGGATCTTTCATTATAACCTTCAAAGAGGGATAATAAATCTCTTCTGGAGCAGAAAACAGCAATTTAGTTAGCATGCTGAGCTTCAAGAGTACATTAGGAGCCAATTAACAAGTATGTGTCTACTCAGATATGATCTCAGAAGCATTATATATCAGTTTTATGCAAATGTTAATTTTTTTCAGTATGCGTGTGGGCTCAAACTGTGCTCAGACTGAATATTTAACCCGTTAAATGGCCAGGGCCTGCCGGTGGCCCCAAAGTTTTATTACATAAGTCTATAATCTAAGAATAGCTCAGCCAGTTTATATTAAAGTATATATAAAGTCACTGTAGTTACTGAATAATAAGCCTTATTACGTAATAAGCCTGTGATTTTAAGGGCTAAAGGACAATTGCACACAGTAATTACACACAGCCTTGTTACAAAAACACGTATGATGACTTTTATATCTACACATGTTTTCGTACTTCATGAGCTAACCAACAAAGCAAGTTTTATCAGTTATTTTGCCAGAACATCGGTTTCACTGGGGCTTTTTCAGCATGGCATAAACTAGACAGGATTTAAAACAAACAAAGGGCCGCAAGCCCACGGCAGTCAGGATTATCTTTTGTTTTAGATGGACGTGGCAGTATTGCTTTAGTTATTCGTTGATTTCTGAGTTTGGCTGCTCCTGCGTGGCTTTGTGAAGCTGCTTTATGCTGATCAGTATGAACCATCCTGCATCTGGCAGACGCCCAAAAACCTACAAGCATGTCATGGATGAGCTCCAGTTTGTCACTTTGTAGGCCACCACCTCTGTTAAACTGTATTCATATACATTTGAAACTGTCCTTGTCCTTGCTTCTGTTGAAGGGGACATGTAGGTAAGAAAACAACTTCTGTATAAGCCACAGTTATTGTTATTTTAACTATGTTTAGTATGTTTTATGCAGATGGTAACAACTGATGAGTTTTGTTCCAAAACACAATATAGACTTAAAAATTTTCTTTTTTTTCATGGTATATGTTGTTGGGAGCAGGCTTTACACGTACCTCTATCTATCTATCAATCTATCTATCTATAATAAGTATCAATATCATATGATGATTACCAGGGATTTCATGCCCATTCAAGCTGGGCTTGGGTGGGGTGCATGAGTATAGAGTATTTACCCTAATATAAAGTGGGAAATTACTGAGGTGCAAAAACTGATTTATTGAAAAACTGATGCATGAATTTCCCCAAAGTCTTCAAATATATATTGTTAAATTGCAGATTTTTGGCAGAAAACAAAAGGGCAGAATGTCTGCAAGAGCAACAAGATATTCTTTGCTTCTCACAAAATGGGTAAACAGTGACGTTGGGTGCTTTCCATTCCTGAAAGCGAAACTAGAACTTTCACTTTCTCATTCAGGAGCTGAAACTCAGTATGAGTTGCTTTGGTAGCTGCTAACATCATCCATGACAAAGCAAAGGTCATACTAGTCCTTTTATATTTAATGTGAACTGGAACTTATTAGGCGTTTCATTTCCGACAGGGACATATTTCTGACTAAAATGATGTAGAGTCTCTGAACTAGCTGAGCATTTTCCTCGATGATAGGTGAGAGTGGGAGGTGAGACATAATATTATTGGTTAACATTGTCCCTTTTTCACCAATGTCCTCCTAAGTTTTTTCTCAAATTTGTTCTTGAGAAAGGTCCTAAGAAGAAGTCTCAGATTCATGACGTGTTCTTAAACCGCAGAATTGTTCACACTTTTGTGCTCTTGAGTGTGCAGATTTTGTTCTTACCTGAGAACAAATTCTAACTAAGAAAACATTGGTGAATGTCAGAATCTTTGTGAAAACTGTATAAGTGTATTGCAAAAAGAAATTTCTTCTTAAGAAAGGTTTGGTGAATGAGGCCCATTGTTTTTCCCTGCCTATTGGTGCACAGTGATGCACTCGAAAAATCAGAAAACATTTCAGAAGAGGGAAAAAGTTATTACATTTTGATCAACCAATATGTGAATAATATGAGAATTTTGTCATTTAAGTGTAATGATATGATTAATCATGCTTAATATCAAGCACAACATGAACTAATTAGGTAAAAAATGTCCTTTCTAATTTCAGGTTGACTTTAACCTTTGTCACAAAGCTCTAATTGCTGACTGATGAGTAAGTTCATGTTGACTGCTAAAGTTTGCAAAAAATAAACAAAAAGGCAATTAAAATAATGCCACTTCTTTCGCCATCTGAAAAAAATAACGTGTTATGTGTGTGTAAAATATGTTATACACATGTTCAGATTAATATACTGATGTCTGAATAAATCACACTTAATATGTAAAGACCTTTATGAAGCATACAGACATTCTTTTTTGCAGGTGTTGTCTTCTGTACTTAATGAACATAACGTAATACATATCCAGACTCTTGTCTTTTTCAGTTTATTTTGATGTATTTATTAGGGCACTAGTTTAAATTGTGAATGAATCACATGAATCACTGTTCTCTGGGGAGACTGAACAGTGACTGAAAAGTGCGGAACTGCTGATGAGGGATTTTTTAACGAGGAAATGTTCCAGTATAATTTCCTCAATGCAAATATGTAAGCTGGCTTTGTAAGTATCTCAAACTTAATATGCATGAAGCTCAAGTACATTTTGGAATTAAACTGTAGTTCCATTATATATTTCCATAAAGTGCATTTCATTCAGGGCACAATTTGCATTCAAGTGCAGGTGCTCTGATTGAATATCTGAATAACCTTCAAAATCCATTTGAGTACACTTGTTTTTAGTGTATTGGATGTAAACAAAAAATAGGAGTGGGGAATACTTAAGTAACTTTGCTTTGTTACTATATTTAAGAGTTATTTTGGAAAATTTATACTTTACTTGTATTATTGAAATTAAACACAGTTACATTTCCAAAAGAAAAAATATACTTTTTATTTCTTATATAAATCATTTGAATTTATTGTTTTTATCTCAACAAATGAACTTATATCAGTGTACAATTAAACTGCCTGCAACTTATTCTTGCTGGGACAGACATGATCTTGTAACAAGAATAAATGTATGGCTTGTTAAACTTTTAGTGCAGGATTTCACTGCAAACAATGATCTGCCCCTTTAAAACCTTCCTCCAAATTCCTTTAGTCTATGCTCTTTTAATAGAACACTTTTTCTCTTGCAAGAGCTAATATTTATGTGATATATTCTCTGCACATGTATCACATATCTATATGCTTAATTTTTTTCTTTTTGTGGGGGTGGGGGGTGGGGATTTTCAGCCATGCTAACATGCATTACAATAACATGTTTAATGACAGGCTTTAGGTCCATCAGACAATGTTGATGAGCGCTTTTAACCCAGTCTTCTCAAGATGTTGGATTGGTTTAAAAACCCCAAGTGTACATTCACACCCACAATTAGCTCACACTTTATCATGATTGTCCTGATATTTTTTCTACATGATCATGTCTGGCCCCATGAAACTACCCACAGCCATGCTAATTTGTCTTGCCAGTGTGAGGACTTGCACCACCATAGTGGCACCCGTGGTGCTCCACACTCGCTGTTCCACATGGCCGGAGGAGCATGTAACAGCACCATATTTAGAGGCATCCCTTGCCTGTTGGATTTCCCTCAAAAATTATATGAAATAATATAACTGAGGAAAATGACATTGTAGCGTCCTGCTACTGGCTCCTTTGGCCATGTGGAGCAGTGAGTGTGAAGCACCACGGGTGCCACTGTGGCAGCAATGAGAGACTTAAAAACACATAAATAGTTGTTACTGTGTGCTTGGGGATGCGTACGTGTTGCCTAGGTGTTATAGTGCTGGGCTGCGGGGCTGGTTAGTGGGTTTATGTGCCTACCTTTAGGGTGAGATGTGTGGCTGTTTATGACCTGCCTGCTTCCCAGCCATGTCAGCCAGTGCTGAGCGGTTTGCCCTGCTACTGTGTTAATACAAAGGCATTCATTTGAAATGGTATATGTCTTCTTCTACACTGACACCACAATATTATCGATATAACATTTATAACTGCTGTTGGTTCAACTCCACCAATGTTCACTTTGCCAACTATGGCTGAATCTTCTGAACAAGGTTGGAAGAAAGTCAAGATAATACAGCTCATTTGGCATTTTATCAAAACAATCTGGCCTTGAAAGCTAAGAATCTTCAGTACTGGTAAAGAAGAATCAGCTCCAGTGAACACACTAAGCCAGCTACCCAACCGGTCACCTTCCCCAGACCTTGTTTTAACCATCAGTCCAGCAGCCTTGCCCTCATTTGAAAGCCTTTTGATCATCCATGCAAATTCATATTCCCACATCTGTTCTTTTCCCAGCTTCAGCTGCCTAATTTGATTTTTGTTTCCCCAGTGAGTGAAAGATTAACTCATGTGGCCATTGTCACCTGACTGAAGGCACTGTCCCTGGAAAACACTTACAACATTTCTGAGAAGGTATCATGAACCGGTTTCTTGATGAAGACAAGCTTCTGCCCTCCCTTTTATCTGTTCACCTCAGTTTCTGACAGCAATCACCAAAATGCCCAGACTTTCTGTCAAGAGACTTGCATCTGGAAAAAGATCTGCCCATCTCTTGACAGTACATCCATTTAAGCTCCCACAAGACCACTGGAGAGCACTGTCATTTTACAATGCAGCTTTCAGGCGTCTGTTCCTGCAGCTGTATCTGTGCACACAGTGGCCCTTTCCTCTCCCTGCCTTCAGAACCGTACTGGTCATGCTCCAGTTAAAAGGAATTAGGCCTGGATATGGTGACAGAATGGCCTAATTAAGTGTCCTAGTTAATGTTGAAAATGGATTTTCTGCAGTATTTTACTCAGTTTAAGTTTACAGGAGAATATACGGCTGGCACATTTAGAGTAAAGACCCTCTAATTCTCCATGATGATTATTGCTGACACATCATCTTATTCCTAATTACGGTTAATTCAAACTCATCAGTGCAAAAATGATGTCTGCAAAGCTAGTCAAGCGGCGTAGGACTCAGATGTTGCTGCTTAGCTCAATGTGGCTGGAACTGACTAGTGCATTTGAAAATGTGACTTGACTACAGAAATTGATTTGTGTGCTAATTTACTGTGAGGGGCAGAGCGTCAACTCTAAATCCCCTATTTGGGAGCTTGTGGCCTGTTAATGCTGAACAAAGTGACAATGATGTGTCGAGCACCAGGAAATCAACAGGCCTCTAAGGCATTTTTACTTAGCACCTGGATTCACCTGTTAGCTGGCTGGGACATGAGAACATGACATGGAGCAGAGTGCTGGCCTGTGGGGATGGTGACTGATAGCGGGCGGAAGGCGAAGGCCAGAGCCCAGGAGCCAATACTGCTCTCAGTGGAGCCACCATCAGTATGACGGGCAGGCAGCTTGGCAGTGTAATTAAAAAGCCAATCCCACAGTCCACAGGCAGGTGGCTAGAGATGGGGCTGTGCTGCACTGCCTCATCAAAGTGTTAAATATGCATGATTTAACCAATTGTTTGCTGCCATGTATTTTCTTCAAGCTTGAGAGTACATTAACTTATTTATTAGGCAGATTTACAGCGCAATGACTGTGAACAACAATGTTTTCAACAGATTTTCACTTGAAAGCCTTCAAAACACTCAATATTTGAAGTTCACATTCTTGGACACTGCTATGTTGATCAGGTAGGATGGTAATTCATTAGGTGCAGAATATGCTACAGCTACTGTCTGGTGTCTGAGGGCTGGAAAGCAGAGCTGTCTAACTCTGTTCCCCAAGGACTGTTTTATATAGAAGCTTTAATTAGTCTCATTCCAGCAAAACCTCTCAGCGAGGGCACAGACTGGATGGAAAAACTTGAAATTTCAAAGTAGAAAAGAGTTGCACCTTTCTGTCACTCACTTGAGACTTCCAGACCTTTTCATGATGTGTAGGAGGACCTGTCTACACAATCAGTGTCTTTTTGACCAACATAAGTACTGCGCTGTAGGCATTTACTTGTTCACAAACATTACATCAAACACAGATAACCAATGGATTATGATTTGATGTGTCACTGTGTTTAACCATTTCCAAAGCTCTGCTCAAGGAAGCCCAGTATTTACAGTTGCCATCCAATACTTGCTTCAGCTAATCAATCCTTCATTAAATTAAATCAAGTGTGCTGCTGGAATTTAATAAGTCTGTGCAATGGCTGGAGTGCAGTGAGAAGTCAGGAAGTAAACCTGTGCACTCTTCTAGTAAAGACACTAAAATGTTCTTAAAACAAGAAACTCTTGTTGCATATTACTGTATTTATGTTTATTTGCATTTATTCTAAAGTCATATAGGACTTTTAAACACACTTGCTGCCAGGTTCCTTGACTGCATATGGCTTTTGCATAATACTGTGTACAGCATTAAAGGTAGTCATTTACACATTTACACTTTAAAGTAGATGACCTGCACAATCATCTGTAAGATTTTTATTACATATAACTATAGGGACATGTACAAATTTTGAATATTAGAAAACAACATTACAGTGTATGTGACTTTGGCTGACTAATGATCTCCCATCTGATGAAATGAAGAACAAAGGAAGGATCACATGTTGTTTGCTTCAGGAGGTTCAGGAAAAACACAGCAAATTGATTAAATCTAACTTTTTGTATGCCCTTAAAACAAATTGCATTAATGAAGACAGTTTTGTCTTTCCCTGGCAGAACTGTTGTGTGAGTCAGTGAAACGGTGTGACTACGTAGAGAGAAATCAATACAATATGTTCCTCTCTTCTCATCAGCAATGTGAAATGCTGTATTGAGCTTTTAACATCAGGCCATGTGCACAAGAAAAATGCTACAAAGAAAGAATTTGTCCTCTGACCCAGGGTTAAGGAGCATTATTGTGCACAAGAAAAGGCCTGTTTAAGGAAGCCACTACAGTAGAAATTACAGTCTAAAATACAGTCTAAAAGGGTGAAAGTGGCCTTCATCCAATATCAGTTTTAAAATATGTAGTATAATCACACAATCACAGCTCAAATTGAGAGACGGTGCATTCTATAACTAATGAATTACCATCCTTCCTGACCAAACTGATATTCCCCTGGTCAAAAATGTCAAAAATCCCCCTTTGCAGAACTAAAAGTTTTCTTTTAACAGAATAATTTGCTGAGCCAGCCACCTGAAGGTTGCAGGTTCAAATCCCAGGACTGACTGAGTATACTTGGTTGTGCCCTTTGGCAAGGCACTTAACACCCACTGCCCCAGGCAACGCTGTTCTGCTGGTGACACTGCATTGCTCCCAGCTTGGACATAGTTAGGCAGCAAAATCACAAAATTCCCTTGTAGCACAGATAAAGTACAGCATAAAAAAGCATATCACAAATTTTTGAACATGCAATAGAATTGTATCGTGGCTCAAGTGTTGCAATATTATTGTATCATGGGACCATTAGTGATTCTTACCAGTGCTTTGTTCAATATAAACAAATGAGAGTCTAATCACAATAAAGACTGTGGCTGAAAAGCCCTTTTTCCTGTGCTAAAAAGCAAATATAGAAATATAGCTACAGTTTATAACCAACCTTGCTCCCAGTCCCCCCCACTGTTTGAACCCACCTTACCCCCTTGAATGTCTTTACAGTTTGACCAGTGCACATAATTCTGTAATGCTTCACTTGACTAAAGCTTGAAACTTAGAATTTGTGGCCACTGACCTATGGGACTCTGAACTCTGAGTTTTGCATAAGATGCCATGTCAACATGGCTGCTGACACCATCAATGGTAAAGTACCATTACTCCATGTTTTTCAGTTTTGGATGCACTTGAAATGCCTGTCACCCTTTATATTGTATGTAAATTTCATGATGAATGGCCCAAAAGAAATGGCCCAAAATGACTTGGAAAAAAGTCTGGTTTCATTGACTTACATTTAAAGTAAAGTATGTTTTTTCCTTCTCCTGTAAAGTTACTATTTTGGAGATACAAGGTTTTGTTCAGACAGCAGCGATATAGACACAGTTGTTGGTGATCAATAACATTGCCCATGACTTTCACTGTTTTGAGAAGGTAAATACATCATGGATGCTAAAGTAAACATTAACATTACCTGGCTAGTTTGTTGCTAACAACATTTGCTTTCAAAAGGCATCTGTGTATTTGTAGTTTTTTGCAGTTTAGATAGATAGATAGATAGATAGACAGACAGACAGACAGACAGATAGATAGATAGACAGACAGACAGATAGACAGACAGAAAGACAGACAGATAGAGAGGTAGATAGATAGATAGATAGATAGATAGATAGATAGATAGATAGATAGATAGATAGATAGATAGATTGCAGTGTTTCAGTAGCAAGACATATAATTGCACATAAACTTACATATACTATGCAGAAAAATAGAAAATAGAAATAAATCTACACATAGGTTAAAGTACAAGTTTAAGCTACAAGTTAGTAGCTTAAACTCACAAGCTACAAACTTGTTCGGCTGAACATAACACAGCATTCAAGGTAAAAGGTTTATTGTCATCTGAGGGGTTAATGCCTGCGTATAGCTTGACTTACTATAGCACTTGTGCATGCATTGATGAAATGTATCATTCCCTGAGTATCAATCACTGTTCACTTTGATGATGATTACTGGCACATCTAAAAAAGGCCAAAAATGTCTTTCATTTATCACTTCAAGAACAGAACCGCAAGCTCTCTGACCTGTGACTGGCGTTTGCAAATCTTGTGTGAGGTGATGAGCCTTAAAGGAATTCTTCACCCAGAAATGCTAACGTTGCTAAAAATGAGCAAAAGTTTTAGACTTCAGTTAGCCTTATGCAAAAGTGTTCATTTGAATAGTTCCCATCAGCTTTAATTTGCCGGTAGCTACAGTAGAATCGTTGAGTGAAATATTCCAACACTGCCTCATTTTCACTGACAACTTGACAAGCACATTGATTCTGAAGGATAACATTTCACTTATTTAATGACACATTTGTCTGGAAGGGATTACTGCACAATGTCCTGCGCCCACGCCAAAGCTCTTTCGCTCGGCCCTCCCACTCTCCTTCACTTACTCTCAAGATGTCTCAAGCCCAGAGTGAACGCTACCTGGGGGCCTGGAGATGAGAGAGGGGCGAAAGGTAACAGAATAAGAGTTCTCCACAGACTCTGCCTTTAAATCCCACTGCTTAGTGTTTTTAGAGCACTGGAGCAGAGGCGGGGGTCACTGCATACATGTTAACAGATTAACAGTGGGTGGTATGAAAAAAAAGACATATTTCACTTCCCACACATGGGTTCTCATAAAGTGCATGAGAAAGGGGGAGAGGAGAACAGAGAGAGAGAGAGACTGTGTGAGATCAAATCTACAAACAGGGGTTTTTGAAGTGGCAAGATGTGTGGGAATGTTCTAGCACATCATGCCTTGAGAAATCTTTTCAGGAGATTGTTACAAGCACCTCATTCTTTTTCAGATGAAAAAAAAAAAACATCAGTCGCTACAGTGTAAGTCTTTGGCTTCCCAGCTGTGAATCAATGGTTGTGGATATGCAATGTTATTTTGTTTTGTTTGTAACGACGATGACTCAAAAGTGTTTTTGTGCTGTTGGAAGTTATTTTAACAAGTTTAATATCAGCAAGCAATGCTGAAACTTGAACCAAAATTTAAATTTAATAGTGTGTACCTGTAAATACATATAAATAATAATATAATAAAAAATAAGATTTCTATAGTGCTGTGTAATACTTATTATTCTATGTTACTTTCATCTCTGAATAATAGTGCTGTAGTATAGTAATCTATTATCAGTGGGGACCCTCAGGGAGAAGGCCTAATGATTTCTGGAAACTAAAAAATACACATCTGTAATTTGTAGTTCATTTTTATTTAATATCATTATTCATGTATTTAAACCCCATAAGTATTACAGCACTACTCTTGTTTTATTGTTATGTTTAGGATGGAAACAAAAGGGTTCAAATTTTGAAACAGCCAGGGAATATTTAGCAAGTTAGTTGTTTTTCTCCATGGTATCTAGGTTAATAAATCTAAGCAAGCTCTTCTATCAGGCCCAATGCATTAGGTTAATCATCAGCATAATTATGAAGTGACGGTGAAATCAACCAACCACATTTTGGTTTTTCAATGTGTGGGACATATTTTGTCACTCTAGGCCGACTGGAAGTCCTAGATACATCACTCAATGAATACAAGTGGCAGCCTAATCACTGGGTTGTTAGAAGTGGAAAAAAGCGGCGGCATCTCTATACCAGCCTGTCTACTGAAAGAGTCACTGTGAAACTGCTACAAGGTAAAATATATACTAATATGTCTGTCACAACCTTCAAGTGAAACATGGATTGTCTTAGTCCTAATGTCTTATTAGAAGTTTTATCTAGAACGGCCAAAAAAATGTTTGTGACTTGCTGTTTAGTGCCAAAAAACTACTAGATTACTACAGTCGTGTTTTGACATTTATGGCTCAAACTGAAGAGCTAGCTCAAATACACATAATTCGCCACTGTCTATTATAATTGTGTGTGCTGTAGTAAACTATAGTATTTTTTAATTTACCAAGATTCCAATGGGAATCCTATAAAAATATAAATATAGTATTACTTAGTGAGGAACCCTCAGTGACTTCTAGGCCTTTATAGATTCCTGTAAAATTTACAAAAAAGTCTGTGATATTTAGTTTATTCTTTATTTAATATAATCACCATGCTTGTATTTAAACTCCTCATGTATTGCAGCAGTACTCTTATTTAATTGTTAAATAATGATTGTAAACATAATGTGTAACGTCCAACAGAATTGTCCAATCAGGATTTTTTTTTCTCCATGCTGTCTAGGTAGATACTGCCAAGTTAGCTCTCCCAGTGGTTAATCAGACAGGTTAGGCCCTCAGTCTAGCTCCTGAAGGTCTATCCTGTCTGATTACCCACTGACATGATTCAGGTTTCCACTAAGTTGGACCCATTTTGTGATTAAAAAAAAATCAACACTCACACCACACATCATTCACTGCAAATATGAGTAGTTGCCTGACCAATGCGTTTCAGTCAGTTGTCTGAAAAAGATAAAAATTTTACTGAAGGAATCGCTGTAAAGCTGCCACATACAAGGTAAAATACATGCTTCAAATAAAACATGGAATGTCTTTTATTAGCTTCAGATGTGTCTAATCTAGAATAGCCCATAAAGTGTTCATATGAATCGACATCAGCTTAGTGCTAAGTGGGGGGGATTCCAGAAATCACTTTTCAAGTCCAATCAATAAATAGTTAAATTAGCATTTTTTTTGTTTTGTTTGTCATTTTTTGTTGTGTTAAGCTGTGCTGCTCACCCCTCACTAACCCTCTGCTTGTAGCTGTAGATAACACCATTAAGGACAACAAGCTCATTTCTGTCTGGTTACTACAGAAACAGATGGGCATTTTATCTGATGGAAGTGCGAGCAGTAACAGTAGCACTGGGATGCTTCAGCTTTTAATAGGAGCTTTAGGAGCCAAAAAAAGTCTAGCTTCGTAGTATTGTCACCATGGAAACCTACCATAAAAAGCAGGACGTGTCACAGAAGAGAGGAAGACAGGTGTGATAGTGTGGAAGAATTTAACTTAACACTTAACAGCAAGGAGCTGAACCCTTAAATAGAGGTTTGGCTAAAATGATTCATTTTCAAACTATTTCCTTACCTTCTGAATCAGTCACTGGCTCACCCAAGCGTGCCGTTTTGAGGGCAACTGTTCTGCTCACACCAAAAAAAGCTTATACTAAACATTCCTTTAGCCCAAATGCTTAGTGTTTTAGTCCATCACCGATGCTCTCAATGTCTATCAACCAATTCATTGGCATTTTCTTGTAACTGTTTTCCTTTATAAATGGCTTCAGAAATAAGTGTTTTCTTTGACTGTGCCCCACTTTCTGCTCCAAGTTTTAAAATTCCACCTGCTCACCCTGCCCTCCTCTGCATTCACAATCAGAGCACTTGAACATCACCGTTAAGGCTCCAGTCTTAGTAGACACTAAAAATGCTTAGTGGATTATTAGCATGCATTTCGTGGTGAAACTATTAGTTCACATTTAGCATTTAGCAAGATTGTATGTAGAGTAAAAAGAAAAGGGTGCCCAATCTAAATCCCTGGACTTAAGTCCAGTAGCCTCCAGTGACCAGCATCATGTCAGATCTGCATGGCCACATGACTGCAAGCATATAAATGAGAGGGGACTTTAGCTCACATCCAGGATAAAACAGTAACACTACATGGTTGAAACAAACTAGACTTCTGTTATCTTGACTAAGTATAATATACGAGAGTGTTTATAACAGTGGTTCTCAACCTGGTGCTCAGGCCCCCCAGATGGTCCACAATTTTGCTCCAGTCTCACTTGTGACATATAGGGATGAGGAAAAACTGTGGACCATCTGGGGGCTCTGAGGACAGAGTTGGGAACCACTGATTTATAATATTGTTTAGCACACAAGCCCAGTGGGGCCCGACAAAATATAGGTTTATTTTCACATGCGGTATCGGGCTTGGGTCAGCCTCGGGTTTGTTTTCTCACTTTATTATGCATTCTTAAAACTGTAGTTCAAGACTGCAGATAACTTTAAATGGTTTTGCATATAATTATAACCAAATTTAACCACCACATTTTCTTGCACACATATTTTGTGGGAGAATTCCAGAAGTGGCTGACATCTCATCAGCGTGCTGGTGATTTTGGTGATTGATGTCCAAGTGGCTGGGCCAGAGAGAATTCACTGTTCTAATACAAAAACATGAACACAAGGTGAACACAAGGTGCCAAATTTTGTGCTCTCTCTGTGTTAACAGTCTTCTCAACCCCATCATTTAGTGTTCTCTGTTCTCCCTCACTCTCTCTTGCTTGCTCACTC
This sequence comes from Colossoma macropomum, assembly GCF_904425465.1. Lineage (NCBI taxonomy): Eukaryota > Metazoa > Chordata > Actinopteri > Characiformes > Serrasalmidae > Colossoma > Colossoma macropomum. The sequence goes on from NW_023494786.1 coordinate 18,676,718, forward strand.
TCTCTTCCTCTCTCCCCTCTCTCTTTCTCACTTTCTCAATGTCTCTCTCTCTTTCTTTCTCTCTCTCAATCTCTCTCTCTCCCTCTTTGTCTCTCTTATCTCAATCCCTCTCTCTCCCTCTTTGTCTCTCCTCTCTCTCTCTCTCTCTCTTTCTCTCTCAATCTCTTTCTCTCTCTCAATCTCTCTCTCTCCCTCTTTGTCTCTCTTATCTCAATCTCTCTCTCTCTCCCTCTTTCCCCCCCCCCTCTCTCTCTCTCTCTCTCTCTCTCTCCCCTCTCACTTTCTCAATGTCTCTCTCTCTTTCTCTCTCTCAATCTCTCTCTCTCCCTCTTTGTCTCTCCTCTCTCTCTCTCTCTCTCTCTCTCTCTCTCTTTCTCTCTCTCAATTTCTCTTATCTCAATCTCTCTCTCTCTCTCCCTCTCTCTCTCTCTCTCTCTCTCTCTCTCTCTCTCTCTCTCTCTCTCTGTGACCCACATCCTCTTCCTGAGTGTCTTCCTCATTAGAAGGTTTGGACTGACAGGATAAATGAAGCTCACGGCTGTCTGCCACATCCACTGCGCCACTTTTGATGTGTCAGTTTTCTAACGCACCGCAGAGATAATTTTCTGTGATCCAACAGACAGTGACAAGAAGAAAAAGGCTGATGACAGGATTAAACAGATGTCTAATAACCTTTGTGAAACCTCCAAGAAGCTTTGAAATTTGAAATAGTTTTTTGATGATTAGGGATCAAGCAGCAACAGCAGATGTCGACTGGCCCGTTACATACATGTTTCCGGTCATTTAGGATATCAATGTGTGATTGCATGTGGAAAACAAAACAGTATGCAGTATCCTACTGACACCGCAGTGCTGACTGTAAATAGACAAAACCAGTTTGAAAAAACATCTCTCATATGGTGGTGGCTCATAAAATACATTATTCTGTTTCTTTGCCCTCCTTATCCATACCTCCTACAGCTTTGCTTTGCTTATGATGAGTTTGTGCCATGACTGTTTGGTGAGCTGTCAGGCTATTGGCTAATCTCCCAGTGTTTGTGTTTGTAGTTTATAACCCCCCACACACTTATTTGTTTATGTACTCTCTCTCTCTCTCTCTCTCACTCTCTCTCTCTCTTTTTCTGATTTGCCAAGCTTTCTTATAGCATAGGACTTCTCCATTTTGATTAAATCTTAAGCACTACAGCTCAAAAACCAGCAATTGTGATGTTCCTCTTGACAGATTTTGGCCAGACAGGGAATTTTTCAGTAATGGTACATCACAGTTTGAATGTTCTGTGAGGATTTTACAAGGTTTGAGAGTCTAATAACAATATATTGAATGTGCTTTCTAAACAGGTCACTTCACTCTTCTATGTAAATTTTGGGCATGATGGTTATTTTAATACCAATGGTTGACTTAAACTTTGTTTTTGTTCTAACCCAAATGCAATAAGCACTTTTTAAATCACCATATGTAATGATCCAACACAAAAGAGATTTTGGCGAATGTTCTGGTAAGCACTTGTTGCTAATTAGCCATTACACACATTCTGTGTCCACAGAATCCTCGTCTAGAAATGTACAACACCAGCATGCCTTGTGGGATTGTAAGGGATTCATCCATTGTGGCTATGACTGCTCCAGTGTGACTTGTTATTTTCTTATGTGCAATGTTTACTTCTTGTCAAGATAAAACTTTGGACAACTCTCCTGTGTGTGGGCTCATGTTCTATCATTTTTCTGTTGTGGGCTTTCTGTTTAATAGCAATATCTTGAACAGCTGTCAGTCAGCACTGACAGCAGGGAATGATGCCATTATGCTTGCAGCCATTAGTGATATTTACTCAATAGAAAATGAGAAATGTTACTCTGAAATTGCATCATTGATTTATCAATCAGTGTCAGGTTTTTGACTGAATGGAACACTCAGTCATGATCAGACTGATATTAGCTGAGTTATCTTGAGATCAGACAGAGATTTTTGAGATAACTAGTAGGACTGCCCTAGGGCTCACTACTGAGTGCCATACCATTTACCATGTATAATAACTAGTAGGAGTGCCACAAGGCTAACTACTGGGTACAGTTTCATTCACAATATATAATAATTGGCTCCAAATAACTAGAAATTTGATTGTTTTTGCTAATGATACACACACAACTCTGAAAAAGGTAATATTATATTTCTCAAAGGATTTTAACATAGTATGGAAAACTGGTTTGTGTGCCTACAGCAAATTCTGAAAAAGGATATTACAAAGTGTTTGGGTCCCATAATACAGCATGCTGTATTTTGCAGATTAGCCCTGTTAGTGGAATGATGTTGACTGAGCACGTCTCCACATGTAAATAAAATGGCTGACTGCATGTAAAAATTACATTTTTAAAAATATGTGAACAACAAGACCTGCTTCTCATTTGCAGTTCAAGAAGACTGCAGTTATTTGTCAGTGGAATGTTTGTGTACTCATACTGACCAGAATAAGGCAAGTCTATCTTTAAAATGTTCTTAATCATTTTTTATATATGTCTGCATGGAGATATCACATGAACAAGTTCGCATTAGCAGGTATTTCAAGCTAATTTGTATCCTTACCCAATAGATTTAGGGAATGGTATCTACATGACTGAGTAAGTAAAAAATTCCATAAATGTTAGAAGATAAAAGTCTCTGAATTGGAGATACATTATGTCAAAACCATCACTGACAGCACAACGCCCCACACCCCCACCAGCACATTCAACCTAAGCATGCGCCAATGTTCTAGTGCAATACCGCGGCATGAATAATCATATCCATCTTCGTGCTTGTGAGGCCAGCACATATACTAAACTATGATAGTTTTCATGATGGTACAGTAAAACGTCATTATTATGATACATAGGCCCATCATTCTGTAATCCAAGCCACAAATGTAGGTTAAAGTATAAAGTATTGTTTGTGCCCCAAATAGCTTAGTCACGTTTTACATAAATGTCAACATAGCATTCAAAGTATGATATTCCTGTTCGAAGCTTGTCAGGGAATTTGGTATCCACATTTTAATATATCTGTTGTGTTGGCAGATTATGTCTAGCAGAGGACACATAATTACATCGCAATTATTAGGGCCTGATGATCACTGTTGTGGCATAATGGGTTCCATCTGCCTTGAGAATAGCTCAGGGAACAATGTGATTCCATCACGGTCTTTGAATGAAATGGTAGTATCATACAATTACCAGAGATAGGAGATAATAGTGTTCTTGAAATGAGATGTGTGGTGGAATACGTGAGCTATAAAAAGCAGAAGAAAGGTGATCATTTTGTCCTTTAATATTCCACCTGTCTATTGTACAAAACTCTCGCTGGTGCATGTCACTGTTATATTAAGTCCATTGTGTGGGCATGAAAACCTTCAATATTAATTCTAAGTTTGTATTAAGAGCCCATTTTTACATTTCAGCTGTCTGGACATATGTTCTCAGCTATTTTCATCCAGTCTGCTCACAGTCTCCAGACCACAAATCCTCAGCTATAGCAAAGGCCAGCCGTGGTGGCCATGACAACAAGCAAGCAAGCAATAAGTATGGACTTACATTTTTCTATGGTGTTTTTGGTTATTTTATGCTGTTTGTTGTACATTTATGATGCTGTAGAAGAACCACTTCTGGTTTGGGAGTTAGATACAGCTAAAAAAAAACATAATTTTTGGCCAAAAATGCTACTTTCTGTGAAGACAGAGTTTGAGAATTAAAGGTAACATCTGGCTATATTTAAACTTAGTTTTGGACAACTAACTATTTGACAATGTCACACTGTTTTATTTTTTATTTCATTTGTCCATGATCTAATGATGGCTGTTATTGTCATAACATGGTAAGCAGCACTGCATAACCAACAAATACGATGCTGTGTTGGGTAGAGTTGGGCTCAGACAGAAAATTCTCAGACTATATTTGAGTTCAGACCAAAATGTCAGAGTTCAAAAGAGTAAAAACAGAATACAGAATGTGTTTTTTAAAAACAGAATAACAAAACTCCATATAGAATTTTGTTCTGTGCCTCTGTTCAGATGCCTTCTGTGTTCACGCCTTCTTTTTACGCAGAGTGACATGCTATAACCCTCAACAAAAAGGCTTCTGGCCCAATTCTTGTTCGTCTGTGGGCTCTGTCAACCGAGCAGAAATTGCAGGATGATTTCTCTGAAGGCCAGCAAGGGGCTAGTGTTCTATTCTAGCTCATCTGGAGATGGACATGCTTGAGATTGTGTATTAGCATCTTATTCACTCAGCAATGGTAGCAGTGAGTGTGGTATACCTGAAAGATCACGAGGGTAATTTTCCAGTGAGCAACTGAGGGTAATTGGACTGAACTCCATGCCAAATGGAGAATCAATGGACAAGGAGACAGTCTCTCTCTCTCGCTCACTCTCTCTCTCTCTCTCTCAGTTAGCTGGTAATATTTTAGTAGTTTTTTAAAGTTTTAGGTTATTTTTATAACATTGTTTTAAAATTAAAATTGATTTGAAGTGATTACTTTGAAGCATTAGTTTTTGAAATAATTTTTAACTTTTACAGTTTTTCTCAGTTGCTTGAGCACTTTTGTCCATTCAGATGTTGTACTCACAAAACACTTAACACAAATAAAGGCTTACTGGCCAGTAATATAATTTTTGTTTGCAAAATAGTCAAAACCCCCCACAAAACACTAAACACACAACATAAAAGCAAACTTTTCCATCAAACATCTGTGTATCAGTATCTGGTAATACTTTATTGTAAACACTTTTAAAATGTGCTAAACTGTAAGAATATCAGAATGTGAAGCCTATTCTTCACTGTTAGAAATAGGGGCTGCAGGTACATAACTGTGTGCAGGTACATTTTTCATTCATCAAGGTACAAACAGTGTAAATGTGCCCTCAAAGGTACAACAGTGGTTTTAAGGTCCAATTGTGAACCTTAAAGAAGTTTTTCCCATATGTTTACCTATTTGTACCTTTTCATAACCTAATGTTTTAAAACAAAACAATAAAATAAAAGCCTGGAGACGAGACGGGGTATGTGGAGTCAATACAACTTAGAAAATATAGTTTCAGTGAGTTATGGTACAGTTATATTCCCTGACTAAAGGTACTGAGATGTACCCTTGAGGGAACCACTCCAGTGACAGTTTTGTTCATTTCTTTTCTGAGAGTGTTTATCTAAGATACATTTAAAGGTAATGTACTGTACACCCCCTCAAAAAAAAGAGGGTGACATTGTCCAAAAAGATCGCCTGATTATACGTCAGTGGATGGACAGATTGTCAGAGGAGCCCAAACAGAAGGCCATATACGCATAGCATACTGAAGTGATACTTTCAGTAAAATTCAGACAAAATATATACAAGATCATCAATCATGGCATGTATATAACAGACGGTGGAAGAAGGATCCTGTCAATTTTTTAAACACATATTGTATACATCTATTACACATCTCTGTATTGACAAACACTGTAATACTGTTTGGTGGATGGTGGTGTGCAGTAAATTGCCTTAAAACACATGGTCATAGTGTGTCTATGGTAGAATGGTATGTCTATGGTAGAATCAATTGTCTGAATGTTTTTACAATCTCAGTAGGTACATCTGTCATTTTGTAAATGATTTTTTTATAATGACAATCTTACCTCATAGATAACATCCTTTTATTCACAAGTGTGGAATAGCTGATATATCTTATCCTATCCTATCCAATCTTATTCAGATATAAAATAGACATAGCAGTCTACATAACTACAAGACCCTGATCAATCTAAGTAGACAGTCAACAACACTACAGGCAGTGACACAGACAGGTGCTGAGATGCAGTAAACATGGAGTTAAACAACAGATGATCTAACATTCTGACTGATTTCTTCATAACCAAAATTTAAGTTGATAGAGACTGATTAATTATGGAGGTTTTACTCACCAATTGTTGTCTCTGCTCAGCTTGCTGTAGTTTAGTCCATGTATTCCACCATCCATAACAAAATAATCCAAACAAACTTTGTATGTCACAGTCCCTTTTTAAAACTTCACCCTCTTCTCCTTTATGGTAGCAAACCTGTCCTTATCCTGCTCAATACACAGCAAAGTAATGTTGGATAGTCTGGCTTTATCCTTGCACAAATGCAAATAGCCCATATTGAGCCTTAGATGGCTGAAACTCTATTCAGCACTGGTGCTGCTGGTGGGAATGGATTGGTAATTCTATGAAGAATGGAAAGGTGTGGGTGCTAGCCTTGTTGTTAGCAACTGTCAGGCTAGTAGCGCTAGCAGTAACTTTACTCTGTTCCATCATTGCGGTTGTTTTGAAAGGATGATGAGCAAGACGAGAAGTAAGATAGAAGAGGAGCACTGGATGCAGGTAAATTTTTCTTGCTTTCTTGCTTCTAATGCACTTTCCATTTTTTCACCTACCTAGAATAAAAAGAAAAAACACACAGGTAATATTACAGCGACCTGATCACTCAGACACGTGGCCTTTAGCTGACCAATCAATCACTCAATCAGTGTCAGTCACCTCAGTAGGGGGCTCCTATTGAGCGTGGGCCCTGGGGCAGCTGTACCCCCGGCCTCTATGGTAGTGCTGCTTATGGCCTGCCAGCATTCAGCCAATGAGCTTCAAAACAGCAACAAATAATGTCTAAATCAAAATGAAGAAGATGTTTTTCTTTCTTGATTGTGGAAGGTCTATGAGCACAATCCTCATCAGAAGACCACCCTGATTCAGGTTAAGGCAGACGCATTTAGGAACATCAGAGTCAGGAAATGTGAAGACTGGACAACACTGGACAACACCGTACAACACATTGCAGGAGATTTTTAGAACTCAGTTCGGCTAAACAGTGAGCTGTATGTGATGTAGATCATCTTTTTGTGGACAGGACCCTGCATAGTTACATTTGTTTATTTATTTTTTATTTTCATTCATTCATATAAACAACACATTGTACATATTTCAAATAAGTCTTGTTTTGTCTTTTGTTCTTTCTGAGTTTATTTTTTATATTCTTAAATATGTGGTGTATATTTTGTATCACTTACAGTAAACACAAATAACACTAAAACTCAAATAATATAGCCATCTATAAATAATTCAGTACATTTATATGAAGTGTCTTTTCATTGTCTGTAGTCTAGTCTTCATTGTCTGTGTTTTCTCTAATCCAAAGACAGCAGCAAATTCACTGTGACTGCTGTGTTCCTAATTTCTCTTTGCAGTGTGATGAGCCTGTTTTGTTGTAGAAATTCATATGATAGATCTGTTTGGTATTTTTGTGTGAATATTTAATTTTTAACAGAAAAATCATGATTTGTATCCAGAGGTTAATTATGCTCTAAATATGGAAGAATTTGCTAAATGTAGTGTTTTGAGAACGTGCATGTGATCATTTGAGAGTATTTATTCTGAAATGAGTGTAGGGAATCAAGAGAATCTGTATGTTGGCCCCTGAGTTGTTTTAAGTGTTTTAGCAATCAATAATGATCTGTTATTCATTTTGTTAAAAATATCCAAAAAGATCATACATCATTTATAATGGCACAGGATTACAAGATTACCCCCCCTCGCATATTACATCTATATTTTTGGATATTAGCCACTCCTGTCAAGAGTTATTTAATTAAACTCTCAACCTAAATGCACTGCTGTCAACCACCGTTTCTTTAGGAGGAATGCATTAAGCAGCTGTATTTCAATTCAGAGCAGCACACCACTCTCATCACATGAGGAAAAAACAAGGAAAAGTACTAAAGTACCGTCTGGGCTTCTGGGATAGAAAGCGCATGAATAATTTATCATAAGTCACACTGCTAAATGTAAATTGTTGTGGAGAAAGGAGCATTTAAGTCTTTAATATTTCAGACCTCCAGGGAAAGCTAACAGAACAACTAGAGGAATATTACATATCAAGCTGAGGCTGCATGGCTACACACACACACACACACACCCACACACCTACACATACACACACACACACACACACACACACACACACACACACACACACACACACATTCAAGTGTACACTAGGAAATGACTGTGGGATCATTCCAAAACCATAACTTTAGATATGGAAGTATTATTAAAACGCAGCACATCTGACTTATTACACATGCATTATTACGAAACAGCCCCTGTGGTGGTAATCAACTAAGATCGCATTTTATATATTGTGTGTGTGTGTGTGTGTTGGGTTCATATGCATAACCATAATCCTTTGCGTGGTCCTCTATGATCTAAAAACTGCTGTTCTAGCCTGAATTAGCCTGTGTTAGTGCTCACCGAGTGCCTGTTTACACTTGGTATGAACATCTTTCTTGAGTGACTGCTCATAAGAGGATAGCAAGATATATATCCATTTACTTCTGGCATTTTCATGCATGTTGAGTGTGTCTCTAGTGACCACAAGACCATGTGTCCTCTTTCTGGGACCAAAGTAGGTCAGTATGTTTGTATATGGTTTGTACAATTAATGGGTTTGATTACCTTCAATGTAGGGACATTTGCTTGGGAAAAGTGCGCTGCTGGTCACCTGTTTAGGCATTGGGCAGCACCTCAAAGCAACTGATAAGACAAGGTTCTGTAGCTGAGCTGACATCTATCTACCTTAGACTGGATGTGAGCATGATATCTGTCTGCTGAATTTAGTAAAAAATCAGGGCACTGATCGAGTGTCCAGGAATTTTACAGGACTGAGGTGGCAAACCTAGACCTGAAAAAATTGCACTTGTCTAATTTGCCTAAAATGTCTGGGATTTTTGCTTTGCTTTTATGTTGGCATTTGCTTTCTAGGGTCTGCCCCATGCCTCCCTCCCAACCCCAGTGTCCTCCTTCTTAAACAAAACAAAACAAAACAAAAACAAAATGTGGTCACCCTAGTACCACGCACATTTACTATGTCAATTTCTCTCGCTGCATTTGTTATCGGACAAAAATCTCCCATGAGTCCTTGTTCCTGTAAATGAACAGGCTGTTACTGTTAGGGCTTTTACTAACATTTAGATCGTATTGACTTCTAATGACTTCTAAAAAGTATGGACTAAATAAACAGGAAAGGAAAAAAGAGCTTTGCAGCTGCTGTCATCTCATCAGTGACAACACAGTTGATTTAGGTGGCCCTTCAACACCTCTAGACGCTTTAGTGTTCACACTACAAACGTTATGTGGTCATATGCATCCCTGGCCACCTCCAAAGGTGGTATGCGTGAATTCCTTTGTATTGTTCTAGTAACTTCCATACATGTGAAAGGGACACAGAGCTGTCGTCATCATCTCCCTGGAAATCACCCTCAAAATATGATCACTTACCAGGCTATGAGGTGAAATGGAATAAATCCATTCCCGTGCCTCTGGAAAATGATATTTCAGCAAATTTAAAACCTCCAACATCCCTATTCCAGGAGGGCCTGCACATAGCTATCAAAATCAAGTTTCCTGAGAGGTGGTAGGCAAATTTTGTGACACTCAAAATAATTTGAGTGAATTGGATCTGGGAAGATAGTCATATCTATGCTTGCACAGCAGAATACCAATAAACAGTGCAAGGCAAAGGTATCTGAACAGTGACAGTTTTTGTTGCTTTGTCTGTATTCTATCATATTGAATCTGTCAGCATTAATTAGAACGCATTTACATCCATATTGGTGAAAGACATAAGAATCACAACCCTTTCATGCATAGCCCCCCATATCGGGGGAGCAGTTAGACAAATTCATTAAAACTTAAATAAAATTGTCATGTTTAGTACTTGGTAAACATCTTGGGAATGGTAATTAACTAAAATCTATGACTCATTGATACTACCAGAGGCTGGGTATCTTATCTGATATGCTGTGCTAGGTCTGTTATATAATTTTTTAGCAAAGTAAAGGACTATCCGGTGAGTTCTGAGCCAGCTGGATCTAAGCTGTTACGATGCTGGGTCTGGTCACTTCAGAATTTTTTTGCTGCCACTGCCCGCCTTCACTTTATCAATAAATATCTGCTTTGTATCATGAACATTTCTTTTTTTCTATATAACATTTTGTTCTAGAACTCGACATCATTTCTGTTTTTAGTTAGCATTTTGTGGTAAACCCTTTGAGATCATTTGGATCTGTTGTTCTCTACATGTTGTTTTTTAACCCATATATTGTATCCGAGTGTTCTGGAACCTGTTCAACACGTTTTTTCATGATTGGCAGTTTTTTCAGTCATCCAATAATGAGTTCTTTCATGGCCTTCAAGGTTGTTTGCTACTGCTCAACAATGTATTCTAGTTTATTAATGGGGGCAAGTTTACCATTGTGTTTCATCACTTCTTCTTTTAACAACACTCTGTAGGCATTTGGGAACTGAGGAGACCAATTGCCATAGTTTTGAAAGTGAAATATTTTCCCATTCTTGTTTGATATAGGAATTCAGCTGCTCAACAATTTTCCTTTGTTGTGTTTTTAATTTCATATTGTGGCAAATGTTTTCAGTGGGTGACAGGTCTGGACTGCAGGCAGGCCAGTGTAGTGCCCGAACTCTTTTAATACAGAGCAATGCTGTTGTAATACATGAAGAATGTGGTTTGGCATTGTCTTTCTGAAACAATCAAGGCATTCCCTGAAAAAGACGTCATCTGGATGGCAGCATATGTTGCCAAAACATGTGTATATTGTTCAGCATTAATGGTGCCTTCACAGATGTGCACATAATCCATGCCATGTGCACTAATGCACCTCATACTATCATGAACACTGGCTTTTGAACTGTGTACTGATAACAAGCTGAGTGGTCTTTAGCCCAGAGGACACAGTGTCCATGATTTCCAAAAAAATTCATTGAACCACAGAACACTTTTTCACTTAACTGTTGATTTTGCCACAACTAATGTTTTGCCTATTTGTTAGTCTTTTGGGGCCAAAAGGGTGGAAACAACTTGAGGATGACTTCTTATTTTTTATTTTTTTTAGTTTAAAAATGCTTTGTGAAGGGAAAGCTCAAAGTAGGGGTTGGTGGTGTGCTCGTCAACAATCGTTACCCTGTGGATGTAATGTAAGTTAACATGGCTGCAAAATGTTGGCTGGAATACATAGAAATCTTGTATGAACACCTTAGAAACTATGTGGAATTACTATATAAACTGAAAGAAGTGATTAAAACAATCAACAATGTTCTGCAACTACTTTAACTTTTTGAAGTATTATTAGCTGGCTTTGTCAACCCAACTTTAAGTTTGTTCATGAACTTTCCATTTGTAGTTTCGTTAATTATTGTTTGTTAATTGTTTATTTTGTCAACTGTGTATTCTGATTTTACATCCTCATGTAGGCCTGCTTTACTAGCATTGATCCTTTTTGTTCTTCATGTTGAAAGACAACAGTAACAGAGTCCAGAGGGAAATGCCTCTGTAGATCAACTCCTGACCTTTGTCAGCTCTCTTGTGCATTAATTAAGGACGCAATTGGCCAAGAAACAACTGAGCAGCCACTTCTGAGGACTATATATAAACATATCTGTAATTCTTACACAGCTCCCAATATGGACATTCATATGCTCAAATTGAAGCTGACAGTAAGCACTTGATCATCATGGTTTTATTTCAAATTCAATGTACTGGAACACAGAGTACATTGTGTTATGGTTATGGGTGGCACTGTAGGTGTATGCTTTTATGTCTTAATCTTTTGTGATCCCCTTCACATCCATTATTTTGAAGCACTTCAGATACAAAGACTTAAACATTTGCCAGATTCTGAACGAAAGTGTTGGACTGTGCTCAGGTGAGCTATACAGGCCTGCTGAATAATGGCTTAAACTGCATTTCAGCAGGTATTGTTCCAATTAACTTACGTATGCTTTTGAAGCGTCTTGCATTCAATATGCTTCTATCAATATCAATCTGTGGCGCCTTACAAAATCCTATGTGCTGCCTTCACAATTCATGCAACAAACAAACAAACAAACAAAACAAACAGACAGACAAATGAGTACTCCCACTCAACACTCTGATTTCCCTTGGCAATCATTCTTCCATTACACTATAGAATCTAATTTGCTTTCCTGGATACAGCTGAGATTTTCGTATGGCCTCAGCACAAGGCTAATGTTTACCATACTAAATAGCATTAGGGGGATTTTCTGAAAGCGCATTGAGGTGGAAAGTGCTGATGGTGATATAATTTCTTTTTTTGCTTCTGACACGCTGAGTGAGAAAAATGACTTACTTGCTTTCTCAATCTTTTCTAGCTTTGCATGTGACGACCATAATGCATTCATCACACTAAAAATGTTCATTCTTGAAGCACCGTCAAGACAGTGATGAGAACTGACCAAAAACAAAACAATGCAACAGTGGACAACATGTGGAAACATAGCGGGTTATATATGAGGAGACAAACCATGCTGAGGCCATTCTCACCCAGCTGAAATTGAGCAGATTTGTTGTGTGCAAGTTTTACTACAGTTTAGGGCAATTGCAATATTACAATTTGCTTACTTAACATTTCACTTTTCCCAGCATTATGACCTAAAATGACACAAAATATTTTGCCTACATTATGGACATTATGAGAATTTTTGCCTGGGTCCTGTTTTCAAATAAAGCCCCCCATTTAAAGGGAGAGATGTCATATGATGTAGCTCGGGGTCATTTCAGGAGTCAGCAATTACATCTATAGAGGCTAGAATTCATTGTTTGTACTTGTGTATCTGCTTGGCTCCAGCAGTGGCAATGCTGTTTTATAAGCCCTCTACTCACTGCAGAGTGATAGACCAGTTTCAGAAAACACACTCAAACTTGGTAAAATCAGAAGAATGACTTACACAACATGCTAAAAAAGACTGATAATTTGTATCTGAATCTAATTGTGAATTCTTAATGTAATATATGGGAAAATTAGTGAAAATGCCCCCTTAAGACTAGTGTTTATTTAATGTAAAGCTAAAGCAAATCTGTGCATTAGTGTAACTTGTACACAATGATGACACATAAACCTACATCACTTTGTCATCTAAGTTTTACAGAGTGCATTATTTATATGTCAAATAATATGTAGTCTCTGTATGGTTTTTAAAACTTGTTATTGATCAAACTACAAAAATATTATATTTAAAAATAAAATTGAAGCCTGTTTCAGGTTATGTGCTAATGATTCCACTTTATTATAAAAAAAAAAAGACAAAAGACAATGACACTCATAACTCTGCCTAACTGCAAAGCTCATATACAAACTAATTTCTGGCATGACGGCTAAAATCTTGTCAAATTCTAGCTAACGATCACTGTAGCTAGATTGTAATGCTAAATCTTGTCAAAGAAGAATACATTTTATGTACTTTTCAAAACATACTTTGATACAAAATGTATTATTATCTTATAGCAACTTAGGTGTATTTAAAGTGCATGCTATGATCAAACATAAATGCATTTGGTTGTGCTTTAAGTGCTTTTTTGAACAACTTAAGATGCACTTTAGATTTATGTATGTAATTTGCAGACATAACTTATTACACTTGATTTATAATATACATACACTACTTGATATACTGACTGACTTATATGTATTCATTGAGTTACACTGCAACTAAAATGCAATTGAAGGCATTTCAAAATTCTAGTATTACTAAATACACTTAAATATTCATTCAAATAAAACATTTGATAAAACACAAGTATACACTTAAATATATTATTTGGAGTAACTAAACAAGCTTATATTTATTTGTTCAAATAAATGTTTTATGCCTATGAGTAGTTTTTTGTTCTAAATTGGAACTATTTATGTTGCAGTGAAGTTAACTTCAGCAACTGTTAAGACACAAATTCTACTACTACGCATGAAATATATTTTATCTACCTTTAGGTGTACTGAAGCGCATATTTAATTGCTAGTTGGTTTGAGTTATATTGCAAATAATTCAACTAAATGCACTAAAGTATCATTTCTTTAACATATATTTTTAAAAAATATGATCTTCTTTGAGTATGCTTCAATATGTTAAAACACATTTTTCATGTATATTTCTTTACAGCTTACTTAAGTGTAATTTAACATGTATTACTTTAAAAATATACTTTGCAAAAATACAAAATAATATTTTAGATGTATTTCCATAAAATGATATGAAAAAATGTTTGTTTAGTATTTTCTATATACCTTATGTTTACTATTGATGTACTTAAGTACACTTCTTTTTCACAAGAGATTGCTAGCTAGTCTCCAGTGAACATCTTCATATATATTTGTAATGAAAATGTGAGTTATATTTCGAGGGCAGTATGCTAAAGAGCGCCTTTTGCTCCAAGTCTGGAGGGGACTTCTTACCCCAAAGTTCTAATTTTACACTTTTACTTTAACCCCTCAAATGGCCAGGGCCCACCGGCGGGCCCAAAGTTTTATTATACACTTCTATACTTTAAGAATAGCTCAGCCAGTTTGCACCATTGTTCCTGTAATCACTGAATAATAAACCTTAGTATGTAATACTTTTCTTAATTTAGAAAGGGGGGGGCAGTCATTGGCTGGACATTAGAGAACCAGCCTTGTGACCAGATGGTCGCTGGTTCGATCCCCTGAGCCAAGTATGTGACTGAGGTGCTCTTGAGCAAGACACCTAGCCCCAACTGCTCCCCGGTCACTGTGGATAGGGCTGCCCACCGCTCTGGGCAAGTGTGCTCACTGCCTCCTAGTGTGTGTGTTCGCTAGTGTGTATGTGGTGTTTCACTGCACGGATGGGTTAAATACGGAGGTGAAATTTCCTCGTTGTGGGACTAATAAGGGTCACTTAACTTAATAAGCCTGGGATTTTAAGGAGTTAAACAACAAAAAAAACAAATGTCCAAAACTCATTGCTCTATAACATTCAACCCTCCTCCTGGAGATCTACTGTCCTGCAGAGTTTAGTTTCAACAAGTATAACTTATTCCTCCCTCTTACCTAAAACTAATGTGTCTGATCCAGCTAATCAAGGACTTTTAAAGAAGTTAAATAGCTAGAGAAGGTGTGGAAGATTATTGTTGGAACTCGACTCTGGAGAAAGGTAGATCTCCAGGACTAAAGTTGGTGACCACTGCTCTTGAAGAACTGTCTCTAGAGTTAAATTTAGGTTCAGCTAAATCACTAGGAGTTTATTGAAAAAGCTGAAAAATTATGTCAGAAGCACAAACTCCAAGATGTTATTGCAGAATGTACAGTGAATGTATATGTAATTCACTGCATAACTCTAAGTAATTAAATATGTAATTACACGATTACATTTAAATAAAACAGCCAAATGGTTTAAACTCATGACTTCCAGTGGCTAATATCAGTCTTAACTTAGACTCTGACCTAGTGAGAACCTGTTTTGGTAATTTTTCTGGCTTATAGAAGAGTTCTACTCTCAGACAACACATTGTGTTTGTCCATCCACAACAGTAACTCTTTGTAGACTCTTCGGTTCACCTTTCTGTAGCAACACACCTTTCATGCACACACTCAATGAGGAAGCCCTTGTCAAGAATGATTGTCATCTTCTTAGTCTGTGAGTCCGCCAGCCTTATCTGCCTGAAGAATGTTTAATTGCTCAGTGACCCTGAATAGGGTGAGGAGACAAATGTTCCATGTTCCATGGTGTGGTGGGATTTGCATGTAGAGTACATCTCACTATGAAGGCAAAGAAAAGATGATGTTTGAGACTTAAGCTCAGGATAACATAGAGGTCAGAAAACATCCTTAAAATCATGAGAGTTTGGCTTTCATATCCTCAGATGACATCCAGATGGCAGAAGGGGTGCTTCAAGTGGACATAATGCTCACTGTGGAGAGTGTGCACCAACCCAGTGCCCCAAGAGTGTCTCTACTGAAGCATGTATTCAAAGGTGCATTCTATGACAAGTGGCTTTGAAGACAGGATAAAATGTGGTGAGTTCAGATATCTTTGAGGAGCACATTTTATAACAGGCTTATCTAAAGCCTGATCATTTCTATGTATCAGTATTGTGCAAAAGTCAGACACCACCTTCCATTCATTTCATCTCCAGTCCAAACGGTCATTAAGTAGAAGTTATCCATTTTTCGGGAGATATTTCTGAGGAGAAAAGATAAAAGATAATCCACTTGTATAAGGAAGGTCAAAGTCAAAGGAAATAAGGAAACATGAGTTTCTAAAACTGGAGTTAAAAAAATAGAGAAAATGGTATCTATATCTACAGTAGATTAGAAGAGATAGTTGAGATAGTAGACACAGGAGAAAATCAAGCACACTTGCTTCAGATCCACAGGTGTTTCTGCCCATCCATCCACTGTGAGAAGACAACTCAGTGTTGTGGGTCTGAAAGGATGTGTAGCTGTCAAGAAGCTGTTACTGAGAAAAGAAAAAAGAAAGCAATAAATTTGCAGCTGGTGTTCTCAGAACAATGGACTGATCATCGCAGAGTCCAGACCTCAACTTCACTGAATGTGTATGCGGTCACTTGGATCATGAAACACAGAAAATGCAACAAACTTCTAAGACTGAACTTTGGGGGCATGGAAAAATATCCCTGCAGTTTCTCCTGAAAAGACTGGAAGCTGTAGTAAAAGCCAAGGTGGACATACTAAATATTTAAAAAGTCTATATTATATTTATTTGTTATGGCTTTTGTGGATTTTTCTGCTAAATATGTTTTTTTTCCTTTTTTCTGACCCTGAAAAATAAACAGCTTAATGGCTTAATGTTTTTTGTTTGTTTGTTTTTGACAGGAAATTAAATAAATGATAGCTGGTCTCTGTCTTTTGCACAGTACTGTATACACTACCAGAACACTATTCAGAAGTTTGGAGTCACTGTTTTTAATAATAGAAAAACAATTTCTGTTCTTTTTCTATTATTTTATTACTGTTAATTTTTGATGACGAACAGTGCTGTAGGCAATTCCATAATAATTGAGAACACTTTATAGCATTGAAGATGAATAAAATTCATATCCAGAATGTTTCATATTCTAAAAGTGGCATAATTTGATTGGCTGGATCAGAGTCTTTATATGTTTATCCAAAGCTCTATATAACATCAATATGAAACCATGAACCATAATCATAACAGTACTCATTAAATTGAGCATGTTGCCCTCTTTGATGAGGATTCTTTGATGAACTATAGTTAGTCTTTTCAAGAAGCAATGAAACTTCATCTTCGTATATCTGTTAACCCATGCAAAAATCATGTATTGAAAATAGATTACAATATATATTATTTATAAATTGGGATACTATAATTTGACAGGGAAAATAGGGTTACCTACATTCTTAATAGACTTTTACTACTGGTCCTTCCATTTTGCTCCATGTTCTTCGTTTCATTTGTTCCTAGTTTGCTTCTCTATTACTTCACACTGAACTTTTTTATATGTCTGAGGCTATTTTTTCTTTGTCTTTCCTAATGGAGTCATTAAAATGCTGTTTAGTTCCACAGTCCTGTCTCTGACTCCTCACACCACGTTCTTGAGTGAAGCACTTAACTCCAAGCTGGCCCCTAATGCCCTACCTAAAGGTCAGCACATCAACCCTGAGAAAGAGCAATTTACAATCCTATTGTGCTGAAGCCACCGATGGGACGAGCAAGACCATTGTGTGTCTGTCTGCTTTTCCACCAGCAGCCATGTCTGTAATGTTGACATTTTTCTGGACAAGTAACCCATTTTTTCCAAAGTGACTGGTAGGAATCAAGGTTCCTATGCTCAGTTAACTGAGTGCATGTGTAATGCAGGCACAGAGAAGTTCAGCAGTTTCCTAACATCGTTCAGAGATGCTGCTGCAGAGTTCTCGTGCAGAAGAATGCCCCTGAGTGCAACCTGCCATTTCAACATGGCTGAATGACAAACCACCCCCTGCAGCTTTACAAGACTTGGTCAGTAACTTCCATTAACTCTCCGCATTGTAAGGGCTCAAACGGGCCTGTACCTTCTTGATCATCTTCAGCTCACCACTCAAAGAAAAACTGCCCAGTGCATAACATACACTGACCATCCACTTTATTAGAAAGCCTTTCCACTCTTCCACTGTTAGAAATGGAACTTGCCTTATAGATCAATTTACACCATCAGAAAAAAGGTACTGTGCAGATACTGTACAGCAATGGTCTTAAGGCTTGAAACTCTGTACCTTAAATAATTTTTTTTCTCAGTGAAATGGTACATAAGTGTACATTTTCATAACGTTATGTTTTAAAACAGAACAATACAATAAAAATCCTAGAGACATGACCAGCTGTGTAGAGTGAATACAATTTAAAAAGTAAAACTGCAATGGATTATAGTACAGTTATGTTTTCTAACTGAAGTACCCTAGAGAGGTACCATCCCAAATGACAATTAGGACCTTTTCTTAAAAGAGTGTATAGGTTACAGACAGTAACTTATCTGTTGTGCAAGGGCGAACCATCAATATTAGGCCTTTAGATTAGGTCATAAGTGTCAAAACCCACCTCTGCAATAATACAAAGGTTTAATAATATGTTAGCACTAAGCTAACGGTAGGACAGTTTAAGCTTGTAAAAGCTAAACTTGCAGTTTTAATTTAGTTTGTAAAGGATGAGTTTGTAAAATGCATTTTGTATATTTTATTTGAAGCATGTTCCAGACATCAACACATATATTTACCTTGTGTGTAGCACTTTTACAGTGTTGGGTTGTGGTTAATTGTATAGCTCCTACATGCTTATTCTGTCTGCTTCTATGTATCAGAATAGTCCTTCTGTCAGGTCATCTCAAAATGTTCTGTACTTTTCCTAAAACCTTGAGACTTTGAGCAAGAAGACTGTTTGGGCCAGTTGATAACACTTTCTACACTTGTTGTTTGCAAGAGGGAGACATGTGGGAGACAGAACCAAACCGGTGATCTCTGAACATCCCTGTGTGAATGAAATATGTCTTGAAATAAATCTAACCTTCTCCACAAAAGTGCACGACTCTGTCTAGTTTATTCTCAGTAACTTCTATAATGACCCCACAAGTCAACAACAGTGACACATATACAACAACTGACTGAATCCAGGTTAGACTACAGCTCATATTTGTAGTCAGAGATGTATCTAGGACTTCCAGAAAGCCTAGAGTTCCTTTTTTTTCTCACAAAATTAGCCCCACCCACTGTCCATCAAAACCACTGTGACTACTTAATTATGTCACTATATAATCTGTAAGGCCTTCTGTCCAGCTCCTGAAGTCTTGACCAATGGGATAGCAAGCTTGGTTGTGTCTACCTAGATACCACAAAAATCCTGATTTTCTGCTGGGGATTCCAAGATTTTAACATTTTTTGTTTTCAGCTAAAACTTAAGAGTGGAATAAGACTATTAGTACAATACTTGTATTGTTTAAATACAGCAAGCATGATGATTCTATCAAATAAAAAATGAACAGATGTGTATTTATTAGTTCCCAGAAACACCTGAAGGTTCCCCATTGTTATTATCATGCACTCAGCCCCATTCATCAGTGGTCAGTATCTGAGCACAAGGCTGATGTTGACTAGATATTATTTTCATGGTGAACCATTCTCAACACAGCAGTGACACTAACATGGTAGAAGCATGCTAGCGTGTACGCTGCTGGTTCAAGTGTATCAGGCATAGCAATGTTGCTGGAGTTTGTATAAACCATCCAAAACTATCCAGCTAAGTGCAGCTCTGTGGTCAGAAACTGACCATTGATGAAGGGCCAGAGGATGGCCGATTTGTTGTGCATCAACAAATGAGCTAACAGTCTCTAACTGTACACCAGTAAGGTAAACCTACGAGGTAGGATTTTCTAATAAAGTGGGGGAGTGAGTTTGTAGCACCTGTACACACTCTTAAAAAATAAACATTCCTAAGTGTTCTTTGTCTGAGTGAGTAAGAGAAAAAAAGGTTTCTCCTGCTGGTCAAAGCTGGTGTAACATGCTAAGTGTTTTTTTCATACATTATGAATCTGGCTCAGGGTATGTTACCCTTTATGGCTTCTGTAAAATAAAGTGTAATGTTGTAAAATACATTGTACTCAATTTGAAACCTACCTTCTTTATTTATATATTGTTTTGTCTTCTCGATCACCATAAAAATTACACTTTGCAGTTTGAGCACCTCTAGTATAGAACCATTACATTTTGTGAAGTTCTTTAAACTTTCAAAAGATTTTCCACATTTACACATATTCTTTACAGAAATGTTTTTTTGACAAATCATTCACTGAAAGATTCTTTAAAGAATCAAAGTTGGCTCTGCTATGGCATCACTCTAAAGAACTCTTTTTAACACCTTTATTTTTAAATGTGTAAACAGAGCCAGAACATTGTATCATATCTGGAGAATATCAGGGTTGTAACCCAGTAATAGCAAGTATGAACCTCCCATCACCAAACCCACAATTGTAGCTGGGGTAGGAGAGCCATCTCTTGGCACGTTATTGGGCTAACAGACCCTGACTCAGTGGAAGCTTCACTGGCTCTCCACATGGAAGGGCGAGTTTGTGCTGAGACGAGAAGGCTGCTGGCTGAGAGATGAATAGCTCTCAGAAATAACAGTCTTGTCAGGGTCTATGAGTTGAGTTTCTGTGCCATGTGTTGTGAACAGACCTCTGCCAGTTAATGTGAAATGACTGTCTGTTTGGAGTGTTTGTCTAAGACTAGCATGCACTGCTTTCATTTCTTTTGTAAAGTATTCCTAATATCTGTCAAGCAGATTTGCAGGTTGAAATAATGAGCAAGGATGAGGCTAAAACAGCTTTTCACTACTTGGGAAATCTTTTCAAATCAGCTAGCCTTGTATGTTTCTTACAGACCTAATTCCAAAAAAAACAATTCCTCACCTTTTAAAATATAGTAGAGTAGTATGCAAATGTTGTGAAGAGTTTCAAAATATAAACATCACTTAATAGTTCATATATTGAAACTAAGCTGCATAAACAACCCACTTTAAATGGTTTTTTTTGTTGTTTTTGGCGATGTCACAAAAACACATTTACAGATATCCACCTCTTCAGCTTACAGCCATTGAGCTTTGGCCATTCACATTGAAATTTAAGGGATGTCACCACTCAGAAATGAATGAAGCACAGTCAGCCAATCAGAAATGAGACCACTGATATATCTCAGTTTTAAAGGCACAGGCCCGTTTAATTTTAAAGGGTCCATATAGGGGAAAAATAAATTTCCCTCTTGAAATAAAGGAGTATGAAGTAGCAGTATGTAGTTTCAAAACATACAATTCATTACCCAGTCCATTTATAACACTCCTTTTTGCATTCGTAGTTCCTGTGATGTCATGAAAACCAAGTTTACGTGTATCAGCCTATTCAGCCTTCAGCAGATTAGCCTCATCCATTCATATTGAAGTTCTAAGGAGTGTTTCAGCTGAACAAATAGAGGTTGGAAAAGTGTAAAACTAAATCATGACCATTTTTGGTACATAAACCACACAAATGTAAAATAAAATCTAAGAGCAATGTAGAATATGGGTCCTTTGAGGGGTAAAGGGGGGTTTGTAAAACTTTTTAAATGAATTGAAAATGAAATAAATAATAAGTTAATGTCTATTTTGGGTATATAAACCCACACAAACATAAGTGGGCCTTAAAATACAATGATATAGAATATGGCACCTTTTATGTTTACTCTTACATTCCTTCAATGTAGAATACCTCAAAAATAGGGCTGTTTGATATGTGCTTTGAACTTGTTTTGCTGCAAAGATGAAAATTGTACCCTGGCAGACCTCAGCAGTCTTCAGCCATGCCATGGCCTGCAATTGCCAAAGCAAAGTAATGCACAATGACTTTACAGATTTACATGTCTAACAATGAAGTCTATTGTTTCAGCAGGAGTTCTTTATTTACCAATTCATTAAAAAACATGCCAGTGTTCTTTTATTTCCATCAAAGTATGGCGCATAACCATTGATCGTGTATATGGTGATGGACCATATAAATGGTCTTCCTGTCCTATAAGCAAATGACTTGGTAATATCTCTAGGAAACATTAGTCTGGAACGTCCTCTACGCTTCCTATGTGAGGTCACTCTTTAAAGCCTAGATGATTTATACTCTCCAGGAATCATTTTTCCTCAGCAGTGATGAGATATCTGTGGATGCAGTACTCATCTTCTGCATTCATCGTCTTCTGTGAGGAGGTGTGTGTGTGTGTAGGGGATGGGGGGGTAAATCATTTCTTATTGCATTATATCCATACTGTGTTCAAAATGCTCAGCATTATTGCATGTCCTACATTAAAATGTCTCTGCCAAGGTGGTTCAAACCTTAAAAATTTAACCCGTTTCACTGTCACAGTTAAAAAAAACCCTGAATATAGCCATAGACTTTCGTAGGCCTGTCAATAATTACATAATCACCTGATCTCAATTATTTGAGTTGATTGCCATTATTTCAGCAATTATTTTCCACAGTTGTTAGCTTTCAGAGTCAAATAGTATGTGAATTGGTTGCATTTCCCTCCTTTGGATTGAGGTAAATACATAAAAATAAAGACATCAGAAAACTCATTTACTGAGACACATCATGGGTATGACAAAATAACAAAATTTCTAACTTCTGACTTCATGCTATAACAAGTTTAGAGGGTAGTGGTGAGTAATGTTTATTTATTTGAGCTTGAGCTATTTTTGTTCTCAGTAGGGAGCTAGGAGGCACTGACAGCTAGGACACAAGACAGCTAATCAGTAATATTTTGTTACTAAAATTGTTCAAAATGATATTTTAAAAGGGAAATAACAATGTATGTGGTCACTTTACACTTATACTTTAAGGCAAGAAACTATAGGTGAATAGGGAATTTGTTTAAAATGCTAGATATCACAATATAGTTTTCCCAGTACATTACTGACATAAGCATATTATTATATATTAGTATATTTTGTATTGGAAGTTTTGCAAAATATTACATTTAGATATGCAAATGGATGTTATCTAGCATATTTAAGTGTAGCCTTTGGTTAATTAATAAAATTGAAATATTTGTTTGTGAAGACACAGAAAATATTTTACAGATCAGATTTCTTATTGTTTAATCAATTAAAAAACTATGTACTGTTATTATAAAATGTTTATTTAGTTGACTGTAGTAAATAATCTAGCATAAATCCAGGGGGGGACAGATATATGTTTGGGTCAGAGTAAACCATTGAAGCAAAGTTCTCTTTATGTGCAGCATGGATAGGGCCAGTTTTAGTCTGTTATTGAAGAACAACAACTTGTGCATAAGCTGTGTCTTTTTCTTTAGTAGTAAACACTACATTTGGTGTCAGGACAGTACGAACTCACACAGGGGGATACTGTCTATTCAGCCGCTAACATTAGCCACCAAGCTAACACGGAGAGAGGAGGATGGGGTGCTGGCTTCAAGTGAAAATTAAGAAGGATGGCGGTGAACAGAGACTCAGGCCGGCTGTGTGTGCAGTTGGAGAGCCGAGAAAGGCAGGAGTGCATCAGGTAGCAACGAAGCAAACAGTGAACATTTGAACTAATAGCCAAATTGTTTGAGTGGACAAATGAACAGAAAGCCCTGCAGTTGAGACTTTGTTTGACTGATGATGCTTTAGCTTGCCCGCTGCTACTCGACCTGAGATATCCGAGCATTCTGATTACAATGCACTAGCTGGGGCACACTGTCCCCAGTAGAGCTCTGTGTTCACACAGAACTAACTTGCCCATGAGGGCTGAGCAGATGATGGAAATGATTAGCAGACTGACTATTCCTACAGCTATGGAGCCAGAGGGTCAAGACCACTGGTGTTGGTTGTGTGGCCAGCCTGGGCCTTGATTTTTTGAGAAATAATGAGTGCCAAGTAGACCTCGCAAATGCCACGCTGAGCTTCAAAAGGGGGCATGTAGTGATGATGAAGCCACCTGAAACACAGACCGAGAGTCAGGCAGGGCCCCCCGGTGGAAAAAGCTGGATGTGCTTGGAGGCAGCAGAGGGAGGCAAGGCTGTGGGGGGGACAAGAAGATGCTGTGAAGGACCGGGCCCAGTGGACCAGGGAAGGAGTGCGCTTTCCCAAAGACAGTGAAAAGAAACAGCAAGCTGTTGAAGGCAGAGTGTATTAGGGATATTTCCCCAAGCAGAATGCTCACCCTTCTACCTACAAGAGCTCTACCTGCCCCTGAGAGAAATGTGAGCCCAGCAGCGCACAAATCAGAGACTCTGGCCACACCTAACAGAGGAGAAAATAACATGACAGCCATGAAGGAAATCTGAAAAAAGAGTGCAGTTGAGTTGGTGGCACAGCAGGAAGATATGTTGTGGCAGATTTAGTGGAATTTCAGGACTGCTTTGCAATTTAAAAAGGAGTAGCTGGGGCAGACTCACCTAGTACAGCGCAACATAGAAACATGGCAGTGGCCTCGATGTCTTCACCTGGGCCGGCAGGAGGCTGCAGACCAAGCCTTTGAAGAAATGCAGTGTGCAGGCATAACTGAGCCATCAAAGAGCCCTTGGACATCACATGTAGTCATGGTTCCTAAGAAAGGAGGTGCTTCTGTGTAGACTACAGAAAACTCAGTGAGGTCACAAAGAAAGACTCGTGCTCCATTCCTCGCATGGATAAATGCTTAGATCTAGTGGCCAGGTCAACCTGGTTTTCATCCTTACATTTAAGAAATGGGTACTGGCAGGTCCCACTGTCTCCAGAAACTAGACTCACGCAGTGAGGGGGTGCTGTGCTTTTGCAGAAATGGCCTGATGTAGCCAGAGTTGTGGCCTACCTAAGTAAAATAATTAATAAAGCTGAGTGAAGGCACTGTGTCACGTGACGAGAGCTGTTAACCATGGTCTTGGCTATCAGACACTTCAAGTACTATTTGTGTGGCAGGCCTCACCCTATACTCAGATCATGCCTCTTTACAGTGGCTGATGACCTTTACAGAGCTTGAGGGGCCAGTGGCTGTTTGGCTAAAGGAAATACAGACCTACTAATTTACTAAAGCCCACTGTGTGTGTGAGCTGCATGGTAGCGCTGATACCTGTCCCGGCCCTCATGTAATGAACAAGCATGCAAGTACTCTGAGCACCGAGAAGCCAGAGAGCGGGAGCTGAGACAAGGTGAGTGCATACAGGTTAAGGTGGCCTGAAGGGCTGCCATACATAGCTGTGCTGTACTGCAAGAGGTGGACAGCAATGAGTGAGCTGATCAACAAATCGCAGACTGGAGCCAGTGACACAGTGGGTAAGCATGACACCCTGCACTTAGAGGGGGGTGTTCTACAGTGGGCCTGGACTGAGTCATTGACTGGGGAGATGGCAGATAGTCATGCTTCGAGGGCTGCAGGAGGATGTTTTAAAAGCCATGCATGGCTCAGCGGGGTTTGGTCACTTCAGAGTAAATAAAACACTTGACCACCTCCAACAGAGTTTCTACTGGGGACAGCTGAGGTAGTATGTACAGGACTTTTGCAGAAGGTGTGACTTGTGTATTGCACACAAAGGACCCCAAGGGAAGTGCCAAGCCCAGTAAATGAATATATATAATATAATATATAATATATAATTTAATATATAAATAAATATATATTTTTTACTTTATTTTTACCAAAATACTTCAAAAATACAACCATATTTTCAAAGATTTCAGCTACTCAAAAGTTCAGGTCTCCTGTATCACATGTTTTGTTTCAATATGCAGCAAATGTTTTTTAATGGTGACAAGTTTGGACTGCAGGCAGGCCAGTTTAGCATCTGGACTCTTTAGAGCCATGCTGTTGTAATACATGCAGAATGTGGTTTGGCATTGTCTTGCTGGAATAAGCAAGGTCTTCCCTAAAAAACAATGTCAGCGGGACGGCAGCATATGTTGCCAAAACCTGTATATATCATTCAGCATTAATGGTGCCTTTACAGATGTGCAAGTCACCCATGCCATGGGCACTAGTGCACTCCATCATGGATGCGGGCTTTTGAACTTATTGATAACACTTTTGGCTGTGTTAATGTCTGTTTTTAATGCAGTGCCGCCTGTGTGCCCGAAGATCATGGCTGGCCAATATTGGTTTTCGGCCTTGTCCCTCGCATACAGTGATTTCTTTTAATGATATTTAATGATATTATGTACCGTAGATGATGAGAAGCTGAAGTTCGTTGCTATTTTAAATTATGAAAAATTATTTTTGAATTGTTGCACTATTTGTCTGCGCAGTCTTTCACAGAGTGGGGAAACCCTCCTCATCTTTACTTCTGAAAGACTCAGCCTCTCTGGGATGCTTTTTTACACCCCATCATGTTACTGACCTGTTTCCAGTTAACCACCGGGTGTTTTTTTTTTAGCATTACTCAACCTTACCAGTCTTCTGTTGCCCCTGTTCCAACTTTTTTGAAACATGTTTCTGGCATCAAATTCAAAATAGGTATATGTATTTTTTAAATACTTATTTTAACTTCTGATGTATTATCTTTGTACTGTTTTGATTAAACATAGGATTTAAATGATTTACACATCATTGCATTCTGTTTCTATTTACATTTTGCATAACATCCCAACTTTTTTGAAAATGGGGTTGTATAATTTAAAAGAAAAATTTGCATTAATGAATAAGTTACATATAGTATAAAAATACATTCCTCCTCTCAGCAGGTGAGGGGCAGGATTAAGACAACTTTGGCCTGCAGGCCACACTTTGGGAAACCCAGTTCTAAACTATCTTTTAAGAAGTGCTATATTTTATTTGATATTTGATATCACCCTTTACTAAATCTATATCAAGCAAAGAAGTAAATCAATAATCCTTTTAAGGCTGTTCTTTTTACTATGGTTAAGAGTTTACATGTTTAACACAGCTTTTAATTTATTCTTAATAATAATGACAATAAACAGTTAATTTGAAATCATTTGTATTTTGTTACACACTCTGTGGGAAATGGACATTTCATGTATGCATGATTTTAAAAAAGTTTTGTGTTCTTCATGAGTGGAAGACATAAAACTTGGCATATTGAGCTCTGAGCTCTGAAACAATGGCTGTGCACTCATAGTTCTAGAACCCAAAAAACAAAACAAGACAAGAATTAAGTGCATGTGTGCACATCAATGTTTCCAAAATCTTTGCATGTGCCTCATCTAGCAAGCCGATATTATTTTAATGATCCCAAAGGGAGTTGTATATACATGCACTAACATCTAAAAACCAGAGGTGGGTAGTAACTAGCAACAAATAGAGCAACTTCAATTACTATGCTGATAGATGAAGCTCTGTAGTTTTATAAAATGTTACACAGTACCTAAGTACATTTTGACCTAATACTTTTGCCCTTTTAATGTTTTTTTTAAGGTACTAGCATTGTTACCTTTTACTTGAGTACGGGTTCAGAATACCCTACCCACCTCTGCAAAAAAATCAATCCATCCATCTACCTTTTTTCTAAAGTCAGGTCATCCCCAGGATCAGTTCCTCAAGAGCAGGATGTACTAAGGAGGTTTAGAGCTTTTTTGGGTGCTACCTCTGGGCTGGGCTGTCTGCTCCACATTCAGCTCGTTTCCTGCAACCTGCTCATCTGCTGGCCTGCCAACAAGAAAGTATTCTACTCCATCTCAGCCAGGGCCATCTCCCTGAAGGCTAAGGAAGGAATATTATCTGCCTGTGCCGCAGGGGAGCTGGCACATGGTTATTAGCAAAGGATGATGGAGGACTGGCACAGGCTAGATTAAGTTTTAAAGTGGCCCGCAAGCTGCAGGCTGTGCAACCTGATAAACTGAGCGAGATTGGAGAGAAAGACCGATTGAGAGTGATGGAGAAGGGACAGAAGCAGAAGAGGCTGGGGCCAAAGAGATTCCAGATTGGAGTGTGGATTTAATTGTGTTTCATCCTGCCAATTTGCAGATTCTTCTAGGGGGACAAACCTGTGTAAGAAAAAGCGAGAGTTCCGTAAGTTGGCACCATTCGTCATCCATGCCTTCCTCTGCCTCCCTCCCTCTCCCTCTCTCCCTCCCTTTCTTCACATTTCTGCTCATGTGCTAAAGAGCTCTTTACAGCTTTGGAACATTTATGTGATTATACTTGACTTTTAGGCCTCTGCTTGGTGGGTTTTAGTGAGGCAGTCAAGTGTTAGACTTCTGGCTCTTTTCATGGACACAGAGCTGGACCCATCTAAACCCATCTCAGTGCAAATTTAGGCCTTTTAAATGCTTCAAGGCCTTTCTCCCAGGCCCGTGTACACTGGCCTAAGAAATGGTTGAAATAATGACCTAGCTACCTATCATTGCTGTTGTAACAAAACATTAGAACTTCAGAATGCTAACTTTATATGAGAAGACATTCTCTCTTACATTGTGTTCTTAATGTACATTAATGTATGATTTTTAGCAATTTTATAGCAATTTTTGGATCGTTTCTATTGGTCCAGCCATCAGTTTAAAGAGTAGCTAGTGTTTTTTAAAAACTATAAAAGAAAAATAATAAAAAGTATTAATAAAAAAAAAATATTACAGTCTGTATGACAATATATAGACCACTATAAGACACCACAATATACAGATCGCTATGAGGCACTGTTTACTTTGGTGCAAACATCTTTGCATTACACATGCAGGTAGGCCTACTCCCTGGTTTTGCTTCCATGCATTTGTATGCAGCTCCCACACTATGAAGTCATAGATATGCTGGCTCCAGCTGCCTCTTCCCCACTAAATCAAGTCCTAGGTAAGGCCTCTTTGCAAATTACAGGCACTCTGCCCACAAGATGCCATACCACTTTCATCTTCCCTAAACAATTTCTGGAAAAAAAAGACCTTTTTGGTTTTCCTAAGCCAAGAAAGAGAAATTTCATCAAATTTACTTCCCTACCAATTTGAAAGTCATCAGACAGCTGTACTATAGGTTTCTGCAGCTTAAGGGCATGTCACAGACTATAGCTGACCATTATAGGCTACTGGCAAGCTGTGGAGAAACATAGAGATATGTAGAGAGTGTAGGATAACCATGTCCTGTTTTTGTTTATTCCATATATTAATTAATGATATGATCGGTTGTTGAGCTACATCTCCATTAAATGCAGAAGAACGCACTATGCTTTTTAAGCAAGAGGTTTTTGTTCCTCACCACAACTGCATGACCAAAAGATCAAGGACTGTTCACCTACTGATACACAATAATCAACATTAATTTTGCAGTGTAAATTACCTTAAATCTTCATATTAATATAGCTATACACTGTATATACAGTATGTATATACAGTACTTTGCAAAAGTCAGAGACTACTCTGTCATTTAACCTCCATTCAAAATGACCATTAATTAGTTATTCATTCATTAAAAAATTTTTGATTTCAGTGTCAGGAAAGTAACATATATTTAACAGAAAATGACACAATCATCAACAACTAAATATCATTTTTTTAGTTTTTAGTGTGTGCTTTTATTAAATTTTTTTTTGGGAGACTTGCTTTTAGTTTTCCAAAGAAATCTGCAGGAATATTTTTCTCACCTCCAAAGTTCAGTTGTAGAAGTTGGTTGCATTTTCTGCTTCTCACAGTCCAGGTAATCTAAAACACATTCAGTGATGTTGAGGTCTGGACTCTGGGGGGGTCAGCCCTTTGTTCTGAGAACACCAGCTGCTTCTTTTTTGATTTACATTTTTTCTTCTTTTTTCTTCTTATTTCCTTTTTCTCAGTAACAGCTTTTGACAGCTTCACATCCTTCCAGACCTAAAGGATTGTCTTCTCACAGTGGAAGGATGGACAGACACACCTGTGGATTTTTTCAGATCTGAAGCAAAAGTGGAGCTTGATTTTCTCCTTTCTCTCAAAGATGAAAGCTTTAAGCACCATTTATCTGATGGTGACAGGAGTCTCATCCTTTCTACATCTTTTAACCCCTTAAAAGGTCAGGGCCCACCAGCAGGCCCAAAGTTTTGTTACACACTTCTACAACCTAAGAATAGCTCAGTTTGTACTGGTGTTCTTGCGGAAACTGAATAATAAGTGTTAGTATGTAATAAGCCTGAGATATCAAGTTTTGGAAACGTAAAATTTTGGAAATTTATTTTTTCACTTATTTTGGTCTTTTGCACAGTATCATGCTGTCCTGAAAGAGCATAATATCAGTGTTTTTTTGATTAAAGAGTTAAACAGTAGCTTACCGTTTTTCTCTTTCATTTGTTGTTGGCTGAATTGGATGCCCCTGCAACCCAGAAGGATAAGCAGTTTAGAAAATGCGTGTGCATGTGTGTGTGTGCGTGTGTGTGTGTGTGTGTGTGTGTGTGTGTGTGTGTGTGTGTGTGAGTGAGTGTGTAAATTGGATGCTGTTGTAATAACCTTCCATGTCCAAAATGGTAATTTTAAGGAAGAGTGAAAATACCTCCTTAATTTTAATATGTTTAATATTAGCACTTTTTATTCCAAATAATTTTGGACCATTTCCAATGGTGTTAACAATCAAGGGAGAAAAAAGAGGTACAAAGGTTTTAATACATGACTTTCACGGTTGAATGTGAAATTGTATGGTTGCTCCGGGTATCTGCCCTCCTCTGTGCTCTAATGCATTTCACTTTGTCTGTACAGCTCCGGTTCAAACACACCAAGACAGTGGAACAGTACTGAAAACTTTCAGTGTGAAATCCATCTCCAAAAATAGTCAGCATGAGAAATCCAGGCCATGCCAGCCTATTGTTCTCAAGCTCAGGCTTAATCTCTGAGCCCCTCCCAGCCCTTTTAAGCTACTTTCTAGCAATGTCTAAAGCCAGCCTCTTATCAGCTGCTAGTGTGCAGACTTGGGCAGACTCGGGCAGCAGTCCAGAGAGCCACGTCAAAGGCACAGCTTATCAATATCACGCATGACGTCAATGTGACAAATGAATAGCTTGGATACCTGCTTCCCTTTTCTTTGATGTGCTGGGGTCTGCCCCCATATTCATTTTTTGTTGCTGCTTCTCTATGAAGCTAGACTGTCCTGCAAACCCTGACTGATGTGCAGACCTAGTTGCCACCAGAAATAAAGAAAGCAAAAAGCAAACTTCAGAATAAAGTTTCTGAATAATACATTTCTAACTGCATCACAGCTGTCAGATGTGGGCTCCAATGCAGGTACATTTATATGTTTAAAGAATGAGGTCAAATTACAACAGATAATTAGTTACGTTAACATCATTTGGTAGATGTTCTTATCCAGAGTGACTTACAGTTTTAATCATATTATAGAGGTATGTGAATGTAGTGTAGTGTCTTGCTTTGTATGGTATGCTTGCCCATTCAGGGAACTGAAACCATTTCCACTATGCGCAATGTAACAGTGTTACCCACTATGCTATTCCAACTACTAGGAGCAAAGGACCCCAACATGATTAGATCTGGAGTCAGACATGCTACCATTGGACGATGAGGTCCTATTCGTGATAGTTTTGTGGAGTTTGACATGATCTTGTACTGAGAATGTCTGGGGACAAGCATGAGAAATTTCAGGCCAAATGTGAATGGGAATGTAGACTTATTAGGGTGGGATCAAACTGAGTGTGAAATTTCTAAGCCAATCCAGACCTTCTTTAAGACAGAGCTCCAAGTAAGGGGCAATGTCTGTTTGACAGCAAGCCTGTTGTTAGCCCATGGATGTAAAGTTAGCTTGGCTGAAAAGTCCCTCGCAACAAATTGCAATTAAGCATGTATGCATGTGTGGAGAACAAATGAACATCATGTCTTGCAAGGGAAATAGTTCTGTTAAACTAGACTAAATGTTAGCTTTAGAAAATATCATTGGGAAAGTAAAGTTGACAGATTACCTGCAGCTGTACATGGCCTCTATCATTCATAGCTGCAGTGAAACAGCTGGAGTAAAAGTGATGTGGAAAGAACTTGAAGCTTGTTTCAGAAAATACAAACTCACAGGTTTGCATTTGAGCTAAATAATGTGCTGGCTGTCACACCAAATAAAAAAGCATGCCAAAGGACAGCTGTTATCTGCTAAACAACCATAAGTAAATACATGTACTCACTACTAAGCAATGGTAATAACTTCATTCACTACTATTCAAAAAGCCACTGACAGAATAAGTTTGTCTGAAGTGCACATCCCTGTCTTGGCCGATGATCTTAGCTGATGATCACCAAAAGCTATTTTCACATCCATTTATGTGCTGTGACCTGCGTCCTCCATTATGGACGGTAATGGACAAATTACTAAGACCATCGATATTTGTGTTTTAAACATCAGGTTGCAAACAGCTGGCCAGAGTTGTTAAACTAAACCAACACAATATCCTGATATCATTTTACTAAATATCTTTTTTCGCTTCTGTTATTGATTGTACTCCAGATGTTAAAATAGCACCCACTTGAAAGATTTGGGGTTATTTAAGGTTGTACCCAGACATGCATTACGAGATCACGTCTGGCCCCACAAGACTACACTTACAGCGAACCTAGAGATCAATTGAGGCTATGTCACCTTATACATTGTTCATTCACATTGATGTCTTTGGCAGTTGCTCTTATCCAGAGTGACTTACAATATAATCATTTACAGGGGTGAACACAGTGTACCCAGGTGGGAAATCACTATTGTCAATGTGTCTATTTTTAATCAATGTGTCAATTTATGTTCACACCCTTGTGCAGCTGTTTTGAATTGAGTGAACAGTTCAGAATACCAGAGAAGGTAATGACATCAGGACAAAGTTCTCTGAGTGAGTAAAATGGAAAATCTGGGACTTAGTGCTGTTATGGTTACATACAGTAATTAATTTAGTCAATTTTCTTTGGCTAAATCTTGCCTAATTTCTATTTGACCAAATAGCTTGAAAAATACATGAGCTGAACTGTCTAGAGAATTTTACAGAATGTGAAAATACATTCCACTCAGTCTTAATTTCAGCTCTTACATAATTGAATAGACTGTCTTCAAAAGACATTTATCTTGAACAGGCAGAGTTCAAGTACCAGCCATCCATACACTTGTGCAGATCTTGCAAAGGATAGGCTTTTTACACAAATATATAAAAAAAATTAAAAAGAAAAACTGGAACGGTGTGCAATAATGTGTTTTGCAATTTACCTCAAAACAGGTGCTAGGATTGGTTTTGTCTTTAGCTTTCATCTCTATTGAAATCCCACTTTTCATCTAGCACCTGGCATGTTGTTCATCTGTGTCAACATCTCTGACTAGGTTACTTGGGATTCTGGTGGTAAATGGTAATTTTTGTGTTTTGATTGAATGAGAGCTGTTCGTGTGTAAAGTCTTTGGCACCAGGTGCTGTGTTGATTATGATCCCAGCATAATTTCACACATGAAACAAACAAAATAGGCCAAGGGTTTCAGGCCCAGTTATGCACGCAAGTGTTAAAGATTTTACCTGTGAACAGATGTTTTGAATGTTTTAAATAATTCATACTATGCCGAGTGTATATTACATACAATTTACATATATATAAGTTTGAACACCTGTTAAAACACATCATAATTTCAACATGATTAAAAAAAATAAAATGCATGACAGAACAGTCAGACAATCCATTTAGGAAATGTCTACTGAATACTGAAGTCATTTCAGAAACTATTCCATTGTAGTGTTTTGTTCTTTGCTAGGGAATGGTAGAACTAAAGCAGAATAAAGCAGACTTCAGTAAGAGCCTTACCTTTTCTTACTGGATAATTCCACTTTCACATCATGGGCTGACATAAATAAATAGCACCTAAATGCCATTAGTCACCGCTTTCCTCTTATTCTCTTGCCAACTCTCGCCCCCACTGCTTCATTGTAGCACCCACATGAACTGCACCATACCGAAATATATATTGTCAGATATGGAAATAAGAAGCTATGTGTGCTCAATTTCTAGTCAAAATGGCCATTAAGGACAAGTTCTTCATTTCTCAGCATGAAAACAAAAAAACACGTATTTAACAAAAAATCACGTAGAAGCCTCAACAACTACATAGAATATCATTTTTGTACAGCTTCTGTTCTTTTCAGGAGACTTGCTTCAATTTTTTTAAGAAGTCTAAAGAAATCTACTGGTATATTTTCCAACTGATCTAAATCCAATGAACACGTTCAGTAATATTGAGGTCTGGGCTCCTTGATAAGTATGTCTTGATCTTCTCAGCAGTGTACTCAGTGTCATTATCTTGCCGTAGAATGATTTTTTTCCCAGTCAAACATTTTCCAAAATCAAATTGTATTTATCAGCATTAAAATATAATCACCAACTCAAGATGTTACATATCCCAAAACTTGATCCTCTACCATGCTTGATGGTTTTAGATAGATTTAAAGAATTTTTTATAGCTTTGGCAGAATACATACTGTCTCCTGTTGCTTCCAAAGATCTCAAATTTAAACTCATTCCTTCATAAAATGTTATTCTATCTCATATTATTATCTCAGATGACAAGTTGAGGTAGTAGATAGTGTAGATCTTTGTCTTTATTCTCTTTGTTTTCCCTCTTCTCAGTATCAGCTTCTTGGCAGCTACACATCCTTTCAGTCTGATAGTGTTGTTGTCTTCTCACAGTGGAAGGATGGACAGGAACACCTATGGATTTTTTTCAGATCAGAAACTAGAGTGGAGCTTGAATTTCTTCTGTGCTGTTTATATGATGGTGACAGTTTTGGTGGTCTACCAGATCTTGCATAGTTAGGCTTATTTGGAGTCCCACTTTCTCTATATCATTTATTCATTTTTTAATGTTTAGAAATGGTCTTTTTCACTTATTTTACTTTGACTTTCCCCTTTGTTATGGATTTTATAGCTAATATCCTCAGGAATACATATTTTTAATCAATGTGTGAGTTAACGTTCACACCCTTGTGCAGCTGTTTTGAACCGATTACACACTTCTGATTACCAGAGAAGGTAATGACATCAGGGCAAAGTTCTCTGAGTGAGTAAAATGGAAAATCTGGGACTGCTATTATTACTATTACTATTATGGTTACATACAGTAATTAATTTAGTCGATTTTCTTTGGCTAAATCTTGCCTATTTTTGGATTGACCAAATAGCTTGAAAAATGCATGAGCTGAACTGTCTAGAGTATTTTACAGAATGTGAAAATACATTCAACTCAATCTCCTCAGGAATACACATTTTAGTTGCAGAAGAGGCTTTTGCAAGGCAGCTAAGATGTGTTTGGTTAGTTTCTTGTGTGAATGTTAGTGTCTCTTTGAACATTAACACAATGTCAGTGACATCTTTGGGGCAAATCGTTTCCTTCCATTTTTACAGTGCCTGGGTCTTCACACTGCAAATACTCTGTCAAGAAGCATATTAATCAGTGTCGCACCACTGTAGACTGATATGAAAATATGAAACCTGTTTGGTTGTATGTGTGTGTGTGTGTGTGACAGCTACTGTGTATGTGCCTCTGTGTCATCTTGAAGTTTTAATAATGCATCAGTTTAACATCTTATAGACCTGTAGTCACCATGAAGGAGCTATAGAAGAGTGGGATATACTGTTTGTGGGAAACTACAGCACTGCAGAGTAGGAAATCCACTGAGGCAGCATGCAGGAGCCTCAGATCTTTAATCATGCCAAGGTCAGCCCCTACAGTTTCACTCTCTACTCGCATCAGCTGAAAACAGAATAGTGTCGACTTAGGGCTAAAGGAGCATGTACAGAAACACTTTTAAACCTCTGATAGGGCTTTTTTTGTAACACTGACTCACTGTTAGATTGTCTATGTAGCAATTTGTGTAAGCATATGCAGGAATTTATAGTTAAGTTGATATGCACATGCATAATACATGTAATGCATTTGTGACTATATTTCACAGTTAAATGCTAGGAGACAAATTATTGATTTTGTTCACAAGGATGACTGATAACTGATTTTGGAGAATGCAATACCAACGTGAAAGGGGAAATTATATTTAGTGCCTGGTTTAAAACACTTTTGTTGGCCATCTCCTGACCCCTTCAAAACATCATTTAAATTTGACAGTTGCCATATGAGGGTTATGATAATTAAATGTCATGACATTTATGGTGGTATCTTCACACTTCACTAATAACACTTTCATGACTAAGTCTAATTTTCATGGCAAATATCAAGTCCTATTTGCCAGTTTCACTCTTGGAAAAGTTTATAAGCTATACGAATGGGATGGTTTACTATGACATTGGTGTACATACTGCCCATCAAATGTTTAGGGAGCCCTAGCATTTCAAATGATTTTAAAGCACTTTTGGGCCAAAAAGAAGACACTTTGATGAACATTAAGCTGGACGTTATAAAATATGTTGGCAAGTAATCAGCAAATAAAGCAGTAAGCCCATAAAGACTGTTATCACAGATTGTTGTTTTGCACAATGCAGATTTCATGGGAAAATCACTGAAATGCCCTCAAGTGGCTTTTTGCTTCTATAACACAGCAACAACAAACAATATGATAAAATATAGGAATGTTTAATAAATAATTTTATTGATTATTAATCATAATCACAATGAACAATTCTTCTGCCAAGAAATGTAGCTTGCATAGAGCAGGTGGTCATATGATTGTGTATAGTACAGTTTGAATTCCTTTAGTCAAATTATATATTTTGTTGACTTTCTAAATGAAAATGTTAACGTATCTTCTACAGTATTCTTCAAATATTAGTGCACAATTACTTTTTTCTGCCGAGTTTAAGATATTGGGGAAAAAAATAAAACATTATGGTAACACTTCCTATGAATGCTGTATTCATAATGTACAATAAATGCATTTATGAGGTGTTATAATTTTATAATACCTGGCTTTTTATTTACACTACATACAAAAAACCTAAGCAGCATCAGCTCCACTAAAAATCAGCCCTTATTGTCTCACTCCATACATTATCATCTCCCATGTCTCCCATAGATATTGAGGGTGGAGGTGATTACATCCAACAGATGTTTACCTGGAAGCATGCCTGACAATATACCAGAACTTTATTAGCAAAGAAGTCTTTTATGCTAACAAAACTTTTGCTGGTATTTTTCCTAATTTATTGAAAACTAACAGAAAGTCAGACAGTACTTTAAAAATTCAAACCAAGGAAGGTGTCACTAAACCTTTTGGAGAACAAAAAGAGCAAGGACTGTTTTAAGCATGGCCTTTGGATGGCTATACCATCAATACTAGGTCAGGCTCTGGGATGATTACAGTAGTTAAAGTCTATTTTCTTTAATCTTACATGGCTAGTCATTGATATTGCAGTTCAACATTTGTGGAACTTGGTAAAGTTGGAGACTTCTTACATGTCAGTTTCTCCATCTGCTCATGTGAACTCCAGTTTCCTTCATTGAAGAATAAAATGTTGTAAAACATGTTTCATGCACACTTCTGAGTCACACATGAGAAACCAGCCATGACTTTCCTCTTTCATACTCCTTTTTTCTTTTTTCTTTTTTTTTTCCAAGCCTTTATGTTGTCTGGTAGGCCTCATCATATATTCTTGTCTACAGTAAGCTCTACATCCATCTGCCAGACTATTTGTGTTCCATTTTTTGGGTTCTGATGAGCTCAGTGAGGACACATCTCTTCTCTGAGCTGTTAACAAGCAGTATAATTAGCTCATCTGGAAGCTCTGCACAGCAGAAGATTTAGGCGAGAAAAGTAGCAAGCAAACAATTTGTCACGCAGACATTATGGTGGCAATTACTCACAGCTTCTACTGTACGTTAGCTCACTCTTTATACCAGTCTTTCTGGGTGTTATGCATGGTAAGACCATATGTGATATTTTCTCATATTTAATTTTTTTCCCCTGAGGTTGATGTACCAAAAATAGTCATAATTCATTTTGACATGAACACTCTGATTGGCTGTTCTGTATTATTGCCTCATTTAAAAAGCAGTTAAGGCTGAAAGTCTCCTTAAACTTTTATGTGAATGGGTGGGGACAAACTGTTGCATGATGAATTGGTGAATATATGCAAATGCATTGCTTTTGTCACTTTTATAAAAATTATAAATTCAACATATGGATAGTTTTCCATGATATGGGTACTTTAGTAGAGTATGGCCATGAACCCCTACCAGAACAGGGTTCTGGAGAGGATAATTAAAACATGATTTTTCCAAAAGACTAAGACACATACAAGATTTTCAGAAATACCCAACAATAAAGGTTCAGTTCTGCACTTTTTCCTAGCAAGGGCTTTTCATCTTTAATTCAAATCACTGGAGCTCACAGCAATAGTAACGATTCTGACTTCACTGTCTCAGTAAAAACACAGAGCGCTGTCATTGTGTTCAAGGGCAGCTTGATATATTATTTCGTATAGCAGCTGAGTAAGGCATTCCTGTATTTTCTACTGTGCAAAAAAGAGCCAGGAAGGCCCCACTCATCATCAGTAGGAAAGGACCTGGCAACTTATGTTTCTTTCAAAAGCACTAAAATGGTTCCCAGATCTGCTGTTGTTTACCGTCAAGTAGAACAGGCTTGTACTAGACAGAGTGAACTTCCCAGTCAATGTGCAGATAAAAGTATTAATACAAGATCAAAGTGATGTCATTTGCATATCCAGCTGAATCCAAATCTTTATCTGCCCACCTAAATTCCCAGCTGCGATAACAGCCAGCAGTAACAGATGTACTGTAAAACCTTTTGAATTTTATGATGAAAGACACTCAGAGTTATTTAAAGACTCACTGGACAGAGTAATTTGAGAAGCAAGGAGGAAAAGTGAGAGAAAGCTTTTTGTGGAACAGAGGTCACTTTCATTTAAGATGAAAATTATAGATGAGAACAATTAAGCATCCCCTCCATATTGGAGGGCTATTAGGCATTCCCTCCATATCCTTATGACCATCATAAAATTCTACAGCCAGGGAACAAGGAGGTGGAAGGAAGACAAATTGAGAGCAGGCAGACTAGGCAAGGACAAACAGCATTTTAAGGCTCTACAGTC
This sequence comes from Colossoma macropomum, assembly GCF_904425465.1. NCBI lineage: Eukaryota > Metazoa > Chordata > Actinopteri > Characiformes > Serrasalmidae > Colossoma > Colossoma macropomum. The sequence goes on from NW_023494786.1 coordinate 18,715,490, forward strand.
ATCTAATGATAACGCCAAACAAAGGTTGGCTTTACACAGTGAAACTTTGATGCAACTTTGTTGCTTGAATCTTACATGAAACTAAATTGCAATTGATTTGCATAATGCCAGTTTTCCTGCAACTCAGCTATAGTGGTTGCAACTTTTGTGAGACAAATTTCACAAAACATTCTTTCAAAACTGCAATAATGCACTGCAATAATGTGATTATGTTGAATGACATACCTTTACCAGCTGTGTTAACTAGCCAGTTGTTTAAGTGTGCTTGCTCTTGATGTCCTTTTTTTTTCAGATTAATTTGGGATTCAAAGGATAAAAATTATTACAGAAGTGGAGATGTACTCATCAATGAAATTGCAGTGCTTCTCAGATAGGATGAGTGAGACATCTAGCATGCTACAACCAAAATGGCAACATAAACAATAATTTTCAAAGGCCTAACATATTCGTAACAGATGAAAAACTCAAATATATAATAAAAAACCCAGACAAATATGTAGTGAAGAACCTAGACAGACAGATGAAAGACAGATATACAGATAAAGAACAGCAATGACAGGTGTTGAAATGGTGTATTTACCTAACTAATGGATTACTGTATATGGTGTGTGCAACTTTATTTTTGAATTGCTTCCTGTAAGTGTCAAGTTGCACTGAAATCATGTTGCAAGCAACCCACAACATGCAACTAGTTGCATGAAAGTTTCACTGCCTAAAGCCGGCTTAAGAGTACCTTCCAACTGAGTTACTACACAGTTTTCATTCTACTCTGTTATAGGATGTTATAAATCTCTAAGTGATTGATCCATATTACAGCCACAAATGCATTCTTTTGTAGGTACTGCTGCTGAGTCAAACAAGCTTTACATAACGTTGACAAACATCCCATTTAATCTAATCGCCAACTTTGTGAACAACTCAATTTTTTTATCAAAAATAACTATGTTTAGAGTCAGCTATTAATTTTACATGACACAGATTAGTATCTGTGTAAGAAGTCAGGCATTAAGATAGTTCCAGTGTCTTACTTTTGTTGTGCATTTGAGCGAACATTATCATGGTAGCTAAACCCATGTCATTGTTTTGTCTAGTTTTAATACGACAGCATAGTGAAATATGTAGCACATACAACCCTTTAAAGGAACCTTCAGGCATGAACAAATTTAACCGTTGCTACATCTGATGTAAGCATGCCTACTCACCTCCTACAGTGGAGAAGAGCTCTGCAATTGAATGAGATTTTTGCCAACCTTCTGTAAAGCTTGTCTGTCTTCGCAACAATTGCTGATAAAGAACACATTTGTGGGTGGAACATGTATAGGTCGATTAGATATTTTTGAAAAAGACACACTATTCAGGATGTGAACTCATAGACCCCTTTTAATGGAAACAGTCGTGTTCAGCGTCAGCCAGCAAAACTGATAGGTGCAATATTGCTCACACACAAATGACTCATGCGGAGGGGAGGATAATTGTCACTTTAGTACCCAGAGCACATGTTTGTCAGTTGGACTGATGTGTCATAAATCATCTGTGGAGCAGCACCTGCTTTAGTGAGCATTCTGTCAGCAGGCAATCTGCATAGACAGCCAGCAGACACTTTTCATTAAAACACACAGGCCAAAAAAAAATATTCAGACAAATGACTGAAGCTGTGAACACAGAAAGCGCTAAAAGTATTGGTTTGGACACCTATTGCTAACTGAGGAGCCATCTGCTAGGTACGGTGCCAGCAGTTAAACATGTGCAGAAATACAGCATGACTCACAAAATGTTATATGGATAGGTTCTGGAAGTGGCACAGAGGTTTCTGTTCACTGATGTGAAATGAAATAATGATGTATTTGACCACCAAAGAGCTTTGTGTCTGCAATATTTTGACTCATGGTGTAATATATATGCTAATTTGCTTAACGCATGGCTTTAGGGCCTTTCGTGCTTCTATTAAGGAAAACAACTCTGCTGCAGAGATTTTATGAGGGGTAGATGACTTTTTGGCTTATTACTGAAGTGCTGCTGGAGGTTTGAGTGTGGAGGCGGCTGTTTGGTATCACAGGGTGCAAAAAAAAAAAGGATTCATATGGGCTTGTGGGTTTCTAAATGGAAACATTTAAAGATTAAAAATATTTTTACCTCCTCAGGGTTTTTATTCTGTTATTATTTTTATCACTGAATTCATTGTTGTTGTTGTTGATAATGATAACAAGAGTTCTTTCAAGAGGAAAGAATACGCTGCGGCAGTGGTTCCAGTTCATTTGTGGTGCTTAAAAGATAACTGCAGTTAAATGTCTGTGCCCTTCAACTTTCATTGGTCAGTCCTGAAGACGAGATGACATGTCATCAAGTGGCCACTTTTGGTTTAAGGATTTAGAGAACACTGTGGTGTGAAACAGAACTGTCCTTGAATGCCTTCTGTAAGAGTTCAATCTGGCATTAAAAATGCTTCTTCTGGGAGACGCTAAAGAACACTCGTCCTTCTCTGGAAGGACAAACTAAAGAGTTGTTTCACCTAGAACTTTCAGACTGGAGTCTGGCCTGGCTTTACTCTCTCTATGTGTACAACACTGATTTTTAAAGGGGAATTCTACTGATTTTTCAAAACAAATGCATAATTCAGTCTTTGAGATGTAAACAAAGTCATTTAGAGTGGTTTGATGTGAAATGGTTCATTATACAGGAACTTATCAGCTCTGATCTCTTCACATTGGTGGTGATATGAACGAGGGGTCGGGATGTCTACAGTGTACACATCGTCGTTTTATTTACAATTCAAAATGACCAGTGAGGGTCCACATCTTCAGTTTTTATATGTAATGAGTCTGAGTCATGACCAAGACTTTGTAGTAGTCGAGTCTGAGTCAAGGTCAAGACCAGGAGTGGCTGAGACTGAGACAAAACCAGATTAAGACTAGATTAAGATTTTTGAATTATAAAAAGAATAAGAATATACACATAAAAAGAATAAAGAGGAAAAAAAATAATTTGCAGATCACTGTACTTTCATTATCATTCATCACACAGGACATATATTAATAAAAATCATATTATTTTATAGTATATTATACTGACAGGGCACATCATTAAGAGCATAATGTTTACACTGTTTATTCTTATGTTGGGAGTCCTGACCATTGAAGAACAGGCTGGAAAGATGTTAATAATGTATGCAGAAAATTAGATGGACAACAGTCTGTAATTGTACAACTACAAAGTGCACCTATTACCTTCAGTCTTAGTTCAACTTTGCATTGTAACTTTCGGAAGAAAATGATGGTGAGGTTCTTTTCTGTCCCTTCCTCTCTGAAACTTATTCAGAATCACCACCTAAAGTCAACTGAATATAAACCAAAAAACGTATATCCATTTTTATTTTTAGATAAAAACATAGTAATAATAACATTCTGATCTGTTTTCTGTGGATGTTTGAATTTTGGAAACAATGATCAACAAACCACGAATACTGAATTTAGCCATAATGAAAACAATCAATAATGTTCAACAGGCAATGACCAGAATTTATTTAAACGTACATAAAGGACGGTTTTATTCTGTTTGAAGATATTCTCAACATTCAAAGATGTTAGAGAAACGTTTTCTATTATCCCAAATGGAAACATTACATGTGTCTGGTCTCAAGAACAATTTCTGAGCCCATCTGCTGTAAATTTGCAGTTTTGAGAATGATCTTGAGAGTGAGACCAGAGTAACACTACTATTTTGCCTTACAACACACTGCATGTACCACTCTGCAATTAACTGATTCTAAAAATATGTTTTAGGCCAAAACCCTAAAATTATCATAAAACAATGTCTCAGTCATTGGGCCACATATATGTAAGCACTTTCTGTGAGGGAGCTTTTAGAGGTATTAAACTATTCAGATGATTAGTTTCCACCACTGTGAACAATTCTGACTCAGTAAGTTTCTCTACAGTGGAGTATTTCACACCAAACCACTCTGAATGACATTGTTTACATCTCAACAGGTTAATTATGCAGAAATTTGGAAAAATCTGTGGAATTCCTCTTTAACATCAGGATTGGGGCAATCCACCTTATTTTTCATGTGACAACTGTGTTTATTATGGCTGAAATATCTGGTTTGGGAAAGGAAGTGTCATTCATTACTATTTTTAGCTAAATTAAATCAAGTGTGCTTTATAAATTATTGTTTTGTCCTTTTGAATGTCTCTGAGGTGCAGTTTGCTGTTGGCACTACAGCCAAGTAAAGATAAAATTACAGAACAGCAATGTACGAGCATAAAAAATGTAGCTTAAATGTGGCTTCATAGTGACTCCTTGAAAAACGGCAATTGTTAGAGTTGAGATCTGCCCATAAATGCAACTAGATAACAAATTGTCAGTTGAACATTACTGTTTGCTCCTAACAGGCTCATTTTAATTGGTTTACTCCTTATATTCACTTTATAACTGGATTCTGCCCTCGCTAGTAGGCTAAGCATTTAGCGGAAAGCTAACCAGCTAACGCTACAATAATAAAAGACATACTTCGAGTTCAAGCCTTTTAATAAAGTGTTACTAAAAACGAGACATACAAAATAATGTTACTTACATGCCTGTTACGAGTTTTTAAATGTCTTTATTGAAATTGACATCAAATCCCATATAGGATTGAGCTAAGCCCGTTAGCTTGACACTAACACACCATGGTGAACACACAAGAAGCATAATCGAAGCACTGGTTGGAAAAACAGATTTCTAGATTAGACACTGCTGTGTACTGCCATTGTTTTATGGTTTTCTGCCTGACTCTCAGTGTAAACACAATTAAAAAGTTTAAATGAAATGACTTTTTTAGCTTGAATAATTTGTGTAGGCTGAAAAATAGGATTACACAGGTTCAGATTTCTGCTCATAGATTAATTACAAACCTTAGCACACAAGTATTTGAGCATCGCAATGATAAAGATTATTTATATGTTTATTTACTTCCACATTTCTATCATGTTAGGATGCTGTAGGCATTCAGCGTATTGTCTGTTATGCTTCTCTGGACGTTCTGTTCATAAGTCACTCAAGCATCATGGGGCACAGGAATACGGTGGATTGTGCAGCTAAACAAGCACACAGTGGAAAATGTTTTATTCTAAAATTGTTCTGTGAATATTACACACATGTTCTATTAATGTTTTCCGTGGGAAGTTTTCTTTTTTGTTTCTAGAATGTTCTTCAGGGAACATTTTCTAAAAAAACATCATTTAACATAATCGGTGGCCCTGATATCTTCAAAACATCCTCCAAATGTTGCAGTTAAAACGCTATGTCTTAGTTAACATGTAACCTTATAGGAACATTATTTGAAATGCTAAACATCCTCAAAATGTTCTTTGAACATTAGATTAAAAGGTTTTCTTTAAACATTATTAGAACTTGTAGGTAACGTTAGCCAAAGTTATACAAAGGCTCAATGTGCTTTGTTTAGATGCTTTCAGCTTTCTCCGTCTGGTGGTAAATACAAGGGGAGCTAACAGACAGAGATGCTTTGTGGTGGCCATAGGGGTAATGAGGCTGCCAATGGTGGCAGGTAATATCACCCGTGCTGTGTCTTTTTCATAATGAGGCAGAGGAAGCAGTCAGTACAAAACAGCCTCCAACTTCAAGAGGCACGTCGGGACCACATCCTGTACCGATGTCCCACTCAATGCCTGCCTCTGAATTTGTACAATGCAACAAACAAGGGAGCTAACAAGCTGTACTGTTAGCAATTCTCCCTGGAGCAACCTCATTATTTTCACTGATATAAGCACCAAGCCTCCGTGCTGACTCGGGGTCTCTTTCATAACCCCTTTATTTATATATTTACCTTTTCCCTTAAACCCATCTCTATTAATTATACAAAGGTGTCATGATGCAATTGAAGCCTCAGCGTTTGCACCGTCTTGAAGTTTGACGGATGACTTCATTGAAGTATGACGGCTTGGCTGTGGGATAAGGGGCTACGGTAATTTGTGAAGCAGCAGCTCATATCCCCAGTGCCATACTTAAAGATAAAACAATATTTTGTCTCTTTATCCTCCATCTCAAAATGTCTCTTTTATGAGACACTCTGAGGGACCAAGTAAGTTGAAAGCAAGACATTTGCACATTTTATAATGCCCTGAGCAAACCTCTGACAAAATGTTCAGCTACAACGTGCAGCATGAGAAGCATCCAGACAGTGGAAAAGATAAATATACTGTATTCTGAGTTGCATAAATGCTCGATTTTTAAAGTTTCAAATGTTTGACCCATTGCTTCCAAACTGTACCTCTAGCAGAGCATTAACCTTATCAACCGCTAAGCTTGCAGAGCATTTTAACATTTTTCATCAGCTCTTTTTACCCTTTTAAGGTTTTTTTCATCATCTCTTTTTAAACTTATCTGAAAATGACTAAGCTGCTAACTCTCTCTCAGACATTAGTATAGGGTAGCACTTAAAGATAGGCGAACAGTCAGCTCTTTGATTTTCATATAATTCCACTCAAAAGCCATTAATATGCTCCCAAGTGCTGACATTTGCACAGAGCTTAGTGGAGAGGTAATCAGCACCCCAGTGAGAGCCGGCTGACTCCCCTGTTCCCTGGCAGACATGTACTCTGAGGGTGCAGGCATGCGTGTGGAGTCACCACCTCTTCAAGCACAAGTGTTTGTTTACTCTGCATGGGCTTAGTCTGAGAAATGGAGGCATCAGTGTATTTTCTCAAAATGGCATGAATCAAATATTTCTACGAAAATTATGGAAACTTCATAAATTAAGTTCAATGAACATGCAAAGTAAGTTTTGCACATTCATACATGTCTACATTATAAATGTCTACCTTATAAATATAGACAGTTGTACTGTCTACACTTCAATGAAAAAAGCTTTACCATCATGGATCATGCATTACTGTGATTTAATCATGGTTAATTAGTATGTTGTTAAGCAACGTCCACTAAGCAAGGTAGTTTATTAACAGTAGGCTATTGGTGCCAAGCAACATAATTATCAAATATTTTTCCTTACATATTTGCATTAAGGCCCGGTCCACTAGGATCATTCATTCCACGCCAATACATCTGGGGCCTGTACATCACTGAATTCCATTAGAGAAATCAAGCAAAACCTTCAATTTTATTCATGCAATCATGCAAAATTTCAAAGCTGTGCTCCAGTTATTTTCTGACTAAAAATTAATCAGAGTGCAGCTTTAAAATGTGCAATGTGAATTGAATTTTTCTTGGGTATCCATGATATAACTGGATCGGCCCTGGGTGAATGACCCACTAGTGTTTTGTCAATAAAAAATTGCAGCTAAAAGTGCATCTATTTTATTGGAATTCACTACCATGAGTGGTTTCAGGTTGCTGACTTTCAGTGTGAAGCCCACTCTCACAGTGAAAGTGTATTAATTTAACTGGAGTTCACCATGAGTGATTTCATCACATGGACTTTCAGTGTGAAGGCCGACTTCACATCCCTGTCTTGATTTCCAGAGCAGATATGTTATGTGCTAAACTTCGTGTTCAACTTTAGTGAACTTGAAATGTTTGAAGCATGAAATGTTTAAATTTCTTCCCTCTGGCTAAAATAGACAAATAAAAGGGAGAATGATGTGCTTCCAGTGGAAAGAATCTATTATTATCTTTACGTCTGTGGTTTTACAGTTTATGGTAGGTTAGCTTCTTGGCTAAGTGTGTCAGCACTATTTTATCTTGAGTACAAAAATATCAATAAGATGCCAAAGTTTAACTCCAGCTAGCTTAGCATAATAGGGAAATTGACAAGCCAAACTGAGGAATCTGAGGAACTTATTCCTACAGTTTATTCATGCGACTGGGTCTCTTATGAGATACACTCACCAAGCATTTTATTACAATCGCCTCCTTGTTTCTACACTCATTATCCATTATATCAGCTCCACTTACCATATAGGAGCACTTTGTAATCCTACAATTACAGACTGTTGTCCATCTGTTTTTCTGCATAGTTTTTCTTTCATCCCCTTTCACCCTATTCTTCAATGGTCAGGACCCCGACAGGACCACCACAGAGCAGATATTACTTGAGTGGTGGATCATTTTCCGCACTGCAGTGACACTGACGTGGTGGTGGTGTGTTTGTTTGTGCTGTTCTGTTATGAGTGGATCAGACACAACAGTGCTTTTTAAACACCTCAGTGTCACTACTGGACTGAGAATAGTCCACCAACCAAAAATATCCAGCCAGCAGCGTCCTGTGGGCAGTGTACTGTGACCACTGATGAAGGAGTAGAGGATAATTAACACAAACTGTGCAGCAACAGACAAGCTATCATTTCTGACTTTATACCTACAAGGTGGACCAACAAGGTAGGAGTGTCTAATAGAGTGGACAGTGAGTGGACACACTAACACTCCACCACCACGTCTGTGTCACTGCAGTGCGGAAAATGACCAAATAATACCACTATATTTATCAGATGGATCTGTTAAATTGGACATGAGTGTAGAAACAAGGAGGTGTTCCTAATAAAGTGCTTGGTGAGTGTATAACCCAAACATGTTGAATTTAATTTTACCTAACTGAAGAAATGCACTGTCTGTTGTCTCATTATTAAAACTCAACTGAAATGTAATAATAGACCAGTTAGCTCCCATCAAGAATATAAAAGCACCTGGAAAAAGTACAATATTGCATTTTTCAGGTATGTATACCATACATGCCTTTAAACCAACTTAGGCCCACTGTGACGTATCTATCACCAAAATGAACGTGACTTTTCCCAGTGATATAACAAACCTCGTCAACCCTTCCATCTGGTGTTGTCAGTTTCACCTTGCGAAAGCTACGGGACATACTGGAGATACATTGACATGCTGTAACCTTTGTTTACAACAGGTGCACATAAACAGAAGCTACCCTGGATCTTACCATATGTTTCCACCACTGGGCTGACGTTGTTGCCATAGAGATGACCCTACTCTGTCTTATGCCACAGATAGGTTTTTTCATCCCTGAACTGTATCCAGGTAAATGTTCCAGCACCACCTGCTCCATGGCAAGCATCCATAAGCCATTTACCATTTGCATGATCAGATTAAAGCCCTAATGCTGCCCTAGCGCTAGCTCTGGGTTAATTAACAGAGAGCATGGTAAATGCGTATTTTGCTACATATTAGTTGATGCAGCTTGGTAACTTGCCCATCACTTGCAGTCTGTGATATTAAATGGGGTTGAGGACAAAGGACATGGTCATAAATTACAGGACAAATCTCATGCTGTGAATTAGTGCTTTTAGAGTTCATTTCAAAATTAAAGTCTAAGCCTTGCACCAGCTCGTTGCTTCCCTTCATGGCATGGTTTAATGTTTTAAACTAAGTGCCTTCTGTTACTGCCAGAGTGCACATTCTGCTAACTTATTGCTTGCATCCTCATTCTAGCAAACTCATTCCAAAGATAATCAGTCCATTTGTAATGATGCAGTGGATTACTGTAACCACTAGTGCTGGGCGATTTATCATATGTACCGGTATACTGTGATATTGACATACTGTGATTGTTTCTCAGCTTTAATGATATTTTTAAGGGTATATTTTACTGGTAATAAGCATTATATACATGACATAATGCCAATAAAAGTTAGTGTTAGGATTAGTACCAAGGTTAAGTTTAAGACCACTGTGAGGATTAGGTTTAGATTTTGGGTTGAGGCTAAGGTGAGGGTTAGGTTTAGGACCAGGGTGAGGATTAGATTTAAATTTTGGGTTAAGGTTAGGTTTGGGTTTAGGTTTTATGCTGAATTGAGGTTAAGGTTAAGGGTTAAGGTTTACTAGTGTGTAAATGAAAATGAAGGACAACTGAATGGATATTAATTTAAATGTAAGTTAAATGTAAGATAAGCATCTACAAAGCATCAGTTGGCTTTCTACATAGTGTTAACCTGTTTTAGGCACTTTACACATGACTGTCTGACCATTACCTGCAATGTGTTGTTTTGCTTTGTGCTTCAAAATGTTTTGAAAGAACAGTTTTCAAATAAATAAATAAATAAATAAGTGTAAATTTAAGAAAAGGAAATAGAACAATGCAGTCTAACCAGAACAAGCTATGTATTATTTTAGTATAGAGTACACTATACGAAATACCTAATACTAAATACTCATACTAAATACTCAGGAATCACTGATTCGTTAACTTTATTAATGCTAACTTGATTCACATCTCATAAGCTAATATAATGCAATATTTGAAAAATGTCATGTGTGTTTAATATGTACTGGCCAGCTCTAGTATCTACTACTATATTATTATTATTATTAAGTGCCGCAAGTCATTTCTGCACTGCACAAAATTTGATTAACAGGACTAATTATTCTTTCTTTGGCATGAAAAACCTAGTCTTTTACAGATGGTCAATATCCACAGTATATTCAGAAAAGTGTAATGTGATGTAATTTATCATGATAACAATAAATCAAAGCATCATTTTTATAACTTGCAGCATGAATTCAGAATTTAATTGTGCTGTTTTGAACATGGCTCAGCCAATCAGAACCGGAAATATTTGCTTTATAATGCTGAAACTATACTTACCAGAGCTGGACAGGTCTCCTGTGTTCATTTATAAGGGAGTTGTTCCATCAGGGACAGTGTGTTTCTTGGCATGATTTCCTCATAACATCTGGTTTCCACTAAAATTATCAACAATCTGTAAAACTGAGACTAATATCTCTGGAGATTCATAAAACTGATACTAATATCTCACCAGGTGTCGGTTAAAAATATATGCTGATCTGCATACTGGATGTAAACAGACTGCTCATTTGCATTTCATTCTGCTACATCATTGTGATCAAACTGCAGACACGTTCACCTGTACTCTAATTTTCTTTCCCATCATGGAAAAATATGCTTCTGTGAACAGCTGATTTCATGTACATATGCTAATTGCATAACCATGGCTAGTTTGTTGTTAAAGTGCAAATTTGCAAACAATTACAGTCACCATGGCCTAAATGCTTAGACATATTACAGTGAGTGTAATTACTACAGCCAAATTTAGCAACAGTACAAATGTCTATCTAAAGAATCTGCCCCAATTTTTCAAACTGTTCCAGAAGGAATTCTTGAAATGTCATGTGCTCTTGTTAACGGAGGCCTCAGTTATGTGCAGTCACAGGAAATTTATTTGGTTCACCTTGCATATTGTTGCTGTAGTAACAAAACCATTATATTACACCAGTTTAAAATGCCAGCTGTTCTTTACATTGTGTGAACATTGTGTGAAAGGACTCACATCACAAGCAATCACATACCACTTTCCAGAAGTCACCTGATTACTGAACTGTTGTCACCTGTCTTTCATTTACCCCTGTGTACATACCAGTCTGTTTGCATCTACTATTCCCATGTTTATGACCTTTTTTCTTGTTTCATGTCTTTGGATTCCCCTTTTGGTATTGCTTGCCTTGATCTGATTGTTACTTTGGCCTTGACCTGCACTTGTGTTTGACCTTCTTTTATCATTTAGCACTCATGTTTCTATTTTTTATCCATCCCCGTCATTGACTTGTTAGACTTAGGCAATCCTTTTTTTTTACATCACTCTCTGTTAATAAATCCTCTTTGACCTTTTACACCCACAAGCGTCTGGTTCATTGGACTAATGTTACAACCTTAAAGAATTTTTTTTCTCTAATAAAGTTATTAAAGATACAATGTTTTGTTATGACAGTGATTTTATGGTTCTGTCATTCAGGGAACATACAGTCACCAGCCACTTTGTTAGGAACACCTGTACACCTTCTCAGTCATGCAGTTGTTTAATCAGCCAGAGTGCAGAAGCAGTGCAATGCATAAAATCAAGCTAATTTGAGTCAAGAACATCAGAATGGATAAGAATATGATCTAAGATATTTGGACCAGGGCACTGTTGTTGATGCCAGGCAGGTCAGCTTGAGTGTTTCAGAAACTGCGATTTCCTGAGATTTTCATGCCCAACAGGCTCAAAAGGTTACACAGAATGATGCAAAAAACAAAAATCTTCCAGTGAGCGGCAGTTCTGTAGGTGGAAATGCGTTCTTGATGAGAAATTATTCGAGCTGGCTGGAAGGCTACAGTAACTCATATAACCACTCTTTATAAAAGCATCTCTGAATACACAAAACATCAAACCTTGAGGTGGATGGGCTACAACATCAGAAGACTTCTTTGGGTTACAATCCTTGTCAGCCAAGAACAGAAATTTGGGGTTACAGTGGGTACAGGCACACCAATACTGGGCAGTTGAAGATTAGAAACATTGCCTGGTCTGATGAATCTTGATTTCTACTGTGATATGCAAATTATAGGGTCAGAATTTGGCATAAACAGTATAAATCCATGGACCAGCCTTGTGTCAACAGTTCAAGCTGCTGGTGGTGATGGAATGGAATGTCTTCTTGGGACACATTGGGCCCCTAACACTAATCAAGCATTATTTGAAAGACACAGCCATATCTGAGCTTTGTTGACCATGTGCATCCCTTTATTGCCACTATTTACCCTTCCCCCATATTCTAATGGCAACTTGCAGCATGCTAGTCATCTTAAACTGCTTCCACTAACTTCACAATGAGTTTAGTGTACTTCAGTGGCCTCCCTGGTCAACAAATGAATAGATCCAATAGAGCACCTTTGGCATGTGGAAGAACAGGAGCTTTGCAGCACAAATGTACAGCGACCAAATCTGCAGTATTTGTGTGCAGCAGTCATATCTTAATGGACGAGAATCTCTAGGGAATGTTTCCAGCACCTTGTTGGATCCATGCCACAAAGAAAGCATGCTGTTCTGAAAGCAATGGGGTCCTACCGAGTGTTAGTATAATGTTCCCAGTGGAGTGCCTGGTGAGTATAGTGTATTATTTTCTTATGCTGTCTTAAATATTCAGACAAGGGCTGTGTTGTTATCACTTACAGATGGTTACAAAGACAACAAAACAAAAATGTGTCTGAGATGGCCTTCACCATGCAACAAGACTATTTTCTGACATTGTAAATTTTCGAACATAGTCCACAATTGTGGCCAGTACATTAAATGATGACATATTTTGCAAAGATGCTCAAGAGAGATGTTTTCTCATACAGGTTAGGCATCCTCAAACTAGATCATACAGTTTAATCATCTACCCCAGCATTCACTCTTACCAATGAAATGTTGTAGTGTAAGCAGTTTCCAGACATGAAAGGTTTTCAGAATTGGCTCTCATCTCATAAGTTTGAATTAGACATATTTCATTATCCGCATGCCCTTCCCTTCTACACAAGGCATTTACAGAGCTTTCCAGACCAGCTCTTTTTTTCAGGTAGCGTGTTATCTGCAGGTTGCATCAGCCTGCATCAGATCAGGCCTGATGGAGGGCTCTTACATCAAAACACAATCCACTCAATCCAATGAGACAAGGTTAGCAATATCACTGATGCTGTATCTGACTTAAATTAAACTTTAACAAAGACCCATTATTGTTTATCTAAAGGCAGATCAGCTTAAATTTGCACCTCTTAAAATTAGCACAGTGAAGCTTAAAATAACTATTGTGTCAACATTGCCCAAAGGGACAAACACTGAGTAAAATAGGTTGAACTGGTAATTTATGTGGTGTGGTTACAGGGCCAACTCTGAACACCTGTATGCATGTCTGTATGTAAGAACAAGACTTGTGATTCCACAGATAGTTGAACAAGAACAAAACTAGGTCAGAAAATGAGGTGTAGTGCCCAAATGTCCCAGTTTTAGCAAATCTAAGACACCTTGCTTTGAATATCCTAGTTCTTTGTCAGTGTCTATAATGCTACAAGTAGATGGAGTAGAGGTTGCACTGATTTCATTGACTAAGAATTGACTATGAATATGGCTTGCTTAATATGCTAGATTCAGCAAGTTGAGGCTGATGTAAGAAAACCTCACATCTGACATGGTAACTTTATAGGAGAAGGAAAAACAGGCAATAAGGTTTAATGTTAGAAGATTTTATTCTGAGTGGTGGTCCACAAAGGTATAATTTTTAAATAACTGAAAAGATTTTTACATTTTCAAGGGTGGACCTTCCTTCCCCCATGGCCCATCCCTGAGGGGAACCCTCAGAGCCTTCTAGGTCTTCAGAGAAAAAAGATACCCCTAAATGACCATAATTTTAGGTTTTTAAGGTAGATACAGCCAATTGAGCCCTCCCATTGGTTAGGACTTCAGGGTCTGGATTGTAGGCCTAATGCCTCAGATTGCCTAGCATAGTAAGCAATTTAGTAAAAGAACAAAACAAACAAAAAAAAACATGTCACTGTAGTCCTTCTGGTGGTCCTAGATACTTCACTGACTGTGAATACAAGTGGCAGCCTGACCAGTGCATTTGATGTTAGAAATGGAAAACAGTGGTGGAAACTCTGTGCCAGAGCTCTTTACTGAAAGAATCACTGTAAAGTTGCTACATACAAGGTAAAATATATGTCAATATGTCTGTTAAACCATCAAATAAAATATGAAAGCTTCAAATGTTTGTGTTTAATCTAGAATACCCAAAAAATGTTTATGTGAATTGCCTTAGCTTAGTGCTAACAGACTACTTGAATCCTGTAGGTGTGCTAGGAGAAATTAGTACTGTGGCATTTTGGTTAATATTTTTTTTTTTTTCGGTTTGGACATTTATGGCCTAGACTGAAGGCCTAAATCTAATAGTCATGGTTTGCCACAGTCCATTTACTTCAGTCGCATTCCATAAACCATTTCCTCCATTACCACAGGGCATATGATGACATTCTGAGGGGCTTCTTTCCAAGGCCAACAGTCCTTTTTAACAGAATGCACATGGTTGCATGAGACCATAGGGCTGAAGGAGCTCTTGCCATGTATCAGCTGTAATTTCTATGATAGTCGTTTGATATACAGTTAAAAACGTGTTAATGAAATAAATGGAAAATAACATCGTTACTCAACAGCATGAATAGCTAGATAAATGCTTTTAAAGCTAGCAAAGAGCAATTTTGTCATGGGCAACTGTAAAAAAGACCCACTTAGTTAGGAAGAAATGATGATTATAGACCATCACTCACCTACAGAATAAAATACAAATATTGAGGCAGGATTATTGTGCACTTACATATCTTAACAAATGTTGTGGTTTCACTCCTAAGAATGGCAAAACCTTCATACTGTCATAGTTATAATGACACTGTTTAGTGTTCTGAATGAAAATGCACTCTGGATAGCATGTGGTTATGATATTTATTAGAACCAGAGACAGACTGTTTCACCTGGCACTGTGAGTATCCTAGTCTGTGTGTGTGTGTGTGTGTGTGTGTGTGTGTGTGTGTGTGTGTGTGTGTGTGTGTGCGTAAGAGGGAGGGAGAGAGAGGGAGGGAGAGTGAGAAAGGGTAAGATTGGATGAGTGTCAATTGGAACAATTCCATTAGCCAGCATTTCTTGCAGATGCCATTCATTGTCTTTTTAGAGAGGTAATATGCATAAGCTTTATGCCAACTTGATATGCATTCCTGAACTGACAGAGTATGTCACTGTATGAGATAAGAGATCATTAACTACCGGCGGTGCAGATATTAAACTCAGAGGAGATTTTTGCTGAAAGCCTATAGCATTTTATGCAACAGTGTAATTATATACAATGATGTGCAAAAGTCAGAGACCGCACTTCGTTTATTTAATTTCCAGGTCAAACACTTTTCAGTGTCAGCATCAAAAGCTGAAAATATACACGCAGAAAATTATACATGAGAAAAATATTCGCAGGACAGTAAAGGTGTGTTGTGGTAGTTACGTTCGTGAATGACAACTGACTATTTTTAGGATTGAAAGGAAGGATGAGTTAAAGTGGCAGTTGTGCACAAATGTAAAGAATGGACAAATGAAATACTGATAGATGTAATACTAAATGTTTTCTGCTTTTTTCTATGATGCTGAAAATGAATAACTTGTACTTAATGGAAGTTTTGACTGGAAATTAAATAAACAAAGAGATGGTCTCTGACTTTTATCCAGTACTAGATATTTCGAGATAATACTCAGTATTGGAGGAGTGACACCAGGAACTGAAAATTTGCAGTGCAGCGTTTGATCCTCTTTTTGTAAAATGGTGGTCACCACTACTTTATGATCTTGTGAAATGCATTTTTCACTTATACTGAGAAGCTTATACTTTGACTGCTGTCCTTCTCCTTATTTTGTACATTTGGTCTAAATGATTGACAGTGACTAACATCTGAAACCCTTTAAAGATTTAAAACTGCTTAAAAACACAGCAGACAAATTTGTTTGTGGATATACTGAAGAATCAATGAGGCTGCTGCCATTTAGAAATTAGATTTCTGTTCAACATGGCTAATTAAATTGATGAGTCATACTAAATGGCATGACACAGAAAGATTTCCAAAACACTCTGTGCTTGTTGTGTACAGCTCCAGATTATGCCTAAAAACAAAGTAGGTTTTGTCCCCATGTTGCTCATGAAAGATACCAGTACAAAGTGAAAGGATTTGCACACAGTATAAATAAGGCTACTGTTTGTCACCTAATTTCTGATATAAACATGGTTTTGTAAAATTGCTGATTTACAATGAACATCTCATCCACACTGGTCTTTTAGGATTACGTATAATTTGGGTAGTGAATATTTTGTGCATTTTATATATACTGTATTCCATCCTAGCTTGTAGAAGTAAATGAAGTAATACTTCAAAAGTACTTTACTACTTTTAAAATTATTTATTTTTATGGTGCCACATAAATTGTCAGTAATTGCCTCTAAGATTCTTCAAATTTCCTTATTTGATTTGCAATAAATATTCAAGATACTGACAAAATTGTACACTGTGAGGGGAGATGGAGGCAGCAGCAGCCTGACAGGAAAATTTTTCACTTGCGCAGAAATAATTGAGATTTCAAGAGAAAATTAGGTTACCTCAATCAACCTCACCTCCCTTTTTGCTTTAACACTGAGCCATGTCTTCTTTATTGTTGTTGGAAAGAACCGTCTCACTCAAAAACAATAATTTGAGTGGTTATTTATAGAAACCACAATTTCCATTCCCTGCTTTCTTCATTGCAGTCGAATGCAGAGAAGATTATATTTTAATTAAGGTAGATGGGAAATGGAGTGTGTGCTGCTGTGTGAATGGAAGAGCTATAGAGTGGAGCTGAAAGGTGTGTAGCAGGAACATGGAATTCTCATTAAGGAAGTCCTCTGAGTATAGTGCACAGTCCTTTTAGCAATTCAGAAAGACTTGTGAGAAGCAGGAACTCTACTGGTTGTGCTGTAGTTTGATGGTTTAACTTCTCCCTTCTCATTCTTTCTTCATACACACAGTAAATCTCCACTGGATTACAACTGTGAGAAAATTCAGCAAAGCCAGGATAGAACAGTGACAGAAATAAACTGCAAGAAAATCCAAAATGTCCCTGTTGAAGGAATGATGGTAGCAACTGTTGAAAAGCTTTGCAATTTCTACACAATGAAATAATGCACGTTTTCCAAGGATACCGCATGACAGCTAAGCACACCATGGAGATTACATTTCATCACAGGGATGTTTTACTCACCGTTTATGAGCTACCATACTTAATGCATTTTGTTATTGTCCTTGAGAAAAAAACACTATACCCGAGGTATTTCCACTCTGACTTTTAAAGCCCATGCTTTGGAAATACAGTATACCAACTGAAGTGTTTTATTCTGAAACTGTATTCCAAGAAAATCCACAAGCACTACAACAGTTTTGATTGGTAATTTTCACTAATTTCTACAGATGTACTCCTCCAGGCTCAAGCTCATCTGAAATGGACTGATGCACAGTGGAAACATACGTTATGGACTGAGGAGTGAACTTTTCAGATCATTTATGGAAATACTGGACACTGAGTTCTCTGGCCCAAAGAAGAAAAGGACCTGCGTAATGGTATTAGTGGGTAACTTGCACATCTGTGAACGCACCATAAACGCAGGACACATCTTGGCATGATGCTTGCTGCCTTTAGATGACTTCTTTTTAAGGACAATCATTCTTATTTCGGCATGAAGACACCATGCCACATTCTGCATGAGTTACAACAGCAAGGCTGCATGATCAGTGTGTGCAGGTGCTGGACTGACCTGCCTGCAGTCCATAACTGTCTCACATTGAAAATACAAAAATGAAAGCCCTGTATGTTTGCACCGCTGAAGACCTGTATAATAGAAGACTGGCAAAAAATCATTTTCAGAACTGGACCATTTGGTGTCTTCAGCCCCCAAATAATTGTTAACCCCTTTAAACCCCAGGCTTATTACATATTAAGGCTTTTTATTCAGAGACTTCAGTGCAGACTGGTTGAGCTGTTCTCAGGTTATAGAAGTGTGTAGTAAAACATTGGGTCTGCTGGCAGGTCCTGGCCTGTTAAGGGGTTTAGTGTTGTTAAAAGGAAAGGTGATGTAACACAGTGGTAAACATGCTTCTGTCCCCACTTTCTGGAATGTGTTGAAGGCATCAAATTTGGAATGACCATATAATTAAACAATAAAACAAAGTTCATAAGGTAAAACAATATAATAGAGCTTATTAAATAGAATTTATTGTCAACAAAATTAAAATCAACAAAATGTAATTTGACAAGGGGTATTCAGTATATGTACCTATTTTGTTTTTTGTTGTTTTCTTCCATTATTTAGAAATGCCAGCTGTAATTTACACTGTGCAACTTCTCAAGGAGTGTACCAATAGAAATGTATATACTTTATACATGTATATATACATATATGTGTGAGTGCGTAGCAGTTTGTGGCATACAGAGTCTGCGTGTGCTGAGCCGATTCATATTTATAGTATACCCACTCTTTTTTTCCCTGGAATTACACCACTGGTCCACAGATCGTAGAGTATGCTTGCATGTTCTTTGGCTATATAAGAACATTTGCAGGGCTGAACAGTTGATTGGGCCAAAACACTTAACACGTCTTTGCTTACAGGAATCCCACTGCCACGTGATTTCATTTGAATATCCTTTCATTACACGTGTGTCAGATTAACAGAACATTGAGAAAAATGTGTTTAACTAATTGGTTTTCTTGTTTTTATGAGATTAGGCATTTCAGGATACTCCATAAAAAATCTTCATGCAGTTTTGATATTATATTATGTTTTTTGTACTTAATCTGGATTATATATGCATGTAAGGATTGGAATTTTTATCAAAAATGTGTAAAACAAACCTAAAAAAAAAGAATATTAATGAAAATGACTGTGTTGGCTGGTTTTTGTATTAATAAAGGTTATCACATCCAGCTTTGAACAAGAAATTACCAATTTCCACAACTCCTTCCATCATCAACAGGCCAGCATCTGTCAGAAAATACCTTGAATCATCAACTTGTCAAGACAAACAGCTTCTAGGCACAAAACACAGAGCCATTATCAATCATTCAAGACACTCAATAAGGTGGAAGTTCTAAACCTTCTGATTGTCAATCATCTACCAGTTGACCTCATCTGTCCTTCTCCTGACACCTTCATCTTTGGTCCACTCCTGTTCATGGTGATAACCACCTTGTAGTCAAATGATGAAGTTTGATTCTCCCTCAGATCAGCTCAGATCACTTAACTATTAAAGCATTCATTTGTGTGCAGCTGGACACTTTTATTAACACTGCAGGTTTGGTGGCAGGTGGCAGTTTTATGGTGCACTCTGGGTGCATGGCCAGCCATTCTAGGCAGAGCATAAAAACTCTTTTGAAGTCTTAACTCACGTTACATGTCTGCTGTGTTTGACGTGGTGAATCACTAGATGTGTATTTCTACACACTCTTATGTGGGTAGCAATGATCATGACCTCTCATGGTTTACATTGTATCTTGACAGATGGTCCCATCATGTGATCTGTGGAGCAGAACTACTGGCAGTGCATAACCTCACCACTGATGCTGCCCTGTGCATCAATTCTCGATCCACCGCTATTCTATATGTAGTCACTATCATAGTAAAACCTGTTTTTCATCATTTGAGAATCCAGCTGCCTTTTATATATATGTCAACATTTCATGACAAATGGACCAACAGAAATATTCCAAAATGATCTGGAATCAAATCTTGTTACATTAACATACAAGATAAGGTTGTTATTTTTTCTATCTCCTTTAAAGTTAATATTTGGAGACAAAAAGCTTTGCAGTGATATGCACAATGGCAATGGGCCTTTAATCAGTTTTCACCGTTTCTTAGACAGTCATATAAAAACATTTCAACACCCAAAGTGTAACTGGACAGAACCAGCCAGATTCTTGTGGTAAAAAACAAGAATTGAGGCTTTACTTGAAAAGGTTTTGACAATACTCATAGTTGGCAGACAGGCAGGTGGTCAAACCCAAAAAGGCCAAAATACAGAGAATGACAAAAATAACAAACAATATCAGGCAACCAGATCTAAAAGGGCAAAGTCAAAAAGGCAAAGTCAGGAAGTCCAAAAACACGGTTGGGAATACACCAAACAATATAACAGAAAGAAACCCTCAGTAGCTCTACAGAGAGAAGCAATACTTCAAAAAGAACCTATACTAAAGCCTGGGCTTAAATGCTAAGCTAGATCTAGTCATATGATACACATAACAGGTGAAACAGCTTAGTACTTAGGTGAACTGGAACGATGATGTGGATTGTGGAGGTTCATTATGTGATCTCCCATAGAGTTCTGGAAAATGGAGTCTTTATGAAAGTCAAAGCCAGAGGGATGCATGACACCCAGTCAAATTACATTTTAGAGGATGTGTGCTTATTTTCACTTAGAAATTTGACAAAACATGTAACTTCATCAGGGGCGACTACAGCTGACAGTTCTGTTTCAGTCTTTTCAATTCCCAATCCTATCTACAGAGATATCTAATTACCTGAGGTCTTGTTATGGATGAAGGCCTACTAACTAAAGCTTAAACTTGACAGGACTAAGGTAAACCTACCTACCAACGCTCTCCATCATTATTATCATCAGTGTGACCTCTCCTTCACCATGAACATCACTAACAAACTCTTTATCAAAATGAATTGCATTACACTTCTGCAGGCTTATTACATATTCAACTAAATCAACTACAACCTCCTCTTTTATAACATCAAGATAATCCAAGGCTTGATGATGGTCCCATGTTGTCCTCATAAGTCCTCATAAAAACAGTGATCCCAGGCCCACCTAGTACAAAGTTCCCACCTTACGCTAATGACACTTTACCTGCCATCACTCAAAGCCATAACAAGAATTAAACTCAAATTTTTCATTATTGCATTCTTTTCTAAGTGCATAAATAAAATATAAACACAAAGCAGAAAGAAAAAGGCTGCTCTTTCGCTTGAATATGAACATTTAGAATCCTTGAGTCTGAGTAGACATTGTAAGTCAGCCATGGAATTCACTCAGAGTTAAAGTGTTCTTCATTTTGCTTCCAATTCAGAAGTTATTTCCGTGCTGTCAGCAAGGCTTATTGTATTCTAGGCTTGACAGAATATCCTCAGTGAGGCTCTTTAAAAGGAAGGGATAAATAAGGGTTATGCTGGCTAAATACAGCCTGCTGCCTGTGCCTGAGACCTTTCTGCCTGGTGGTTTTATTCATGCACTGTGGAAATGCAAGATTAAATCTTCAATTTACAATTTAAAAAGATGTTACATATTTCTTTTCATGTGTTTTGACTGTGACCCGTGAAAACAGCCCTGGGGCAAATCTGTCTTGCACAGTTAGATTTATCTACTGAGCCACCTTGAGTGGATCTGTCATTCACAACTATGCAGGATTGACACATGACACCATTCTTTTTTACCACCAGAGAACCAGGCATTTCTCCACTCCACACCTAGCCAAGCAATTGTAGTCTGATTATAGTTTGAACAAAGGAAGACATATTGCCCGGGAGAGTTTAGTAACAATTCATTAACTTGTGCTTTTTGGCTGCTGTATGTTTTCCAGCTTTGTATAGGCCTAAGGACAACAATAAAGCACTCTACCTCTTTGACCCTGTTTACACATTCCATGAGTCTTGAGTATCACAATGACATCTGGCGTTATCCACATTAACTGCAGATGTAAATGTACCCAAGACATGTACAAAACAGATCTGTGTACATAGTGAAACACATCTGTCTCTCTAAGGCATATTTAACACCTAAAATCCCTCTCAATACATTACACCATAACACACACTGTTCATGTGATTATGTTACACAACTTGACAAGTGAGGATGGTTGCAAAATAAAACAATGGTGAGTCCCTCTAAAAGATGCTTTGACACTTTGTGGTAACACTGAAATGAAAATCTACTATATTGTAATTAAAGTGTGAAGGTGCTGCTACTTTATACTCTGTTACGTATGTAATTTTCCTCTGCCTCTAAGTGAAGAGAGTGTTATATTTGTGTTCATAAGGTTTATGAAGCCCTATGAGGACTAAAGATCTAAGGTCAAAAATCTTGGCATAACAACTGATTCAGAAATTAATTTCCACCACCTTGTAAAAGCAAGAACAAAAGCAGCCTTTTACCATTTCAAGAATATATCAAAGTTTAAAAATCTCATACCACAACAAGAACTAGAAAACCTCATTCATGCACAATGGACTACTGCAATGGTCTTTTTACTGCCCCTCCCAAGACCACACTCACACAGCTACAGCTTATTGAAAATGCAGCTGCTGGAATGCTAAGAGAACTAAAAGATCCAAGCACATTACTCCAATCCTCATTCACTGCAAGTACACAATTGACTTTCAACTGCTTCTAATTTTATATAAATCACTGAATGGCCTTGGGTCCAAATACATTGCTGATCTGCTTGAGGTATACAAACCCAATAGGCCTCTTCGATCACTAGGGACCAGTCAGTTAATAAGAACCAAACAGGGTAAGGCAGCATTCAGTCACCGGGCTGCCAACTGCTGGAACAAACTCTCTGATGAGGTCAGATATGCTCCAAATTTGGCCATCTTTATGTCCAATATAAAGACATTCTTTGTTCAGAACAGCACTTTCTATTTTAGCATCTTCTCTCTGCAATGCATTATTAAATGCTTTTTTGTGTGTGTTTATGTGAAGCACTTGAAATTGCCACTGTGTATAAAAGGTGCTATACAAATAAACCTGCCTTGCCTGCCAACGCAATGCCATGGCACTGTAATATCAGAGTTATGTATGTATGCTTTCTCTGGCCCCTAGGTGAAGTGGGTTTTATTTTGCTGTTTATAAGATGTTATGAATCCTAATGGTAATGCCAAAACACTGAAATGAGTTGTGTATATTTTATTTTATTTGGCTGCTAATTGAAATGAGTAGTTTGTGCAGTCATTCTTTGCTGAGCGTTCAGACACTGAAACACCTGCTTCATGGAGTCACGTCTTTCATTTCTCTCTTGGTGATGGCGCTGTAAGAAATTGTTTTCCTGTACAAAATTCTTATTAAAAACTAGCTTGATGTAGAATAGGTTTAGGCCATTTTGTGTTTTCTTTGTGAATAAACTGGGTTTGAAATTTTGTCAGGATTAAAATTTCTAGTATAGCATTTTAAGAATTGCATGTGAAATGGACATTATGACCTACAATATTAGAACAATAAAGTGACCACCCCAGAGTCCAGACCTCAACATCACTGCATGTTTTTGGACTTAGACCAGACATAGATCAGAAAATGCAACCAACTTCTACGACTGAAATATGGAGTTGTGGAAAAATATCCCTGCAGATGTCTTTGGAAATTCTGAAAGCAATCTCCCAAAAGTAAGAATAAAAGCTGTGGAAAAGGACAAGAGTAGGCACATTAAATACTGAAAAAAATGACATTTTTCCTGATTTTCCTGGTGCTGAAAAATTAACTTTACTGTACTTAATGGCTGTTTTGCCTGGAGAGGGTGGTCTCTGACTTTTTCACATGGCTGTATATTGTTGAATGCCTGAGACACTAGTTTAGGGAAATGAAAAGTGCCAGGCAGAACTGCAGTTCTAAGGCAGCAACCATCTTTTGCATAGAGTAGGAAAAAACAAAAATGAGGAACAACATTTGTGCTGAGCTCCATTTTACATGCCATTTAGCATTCAGATTCAATACCTGAAAATACATTTGGATACAGAGTATAAATATATGTTGTTATAATCTTTTCAAGATACAATTCTGATAAGTTATATGAAAGGATGATGAAATTTCTTTGACTTCAACTCCTGCAATTCAGCTTTCATTACCGCTTTACTCTCAGGCTAACTTTGACACATTCTGATCGCTGTCAGTGCCACCTTTCATGCATTGTTCACAAGACTCATATGTTTTTAGCTGACCTGTCTTGTGGGCTTCCATTACGAATAGGCAATTACTTTGTATAACAGCATGACACATTGTCTAAATGCACAGCACATGTTCACCTTGCGCTGGCATTTGCTGGCTACATCATAAAATGCTTGAGGAGAAAAGCAAGGGCAAACATGTGTTTTTGGTCAGCAGCTGGCAGTGGCTGTCAGCCTTGCATTGTAAATCTGCTCTTCCCCACACTGCACTGACAGATGAAATCCATCCAGCTTTACCATCTCATACAGCTCTCCCTGTAATCTCTCTCTAGTGCTCTCTCCCTTTGCCCCTCACCCTTATCTTCTATCTCCTCCTTCAGCCTTTGTTTATGATCTGTCAGATGTTCTGTACGTCGTTTCTATTTCCTCTGCTGTCCATTTTTTTCTCATCCTGTTTATTGCTTCTTCTTTCCCCAACATCACATCTTGTCTCCATCTCAGTCCATTTCACTGTTGCTCACTTGCTGTGTCTCATTCTCTACACTGATGAGACAACAGAGCAAAAAATCCAGCTCCTATTCTTAGTTTCAGTAAATCCAGTAATGGATTTTAGCGTACTTTCAGCTCCCCCAGAGCAGTTTTCTTGCTGCGTGGCTTAGACGGTAAAGAGATTTCCAGAACAATTCTATTATTTGCCCTGGCATTTTTTTTTTTTCAAAATGTCTTTATTCATCACACAGTGTGGGCTTTGAGAAACCCCTTCCAAAAGCTCGACACAGAGAGGCATTCAGCACAAAAACAAGGATGTTGCAGTTTGAGTTAAGACCTATTCATATAAATGCCCCCATATCAACCTTCTTCCCTTGTTGCAACCCCAT
Organism: Colossoma macropomum; assembly: GCF_904425465.1. Taxonomy (NCBI): domain Eukaryota; kingdom Metazoa; phylum Chordata; class Actinopteri; order Characiformes; family Serrasalmidae; genus Colossoma; species Colossoma macropomum. The sequence goes on from NW_023494786.1 coordinate 18,740,591, forward strand.
TAACACCTAGGCAAAAGGAGAGTGAGGTTTACTTCCCCTGAAATGCAGCAAATGTCTGCTGGTTTGTATTTATGGTGTTTTTCTATGGCCCACGCCCTTTCTGTCGGAGGCCTAGTTCTGTGTTGATACATAACAATGGCATGGCAGTGCTACATCAAAAAGCCATTTCCTCTGTGTCAGACTAGGCTATCTGACTCCTATTGTCTATTCCCTCACTGTTCTGTAGTTCCACAAGCTGTGTTTGTGTGCTGGCTCTTCTCCTGATGTTCACAAATAGACCATGTAAAGATGAGGTTGAATCATCTCTTGTGAATAAGAACTGTAGTAATACAATACTATTGTACTGTGTCTATTCAAATCATTCTATTTATATAGTTCTGTCTAGGCCTGTGCCAGTAATAAAGTCCTCTAATTTGGGTAACTGTGTGGAAAATAACTATGGTAAATAGTTAAACGGTGTCTGGGGGATTGATGTTTATTTACTTCAGTATGGGGCAGTTTGTAATTAACAAGCTGCTTTTTAATATATTATTAAGCAGTTATAATTCATAATTAAAATGCTCTTGCAAATGTTTATTTCACCCTTATGGAGTAATAATGTAGTGAGTTCAATTGAAGAGCATGTAAATGCCCACCTATACTGAAGTGTTACCATTTTTCATTTGTTATTTTGAGATGATCAATGAACCAGACAGGGGTTTGGGGGGGTCGGGGGTAAAACTGCAAACATCACACAAACTTTACCATCTGAGGCCACTTAGATTAGCCTGAAGCCTTTTTCTCTGAATACATTTCACCAGAGGCCATTTGAAACTGATGTATGATGTATTAGAGTATTTTTCCCAAAACCCAAAGCTGTTTTGTCTGATGTTTGAGACTTGACAATGTACAGTGTACCCTATAGGTGGCTTTTTGTACAGTCATTACATCTGCATGCAGCATCAAACATGTTCAACCAGCACAGCTCAACAGCCACATTTACAGAACAATCTCATCTATGTTAGGTACAGTAAAAGTGATATTAATGTAGGATGTCAATTCACCCAACATGTTTAAAAGTTAAATTATGTGTTAGGAATACTAGTGTTGTTCTATGGGTTGCACAGAATAAAATAATAAATCAGTGATGGTTCATTTATTGATTGAACCATCGGTGGTAAACAAGTTTTTACAGTCACTGAGGCTGTTACTGCAGTAACTCAGTTAACTGTGGTACAGGCCTAGTATAATATTTCTATATAATATTCCTTTAGTACTTTCTTATAGTAATCTATAATACTTGTGTAGTAGACAGTAATACCTGTAATTTTACTGTAGTTCTTTTTCATAGAAGACAATTTCTGCTGATATAAGTCACTGTCCTGTTACAATGAAATCATTTTAAGGTGAGGAATGGAATCTATTTATTTGTGTTTTGCATTCAGTGTGCTTATTCAGATGAGCCTATTTAGTGGAGAGCTGTAACCATGTTGAGGCAAAAGGTAACAAATGTGAGCATGCTTTCTTCAGGCTTTTCCTCAAGGCATTTTCGTTCCAAAAAAACAGGTGAAAGAAAGGCACAGACAACCAAACTAGAAGAATCCATAATCCATATTCACACAACAGCAAACTTTCTCAGAATACAGAACGTGCAAGATGTAAGCAAGTCTTAGCAAAATACCAAGCAAACAAACAAGTATGTATAGAGGTGCTAATGAGTTCATTAAATAGTAGCAAGAGCAGAAGTGTAAGCAAGACTTTGTAACCCACCAAGGCAAACAAAGGAGTGCATACAGTCATGCTAATGAGTGCATTAAATAGGAGCAGGTGCAGATCATCATAAGCGGGCAGTGTAAGGGCAGAACTGGACCTTGAGTGAGCCAAACACGAGGCAATGATCCACCCTAGTCTGTATGACCCCGTCTAGAATGGGGTGGATGGATGATCCTAGGACAGAACCTTCATTTCAAGAGCTTTAAGAGATATATATCTCATATTAAAGCTATTTGCGTTTCCTTTAACTTCTTACAAAGGGAATTCATTCACAACCAAGACAGAACAAGAACTTTACAGTCTTAATAAAATGTTCCATAGATATTGCATTTCCATAAAAGACTAATCTCGACATCCCACACTGTAAAAATATCAGTTGTTTAACAGGTTATTCCACTGTATAATTCTAGCAGAATTTCACTGTCACTTTTCCATATTTCCAGTCACACATTGCATGTTGGGTATTTTACTCCACTGCTTATAGCTACAGCAGAGTGTGCACCTCTGTGTTGTTAATGAGACTGTAACTATATGGTGATGTTAGGTATAGTATTACCTTAGATGTTGTTACAGTATTGTAAATTAGCTTAAGTTAGAATAACGAAAGCAATTGTTAAGATTTCAAACAAGTTAGCATAAGATTAGCTCGATTTTTTAGATTTGTTTCCTGTGACTTTTTACAGCAGTTTTAACCACCTTAATCAGTGTCAGCATGTGCAACAGTTTCAGAGAAATGTTAATGTTTTGTCCATAAACTAGACATAAAAGAAAGATATATGCTTTTTAGACAAAACTGTAAAATTATGTAATGTTCAATATATGAAGTAAACAAATTCTTCTGTAAATACACAGAGTATGTACTGTAATTTAACAGAATTTAACATTTAATGAGTGATGGAATTTTCTGTTAGCTTTGCAGAAGATATACCAGTAAATGATTGTATATTTTCTGATTTGTTTATTTATTTATTTATTTATTTATTTATTTTTACAAATTTTTGTTTTATAGTGTAGAGCATATAACATTTTGAACTGGACTGGGCATGCTTATTAGTTTTCCTTAACATACAGAACAACAGCTTGTAGGACATTTAAAGTTAAATCCATAGAAAAAGAAAATGATCAGAACTAAGGTGAATCTTTAATGATAGTATCCAGTACTAAAGACAACACAGTGCTTCTCACAGTGCTTAGAAAACACAGCAGCACAGAAAGAACTCCAATTCTACATGCTGATACATTTAGCTTTGGAAAACGTGGTCATACACTTATCATAACTACGGGTGGCAGATGGTCATTTTAATAGTCATAGTCTCCGATGTAACAGTGGTGAGATGTTAGGTTTGATAGGGTTAAATACTGAGTGAAGATGAATTTGATTGAACTCAGCATCAGATTGCTACACATAAAACGAGATACATCACTAGTCGGCCACAGTTCTTGCCCAGAGTTGTAAACCAGGTAAAGCTTTATTTGAGATGATCCAAATTTCTCAAAGTATTTTCAAAGGTTCAGTATCTATTTGGCTGCCGCTTCCAGTTCAAAATCCAACGCTGAAGAAGGCAGCAGTGCTTCTAACTTTAATTTCATGAAGCGAACCGTCTAAAGCATGTCCAATAAATAATGTATACACCAGTAAGGCTGGGCTATGACCACAGCCAATTAGAATCACTAATGTGGAGGCAAGTGAGTGAGCAAGTAAACAATCAAGTGAACATTGATTAGCCGTATGTGTATATGCATCGCTGCTGATTTGAGGGATGGGGGGGTGGTTTAGAGGGGGGCATAGCCTTGTTTGCTGCAAATTTCACCACAATCCAGCACCAAAGGTTTAAGTTGGCCCCAGATTTGTGTTCTTGTTCATGTCTGACCCTGCGAGACAAGACAAGTAATGAAAAGCACCAAATGGCAACGCAATCAATGATGAATGACCATCATAAACTCGTTAGCTAAAAGTCAGTTTATGATGGGTATTGATCATTGATTGTGTTGCCATTTGGTGCTTTTTTTACTGTTTTGGTGTATTTGTGACACTGATATGAAAATAAAATACTATTGCACAATATCTGTAGCAGTTAGTCTCTTAATGATCTGGTTTCTTGGCACTGAAGGTCTCAAAGAAGATTATATACCATAGGATTCCACCAAGGACACTTAACATTCTAAATTACTAAATGGCCTGCTCTGAGTGAACAAATAAACTAAAAGGCACTTTCAGATCAGAGCTCCAGGCAATAATGTGGCCCAAATATTCTCAGTTGCACATTCTATATATATATAGCTCAAGTAACTGGGTTATTTCAGCATCCAAGGTTGGAGTAATAGGATTTTTCTTTGTCCCCTTAATTGTCTTTTTTTTCACAATTTAGCTGGACCTATTTTCCACTCATGTATTCCTCTTACATCTTCAAATAACAAGAGCATAGAATATACTAGCCTACTATGTCCACTCCTTTATGAGAATGAATGCAATGATTATATTGGATGGCGCAATATATAAGAGAAGAAAGGTACAGAATTGGCTGGGACCAGTAGGGTATTATAGTCTCTGTGTTTTAAAGATACAGTGACAAAATGCCACACTGTGTAATGGCAGAAACAAAAAATACATGCTTATTGTTTATAAGGACAATCCATCATTTTTGCACAACACCCATTTTCATCTCTTTTGTGGTCTTTCTTTGATGATTTTCATACCTTTCAAGTACTCTGTGTAGTCTTAGCCGTAGGATTGTAATTTTCAACCCATGCATTCCTTATAAGTCAGCCTGCAACTAAAATTTGCCATTCCCAAAGAACAAGCACACATAAAAATGTCCACACCTACCACAATGAAATAATACTTTACAACTAAGGATCTCTCAGTGCACAGCAAGGCATGCTTTCCAAGAGGATTTACAATGATGTTATTATCAGTGAAAACTATGGTGTATCATATCTCCTATGTTGTGCCTGCTTGTCTGTTTTCTCTAGTTGCTCCTTCCCTGCATCACTGCTGTGTGATTGTCTTACACTGGAAGGTTCTGCACTAGATCAGTTCTGTTGTTCTTTACCCTCCTCGTTTCTACAAAAGAAACAGATAAAAAAGAGACAGATCATCAGTGTGTCAGAGTATGCATGACAAAAAGCTGCTAGCACTGCTCATGATCATTTAGTCCTGCTACAAGAGAAGATGTGTAACATTGAGTGTCTTACAGAATGGTTTTTTAGACAAATTGTTTGACTGTTAGAAGCATTCACAAATTGCCTTCATCGGTTCTCTGTTTTAAAACACATTCAGCACTAATGCACAAATTGTCAAAATATGATGAATGGTGATTTGTTTGCTTTTATAAATGCCTTGAGAAATAAGGCCCATGCAAGTGGTCATTCTCCATTAATCTGTTTGTAAGATCTGCCTGCACTCTTAAAAATAAAGGTTCCCTAATGGTTCTTCATTGGATGGACAATTCTGGAAAACAAACATTGAGTTGGTAAAGAACCTTAACATTATGTGGAGGTTCTCTAAACTATGAAAAGGTTCTTTACACATACACACTCACACCTATTCACTGAAAAGTTCTTTAATGAACCAAAAGCAGTTCCTCTATAGAGCACTCTATAGAGCACAGCTCACACTGAGTTGTAAAACAGTTTCAGGGGTGATGGTGGATTCAAACAACAAATGGGTGGGGGTTGTGTTACATTGACTCAAATGACACAAGTCTTAAGTCTTGAGTGTGAGTCAAGTCACACAATGTTGATCTTTCTGTTTAAAATGCTAAGTTTCTGAGCTAGAACATGTCGTGGTACCCTTTTTGGCATGCTTAATTATAGTGTGGCTATATCCTCTTATATATTTTGCTTGAGTTCAACGAATTTATGCAAATTTCTACTAATCATCGATCAAGGTAATCCTTTTTAAAATCTTTTCTACACATTTCTAAGTAAAATGAATTTAAACTATCATGGCAAAAAGCCCCTTTTGCCCATTTTAGTCTAATCCCAAGTCATCAGTGAGGGTAAAAGTGTTATCAGCAAAGGACAATGTAGGACAAGTCAAAATGGGTCTGTCAGCTCTCTTACCTATTACAAAGAGCGGAGGGAGTGGATTGTTTATAGTTTCTGCAGACATGCTGGGAGTTGTATGAGGAATTGTGTGGCAGTAGGTGCCTGCCCTCATCTTTAATGACGAGGTAATAAAGTTCTGTCCGTCTCATTCAGAGGACACTGTGGGGCAATGTTTCCCTGAAGGCAGCAGTTAGTAAGGCTCGGCAGTGTGAAGCAGTCAAGCAGTGTAGGCCATCCCTCAGTTTGCACCTTGTTTAGAAGCAGGTGCTCAGGTTCATTCAGGGCCCTGGAGGCCACAGCTCAGAGGACTGAGGAGCTGTCCAAGTGCTATTTCTCCTCAAGTCTGAGCACTATGTTCTACAGGGTTCCTGCTAACAGAGCTGTTGATGTGAATACAGGGCCTGGTGACACATCAGCATAAATCCCATATGACCCATTAACAAAGACAGAAAATGGTTAATTATTTGGCTAAATTTTTAAATGGTTAATTTACTCTTCTTGCAAAGTGACACAAATATTGAATGATGTCAAAGAAAATGATCTAACAAAGCTGAACATCTGCAGATTTTTGTCATTAACTATCAGTTTGAGCATACAAACAAAGGCCTAATCAAATGCACTGAAGCTGCACTATGTAAGTACGTATTTTTTTGTTAAAATTGAAAACAGTAGCATTGCTGAGACAAGAGAGTTCAGAGTTTTTTGGATCATGTCATATGACCTTACATATCAACGTCACATGCACAGGCTAAAAAAGAAGGTTCAGCTCATTGTTTAGGTCTCAAATGCAATTATTATACTGATGAAGGTGTGATTATAATAGTATATCATTCGCTTCTCATTCCTAAAAGACACATCCTTCACCCAGTTTTGACTGAGTTCTCTTTGAATACCCTTTCAAAGATCTTGCAATCATCAGATTCATCCAAAGCAAAGCAATGCTACAAAATATTCTTCTGCACAGCGCACGCAATTAAATAATTCTACCAGAGAGGTCTCCAAATCACTAAAATGTACACAGTGTAGCTTTAAATGCTAAACTTAAATCTTAAACACATTGAGATTAGTGTACTCTGGTTTAGATCTCATTCACTCTTTGTTACTCTGACTGAACAGATGTTACACCAAATAAAATAAGCTTTTCATGATTTAAATTTTGGTCTGAATGTATGGCTGTGCTCATTGAGACACTGCCGTGCTGCAACTAACTGGTGTATTTGGTGAAGATGCAATTCCAGAGGTATTATTAACTTTGACACATTGATTCATTACATTTACCAACAAAAGACTTTGTTTTGCATTCATTGAGGAGCATGGTTTAATAAGTTAAGAAGTTCTTCCTAGACTTCTTCTTGAAGTGTAGATGCCATCATCTACACCAAAAGGCCTGCGAGAAGAAGCTACCAATTTATTGACGAATAGATAGACAGGTCAATACATGTTAAATGGAAGGTAGGTTGTGCAGTGCAAAAGCAATTCAACCATATACTTTCAGTTGAAAGTCATCAATCTTTAACTTACATTTTTCTGTGTGAAAAAAATATGTTGAGAACATTCTCCACATTTAATCGGCTTCAGCTTCTGCAACAGAAATGTGTCAAGCCTCAGGCTGTATTACAGAGCCAAGTCTGGCTGAGAATAAACTTTGAAATTGTACTGTGTGAGGAGGACTATGTCTTAATAATTGCCTTAAAAGATTTGGTTCTCAAAATGTATCTGGCAGCCTGTGACGGTTTCCATTTGATTTATTTGCCAGGATCTGTTTACACTATAATGACTGAAACAGAGCATGTTACAGTGGTACTTTTGGGAACTTTGTTAAGGTTTGTTTAACCATTATTTGCAGAGAAGGCACCGATCTGATACCAGGTGTTGGTATTTGGCCAATATCAACAGAAAATACTAGGTAAGATATTGGAAGAAAAAAAGAATGAATCCGATCTGATCCTTTAACAAATCTATCCTGAAATAGCCCCCACACACAGTGTGTAAGGTGATTTGCTAGCTGTGTATTTCTTCCTGTGGGGTAGTAGAGTGTTTGAGTAGTTTAAGAGTGATAGTCTCCTTTTGGAAGCTCATCTTAAGTCAAGCACCCTAGAATAGCTTGTTTTAGAGTTTAGTAGTTTAAAAAAATGTAATCACAACTTCACTCTGACTCATCATTAACTGACTTGCAACTTGACTCGCACTCACCATTAATTGACTCACAACTTGACTCGCACTCACCCTTAACTGACTAAAAATTTGACTCAGACTCACCATTAACTGACTCGCAACTCGACTCGAACTCAACCTTAACTGGCTCACAACTCGACTAGGATTTGCCCTTAACTGACTCACAACTTGACTCGGACTCTCCCTTAACTGACCTAAAACTTAACTAGGATTTGCCCTTAACTGACTCACAACTCGACTCAGACTCGCCCTTAACTGACTCGCAACTCGACCCAGACTCGCCCTTTACTGACTTGCACCTCAACTTGGACTCAACCTTAACTGACTCGCAACTCAACTTGGACTCAACCTTAACTGACTCACAACTTGACTCAGACTCACCCTTAACTGACTCACAACTTGACTGGAATAGCAATAGCTATTCTACTCTAGCTGAAGTTTTTTCTAACTTGCATACTTGCAATACTAACTTGTTTTGCCTCTTTAAACACCACATTCACTGCATTTAACCTTTCTGTCACTCAGACTGAAGGTTTTCTCTATAATGAAAGTCTCATTATTTGAAGTCATGTCAAACCTAATAGGTTTTTATACTAGGCTTTATTTTTGTACAATGCAATACTGGCAGATAGTAATGAGACTAAACTGAAATACTTCACCCAAGACTAAAAATTCGACTTGCAAAGCAGAGACTTAAGACTCAACTAAGATTCGTACAACACATGAACCTCTCTGAATAAAATACATTGCAAGACTTTAGAGACCCATAATGTAGAACAAAGTACTGATGCCCAAAAATGAGCAGCTGAATCAATTTGTTGTAAACTAAATTGTTAAGCACGTTTAAATATCAAGCCAATTAATAAGTTATTATGACATCCAGTCTTTATCTGAGAATTTCAATGAACACATATGTTCATTTAGATACATTTGTTCATGAATCATAATGTAGAAACATCTGAAAGTTTTAAAGCATTTGTTTTTTCATCTTCTTTCTCCTCCTGTGCCTACTTGTGGGGTGTTGTGGGGTGTTACAGTCAAAGCTTTCTGTCAACCCCTGGGCTCCTGCTGAGCAGCTTTTCCCCTGCGGTGCTTGAGTCATAGTTTGGAAAATCTCACTTGGTCCTCAGTGGTGAAAAACTCCTGCTGTCACAAACCTCTAATGTGTCAGAGAACAGTTAGGCACAGCTTGGCAGCCAGCTTTGCACTGCACCCATGTGAGATATAGCTTCTTCAAAATGGCCCTCCTTCACAACAGTTGGGAATTTGGCTCTACAGTAGGCTAAATTTAAACCTTAAATGCACTGGAATGAGTTCACTTTGGTTCTGCCTACGTGTTCTGATAAGGGAGAAAGATACAGGAAGACACAGGAAGAATTTTTCTGTCTTCTTCGATGATTTTCATTAGATATTAGAAAGATTATTTTCTGAGAAATGAAGGTGCCTAAGTGCTTATAGAACGTGTTTTGAGTCAGTAGGTTTACTCTTATTTTTGTAAGCACAGGGAAATGCATCAAAATTATTGCCACCTGTAAGTGACTAAGTGGTTCTTCTATGGTATCATTTAAGAATGTATTTGCAGTTTGTTCTCTGATTAAACTACATTGTCAATGTCCTCCAGCCTTATGTAATATAAGCCAAGCCTTCAAAACCAAAGAATGCTGATTTTGTATTTTCTGACTCTGTTAGCTACTGTTAATATGTCCAGAGAGACAGAGCTTTGTCTTGCTTAAGCCTGCAACATATGGAGACGACTAAAATTGCCTTTGTAAAAGATTAACAGACTGTGCAAGATTACAGGGCATGGCAGAGCTGGTAACATTGTACTCCTACGTCTGTGCATTTGGAGTGAATTTCTTACAATGAGCAGATTTAGCAGGGCTATAATTACCACAAATACCAGTCTTCTGACAGAGTAAACTGAGGCTGCCTGCTAACCGGCTATTTCCTTGACATAGGTCACTCAGTTAAAGAACATAATTGCTAGTCTAATTTAAGCACAACACAGATCTTTGTCCACATAGCCTGTTATGTTAACACTGCCTGAGTTTTCTGTCTGAGAGAAAAGGTGTTCACTCAATAAGCCTTTTGCACAGGAGTGAAACAATTATGATAATAAAATGCTACAGTGATGTGCAGAGTGTACTGATGGTGCTGGATAGGTTTAAGACAAAAAAGACAAGACAAAAATGCCTGCTGATTTAGGAATACTGAGTCTACCTCAACATCCCTGTCCTGAATTGTAGTGTATGAGCCCAACAAAGTGTGATGCTCTTGTTGGGTTCATATAATTAGGTCACAGATGGGTACTATTTTTCTTCAATCTACTGTCATTTTCTAACTTCTCTGAAAAAAGTCAGTTATTTCTGAAGTAATGTATGGTTCACCAAGCCACACTGACTTCTGAGAGATCTACAGTATTGACAGATAGGGCTATTTTTCTAATCTTTACTGTGATTAGGACTTAAACTGTGATTGTTCTCCATGAATTAAGGTCCGAGTGGCTACTTGCATAATACATCTTAAGGATTTACCTCAAGTTAAATGCCTAAGGCATCCTTTTAAAGCCTTAAATTTAAATTTACTTTTACGTATCTGTCAGAAACTGAAGCAGTGAAAGTTAAATATAGAGTACAATACTCAGTTTTCAGTAATGGATTTTTTTCACTTAAACATTTCCCTGGAGAGATGTTACACAGGTCACTTAAGGTAAAGGGGAACACTTAAGGCCAAAACTCATTTACCACAGGCCTGTTATTTTGGCCAAGAAGATCCACTTTTTCTGGTTTGAGGCTTGAAGGCTGAAAGGAGCGTGCCAGATGGTCAGTTAGTTGTCTTTGTCATGTTCACAGCACATGAGTGTTTAGTTGCTTTTGTTTGGTCTTACTCATCTACAGGCAGTACATAAGCTCCATGTTATTAGGTTACATTTCTTAAAACTTGTTAAGACAATGTTGTTGAGAATGCAGGCCATAAATAAAATTGATGTTGTTGCAATTTCAAAATTGCACTCTTTTAAATTGCATGAGATAAAACGATTAATCTTTCAGCCCTACTGACAGACTGCACTGTATCAAACACATTGCTGTATGGCGACTGTAACAATACATCAAATCATACACAGTAAAAAGTATTTTAATACCATTAAAAAGTTAAATGCATGTCAATAAACTGCACATATACTGTATTTTATCACTGCTAATTAAGATTACTTGTTAATTTACATAAAAAGAATGTATATTGACAAACATAAATGATCACCCTCATATCATAGATATTTGCATTTCTTTTAATGGTTGTTTCTGATATTATCATGGTAAAATATTGTATGTCACAATAACAACTACAGTTGAATTACAGTAAAATTACTGTAGTCACTGCACTTTTACAGATTTTACCATCATTGAGAAAACATACACATTTTATGTTAATTAACAGCTTTAACTGTGTACAGTATCAGCAAGTCTACTGGCTTTACTAAAACTAGGCAACATAAATACGTAACTGAAGCAGCATAGGCCCATTACCTCCACTGGCCAATTGCATTGTATTAATTTTCAGTTTTTCTCTATTTAATCATTAAATGCATAGATGTCTAAATTGCATTAATATCTGCAAACTAGGGTTAAAACCTAACTAGTGGCAAAGTTAGTTAAGGCTAGCTAACAAGCTCTTGGTCTAAGCAGATTTCTCTAAGGGACAAACGAAGGCCGTTTTTGAAATTTGCTGCTAAAATATTCCAAGCCTGATATTTTTTGCCATATGTATATTTTTCTCTGAATATCACTGGATGCCCTGAATTACAAGGTCGTTAAGGAGTCTTAGTATGCATATTAACATGTAAGCTAACATAGCTGCACATTGAACTGACATCATAAGCATAGCAAACCTCACTGAAATGCCCTATACAAACTAGTAAGCTCTGTCAAATGTGGTAGTTAAGTTGTCTTGGCAGTAGTGCAGTTTGAGCAGCTGGTGTTATTATATATTAGTGTTCAAGTTTTAATGGTAGACTTGCTTTCATGTGATGTCTTTTCAATGTACAGGAGGGTTAGCTCACTTGCAGTATGTAATTGTTGTTTTGCTAAAACAATTTCGTAGTTCAGAGGAATCACTAACACCTGGGGGGGGGGAAATGTAGGAAAAATGTATTGGGTTTAGAATATTTTTGCTTACTGCAGGCTGTGATCACAGTAATTATAAAAAACACCGTTCATTTTCCTTTCAGACAAAAACAGCTTAGACCTGGAGTTCTTTATATGTGCGTGACGCTGACCACAGAATGACAGCTTGCTAGCTTAACTAGGACAGCCTGTACCAACGTAAAATAAGCACGGCATACAGAGTCATTTCTCCAGTGTCTTTATTTTTCTTTTTTTCTTATCTGTTCTAACACTAAAATAGTGATTTGTTGTTTGAGGATAATATATGAAAAGTGACCCTATATGAGACTTGATCATAACTACTCTAGCAAATATGAGAGCCAGATGCAGGAGATTTGTAATTCTGCCCATATCTGCTGTCTGTCTCCTGGCATTTCTCCATGTCACAGTTGCTGGACCCATATAGTCACTGACCGTGGCATGGTCTCAGATTTTCAACTTAAGAGCATATTTCCCAGTGCTTGTTTAGAAAAAAAAACTGCCATTTGGTGTAATAGCTGGTAGATTAAAGTTATTTATAGCGTTGTATTATGAATAGTGGTGGCTGGTGAGGGGAGGAAGGGAGGCAGGTTGGCACAGAGCCATTTACTGATGAGCCTAAGCAAGTGATGTTCAGAGCTGCTGGCAGCTCATCTATGTTCACACCATCACGATGAAAAATATCAGAAGAGACAGTCTGAAATAATTAGTCATGCGATTTGACCTTTAATGCTTAGACAGAGCCAACAGATTCTAGATCTTTCTGTTTTAAAGTAATACACTTATTAAGTTATAAAACCATAAAATCATGTGGGGTTTTTTTTTGCATTCATCAAAGTTCACTCTTGAAAAAGACAGTTCTTTAGTAAAGACAGTGGTTCTATAACGAACCATGAACACTCAAAGAACCACTTGCATGAAATGGTTCTTCAGGTTTCTTCAGTTTGATGGATAATGTGTTGTGTGGGTTCTAGATAGAAACCTTTTAAAAAGGTTTATATATATAGCACCAAGAAGGTCCTGCTTTTGGTACGATGTCAAGCTTGTAATAATAGAAGAATACTTTTGGTGCTATATAGAGCCCTTTTCAAAAGGGTTCTATATAAAACCATATGCAGCACATTCTCTATCAATCTGAAGAACCATTTCACTATGCAAAGAACCCTTTAACATGTTCATGGTTCTATATAGAACTACTGTCTTTACTGAAGAACCACATTTTTAACCTGATGTTTCACATTTGTAGCCATATTGTGTGTTTGCAAGCTCTGCCATTAATGGTCTACTATTTAAATGTGGCCTTGGGGAGCACAGAGGCCACATTTAGATCACTTTACATCCAAATCAATCTCCTATCAGCTATTGGGTAGCTCGCAGTAGATTGATTTTCATCTGCTGTCCTGTCAATACAGTTTTATCTGACTCAGCCTCTTCTCTTCAATAGTCCATCCAGCCATCAGACTCTCATTAAAGTCATCTTATTACGAAAGATTTATGGTCATTTTGGGTAACTCATTATTTTACTGTTCCTCCTGCTGACACACAACAATCAATGAGTAACATGTAATGTGTTTATAATGTAAATGATCAGAAAATGGTCTGATGTACAGTGTTGAGGTTGATATACACTGAAACATGTATGGAGATGGCTTAATTAGAAGGAGAATAAAATTAAATATCTGAAAGTACCTCTCAGAAGACTGTCTTGTTGGGAGGAATTTGGTAAGCTACATGAGCCCACTTTGTTATCCAGGCTATTCTATACTGGAAAAAACTGTAAAAGAACAGTAAAAGGTGACACAGCATGAATGCCAGACAAAAAACATTAATTAACATAAAAAGTATGTTTCTTAATGATGGTAAAAATCTGTGAAATTGCAGACATTCTTTTTACTGTAATTCAACACTAGTTCAACTAGTTATAATAAACACAAATGTCTGTGAAACAATAATATTTCACAGATGTTTGTGTAAATTAACAGCAGCAATATGTTACAATACAGTGTAGGTATGGTGTATTTACATACATTTAACTTTTTTTCAAAAATGGTATTTTACAGTACTTTGACAGTGAAGAAAACTTTTTTGCAGTGTATCTGATATTAACTGGAAGTTAGTTTTTGTTGTCTGTTTGCTTGCTTGTTTATTTTGTTCTGGAATAAAAAAAATGGTTCCATCTGGGCTATCTGAGATAACTTGGGGAAATTACACAGATATGTTGTCCAATATGGGGTGGCACGGTGGCGCAGTGGGTAGTGCTGTTGCCTCACAGCAAGAAAGTCCTGAGTTCAATTGCCTGGGTCCTTTCTGTGTGGAGTTTGCAAGTTCTCCCTGTGTCTGTGTGGGCTTCCTCCCACAGTCCGAAGACATGCAGTCAGGTGAATTGGAAATGCTAAATTGGCCATAGGTGTGTGTCTGTGTCTGCCTCATGATTAACTGGTGACCTGTCCAGGGCGTTTTCTGCCTTCCACCCAGTGAGCGCTGGCTCCAGCTGCCCCGGCAACTCAGGAGGATAAGCGGCTTAGAAAACGTGTGTATTGTATTGAAATTTTTACAAATTACATTACCACACTTCCACTATTAAAACTACTCCAGCCTTTTAATTGCTGTTTACTGTGATTGGATATTTTGTATTTTCTTTCTTAATGAAGTACTGAAAATATTATTGGGTTTTTCCCTTGTGCTTTCTAGTTGGTGAATTTGTCTGGGCTTTAGAGAATAACACAGAAATAAAGTAATGAGTACTTTTTACCTGGAAGTAATCTGTAATCAGTAACATTTTTTGCGTAACTTGCCTAACACTAGTGGTGTGAGTGGAGAGTAAGGATACCAGAAAACTTAGTTTTAGAAACTAAGTTTTAGATAGTGAAAGTAACCGGAACTGCATCTTGACTGTATTTTTCTAGTGTTAAAAAGTTGCATATAACTTCATAGGAACAGTTTTGTTAAGATATTCTTTCACCCTAAGACCTGTAGACTGGGAATCCAGCAACTGCTCAGTGGCTTTAATTATAAATGAGTTTAGAGTGGATGCTCTTAAGCACAGGGAAACCCACTGAAATTATGATAGGTGGTAATCAAATACATGATACAGATGTGGCAGATAGAGATTAGGTTGAAAAATGCTGGACTATTCCTTGACCCTCAACTAACCTACACACTATCAGCCTATATTAAATCTTTTAATCAATAAGATGGTGTTGGGAGCTCTTAAGCGTGACTACTGTAGGTGTGTAATCATGGCAGTGTGAGGAGGTGATGACCTCCCTGTTAGAGATGCTGGTGATGAAATTTACATTGAGGGTCTAATGACTGTGGGTGTGTGTGATCTTTCATATGTCTGTGATCATCCAAGTGCTGCATCGTTTCACAAGCCACATCATATTGAAAAATCAAACTGTGAAAATCCCATTATGTGTTACAGGAAAATATTGCTCCTTTATAAACAGCAGCTATGTACCGGTTACCACCATTTGCCATCGTGTGGCTGTACTGCAAGCATTACAGCACATGAATCATTCTTTTAATATTCTTAGGACACCAAATCTGAAAGCAACAGAATTTGATTACAATCATGAGAGCAAAGCTGTGACTGGAAGCCATATCAGTAATTCCAGCTGAACTGAGGACCGCCCAGCTGTAGACCTCAGATACTGTACCGAAAAGCTTATACAGGCAGATAAGTGAGGATATACGGCTATTCTGCAGAACATTACAAAGCTCAGAGTGAGGACACACAGATAGCGATCATTTTCATTTGTGATTCCGTTGTCTATAGCAGAGGCAGAAAGACAAGACTAAACTTAGACTCAAGTAAAAAGTATTATTTTTTCAATTAAATATTGTACTGGAAAACTATACTTCTGCAAGTTCTTGCAGTGGAGCTTCGTAGTACATTCATCTTTCATTACAGGAACTGAAGTTTGTAAGGCTCTATTCTTCTCTTTTTTGGATCTTTTTGTTTGATATAAAGACTGCTAAAGCCTGAAAGTCAGTTGTGGGAACAACAACAATGTATCCCAGGTGCTATCATCAGCAAAATAAAATGAAATCAAATACAAAAATGAATTAGTAACTCAGTGTGAGTGAATATAGAGGAACTAGATAAACAGAAGATCACTTTCCTCACAGATATACTTGAGAAGTAGTAAATATATATATATATATATATATAATATATATATAATATATATATATATATATACATATATATATATATATCTATATATGCAAAACATTGTATGTACACTCACTGTCCATTTCATCACCTCCAGTTATATGTAAATGCACTTTGTAGTCCTACAGTTATAGACTGTAGTCTATCTGTTCCTCTGCATACACTGTTAGCTCCCTGTGGCGCGCGCCTGCCCCCCCAGGCCCCGATGGCGGCTGCGAGAGCCTGCCGGAAGGCGTGGCCTGAACATCGAGCGGCAACGAATTCAGGCGAGGACGGCGGGGAGAGACCCGCGAGTGGGTGGGGGACGGAGCGCAAAGCCCGAGCTCCGATGGACGCTGGCCACGAGAGGCACGAGAGCTCCGCCGCCCGGGCCCCGCCCCCTGTTCTGCAGCGAGGCCGCTTCACTACACCTCACGTTCGACCCGGGTAGCCGAGCTGCGAGCTGGGGGCGGTGACGAGGAGGCGGAGCAGCGAGCTTTCGTTCCCTCCCGGCTCGGGTGCTTTTTAAAAAGAGCTGAGAGGGAGCAGAGAGAGAGAGAGAGAGGGAGGAGCAGCAACAACAGACTGAGGACAGAGCTGAAAAGCTTACTTTAAAAAGGACTGAAAAAGTCTAGCTTAAGCCACTGAAAAGTTGCCAGCCTAGCTTTGATTATTTGGTTTTGTTTGCTTTGTATTTATTTGGTGTGCGAATAAAATATGGCTGCTGCAAACGCTTCTCCTGCCTCCAGCGTCCTCCTTGTGTCCGGGGTAGCGCATGACGTGCTACACCCCCTTTTACTCTGTTCTTCAGTGGTCAGGACCCCCACAGAGCATTATTTATTTGGATAGCGGATCATTCTCAGCACTGCAGAGACACTGACGTGGTTGGGGTGTTTTAGAGTGTTGTGCTAGTATGAGTGGATCAGATACAGCAGTGGTGCTGGAGTAAACACTGTGTCCACTCACTGTCCATTCTATTAGGCACACCTACCTTTTTGGTCCACACACAAACACACCACCAGTACGACAGTGTCACTGCACTGCTGAGAATGACCCACCACCTAAATAGTACTTGCTCTGTGGTGGTCCTGACAATTGAAGAACAGGGTGAAAGTGAAATTTAAATATATGTTATGTGTTAACATGTTAAATTTGAATGTTATTTACATGACATCTATGAATCTGCATTAAAAACCTTTAAAAAATGAACTGTTTTGAATTAATGTGAGGAATAGGAACTTCTCTCGTTATTACTTTGGGAGGTTTAGTTAACGCTGTGTTAAAACTAATGCTGCCATGTGGAGGCTGTACTTTAAGCTGGCTCACTAAAGCTACAAAAAAAGGTTTTCAGGGTGAGTCTTGAGAAATAGCAGTCTGATTACTGTCAAAATTCTCAGATGACAATGCTATGGGACTAAGAGAAGACAACCAAAAGAACATTGAATTTTTATGTAATGTATGATATCCATGTTACATTTCATCTCACATTAGTTTGTGCCCCTCTCTTCCCTACATGTAACAGAGTAAATGTAGTCACTATCCACTTTTAATTGACACTCAAAATCTGTCTTTCTTTGTAAGCTTCTTTCCGGGTTTGTGTATAGGAAGGATACACCCATGTAGGTTACTGTGTTCTTTGCTGTCCTCAGAGCAGTCCTCTAATTTATGTGTCTTTCTCCTTCACTGCTCAGCGCATTACTACTCGCCCTACATGCATGATGGACCTAGCCGCTGTAAATCTCAAACGCATCCACTTTCAGGACACATCTACAGCCTTCTTCTCTCTTCTCCTTTTCTCTCCTTTCTGTGCACTAACATCGAGTGCTTTATTGCCAACTACATGCTTGTACAACACCTCAGTCTTCTATGGCTCTGCATGCAGGGAGGTCTGATTGAACCAGCTGTGCACAGCGGGAAACCGAAATAAGAGACATACTTGAGTAAATGTGATGTTACAAATTCGATAATATGGCCAAAGCAAATGCATTTAAACAGATAACAAAATAACAGTCATTTATAGTGAAAATACAGAAAATACTAACATTAGAAAGCTTCTCGGTAGTGTTTCAAACAGCACTTATGCTGTTAACCATTAAGAGAATCTCTGTCTGCTGACGGTCAAGACACTGATCAAGGAATTTTGAGCATGCATAGCAATACAAAACTACCTATTGAGCATGATATTTCTACCAATATAAAACTAATTCCTGAGCATATATAGCAATCTAAACCTGCATACTAAGCCTGTCTTGCAATATAAGCGTGTAAATCAATACAAAATGAATTACTGTGCAGGAATGTCTACCATTACAAGTAATAACTGTGCATTCTACAAATATAAAAATACCTACTCAGCCTGTCAACCAATGGTTTAAACCTTAACTTACTACAGATAAACACTTAAAAATAACATTTATAGTTTGTCTGAGTATGCTTGTGCTTATGTGTATGAGTTTATACATTAGCTCACAGTAGCAGGTCCAAAACACTACAGGCCCAACGGTAATTCTCCTGACTCTCCCAATTGCCCACTCTGGCACTGCTGTCCATTAACATTTGCAGAAAAAGTTAATTTTAAAAATTGATTGCTGTAGAGGTTGGATTTGTTTCTTTTCAATCAGCAAAATGTGTAATTTGGCCAGTTTGTGTCCAAACTTTGGCATACAACTGTATATCTGGTAATATAAAACTACTAATTTAGTATGTCTAGTAATATAAACATGTCCAGTAATATAAAACGGTATGCTGAGCATGTGTAGTAATGTAAATGTGTATACCAGTGTAAAACTTATTAAGCATGTCTACCAATTGTTGAACATGTCCATCAATATAAGCATGTTTAACAACATAAAACTACGTATTGGGCATGTCTACCAATATAAACATGTCTACCATTTTAAAACTACTTACTAAAGGTCCTTAAATGTGGAATAAATTTCTTTCGTCTTCTGAATTCTACAACAAATGTCTGAAATACACCTAAATTACTGCCCATCTGTAGATGGTAATTGAAATTTGAATAATCCTTCTAACCCTCTCATTGTTAGATGGAAGGATCTTCTTCAGTGTAAACAAAAAACAATGGTGCACTTTTTACATAATCTCAATAAAGGTTGTATAAGATGTGCAGGCTCACTTTAGTGTATGTTGAAGTGGCTATGGCCCATTTGGCACCATCGTTGACCTTCCTGAGACCTGCAGTGTTTCAAAATGCAGTGTTTGACAGAAAACATGATTTGCATCAAATATGTCTAAAATGAACAGAAAGGGTACACTATGAGTACATTGTAAAAACAACACTGCCTCTTTTCAATTCAAAACACCTCCCTACAAGTAGTTTGGTGAAAAAAAACTTCACTTTTTGCATTTTGATTAGCCACCTTCCAATGAAAAGTGACACAGAATGAGAAATTCTGGATGGGTCCTGGGGCCCTGAGAAGGTTTTATAGGATTTATTGTTGTGCACAACCCCATGACTCATTGTTGGTTGTCCTCTCTTCCCTGACATCATATTATGTTCTAGGATCACCTAAATGGATGCAGAGAGAGAGAGAAGTCTAAATCATTGAACAGCCCACCCAGTTCAGCTGATGCAATGGGACAGAGGGAGCACGCCTGCATAAACACAGAGGAAGCCATGTGGGTTTCATTCCTCTCCTCCAAATCAGCTGAAAGAACAAGAGCAGAAACGAGTGCCTGACACTTAAAGAAATCAGAAGAGGCTGCGAGGGAACACTTAATCTCCTAAAGTCCCTGAGTCCATGTGGAATAAGCTAGAACATCTCTCTTTTGTTGAGTGTGAGTCGGGGAGATTTAGCAAGTGACATTACAAGACATTGTTAAAGGAAAGGAAACACAAGGCATGGAAGCGAGTACTCTAGCCAAGTCTGATCAAAAGTCATGGCAGAAGATTAGACTTGCTGAGTAACGCTGCAGCCAATCTCAACAGACAGCAGTGACTTTATGAAGAATAGTCTCTCAAACATTTATTCTTTCTTTAGAAACCATTGAAACACAATGACCAAGGAACACAGTGTCAGATCAATGTTAGATCATTGTTTGTTTGTTTGCTATTTTGTTTGTTTGTTTTACATTATGGGGCCAATCATGGTTTTGTCAGTTATGATTCAAAAGTTGTATGCAGTTGTAGATATACATATAAAGCTGCACATTTGCATAGATATTCATACCACCATTCAAAAGTTTAATATCACTAGTCATATTAATGTGTAATGTTCATTAAACATATATATATATATATGTAAGAGCAGAAAGGCACATATAAAGCACTAAACTTGTGGGGGACGGCACCACTAGCCCCAGACTTCACCCCTTCACAGTGACCACCAACCCATGCTAACTAAACTCACTCCCTGAGGAAGAACAATATAATAAACAGATACTTTATACCTTCAACTAACGAACAACAACATAAACAACATTTAAGACCCTTTTCTGGAGGACACATGCTGCCCATGAGCCTCCTGGCAGGGCCATCAGCATCGCCACACCTCACAAGCGTCCAGAAGCCAGCGCCAGGCAGTAGCAGGCCGTGACAATATAAATGAATGCATACTGTAGCTATCAAAACATATAAAGCATATCTCTGCAATGAAAATACCAGTATAATATAAATAAATAAATGTCAGAGAACATGAGGAGGACGGAAGTGATAAGGAGATAACCAGGTCAAACATGACAAATACAATAAAAAGTGTTTAATTCTTACAGAACTGTATGTTATTAATATGTTCCTTAAACTTAAAAAAATGTATGCCTTTTTTTTTAAACTATTCACTCTTTAGGGAACCAATACTGATTATTCTTTAGCTCTAACAAACATTTTCTGGCTCTTTTTTAAGGATCTGTCTTGACTGACTAGATGCAAACAAATTAATATTTGGCTAAGACAGTTAAAGGATGATAATTAAGTAGGAGAGCCTTCTCAGTGAAGGCACTCTGAAAATGTCTGCTTTAACCAAACAGTCTGCTGGATGGCTGCATTACAGGCACAAGCTCTGTTACCATGGAAATAGTCCTAGTAGTACAGCAATTAACTTTATAATCCATGTGCCTATTTTTGCCACTGACCAGCACTAATTGGTCTGTACATGTTCTGTATATTTGCAGTGTGTTTGGATCAGCGTGATCTATATTAGGCAGGGTTGTGGTTAAGCTAGATAACAAACATTCCCTCTTTCATTTATGAAAAATGCTCCAGTGGGAATTGTTTTGTGATTGACATTCAAATGAGAAAGACATATAAGGGTTTCTGCTAATGGGAGAAATTTGTTGCAGAGCTGTCTTTACAACATGCTCTGCACATGTCTGACAGAAAACTGAGTTTTGCCAGAGACAATGGATCATAATCTCATCTGTGCAGAAACAACCAAACAAAAATGGCTAAATTATCAAAGATTCAAATAGTAGCCAGAAGAATGCAAACCGACTTTTTCCGGCATTACATTCCTACTTTACATGTTCCAGTTTTTTACAGTTTGCTTTGTGTGTGTCATATACAGCATATAATTGGCTACATCCCTTACTGGCTGGTTTCCAAGGCAACCAGTACCTCAACTGTCCCACCTGAGTGCAATTTTGCAGCACAGTGGCATCATATGTAGCCCTGTTATTACTCTTTTGGGCTCTTTAAAATACCTCGCTGGTTTTCTATTCTCTGCACTTACATACTGTGTGCATTGTGTCATTTTCTGAGTTGAGTGCACTCATGCAGTTTCAGAGATTGAAAAGCAGCCCACCGCTGTACATGCCAAAATGCACTTTGTAAATTCTACGTTGGCTTATATTCAAAGGTGACTGGTTCCCAACTGATAATTGCCTAGCGACTGCCAAAACACTCACTGTTTTACCTCCCACACTAAATGAGACTGTAGATATGGTATGTGTGTGAAGTTATTTGAGTAAAACACATTATACAGAGCCCTCCCTCTTAATAAACAGAGATACGCTATAGTACACACTACACGTACAGGTCCTTCCAAAAGTTGTGGTATAGTAAAGCCAAAACTATTGTTTGTGCTGTATGTTCCACCCTGAGCAAGACCAATAAAGCAACATTTCAGAATAATATATTTATTTCTGGACACATGAGGTCTATTGTTTTGGAATAATTGCATATTTTCCGTTTAGTCCCTCATTTTCAGTGGAGCACACTGGAGCACAGGAACTCAAAATAAAATGAACTTGCATAAACATTTCTGCTGGTTACATATCTCTTGCACACAGCTGCATAATTTTGAACATTGACATTACCAAACTATTGTCTTTATTGTATACTTTTGGAGTCGAAGTGCATTAAAAGAACACAAAATGTATCTATTATAGAATAATAAGTGATTTAGATACCCTAAAAACTACAGGTCAGAAACTATTGGAATCAGTCTGGAATATAAAATCTCTGCAGAAAGACAGTGAGTTTAATGGGCAGTTAAACCACACACACACACACACATCTTCTAAATCAGTCCATCGCAGGGCAGGCGGTTAAATCAAAAGAATAGAATTCAGAAAAGATTCACAGAACAGGGTCTGAAAAAATAGCAACTTGGAGTAGCTTGTAAAAAGGAATAAAAGACAATGCTGTATATTATGGTAGGTAGTGTCTAAACCTAAAAGAAACAACTGAAGGAAAAAATCAATATAAATCCCAACAAGCAAAGAACAGAGGCAGCCTACTCTATCGGCTTTTGGATATTATAAAAAGCTGCACTCCAGTGTGTGTCCCCGATTTCCTCAGCATCAAAACAGAATGACAAATATACGTTGTAAAAGATGAGATATCAAATATTCACATGATCAAAAGATTTAAATGTTGAGAGATAAGAAAACTTTGAAAAAATTGAATCATACTAACTTATCTGTGAAACATGGTGGAGGTAGTGCCATGGCTTAAGAATGCATAGCTCTTTCTTGAACTGGTTCATTCATTATTATTGGTGATTTAATAAAAGAAAGTCACAGCATGCTGACTTTATATGCAAGCATATTTTTGTCTATTTATTAAAAATGACTCAGGTCTAACATGACTCATGACTCAGTGAGCTAAAAGAAAAGCTACAGAATGCTACACAGAAAAGTATTAGCAAGATGTGTGAGGTCAGTAGGTAGCTCAAATGAATGTAAGGCATTTAATACTAAATATTAATTTCATACCTTTGTATTTTTCCTTAAAAAGTATGTATACTTTTCTTTCTTATGCTTACAGATTGGATTGTTTTTTCTTATCAGCTTTCCCTCAAAACCAGCTGCTTTCCATTCGGTACCATATGCTCAGTCTTATTCGGATGCAAAAATTGTCTCTTGTCAAGTTACATAATCCTGAATCCCTTTGATTTAAGGTTAGCGTTCCAGTCGGTTTTGGATGATTTAAATGTGGTTTCCGTCTGCTTCGTCTGCAGAGTGAAGCGAGAGAGAGAGAACAGAGGTCAGTCTTTATTCCCTCTCTCATGCCATCCCTGGGGTTAGTGTGGCCTAAGCCGTTTAATCTCCCAAAATAACCCCTCTCTTTATCTCCGTTTTCTCCTCCTGCAGATTTATTCTTCTGTCTTTAATTGACTGGCGAGAAGTTTCGTGGCTGTGTTCCTGTTTGTGGTGCAGATAGAAGGAAGCCTCTCCCCTGAGATAATAAGCTAGGTAATTAACTGCACCGAGCCATGCATGCACACACGCTAAACTGCAGTACTAATGACACACAGGACGCTGAAAAATCAAATCCTGTTTAGCAGATTTGGGATGAAAAAAAAAGAATTATTATCACAGTTTGTGTAAAAGTGAACGGTTGCCTGAATTAAAAACCTGCTCCTTCTGTCTCATTAGTATGATGAGAAATGAAAGTGTTTTCCCCGTAAAAACCCCTGCCATGGTCAGTCTCATCTGCATGAATTTACTTTTAACCTCACTGCTCCTTTGTTATGCTCAATTATAGATCTGTTATTTGCAATAGGCTGTGCTAGTTTTGCAAAATCGTGCTTTTTTTCCTGTCCACAGTCAAATGCAGCTGATTCCGTTTTAATGAGGCTGGGCTGAGTATGTGTGGAAATCTCACGACAGCCATAAGGCCAGCACAATGACCTCTTTCAGAGGGCGCTCTGGTTAAGTATTCCTCTTTTACTTTCCTCATTAACTCTTCCTCGCTACTGCCAGCCCTGCACTGCAGCTGTCACTTGATGAGAGATCCCAGTGCAAAAGCAAGAAGGAGGAAGTAAGTGAGAGATGTAAGGGAAAACATTTCAGGCCCTTTTCAACTTCTGTCTTACAGGGGTCATCTTCACTGTTCTTCTACCTGAAATTATCTACTTTTATCTCCGTCTGCATCGTTCTCTTTGTCCTTGCTTTAACTCCACGTTGTCTTCAGATTAGAGCACTATTCTCACATCAGGTGGTGGTAATGGCTATACTTACTTACTTAAAATGTTTTTTTTTAGTTAAACAGTGATGAACAAGGAAAAAGGACCTAAGTGTATTTTCCATATTGGAGTTGTTGAGTCTCTAAACTGGCAGTTAAATGCCACATCTGCCACTCTTAGCAAAAAGGGGTCAATATAGTACCAAAAAAGGGTTCTGTAATTTGTAACAACAGTGGAACACTTTTTTGTGCTAGTTAGAACCCTGTTAAAAAGTTTTTTTAAAGCATTATATATAACAAATTCTCCATAGTACCTTTAGCTTCCCTAAGGAACCATGTTTTCTTAACTTTGGTTCAAATCAATATTACTTTTTTAAGTTATGGAGGCAGTGAACCGTTTCACGATCAGCATTTAATTGGAAATTTTTCTGCATTTCTGCATAATTGTGTGGTTGAGATGTAAACAAAGTCCTTCAGGGTGGTTTGATGTGAAATGTTGCATTGTAGAGAAACTTACCAACTGATTTATTTACAGTGGTGGTGAAAGGAGCCGGCGTCACAGTATCCACAACACAAAGAACCATTTAACTTACTATCCAAAATGACCAGTGATCCTACATGTATTATGTTTTTAATGAAATGTTGATAATGGTAAAGTAATGATACATTTGAAGTTTTCTTTAGGGACTATTTTCACATAACATCCTGCATGTACCCCTCCATCATAAACAGATTTCACAAATATGTGTTAGGTTAAAACTTTATCGCATACTTATCATTAAACAATGTTTTAGGCATCAGGAAATGTATCAATAACCATTTCATGGTATAACTTTATGTGAGGGAGCTTATAGTCCCAATATTTGCACTGTGAACAATTCAAAACTTGCAGAGTCAAAATTGTTCACTGTGAACAATTCTGACTCTGCAAGTTTCTCCAGAATGGAGCATTTCACATCAAACCACTCCGAATATCTTTGTTAATATCTTATCTTATTATTTCATCATACAGAAAATTGGTGGAAATCCCCTTTTACAGGGCTGGCAGTGGGTGTACAATACTAAGTCAAAGAAGCTCAAAGAATGTTAGGCTCAAGTGCACTATTGTGTGTACCTGTATAAACACGTTTCCTTGTGCAACATTTCAGCAACTATTAATGTTTTTCTTTTCAGAACATATGGAACTTGGTGTACATGTTCTGTTTAATATTATGTGTTTTTTTCATTTATGATCAGAAATGTGCCTAGTAAAAATGGCAGAGACTAACCATAACCATAACCACATACCATAAGAATGTTTTTATTTATGCATAGTGGAAAATGACTTACTAGCCATAGTTTACAATGCTACTAAAGAAGTTATGTAAAGTCATTTTGCATACTGAAGCACTTGAGGATGATGCAGTCATAATTAATTTAATATGATGAATATAGTTTTAAAAAACCACAGTCAGTGAAATACTGTTACTACTATGAATACTAATACACATCAGCTATTCACTGTAATGTTTTTCATGTTGTTTTTGTTCCATTTTAATACATTATTACAGCATTTGCTTAATTATATCATCAAATTAATAATATGTTGATTCCTTGATTAATAATACACTTAACTTCTAAAGCAACATTTTAAAAAAATTACGTTTAATTAAGAGTAACCTGTAAGCCCACATCTACATTTTGGAAAGCAGCTCCAGTTCATTTCCCTGGTGGGTAAAATTAATACTGATGTGCCCTCCCTGGACTGGAGTCTGATCAGCAGGCTATCTCACTTTCACAGACCCCCCACAGTCTTTACACTACTTTGCAAAAGCAATTTTGAAAGTTTTTTAGGTTGACGAATATGACAACCTGTTGTCTCATTTTCACCAGTTCAGTGTGGGACCAATAACCAATCCAGCAGGTCAGTGGTCAGCAGAGAAGTAACTAGTTACATTTACTCAGTTACACACTCCCATAATTTTTTAATGGATTTTCCTGTGAATTTCCTAACGATAATACTTTTATTTCTTTTATTTCTACTCAAGTACATTTGTCACATTTTATCTAATTCCTTTACTGTGTTTCATTTGAATATGTTAGGTTGGTGACAGCAACCGTGGATGGCTGTGGCATCAACTGAACTCAAAATGTCCCCATGAAAGGGCCAAAGCTTAGGCAGTTACACTACTCCAGAACCTCTGAAATACTTTTTTGACCTGCTACCAGAGAGTCTCGAATCTCTGGGATGTAAGATGTCTTTAGTAGGGAATTTTAGTTTGGGCTTGTTAATTGCTTCAGACATTGCATTGTAAAAACTAAACCCCTGCTAAAACCCTTCAAATAGGGAGTCTTTTATTATAGAAAAACCGTTGGCCTGAAGGACAGAACTGAAGCACTGCACATAGAAAATGCAATGTTTAACCCTTTAAATGGCCTGGACCTGCTGATGGGCCCAAAGCTTTATTACACAATTCTATTACACAGAATAGCTCAGCCAGTTTGCATTGAAGTCCTTGCAGGCACTGAATAACGAGCCTTAGTATGTAACAATCCCGGGGATAAAAGGAAAGAGGCAAAACAACTAGAAACAACTGGTTAGTCTGTAGTTTGGAAAGCAAAATTGCTAGGTAGCTAGCATGATAGCTAATCCATTTGAAGTTTTGATAAGTTTTAAAGGAACATGGTCTGTAACTTGACAAAACTAGATTAGTTGACAATTCAGTTCAATTAGCAGTTGTGCTAGGTAGCATATGTGTGACCCAAACTACTTACTAGCCAACTGTTTCAAGTTGTTTTGCTTCTTTCCTTTAAACACCACATTTACTGCATGTAGTGCTTCATTCTGTCCATCATAGGAAGGAATTCTGTGATGACAGGCTCATCATTTGAAGCCGTATTGAACTTGATGCCACTGCGAGCTGTGAGAGAACAGCACTGCAGTAATGACTGTGCATGACTGTAGCAAAACTGACAGGTAAAGGTGCACAAGTAAGGTTGGAACCAAAGAGTTTTTTCAGTTACCACATTATGGTTGGTGGTCCTGATTTAATCAGTTTTGTTTGTGTTTTTTTCCCAGGCTTAATACTTAAGTCTCAAGTCTCAACTTGGACTTATCTTTAACTGACTTGTAACTCGACTCAGACTTGAGAATTAAGACTCATGAAACTTTAGCATGAGAAAAAAAAGGACTCCAAATCACTGACTCAAGTCCCCATCTCCACCTCTGGTGGTCTAGCATTCATTGAAATGACAACATTGGTCCCACATTTTTTTGGACAATTGGACAATATATACAGATGGGGTGATACAGACTTAAGGGCAGAATTAATATTAGAGTTAGGATTAGGATTAGATTTAGCTATTGGGTTGAGGTTCGGTTGGGGTTAGAGTAAGTGTTAAGTTTAAGGATAAGGAAAGGTCAATTTAGTACATAATTAGCTGAATTTTCTTTTCTTAATCATAAGTTAAAGACAAAGACAAGTCTAATCTCAACTATTTTTGTTTCTGCTCTTTTTGATTGTTCAGAGCTGAGCTTGTTCTTCAGCAGTCCCCCTGAGCCTTTATCTGTTTTTATGGCAATATGTTCACAAAATACTGTGTGGATGAGCGTCTGGTGCTGGGTGAGTGAATGGCATTTGGCATTTAAAGCAGACTCACAGGATTGTACCATTTCTCTGGGTCTTTGAGCTGAACAATGAAGAACTACTACTGGAGAATTCTCTTCAGAAAGCTGTCACTCCCTCTTCTAAAGCTGTGATGGAGCTTAGCTCTGCTCACTGACCTTTGAAGCCCCTTCTAGTCACTTTGGATCATTCTAGAAACACCAACAGAAATCCAATAGATTGAATTGGGCTTCTGGTCTGGACCACTGGGCATGCATGGCATATTTGCCCACCTGTTCCACTAACACACTTTGTAGCTCCAGCACACTAGAAGGAGCAGCTTCCCTCTTTAGCAAACATTTGATTAATCCACCAGTGGCTAAGTATGAACAGCAAGTGAAAGCCTTCGTGTCTCCAGGTAGAATCTTAAGCTGCCTGAAAATGTTATTGTCCAC
Organism: Colossoma macropomum; assembly: GCF_904425465.1. Classification (NCBI taxonomy): domain Eukaryota; kingdom Metazoa; phylum Chordata; class Actinopteri; order Characiformes; family Serrasalmidae; genus Colossoma; species Colossoma macropomum. The sequence goes on from NW_023494786.1 coordinate 18,769,270, forward strand.
TGCCCATGCTTCTGGTTAAGTGCGTCTAAGGCTTAAGAGTACATGCATGATTTCTGAAGGGAAAGAAGAAAGTTTTTGACCAGTACGACCTTAAAGGGCCCACATCACTTTTTTCAAATAAAAGAGCTTGAAATAGTTTGTACACATTCACGTTTCATAATGTACCATTCACTCCCTTGTTACACAATCCATATGTGGAAAATAAGCAGCTAGAACAGCCCATTTTGTATTCATTGTTTTTGTGATGTCACAAAACGAACATATTTACATAAATCTGCCTATTCAGTCTCTAGCAGCCCATTCATTCATACTGAAGTTAGAACATTGTTTAAGTCTCGACACAAGGCACAGTGACAAAAACAGTCGGTTTAATTTTACGGGATAAAGAGAGGTTAGAAAACGGTCATTTAAACATAAACTACAAATGACAAAAAAGTGGAAAAACAAAAAAAAAATGTAGAACTGGGCATTTTATAAATAAATGTTCCCGAAATTGTTACTGGCTTGAACATGTAGTACTAGGGAAAACATGTAATTGGTGTAAGACCTTTACATTATGTGGAGCTTCTCTAATCTTTGAAAATGTTTTTCACTCTCGTTCACAGAAATGATTCTTTAAACATCCATCTATTGCAAGGTTCTTTGGGTAACCAAAATGAAATACTCAAAAGAACCCTTTAAAGCCCCTTTATTTTTAAGATTTTACTGTTAAAAATTAATATATGAATGACATTTATTTGCTGTATGAAAAAAGACAAATTGAAAGAATCAACATTCAATATTGTCACAGAGCAGCTGCTACAATCTAGCTCCCCCATTTCAAAATATATGTAGTTTAGTTTTCATTAGAAGCAGAAAAACCTGTCTGCATATCAACACAGTTTTTTATTTCTTGTGTTTGGCATACGACGTCTGTTTGCTTCAGTTATTCTGTTACAGCTGGTATAACATCCATTGATCCATTAAGACAGCAGTGTAATTCTGTCAGAACTGAACAGAGTAGAATATTTGTGTTTTGTTCATCAAATTTCATATCAGTAAAAACAGGGTGTTTGTTCTTTCCAGCTGTGTGTATCTCATTGATCAGTCTTGTATATAATTAAAGGGCCCATATTCTACAGTTTCTGTATTTTGCTTTTCCCCTGCACTCTATTTATACGATTTGTGTGGATTTATGTATCAAAACTTTTAGAATCCAAAAGAAAAGCAGACCAGCCTGAAATGTGCAGTAATACCACTCCTTATCACTTCAGCTGAGTGGGTGGAGTAAAATGCTTTAAGTATCATATCATTAATGCTGAGACAAAACCTTAACTTTCTCCATTTTTGTCACTTTTCTTTTCTTTTCTTTGACTGCCATTAAGTATATCTTAAAGTTGTAGAATTAATGGGTCAATCAGGAGGCACGACCATGTGGAGCAACGAGTGTGGCGCAACAGTGAGAACCACTTAAAAACTGTAAACAGTTGGTCATGTTAACATAAAGCTGCGTATATGTGTTGATGGTGGTATTCTGTGCTGGACTGTGAGGCTGGTTAGTGGAGTTGGGGGGCTACTGTCATGTGGAAATGTGTGACTGTTTATGACCTGCGTGCTTTCCAGCCATGTCAGACAGTGCTGAGCAGCAGGTTTTCCCTGATGCGTGTAAATGAAAATGAAAGACTAATTTGAGGTGCTGTTCCCTGTGACTATGTTTTCTATGCTGCCACCACAATCCATTACTTCCCATTCCCAAGTTTAAAGTTTAAATTTTTTTTTTTCATTGTCCTTTTACAAGGTTTTGTCCTGACAGCAACAATATGTGAATGTCTTTATGATTGTGACATCACATCTATGATACACTTAAAACGGACTGTTTTTGTAGCGTAGTTTCCATTTATGAAAGCATGTTTTGAAATTTTAACAATGTTTACATTTTTGTGTTCCAAAAACACAAGGAAAATTTGGCTCTCCATGATATGGACCCTTTAATAGAGCCTGTAGTAAGAGAAAAAATGAGTTGTAACTATATTTAAAATCACTGTTTAGCTATACAGATAATATGTGCATCAAAAGGTTACATGACATCCAGTAATATAATTTAAGGTCTATAATGAGAAGCTCTGCATCTTTCCTGACAGTGGTGGACTTTTGGATTTGGTCAACAAATCAGTTGGTGACTGACCTGAAGGTCTGAAGTTGAGAACAAAGAGAAAGAAGGGGAGTTATGCAGTTTTTAGTGCTGAGCTGGTGGACTGGCTGTTCATTACCATTTCTCTTTTATTTTGAGTTTTATATTGTTAGATCCCCTTTTGCCCTTACAAGCACTGTTAAATCACAGGCACTATATTGAATGGCCTTGTATCCACGGCCGTTTAAGATCCATTACCCTGGGTTATGAATACACAGTGTGCCAGAGGAATACAGTGCTTGGGAAATGCCATGCTTATTTATTTTATCTGTTTCATTTATTCGCTCTTCAAATGGAGGTATAAAACAGTTGAGGCATTATTCTCCTAGATAAGCAATGTGTCAAGGCAGTCTTTTTCTTTTGCTACATCAGACATTGTAAATAGCCCTAAAATGCTTTGTGGGCAAAATATTGTTTTTTAATCTGCACACAAGTGTGTGTGTGTGTGTGTGTGTGTGTGTGTGTGTGTGTGTGTGTGTGTGTGTGAGTATTTGAGTCCCTGTGTCCATTATTATTTTGCAATAGAAAACCGCATCACTGATTTTATTTTCTGAAGATATTTTAGCACACCCACATATAATGCCCTCTCCAGATTCTCATACACATTATATTCTCTTCATGTGCAGAACAGAAGCACCGCTTGAGCATTTGTCCCATTTTGTATAATCTACAATGAAATTGTGATTGCAGTCGTGAGCAGTCAGATGGTTTAAAGGTGAAGGGTGATAGGATAGTTTGCCTGCTTACTGCATCTGTATTTAAAGCAATAGTTTGGTGAAAAAAAAATTCATTCATATTATTTTTCACTCACCCAGATGCAGGTGATCAGCCAAAAATACTTGATATCTGACGTGTGCTTCTTTAGTTTATAACAGGAGATGCTGGGCTAACATTGCTGACAAACACTGCACTGAGACTGTCAAAACATCAGTACACAGGTATCATGTTTCTTTGTTAGCATGGCTGAGTCTTCATAGCAGTAACCTAATTTGCATCACAAATAACGATAAAGCTACAAAAATAAGGTGTTGTGTTACATTGTTTATAAACAGTAAACAAAACAAAGAAATCTAAGTGTAGTCTGGTATACTACCACCATGACATTACCATAATGACTGAAAACTGAGTACAATGTCCTAAATATATTCAGTAATGTAATTCATTAACTAAAAAAGTAATGTAACCAGAATACATTTAGAATACATATTGATAAATAAGGCACATCGGAAAATCTACTTAATTCACACTGTTGCTGACACTTGTCGGCAGTTTTCTTTGTGTAATTATTCTGTTTATATGTTTCATGGAAAATTTGCATGTCTTTTAAATGAAGTTCCAAAAATTTTTTCCACTCGCAAATGAGCGCTTTAGTCCACTGCTGCTCCCACAGTCCCCCAAGAAGGAGTCCAGTTTCATCATCCCTCAGAAGAGCTCAGTAACACTGAGTAAGATTAAAAACTGGCTCAATATCTTGATTTGTCAGTCTACTCAGGCTTTAGCAGGAACTTTAATAGAAAGAGGCTCTTGACTCTGGTTAACTTACCTCTTTAGAATTCGTCTCATGATCATGTTTGCTACATGTCATGCACTGATTCTAAATAAGGTTATTGTCGGTGTTTCTTTTGGATGTTGTACTTATTTTATTTGGTGGGTAAATATTCTCCTAAAAACGTAAAAACTGTAACTGTATTCTGAATACTGCCTTTACAAAATGTAACTTGGACTGAATACAGATATCTTAAATTCTGTATTCTGAATATGTATTCCCAATTCTTGTGTTCCATTGTATCCCAACCCTGCTGGCAAGTCACTGGTGGGTCCAGCATCCAGCTGATGTCTTTCTTCATGTTTGTATTCAGGTCGAAACCTTGAGACTCATTTGTGCTGAAAATGTGGTCGTCAAAATTGTAATTGCACAGTGTTTTGTAGATTAGCTTCTTTGCCATGTTACCAATCTATATGTGTAGGAATTCACATAGCCCTGCTTTTGGTTATCTCACACAGAATGATACTACATATTGTGCTGAGGTGAAATTGGTCCTGGTTACATACAATGGCTGCCCCACCACTCTCCTATGCGGAGAAGTTCATGTATCTAGAAGTTAATTATGCATCTGTTTTTAGTTCTCTGTTTTTATTACTTCATATCTAATAAACATTTCAAGAAAACGTTCAAGAAAAAAAGAATGAGACAGATATTTTATTTATTTATTTATTTATTTATGTATTTATTTATTTATTTATGTATTTATTTATTTATTTATTCATTTATTTATTTATTTATTTATAATTTTGTTACTACTCTAAAACTCTAACTCTATCACTCCACAAGCTCTCCTAGTCGGTCAAGAATTACTTTGGACAGAATTATCCGCAGCCTGGTTGGCAAGTGTTAAAATGTCATTAGCAGTGGTTGCTAATGCTACCTCTGTATTCTAAACACGTTTCTATGCCTCCAGTATCATTAAAGTTTAGACTTTTTTGTCACTTTCTCTTAAAACATGCCACGCTCTAAAAAGTCCCTCCTGGTGGCCCAGCCATAGTGTTGGATTGACATGAGTGTTCACTTTCATTTTCTGCTTTTCATGATCCAAATCCCAAACACATTCAATCATGTTGATGTCTGGACTCAACTTCTTGACAGCTACATATCCTTTTAGACTCATAATGTTGAGTTGTCTTCTCACAGTGAAAGGATGGACCGAAACACCTGTGGAGCTTTTCAAATGTGAAGCAAGCCTGGAGCTTGATTTTCTCCTCTCTCTCAAAGATGAAAGCTTTAAGTACTGCTTATCAGATGGTGACAGTTTGGTCTACCAGGTCTTCCAAAGTTGTTAATAGTCCAATTTTTTAAAAATTAACAATAAAATGAATAATCCTTACTTCAGAGTCGTTTTGACTTTATTAAATAAATTCTGACATTTGCAGAGTACCATAGATCATCTGTTATTTCCAAATCTCTTTATTCTATAAACCATCCTCCTACTTTTTTTCATTTTGGTACGGTAGCACTCAAATTATCCAGGATAGGCAGCCAACTTAATGCACTGTACAATATTAGACACTGAAGATTGAAGCCACAAAAGAATGGTAAACAGTAAATTAACCCTTTGTTTCAGCAAGCACTGGTAGGCATTTCCAACCAACTTTATAGCATAGCATTGCCTTGAGATCAAGAACGAACTCTGTAACTTGGGTCTACTTTGTCATCCAGCATAGTCTTTCTGACAGTGAATGGATCTGAATTGGCTATTTTTATCTTCAAGGTTGTGCTCTTTCTGTGGTCCAGTAAATCCCACTGTCTCACCAATCAGCCAGCAACCTTTAGTAATCGTCAGGTCAAGGGTGTTCCAATACAGTGCCTGTTTTTAGATGCTGGGGAATGCCAAATGTGTCTGCCAAGGATCTATTAGTCAGGCCTCCAAGCTAACCCAATTACTGAGAGCATGAACCAGGGGCCCTCCCTGCAGGCAGTGCGTTTGCCTCGGGGGGCAACTGTGCTAATACTGCCAAACCCCGCTGGAACTTCTCTGAGAGAGAGAATGCAGGAGCTAAATGAAACGAATGTCTGATATGGATGAGGATTTAAATGAGCTGACAGTTAATTAGCTTGTCAAGCTTAACTTAGTCCTGTGGGTGGAACATATAGGCCTTTTCAACCCTGAAATACACAATTAGGTGGAAAAAGTTGGAAGACTATATTTGGAAGAACATCTTCATACACAAAATGGAGAAATTATGTTTAGATGCAATTAAATAGAACTACTAAAATTCAGAGTACGCGTATTGAAGAGTTCACAGCAAGTATTTTTCATTTTAATTTGCTTTGATGAAACATGCTCCTTTTTAGAGTGATGTATCAAATCAAACATGTGCACAGTTACAGGGACCCAGGAGTGCAGTGTTGAAGTTACTAATTACACATCATGGCTGCAGATACATTGCCTGATGCCTTAGAAACTGCTTTAAAAATAGTGTTGTGACATAGTTTTGGCCTACTGTATATGTTTTGCATGAGCTAGTATTCTTTAGTTATGTCTGTAAAATATATGCAATATATTGTTGTTAGGAAAATAGTTCCTAAAGACTCATTTTTACAGATTTGCTACCATTTTAGCACTACGAAGATTATAAACAAAACTTAGAAGACACACTTAGTTTCTCTGTTTATTTAGATAATAAACAGAAATGCCTGTTTTCACATCGTAGATGCCGTGGTCCCTGATTCTTATCACTAACATTGTTTAGAAATCCAAGTCTTAAGGTGTCTCTGAAATAGTCCCTTTTTTTTCAAAACACTCCAAATGACTTTGATTACTTGAATAATGCTGAGATTGTTTTTTAAATCTTTATTTCTTGGGGTACAATGAGGTACATATTTTTCTGTTTTCACCAATACACATGCTTGATTCAACCCAAAATGGAAGTTCTTCATCTAACTATCGCACTTTTTATCACATTTACATCAGCCTCACAGAACACTGTACCTGGAAATTTCAGGGAAACATTCTCTGCTCTTCTCTCTTCCCCAACCTCTGAATCAGTCCTTGATGCCCTTCACTGCAAAAAGAGTATCTTGTCAAGTAAAATGATCTTAAATATAGTCAGTAAGTCTAACATTTCTCCTGTTGAGATTGTTGTAAGCTTAATTTAAGATTATTTGCCTTATTTGTTTGAAGTAATTTTATTCAGTAAAATTATCTCACTGTATAGGCAGATACTTTTGCTTGTTTTAAGAAATCTGCTTTATAGCATAGTGAGATAATTTTACTGAATAAAATTACCTAAAAAAATTAGAAAAGAAAATTTAGATATATCGTCTAGATTTAAGATCTTTTCACTCGACAAGATATGATTTTTCACAGTGTTCTATCTTCATGCTTTCTCCATGTTACCCTCACTAACATCATCTCAAATACCACTATTATACCACTATTAATGCCAATGTTACTACTGTAGTAATTATACCGTGTCCCTGTATTTGATTACTGTCACTCTGTTGTCATTTACTCCTTAAATGCTTGTAAACCACCAGCAGGTCCAGGCTTTCACTCCTCACTCTTATAACTAAAAAAAGAACAAGTTTGCATTGTTACAGTGTAATAAGTCTGGGAATTTATGGAGTTAATGTCCTAATATCTCATTTGCTTAGTTAACTGATAGCTTAATAAAGCAGTGCCCTCACGACATATTACACCCTTCATACTGGTAACTTAAAAACAGTTCTTTGCTTAAAAAAGGAGATGTGCTATGGTAGCTAGGATGCCTGTGTGGGCCCTTTTTACTTTTCTCTCAGCCCAGTACTCGATTACCATGACTGTTCCTATCCCTCATGTCCTCTGATCTAATCCTGTGTTTAAGCAATCCAATTTCTCTCTTGCAGTGGCCATCACTACTCAGCAGAAATACAATCCTGCTAGAGAAAGAAAGAGAGGATAGCATTGACTTCATATGGGCCTTGAGACGCATTGTTGGAGAGAAGACACAAAGCAAATGGAGTGGCTCAGAGATCTGAAGGAAAAATTGGAAATAGGGAAAAGCACCTGTAGCCCTGAAAAAAAGTCACTTTCACTTAGTTATCAATGAAAAAATCGCCAAACCTCCATCAGGTTTTGTACAGTTCATCAACCTCTTTGTATGTAGACACATTTGAAAAGCCTGTACTGTTTCCTCAGTATCTACTCATTAGCACTTCTGACAACAAAATCTGATTTAGAAACGAATGCATTTGCCATTCAACATCATGAATCATCATGTTTTCTTCCCATTCTAAATGGAAATGTCTTCTGAAACTTGATTTTTTTGTCAAGAGCCCATTTTCTGCTTGCCACTGAGCAGACACAAGAAAATAATCTCACATTACAGGGTTGTAGGGAGTGCATGAGGTACAGAGACTTGCAAAAATCAGCACTATTTCATCAGTTAATTTGCATAACTTTTCTACTTGCAGTATCTCTAGTTATTTATACTGCCCTACCATTCTTGAACCTTATTGTAACTGTGCAGTTTTTAAGAGTTTCCAAGCACAGTTCTACAGATAATTCTCAGATGCTAAATATTATCATGCTTGCTCAGTAATGTAGAAATGTTTATGCTCTCATATGTAAATTTCTTGGTATTTGTTCAAAACACTCGCTTTCACTATAGTCAGCGTTAGTAAGCTGCAGTAACAAATGTCCGAACTCAAGAAAACAATGGAAAACAATTTGAGACAGAAACTTAAGATTTAAATTGTTGTTTCGTTCACAACTTTTGGTGTTTTCGGTGGTGATTGTGCTTTACTGATCAATTTCTTGACTCTAGACTTCAGCCAAGCATCCAAGCTAAAAATAATTTAGTTGTAAAGGCCATAACAGAGAAATTCTTGAAGAGGAAGGATCCAAGAATGAGCTTCTAATCAATAATGGGTGAGTTTGCTGTTTTGTCTACAGCGTAGTAGGCTGTTTGGTGCCAATACTTTTCACAGCTGCAGAATGGGGCCTACGCTCTTAAAAACAAAGGTTCTTTAATGGTTCTTGGCTTGGATGTACAGTTCTAGGGAAAAAAAGAGCTCTGTAGAGTTTGGTAGAACTTTCACATAATGTGCAGGTTCTTCAAACTTTACAAAGGTTTTTCACTCTCACACACCTCATTTATAATTCTTTAAAGAATCCTCCATTAAAAGATTTAACGTTCTTCAATGGCATTCCATTGGATTTATTTATTGATTTTTTACTTTTGTTTTGGAGAGAATTTATTTTAGACAAAATCCTTTCTTAAAGCCCAAATTGACTTCAAATGTAATTCCACCAGGCACAGCTCCAAATAACTGGACTTCATATTGGTCAAAGTCTCGCTAGTGATTGCCATTAAAATTAGAATGAATATGACTTATGCTGCTTTCCAGAAAACCATTTTAGATCGAATGGAAAACAGTTGTATTTCAATATATTTGCTTTCAGTTATTTGTGAACATATCATGAACAGCAACAATCAGTAGGTTAGAAATCCAAGTACTCATTAACAGCAAAACTGTGTTGCCTGTACAGCGGTCTGCTCTAGGAGCAACAAGCTCTCTGTAGTGCAAACTTGAGAACTAAAGTAGAAAGTATCTATTCAGAAAGGATCCATTCCAAGAATGTGAGAAAATTAAAGTGATTCCTTGTTGTTTTACAGGGTACAAAAGGGACAAAAATTATATGCCTACCATTTATATTTTAGGCAAATTTTAGGCATAAACTTTACAGCTCTATTTGTCAGCCCCCTCTGCCCCAGTCATCAATTCAAAGGGACAACCACTGCAATCAAACATAATTTGGATATTATATGTGTAAACTTTATATATAATATGTCTGAAGTGTTGTTGTTTTATGCTTTTGATATTGAAAAACTTATTTTCTACACTCTGTTCCAACTGGAGTCCCTACAAAAAGGGCTGCTTCATTCTCATGAGCATTCTGGCAGTTTGTTCTTCATATATTTGATCACATACTCAAGTTCAGTTTAATCTGCAAACGATCCAACAAATCTCATGAGTCCAATCGAGTTCTGTTTCCTATAAAAGATATTGAAACTTCACCCCTTTTAACAAGTCTCTGGCAATTAGATCAGTTTTAATCTTCACAGCGTTCATTTATATAATTGGCGGTTTTGCTGCAAATTAAGACAGTGCTGAGACACGTTATTAGTCTCATGCAGGAAACAGCTTGATGGGTCATCCTCCACTGCATCAAGTAAGAAATGACAGCTCATGTGTCATCTTGTTTAAGTTACTTTCTTATGCCATTACAGAAAGGAACCTTATTTGCGAAAGGAATGGAGTTTGTCTAATAAATTAGTCTTATCTGTGAATAAGAGTCCAGATATTTCACTGTGGCCAGTAGTTCTTTAAACCCAATTTCAGTCACGGACAATTCCACATGCTAGCCAGGCAGCCCTCTATCACATGATGTGACCAAGCTGGGAGGGTGAAGGTAAGCAAGTGCTTCCTCTAAAACATGTGAAGCACTGATTCTTGTGGGTGGGGGGTTGGGGCGGCATCCTACCCACCCAGTAGAGTGAGGCTAATTATGCTGTCTTGGACTTCCAACCATTAATGGCTGTGCAGTCTCATGACTGCGGGCAGCGTTTAGACAGATGCACCACTCAGGAGCCCATCTGATTGATTTTTCGTCAGTTATTTAAATGATTATTTCACTATTTTTCAAACTCCATGTTGCTGACATCATTAATATTTTTTTCAGTGCAAATTAACAGCAGATGTTCTTATCTAATCAAGTTACAAAGGTAGGCAAATGTAGCATAGATGTCTGGCCCAAAGACTCTTATTGGTGTAGCATGGTGTGCTTGCCAGGGTGCGGAATCGAACCCTGATCTGTTATATAGAGGACAGTGGTATTATGCACTATGCTACACTAATTGCAGTGTTAGTTTATCTATTATGCAAACACATTTCATGCCTCATATTCTTGTTCGAACAAGCAAGGAACAACAATGATTGCACCACAATTAACATTTATATCTCAAACCTGAATTTTCTGCTTAAAGAGAACTGACAGTGGTCTTATTATGCTTCTTCACCAACAGACTAGTCACTCAAAGGCATAAAATGATAAACTAAATGTAAATATAAGTTCTGCAAACTCAGAAATCAATCTCTCAAAACCACTGTATTTCCTTATAGAGTGAAGCGTGAAGCTTTGCCTCAACATTACACACACAAGCCATCAAGTTAATAGGCTCAGTGAAGTGGTGACCAATTCAATTCTGCAAAGCAACAGACTTCACCCTCAAAATACTCTAGAAAAAAATTCAACCCGAAATCTTCTGCAAAAAAAATTCTACAGTCAGATGCAAAAGTAAAGAGAAATCCATCTGTGACCTAAAACGAAACTCATTCAGTGTGGCAATTTAGTACTTAATCAAGCTGCCAAAAAAACTGATGACCCTCAAAAACCTTGCTGCAGATGTGATGCTTACTTGAAAGATGCTGTGTGGGTGCAGACTATTACAAGGAAACAAAGCACAAATGAAACCAAGCTGTGAAATCCAATTCCTAAACCTGACGAGGGATCAGAATAGCTCCAATTTATACTGCTGAGGAATGGGAGTTTGCCTGCTGGTGTGCATGCTTTACTTTTATTGCACCATGTCCTCTTGGTCAGATGAGCCAGCCAGCACCATGATGTTTGCAGAAAGGCAGATCAATAACTCTCAGCTGTTCGTCTTCAGCCAATAGATGAAGGAACAAAGGCATCTGTCAGGTAAAGAGGTTCAGAGGAACTACCAGATGAATCGCAAGGGTGAGAGGTTGCAGGACTGTGGGTGGGTGAGTAAGGTTGCAGGGATTTACTAAGCACTGGGGGAACCTTTCTGCAGCCTTCTATCTTTACAGGCTAATTTTCACACTTTGAGGTTTTGTGAAATATATATTTTTTTACTAGTTTTAATTTTCAAATGCAATGTGAGAATAGTCTCGTTCACTGTTGAGAGCACATGCACAGTTAGAGGAGAACGGCCCAAAAGCACAACACAATTACATTTCTTATCAACTGTATTATATACCACATGACTATCAAAACAAGGCTGCTACAGTTTTAAAAATTAAGGTGGCAAAAAGAGCTCTTTGAAGTGATGCCACTGAAGAACTGGTTTGGTCCCCAAAGGATGGTTCCACTAAATCATTTTCAGAAATGAGGTGCATGACTGTGAAGAACCTTTTTAACCCCTTTCCACAGTTGCCATAAAGTGCAATAAAATGCCATAAAATCCCATTTCCATCCCTCAGGTGTGCTCCTGTGCTTTTTTCCCTTCAAAAGCATAGATGGAAATGTGTATGATATACCAAACCAGACGCAAACTGGATTTTTATCTTTGCAGGTGAGTGAAGAAGTCAACATTTATAAAAAGTTTTTAATATTTGTGTTTAATTGTGCAGATGTACACAACTGATATCAAGAAATCCACAGCTGTGCTGTGCAGCACAGACATCGTTGTGGAGAAGCGTGAATTGTTTTCACAGGAAGGGGTCCTCACTTCTCCCCTTTCGCCACTCATTGCTTGCTAGCAGCTCAACACAAAGTCACAACATTTGACACACAGAGAAGCAACAGTGTCCTTGTTAATGTGATAACAGAGTTACAGGGAAAATATTTTATTTGATTAAGTAATATCTGAGTAGATATCCATTCCAATGGCACAATGGCTGCTAGGAGGTCTGCAGAAAGAGGCTACAGCTTAAGAATGTGTAACGTAAACATTCCAGGCCAGTTAATATTCCCTATTTCTCCAAGATTGTCTTAAAAGCCAAGCCAAGAACCATGTAGGAAACTTTATTTTTAGTCCACAATGAACCTTTACTGTCATTTCATTATTATTATTATTATTATTATTATTATTATTGGCACAAAACTCAAAGTATAGTGGTGGTTATTGGGTAAAAAGAATACCTCCACAACACAACAAAACTCTTTGCTAGTCCTTATGCATTCTCTGAACAGCCACAGTAAACTTGCTTTTAAGAGTTGTGCCTTTACAGGGTCAGCAGGGTCAGCACATTTTATTTCCCTGCAGTGTTGATCAGTCAGAGAAACTGACCAGGCTTTAACGAGCTGAATCACACTGACTCAGCCTATTGGTGAAGTCCCTAAGAGTACACATACATACACACACACACACACACACACACACACACACACACACATTCACGGTTCTGCAGCCTCCTCTGATCTGTCTCTATGCAACTGCTAACCTATTCTTTTGCTTTCTTTCTCTCTTTTTTTACTATGTTGCATTGAAAATAACAACAAAGCAATAATAATAATAATAATAATAATAATAATAGTTATTATTATTATTATTATTATTATTATGCACAGTCATACTATTGTAATAATGAATCTCCTAAACCTGTATGCATCTCAGACATTATTTGCCATAATTAATATTTCATTCTCATTTGTGCAATGTAAATTGGAAGTGAGCGCAAACACCAATTGATGTTTGCATCTCATTTGCCCTGAGATCAGCCTGGGAATGAAGGCAGAAGGCACTTATGACAGGAGTGCTTTCTGAATGACGAATTAGAGCTAAATGTGGGTAATTAGTCGCTGCATGCATTAATATTTAAAAAGTATTTGTGGTTCTCAGTTTGTATTTGCTGTATTCTTTTTTCTGGTGAGGGAAAAAAAGAAATATTATAGTAGACAAACAGACAGCTCATTTGGTCTGTTTCTATGGAAATACAGAGATGTGTTTTGCGAGGCGGAGCTCTTCATGAGCCACAGTGAACAGGCCGGGTCCTGCTGCCAGAACACCACAGCAGACTGCACACAACAGCTTTGGGGAAACTGAAGTATGTAATGTAAGCCTGTTTAATGCATTTCAATGAAGATGACTTTAAATTGGAGAACTTCATTACGTGATTCTATAAAGTTATAATAACAGCCACCATTCATCAACATAAATGTTAGTCTGTTTTAAATGATATGGCCAAAACATTGAACTATTAAATTACAGTGTAATTCAAGAACAACATCACTGTTTAAGTTCACTGTAAAAAACTGAATGGTTCCACTGATTTTCCTACATTCCTGTATGAATAAGTCATTGAGTCATTTGGTGGTTTGATATGAAATGCTCCATTCTAGAGAAACAGACAGAGTTGGTGACAGTGGTGGTCATAGGAACCAGACATCTGAAGTATTTAATGTCTCTAAAAGCTTTCTCATAGAAAGTTATTGCACGAAATGATTATGAATGTGTTGCCTTATGACTAGTATATTGTTTTATAAGAGCTTTAGATCAACATTTTCATCTAAAACATATAGATTTGTTTGTTTGTTTGTTTTTGTTGTTTTATTTACTCATGGCAGATTGGTACATGCAAAGACATCATGACCCCTGGTTCCTCTGGTTCCTATCACCACCACTGTAAAGAAATCCAAGCTGGTAAGCTTCCCTACAATCCACCATTTCATATTAAATTACTCAGATAAGGACACTATTTTGGCACCCTAGGCAGGACCCTCCTTAAAAATGATGGTTCTTCAAGGGTTCTTTGTTAAAGGCAGTGGTTCTATTTAGAACCATTTGTTCTGCACAGAACCATTTCATGCTTGAAAGGTTCTTTGCATGGTGAAATTGTTCTTCAGGTTGATGGAGAATGTGTTGTTTGTGGTTCTATATAGAATCTTTTTTTAAAATGGTTCTATATAGCACCAAAAAGGGTTCTTCTATTGTTACAAGCTTGACATTGTAACAATAGCAGGACTCTTTTTGATGCTACCTAGAACCATTTAAAAAAAAAAGATTCTTCCGCATCAATCCATTTTTTGAGCATGCAAATAGTTCTATGAAGAACTCATGGCTCTATATAGAACCATTGCCTTCACTAAGGAACCCTTGAAGAACCATCTTTTTAAAGTCTGATTTGATTGAGGGGCCCCAATTGTTTTTCCCCTCACTGCAGCATCTTACACAATATAATGGAATAGCAATAACCCTGAATTTGTTAAGGGGCCCCCTGGCAGCCACAGGGCTCTAAGCAGCTGCTTATGTTGCTTATTAGGTACAGCCGACACTGACTCTGAATAGCTTTGTTGTAACAAAATATATACTGACTATTGTTCTGTTAACTTACTATTAGAAGTTTATTGAACTCACACTTGTGTGGCAGCAAAGTTACAGGTGATTTTATTGGGTTTCAGCTGGATTCTTCACTTGGTGATGTAGCTTTAAGACGCCATAGTATGGACCCATAGTATGGAGCGGGGTTTGATGCACTTGTTAGAATCATTGCCTGACAAGAGTCCTCACACTCAAAGAGCAATCCTCCTCAAAGCTTTTACTGGGATCCCATGATTTATTGTATCCTGCAGAGAGTCGGGTTAAATCGTTTCTGAAGGTGGTTGGGCCGCTTTTTTCCAATCTCTCTCCTAGTCTGATTAAATAACTCACCTTCCCTTTTAAGCTGTCAACTTGTTGTAGAAATGGAGATGGTCTAGCCAGTTCCTTGTTGCTGCTCTCTTTGTAATTACCTCTGAGATAGAAACACTGCTGTAAGAAATCCCAAGCAAGACAGACACAGTGTGAATTTCGAATAAACCACGCCTGAACACAATATGGAATTTTATATTTCAGAACATCCTAATGAAGATGAATAATTCCACAGTAATGACAGCACTTTTCCTATAAATCGCTCATAATTCTTCATTAGTGGTGAATTAATGAGAATGGCATTTTGAAAAGAAATGCGTATCAAGGCCTCATTCAGGGAATGCCAAAACAATGTCACATCATCACAGAATTTAATCAACCCAGCTCTCTGCAGAGAATTGGTTAGTGAAAGTGGTCAGATGGTGAAGTTACGCATCTCTTCGACAAGAATAGTGTCCTCCGAGGCTCAGATTTGAATGCCCACGCACATTGTTGCCTGCTGTTAATTACTTGCAAGAGCCACAAATGGTCATACAGAGACAAAGCCAATGATCAGACAAGCAAAGACCACTAAATATTGCATTGAGTGGTAGTGTTTTTTTTTGTTAAGTGGTTCTTCGAGAGATCTTGATGAGGTTTTGAATGCTACTATTAAAACATGTCAAATGTTTTCCCTTTTTCATTGTTCACTTCAAACACGATATTACTTCTTGTTCTAGAGGCCTGGGCAGCTTGAAATGATCTAATGGCATTACAGCCCAGAGATATAGGAATTTGTGAGAAACTCCAGCTTTACAAGTGAAAATTACGAGTTTGATAATCATTCAGATTTTCCCACTCGGAAGTTGGAAAAGAATGCAGCATTATATACCACTTAGTTTGCTGGTTTTAGTTTGAGTTTGTGAAGTCTTGCCACTTTCCCTGTGTGTTTCTGAGCCGTTTCCTTTAGTTCATTTTTCCTGTGTTTTTCCCATGTTTTGACTCCAGATCTGTTTTCTAGATCTTATTCATGGACTCTCCTTGCATATATGTGCCTGTCTATATGATGACCTCTGCCTGCCTTGACTCTTCCTTGTCTTGAGTATTGGAAGCCACTTTATTAAGCCACTCTGCGCATGTATCCTGCCCACTTATCATAATTTAAACAGAGTGAAAAGCTACCAAAACAGATGCTTAGAATGTATGCACTGTGCCAGTGATCTCACCAAGGAAGGGAGACGTTTAGAATTTTCTCAGTCTAGCAAAAATCTGAATTTCAGTATTACAAGACACATAAGATGTTTAAAGATTAAAAGTGTTTTCATCTTGCTTCAGAATAAAAAAAACAGTGACTCCACAATAAGATGGCACCAGAGGAAAGTCAGATTAATAAAAAAAACAAGAATAAAAAGAATTTTCAATAATGAATCACTGCTACATCCACTTTTACCCACTTTTTACTCCAAGTGAGAAAAACTTTTAAAAAGCATAAAAAAGTATTTTATTCCTAATGAACATACTCAAGTAGAGGAACAGAAAAAATAAAATAATGCTCAGAACTCTTCTGAGTTCAAGAGTTCTATGTAGAATCATTAGCATGCTTAAATGGTTCTTTGTACGGTGAAATTGTTACAGAATGTGTTGTATATGGTTCTAAATAGAACCTTTTTGAAAATGGTTGTGGCATGCGCCCGAGGACAGCAGGGAGAGAGCCGCGAGTGTGGAGGGGGCGGAGCGCAAAGCCTGAGGAGAAGGACGAGGACGATAGTGCCGGCCACGAGAGGCACCAAGGCGAGGAGCGAGTCCCGAGCTCCGCCGCCCGGGCCCCGCCCCCTGTGCCGCAGCGAGGCCGCTTCAGGATACCTTACATTCGACCCGGGCGGCCTCGCTGCGTAACAGGGGTTCTTCTATTGTTGCAATGTTAATGTCAAAGAGTGTATCTAAGTGGATATAACTGGTAAATATAAATAGTTTAACCGTTACTTGCCTATTATAAGACTGAAATACACTTCCTGGCCATTTTGCTTTGTTAGATTTTGTGTTTTGTCTAACTTCATGGCTATTTTTGAACTGCACTTTCTCCACTGTTAGAACAGTTTAGGTAACGGGGCTGCTACTTTTTCTAAAGGATTAAGTTGCATGATGCACCATTGCATTGACATTTGAAGCATTACATCATTAACTTAATGACGTACCATTTACACTAATGGCTCCTTTACGGGCCACATCTACAAAATACACCTGACACACCTAATAAGCTGCCATATCTTATCCATTTCACAGAGCAACCAGTGGTGAGTTGTAATAGCCCTATTTTGGTATTGCAGTCTGTTGTTAGCCCACTGAAATACAGGAGGTAATCATCGTAAGTTGTGACAGTCTCCATCAGCGTTTCTTTTCTAAAATGTTTTCTAAAAAGCTGCTAAAAGCTGGATTTATGCCTGTATTTCTGACTCAGACCCAGCAAATAAACTTACTGAGCATTCCATGCACAGAGTGATATATCATGTACACTGTGCAATCTAAGGGCGCAAGCTTATATGTGCTTTCTATTGAATTCGTTCTTAAACATTTAATTTACTCACCAAGCTGAGATACCCAAGCATATGACTGCAAGCTCTTTCACAGAAAGCAGAGATGTGCCTAATAAAGTGGCCACTCAGATTATATTTACATTTCATAAATGAACACAAGGCTAATCTTAGAAACTCATTTCTAAGTTCTTATTTCAGTCGCACTTTCTTTATCAAATTGTGCTGCTTTTCAGTTTATCAAGCTGAAAAAAATAAGCCCTCTCTGCATGTGTGAATTCTGTAATTGTGATATTACTTTCTGCTCATGCAGATCATTCTCAAATTTTAAAACTAATATTCCAGGCACACCATGTTCTGTTTTGCATCTTTCATATTTTCATTAAAGTCTGATTGCCACTGTGGACTGTAGCTCACGTTTAGCGACCATTTTCAAAGCCTAATGCTGCTCCTTTCTTTTCATTATGTGCTCCATTCTCCATCCAGCGCTTTAGCAGTACCAGTTTTACAGTTTTACTATCACCGTCTATCTAAACAACAAAATATTTTTGAAAATTCAGTTCAAATAAACTATTTGATCAAAAATGAAGTAAAATAACAGCTTAGATTAATTAAAAGAATATGTTTGATCAAGGGGCAGCACGGTGGCACAGTGGGTAGCGCTGTCGTGGGTAGCGGGGTCATTTCTGTGTGGAGTTTGCCTGTTCTCCCCGTGTCTGCGTGGGTTTCCTCCGGGTACTCCGGTTTCCTCCCACAGTCCAAAAACATGCAGTCAGGCCAATTGGACATGCTGAATTGCCCCTAAGTGTGTGTGTGACTGTGTATGTCTGTCTGTCTGCCCTGTGATGGACTGGCGACCTGTCCAGGGTGTATCCTGCCTTCCGCCCAATGACAGCTGGGATAGGCTCCAGCACCCCACCGCGACCCAGAAGGAAAAGCGGTTTAGATGATGTATGTATGTATGTATGTTTGATCAATTGAACACAGTGTATTTTGTGTTAATTGTCAATAGTTTGCTAAGATAACTAATGCTAATGCTATTAGTATGCCAACAGCTATGGAACAAGTGTTTTTGTCCATAAAAATACATTAGCTTGACTGTAAATATGATTTGTATGAGTGTGCATGCAGTAAAAATGCTACCAGTAGCAGCAGCTACTGGTCTTGGGTACAGCAGCTAGTTAGACTGACATTATCTGACCGATTATTATAGCATAAAACAGAAAGGGTGCGGTCACTTGTTTCTTCTCTTTGATGTGTCATCTTCTGTAAAGCAGGCTTTAAAGCTAGTTAGCAATGTTCACTTTGTAAATGTGAAGATGCACTGGCTCTTGGATAATGGAAAAATGGCTAATGGAAAACAGTCAGGTACACTCAGAGATATCGAGGGGTGTGTCTGGGAGATCAGGTGAAGACAGTGCCTGCAATGTTAAGTATCGAGAAAGTTATTAAAACAAACAGTTAGCGTTTCACTCCTGTGAGGCAAATCCCTGTGCAGCTGGTGGTCCAGTAAAACTAGGCGTTTCTAGATTTCTCTACTTATTTATAAAAGTATGTGATGAATCTTGGCACAACCCCCGGCTTTTTCTCACCTCACACTCTCTTGTGTGTTGCTTCCTTGATTTATGCAGTTACTCGGCTGTAAGAACGCTCTCCTCTTTCTTCAGGATTTCCTAATTAAAAGTTAGCCTACCTTGCTCGATTAGAGTTCTGCATGGTTTTACTCTGCCACATTGTTCCCCTCTCTCTCTCTCTCTCTCTCTCTCTCCTTCTCATTGTAGTTCTGTTTACACCAGCGTCATTAAGCTGTCATCCATTGTTCCTACTGATCAGTATTCTAGTTTTCTGTCATGCACTCCAACCTTTTCTTCTCCCACCTTGTACTTTAGTGTATGGATTTGGAGACTGTAGAGAACCCTGCGTGAAACTCAGTGAACAGTTAAAGAGTTCATTTTGTCTTGAATTTATTTTTTTCCATCTAAAATGACTGTGTTTATGTATCAAAACATTATTCATTTTCCAACCTCTCTTTATCTTTATCACTTAGAATTAAATAAGCTGTTGTAAGACTGATATATATCATAATTTATGAGTATTGGACCAATGGAATGTTTCAAAATTGCTTGAAATAAAATCTTTTAACACTAACTTTCATTAAAAGTTAAAACATTTTGCCTTCTCTTGTACAGTTACTATTTTGGAGGTGCTTGTGAACAGCAATATACTGTGTCTTATTTAAAAAGCAGTCCAGGCTGTAACACTCCTTATAACTTTAACATTAATGGGCAGGGCTTAACTACTGTAGGCTGAATACACAGATATATGTAAATGTGTTGGTAATTGCTACATTGAAAAAAGAGAAAATTTAAATCAATATGTGCCCTTTAAGAGGGGAAATGTCTCACATTAAAAACATCATAAATACCACTCTTAATGAAACAATACCACAACTTAATGAAACTCCCGCAGTCCTATCTGATGCAATATTCACTCAGTATACAGTTTGGACTTTCTTTGTCTGATCATTGGCTGATCATTGACACTTTACCTCAGATTTCCTCCTCGCTCGCCCTCTCCCCCCTCTCATTTTGTCTCCTCTGCCATTCAGCTGTCTCCTCCATTCACTCTCCTCTCAGTATGAGGCTTGTTTTTCCTCCTTGCTCTGCTCTCCCAGAACCACGTCAGTGCCGATTCCTGTATCTCTCTCTCTCTCACTCTCTCTATCTCCAGCATTGGCTGCTGTGCTTCTTATTCTGCTCCTGCTCCCTCCTTTTCACCTGTGGCTGCATTAGTTGCTATTCTGCACTCCCTCCTTTTACTTTGACTGTCTGACCCCATTCTGCTCTGCCTCGACACTGTCTGTCATGTTTTCCCTGTCACTTTCTTCAGCTCTCCCTGCTTTCCTTTGTGGATTTGTCAGACAAAATGTCATCTCCTACTTTTCACTTTAGATAGCCTTCCTGGCAACTTCCCCTTTTCCAGTCCTACTCCTCCACTCCTAGGTTTGGCTGCATTTTTCATCACCTCACACTTAAAAATAAAGATGCCAAAATGAGTTGATGAAATAGAAGAACTGCCCGAGAATCCCTTTAGTGGAGGGTCCTTTAAAGACCACCCCCCCCCCCCCCCCCCGGCTCAAGAGAAGGCTGGAAATGGTATAACCACAATTATTATAACAGTCTTTGTGGTCAGTTTATGTCACTTTAAAGTATCTTATTTGGCTAATTAGCAATATATGCTGCTACTTATTTTGAGCCTATTGGCTGATTTGAAACGATGCACTGAGCTGTCCTGTACGCATACTCACACAAATGTCTACATGTACGCAGAATCATGTACAGAATCAAACTAAGTTCCAAATCTTCTGATTTTTTGAATGCTAATAGCATTAGCTTCTTAACTAGCTTATGTCACTTTATGTTTAAGACTCTACAAAGTAATAATTCTAATCAACACATCAACGTACCAATATAGCATCCAGTCTGGTATTCTCATTGGTCATTTAATAGTATATGGTAATTATGTTCATCTGGAAGAGTGAAGAATTCACTAAAGTGTTGTCAGTTTCAGCTGCAAGTCTTACTAAAGAAAGATGATCCCTCACTGGGATTAATACTAGCTCTACCTGCTTCTGAAAATTGGAAAATTTGGGGGAAAAAAATGGAAAAAACATGGTGTACTTGTGTACATTTTACCTTACAGCCTCAAACACATCAAGGTTTTATCGTCATTGCCTATTTTTGTCCATTCTGTTTGTATTTATTGTAAATTGAGTTGCTTCCATGTTGACTGGATGTGAGTTTTCTACCAGGACGTGCAGTCAACCTTTATTTTTGTAAACATTCTGACTTGGTCTGTACCAGTCAAAGCCCCGAGAACCGAAATCCATGTTTTCTTTCTAAGTACGTTATTTTAATCTTGTTGACACTCAACACACATGTACAAAATTTGTCCTGTGAATCATGTTTATTTCCCAATGATTGGTCAGCTAACATCTTAACAGAGTGGTTTGCTAATAGTCCCCTCTCTCAATGTAAACTGAGCAGTGCTAATCTTGGTCATAGTGTGTATGTTACCAGTGTCTTCACCATTCGTACTGCTGATTTGGATAGTCTCACATGGCATTAACAAACCTGTGATCCCCAATAGTCTCCTTCTTTCTGTTCAAGTTGAAGAAACTTACACAGAGGTAGCTAACAAGCGAGCGAAAGCTAACCTAGCAAACATACCTAAGATAGTAATAATGTCCTGGGCTTCCAGCAGTGAAAAACTTTCCTTCTTTAAAAGTGTTGCCATATGAAAGTTGGATAATGTTGTTTTAGTGAGCCATGAAACAGTGAGGATAGTCTACACACATATATAGAGTTCATTTCACTCCTTTCTCCCCTCTCATACTACTATGTTTAGTTCTGCGTAATGGTGTTGTAGGCTGGGTGGACTGAGGGATGTCAGTTATGCACGCTCATCAGAAAATTAGCCACACCCAGATAGTGCTCAGATAGGTCTGATCAGCTATTTTTAGGCCATGTTTTATTATATTTCTGTATTGTTTTTTGATTTTTGTCTTCATTCAAACTTTAGGGGATGTTTAATGTAACACTAAATTTTATATTTTAAATGTTAAATATTTTACACTATGTTCCCTCAGACTTTAACCTCTAAGGTTAAGGCTTTCCGTAGAACCATATATTCAAGCTTGTATTTGAGTGTCGCCTTTAAATTGGCAATGATGTGTTCCTCTATTCTGGTTTCTCCTGTTTTTACCTGTTTTATGCATTGAAAAAAAAATTTACATTGAATTTATATGATTCAAATATATACATATATATAAAATATATGACAACAACACAGCTGTGACTTTGAATTTCCTTGCGTGTGGAACTCACTGTGTTGATGTAGGCCTAGTATATTTTATTCATGTGGAAATGGTGCACACTGAGTCAAATAAATCCAATGCATTGCTTTGCATGTT
This sequence comes from Colossoma macropomum, assembly GCF_904425465.1. Taxonomy (NCBI): domain Eukaryota; kingdom Metazoa; phylum Chordata; class Actinopteri; order Characiformes; family Serrasalmidae; genus Colossoma; species Colossoma macropomum. The sequence continues at coordinate 18,791,837 of NW_023494786.1, forward strand.
GCACCTCTACTGTGCGCCATGCATTCTACATTTGTCAATTTCGTACTAAACATTCCTATGATTGTCAAATATTTATGCCTCAGAATGAAGATGTCAGAGGCGGAATAAAGATTTTAAGATGTCAGAGCTCATAAAATCTCCTCCTTCAGTCTACTCTGTTTTACAGCAGGCATTACATCTACTTCCTTCATCTACCATAGTCTAACATGAACTACTAACTAACTAATTAATCTCTGTAATGTCATTTTGGTGTTACGTGCCTGTAGTGAAGCAGTTCATGGCTGCTGGTGTGAAACTTTTCCTCCTCATAAAGGAACAAAAGCCATGACAGACATGTCAATATACAATGTTACATGTATGAAGATGCTGAAATCGTGAATGAGTTTAAAATGCAGAAAAAATCCAGATTAAAAACAATATTAAAACAAGCTTGAATGGGCATAGTCTATTGGGTCACTTTTTTCATTTAATTCATTAACTTTATTAAAACAAGCATCTCCTAGATCATCCAAGCTCTGAAACACTACCACTCAAGTTTCACTGGACACAGAGTGCCCATAAACTACAAGTATAAAACATGATGAAACAGAGCACTCTTCTTTCCAGAGCATACATTTGCTTGGCTCATTTGGATTTCTATGAATTTTCACTTATGCAACTAGTTAAGGCATTTCTTAATAGCTCTTTCTTTCTTTCATATCAATGGTGAGGTTGGACAGGTCGGATTCTACAGAAAGATGGCAAAAATCACAATCAGCTTAATAAACTGAGGTTGAAAATTAGACTGTGCTATAATGTTGAGCTTCTAGTTTAAAATGCTACTCTAATTAGTTGGACTGTGTTTGTAGCTTACTGTATCTTAGCAGGTTGAAAACAACAATAAATCTGCCTTCATTCAAATATTAGCTCAATCACGCATGAAAATACAACACCCAATCTATTTTAACAGGGTGGCCTTTCACATGTATACAAAAAATATCATTTAAAATTAATTACAACATCAAGTACAACATCAGTATTTTGCCAAAAGAATTAATTTCCATGCTACAATTTGTCTAGGTTGAATGAGATTTTTGTCACACCATAAAAAACACTGTAAATTTACAGTATATTTGTGGCTGCTCCTTGCATTAATTTTATTAATTTATTGTACAATAAAAGCAGTAGCTAACAATAAAATAAGAACTGTAAATTGAGCTGTACACTTCCAGTAATAAGCTGTAATTAAAGTACAGAAATCTCCTGTATTTTTACAGAACATCTGTAAAAGTAATGCAAATCAGTAGCCTGAAGAAAAGTTGGCTTTTTCATTTTAAAAGACCTCTAAATCTGTTAATTAAAAAAGTGAGCAAACACATTTTTGTCAACACCTTTTTGAAATTTCATAATAAAATATTTAAAATGTTTTTATTAGAATGTTTACACTTTTTAATTGTCTTAATGTAGTAATGCAGTGCGGTACCGCTCAACACCGAATTCACAGTAATTTTCTGACTTATTATATATTCACAATAAAATGGTAAAACAGTATTTGAATAGAGTGAAAATGTAATGTTAATATTGTGAGGTCCTGGCAATGAGAAACAATGCAGTTTTCAATAAAGCTCATCCAGCCTAGCAACAGTTGCTACGAAAGAACACATTTGTGGGTGGAGCTTGGACAGGTTAATAGGGATCCAAATACCAAGACAGCCATATCCAAGAGGCTAACGTGTACAAGTCAGAATTTCCTTTGTCTGTTTTAACACAACTGCAGTGTGATAGTTGTACATTAGAGCAGACTAGTGTGCTCAGAATTTCTCATTTCAGCAGGTTATTGCCAGGAGGCTTCATTACCGTGACTGGAGCATGGGGGGTGGGGTGCTGAATTTTACTGTGCCGTGTGGAAGGGGATTTTATTCGCAATGCCAGTCTATTACTAATGTATAAGCAATATCTCTAGAGTTTATGAAAACCCATACAGTCCATTCTTTTCCTCAAACTCTGAGCAACATTGGGACATAAGTGAAAGGTGAAAAAAAGGATCTTATCCTTTCACTTTTAAATACTGGACACATACTTTGTTTGCCTTTAATGCAACATAATATATAAGATAATAATATGGAAGGTGTCCCCATGAAACATTAATGAGATTGTATTCTAGAAGTGTGTAAACATCTCCAAGCAATGTTTTTCTTCTGAATGCAGTAACCAATGGACTGAATTTATGTTCTGTTACTTTGTCCTTATTTGTGTTCTGCATTGCCTCAGACCCATTATCATAATCTTAACAGCATACATTGTATATCAGCATAAGGCTTATTTGAGAGATAAATGCAAATTGAATGTAACAAGCTATTACATACAGTGTCCGAGCAGACAGTGGTCTGAATTTAACCCTGAGGAGATCAATGCTACAACACTGACGATGCAAGCTGTGGAGCTCATCTCTGCAGAAGGGCTGTCAGCAGTTCTCCACTGGCCCTCAGATCCTCAAGTCATCAGTTCTGACTGCTTTTATCATGTCAGAGTTGAGGGCAGGTCTGTGGATGTGTGGGAGCTTTTGATACATACAGATTTTTTCTTGCTGCACTCTTAAGCATCAAGGTGCTAAAACAAGTTCTTTGGGGCCACATTTGGTTCCCTAAAGAACCTTTCCCTGGATGGTTCTTTAAACAACCACTTTTGGACATCAGATGTATGAATGTAACAAACATTTTTAAAGTTTAAAGAACATCCTTGTAATGTCAAGGTTCTAATCATTAAAACACATATATCTAAGCCAAGAACCATCTAGAAACCTTCATTTTTAAGTGTGTGGGGCTGGTAATAAACAAAGTGCATGGTATAAAGTTCAATAACTGTTTTCAAAAGTAAGAGATACATCAAATTATTGAATGCCATTATAGTTTAACCAAGTATCTTGAGTTATTATTGTCATTTTGCTATACTATTTGAAAGTAATTACATAATTACATTGTTATTACATAATTATACAGCTAGCTACATACTGAATTACACATTACCATTTGATTTATATTCTGTATTGACCAGTTCAGGTCTGCACTTCTGACTTCTTTGTGTTTGTTATGTCTACAAATAATAAAAACACATCTGTTTTTATTTACACAAAAGACTTTAACTTTTGTGTAAATAAAATCAGCACTGTGATAAGTACCCTCATTATCTTTCTTTTCGTATATGGTTTTCCACCAAGTTCAACAAATATTGCTTAATAATTATTGTCACAGAGTAAAATGAATTAGTCCACTCATCACATCACATTTTATTATAGTGTGCACTCATGTGCTCCTTTTATTTTCCCTTTTGAACAAAGCAGCAGAGCTCTATGCACCCAAACAGATCTTTTAACATTGTCAGTGTGCTAAAGATGGCATTCTCAGTGTTAGCCCCCCTGTGCTATTTTAACACGTCCACTGTTGAAATAACAGTCTTCGTTGCTGTCCAGCTGGATGTATATAAACACAATAGGTGTAAATTCAACACTGGGGATTTTATTATGCATGACCCCCATTTTATATTTCTCACACTTCTTTCATGTTTAGCACTGGACAGCTCCTTCTGCTTATGGTCGGCTAAGCCTTGATTGGTTTCTCATTGTTTGGAGGATGAGAAACATTACATGTCATTTAAGCAGTCACAGATTGAGGCAGTACACAGCAGATGGGGGAAAATATGAATCCCAGCCCAAATATTTAACCACTTGGATGAGTACAATACATATCCATAAGAAATAAAATGCAATATAAAAAGCAGTACCTACCACTTACATTAACAAGACATACCCATGTGCATGTACATGGATCCCCTCTTAAAGGATTGTTCGGAGCGGTCCCATAAAAGAAGTTTATTTTCACTCCATTTAAAGAATGATTCAAACTGTTTTACTAATTTAGCACAGAGCAGCTTGCTTAGCTCCCCGTCATGACCCTCGGCTGGTTTCCTATTGTTGGAATGATTGAAAGCACTCAAAAAATTGCCATTGTACATGGACTGATGAAGGGCTACAGATGTGGTACCTTTGAATCTCAGTTAGAATTTTCAGCCTCTTGGTGGAGTTCAAATCATGGCCTGAACCACAAAAGAGCAGCTTTCAGACAAAATATTCAGCACTGGTCAGTTCCCTTTGTGCCCACTTGTTGTAAGGATTAGAAGTGCTCACAAATTAGCCACTGGACATGGATTGAGGAAGGGTTACAGATTCAGTTAATCTGAATTGAAGTTTTAACCTGATTGAGGTTTTAACCTCTTGGGGGAGTCTATACCACAGCTTGAGCCACAAAAGAGCAGCTTTCAGACATGATATGGATATTGTTTGGACAAAACCAGTGTTTGGACAAAAATCAGTATGGATTGCCTCTTCAAAGAATGACTGATCTATTTTTTTTCTTTATGTTTTTACACATTGTGGCTCACAATGCCTCCACTGGTCTTATGGTTCTGAGGATCATAAACACTTGTTGAACAGTGACCCTACTGATCACTGCTCTGACTGAATATGAAGACTGAATTCACACAGCCTGATACACACTCACACTTCGTACTCAGCTGCTGGATCTTTCCAGGCTTGTGGATTGTATTTTATCAAGGCATTATTCATACTTAAAAAAAGATGGTTCTTCAAAGGTTCTATAAAAAAGACAATGGTTTTATTTAGAATCACAAGTTTGATATGCACTTTAAAAAGATGATTCTTTAAGGGTTCTTTAATAAAAGCAATGGTTCTATTCAGAACCATGAGTTCTATATACACTTAGAAAAGATGGTCCTACAAGGGTTCTTTAGTAAAGGCAGTGGTTCTATTCAGAACCATGAGTTCTATATACACTTGAAAGAGATGGTTCTTCAATAGTTCTATAAAAAGACAACGGATCTATTTAGAACCATGAGTTCTATCTACACTTAAAAAACATGGTTCTTCAAGGATTTTTTTAGTAAAGACAATGGTTCTATTTAGAACCATTAATTCTATGTACACTTTAAAAAGATGGCTCTTCAAAGATCTTTAGTAAAGCCAATGGTTCTATTTAGAACCATGAGCTCTATATAGAACTATCATGCATAAGTGTTTCTTTTCCTGGTGAAATGGTTCTTCAGATTAATGGATTGTCCTATATTTTGAAAATGGTTCTATATAACATCAAACAGCGTTCTTCTATTGTTACTATGTCAAGCTTGTAGAGAAAAAACCTTTGGTGCTATAAAGAACCCTTTTCAAAAGGTTCTAAACAGAGCCAACACATTCCCCATCAATCTAAAGTACCGTTACATCATGCAAACAACCATTTAGGCACGCGAATGGTTATTTGAGTGTTCTTGGTCCTACATACTAAGTGACCCTTGAAGAACCATCTTTTTAAGCGTGCACGCGACGGGCTCAACTCCAGCACCAGTGCAGTTTCAGAAACGTGTGGAAAGCGCGCGCTGTTGTCGCCTCCCTCGCTCGCGCGTCTGATCGCCCAGCCTCGGCTGAGGTGGGGTGGAGGGAGAGCGGGGGGGAGTGGAGAGCAGCTTTCAGTGAGGAACAAAAGCACGTCGTACTTTGGAGTGCACGGGCACAGCACGCCAGGCTCGGCGCGTGCTTTTCTACTCCGCGCGCTTGAGTGACAGGCCGACGACAGTGGTCTAGAAATATGCATGAATGAGGCTTTTTGCCGGTTACGGTGTTGCTTTTTTGTGTGAGCGTGTGTGTGTGAGGGAGAGATAGAGTGTGTGTGTGAAGGTTCGGGGGGAGGGGGGTGGGTGGTATATCAAAGACGATACGTCACCGCGATCTGTGCGGATTGGCTGGATTTTGCTCCTTTCTGCTCAGATTTTGCGAGCGCGAGCTGGAGGACAGCAGGATCATCCCGGCAGCTCGGCGGCAGGTAAAGCTGTGCATTTACTGTCACTAACGCGGTCGCGCGGTAATAATTCGTGGTAATAATAAGGCGGCGGGTGAGCGGAACATGGCGAGGAGTCCCGCGTCAGACAGGCTGCGCTGGTAAACCGCGCAAACGTGCTTGTGAGGAGGAATGCCGCAGTTCTGAATGCACCGCATGTCCACTGAACCCGGCGTCTGTTTTTTCTTACTCTTCCCACTGGATTAGTTCAGAGGTTCAATTAAGCGAGGAGAATGTAACGAGATTATAGCAGACTGTCCACAGAGCGGCAGGCCTGCTGGTCAGGGGGTCTCCATTCTTTTGAGTGCGTTATTTCTGCACGGAAAACTTCACCACCACTATTGCGCCCTTCCTATATTTTACACACTAAATGGCATAGGCTTTCTGCGCCAGCTCCTCTTCGCGTTGGGTGTTAGGGTCGCGCACTGTAACGTGGCTGTATGTTGGGTACATTTTCCCACCTCTATCCAGAATTGCGCTCACTCCCGATTCTTTATTGGATCTATTTCAGGCTGAATCCTGAGGGGTCTCCTCTCCCATGCAAGAGGAATGACTGCAACATAGAGGCGGCGGAGAGGTGGAGATTGGCCATCGCCTCGCTCGTCTGCGTCTCTCTTTTCTCTTTTGGAGGGACTACGCTGCCACAAAAGCGGACTAAATGAGCGCGAGGACCTCCTCAGACAGACTGGCCCTCGCCGTGCCGCCCTGCGGCTCCAACGGGACTGCATGGCCGGAGGGCGCGTGTATGGCGCGCGTGGAGCAGCTCTTCCAGGCGCTCTCCTCCACCGTGGTGCTCTTCGTGCTGGTGGCGATGATCGCCGCGGTCATCTCCGTGTCCCTCACCACCTTCCACTTCCACAAGAGCAAGATGAAGAAGCGCAAGATGCAGCGCGCGCAGGAGGAGTACGAGCGCGACAACTGCAGCCCCAGAGCGGCCAAGGGGAAGCCGGCGCTCAGGCAGTGCGTCGTGGAGAGACCTGGGGGGCCGAAACGGGCCAAGGGCGAGACCGTCACCCCCGTCCCGAAGGAGGAACCCGCGGAGAGCACGAGACACGCGGCGCAGACGCACGACGACAGCTTGCTTCAAGCCGTGGCCGTGTCCTGATGAGCGCGGACGCACAGGCGAAAACGCTCTGGCTGACACTGTAAATACGTGCCATGTATAATAACTATATTACACACAGCGGGGGTCGGCAGGGGTTGGGGTGGGGGGAGTGAGACAGATTCATCTGCACGCATGAACACTGAAGGAGAAGAAGGAGAAGAAGAAGAAGAAGTCTTCTTCTACAGCTTCAGGAGAAGCCCTGCGGGGGAGGGAGGGGGAATAAATAATAAAATAATGGACGCATCCTTCAAGCGAAATCGATTTGTAGTGGTCAACAAGGTTGTATCACTATCTGCGCGGACTGGATTGATTTTCTTCTTCCATCCATGCGAACGAACTCTGCTAAGAACGAGGACGAGCCTAATTGTGAGGGGCTTCATTCCGTTGGCTGGATCACCAACGGCTGATGGACGAGCTCTGGACTAGCTGTGATAGATGACTGCGAGTAGGAGATGATGTATATTTACTCCCTGAAGTCAGGTATAGGGCCGCTGGAATGTAAAGCGAGAGCGTCTTGTAAATCTCGTACAGCAGCTTGGACGCTGTCCACTACTTTAGTGCTGAAATAAGGACTAACTCACATTAACCGCTCTTCTTCATGTAGGATTCTCCCCCGTCTTTTATAGCGTTTACCAGTAGTCTTCTGTTTTTAAAAAGGAGAAAAAAAGAAATCCTGTGTGTCCGTATTAGGTTAAATCCTTATTAAGTTCACATCCAGTAAATTATAAGATATAAAAGTTTCTCCCTTGTAACTGAAAGCTTTGCCAGGAGGAGGGCTGGAAGGATATTCTCGCCTTTGTGCCCCGGCGTGAGTAAGCGTGCTAGTTTAACCCCCTTAAGCCCCCTAACCCCTTTTTCCCACAGACTGTTAACGTGAGATTACAGTTACTAGCAGCTACTAGTGGTAGTTTAGCCTATTTAGTATATTCTTGCTTTGGTGCCATATATATATATATATATATATATATATATATAGACATTTTAGTTATGTATTACAGCTTTGGATTCATTTTTGAGTTCTTTTTTTGCATTTTCTGCTCAAAAACTAATCATTAGCTCTTTTATTATGAGATTATAATCTTAGAAGTGTAATTTATAATCTATAGTGAATAAAAACTTTTAAAAGCTCTTTTTTCTGTACTTCCTTGACGTTGTGTTTAACCAGACGTGAGAATAAGGAGACATTGAGAATAACACTATAATTAACAGCAATTTGAAGGTTCTTTTATTCTTCAGTTTTTCCTTTTGAATTACTAATAAAGAATGGTGTAAACGGGTGTGTGTCCTCATTGAAATTCTACACAGTGCCTCATTATCGTAATGTGCTTCATTGTACTGACGTACAAAGGTACAAAGGTAGCAGCGAACAGGCGTGAGGAAAGAAGGGGAGTGAGGATTAGAGCTGCTGTAAAATTATAGAGACTTATGCAATGCTGCCCAATTCCTTTCCAGCACGATCAAAGATTTTGGCTTTTTTCCTGCACCTCTTAGTCAGTAAGTGTAACACTGTAACTGCTGTGTGCCTTTTCTACCTTCAAACTGAATATCCATAAGGTTTATAGGAAGGAAGCTGGTAAACAGTGTGTCAATGTGCTGGTCACTCACTAGTGCACATCAGAGGTTCTTCCAAACTGACATTCAGGTCTGAAGTCACATGGGATGCACCTTTTAGAGAAGCACCTGCAGGAAATCTTAACCTTCATGTACATGTAGTCTGTGTCTACTTTATCACACAGAATGAAGAATGAAGTGTGCTCCTCACTCGAAAGTTTCCCAAAACCATGAAGCATTGTGATTTACAGGCTTGATGCTGTTTGCTTTCTAATGGCCCCTCAGGCTACAGTCACAATTCAACTGCACTTAAAGGGGCCACATCGAACATTTTTCATGTATGATACTGTGTTTTTGTCCCTAAGGTCCTCTTATATCCTTTTTCCGAGCTGAAACACTTATGGCGTCTGCATGGTTGGGAGGAGGAGGTAAACAGTCATAGTGAATGTAGGCTGAATAGGCAAATTTATGTAAACATGTTCATTTGTGTGACATAGCAAACCAGTGAATTTAAAATGGGCCACTCTTGCAGCTTAGTGTCCAATTATGGACTGTGGAGTGAACAGTACATTTTAAAATTTTAGCACTGAAATGTTTTTCCATAATATGGTTCCTTTGAATACTACAGATTCTAAATAAATATAAAATGTGTTTTTTCAGATAAAACCAAAGATACACATTCATCTCCAAAACAGTAACTTTACAGGAGGGCAAAAATGTTCTTTACTTTCAATGTGAGTTTATGTAAAGAGATTTTATTCAAAGCATGTTTGGAGCATTTCTATTGGTCAATTCACCATAAAATTTTCACATAGTGCAAAGAACAGCTAGCATGCACAAATGATGTAGAAAAGTAAAAATTGCAACAAAATGTTTTTCTTTGGACAGCAACAATCTGAGGAAGTTGGATGTTTGTAGGTAGCAATTGTGCTAGCAATTTGAATTCTAAGAGCAATGCACTGTAGATAAAATTGATTACATAAAACATTTCTAAACAAATGTGAAATACTTGTATTACAAGTTTATTTTTAATCCCAAATACGAAAATCAGGTACATATACTTAAAACATTGTAAGTATAAACTGCTTTACCTTCCTACTATACAGTCATATGCAAAAGTTTGAGCGGCCCTGGTCGAATGACATTTTCTAAGTTAAAATAAATTAACACATCCTTGTGAGGACACACTTCTACACATTTTAATACACAGTTACTGCTTATTTGCTGAATTAAACACATTTGGGATAAAAATATGCTTTATTATTTATGTGTAAAACTTAGCAAATGAATAGAATGACCTTTTTTTCTTTTTTTAGAAAGAGAAAAAAGGACACTTTGCATATTCATATGATGGGTGTAGGTGAGGACAGGAGAGTTGAGCAAAATCTGCGGGCTGTCAGATGTGCCCATCCAAGCCAAATCCAATTACCCTTCACAAATAAGATAATGATCATGCCTCCATCTATGTCGAAAGGCTAATTGCTCAACTGGAGCGATCTCCACTGAGTGCAGTGGTAACAATAGTGGCCAGGGCCTGAGAGCATTGATAGGAATAAACGCCTCACAGACTCCTGTCCTCGTATCCATGCTGGAAGTGTTTGCAGGCTCTGTGCTTTCTTTTCAGCCAGCTGCAGCTGATTCGAGTGGGAGATACCTGACCTCGCCAAACTTCTGCCCACCAGACTATTTTTTCCTCCCTCTCTCATTCTCCCTCTCATTGTGTGTGGGCCGGCACAGTCATGAGCAGCACATTCCACACATAATATAACAACTCTCTCAGCCCACAGCACTTTCAGCGCAGGTAGCATGTGTCAGCAGCGGAGTGTTATCAACACAAGCGCTCTCTCACAGGGAAGATGTGGGCTGTGGAGGATGAACCACCAAGATATCAGCTCTGACAGCCATACATTATAGTCGTGGGTGGCAAAGTGCTTTTCCTCTAACTCCTGCTTACTGAATTACTCGCTCTTTTAATGGGCTTGGTAATCAGACCGGCCAGTAAAATCATCTCACTCTCTAAGTGCTTCCAAATCACGATCTAGATGCATATGGAGGCTTTCAAACATTTAAAAGGTAGATGATGAGCCACTGCTGAAAAGATTTTTTAGACTTTTTTTTTCTCACAATGACACTAAGCAGGGTTGGTAAAGCCTGATATGAAGATGATATTTTGTTAGCATATTTTGTTCTAGACTTACAAGCAAGTGTTTAACATGCATCAACAACAGCTGCAGTTCTATTTAGCTTGATTACCTTTGATGTAGCTTTATCATACTTGAGCAGACAATTTTGATATCTAAAATAAAAAAGGCAACTTCAGCTCTCTAAGAAAGTGACCAAAAGCATTTAATCTGAATGTTTAAGACCGATCAGATGCTGAAAAACAAATTTAATTTGTTTGCCATAGCCCTTAACTTGACCTGCATAACAGCAGTTATCCATGTTTACAAAAAGCTGATAAATGGAATTTGCTGAAATGGCATGACTTACAGCCTCTTAGCCATCCTTATTACCATTGAAATTTTACTTGCATTACATTTTTCAACAGAATTGGTTTCAAGCACTGAAATGGCCCTTTTCCATATGAAAAGGGTAGCAGCCCTTAATTCTGTGCTACTGATTCCAAGATCAGTCTAATAGGGTCAAAGACGACATGACTGTCACTACTGTCAATTTGTTCTATTAGGCCCATACAAATGCATGGCCTGAAGTAATTAACATTGTTGGCAATTGGCAGTAAACAAGTTATGACTCTGACAGAATCGTAAATAGTGGACAACACAGAGGCCTCTGTTCATTATCATTGCATCTTTCAGAGATACGATACATTAACCCCTTACATTCCCAGGCCTATTGCATCCTACACTGTAAGTAAAATGGTTCTATATAGTACCAAACAGAGGTTTGTTGACTTTCAACAATAGTAGAACAATTTTTGGTGTGTTAAGAAGGTTTTTTAAACAACTATATACAGCACTTTCTCCACCTGAGAAAAGAACCATTTCACCATGCAAAGAACCATGTAAAGGCATGGTTCTACATGTAACTGTTGCCTTTACTACAGAACTCTATGAAGAACAATTCAAATTGCCCAGGTTATTCTTAAAAGATGCAGTCTAAAATTACAATAACTTACTTCTCTGCTTATTTACAGTTCTCGTACTGTATTTTACTGTTTACTATTACATACAGTTGATTGCTGTATTTGCACAGTTTTTCCAGCATCCCTGTATTTCTAATGCACAGTTCATATGCGCTAAAATGTTTACCCAAAAGTCTGGCTATATTGTGTAACAATGTAAAGACATATGCAAACACCTCAAACTTTTCTATTTAGCTTCTGATGGCAAATGCTTGAACACACTGTTACAGTTATAGTTAACAGAATAATCACCCTATTTTCACAACAGCTCAGGACAGTTTATCAATCACACCATGAACTGAGCATCACATTACAGCAGTTCTATGCACTTACACCAGCCATAACAACTATAAAGATGGCAGCAACCAAATATCTATTGATTATAAAATTACACAATAACTTTATCTGAAACATAAAAAACAATGGAAATACTAAAAGATGGAAAATACAAGCAACCATATCTATGGGACTCATCCAAAATGAACTATAGAGGAAGAAATAAAAGCAAATTAACAAGTCAATTAACTAATATGCTTAGCAAATAACAGTTAATTATTGTACAATTCAACATACATTTTAATTTTTTTGACAAAGAACTTTTATTTTCTTATATTTTTCGAAGAATGTACAATTCTTTACAGCAATCTTCTACATTTAAGGAATACAGCAGATTACTGCAGTGTTTCCACTTTAAATGTACATCAGCTCTTTACAGTGTAGCAGTGAGGATGAGAAGAACCCATCAGCAAGTCCAGACATTTCCCATTTTTTTAACTACATAGCATGCATACTACTCTTTAGATTAAGATAAATTGCTAAATAATAATATTTAATAAGAGTTAAGGAGTTGAATGTGCGAATCCCATTATTACAATGTGTTCCAAGTGGTAGTGGTACAATTAAAACATTTAACAACACAAAACAAAAAACATATAGTGCAATCTGTACGTAGGTGGACAGACATAGAGATGCTTTAGGGTCTGTGTTCGAGCACATAGCACTTGAAATGAAATTATTTCTATAAGGAAAAATGCAGAATGTCAGCTTTAATTTTGATCTATATAGGGCGCAATCAGGTTTTCATGGATGTCCCCACCTATTTCATGAGACCAAATGTAATTAGGCAATTCACACAGCCTTGAATAAGCTGTCAGATTTATTACTTAGTTTCTCCTCTGCATTTCATGATTATGTGACGTCTGCACCCAATAGACCCCATCCTCCTTGTTCTGGGGGGCTTTTTGTACTTGTCTTTTCTTCATTAACATCAATGTTCAGTGTGGTTCTGGCTTGAAAAACTCCATAGTTGTCCATTGTCAGCACAAGTTTTGCAGCATTTGAGTAGTTAAGATCAGAAGTTGTCCCACTGCTGACATCTATGGTGACATCATCAAAATGTCATGCTGGTGCATTACTCTTTTTCAGGTAGGCTTTGACACACAGATGGCATTCTTGATCTGTTCAACCGTTCTTCTTCATGATTGACAGTATTTGTCAGTTGTCCACTGCTGAGGTCCTTTATGGTCGGCAAGGTTGTTTGCTAATGCTAAACTAACCTAATATTTTAGCTATTTCTGTAATTTATTTATTCTGTTTTTCAGTCCTCATGAGAGTCTGCTCTACTGGCACTGACATTTCTTTGGTCTTCATGCTGAAAGACAACAATAACAGACTCCAGATACAAATGTCACATCTAAATTCAATTGTAGACCTTTTGTTAGCTGTGTTGTAGATGAATTAATGATACAGTGACACACAGCTGACAAAGAATCAACTGAGCTCCAAACTGCCCAGGTCATTGATATGAAATGGAAATGATGTTAACTCCTTACATGGAAAACAATACACAAATGGCTGAGTTATTCAGAAGATATAGGCATGAGGAATGGAAGCCCAAACAAGCTGACACATTTGGGCCTTTTAATTGGTCAAAAGAGTTATAAAACCTATCTACTTTTCCTCAATACAGATGTAAATACCCTCAAATTGTAATTTCACATGCAACATACTGGAGCACAGATCTACAACTGCAAACATTTTCTCACTATTTTACTCCATATTAACTGCATTGTATGTTGCAATGGTCCCAGGAAGTAAGAAAAGATGAAGAACTAAAGGCACCATTTTAGTATTCTAACTGAACCTGTGAGGGTTCTTCTATCTCCCTGAAATGCTCTAAATTAATTCCTTCCATGCACTTTGTAATTTTAGATGCTGGTGAGAAATATAACACCTTGATTCGTGAACCCTTTTTTGCAAGCTTTGGCAAATAACCTTGTAACCCTTATTGCATGCTGCTGAAAAGCATAGCTAAACAATAGCTGTTGGTTTTATTCCTTCTAATTACCAATTACAGACATTATACTTCAAAGGCGCCATATCACAGAGAAAAAAACTCTTGCTTTTCTATAATAAGAGTTAAAAACAACTAGTTCAAAACAACTACTAACTCCCCAGTCCTTACAGTTCATATATGGAAACTAAAGGCCTACTCACACCGAGTCACATTCTCATGGACATAAAATTAACACGTGAAGTTTTCAAAATGAATGCACGTACATTAATGCCATCTTTCATGTCGAGTACGAAGTTGACAGAATGCAATGCTGCATTTATAGACCTCTCTCACAGCATCATCACATCCTGCCATAAAGAGTAGTGTCATTGAATTTCCGCCTGCACTGTTAAACAGAACTGCAATGGAGAGTCGCCAGTTTTCAGCCTCCCTCAAATATCTTCCTTCAACTTCAGCACAGCCAATAGGAGAGCAGTTAGCGTGTCTGGTAGTTCCCTCCAACATGGACGAAAGGCTAGTTTGACTTGGTATTGGCTTGGTTTGAACTTTGTATGACTCTGCATGTCTGCCACAGCATACTCTGTTTACTGCTGCATGGAGCCCAGTATACAGTGTACGCTGGGGCAGACGTCTGTGCTGTGCATCGTATTGGAAATGCGTTAGTGCATCTGTAAAATGTATGGGTTCAGTGACAAAGAAGTTGCGTTCAGAACATTCCACAAAAAATCTGCATTGAAAAGTGAAGAATGAGTAGAGCGGATCTTTATGTTCAACACCTTACCACACATCTCTAAATGGATAAATTAAAGAAATTAGCACTCATTGTGCTTCATTTTGGAGGAGAAAAAGTCCACCAGGTTTAATTCTTCCCACTCAGTATTGGAAACATTAGCAACATTAGCAAGTGAATAGCACAACTAGAAAGAGATACAGTATCATCAGAATCAGAGTCAGAATTGGAATCACTTTATTTTACCAAGTTTAACTTTATTTTGCTTACATACAATTTGTCTTGGTGAGCGCATACATATATGACATGTAACATGTCTGATTATGCACTGCCGTTTGACTTGTTCTTGTGAGGTGAAGGAACCAAACCACATGGTTATGGATATGGCTGCGTAGAACAGGATCATCAGGCTCTGCAACAGGTTGAATTTCTTCAGATAACTAAGGAAGAACATTCTGTGCTGTGCTCTCTTGGCTATGGAGAACGTGTTACTCTCCCGCTTCAGGTCCCTGGATGGGGGTGGGGGTGGGGGGGTTGCGTCTGAAGTCCACCACCAACTCTACAGTTGCACCAGGAAACCAGCTGCTCGACTTCCAGTCTGTAAGCAGACTCATCACCATTGGCTTTGAGGCCCACCACAGTGGTGTCGCCTGCAAACTTCAGGATCTTTACAGCTGGTACCTTAGAGACACAGATGTTGGTGTAGAGATTGAAGAGAAGGTGTGAGAGCACACAACCTTGTGGAACTCCAGTACTGACAGTCTGGGGGTCTGATCGTGTTTTCCTAGCCACACTTGCTGTCTCCTGTTTGTCAGGAAATCCATGATCTACCAGCAGATGGAATCTGGCACAGACAGCTGGGGCAGTTTGACTTGCAGTAGCTCTGGCAATATGGTGTTGAATGCTGAGCTGAAGCCCACAACCACCAATATGTTGTAGTATGAAGTGCAGGGCCAAGTTGACCCCATTATCAACAGACCTGTCAGCTCTGTTTGTAAACTGCAGGGGATCCAGCAGAGGGTTTGTCATAGCCTTCAGTTGAACTAGGACCAGGTGTTCAAAGACCTTCATGACTACAGAGGTCAAGGATACTGTTCTATTTTCTTTTTTTGGACTGAAATGATGGTAGATGTTTGGCGGGAACAGAGAAAAGCCCCAGTGATTTGGTGAGAGACTGGGACAGAAAGGCTAAAGAACATCTTCTATGCATTTAAATCTGCAGTAGAACTAATTCAGGTCATTGGTGATCTCTTGAAGGCCTTTCCAAACTGAAGTTGAGTCATTAAGATTTTTAAGCAAACTTTGGTGATGATAATTTCCTCAATGGTGGATACACCAGTGAATTAATATTTATCTTTGAGCTGAGCATTTTAAATTGCAAATGAGAGCAAATCTGTCCTACTGTATAGCCCTACTCTCACTTGCCAGTTCAGTTTTACCCCCCTCTTTTTTGATTGGTTACTTCGTTAAAAGTGACACACGATGAGTGAGGCTTCTTAGCTGAAGCTGATCAAGTGGAAACTCAGGTAAGGCTGTTTGGTTGAGTTACTGGCGCATTTAGGAACCCAGAATTTATATCAGGCAGTTGTCTCAGCTGTTGTTTACAACACAACCAGAAGCCGTTAACCTACTATTTAAGCTTTTTTTTTACGAACATGGAAGTGTGAAGATGGTATATTGTAAATTCAGGCTGGCCAATAAGAATTCCGTTGTCATGGTTGCAGCCAAAAAAAATGTGCATCAAGATATGGCACTATTGGCTATTCACAGTAACTGTATAAAGCAGTTTTTAGTTTATATAGGTGGATCCTAGTTTGTTTCTTCACTACTGAACAAGTCTTTTTAATGAGATGAGCGACAAGTAGAAGCAGAGATTTGAATTAGCCCACTGAATCACTCGGTATGCGGCTTCAGTCTATTATGAGGTGTTGCGTCGTTTAGTTGCAGTGTTTAAAAAAAATGAATTCATCATTGCTGCTACTCAAGGAAGGCATTTCTTCTTCCTTTTCTGTCTTCTTCCCACATTTTCAGAGTGTTTAGACAAAAAACATTCAAACTTGATGGGAAAGTTCCACTATGTTAAAAATCACATCCCTTTAGCCGCGAAAATGGCTCATTTTGAATGAATTGTTTTTGTGATATCATAAAACCAGTGCATTCACACATATCCATCTATTCACTCTACAGCAGCTACACATATTTATGTTGAAGTTATAAGCAGTGTTTCAGCTTGGACTGCTTTTTAAGTGAGTCACAATAGTGTAGCCAGTCAGCACATAGGTTATTTACATATTAATCTTAAAAACACAGTACCAAAAAGAGCCCTGCTTAATTCTAAGTGTTAAAGAGAGCTGTAAGGATATGGCCCCTTAAATGAAGATTTATAAATGCCCCTGTAAGCCTCATAAGCAAGGACGATTTTGCACAGGCGAATAGTATTTCAAATACAATACTTAAAGAAAGCTATATTTCAGAGAATGTGCTTCCATACAGTCCTTTATAATGCTTTCACTTTAGCCACTTATTATCATATAATTACATCTCCCTCAGTGCTGCCTGAGGAATCTCCCACTGTTCAAAATGTGAGCACTCTCAGAGAATAGCTGCTGCCCTTCAGAAAAAGGACAGAGCCCCTCAGTTATACACATTTGTGGTGAACATTTGTGGAAAATGATGGCTGAATGTGTGGTCAAAGAAGTGAAACACACAGTGAGCTCAGCTGAAAACAAAACTCTTCAAAACTCACTGGGTGGTGCTTCATTATTCTGCAGACAAAGTCAAACTATGCTGGAAACCAAGGGTGGCCATGGCTAAATGATGAAAAAATCTTAACTGGCCAAGTCAGTCAACTGATTAAATATAATATTGCATGCAATTTGCATACTGAAGACAAAACAATGTCTAGAAAGCCCTCAAATAAACCACAACTAAAGAAAACAGCAGGACTATGGATAATATTTGTGGATTGCTGACTTCAGCTTGTCACAGTAAATATAGACTTTCTTGCTGAACAAATTGTTTACCAATCCAAAATACTTTTAGCTTAAAAAGTTTGCTTAAAAATGTAGTGACTATATAGAATGTTTTGTTGCTATAATACAAAAATGTCAGAACCTTTTTTTTTCTTTCTGTTTCTTTCCACCACTTTAAAATGGCTGCTGGCTTTTACATTGTATGAAAGACACATTAAATGATGGAATTGAATTATAGTTTATGATCAGATGGGAAGAGAAGTGTATAACAGCATTTTTTTTTATTGTAGGAATATTGTGAATTTGATATCAGTGATGCCACAGCCATTCATGTCTGGATCCAGGCCCATGTACAGTCATTTTGGGGGACAGGGGCTCAAGGAAAAAGGGCTTCAACAGGAATCTTAATTTAATTTGCAGCATTTTGCAAATATATTTATCCAGACAGATAATTATCATGTTTTCACTTCACAAAGCAGCCAAATTAACAGCACTACTAACAAAGAAGGGATTCAAGCCCCAATTTTCCACATGCTAGGCTGTCTATGCTTTCACATTCTGTAAACTAGTAAAAGCCGTTACCTCACAGCAATGAGGGACCTGGGCTTGATTTCCCAGCCGGGTGACCAGGGTCCTTTCTGTGTGGAGTTTGCATGTTCTCCCCATGGCTGCATGGGTTTCTTCTGGGTACTCTGGTTTCCTCCCACAGTCCAAAGACATGCAGTCAGGCAAATTGGAGTTGCTAAATTGCCCCTAGGTGTGAGTGTGTGTGAACTTGTATGTCTGTGTGTCTGCACTGTGATGGACTGGTGACCTATCCAGGGTGTTTCCTGCCTTCTGCCCAATGACCGCTTGGATAGACTCCAGTACCCCCCGCAACCCAGGAGGATAAGCAGCTTAGATAGTTTGTGTGGTGTGTGTGTGTGTGACCTCATAACTTCACGTTTGGGGTTAGAAGGAAATAGGGTAAATATGATTTTCAGTGAACCATTCCCTTAAATAACATGCAAGATATTGTTCTATATATCAATCTATACTTTACTGTACAAATAAATGAACAGCAACAACTCACTGTACGTGTGTAAAGCTGAGAGCATTTCTCAGGCTTGTTCAAGTGGAAAAAGCAATAGTGCATATAAAGGACCACCACTAATTAGGAACAATAAATAGCCCATTATTCCAGGCCATGAGTGTTTGCTTTATTGATCCCATTTTGCAGTAGAGTACATAGAAAGAGCTGCATGGGTGTTTACCTAATCTAAAACAAAACAGGCCTACTAGTAATGTTGTAACAAAAACAGTTCATATAGATCACTTTACCAAGCAGGAGTAGCTGAATAAGCACTACAGACACAGAGCCAAAGCTTATTAACACAAAGAGCAATAAATACACACAGTACATTTTTGTAAGGATGTAAATTGAGAGCCCTTGCTCTTACACTATAAATGAGCTTACAACACTGGGGCTTTAAAGATACATTTTTAAAAGCTTCTGATGTATCCCAGGCCGTATGCAGTTATATTTAACCATTGAAAAAAAAAGAAACAGGGTAGAAATCTGAGTGTCCAGTGTAGCATCTGGACAGACACTTTAATGTAGTCAGGGGATGTCCATTGACCTAGTTGCTTTAAATGGAGACTGGAATAGCCTGTTGTATATTAGTCGTTGTAGCACAAATATTGGATTAAAGGGCAATTCCACAGATTTTTCAAAATGTATGCATAGTTTAATCTTTGAGATCAAGGGTGCAACTTTGAGTTGAACACTGGATGGTTTGAACAGACTTACAATGTGTTTCTGAGCACCCCTGCCTCAATTCTTGCCTCACTCCCTGCCTATAATAGCCACACAATGTCTCTTGCATCTCCCTACTTTCTTTTTCGATGCCTACTATAAGAACACAAACAGATATTTGAACATAATAGCAGACCTAAGATCACTCCTGCTCCCTAATGGTTTAATATGTGGAAGCGTATCATGTTAGCCATTAGCAAGTGCACCATACAAACGTTAAACTTCTTAACATTCCAGGCTTATTACATACTAAGGCTTTTGTTCATTAACTAAATGGACTTCGATGCACACTAAAGGAGTTTTTCTTAGGTTGTAGAAGTGAGTAATAAAACTTTGGGCGTGCTTGGTAAGGGGTTAAGCTCCTGTTTCCCGCTCTGAGCGCAACCAATATTGTAGAACTGGGCCAACAAAAATATTTTCATCAACATTTATCATATTGGAATTAATAATAGTGACACATTTATGGTAGCATTTATTACAGTAAATGCAGCATTTTTGTCATGTTTTATAACCAAATACTCAAAATTACTTACTGGGGGGGAGGGTGGGCTACATCGCCGAGTTATAATTATTGGAGGAAGTGTAACCTCCTGTAACCTCCTTAAACTGTAATCTCCCATCTCCCACTGGACACCATTTGCATGTTTAAATAATTCTTTACACAGTGAAATAGTTCTTCAGATTGATGGAGAGTTCTATATAGAACCTTCTTGAAAAGCATTCTATATAACACTAAAAAGTGATGTCAAGCTTGTAACAGTGGAAGAACCCATTGTGGTGCTATATAGAACCATTTTCAAAAAGATTTTTAATAGAACACATTCTCCATTCATCTTAAGAACCATTTTACCAAAACGGCAAAGAAAATATTTAAGCCTGCGAACATAGAACTGGTTTCTAAATAGATGGTTCTAAATAGAACCCTTACCTTTACTAAAGAACTCTTAAGGAACCATCTTTGTAACTGTGTATGGCTGAGACATTCAGAGTCATTCAGAGTGGTTTGATGTTAAATAAATAATTTTAGAGAAACTTAAAGACTTTTTACAGTGCTGGTGACAGGAACCAGTCGCAATGTTAACACAAATATAGCCATTTTATGTATTTTCCAAAATGTCCAAAATGACCGTGTCATCTGAATATGAATATATATATATATACACACACACACTCCTCTGAATAGATTCTAAAAAACACATTTCAGGCATCAAACAGCTTATTCACAACCATTAGTTGTAATACCTTTCTCTGAAGTAGTTTTAAGAGGCATTATACACTTTGGTTCCCATCACCATCACAATGAACAATGCTGACACAGTGAGTTTCTCTAGAACAGAGAATTTCACATCAACACACTGAATTGCTTTGAAATTATGCAGAAATTTTGAAAAACCTGTGAAGTTCCCTTTAAGATGGCACAAGAAAAATACATTCATCTACTGCATAAAGAATGTAGGAATGCACATATAGACCTTACATCATCAAGATTACAGCATCAAGATTAATCAAATCAAAGTTGAGACTGTATGAACATGATTAGTAGTTGTTTAGAATGTGAAAAGCATAAAAAACTCCACATTGAAATAGGCCACTGTCAGAAAAGGCTTTGCCAGTTGTATTTATGACAGGTAAGTCAGATGCCAGCTATTAATGACGAGTTGCTATTAAATCAGCTTGAAAACTCAAGTTGCAATAGCACAATTGAACAGAGATAAAGTTGAGTTGAGTAGTATTGTGCATATGCAACTTGCATTGTAAATCATATTGAAGATCTGTAGAGGAGCAGTTACATGCCTTTTGCCTCAATGGCCCTCAAGACAAGTGAGTAACGGCATAAAACTGATAATACTCACACAATAGGCTGTAAAAATGGGAATGCAAATAAAATGCTAAAAAGGGGTCTAAAGTGGACGGTGCCAGCTACAGATATAGAAAGGCCGCTTCGGAAATAGAATGAACGAGGCAGTCATATGGAGAAAAACTGCAGATACAAATGGATGAATCTGCGCTAGACAATCATTTCAAATGCCTCAATAGCATGGGTCATTAGTTCTTCTAGTTGTGCTGAGTGTTACAGCATGTCAGACAGTTAGCCTATGTACTAAATATCAGCAAAGGAAGAGCTGTCTTGTTCTCAGAACCGTGAAACAATTCTTCTCCAGGAAATGGTGAATTCAGTACAAACAAGCAGTAACAAGAATATAATATAGTAGACACTCGTTTTGTATTCTTTCAAACCACAGTTTAGAGTTCACAAGCAGAGCCAGCTCACGACTGACTCTGAATTTAGCAGAACTAATTAGTTAGTATGGAGTGATAAATGGACATATATGTGCTTTAATACATTGTAAGACTAAACACTGGTTGTACATGCTGTGTTTTATGTTATTTTCCTGTCGCATGATGAAATACTGTTACAGTCTAAAGCAGTCATTACTGTGAAAAAATGAATACATTGGTTCCAGAGGCAGTCATTTATGTTCAAGCCATCTCGCTGCCTTCATATTTCTCCTATTTCCACCTTTGCCTCACTGTGGTTTGTGTGCTTTAACATACTGAATGCAGGCTGCTAGTCTACTTACTCAAATCAAGTTCTAATGATTTTAATGTGGCATTTCTATAGTGATCATGAGGTATTTTCATTTTGCAGTGTACTCCTCATTGTTATTTGATTTTTGTATCAACTGTCGCAAAGAAGTTGTTGTTGTTGTTGTTTGCTTGTTCAGCACAGCTTTAGTGTCAACTGCATTTTTTTCCTTGATTGCGCCTGGTTGTTGCCGGCTTGCTTCGCCCACACTTTCCCTCTTTTTCATTATACTCCAAATAGTTTGTTTTGACTTTCTTAGTTGTGCTTTGGGTCTTCTTTTTTCCCAGCATTCAGAAGAGCTTGCCTTTGTTTCATAGACAAGTGCATGCTTAAACTTCTCATTATTACTTCACAATCTTTGCTCTCTGTGCTCCTGGACCTCAGTAAAAGAAAATGTCGATCCTAGATTTTCTTTACAAATCCTGAATGGTGCAGCATCGACAGGGCAATGGGAACATTTTAACTGACAAAACATTTAAAAGAGAGAGAGAGAAACAGGGCCAAGAGCTCACTCAACCTTTTTTTTTGGTCCAATTTAAAAGATGTTAATGGACTTCTATTTTAGTTCATTTCCTTTAATGGAAATCTGTTTGGCAGTGCTCATACTCAATTTTTTAAGGCTCTCTCACACAGCCATTTATTTTTCTGCACACGTTAGTGCATTCTGTTTGACCTGCATTAAATTGAAAACAGTACAAAAACATGAGACTTGTTATTTAATTGATGCTATGAACTTCATAGAACAGCATGTTTACCGCTGTATTACATCACCTGATACACCAACTGATCCAGTTTTCAAAGCAGATTTTTGCCATTTGTCTTTTATATAAGTGTTTGAGCCCAGAAAAGCTGGTGGCAATTCTGTATGTTCTTGGCATAATACAGCCTTAACTTGCATTTGTGGAAGCAGCAACAAACTCTCTTTAATGACAGTGGTTTGTTTAAGTATCCTCAACTCAACGTGGTGATAACCATCTCACAAGCATGCCATGTTTTAAAGCAGCGCCATCTGAGGGATCGAAGGTCACAGACATTCAGTTGTGGTTTTCGGCTTTGCCCTTTACACACAACGACTTTTGTAGCCTGATGGTAACTTCCCCCCAATTACAGACTGGAAAGACAACACATTGCACAGGTCACACTTATGTGTTGTGGGTTTCACAGTTCAAAAAATTGCTTGAAATCTAATGAAATTTTCTAAAAATAATGCTGTGTGAATACATCAACATTCAGCTAACTACAATGAACCATGTTATTTAAATAGTCCAGATATTGTGAGGCTTATACATTAGAACATTCAGGACATTTTAGTTAAACAGATGAATGAACAGAAATAAAAAGTCTTGTTGCGATAGTTTGTCTGCAGCAGCTTGCTGCCTGTGGGAATACACTTCACTTACACATGCAGTGGGCCATTCCCAGACAAAGGTCTTGCATGCATCTGAAACACAGCAAATGTCATGTAAGGTGTGCAAGTGTGTAACCCTTGATTTGGAAACAGTGCAGCATTAAAAGAAAAAAACACACTTCTCAAAGGCTTCTCAAATACACCATTTCAAATGTGCTGAGACAAAGGTAATGAAACAAAATAAAACAGGTTTTGGACACCAGGACTCCTAACAACTGTGCAAAACCTGGTAACCCACCAAAACAGTCACCGTCAGATAAACAGCACTTAAAACTTTCATTTTTGAGAGCGAGGAGAAACCCCCACTCTTGCTTCAGATCTGAAAAAATCCACAGGTGTTTCTGTCCATCTGTCTTCCACTGTGTGATGCGTAGCTGTCGAATAGCCAAATGAAAAATAGCTTAAAGAAAATCTGAAAAAAAATACTTGATGCAGATTTCTTCAAAAAACTGACAGCAAGTCTCCCAAAGAGAATGGAAGATAAATTAAAGGCAGTGGGTAAAAAATAAACAAACAAACAAAAACAATGTATATTGTAATTAGTTGTTGAGACTTCTATGTTGTGTTAAATATATCTTGATATTTAAATATATTTTCATGAATCTGAAAAATAAATAACTTGTGCTTATAATGAGAATTTTGACTGATCTCTGACTTTTGCACAGCACTTTAATATATTTCTAAATTCTGAGCTCCAGGTTTGTAGTAGTTGTTGCTGGTGGGTAAAATTTACTTTGACTTCTCACTGTTCATCTTCAAGTTGCATCAAGGTGCAGGCAAATAACCTGAGGACAACAAGCACATTAGGATGTGTTAAATGTTCAATCATTCCTTCATAGCCATTCCCTAAGCATCTTTCCATCAAACAGATATACATATTGTCTCAATGACCCTCAAGACAAGTGAGCAACTAAATGAAACTGATAATATTTATACAATATCCTTTAAGAAGAAACAGAAAGAATGAGCCAGTCTCATGGAGAAAAACTGTACAGACATAAATGCCTGAATCTGCGCAAGACAATAATTTCAAATGCCTCATTAGCATGGGTCATTAGTTACCCTCGTTCTGTTGAGAGGAACAGCATATATCGGACAGTTAGAGTGCACTTTTACAAATAAAGATGCCAAAAAGCGTTCTTTGGAATGATGCCACAGAAGAACCACTTCAGGTTTCATGAAAGAACCTTTCAATAGATGGTTTGGTAAAAATAAAAAAACATTTTTTGTAAATGACATGTGCAAGTGTGAAAATCCTCCACAGGTTCTCAATAGTTTCTTACTATATACCCAGTCCAAGAACTATTTAAGAAACTTTTTTACATTTTTAAGAGTGTATGAAGGGTGGTGTTATCCTCAGAACTCTGAGCAGTGATTAGCTTTATGAAAAGGTGAACAGGAATTCCATATAAATTAAATTAAAAGATGAATAAGAGTAGAGTAAAAAGAGGGAGTAGGACGTACCTGAATATCTTCATAATCATTCCATAAGCATCTTTCCAAAAGGGAAAGGTGAAACCAGCTGTGGAAAACCAAGACTGTTAAAGCTAGGCCTTCAGTTTAGGCTATAAAGGTAAAAAAAAATGTGTAAAATACATTCTGACCTTTTATTTGAAGCTTGTAATAGACATTAACATATATTTTACCCTATTTGCCACAGTTTTACAGTGACTCTTTATCCAAGACATCCAGAATGCATAAAGTGATTTCTCACAAAATTGATCTCACACACTGTAAATCAAAACATACCACTCCAATTCCTAATTATGTTGATGGTAATCGGGTATGTTAGGCCTTCAGTCCAGCTTCTAAAGGCCAAACCAGTAGGTGAGATAGCTTGTAGACTGTAAAAAAACTGATTGGACAATTTTATAGCATTTCAGATTTTTACCCTCTTTTACCCTTTTTCCAATCAAAACTTAACAAAGAAATAAGAGTATGACAATTCTTGCAGAGTTTAAATATGACAATGATCCCATAAATGGTTAGGCCTTGCCTTCTCTTCTCTTCTCTTCTCTTCTTTTCTCTTCTCTTCTCTTCTCTTCTCTTCTCTTCTCTTCTCTTCTCAAATTTACAAAAATCCATTGAAATGTTCTTTGGGTCAGTGGTTCTCAAACCTGACTTCAGGGACCCCTGGTAATCCATGTTTAATCCAACTCTCAACACACTGTATCAGATAAATGGCTTGATTCTGGTGTGTTAAGAGCTGGAGTAGAACAAATATGTGCCAAATTGACAGACAGACAGACAGACAGACAGACAGACAGACAGACAGATAGATAGATAGATAGATAGATAGATAGATAGATAGATAGATAGATAGATAGATACTTTATTGATCCCAAAGGAAATTTAGCAGCCAGTAGCAGTCACACAACACAGGACAGTAACAGTAATAAGGATGTAAACAATATAACAGGAAGAATAAATATTAAAAAACCTATCTACAGACATATATACAAATAGAAAAATACAACAACCTGGAATAATATCTTTAACCTGAAATGAAAAGACGCAGTGCAATAATGACTGTAGAATGAGGAACAGGTAACGGCATATAATGACAATACTGAATAAATATGGGGAGTCCAGAGGACTGGTTTGAAAGCCAGTGCTTTAGGGAACCAAAAGTGGTTCTTGTAATGCATCATTCCCAAGAACTCTTTTTTCTTATTTTTGAGTAGGAAGTGGTTCAGTCTTTGCTAAAGAGAAGATATCAGTTTCCTTGGATAATTTAGCCATCAACCATGCTAAAGAGAAAACTATTGTGTGTAGTATTCTCTGCACAACAGGCCAGCTTCCTCATAAATAATAGCCTAATCTTCCCCAAAAAGCACAGTGGGGAATAACCACTGGCGCAAGCATATAAAGCAAGCTGTTATTTTGGAAATGGATGAACACACAAGAGATAGTAAAACCATCACAATGTACAGAGCTATGCAAGTGACAAAATGAATGACAAAAAGTCATTTCAGTGAAGAATGACCAAGCTGTATGGAATGGGTGCAATATTTTTACCCCCATGCAGCAAAAAACTACATATGTAGCATCTGTATAGGTGCAGTAGAGTTCTATGACTTCATCAGACAACCTGATGTCCTTCACAGAAAGTCATGCAGCAAGTTTTTAGGGAGATCTTGCTGGTTGAGCTTGTGAATGTGATTAGAAAGCAGGATCATGAACCAGCATGAGAGGAGTAAGCCTGCCATCCTCGCAACGGTTACTTCAAATTGAAGGGGGTTTATTCAAGGAGCCTGACAAGGAAATGAAGACTCAGCATACTGCATGAAGCACAGTGTGGCACTGTGCAAAAAGGGAACCGTTCCAGCCAATAACATGATTGATGCCACTCTCAACTTTCCCACTTATAGAAAGCACTACTAAGAGTTTCATGATGCTTCTCATATTCAGAAAGTCAAAAAATTCAAATTACATTGGAGCACCAGAGCAGTGAAGACTTCGAAGGGTCAGCTTTTTCCCCTAAGGCCCACTTTTGACTTTTGGGTGGTTTTATGTAACGAAAACCATTAGCATTAATTTTTACATGATCGCTTTCCAAGCTCTTTTTATCCCTAAACATGTTTTTATTACTGTGCCTTCAAGACTATAAATATGTGAATAATCTCTGTTCTGATTGGCTGACTTTCTGTGCCTTGTTTAAGAGCAGTCCAGGCTAAAACACTACTTATAACTTCAATGTGAATGGGCGGGGCTATGTTTTTGTGACATTACAAAAAGAGCGCTGCTCTTGTATATAAATTTTCATGTATGAGCTGTATGAACTGAGGCAACTTGCATTGTCTGCTGTATTATATACATACATACATACATACATACATATATAAGAGTCACTTTTATTTACAGAAAAACATGCCTGAATCAAATAATGTTTGACAGTTAAATGTTGGAAACTAACGAACTATGTTGTGACCTCCATAATTTTATATATTTAATGTAAAATATAAAGAAATATTGTAATTAAACAAGAAGCAGTGTTCAGTGCCTTGTTTGCGCTTATTGGTGGGAGTGAACAACAAGGTGGCAAAAAGAGATTTCAACCTGTCAGCTTTCATTACATTCAAACCGTGGTTGTTAAAAAAGCATTTACTTGGCTTATCCGTTGCTGAGAATATATTTCCACTCAAATACAATATAGATGTCAATTAGTTTATGTAGATGAATAAATTGCTAATGACCTGCTGTGGAATATCACCCTTCTGTCCCTTCCATTTATCATTATAGTGCAGATAAGGGCAGTGTCACACGCCTACTTATAAAAACAGTGCCATTATGAAAAGGTCAGGTGGATTGAACACTGACAGGAATGTGTCTTAATATGCATTTACATTTTACCCTAGTTTGTTTTATAGGAAAAATGTCATTTCTGTAAATGTGTAAGAAATGTGTTTCTGTAATTTTTCATCGTTTTCAGGGCAGGTAGACAAAATCCAGTATTTTTTTTTAAACACGCAATGAAATGCTTAATATATAGTATTTGATGTTTATGGATAAGACTTGGCCACTTTCGTAACCATTTCTTTCAACAGGCTTGGTAAGCTTAAATGTAGCTCAATTTTAGTTGGATGGATAGTATTGATGGATGGTACTCAGTAAAACATTAAGAATTAGTGATGTCCAGGTGACAGTATTCGAATACTACTACTACTATTACTACTACTACTATTACTACTACTACTACTACTAATAATAATAATAATAATAATAATAATAGTTTTTATTTATATAGCACTTTTCATGCCAGTGGCAGCTCAAAGTGCTTTATAGACAGGTAAATACTGAGATCACTGTTGTGGTATTTGTTGCAATGCATCACAGAAAGTGAAAATATACAGGCCAGCACTGTTAAGTTTCAACAGCACTGTAAATTTCAAATTCATATTTAAGAACAATCAAGCATATTATACTTTTCTAAAATGAAACATGAGTGAGACGGTACATGAAGCTGTAAAATTACAGTAATTAGCTGGTAGTTGTTTCTCCAATACAGCACAGTTTATTTACAGCACTGATACTGCCATTCACAATTATATTGCATTGATGTAATCCGCAAGTTATTATACAGCTTATTACTGTATTTTTTAATTACAGAAGTTACTGTTAACTGTTAGAGTGAGGTGTTGTTTATATATAGCACCATTGCACTGTACTGTAAAGTCTATTTAAAAGGTTTCTAGTTTTAGGTTTTCTAGTCTATTGTAATAGGTTTCAAGAAAATATTACATGTTTTTGAATTTCAGCTAAATATATCAATTTAACCCCTTTTTACAGTATGCATAAAATGCAATTTCTGCCTGTTTTGGAGATCAACTGACCTATGAATTTTGTTATTCAAAAAATTTGATTCCTTGCTTAAAATGCATTCAGACATTTGGGACAAGGTAATATGGGGTAATATGAGAACTTAAACAACTAATGTGAAAAGAATTGTAGGTAATTAATAGAAACCAGCTATTAACTGCAACAATAGCTGGGAAGCTCCACCTCAGTGCTACAATATTCAGAGAGTGAAAAGCCTTTTATTCTTGCCCACAGTTAAACAAATCTCTGTCCTTTAAATCTTATTGATAATCAAATATAATTAGGTTTATTATTCTTTATTCTCAAGAATAAAGATGCTTAGGTAGTTCTTGACTTGGCTGTGGAGCTCTAGGAAATAAATTTTATTGGTAAAGAACTTTAAAATCATTCCTTATTGGATTTCACATAGGCCAAATGTGACAAACTTAGAATGCTTAAGTTTAGGGCCAATAGCAAGCTTAGTGTTTGTAGCTTTTGTTAAATTTCTGTATAAAATTAAATGATCACTCTTGTCCCTTATAATTAAATCTTTTGTTAGATTGGCTGGGACCATAACTACAAAGAATCTGTAAAATAGCTCTGATAGATATTGCACTCATATTAGGAAAATGAAAATGACCGTCATCTGTTGAACGTGTCTGATATCTCCTTTTCAAAGTAAAGTAAAAGTCCCTCCCAGCCGATCACATACAATACTCAAGGTTATTGATGAAAAGAGCTAAGCCTGTTTGGGTCTGTTCTGAAACAATAGTATAGCCCCCTTTCAAAGACTCCTTTCATTGCTGTGTGCCATTAAAAATTCCTCTCATCAATCACGGAAATTCAAATGATGTGAAAGCCTCTCAGCGCTGTCCTATGCCTGCTCCAGCAGAAATCAATCAGATAGCCTCAGTGCATGCTAATGAGCTGCCCTGGGCTTGAGAGGACTGATTCAGGCTGTTCTGGCATCCATTGTCACTGTGGCTGCATGTGCCCAGAGCATGGTACACCATATTCTAGCCTGATAATCAAATAGCTCTCATCTCTGTTAGCATAGATCTAAAAACGGTTTGACTCTGCATATTTTCAGCAAAAGGACACATGGCAATGACAATATCATCCTATGTTAGCAATATTAATGATAATGTAGGGGACACTGCTTCCTTATTTTCATCTGTTAGTCATGGGTGGCTCCAAATTTGGAGGCCTACATTGTTATAGAGTTCATTGTGTTTATTTCAGCTTTCAGCACATCAAATTATTACCAACCTCTTTATTGCATGAACAAAGTAGGGTAAATGTTTATCTCCATAGTGCTCTGACACTCGTTATTGAAGGGGATTTCCACTGATTTTTAAAATTTTATTTCAAAATTCAAAGGTTATATTGCAACCAAAGTCATTCAGAGTGGTTTGATGTGAAAGAGTTCATTGTAGAGAAACCTACTGACTTGGATCTCTTCACAGTGGGGGTGATAGGAACCAGGGATCTACACTGCTGAGCAAATAATATTAAAAATTTAGTGTTTTACTGATGGCTTTGGCCTGGTCAGTGTCCAGAATTAAAGACTATAGAGAATCTTTGGTCTCACATGAAACACAAACTAGCTTGCCAATGTTTTCCCTTGTTTGAAGCCATCAGTGCTGAGTGGAATAATAATGACTCTTCTGTTTGCAAAAGATTGTGATAAAAATGTATTAAATAAATTAAAACAATCCCATACCTATTTACTTTATCTTTCAGTTTAATCATTTGTTGTCAAAACCTTTAAAAGCTTAATGTTTTGCCATTTTGGGTTGGTCCTGTTGCACAACACAAATATAGCAATTTTATTTACCTTTCAAAATGACCAGTGAAGCTACACGTGTCTTCTGAGTTGTTAAATGTAATGTTGATAATAGTAAAATAGTGGCAAATCTGCTATGTTTTCTTTGGGTGCATTTTTGCTTTACAGCGCCCTACACCTACACCTGCACCTCTCCACCATAAATTGATTTTAAAAACGTATTTCAGGCCAAAACGTTATTTCATCATAATGGCATCAGGCAACGTATACACAACCACTTTGTGTAATAACTTTCTCTGAGGGAGCTTTTAGAGGCATTAAATGCTTTAGATGTCTGGTTCCTAATACTACCACTGAAAACAATTCTGATTTGGTTTCTGTTTCTTATGAAGTTTCTCTAGAACAGAGTATTTCACATTTGTTTACAATTAACTATGTATAACATATATTTTGTATAAATTTGAAAAAAAAATCAGTGTAATTCTCCATTAATTCACTGAATGCCAGCCAATTCAAGATTTACTTGTGAACCTAGGCACAATTCATTATTACTTCATGACAATTAACAATTGGCTTTGCAGAAGAAAATGACTGTCATATCTGAAACATGCTTTCCTTCCTTAGGAGGGCTGATTTCATAGCTGTGGCTCTGTTTCTATGACACTGTTGTCACCTGACTGTGTGGCTAGATAACAGACCTGTCTCACAATATGGCACTCATTAACAAATGAGGAACCAAGCTGTTTGAAATGCAATCACTCAGTTTACAAAGGTTGCCAACTGTCCAGGATTTCCCTGGATTGTCCAGGTATGTGGTTGTCTGTCTGGGAAAAATGGTAATTCCACAAAATGTCCAGGAATCTACGAATTTTCATATCATCGCTGTCCAAAGCAAAACAAATGACTCCAAAGTAGTATTTTCACTGCATAGGGCAAAAACCTTCTTTAGTTTCTATGCTAGTTAATGAAAACAGGTTTTATTGAAAGTGATTTTGGAGCATTTCTATTGGTCTATTCATCATGAAATTATCACACAATGCCAAAAAGGGCTGCTGAGCTCAAATGATATAGAAAAATAAAAATTAACAAAGCTGGAAATACATGTTTTTCTTTGGACAGCGACAATATGTTATTATTTCTTAAGAAGTTTAAACAGCTTCTTTTTATCCAGTCATACCTTTTGTATACAAAGATTGGGTTTGATTCATTCAGGTTACCCTCAATGTAGGGACTATTGTTTGTAAAAGGTGCACTATTGGTGAAGTTTAGGTACTAGGCAGCACTTAATCGCAGCAACCGAGAAGATTGGGCTCTGTAGCTGAACTGACATCTGTCTGCCTCAGACTGCATTGTGAGCATAGCTACCATCCACGGAATTTAATGAAAAATCAAGACACAATTTTACGGCGCTAAGGTGCTTACTCATTGATTTTCAAAAATATGTTGACACGAGAACACATATGTCCTTTTTCTTTCTTTTTTGTAATGGTTTGTCATAAGTAATGAGTAAAGAAAAGATTTGGTGTGCTGTATATGCTAATTGCGAGTTTTAGCTAGTTAATATCATAGTAAGTCTATATACGGTAATATGCAAACTCAAATAAAGTTACACCTGTCATTAATTCCATGAGCGGGTGGCGATTACTTTACCTGTCTTATGAAATAAATACACTGCAATAACTAAATGATCTTGTACCAGAATGTTTGTTCGAACTTTCTTTAGCACTTATGACCAGCAAGATGGCTGCAAGCTTTTTGGGAATGAAACTGTCATCCATTAATGTGAAGGTCCCTGTGAAAGGCAGGCCAACACTGCCACACTTCTCAGAGGTGTGTCACCCAATATGGTGCCAAAATTCTCCTTTCCTGCTATTAATAATTTATTTCTTTCTTTTTGGGTAAAAATTAGCTTTGTCTAAATACAATTCCAGAGCTTTGTAGCTGAAAAAATGTCTGTTATCAATTATTTTAAAAGTAACCATGAGTTTAAAACCACTAGTTGTCATTCAAGGGGAGACACAAATTCTAAACACCTCAACACAGGATGTTTTATAAATTTTTAATAAATACATTTCATTGTACTGGTGTCTGTAGGCGTCCATTCTTTCTGGGCCTCAAACGTGCTATTTATCAGTAATATGCTATTGCCCCCTAGTGGACATTGTATTAAATGTCACTGTGTAATTGTATTATATGTACGTAGGTTTGCCTGCCATTACTGCTGCATGATTTGGAACTCTGACAAATGTCTGAAGGGCCCTTTTACACATTTACACATCTAAACAGCAGAAGTTCTTGTATGTCAGATCTACATCTTATGGCAAACAATGCAAAAAGGAAGCTCATTCTATCTGTAAGTTTACATGACAAAGAGAAAAAAATCATTCTTACATGTAGATGCCCACTGACTTGAACATCCACCTCTGCTCAGCGCTGAGACTGTTCACCTATTGTTTTGTCTTATCTTTTTAACATACAATTTAATATTCAAATGTATATTCATTTGACACTGAATACTATTCCAACATATGCACTATACACAAATGCAGCCAGAGCAATTATCTGATCAATTCACTAACTTAGCAGGTGTACATGCTGGTGTCAGTTGCAGCGATCAAGCCATTGCCAAAGCTTGATTTTGTGGTCTCTGGGACATTTTCAGTTCGTTGTACTTACATGCAAATGTACACTATATGAAGACTGAAAGATTCAGTAAAAATACAGGGCAGAATTAACAGGTCATTCTACTACTGCAGTGGTAAACAGGGTAAAGGTGTTGATGTGCAATTCAAGTGTAAAATTTAGTCTGTTACATTGAACAACATCAGTTCTAACATCACATCACCAAGCTTTTTCTAAAATATAGTTTATTGCAACTTTATTCACATTATAAGTAGAGAATTACTTTTTATACTACATATATGTTGTTATTTAATTTCAAATTAAGTTTAATATTTCATGAGTAGCACCGAATCTTTTTGTGACTCATGACACAAAATGTCACTAATTGTGCATTTATCAGAGTTTTTAATGCATAATTGTAACATGCCTTTTTCATAACTGAAATAAAAATCACTGAAATAAAAAATCAAAAAGAAGGATTGATTAATTTGGAATAGAACAAAAAAAAACACAGACAAACTTCCTGTGGTTTATTCTTATTTTGGGCTTATTTTCAAAGTTGGCTTCAAATTTGTGGGACATTATTTGCCATCGCAATGACAGAATGACCCAGTATAGCTATTGTACAGTCTTGCGCAGGTCTCAGACAAAATAAAGAACAGGCAAACAAGAAACAACAATCAATACCAGGTAAACAGGACTGGAAAATAACATTACAAGAATATCAGTCATTGTAATCGTGTTGGACAGGTAGTAGTGAAGTATCGGTATCTGAATCGCATGTGTACAATACTTCCACGTAAATAAAATATATTACATTAACACACTTTTAACCTTCAGATTACTTACTTTTTGGAAAAACTTGTGTTTGTGCTGAGTCTTTGAGTGGTTTATGGCCTTTATAAAACAGCAGCAACAAAGTACATGACAAAACACACCAATATTCAATCAATAATTCAATTTATGAGTAGTAATCGCAATAAAAGATTATTTCACAAAGCACAGTAGACAATAGACTATAATTGTCAGGCGACATAACAAGCATATGTGTCATATGTGTGCAGTAAGCATCTTTGTATGTAGCTGAGCTGGTTTTAGAGCCACAAATATCCATTTTATGAAACATATTTTATTCATGTAATATTTGTTTTTTATTTATTTATTGTTTATTCATGTGTTTTTTTTCCAGACTGCCATTTTGCACAGGCAGTAGGTACTGAGTGTCTATGAGAGTTCTTCATTGATATGTACTCTGAGAAATGTAAAACTCTCCACTCTTTCCACTACAGTGTGGTCAGAGATAGTGGGTACGCCCCCACCCTCTTTCTTGAAGTTAACATCATCTCTTGCTGACACTGATGGAGATGTTGTTGTCAATCAGTCACTCTGTGAAGGAGCTTTACCTCCTCCCTGTGGTCTGTCTTCTCATCAGTAATCAGGCCAATGACTGTTGTATCATCAGCAGAACTGATGATGGAATTTGAACGATGTTGGGCTGCAGTGTTGTTTGTGAGCAGGATGAGCAGTGGTGGGCTGAGGACACTGCCCTGCGGGGCTCCGGTGTTCAGAGCAAGTGTGGACGATGTGGACTCATCTACTCTGACAGTTTGGGGTCTGCCTGTCAAGAAGTCCAGAATGTAGTTGTGGAGTTTGTCGTTCAGGCAAAGAGCACTTTGGAGAATTTTTTGCCTCTCGGACTAGCAACTTTAATGTCTGTCAGAGCAAAATACATATGTATTCTTTTCCAGGCAGGTTCAACACTTCTCCAGTGCATAGTGGGGATGAGTATTTTCAGGTGTTTACCTCATGAAGATCACCAACCTTCTGTGTTGTTTTATTTGCATATTCTCTGATTTTAAGGAGTAAAGGAGTTTGCTCTGTGTGCTACCTTACAGTGCAATATTTCCAGGGGTGCCACTAGTTGTCATGCAGCAGCACTGCTGTGTCTGTTCCACTCGTACCAGCACAACACAGACTAATATACCACCACCACGTCAATGTCACTGCTGTGCTGTGAATGAACCACCCCTTAAATAATACCTGCTCTGTGGGGGTCCTGTGGGGGTCCTGACCTTTAAAAAACAGATTTAAGAGAGAGATTTAAGACAAACATTGATAATTTGGAGATGAATGGACTTATTTGCAGTTATAAGCACTCAGCTGGTTTCCTCATACGTTTAATCTGCAACAACTCATGAAGCTGTCTCATTCTCCAGCGTCTCGTTCGAATTGTCCCGTTCCACCTTAAATGGTGCAGCTGTACAATCTGGCGCCGCAGGCACCATTTAAGGTGGAACGGGACAATTGGAATGAGAAGCTGGAGAATGAAAAGTGACTTCAGCCTCATAAAAAGTCAAACATTGAGAGACATTTTACAAGAAACTCGCAAAAAAGTTTCCTGAGATGCGAGAAAAGTGGCTACAGCTGAGCTAAAAGTTAAAGCAGAGCAAAGTAAGTCTGCGTTTGTGTTTGTTATATTTTTAGCCTGTACTATCAGCACATACTGAGATATACTTACAGCCAAGATGGTAAAACAGACATAAATATTTGGCTCCCAAGGTGGATTCATTTTTTGTTGAAAGGACAAAATGGCTCTTCTTAACATTTCGGTTGCGACCTCTGAGCTAAGCTAACTATAGTAAGGGGTGATCAGTGCGTGCCTGTTTGCTCGAACTGCCCGCAGCTCAGTCAGGTTTGCACAGTCGCCACCAGCCCAGTTAACGACCGCGCTCTATGGTTCACAATTTGCGCGGATTGACTGAAGCCTGTAAGGAAATTGTAGTGAAAGTTTTCGCTATGGCTACAGAAAAATTTGTAGGTGCTACAGCTTCTAGCTACATTTCATAAAACTGTAGCGGCTACAACTATTAGCTACAGAAAATTGTAGTTAGCTACAAAAAGTAGTGCGCTACTTAGATACTGTCCCACCCCTGAGTAGAACTTATTATTACATCTAGTATCAAGAACTGAAGATTGTCAGACTCATCTGGGGATTTGTTTTCCTAAAATAAAATTATAAAAACTTCAAACATGAGAGGTGTGAGCAACAGTAAAGCAGTATTGATGCTGTTCCCAAAGTAATAGAACAATACTAAACCCAAAATTGGAAGTAGTGTTTAAATACTAATGACTAAAACGTTAGACTACTGAAATGCAGCCATTTCCTATTCAGACTTATTTTGGGGAGCTTTTTGCCCTCTATGTATATTTGGTATTTGAAACACATGTTCAGTGGGGTTCAGATCAGAATATTTACTTGATCAGCCAAGAACATCCCGCTTTTTGGACTTGAGGAACTTCATAGCTGCTTGAGGAGCATGTTGTAAGTTACTGGCCTGGTGAATGAAAATGACTAAGAATTCATGTAGCTGTTCCCACTGGTAGTCACATCATCATCAATAAAGACATGAGATCTGGTTCCACTTGCACACTCAAAAAAAAATAAAATAAATAAACAATTGACTTTACAAACTATGTTAACATTAAATAAATAAATTATGTTGTCTTTAAAGCTGCACTTTGTAAGTTTGGCAAATTAGGGAACTGGCGACCTCACTGGTGGACATATGTAACAGCATGAAACGTGCAGAACATTTTGTATCATGGGTTGTGCTGTGCTCCATAACTGGTGGCTAACCAACATTACATATGACAGCTGGGTAGCACATGTGTCCATTAGTTATAAAAGCCTCCACTCAGTCAGATATCTATTTAAGCAGTATTACCAAAGTATATTTTATATTGGTTGTGTTTAGTGAAGGAAACAGACGGTAGTACTGGAAATTATCTCAGAATAATGGCTAGCCTGGTTTATCAAACAATAGACGACGAACTCTGAAGCAAAAATAAGACACCGTTAACCAAGTAATAGGCTAACATTTGCAAATTAGCCAATATTAGCTAACAATACCTATACAGCTAAAACAACTTCACAATTACAAGTTTCCCAAGCAGAAAACAAACTATGAAGCAAAAAAGTCACCATTAGCCAAGTAATCAGCTAATGTTAGTGATTTAGCTAGCTAACATTAGCTATAGAGCTAAAACAACTTCACAATTACAAGAGTACATTGCATTACATTACAAGGGCAACATTTAGTTCCACAACAGTAATAATTTGGCTGGCTATTTTTGGTAGCTTGCTAGCAAACAACCAACATAACGTTCCTGTCCAGCAATAAAAAAGTCAATTCAGCATCAATCCTGAGAAACTTCAGGTCATGGAGTTGTCATCACCTCTGAAAAGCCAAGCAGATTCTGGTCTTAGCTTGAGCTCTGTCCGCGTCCCTTGTAGCTTGCCAGCTCTCTTCAGTTCTATGTTTCTGTGCTTTGGCCACAGGTGATGCTGCAGAGAATGACTCTCCTTCCTTTCACTCACTTTCAGCTCTGTACAGATCAGCACTGTGAGCCACGCGTCCACCAACATTGCTCAGGTAACCAGCCCATTAGTGGTGGACGTTCTTTTTGAGTATGTGAGTGTGATGTCATTATGTAAAGACGCCTGATGTGGCCTGAAAAACTCTTGCCAAATCTGACCTGATAGTTCTGACTTTTGAACGATTATTCCAGGCTTTACAGGGTGACTCGCAGCAGCACAAGAACGCCATATTTTAGCTATTTTTTCAATTTGACTTAGTAATGCAAATTCTTTTAATTTTAACAAACAATTCTGACATTTATGTAAAATGGACAGAAATTTATTTCAAAACATGAAAATGAATTCCATTCCATTAACCAAATAAATTGCACTGAGATGTTAAAATTTTGTTCTGTCAGCAGGTGAATTTTATGTTGAGTTAACAAAAACAACAAACAAAATTAACAAAGTGTGTATACTGACTCTATTTGATTGAATGGAAATGTGTGGCATAATTGAACTAAGTTTATACAACGATTTATTTTTTGAGCCCAGCCATACACAGCCACAGTACCATGTGTACTAGATGACATAGTCTGGTCTGGATCATGAGCTCATGAGCAACTCCATTCTCCTCCTCTTTTCTCACATTCTTGGTTTGCATTTATTTATTTATTCATTTTCAGGGGCAAACCCCAGGTACAAAAGCTACATATAGATTCAATGCCTTTCATTTGCTCTTGTGCACAAACTGTAGTGATGCCATGACACTCAGCTAGCCATGAAAGAGCAGAACAGCCAGTTGTCCAATTACTAAGATTTTAACTTCATGTAATTACCAAAAAGGAATTAAATAAAATGCTGTAACTCATCTAATGTATGCTAAAGGTAACAGTAACACTAAACTATGCTGGACTGAGATACAGAAACAGGGAGACATCTATACTCGGTCCACTTTCATGCTTATACCACCAGTAGGTCAGTAACCACAGACTGTATATTATAGTGCCAGCTGATACCACTGCCTATCCAGTTTACACAGTCTGAACAGTAAAAGCAGGTCAAACATAAAGATAATATTACAGCTACATTTCTGAAGAAATTTTCTTTATTGGCAGTGAATCAAGAGAAAGGCATATTAAGCAGTCAGTAGAAAAGCTGGCTCTACAGACAAGACCTGATTTGTGGTATTTATTTATTTATTAATTTTTGCCCACACTTTGTTTACAGCCTTAAGCTGGACGATTTGGAATGTGCCACCTTTCCACATGTGGCACTCTCTGTTAGGCCAATACCAGTTTAACAGCTCAAAACTTTTTACTTTAGCATTTAATGCTTGTATTACTTTCATTTCTAAATCATCAGTACTTCTTTTTACTTATCTCTGTATACTTACTAATTACTTATTTTCTACTTTTATGAATTAGATTGATTCGATGACTTCACTGCTATTTATGGGTTTTGTTCTGTGGTATTACGGTAGACTATTCCACTGTACACCCCCTACACATTCACAGTACACACGGTGTTGGGTGAACCCGCGGGGAATAAACGTGTGGAGGTGCTGTGATCCTTCACTCTGTTTTCCTCCTACCTGGCCTGCTGTTAGTGTGTGGGTGAGGGTGGACAACATGGGCAGGCTGCTGACTAGGTACAGAGGCTAAAGGAGAACCCTATGCTGACCACTTGTGATATTTTAAACATCTGGTATTTTTACATAAATTGCTATAGCTATATTGATTAAAAAAAAAAAAACAATAATGCGGTGGGTCCACCAGACCACTGAGTAACAAAAACATCAACACCACACAAGGGTTAATCATAGCATACGTTTGTTGTATTGTTCATTATAAAATCAGTTTGATACACTGCTGACAGACAGTATTCGCCTTTATATTGGGTGAACAATGTAGGACTCACAGCCCTTTTGTTCATCATCTCCTCACTTCTGGGCTGTGCTTAGTGTCAGCAGGGCTTGTTGTAACTCCACATAGGACATGTCCAGTGGAGTTGATGGAAAAGGGCCACTTTCACCACTTACTCAGAACAAGAAAAAAAGAAATAGAAAGAGCCGTATGACATTACATTATTACGGCAAATGCAAAACACCACGTAAATCCCCAGTGGATATTTATAATATTTTATTTATCGTTCGAAACTGCCCACCACACAGTACAGCGACAGACATGTTTGAGTACGCAAATACATCTGCAGTATAGTGCAAAAATATATATATTTCAATAAAAACGTTTGAAAATCACTTGAACTCTGAGCTGGTGTCTCTGTTTTGTTTTGTTAGATTTTTGTGCGAGCCGGTATTTTCATTTTGGTAACGACTTCCCCGAATGGTGCCTAACTCGAACATCACTGAAATTATCATTTATAACTACGTTTTCTGGGCAGCTTTAAAGTGAAAACATGTAGCGTGTCGTTTCTGGTGTCGGTTTTTGTTCGACCTGTTGGTGTGCAGTCTCGCCCCTGCTCGCAGTGCGCGGTGAGGCTGTGCAGGCACTGCTGAGGCAGCTAAAGCAGCAGCAGCGATATTGAAGGTCCCTATTTCAGACTCCGCTTTCTGTGGACGGAGAACGCGGCCATGGCGGATTACGATGCTTACGACGACCGAGCTTACGGGAGCTTCGGCGGCGGCAGAGGGTAAGAAAACACCGCAGGACGAGCACCGTAGGGCGTGTTTACACCTCACAGAGCGAGGCAGGCGGGCCGAGCGTGTCGCAGTTCGGTTGTTTTGTGCGGAGCGGAGGCCGAGGCCCAGGCGACGCGAGCGCGCTCTTCAGGCTGCGCGGCCCCGCCGGGATGAATGGGCAGGCGGGCGGCGGAGCGACGCGAGTCCGTGGACTCCCTCTGCAGCCAGATGTGGCGGAGGAGGCTCCGGGGTTGTTCTTACGACGTATTTGTTGTCTTAACGAGCCCCCGATGGGCGAAGCGGGCTGGATTCGGATCAGTTGTGGGGCTTGTTGCCAGCAAGGCAGTTGGCGCCAGGTATGGAGTCGGGATGAAGGAAAAAAACAGCCCACATGGGCTGCGCATAGCAGAGTCATCGTATTGGTGCATGTCTGTGTTTTCAGACGTGTTCACATGGAAATGTTTTCTCACAGTTTTGTTTGCAGCAGACTCGACTTTTATTGTTGTTTCTGCATGGCTGGAATCGTGCTAGCTAGCTAGGGTACGTGTTGGCTAATTGTAGCTAGTTAGCCCCCAGACACAGGTCTGAAGCAGGTCTGCACGGTGGCTGCAGTGGGCCTGGTCTGCATTACTCACGTCCCTCACGCATCCAACTGCAGCCTTATCGCGTTTAACTGTCGCTGTTGAGGAAAGTGAGCTCTGTTTGAGTCGCCACACTGAGGCTCACAGCACAAAGCCCACATTTCTGTACGTGACGGGGCTTTTGAACACGTGATTGGCCCTGAGTGCATCAGATCAAACCGAGGTTTATGAAGCTGGAGTCATCTTGTTATGTGCCAGCTTTTTGTTCAAAATTTCCCGTTCCACCTTAAATGGTGCAACAGTTGCGTTCCAGTGGCCTGAGGCGCCAGTATATAACAGCTGCATCATTTAAGGTGGAACGGGAAAATACGAGCAAGAAATTGGCGAATAGGAAACCAACTTCAGCCTCGTAGCTGCGGGGTTCGAAAACGCAGCTTTGCGACGATCTTCGTGAAGTCAGTCGCTCATCGATTTGCTACGAATTTGCTGAAGATGTAGGTTCATCTCAGTCCGTGAAGAAAAACTGTGCTTTTCAGTTTTACATTATTTAAATGTGTGGTTGCACACGACTAAGATGTTACCAACGCAATGACTGTCTTCCAGTTGACTTGTCTTGCCAAAACACATGTTAATCGTGAATGCAGAACACATTTTATTCGTGTGCAACAGCATGACGTAGCTTAGATGGATCATGTAAATGCAAAGCACCTTTTCTTTAAATTGTGGACTAACTGAAGTAACAGCTTGTATTGTCTTGATGTTTCTGGGAAGCCTTTCTGTCCATAAGATGTGATGTTTCAAAAAAATGTTTACATATTTGTTCCATATTTAATGACGTATTTATTGTAACCAGAAGCCTGTAACCATCTGATGACAATACTACACTGGCATGTCTGTATTTTTATTATTTTAAGCATTTGTAACCCTATAGAAGTTATTTTGTTCCATAGTACTGATCCAAGTGTATGTAGTCCCAATTTCTACCGTTTATAAATGTTTATATATCAGCATCAGCAGATATGCATGGAAAAATGCCTTTATTGGCCCACTGTTTCCATATTAATGTGTCCGCAAAAATAGGAACTGGTGTGTTCAGTAATGTACAGTAAGGTTTTTTTAAAGGGGAGTTGTTATGCAGTGAGAATTAAAAACAAGAAAATAAAACAAAAGCAGACACAACTCGCATGTACATGTTCTATGTGGGAAAGATCCAGGTGTCACTCTATCTGTTAAAGTCAGATACTTGGGTGTCCTCAGAGATTCATTTACTCTGACACCAGTGGAATGTCTCTGGCATGTTGGACGGCATCTGCATCTCCCCGTGTCTTGATTTGCCAACATATCACTGCTTGCACTGAGACACTGACTTCAGATAACATGCTCTGCTCCCTTTATAATATTTTGATGCAGGTTGGCTCCCAGATCCCTTTCTGAAGCTATGTTACAGGCATATCTAGCTGTTTATCTTGGCATAGTGTAGCATAAAACAGTGCATAGATAGAAATTTGTACAGGGGGTTGATTTCTCTGTTTATAGTACACCAGCGACTATTTCATGAAAAAGAAAATGCACTGCAGAATCCTCAAAGGGAACAATCAAGTTATTTTTCTGTGCCTGTATCAGTGTACATCAATCATGCATCGGTTATTCATTGAAGTCACATAAAAAGAGGAGAAAAGGTGTTTTTCTTTAAGAAAGTTATACCTATTTCATTGCACTGAAGTATTTGTTACAAAAAAGTAGTTTAATGTTAACTGAACCATGTTCGTGTACTACCGCAACTTGAGGCATATTGTCAAAGAGGAATAGTGTATGTTTTCACAGCCAAGCTGATGCACCTGCTGATTGAACAAGCTAACAAACTTGAATGTTATAGTTTGCAGCAACAAAATAAATGAAATCTTAATTATCTGCATCCACAAGACATTTCATATACAAGAAAGGTGCAGGATATTGAAATGTAACTTTGTCAGAATCCAGCTAATGACTGATAATCTTTGTGAGCATTACAAGTGAAGTGTGAAAGATATGCACACAGACAAAGTAGGTTCTAAACAACAGACTGTAGCCACAAAGCTTCTCTTTGGATCTGGTAACCAACATAGACGTTGTTCAATTTTATTTGATAGTGGTCCTAAAACTGGTTAATTGTGTAACTATTTAACATTAATTTGTGCCAATTCTTTATTAATTGGCATTTCTTTCAAAAAAGGCATAATAATAATAATAATAATAATAATAATAAT
The DNA here is from genome assembly GCF_904425465.1 of Colossoma macropomum. Lineage (NCBI taxonomy): Eukaryota > Metazoa > Chordata > Actinopteri > Characiformes > Serrasalmidae > Colossoma > Colossoma macropomum. Next base: position 18,834,836 of record NW_023494786.1, read on the forward strand.
GAGTGTATAAAATGGCCAGTATCTGTATAAAGATATTCTTACATTGCAGATTGTGGTGAAGAATTTTCAATAGTATGTCCCTTGTGATCAGACAGACAGAAGATTATATACCTTTCCAGTTTATTTTTTCTTCATCAGTATACGTGACAACCTTCCTGAGTAACTTGCTAAGCGTGGAGCTTGTTGGTTAATATAGTGGTGCAAACACAGTGACATCCAGAAGCGTGTTCCAAATTTTGTAGAGGACAGGCGAAAACTTACTGCTTACAGACTGAATGGTCATAAATGTTTGAATTGCATGCCAGAGAGGCCCAAATATTTCTTCCAAGTACAAACCTGCTGGTGTCAGTACAGGCTTTGCTGTTTTATACACTGGTTGGTTGTGTGCTATGGGTGGATCCCATTCAATATGTATCTGTACCAGTATTCTTCTTGTTGTTATAAATAGGTGTCAACATTTATTCCATCCACACTGCCAATATTTGAAGAGAAGAGTTTTTGTAACCTCTGCTGCTTTTATTTATATGGCCACAAGAGGGTGTTTTCTTATTGCTACAGCCTTTGGTCTTGTTTTCAACAACACAGCAGGACTGAGCAGAGAAGTAAAATGAGCCAGCTTTATCCAACCAGTCTAGAATGTAGTAGTGCCAGAAACTTACTTTTGCAGTGAGTAGCAGAAATAGATGAAAAAATAGGGTTACAACAGTGACTTATTCAACACAGGAGGTACTTAAAAAATAGTCGGCAGTTATTTCTGTCAATTGTCATGGTTGCTGCATAGCTAGAAATATGGTTACATTGAGAGGGTAAAGAGGAATGATGAAAAGAGAGCTAAAGGCTACGCTCACAGAGAAAGTCTTCTAAAGTGTGGAAGGACTTTTTGTTAAAGCTGTATTGTCAAAGGGTTAAGTATAAACACTGATGAATGCTGGTTTGTCAAGGTCTACCGAGTGTCACTTTGGGATATTCAGCCTTGTAGCCTTGATTTCAGTCTCAATCACAGTCAGAGAAGTGGAGGCAGCCTTCTTGTTTATTGAAGGGGATACAGATTAATTTAGAAGTCAGTCATGATCACTTATAAAATTGATTTGTGAATGTTTACAGTTATGTAAATGAATGTCAATCTTTCATTTAAGGCATTTAGTAGGTGTTCTTATCCTGAGAGACTTATAGAAATGCTTTCTCATTTTGTGATATTGCCTTGTATTTTCACTAGTTTCTTGGCTTAGATGTTGTTGTGTTTTTTTTGTTTTGTTTTTTTGTTTTTTTTTTGTTTTTTTTTGGACTTTAGACCCCGAGGTGGAGCCGGCCCAGGAGGACCACGCAAGCAGAAGGAGCTACCTACAGAGCCCCCCTACACAGCATATGTGGGAAACCTGCCCTTCAACACAGTACAAGGAGACATAGATGCCATTTTCAGAGATCTCAGTATTAGGAGTGTGCGACTAGTAAGAGACAAAGAGACAGACAAGTTCAAAGGTGAGTTGGACTAGAAAACATTTATGATTTAACAATATTTATTTGAATTTTTTTAATAATACGTTAATTAAAGGAGTACTAGGGTCTGCATTTGATGCATACTCACATTTTTCTTTTTCAGGTTTTTGTTATGTAGAGTTTGATGACTTGGAATCTCTGAAAGAGGCTTTGACATATGATGGTGCTGTAAGTAGTCTACATTTCTGAAATCTTAAGTTTAATAGTAATATGTGCAGTTTTTATATGGTGCCTGCTGGAATTTCTCAACAGCTCCTTGGAGAGCGATCATTGAGGGTGGACATTGCAGAGGGTCGAAGACAAGAGCGAGGTGGAGGGTTTGGCTTCCGAAAAGATGAAAGAGGTACTGGTCATGGATGGAAATTCACAGGATATTTTCTTTAACACTGCACTGAGCTTGGTATTTCAGCTATTGGCTGCCTGCTCAAATCCAAGTCTTAAAAAGAATGAATAATACACAAAGCAATTATTGTTTGTCTTTTCTTTTTAAAAATACAGCATTTAGAGTTGCAACGCTACAGGCTAAATAACAAAATAATAGAATAAGTAACTAAGGGCCACAAGATAAAAGTAAGTAGGTGCTGAAAACATTAGTGACTCTACACGTTCAACAACAACAAACACTCGTAATGTGGTTGAAGGGATTCATCATGGAAAGCACTACTTTCATCAGGAATGTTGAGCTTTAACACAGGATTTTTAGAAGGCACCAGTGATTAGATTCCTGTATTAATTTCATAGATAAGATTCATGCCGCTTTCATCTAATTTATATTCCATATTTTCTCAAGTATTTCCATGATGGTATCTAGTGTAATGTGAAGTGTTGTCCAGTGTTTCAGTAGATGTAATTTTTCATTGTAAAAGAATTCTGACTGTAGTGTTTTAAAACCAAGCCAAATAACTTGGATTCGAGTAGGTGGCTATATTCACTTTCTGCTCATTCTTCATTTACTCCACTGTCTTTCTTTTCTGTCATTTCCTCTTGATAGTAAAATAAATGTCTACAGCATGAGCTTTCCTGCTCATTTCTCTTAGTTCACACTAACAAAGACTATTCTCCCAGGGCTGCCTTTTGTCTGTCGAGCCAATTCTTCCTGTTTAGCAGTGCAACTAACCAGGGCACGGCAGGAGGTCTGGTCATTTTACCAGAACCACTGAGTGGGAGGCTCTCTCTTGACCCCCACTCCCTGCCTTAGATTGCAGCTTGTTTTAAACAGAGCCCCCTGTCCATTTCAGGCCGCGGTGGCACACGGGGGTCCAGAGGAGGTGGACGCGAATCTAGAGACGACTTCGACCATTCTGGAGGAGGTGCGATGAGCGGGAACAAAGTCAGAAAGGCATTTCTGCAAAAATACCCATAGGTCTAGATACTCTAGCGAGTAGGTTTAGGAAGCACTCAGACCTTGTTGCTGAATCACACAAACTTGAAGACTTTTGGTTACAAGCTATGATGCTGTTGGAACAGTGTAATTTTTCCTTGTCCTTCCTATAGATTTGTGTTTTTGTCATTTTGTCACCTTCATGACCGTACAGGGAGTCCATCTCATTGCCATCAGTCATACTGTTACAGGAGTTTTACTGCTGTTGTGGACATAAACCCTCTCTTAGGAGTTGTCTGTAAATACTGATCTAAGATAACTGTTATTGTGAATTTAAGTGCTGCGTGCTGCACTTGTCATGGATCAGTATTTTGGAACAACTTCCAGCATTTGAAGAGAAGTGCTAGTAGAGTTACTAACCTTTTCTTAATGAAAACCATAGGCTTTAGAGAGGACGATTTCATGGGCGGGAGGGGTCGAGGAGGCAGTCGTCCTGGTGACAGACGGATGGGTAGCGGAATGGGTCGCTACAGAGATGGACCTCCACGCGGCCAGACGGATTTCAGAGAACCCTCTGAAGGTGTTGCATCTTTATTCATTCTTTTAATGGCTTTTTGCTTTTAAACAGTATCATTATTTATACAGATTCTGCCATCAGGGTCCAGTATTTAAAAATGTAATGCTATATATGATGCTGCCACATATCAGGGTTGTCAGATTCTGTATATTGCAGTTATGTTCTCAAACTTCTCAAAATCTAGTAGCTGGTATTGTAAGAACAGTTTTGGACATGTCTTATAAATGTGTAAGTGTCTGACCAGAATGCCTATATTTTGAATAATTCAGTAATGAGATTTATTTATTTTTTTTTATGGAAGGCTTTGTTACTGGAGAAACATTTTAATGCTCAATCATGGAGGACAGTTTTTACAGGCATGTAGGCCCTTATTTATCAAAGTTGTGTTGAAACAAGCACAAATTGGACCATTCTTAATGACGTATGAACTACTCTGCATCTGGTTTAGGAAGTTGTCCTATGGCAATGAAAAAAGTGATGATTTTTAGCACAGTTGACTTACTTGCATATCATTTGCAACAAACACATCCCAGTTTGCCCTCATATACCCATCATTTACATGAAGCACGCATAATTCATGCAGATGTTTTGACAGTGAGTGAATGGTTGTCTTTTTAGTCGGAGTTTGAGGTTGAGCAGGAGTGCCCCCACTACTGGTCAGATGTTAAATAGCTTCAAAGTGTTTGAATGACTGACAAGGAAAAAAATATTAAAAATGTTGTAGCTTATGTTCAGATGGTGATGTGATTATTTTCATAAAACACTGATGGCTTGAGTGATAATGCAGAATATGAGCTAGCTTCTACTGTATTAGATAAGCTATAAGTTTAGATTTTTGGGGAGGTATTTATTATGAGTGGTATGAAGCAAACATATAGTCACAGCATTTCTTTATCAGTGTGGATGTAAAAAAGTACATCTACTGTAGTACAAGGATTGCTGAGTGCAAAATGATTAGTATTTTCTTTAATTTCTACTTTTACTGGTTGTGCTGATATTTAAAATGTTGATGTATTAAAAGCAAATCAGGCATTTTCAGGCTGTAAGTTCAAATTTTTTTAAAGACGTTTCAGAAAACTGCTTTCTGTTTTACTGATTTTTGTTTCTGAGTCTTGCACTAACACAGCTGTTTTCCTCTTCTTTTTATCTTCAGAGGAAAGAGCGCAGAGACCAAGGCTACAGTTGAAGCCTCGCACAGTCTCTGAACCCCTAAACCAAGTGGCCAATCCAAACTCGGCCATCTTTGGGGGTGCCAAACCCAGGGAGGAGGTAATATCCAAAGAAAAACACTAAGAGACTGCAGCCTCCCTCAGTGCGCTAAGACGGACAGAGGGAGGAAAGGGAGGGGAGGGGAGGGGAGAGGAGAGGAGAGGAGAGTGCAGGACTGGGACGACAAAACACGTATCATGCCAATGGGAATAAGATAAGACTCTGTCATCATTCCTCCTAGTTAGAGATGAATGGAGTCCCTCCTTCTTCTGAATCTTCTGGAGTCCCTCCTTCTTCTGAATTTGAGTGAATATATTTATTCAAGAAGGAAAAAAATTTATAAAAAAACACCTTCATAACACACTTGCACTACACACGCATACACAAAACGAGCAGCTCGTGAATGCATGTCAAACTGATAAATCGTTTTTACGTCCACCTCTGCTTCCCTGTAAGTAGTGCCTGCTCTGTGCTGTAGTTTTTGTCAGGGGAAGGCTCATTCACGTTCTTTGTGACACAAAAAGGGTTTGATAGAGCTGCTCTCTTAAATGGAATCCAAACTGTAGTTTTAAACAAAAGTTTTTTTTCTTTTTTTAAATATGTATACATGATTATTACTCAAATTATACCCCGTTACTGTGCGATGGAAATAATGCGGGTTTGGATATGGATTTAATTTGGCTCAGCCTTTTACCTAAGAGGTTAGATACGTATTACTTTGTGCTTGTTATTAAATCCATATTCATTTTTGTGACTGTGACGCAGGTAATAGTGTCAGTGAATATCCCCCGCATCCCCGCCTCATCCCCCCTCCCCCCTTTTTTGTGAGTTACTCCTGTGAACAAAGCATAGTGAAATCACAAGCCCAGTCAGTGCACCAGCCCTCAACTGTTTTATGGCCCACCCTCCTGTTGAAGCAGACTCAAACATTTTGAATGCACACTTACACATATGGTGCTTTCCTAGCCCTGATTGTGTGCAATAGTGATTTGACGCAGTAAGGCTGTGGTAGTAGAAGCGTACAGGCAGCGTTCAGTTTTGGGGCCGTGTGAATGTAAAATATAAGTAGTAGAAATGACACAGGTCATTTTATTAGTCTACTGCAATCTCCTGTTCACATGGGACTGATTTTATATTGTTTGGTCACTTTGTTCATGTGCAGAATAAGTGTTACATTTCAGCCTCTGTGAAACAGGCCCTTGTCTAATCATTATGTTCTTGTTTTTGTTTTCCCGTTCTTTAAGAATTGATATAGCCGTGTGGCTGCGTTATTCTGGAAGGCTAGACTGGATCTACGGGCTTTGTCCACGAAAAATCTTTCAAAGACGTGTGGGCAGAGGGTGAGAGGTATCAAGCTCCCCCCCTTTGCACACAAACCCAAAACAAGGCCTCGTGTGATTGGTTAAAAAGAAGCTGGACTTGGGGCCAATGGGGAAAAAAAGACGTGGCCTAGGCTTATACCTACCCGCGTCTTGTCATCTATATGTGAACCTCGCACACCTAAGCAAGACTCAAAGGACAGTGGCTTCAGTTTGATTCTGTTGCCTTTGGGTAAGGACCTTACTGTGTGTATTCTTTTCTCTCCCTTTCCCAAGGCATCTTTATGTTAAAGCATTTGAAATTGAAATTCTAGACACATGGGAGTAAATGCAGACCCACTGTGTCTTTTTATATTTTGCTTACTAAATTGCTGCTCCGTTTCTGAAATAACGTTTTTGGGCTTTCAGCAACCACTGTCTTAAACATTAAATGGTTAAATGGCAAGAGAATCTGAATGTTCATTTCTGTTTCGTATGTAATTCTGGCATAATCATTTTGAAAGGTTTTTTTTTGACCAAGTCTGTTTTATCCAGGTATGCGATGCTTTCTGCAATGATGCGAGACAGCCAGTTTGTTTAGAAGAGTGAGATGAAGGCGTGCTAGCTTTTGAACATGGATAGCGGCTACAGTCTCAGTCAGGCAATTGTCAGCGTTCACAGCTTGATAGTAATGTATTTCATCAAAAAGTTAACTATGGATCACTCTTTAACATGGACAGTAAAAACTGCCTTGACATAGGAAGCTTATTGAACAAAAGTGTGAAAAAAATAAAATAAAATCACCCGCACATTTCCAATCAAGGTGGTACCAGGCACTAGTCTTGTCTATTAGATCAGGAATAGATTTCTCTTTGGATATCCATGTGTTGCAACCTTTTTATTTTACATTTTACTGGACATGAAATGGAAGAAGTAGAGCCTTTTCTTACTGTACTATAGAACGATTGGCTGTTTTTATTCTTTTGTTTTTCTTTTCATTTTTCCTACACTGTTTATGGCAATAAAATATATCATCTTAAAGTGTTTCAAATGAATGTGTTCACCTGGACAAGATGTAGAGTGCACAGCAAATGGGGGATGTCTGTCCTAGAATATGTATTCACAATGAAAATGCACTTAGCTAAGGTGGTATACTAAGAAGTATTGGGATTCTGTTTCAGATTAAGAAAGCTTAGTGCCATATAAAGTGTTGTTCAACATTTCCTGAGTACTGCCTAATTTTAGTCCTGAATCTTTATACTACCTTGTTTGGAAGCTGATTGTTAAACTGGAGTTGGAGTTTGCTGACATTTTCTACTTCATAAAATGTAGGGAGTAGACGGGGGTTCCGCATCAGCGTTTCATTGCAACTTTCAAGTGGAGCCAATGTAAAGTTACATTCAGTATAAATCAAATGGAGACTTTTGGTTTGCGCCCCCAATACCAGTAATTACAATCAGAATTTATCATTTTAAACTTTGACTTCCTATCTATAATACCAGCCTTGCCATTTTTCTTGAGCTTTTAGCTTTTTTGGATTATCTGCAGTTCACTGACTTTAACAGGTTGGGTAATAAATTTAGACTTAATTAAGCACAGTGACTTCCTGAGCAAAATAACCCAGACAGACACAGGGTTTATTTGACACCCTGGAACTGCACCCTTAAGTTTTATACTGCAATGTGTTAATTATAAAGAGTGTGCTGTTGTGGACAACTTGAATTTTATTTTTACTTTTTTTTTAATAAATTGCATTTTTATTTTTCCTTTAACCATTTGCATCATTGAAAAAACACTCAAACTTCAGTCGTTAATTACACAACTAAATAAAAAAAAATAAAGAATATTTCAGAGTGCAAAGGCGTGCTTGTTCTGTATTAGGACAATGCAGCTTCTACAACAAGAGGCTAAAAATACAAAATAAAGCAGGCAAGAAGTGCCAGTGTACGAGTTACAATTGCAGTCCAAACCATGGAAGACCGCAGTGATTTAGGCCTAGCTGTACTATTGTTCAGGACAAATAAAAATAGGTATGCTGCTGTGTTTCTTTGAGAAATTAGTAGAGATCAAAAATCTTTTTGGAGAGGAAAAAACTCATTGCTCATTTACTAAAAAGAAAATTTAAATAAACAAAATACACACTCTTGGCACATTAATTGTTGTACTTAAATTGGAACACTTTGAATTTAGGGTAATTTCACAAGCCAAGTTTGGGTGTGCACCCTGAGAAGACTCTTTGGAGGTTCACAAGAAGTCTGCTCTCTTGCAGACTATATGGAGGGCAGAAAATAAACAGCTGACCTGTGGCTGTGGACATTAAGGTGATGTGCATGTTAAGTCTGAGTCTGCAAGTCTGGGAAGGCTGGAAATTTACACTACGTGAACAAAAGTATTGGGACACCTACACATTACACCTACAGGAGCTTTTTATGGAGTTGGTCCCCCTTTGCAGCTATAACAGATTCCACTCTTCTAATAAGGCTTTCTACAAGATTTTGGAGTGTGTCTGGGAATTTTTGCAGATTCATCCGGAAGAACATTTGTGATGTCAGACACTGATGTTGGGCGAGAGGGCCTGGCTCGCAATCTCCATGCTAGTTAATGCTAAAGGTGTTTGATGGGATTGAGATCAGGGCTCTGTGTGGGCTAGTCAAGTTCCACACCAAACTCACCCAACCATGCCTGCATGGACCTTGCCTTGTGCACTGGAGCTCAGTCATGCTGGAACAGAAAAGGGCCTTCCCCAACGTTCTCCTGGCATTCGGCAAATCCAGACTCGTCTGTCAGACTGCCAGATAGAGAAGTGTGATTCATCACTCCACAGAAAATGTTTCTACAGCTCCAGATTCCAGTGGCAGCGTGCTTTACACCACTCCATCCGATGCTTGGCGTTGTGCTTGGTGATGTAAGGTTTGCATGCAGCTGCTTTGCCATGGAAACCCACACCATGAAGCTCCTGCCGCACAGTGTTTGTACTGAAGTTAATGCCGGAGGAGGTTTAGAACTCTGCAGTTATTGAGACAGCAGAGTGCTGGTGACTTTTATGCGCTGTGCACTTGAGCACTCGGCGACCCCACTCTGTAACTTTACGTGGTCTGGCCACTTTATGGCTGCGTCGCTGTGGTTCCTAAATGTATCCATTCTTCAATAATACCACTCACAGTTTATCGTGAACTATCTAGGAGGGAAGAAATTTCATGAACTGACTTGTTGCAACTGTGACATCCTATTACAGTACCACGCACATTCAGTGAGCTCTTTAGAACGACCCATTCTTTCACAAATGTTTGTAAAGGCAGACTGCATGGCTAGGTTCTTCATTTAACACACCTGTGGCAATGGGACTAAATGAAACACCTGAAGTATTAAGAGGTGTGTCCTGATACTTTTGTACATGTCGATTGGAACGATTTAGTGCAGTGGTGGTGTCCACTCTGGTGTTTAATGGAGTTTGGTGATTTCCTTATTTTAACACACCCTCTAAATCTAATGATTAGATAAGGAGTTAAACAGAAAAATGTCCAAACTGAATGCTTGTTCTGTGCGTTTCCCATGTGAGTGTGCATTATTTAAGACCTAATTCAAATGCAACATGTGTTTGCATTTCTGTCTGTAGTGGCTGGAAAAAAGTTAATATGGAAAAGCAAAGATCTTTGGACATTTACTTTTCATTCTAATGGTATAATTTTAATGGTATGAGTCTGATATTAAAAATGGAAAAACAATGTACTGTTTGTAATTGCATTTCCACACCGTTGCGCCTCAGCTCTCCCAAAATTAAAATGTACTTGCAACCCTGTCAGTGTCAATGTGGATTGTTAATGTGTGTGTTAAAGAAGGGAAAACACCAAAATATACAGGGGAAGATCTCCAGGACCAGGATTTAGAACCAATAGGAGGAGAAGCACAGGCCCATGTAAGCCCTGCCCTCCAGAGTTTAGTTTAAACTCTAACTTAACACAATTACACAAGTAATGAAGTTCTTCGGGACGCTGAAATATTATAGACAGGTGTGTGAGAGTTTGGGGCTGGAATGAAGCTCCCCAGGCCACCGGGAGGGCTGCTGAACAAGTTTAACAGGCTGTAGATTCTCATGCAGCCATCAGAGGGCGCCGTTGCGTAACATTTCTTAATTCATACTACGTGCGCGTTCCCGATATCGTGACGTTTCCAACGTTACGCGCACGTACCAACAGCAACGGCTGGACCGTTGAACTTCGAAGTGGAAGAGGAAAGACTGGACCGAGAAGTTATAGCTAACCTAGTTTACTCAGTAACAGCGGTTGCGCTGATAATAGTGGGATATCTGGATCTTTTCTGTCTTCGGTATCTGTATGCACTGGAATACGGAGCTCCTGTTTTGTTTGTGACCGTCTACTGAAAACTTTGGAACCCTCAACAAGTTTGGAGCGGCTGTGAAACACTAACTTTTAGTAGCTGTCTCGCTTGAATATGGAGAGGTAAGTGAAGCCACAAGGGCAGACATACATCGCTTTGACTTGCTCATACTGAGAAACTGAAGTCACAGGTAGGTTTTGCTGGGTATGACCTGCTTGCTTCCTTCCTGTGTTTTCACCGAGTTCATGTTTGCCAGCTCTTGCCGTGCTCATGACATGGCAAAGCAAGTTTTTAAATCGGCAGAGAGATTCTGACTTGGTTCAGTAACGTTAACATTTCTTCGACGTTTAAGCAATTTTTTTTCCTCATTGCTTGAACTACAGCCACTGCAAAATGCTGGGTGTGTTTCGGGCTTCGTTTGACGGACAGCAGCTGTTGGCTAACAAGCCAGAATAAGTGCTGCTTTGCTATCTCAAACCCTTAACAGTTGTTTTAGCCTCTTGGTTCAGTTACAGCTAATAATTGCAGACTTGGACATATTTAACAGAAACTAAAAACATGACTTCCCAATCTACTATCACATTCCTCTAGTTGTGCCTAGTTATGTACGCTGACAAGCGGACGAATAGTGTAAGCTATCAGGTTTCTTCATAGAGGAGTGTAACTGATTGTGTTAGGGAATTTTTGTTTACATGTTGTGGTAAATGCTCCTCTTCGCTTCTCATGTCTCAGTTTTTCTTCCCTACCATGCCGGTGATATGCTCAGCACTTCTCTCAAGATAGTTCACTGCTGTACCACCTCTGGATCCTAGTCAAGGTAAGAACAATGGGACAACTAAGATTTGTCAGTTTATCATCAGTTTGGTCATTGAGAATCGTTAATGTTTTGTCAGCTAAATGTTTCTTGTTAGTTTACCAATGATATGGCTGGTTAAAAGGAGAGTAACTCAGAGTACAGTAGTTTGGATTGTGCAGTCTGTGGCCAACAGGTACAACTGGCTGTGTTCTTTTTAGGAAGGTTAATGCCATTCATTCCTTCTGGTGATGAGACTCATATACCTGCCTGGTCATGTGGCAGAGCCAAAAACTTAGCAGTTTGAAACCCTAAAGACATGCTTGTCAAACTGAATGGAGAAGGTGTCACCATAACCCACTATTTTGAAGCATCAGGTTTTGCAGATTTTCATTTGTGTGGTTAGGCACTCAAAAAACACTTCCCAGTTTTCCAGCACAGGTGGGTTGTTTTAATAACTGAAATTGAGATTGGGTTAAATCATTACATATTCCGCAAAATATAACTGTGAAACCACTTTGAAACCTGTAATGGCATCTCCAAGAACCAGAAGTGCTTGTATGTGCAGGCTGTTATAAGATGTCTGTTGCAGCGGATGGGTAGGGCCACGCAGCTTAGTGGTTTGCAAAGTTATATTGCTCATTATCGCCAAGATCAGAAATGAAAAATGATGACATGAGTGTAAATATGACTATAACTGATTGCCTGTTAAAGCTTGCTAAGCAATAGTGGGAGCCTTTCTTAGATTACTTTTTTATAATGCCAGAGATGCAACACAATATATAACTTAACTTTTGTGAATTGTATCATGTTTCAGGCATGACAACTCACTTCTTTTAAGAATGTTTTGTGCAAACATACAAAGTAGCTTAAATATACACATTTTTGCACACCCAGGATATTATTTCTAGGTCTATTTCCAAAAGATCAAAAGCTTTAATTTAATGTAAAACAGAATTCATGTAGTCTAAAATAAAATTTAAAGTAGGTGTGCTTTTATATATACTGTATAGTCTGTAAATGTAGGGATAAATAAGGGACCTAAATTTGTTTCTATTATTTTTATACAGCTGTAAACTGTTATTGTGAACACTGAGTCTTAGTCAAATGGCGTTATATTCCTCTGTGAACTGTCTTGCCAAAGCAGTGCCATTGTTAGTGTGGGCCTCTGCTGTGGGACTATACAGAAACATTGACAATAGTGCATCATTGGGAGAGCTGGCAATGTGGGAGTGCCTTTGTTGCCTTGTTGAACTTTGTACAGCCTGCCACATTTGCTGACACTGACGTATGTGAGCGAGAGAAACAATCTGTGGATCATCAAACTGATCTTTGTTCAGAATTAATGTTTTTTTTGTTTTTTTTTGAGTTTGCTTTTAGCACACGTCAAAGGATAAAACAAATTCTTTAGCCTCAGCTTTTTTGTTATATTTGGTCTGGAAGAATCTCCAAACAAAAGGTCTGTCTTGTTGGTTGTGGTGTAATGTGCCACTGGTATCAGTATGAAAAATAGTTCAGATTGTGGCTTGTTTCTTTCTGCTTTAAAGATTTTCTGCTGTTGTTTCCAGCTGTTTATAACCTGTTTTAGAACTTCATCCAACGGTTATCCCCTCTTTCTTTAAGGTAACAGCATCTACTCTTCTAGGAAGCCTTAAGCCTTGTTTTTTTAACATGCCCTCACCAATTTTGACTGGCCACTCAAAAGTGTGTTGCACCTATGTTACACAAGTGGCCATTCTCACACTAGGCAGGGAGAAAGACTGAGGAGTTTTTCAGCTCTGAATGTGCTCTCCCTCAGCTAGGTTAGCGTCAGTGAGCTAATTAGCTAGTTAGTCATGGGAAACTCTGTAATGCAGAACTTATTTTTTTATTTTTTGAGAAGTCCGAACATAATGTACGTAAAATTAGTGAATAATTGCTTTATCTGACTATAAGATTTGGTTTAGAATTGTGATGTATTGCTCTTCTTTTTTGTTCTTGCTAGCTGTCCCAGCATAGCAAATGGTGTGTTGTAGTTTTGAAACCTTAAGTATTTTAATCTCATGGCTTACAGACAGCTTTGTTTGAAGTTTGAAAAAGGAGATGCATTAGATCACAGTGATTTTTGGGCCAGTTCTGCAGCTGAAGTCATCGTTATGGGCTCATCTAACAAACTTCACTAGAACTAATATAGTAATGAAACAGCCGTTGGGGAAATAATGAGGCCAGGTTGATGAGGACATGTTAAAAACAAACACAGAGGTGAGGATTTGATTGCGTTCAGCCACAAGAGCGTTAATGAGGTCACAAACACCACTCCAGCTCATCCCAAAGGTATTGGATGGTACTCATTCAGTCCAGAGAAAACAGTTCCAACACTCCAAAACTCAGTGTTGGGGAGCTTTTTGCCCGTCTAGCCAACACTCGGTATTGGATATGGTGACATTAGGCATATCCGGCTCTTCCAGGGTCTTGTTCCTTTGGCAGTGCTTTTTTTCAAGCAGACTGTACAAGCTGGGATGTGCGCAGTTGAACACCTGTGTCAGCAGTGAGTCCAGCTGAATTCACTAATTAGAAGAGGTGTCTGGATACCTTTAGAATTAGAAGTGCAAAGACTTTCAGTGAGAACTTTGAACTAATTCTGCAGCGGCCTTAGAATATGTTCTTTGGCTTCTTTGTGAGCTGTTGCTCTAGTGCCAGGTGAGTCTGTCTCTGTCTCCATGGAAGCAGCTTTGTGTCTTTGTAACTGACTACCACTGCAGGCTATTAATAGGGAACCATGGAGGGACAGACTTGCGCTGCTCTTACTTTGCTTCCTTGTTATTTGACACTTCAGTTTGTTCTTGCATTGTCTTTTGTGGTTTGGCTCAACACGTGATCTGTGACCAATCTGCATACACACGGGCTTCCCACTGAGGATTTCACAAGGAGAAAAAAAAAATAAACGTCATCTTGGTCTCATTGTTATTTATTAACTTAAGTAATCTTTGTTTCCATTGTTCACAATGATTTTAAATAGTCTCTGCTGACTCACACATATGGCCTAGTCCTTATATCAAGATGTTTAGATTTTCTATTTTATATTATTTTTACAAACCTCTGCCGCAGACCATTTAAAAAATATATATTTTTCTGCAAATGTTAATGCACAGTTACTTTATATTTAACTTATGTAATTATATTATTAGTTTTGTATGTGTATAGCATGTATTTGTGCTCCCTTCCAGCTGTAAAGTCTCAAAGCTTAATTAACTTTAAACCCTGAGTGACTCATTAGGGATGGTTAGGCAGGTCAAGAATGGACTTTATTGTTTCTTAGATGGATATTAAAAAAAAAACATCATCTTTACTCACCCAGTTGCTGTTCATTTCCATGTGCGTTTTGCACATTGGTGTGAAAACCTTGTCACAAATGATTGTGCTCTCTAGACCTATAAAAGATTTTTAAAATGTAGCATTATTTCATTTTGCAAAATGCTAAAGATTTCGTTATGCTGTTGCAGGTGTAAGGATAATGCATAATTTTAAACGACTTTCTGGGTATCTCAGCAGAAGCCTGCGAATAAGTTATACTTCTCTGTATCTGGAAATGAGAAAAGGAGTTATTTGGGATCATTTTAGATGTATGTCTCGCACATCTTGGACACAGCCTGACAGAGACAGACGATTGCAGTAACTGTACAGGCAATTAGGACTGTACATACAGTAGAGTACTGTTCTAGCAACGTGAATCTCGAGTAGCTGCAGTATTTTAGTCTCTCTGGTGTATGTTGGGGTTGTGCAATGCATGCATCAACAGGATGTCAACTGATTGAATGGTGATTGTTTTCCAGCTGCAGTGAAGACAGCTGCATTTTTCCAGTTTCCTCTGAATCTCGAAGAGGTACAGTAATACCATCTTAATTGCTAACACTTTAAAATTAAAATTTGTTAATTCTCCAATGTTAGGCTGGCCTGTATTCTGCATTATAGCAAATAAAGTAGTTAGCTGTCTAATGAGGTGCAACGATTAACAAAATTAATTTTGATGGGGATGATTGTTGACCTGATCCAACTAACAACAGATTCATTTAACATTGTTCTCCTCTACGATGAACAGAGTGAAGCTCTGTGTTGAAATTCTAAACAATTCAGATACTTTACAGAATTTTGAATGGATATAGACAAAACCTAGAGACACATCAGCTTTTTGTGTGTGCTTTAAAAATGATGGTGTCATTCTAGTAGGAGCAGTGTTGCAGGGCTCCTGTATCTCACCCTGCACACAGTCTCTGAATTAATGATGGGAGTCCTACTTCAGCAGCCAAGCGCCAAACTACACACTGGTTTGCAGACAGCGTAAAGGTACCCCAGCATGCTGTTATTGATAAGGGAAGGACGATGTAGTCTGTAAAATGACTAATTCCCACCTGTAAGTCTGAAGATCACATGGTGGATTATGATACTTGGAGGTAATATTAGCGTATAATTGTGGATTTTGTTTTGCTAATGATGGCTGAACCATGCACTAATAAGATGAAATGTGTAGTTTGCTGTTAAGTAAATAGACCCATAAACGATAGCAGCTAATGGCTGAAGTCCAGGGAAGAAATTCAGAGAAAAACCTTCATGCTAATCCTGACTGAGACTGAGAATCAGCATAAGCATGATCTTAAATAAGGAAATGTAGTATAAAAAGTAAAACAGTCCTTCAGTCATTCATATCCATGTACCAAAGGGGATGGGGAGGGGTGGACTGCTCTAAGATTGCATGGGCAATGAAAATGAATTTTCATAGTTGTTTATGGCGTATGCTTGTGGTTGTACATCTTTCTTTTCTTTGTATTTTAGTGCTTAGACATCAAATGACCTTTTAAAGGTGATATATTGAATTAGTGTAAATGATAGTATGCTTGTGGCCTTGTCGCTTGGAGTTCATGGAAAAACCTATTGATCACTATCACAGCAAACTGTGTAGCAAACCGACCTCAAGGTGACAGTGTATTCTTTGTATTGTCTGTTTTGCTTCGCTGTAATTTAAGGCCAGTGTAGTTTGCTTTTGCATAGTGATGTTTGGATGTTTGGGAAGGAAAACAGTACTTTTACTTTGGATTTGTTTGCATTTATTACACCTACATCCTGCTTTTTGTTTTTGTGTCCTATTCATTCTTTGTGTTTTTTATTTTCTTTATTCCTCTGTGTTTTTTATTTTCAGTAAGTGTGGAGTATGTGGGCCAGTTGTTGTAACTGGTTCTGCTTGGACTCGTCCAACATGGAGGAAAGCAGTACAATTAGAACTAACTCGCGCCACCAGGCGTATACCAACTCTGGCTACAGTAGCTACCCATCTCCCCCACCCCCAGACCACACCTGCATGGGCTGCGGAGGACGCTTTGACACTTTGGCCAGGAAGGTAAAGAACATCAGCAGCCTTTTTCTGCTCAGCTTCAGGAGGTCTTTTATGTTCTTAATATATTGCACACTGCTACAGGGCTGTTTTGATAATTCAAGATCACAGCATTTTCCAGATATCAGTGTATCAGATCATGATTAAGTTTTCCGTAAGTTAATGAACCTATGCAGTCTGAGTACTGGGCATACTGACATGCTAAAAAACATGTTACACACCTGACGGCTTGTTTTGATTTAATTATTTTGTTCTGTTGTGCTGACATTAGGACATTAACAACTATGTTCACACTAGAGATGAAATGGTTACCGGTTTCACGGTAAACTGCGGTAAAATTAATGACGGTTAGTAGTACCGTTTGAACTTTACAGTATCGTTAAAACCGCGGTCGATTACCGCGGTGTGAAAAACTCGGAGATTCGGAGATATTTCAGCCTTCTAAGAAGACCAAGTCTGACGTTTGGTCATGTTTTGGGTTTTATAAGAATGCAGAAGAAAAGTTAATTGAAGATGACTACCCTGTCTGCAGAACAGGCCGAAAGAAAATAGCGGCGAAAGGGGGGCAACACATCAAACCTTACGAGTCATTTCGCGACCACCACCCGCTACTTTTCAGAGAATGCAAGGTTAACTTTAACATAGAAGTCTGTGGGGACTTCGAAATAGAAGAAATGTCACGGTTTGTGTGGTTTAACTTTTGCTTATGGTTCGTTAATAATGTTAAATGAAGCTTTTAGCGTCAAAAAAAAACAATCGGTCAATCAACTGTGAATCGAAACTAAAGCTTGTAACACACAGTTCTGTGGAGCAGAGTCTCCAAAATGAGCTCTGAGTTAAGTCACACAAGCTCCGGGACGAGATGCTGCAAAAGTTCAATCTGCACAGCTCCCCTTTCTCGTCTCACGTGCAGTGTTTACTGTCTGAGAAGAGAATAACACTGTCTCAAATCACTCAGTGTCCCCTACATAGTGCGCTACTTTTCAAACAAACACGATCATCATTAACAAGCAGCTGAGTTTTAAATAGGGAGTTTGTAACCTGTTGTTAATGTTGATTATAGGTGACTGACTCGAACGTTTCACGCACTCTTTGGGTGAAGGATTTGCTATTTCATGATCCACGAAGTGCACTGCGTATTGAAAAAATAATAAATAACGTTAAAACCAAGAACACAAGCCTGCGTTCCTCTTGTCCTGTTTAATAAATACGCTGATAAATAGTCTATACACACTTCAGATTTAGCATGAATAACACCACAATGAATTCAGTAATTAGTTCGAGTACATCTGTAACACGAGCTGCTTTCTTCAGCTCTCTGTGCCACAACAAAAGCCCAAAATGACAGACTATCTGCACAGAGTCTTTAGGTCAACATTCCTCCATGACTTTTCCCAGGTTCTGATGGCCGATGGTGGAGCTATGATGTGTTGCTAGTTAGCCGAGCCGAGTAGCCACTGTCCAGAGTCTTTGCTTTACTCACAGGAGCTGTTGGTATGTGCCTGTTTTGAGAGGCACACGCCGTTTCTGTGTGGCAGGTGCCACTCGTTACCAGTCGTCGGTGTCAGGTGCCATTCGCTAAGTGGCACATGCTAGTACGTGCCATTTCCGGACGGCGGAGTTGCCACATCCTGCTGCCAGATGCCACTTCGGGACTGAACCCCCTCTCTAATCAAGTTAGCGTTAGTTAGCCAGACAGCTAACGTTAGCTTCCGTTACTGATGTGAAAAAGGTCAAATAAAACTAAAGCGCGATAAAATGAAAGTTAAGACTACTGTGTCAGCGCTTCGTGCTGTTTATCAGTGTTGCCGATGTTTGTTTCGTTTCCCAAACGCTTTAGCTGAGCGAGCTAACGTTATTCCTCCTAATAAACAGACACACGTTCAGCTCTGTCTCTTCATTCTTCACCACCATCACTGTAGCATTTTTTCTGACGAGTTTTCATCGATATTAGCGTCTGAGGTTTTAAAAACGCTGTTAGAAAGAGAAACCTCACAAGTCAAAGCACCGTTTTCAATGTAGATAAGTGTAACGTAGCGTCATTATGCTAGTTATAGAGAACTATGCTGCCTGTCACTGCACAAAACGATAGAAACAGACGGTTAAAGCAGAAGAGAAGACAGATCTGGGGTTTTCTTAAAGTTAGGACAGAATTTAGGAAATTCTGTCGAGTTAGGATGTTTCTGTAATGTTTTCCTATCTGGAGTTAGGACAAGATTATGAACTTAAGAACTGTTGTTCTGTAATAGCTGTCCTAAATTGAGTCCTAACTAAAGTTTCATGGTGACTAAGCAGATAAGATTTCAGACTTAAGAAGTTTCTGTAATACAGCCCCAGATTTCCAGAAAAGTCATGTATTTATTTAGTTTTCAAATAATAACAAATCATTAATGGTACAGGCAATATATTGTCCAACATTATTCACCTAGGTAGGAATCCTAATCCACTGTGATTGTCCTCTTGGGGTTAAGCAGTGAATTTTTCTAAGCACACTGAAACAGCACAAATAGACTTTTCTTGTTTCGTTTAAGCTGAAGAGAACTAAATCATTTGAAACTGCATTTGTTTGCTTAACTTGCGTATCAGTATAGTTGGCTAGCTTCAAACATAGTAGACCTGTTTTATATATTTGTATTGAATTTGCATTTATGGTTAGGTTGGTGTTATTTTTTATTTTTTTTCTCTCCAGTAGCTCATAGCTAGAGAACCATTTACCAAATTTGCTATGTTGCTCTTTTGGCACAAAATCAATTTGAACTTCTGTTTGTAGAACAGGATTCATGATCATTTTAATCACTTAACAGAACAGACTAAAATCGTTCAACCTGTTAATGCTGGTTGTAAAATGACCTTTTGTTTCACTTTATATCGGTATTTAAGAAGACTGCAGTGTATTTGCATGGGGAAATGACCACTCTTTTGCTCTTTACAGCATATATGTGTGGACTGCAAGAAGAGTTTTTGTGGCCGCTGCTCTGCTCAGTCAGCGCCCCTTTCACGGCTATGCCATACCTGCCATCGTTTCCATGGCACCATGTTCGAACGAGCGGAGCTAATGAAACTAAAAGTAAAGGACTTGCGGGACTACCTACACTTGCATGAAGTTCCCACACAAATGTGCAGGGAGAAGGAGGAACTCGTTGACCTGGTCCTCGGCCAACACACACCTACCTCTGACACCTCCACACCAACTCAGACACATGATCACACACAGCCATCTGAGCAGGAAGCCCCCTCTGTACCAACCCCAGCTACTGTGCAGCCCCATGCAGGGAACAGTGTTACAACAGATATGGCTTCACAGTCACACACAGCAGTGGATGAACAGGTAAGTAGATAAAAAGAGGAGGTCCTCAGTATTGACAAGTTCTCAGATGTATACCCTTCTAATAGCCTTTCTACAAGGTCTTTCACAACTATTGCGGCATTGAAGTCTCAGTGGCTTTTGATATATACTAAGGCCCAATCCCATTTCTTCTTTTTACCCCTACCCCTTGTTATCAAGTGTCACCCTGTGGTTGAAATCTTGCCCTACGAAATGGGACAACCCTCAAGTAAAACATTGTTTCATTAACAGGCTTCTAGCGGTGCTCTGTAGGAGACCCGGCCCGTCTTCAGCGATAGTAGAGAAGGGAAAACTTCAACAGCCTCGCTGCTGGACTTTAGTTACGTTTAGAGCATCATGCTTTCAAAGAGGGGGGCAATTATTTATTATCACCCATCACAAATTCTTTGGTGATATGAAGCTGAAGTCAGCTATTCAACTATTCGCCAGCTTGCTTGAATTGCTTGAATTTTTTTGTTCCACCTTAAATGGTTCAGGCGTCAATACTGCTGGACCATTTAAGGTGGAATGGGAAAGTTAGCTAGCTAGCTACCAAAACATTAGCATGCTATTAGCGATTTTTATGCTTGTTATGAAGAAAACGACCATAATACATTGTAACGACATTAAACTAAGATAATACGATAATTATAGTAATTTTTTTAACGGAGAAAATACTTATGGGTTTCTTGTGGGTTTCTTTGGTCGCTTGCGCAGCCGTCTTGGAGGTTTTTCTTTTTTTCTGATAACACTCCGTTTGGAGTGTGCCTCTGAAAAATCTCCGTTTGGAGGGCCATGTAGCCCTAACACTTCGCCCTACCCCTCCATCTCAACAAAAATTGGGACACCCTAACCCTAGACGTGAACGCGCAAAACGGAGGGCTAAGGGCTAAGTGGTAGGGGCAAGGGGTCAAACGTGATTGGGCCTAAGAATACTAAACAGTTGAGATAAATGAGAGCATATTTTCACTTTGTGTTCTCTTATCAACTTTTCAGTACTTACCATTTGTAAGAAATAGGTCACATCCAAAGAAGGGAGGCTGAAATGCTCTTATTTTTGTTTAGAAACAAAGAAAGGCATCCTCTACTTTTTCACCTGTTTGTCTTTTCAATATCAGTGTAACTAGGTATACAGAATAAGGGTGGGTAATTTTTTTCGGGGGGATAATATATTATTGTTATCAGGATGTGCTTTTCTGGGCATATAGTGAAAATCGTTAGTACTTAAAGAACATTGACCAACTGCATGTTTCGTTACAAAGAGAGCATAATTAGCTCTCTTATAATTAGATTTAGTGCATAGCAGTGTGTGAAATGTTGAATAAAAAGCATTCTACTGTTTTTGACAGGTTGTGTTCTTTTTATTATTATTATTATATTTTTTTTAACATTAAATGTGGCACCACTGGTGCATTTTATCAAGGTGTTAAAATAACATGATGCATATTGTTTGCGGCATGAAAATATAAAATATCATATATTTTTGCCATATTACCCACTCCTAATACAGAAAAAGTAAAAAGTACTAATGGAGTTCACTGTTTGCATAAAAAAAACATTTGCATAAAAAAAATGCTACAACAAATCGACTAGGTTGGCTGTGACTAACCAATTAGGTTAACCAGTGGGTTTAAAATGGGCATCATCCATTTCACTATAGATATTTCTGTGTTTTTTTTTTTCTTCAAGCCATGATATTTATGTAGAGGAATATTTGTGTCAGTAGTCGTACATTTGTGGAGAGTTAGGTGTGGCTGACCCTGGCTGTGTGACTTTTGACCTTTAGAGCCCATCTGTAGCAGAGGAACCAGTTCATATTGAAGTGGACACAGAGCTTCAGGGGGAACAGGAGTCCCAGGTAGCCTTACTGTGGACTTAAGCCAGTGTTCTGTCTCCCTCTTGCTGCAACAGAGCTAGGATTGTAAAATGAAGAAGAGGACAGAAGCATGATGGGAAATCAAAATTGTGCAATGTATCTTCTTAAAAAGTGCATTCTTAACCAACTTTACTTGGAGAACTTTCTTGATCTTGATGTCCTCTCCTTCAGTTTGTTCCTAGCTAGTCTGTATGAAAGGCATGAATCATTCTGGTTTAAGCTCTTCAGAATAAGCTGTTTCGGTTAGGGCTGTCACAATTATTACATTATCAAGTTTATGTTGTGCTGCAACAAACAAAATGTGAACTAAGTAAATGTGAATGAAAGTAGTAAATTCATTGAGACATCATGTTCTAACTTCTAACATGTTTAGAGGGCAGAGTAATGTTTGTTTATTTGTTGGATATGTAGCTTATTCTAACATTTTTAGTACGTATACTGGCAGAAAGTTTTTTTTGTTGTTGTTTGTTTTGTTTTGTTTTTTGGCCTGTATTTACTCTCTTGTGTTGGACGTCCTTTACTCAGCTCTACACACTTTTATTATTAATTATGAGTATTGATTGGACTGTACAGCCAGTGTTAGCTACTAAGTACACATAGCTAGGAAGTAAGTACTTGTATTATATTAGTTGCAAACAATGAACAAGAAAAGACAAATCATTAATTGCGGTTACTTATATGGCAACTAGGCCTACTCGTCAGATAAAATTTCATGATTGTGACAGCCCTAGTTTCAGTCCCTCTTTATACTTCTTAAGTCAAATTCTAATCCTGACCTTAAACCTGCTGTTAAAATGTCTCCTGGGGTAGAACATCAGTACTGTACTTACCAAAAGTTAAGACAGTCTGATAAGCAAGGTGTTTTTACATGATGATTTACAAGAATATCGGCTTCATAAATAAAAATGTGAATTTTAAGGGCTAGTTAGGGATTGTAGTTAGATAACAAGCCAAAAGTGGGCAGGAAGGCTCCCTAGGTGTTCTAATAGTTAATTATTAAAAGGGTACTTCTGTCACTTTGTAAAATATGTAAATTTGGCAGCTTGTTTTCAAACTTAAGTCAGTTTGATTGCTTAAAATGCTTTCCACTTATCTTACCAATTCCATTTTGCATGTGATCTTACTGCTTGTCCTGGGCTGTGGTGTCTGTGGCCTTTCAGGGGAATTTTCTGCTTTGTTTCAGATGCTCACTTGAGAACATGAGAACCTCTCAGTGTATGTGTTCAGCTATTCATATTTTAGTGTTTTGTAGTTAGACTATCAGTTGGAGAGGTAGACACTGTGTAAATGCTGAAGAAGACCTTGATCTTGAGTAACGATGACCTATGATATTATTTAGTTTATGCTGTTTAAGTTTCTGTAGGTTAGAAAGGTTTTCAGACGTTTTAGGCGTTGCTGTCCAGACCACATTACATTATATAACCCTTGACTTCACTGGGGAAAAAAAGCTTACTGGAAAACATGTAGGCAAAAACCTGGCTTGACTGACTGCCCGTATTGTGAAACTAAACACAATTTTACTGAATCACAGACTCACAAGGGCACACCCAGAGATCTTGTCAACAATTCAAACGCATGTACTCACATGTACACCAGTCCGAGTTGTTGAAATGCCTCGGATTATCATTGAGTTAGAAATGTTGACGTTGAATGTAGGTCATAATGTGTTTGTCACTAATCATGAGACCAAGCCTGGTATGCTAGGCAGCACAAAGCCTAATGTCACACTATATAACACAAGAAAGGACCTTCTCCTTCTTCTTTACAGTATCCTTTTGAATGGTTGTGGCGTGGCTGATGAGTTGTCTAGGGGGTTTTGCTGTGTCAGCAGCTGCTGCATAGCTGGCTGAGAACAGACAGCAACAATTTTCAAAATAAGCATGCATCTGACTGAGATGGCTGTGTTTAGCATTAAATGTTTTTATGAAGTGAAGTAATTGCTTCTGCTTCCTGACAGTGTTTAACATAAATCTTCTAAATTGTCCAGCTTATATGTCTGGCTTATTGAAGTGGCAGAGCCTCATGTTTGAAGGAGTCAGTTGTATCAAGGGGGAGCACCATGTACGTTTCAGATAACTACAATTGTGATGAAATGGAATTTGCTGCCTTCTTAATTTACACTCAGTGGGCAGCCAGTTATTATTACTAAGACTTGAAACTGCACTCAGTCCCACATTGAAATTCTATCACATTCTGAGGTTTCAAACTCATAAAAGCGACACAGATCTCATAAAAGCAATAGCCAAGAAGTTCCTGTTTGGTTGTTGCTCAGCGACGTCTATAACCAAGTGGGACGCATTAGTTACATCTCATAACAGTTTTAATTTCCTGTTTCAGGTCCTATGTCACAGATAAGGTAAAAGACCATATACCCTGAAGGCACAGAAGCCTGCAGTACCCCAGTACCTCTAAATTTGCACTTTTTAATCTGTTTGTCCATTATATTTCCCCAGTTTAGTGGTTCTCGTTAATGGTTTTGGGGTACCACTGCCCTTCATGTTGTAGTGCTTTCCCTACTCCAACACACCCAGTTCACCTCAGGAGGGACTTTAGAATTTGTTGCACTAGGTGTGGTACCCCAGGACCAGGACTGAGAACCACTTCTCTGTTTGAACCATCCTGAAAGTTGATAAATACCAGTATTAATTGGTCAGTACTCCAACAAGGCACTGATGCACCATTTCTATTCCAGATCAGTTGGATGATTATTTTTCATCAGTTGGTCTGATCAGGGTGGTGACAAAAACAAGAAAAAAGCTCAGAATTATTGTACAAACAGAAGAGAGCAAGGAGGTAATCAGCAGTCTACCACATGGGAGAGATCAGTCTAGTCTTGTGCAGCGTTTTGCAGATTGTGTTGTGGTTTCAGGTTGAGTTAGAGGAAATAGCAAACTAGATTGTGATAACCATAAAATCATCCCCAAGTGAAAGTCTTATTATTTGGCTTTGACAGTCTTTAAAACTTAAATGTGTTTTTCCATAAACGACTCGCTCTCAGATTCATGCTGGTTGACAGATGCATATGTCACAATGTGTGAAACGCACTTTGATGAAGAAAACAGGAAACAGCTTCATTACCTATGTACCTCTTTTTTTTTTTTTCTTGTTTATTTAGTCATCAGACTCTGAGGAGGTCTTGCCCTCTGGTCGACGGGCATCTTTGTCAGACCTAGGGTCTGTGGAGGACATTGAGGCTCTGAGTGTGCGCCAATTAAAGGAAATCTTGGCAAGGAACTTTGTCAACTACAAAGGCTGCTGTGAAAAATGGGAACTGATGGAGCGAGTCACACGCCTATATCATGACCAGAAGGACCTGCAGAACCTAGGTGAGGTGACAGTTTTTGTTCTGGAAATGAGGCTGCATGTAAAATTAGGTACTGGGAAGTTTATTTTATTTATTTTTTTTGTAGAAACAGATACAAAATACAAAGAAATGTAGGGCTTTGTTTTATGAGCTTGTTTACTTGCTCATTCTCATAATACTTTATTTACTTTTTTGCAGTTTCTAATACCGGTGATGGAACAGGTGAGTCTTGATTTATGTCTGTTCATTTTAATTGTTTCATATGTATTGGAAGCCCAGTGGTTGATCACAGTTGTTCATATGCTGATAAGAACTCAAATGAGCTTAAAAGGTTTCTTGTGTATAAACGACTTCAGTTTGTAAGTCATTTAGGTTGCATTTATACTTTTATACTTTGTTTTTTTTGGTCCGGAACAAAGCAGAGCATCACACATTGTTGCATTTTACCTCTAGTTCACTTAGTGTTCACTTAGTGTTCACACTAACATATTAATCATCAAACCAGTGAAGGTGAACAGAAGTATTACAAATAGAAGGTCACAATAGATTAGAGATAAGTATCAGTAGGATTTTAGTAATACGGATATTGATACTGATGCTGCTGGTGAATACAATACTTACAGACATTCTTATTGATACTACTCTCTATAATTTGTTGCAAAAAACAAGGACATGGCATGAAAAAATGTAAAAAGATTCAAAATGAAAAGAGATAAAAAGGCTGTGATCATCTCCCTACAGTTGATAATATTAACAACCTTAAGCAATACAAGATTACTTACCCCTGGTTGTCAGGACAGCTCACAATAAGTTCAAACATAGGCTACCAAGCAGTTAGCAATTTATGCTGTGCTAGCTACTGAATTATATTCAGTACTGACTGTTAATATTACTACTTCTGCTCTGCAAAGCTGATTTAGGTTATCGAAATATCCTAATTATTCTTTTAATGCTGGAAACATTTTCTGATAAGGACATTTATACTATCAAACTATTCTACCTATAGTTTTAACACAAAGCTGAAGTCAGCTTCCTTTCCGCCAGCTTTTTGTTTGAATTTTCCTGTTCCATCTTCAGTGGTGCCGCAGTTATTATTATAATGCCTGAGGCATCAGCATGTAACTGCTGCACCATTTAAGCTGGAACTGGAAAATTTGAAAAAGAAGCCAGCATATAGGAAGCTGACTTCAGCATCATAGTTTTAGTGCTGGTAGCATTTTTGCTAAGGTGATTTAAGCTGCTGCATTACATATATTTCGTTTAGCTGAATTATCGTTAAATTTCATAAAGCCAGCCCACACTTCTGAAAGTTCTACACTTTTACAGCACCCCTCCCACTGATCCGGTCTAGCGCGAGCCGTTTGAAAATGCCTGATGTAGAATGAACTAACATTACATAAATACCGATTGCAGCACCGTTTGTTCAGGAACTTGACTGATATTTCAATACTGACCAATCAGGAACCGGTACCAGTTTAGATACCTATCCCTACAACTGATTTTTTGACGTAGGATACGTACGATAACAGTGACAGTGTCCACCAGATTTTCTGAATCATGCTGATCTCTGTTCTGTCTGGTCTTTTTGGTTTTATTTATGTCTTGTTTTATCTGTCTTGTGATATTAGCACAATAAGCCTCAAGACTCCTTACATTACCATGGTCTGGCACAACGCAAAGCAGGGTGAAATCTCTGTAGCAGCCTAGAACAGCTTACTGCTTTTACAAAATAAAGAAACCTTGGCACCTTAATGCATAATGTGGTTTATGTGTACAGTCAAATGTGTATATTGAGTTTTTTCTTATGACTTCAAATGTGTCTTAGCCTCATTTTGAAACTGAAACTGCTGTATAATTACTGATTCAGAGCTTATGAAGAACAAAAACAGAAACAAAACAGCAATGCGAAACTCAGCTTTTTCATGTACCAAGGAAGATCACAAGTTCGATCCCCGGTGATACTACAGCCATCCATAGGGAATTCAAGAGAGCACAATTGGCTTTGCTCTCTCTCCCTCTCCCTCCATCACCCAGCACGATGCTAGCCAGCACAGGCGTCAGTTAGCTGACGTAACAGATTTTTTGGTGGTTAGCATTCTCCTCCAAGCACGTTCAACTGCCCAATGACGTTGCATTAGCATTCTCACCACCTCTAATGAACCACCCTAACAGTGCCATCATACAAGGGTTCATTTTAATCAAACAAAACCTGACAATTCTGAATCTGCCCTTGGAGAACTACAGAAAATATCTTGTTTTCTAGCCTTCAGGTTCTCATGAAAAATAGGATAAAAGCTTCATTGATGCTAGTATATCCTGCTGCTCACTAGGATTTAGGTTCTCTTTAGGCCCCAGTTACATTCATGTCACACATTTTTTGTGTACATCTCTGGTTAATTGACATTTGCAAACACTCTTATTAATAGCAGGTGAATGTAGTGTTAGGAGTTTCGACCAAAGAGTCTTGCTGGTATGGCAATGACATACCCCTTTAACGGGAACTCAAACATTCAGATTTCCATTTGCGATGCAGTGGTGTTATCCACTATGCTATGCAACCACTTTTAACCTGAGGAGAATATCACTGACCACATGTGTAGTATTAATATTGTGGGTCTGTCAGTCTGTATTGTATGCTGTAATATGTTATGCACTCATTGTAAATATTTTGTCTGTCTT
Source organism: Colossoma macropomum (assembly GCF_904425465.1). NCBI lineage: Eukaryota > Metazoa > Chordata > Actinopteri > Characiformes > Serrasalmidae > Colossoma > Colossoma macropomum. The sequence goes on from NW_023494786.1 coordinate 18,862,418, forward strand.
CTCCTGTATTCAGACACAACAGGTAGACCTAGTGTGGAAGAAAACTTGTGCAAGATCTGCATGGACTCGCCAATTGACTGTGTGCTGCTGGAATGTGGACATATGGTCACATGCACAAAATGCGGCAAGCTCATGAACGAATGCCCCATCTGCAGACAGTACGTGGTTCGGGCTGTGCACGTTTTCCGATCCTGAACCAGTGCTTGTTAAACTGGGAGCAGAAATAAAGTCGTGTGTGTGTGTGTGTGTGTGTGTGTGTATATATATATATATATATATATATATATATATATATATATATATATATATATATATATATATATATATATATATATATATATACACACATACACTTTTAATCTTAACATATGAACATCTTTGCCACTTTTGTCTCCCCTGATTGACCTTGGTGATCCAGAATTGGTACACTTCCCAGCATATGTTTAGTTGACGTGTGACTGACACCTGGATACACTAGCAATAACAAATTATTCACATATTTCTGTTGTTGTAGAGATGGTGTTGCTAAAGGGTTTGTTAAAGGATTTTTACAATATGTTGCTTTAAACTGCTGCACCTACTAAAGTGCTCGATGGGGTGTGCTGCTGTTAGGCTTTGGGAAATAGTGTTGATTGTGAAAGAAACTCATCTGCTAACAACTCCATTTTAACTCAGAAATGTCAGTAGTTGTATTTTTGTAAAGGTTATTGCCAGCTGATGCACTGGTTGGAGTTGAATGCAAAGGCAAAAAATTGTACTGTTGCTGCTGTATGCTACTGAAATGATTGATGACGATGAAGTTAAACTCATCCTCAAGACTATTTCAGGTCCAAATTTTGGATGTTTTTGTGAAACTGTGATTTTTTTCCCCCCTCTATTCATTTATGAGTGGTCAAGCCAAAGAACAGAACTGGATCCTAACACAGCTTGATCTCTCTCTCTCTCAAGTCTCTTACTTCACACACATAGTTGATTACTTAACAATTGCCTTAAATATACTGAAATAAAGGGAAATTGACTGAAGTCCTGGCAAGGATGTTCTCTCAGTGGTGATGTATATGTCAAGGCACTTTTGAAAATGATTGCTCATAGATTCTTACTGCTTTATGGAAAGAGTGAACCTAACTTTACAGGTTTTTACCTCATCCAAAAGGGTTTTCCAAAAGTGTTGTAATGAAAGTCTGACTTGGAACATTTGCCATAGCTGAAATGCTGAGGAGCTTTTGGGAAACAGAAACTTTGGTTGCATCTCCAGAACAAAACTGTTTCTTTCACTCTTTAAAGACAAACCAAGAGCATATACATGGATTTAGGTTTCTAATAATGACAACAAACATGTAAAACCGTTGTGTCCTGAGACAGAATTGTCATCTAAAGCTGCTTAATATGTGGTTTGTGTTTTAGCATTATAGATAGGTGGATTAGTTCTCAGATGTTGTAGAAAATGGTCTATTCAGTCATATCAGAGAGTCCTAGAGTTGGGACTGAAACTGATTGCGCAGGTTTTTAGCCTTAGTTCTGACTTTTATTGGTATGTGGTACTGATGATATACAATAGGGGTGTCCTATCTTATCCATGAAGGGCCGGTGTGGCTGAAGGTTTTCATTCAAAACAAGCTGGAGCACACCTGATTCCACTTGTTTCATCAGTTGGTCTTAGTCTTCAAACTGCTGATCAGGTGATCACATTTGTGGATAAGATTGGACACCCCTGATATACAGTCTTGAAAAGAGCTTGTTTCTGTGTCAAGCTGGGTAGTGTGTGGACTCTCAAGTTGAATATAACAGAATATAAATAAAAATTTACAATTACAATATTCATAAAATACATTTTGGACTGAATCATCCAGCTGTATCCAGCGACCTAGCAAGAGCAGGCAGATTTACAGCTTCTTATCTCCACACCCTCCTTTGAGGAAGTAAGTGAAATATTAGCACCACTTTAGGACTGGGCACTGACATTACATGGAGGTCCAGATCAGTGTGCCAAAACAAGATTATCTTAGCTCTTTAAGGTGCTCTAAGGTTCACGTGATGGCTAAATGATTAATAATACATCTTGGTGCCTCTGAGTGTTCCAGGATTAGTGGATATAAATGGGCAAAGTTCTAAGCTACTTGTGCTGAAGGACTGAGGTGGAGAGCATTGTAAAAGAAACGTGCCTTTACTTGTTCCACTTAAAGAGCTGAGCGAATGGTGAATATTTCTGTACTGATCCGAGGATGGGTTAACTGATAATGTTCAAGCTGGGCAACCATAGGTCTTTGTACACTATATGTTCAAAAGTATCCAGGCACCCTGAATTTGGCTAATTTAAAATGAACCAATTGTACCATTAAATACCTTGATGAGTGATCCAGAACTCAACCAACATCAGTACCTGACCCTGCTAATGCACTTGTGGCTGAATGTAATCAAATCCTTATAACAATACATCAACAACAGTAGAAAAGCAGTTTCGATACATTTTTGGACATATGGAGTTTCCACAAAAGGGATTTAGACTAGTCCTGTACTATATTTTCCTTTCAACGGAGAATCTTCATTCAAAAAGCTGTGTAGTCTAGGATTTGGCTTAGTTTCTGTCCAGGAAACCAACCCATGTGTACCAGAGATGGTATAACTGTTGATGACCTCAAAAATGGCACCTTAAATCATGACAGATGTTGTGAGATCTCAATTACTGGGTTGTAGTAAGTGTGTAATTGATGGAGTACCATATTCTTCTTAGCATTCTTGTAGGGCTTTTTATTGCTATTCTGTACTTCCTTTGTGAAACTGCCAATCCTGCAGCCAGCCCTTACTCAGGTCTCGAAAGGCTGCTCTAACTGGTCAACTGGTTGCCTGGGGGCTTTACTCTCAAAGGAGGCCCTGCTCCCATGTCTGCTACCCTGTTGAGGAATGACTGGATACTAACACAGGGACCCACACAGTTCTCAGGCGATTAGTCTTTGAAGACGAACTGTTGGTACCTTAATGCCTTAATGCTCTATTTTTCTGTGAATGTGACTTCAGGAAAGAAACTGGGTTTTCTGTGGAATTTGTTTTAACAGGGAAGGAGTGGCTTCAAGATACTTCAGTCCAAGGAATGTTTTGGACTGAGTTTTCTATTTAACAGAGAGAACATGCTTTGATTTTGTAAATGTGTGATTTGATTTGTGTCAGATAATTGTTCCATTTTCTGAACTAGGTGTGGTGTAAAATATTGGCAAAGTCTTTTTGAGAATATAATTTTATTCTTTAAAAAATCTTTACTTAATAACCAAATTGAGATTTCTTGTTCAGACTTGGCAATTTTTGTATTAAAACATATATTCTTGGACTTTTGTAGTTGACTTGTTTTTCTGCCGTTGAAAGAAGCTGTGGTATGTAAAAGCTGAAAGTAGAGCCAGTTTGACCAGTTTACAGGTATGTATTGGTAAGATGACCACAGATGTGCGTGATTTAGTCATTCAGTGTTCAGACTGAACTCTCAGTGGATAAATGTATCAAATGGTCATATGTATGGAGCTTATCAAACAGAGCTAAAAGGCAGACGTGTTCGCTGCACGTGTGCTGGGTGGAGTACTTTTTATCAGGTTACAGGTTATTGTTAACGTGTGAAGTAAATCCAGTGATTCATCTTCCTGAATAATCTCAGAAAAGCAAACATGAAAACCCTGCACACAAAAAAGAAATCTATTAAATTGTTCCTGTATCATTAATCACTAAGTTCTTAAGGATTACTTATTATTTAGTTATGCTTTCAGAATTAAAAAAAAATCTGTCCACCATGTGAAATAACATTCATGCACTTATTGTGGTCACTTGCTTTCATCAGGGTGAGAAAGGCCCAGTGTAAGTGCAATGTAAGAGTGCCTTGGTGTGAAGTGAACTTTTAGTTCCAGCTCATCAAATGGCAGAAAAGTCACAGCTGCAAACTTAGAAATAAAAATCACATTTTGCAATCCATGTCTGCAGTTTATGCTTTCATTTTAATGAGTAAACAGACATTTGCGTGTATTGTTTTGCTTTAGTGTTTAAATTAGCTCACACAACTAATTTTAGTCTCATGGTTGTCATCAGGAAATTATTGGACAGTTTCACAACACTTTCTTTAAAAGTAGTTCACAAACCAATCACATTTTTGACTTATTATTATGCATAAGTAAAAAGAAAGAAAGGTTGAGAAATATTTCAGGGACGTTTAAATAGTAATTTAGCTCAACCGAATCTGAAACTGAACGCGACAACAGTGACACCTGGTGGATGAAAGTTGATTTACAACTAATAGAACCACAGTGTACATTTTAGCAAACCTTTCACTTTTCGGAACACTACATTAACCGTGCAAGTCTGAACCGGTGACTAGAAAAGCAGGAGTTTCTTGCAATTGAATGATCTCGTTTCATCTACGAAGTTACGCATTTTGAGCACAAACATTAAGCAAATGGGCCTTGAGTTCGTAAAATCCGCTGAAATCCTTAGATGATGGCCCTCAAAAATATATTGTACACTCACAAACTCTGTAAAAGCGTCTTGAAAAAAATGTTATAACACTTCTTTTAGGAAAGTCAAGACAAGTTTTACAAGTAAAAGGACACTTAAGGCAACAGCCTTTCTTCCGAATTTGAAAACACAGCTTCAGTTACAACTACATAAAGAGCAATATGTAACTGCAATAGAGACTACATTACAAGTTCACTTAGCCACAAGGGGCGCTGCAGCCCCTCCAGCTCCCCACTGCTCTTGTCTATGGTTGTGTTCTACTTAGATCAGCGAAATGAACTAGATTCTGGCTGAACAGACACCGCAGAGGTGTTCAGCAAACGAATCGGAAGCTGCGAATGAGTAGCTTAACTTCAGCTCAGGAGTTCACCACTATCACATTTACATTTGGCCAAATGAAAGACGTTTGTCGTATATTCGAATGCTGCTTATCCATATATATATATATATATATATATATATATATATATATATATATATATATGTATATATATATATATATATATATATATATATATATATATATATATATAATGTATATATGTGTAACTATTTCCAAACCTCTCATCAGAGGAATTATTTTTTTTCAGTATTATTTGTAGTTATCATCCAACACTGACTCATTGACACTATGCTGTTGGAGTTTTTGAACACCTCAGTGTTACTACTGGACTGAGAATAGTCCACCAACTAAAAATATCCAGCCAACAGCATCCTGTGGGCAGTGTCCTGTGACCACTGAAGGCCTAGAGGATGACTAACAGGAACAGATGATGTTGTCTCTAACTTTACATCTACAAGGTGTACACTGAGTGGACACAGTGTTTAAAAACCCCAGCAGCGCTGCTGTGTCTGATCTACTCAGACCAGCGCTTCACACACAAATAACACCTGCTATGCAGTGGTCCTTACCGTTAATAAATGGGGTAAAGGAAAGATAACAAAGTATGCAGAGAAACAGATGGACTACAGTCTGTAATTGTAGAACTACAAAGTGCATCTATACGATAAGAGGAGCTGATAAAATGGGCAATAAATGTGGAAGAAATAATAAAGTGCTTAGTAAATGTATATGCATTCTTATGAAGTTCCCTTTTAATCAACCCATGGACAATGTGCATGTGCATTACTGTGAAAATAATGTGATTATTAATGGAATTAAAAATGATCAGAGCAGACTTGGTTGATAAATCTGTCCATCTATCACCTCATTTAGGTAACATTGCTTCAGAATAATTAACATATACCTAATAGGCCTTTTGTCTCATATGGAGAGGTACAGTGTTTAGCACTGTAGCAGAAAATTTGTTGCTGAATATAAAGAGCGAAATGGAGCGTTTACCCATATGCTAACACACATACAGAGCAGGTGTGCCCTAAGGTCCCTGTGGTTTCTCTTGCAAAGTGCTTATCAATGTGCCAATCTGCTCCTCTTTAGGCCTAAACTTTTAGTATTCTGTTAAATGTTGAGTTGCCGTTTTTGTTGGTGTTAGAAGTGCCTTAGAAATGCTGCATTATATGCTATACACCTGGTACTGGTACAGTTGTTATTTTTTTAGGCACAGTATGTATTCATACATCCATATATACACTGTGCAAAAGTTTTAGCCACCTGACAAAATACATTTAAAAATACTTTAGGCACATATTTTATCAAAAACAAAAAAAGAATATTATAATACATACAAATAACATTAATGCAATCAGTAGTGATTTTACCTATGTCGATGTGGTTATTTAACTATTTCCAAACTTCTCCTCAGAAGAAAACCCAGTATTATTTGTAGTTATCATCCAACACTTAGTTGACACTGACTCAGTGAAACTATGCTGCTGGAGTTTTTGAACACCTCAGTATCACTCCTGGACTGAGAATAGTCCACCGACTAAAGATATCCAGCTAACAGCATTTTGTGGGCAGCATCCTGTGACCACAGAGGACGGACCAGAGGATGACTAACACAAACTGTGCAGATGAGCTATCATCTCTGACTTTACATCTACAAGGTGGACCAACAAGGTAGGTGTGTCTAATAGAATGGACAGTGTTTAAAACCCCAGCAGAACTGCTGTATCTGATCCACTCATAGCAGTACAGCACACACTAACACACCACCACCATGTCAATGCCACTGCAGTGCTGAGAATGATCCACCACCCTAAATAATACCTGCTCTGTGGTGGTTCTGTGGGGGTCCTGACCTCCACAGAAGAACAGGATAAAATGCGCTAAGAAAGTGTGCAGAGAAACAGATGGACTACAGTCTGTAACTGTAGAACTACAAAGTGCACCTTTATGGTGAGTTCAGCTGTACTTAATGAAAGGGTTAGTCGGTGTGTGTATGTATAGATAGATAGATAGATAGATACTTTATTGATCCCAAAGGAAGTTTAGCAGCCAGTAGCAGTCACACAACACAGGACAGTAATAGTAATAAGGATGTAAACAATATAACAGGAAGAAGAAATATAAACAAAAATCCTATCTACAGACATATATACAAATAGAAAAATACAACAACCTGGAATAATATCTTTAACCTGAAATGAAAAGACGCAGTGCAATAATGACTGTACAATGAGGCACAGGTAACGGCATATAATGACAATACTGAATAAATATGTGCAGATATTGGTACCAAAATAAAGTGTCTACTGAGGAGTGTCCAGATGTGCAAGATGTGCAATAAGGTGTGCAGAAAGTGCAATATGTGCAGCAAGGTGAAGATATACACAGGAAGCAATTTGTATTGTATCCTACTTGTACAAATCTTATTTCTTGCTTTCTCTCCTGTAGTAAAATTACTGCACGCTCCTGTACTGAAAAGCATTATTAATATCCCTCCCATACTCCCTGATGGCTTACCATATGTTACAGCAAATTACCTCTGCAAGCCCAAATAAAGCAGCAGCTCTTCCTTATCCCAAGTATTTTATAATGTAACTCAATTTTTAAAAACAAAATTTTAAAAGTCTAAAAATGAAATTTTAAAAGTAAAAAAACAGCTTTTTAGGTAAAGTTGTTTTAAACGTTCTTTTACGTTTTTTTTAATCAAGTTGCTTTTTTATTCAGTTGCCTTATTTTAAGTTTGTTTTACTTTCAGTTGGCTCGGTTTTTAAATTAAGTCAAAGTTAATTAAGCTTCATATTTTACACTCATTTACTTTATTTACTTGCTGTCTAGCACGCGACGCCTTTGTGCTGTCATACAGTTTGCACGTTTTTACGTCTCGTTGAGCAAACAGCCAATCGGCTTGTAGCTAGCGCCTTACGTCATACGCGGGCTCGGCCAATCAGAGAGGAGAGCTGCCTGCCACCGCCAAGCTTGTGTGCAGAGTTAGGTTCTCAGGAAGTGGAGCCGAGGGCCGAGAGGGGCAGACAGCGGAGAGGGGTTTTCCTACTTAAAGTTGTCTTTTTGGGGTTCTGCGCTTCATTTTCGGGATCTCTCAGGTCGAGTACACGGTTTGGACCTCCCGTACAGTACAGGTGGGTGTGTTTTGCGGCGAGCCGCTGTGGGATGTGGATATTTGCAGGCTGAGTGAAGTTAATGCTCGATTCGGCTGTTCGTTTAAAGCGCTGCTCGGACGGACGGCTAAGTTAGTTAACCTACGTTAGTTAGCTGCGGCCATATCACCAACTTAGACTCTGCAACTGAGTTTTAAAATACTCTGTGAACTGACGTTGAAGTCCAAAACAAACCTCGTTTAACTCAGAACGAACGAGAAACAACACCCGCCAGCTCGCTAACTGAACATATTCGCTCGAGTTTGGTAGGATTTGCAGAGCCACGGTTTAATGAACACAACAACAGTGTCGTTAATTTGGACGCGCTGCACCTGATGGACAGCTAGCAAACTAGCAGGCTGGGTGTGATAGAAATATATATATCATGTTTTATTTAATGCTTTAGGGTATGGCCAAATGTTCAATTATGAAAGTGAAAAAAAAGCTCTCAGTGGAGTCTATAGGGTGGCTCAGTCACCACCCCGGGGCTTATGTTTAAGTTCCTATAGCTCCTGGTTAGCTAAGCAACTCTCTAAAAGTCACTTAAAGCGAAAGCGTTTAACGTTAGTTATGTGTACATTTTTCCAGAGCTACAGCGCTGCTCATGGTAAGAAATACAGCCACGGTTACCGGGATGTGTTTCAGGGTATCTCCGTGTGTTTATAACGCTCGGCAGTTTGCTGTGTTTATGGTTGCTCTGTAAAGAGAGCTGGCTGAGCTGCTGCTGCTCTGAGCCGGGCGTTGCTCTGTCAGCTTGCAGTTTGCACATTTCCGCTCATTTTGTAGGGACCGTGTGGACATGACTTGGCCTGTTGTTGACTAGATTAAAACTGAATTTGTAGCTGTGTTTTGCCTTTACAAATTCTAAGGCTGCATGAGTTCTGTTGCATATTCGTGCATTTCCCTCTGATGTTATTTAGGGCAATAAAACAATACAATACTCTTACAGGATTTCTGTAGTGTTTTGTAATATTTCGGTTTTGCTTAATATTCATGTTACTGTCTTATAGTATTCTATAATATTTGTGTGGTGTCCTGTAGTAAACTATAGTAGTCGTTGTCTAAATTTGCTATAACATTACTGCAGGACAAAGGTGCTACCGCTATTATGTAGCCTGTCTTACTTCTGTAGGGAGATTTTATGACACATCAGCTGTAAATTCACTGACATTTCATGCTGAACAAAAACTGACCTCCGGGTTTTATGCCTGGTTTGCTAACATGGACTTTGCTAAACTAGGACTGTTATTGGATAGTATAAGGGTTAAAGCCATTTAGTTTCATTTTGTTGGCTAAGGGGGATTTACAGCTTGGGAGATAGCCCGTTAAAGCTTAGTAACTTTTTACCCCATTTAAAGTTACTGTGCTTGTGGTCAGTGTTGGTGGCTGATGGTGAAAATAAATCATTATGGGTTTCATGTTGATCATTGCTCCTAGAGCTCACTAGCTTACCAAAAATAGCCCTGTTCCAACTGAACCCAATCTTGTTTAGTTTACTTATGGAATTTTTTGGCATAACCAGCTACTCAGTCTTTTGAAGAAACTGTTTAGGGATTTGATAATGCATTGTGAATATTTTCAGTCGTTTACAGTCTGTTATCTATTCTCTATAATAATACACCAATGAGGTATGACCTAAACATAAGGATTTAAAGTCTGAAATCAAAGTTGACCTTGTTAACTTCTTTTCACATAATCCTCTGTCAAGATGCCTCTGAAACATCTTATTGATTACATGCCTATTGGGAAAAATAATCTTTTCACACCAGTTCCACCTGTCATAGAGTGAAAGTGCTCAGCTTGCTCAGAGACCCTACCTGACACCTTGTTTTATGCTGAAATACAGAAGAAAAATGTGTAGTGCCTTCTGATTCATGGTGACTTTAAATAATCAGGCAAGATATGAGCTAGTCGACATAGCATCTAAGTGAAATGCCATATAAGTTAAAGGTTGCTAGCTGGGTGGTCTAGCTGTTCTCTCATTTTATATCTGGGTAAATGTAACGCTTGCAGCAACTTATATGTATTTGTAAAAAAAAAAAATACTAAGTACAGAATTTTGTTTGCCAAATACATCAATTTATCAAGCAAATTCTTGACTATATTTACCCTACGTGAAGTCTGATAAAATCAGGGTGTTACTGTTATAATTCACATACTGTTCACAATATAAATACTTCATTTTTGTGAACAGATATATCATGAAGTGTGCTTTAGTCTGTCTTTAATATGCATCAGCATGCGGACAATCATTTGAGAGTGTAGGATTGCACTTTTTTCTGGTGTTCACTGATTAGACTGATACACTTGTAGAAGACCTTTTGTTAGAATCCTAAATTGTGCATGAGAAGGTATTTGGTGTATTAGTGAAGAAAGATTATGAGTAATGTCTGTGGCTTGTGGCTGGCTTAATGTACTGAATGTGGAGTGCATGCTGTCAGATTTGAAGCAGACATCTGTTGGGTTGGTCCTATGCAAACAGCCAACAGCCTGTACATTTAATCCCTTGTGTGGAGGGGAGGGGAAACAAGCCCCCCCACCAGGAGCTCGTAGAGTGACAGGTGTCTTCCCCCCTCGCTGGTACTTAGCACCTCGGGAGCGTGACCATGTTTGTGTGTGGAGAGAAATGGCGGAAGAGCGGCAGATTTCACCAGTGTGTAGCCTTTGCTGCAAAATATTCAAGTGTTTACAAATCAGCATTAGGCATAACCTAAGATGCCTATAAGAGTTGTACTCCTACACACACTCTGTACCATGCAAAACCAAAATTTCCTCCTTTTTTAAATACATGTTTGAATTTGTATATAATCTTTTTCGGTGCTTCAAAACGTAACGTTCCCTCCCCAGTCCATGCAGTGCACAAAATGAGGCTGCAAAAACAACCCATTTTGATTATTTATTGATTTTGTGATGTCACAAAAAACAATGCATTTACATATATCCACCCTTTTACATTGAAGTCATGAGAAGTGTTTCAGCCTAGAATGAGGCACAAATTAAGACATCATTTGTGAACCTCAGAGAAAAAATGCAAGAAAAATGTAGCAAATGGGCCCTTTTAAAGAACCATCCACAGAAAGGTTATTTAGGAAACCAAAGGTGATTATTCTATAGCATTACTCCAACATACTCTCCTTTACTTCTAGGAGTGTGCTGCTTAAAAATTTCCTGATTCTGATTTGGTTGTCATGTGTCAAGGAAATCGAGAGTGTGGTAGGGGTTGTGTGCTTATGCGTGAATGACAGTGGACCAGAGGAAGACTATGCGTCTCTTTTGGCGCCATTTCCCAGCTGTCTTGCTCAGTGCTGCGTACTCTAGTGTCACTGTAACATGTCCCATGGGACGTGCAGGCGCTGCAGACACTCGGGTGTTTTTGTGTGAGCTTGTGCATATGAGCCCGTGTGCAGAGGGAGAGAACATAACCTTGATTCACAGTGCAACATTACACAGGCCGTTCTCGAAAGCAGTAGCTATGGCATTGAGTTACTGAGGCCACTATGATCCAATTGTCCTGGGGATGATGACCCCCCTGGCAAAGTAACGTCCCCTGCACATCTCCAGAAGAACTCATACTGACCCCAGAATGTTGCAAAATAAAGTTTTAGTCAAGCCTGTTCTAATAAGCCCCCTGGGATCATCCTTTGGCAGCTTTCAATACAGATTCTCTTGCAGTATTTCTAGGCTTACTCAATGACGCCGGATGATACAGTAATAAACATTAGGTGGGGATATTTGCAGGATGTTGCGAGATAGCCTTACTAAACTAGGGCTTACTTTAGTCCTACTTTATTTGCCTCATTCTAGCAGAGGTTTGCAGCAACATTGTTAACACTTGATTTAACCTGGGTAAAGATGGAGCTGCTCACCATGAACGTGTCCTTGTCTCCACTATAGAAAATGAAAGCAGCTGATTAGCAGTAATAACTACTCCTACATTCACTGTTTGGAAGCACCAGTTGTTTTTTATATTGTGTGAACGTTACATAATGAATGGAGTTATAGTTATAGTATTGTTTAAAACCTTGTTAGGTTGATGTGCGCTTACGTTAGGAATGTTCTTTCCCCTCCTCCTTGCACTGGAAATATAATGTTACAAACGTGATGATACACATGTGTATATATGTGTATGTATGTACGTATGCGTGTGTACATATATCCTCTACAGATGATCCAGCATGTGGGAGTTGGGCTTGACCTAATCCCAGTGTCCTCCCCCACCTTACGCTGCCCTCTGTGTATCCCATGCTAATCAGTCGGCCTGTAGAGGCGAAGGGCTTCCTGGTCACTCACCATGATATATTAATGGCTTATGGAGCCCATAATGCCTTGAGAGTACCTTCAGCTGCATTTATACTGATGCAGATAATGTCAGCCCCCAGAAGATGGTGAATGTGCCCAAGGTCTGAAAACATTCCATCTACTTTCAGCTGCTAAATGCATTGCTTGACACATATTACAGATATGTGCAAGGCAAAGTATACTATGATAATGCTGGATGACCCTGTTGCCATGGTGACAGACTGAGCTGTGCTAGTGACAGATGGAGGGGGTCACGGAGTGGAGAGAGTGAAGGTCCATCTCAGACAGAGAATACTGCACCCCAACACTGCCCGCCACCCTCCCAAATTCAGTAAAACTCACCCCCACCCCACCACAGTGTAGCCTAGCTTTTCACAACTCCCCCTCCAGGCTAGTGGAGTATAATGGGCCATAGTTAACCCTTTTTCTCCCAGTTCAGCACAACCCCTCTGTTTCTATAGCTCTGTACCCTTTTTTTTTTTAATTTTTTTTTATTTTTTTATTTTTTTTTTACAAAAGCCTATGACCTCCATTGGCACATTGCTGGCTCATTTTGGCTTAACTACCCCTTCTAACTGCTAAAAGTGAAACTGATGTAGTTTCAAAGGTTTGGGTATTTTGCTATATTAAGGCAAATCCAATTACGATCTTTTATATTGTGATTTGCACTACTTTTGTCAAAGTGCTGTAAACTGACACATCCAGTAGCGAGGCATGTTTTCAGAAATAAACAAGTGGTTTAAATGCCTGCAGTGTGAAATTTGGAATGGCAGTATTTGCATTTGAGCTAGCTACCTTTCGTCAAAACCTGGTTAAACTAGCCACACATAAAAACAAACATTTTGTATGCTTTTCCTGGTTTACTTGGCATGCTGCACCACTTCTATAAAAAAAAAAACTGTATATTCACACAAATGGCAAATTTAAAACTGAGAAAATGAAGTGATTTCACTGTAACATTTTAAAGTGACCGGTGTATTCTGCAAAAATACAAATATTGTATCAGACTGGTTGCACACTCAATGTTAAAGGACTCTGATTGTGTGGTCAGGACCAAAGATCATCCATGTTAATGCATATTATGTATCCTAAATAAGGAAAACACAGTCCTTGTCCTTGAAAAAGCATGACAGTGCATCTCTAACTTCACTCAACATCCTCTGTTGTACCCCTGCCCACACCAACAGAGAGACCCCCAGCAGTTTGCTGAGTGGCTTTGGTCAGTGTTTCTCACAGCCCCCCTCCAATGGCATTGTTCTTCACTAGTGCTGCCAGACTCCAGCTCTAGCAGAGTTACCTCTTCCAGGTCAGCAGCCTTGAGTCAGTGTGGTAGGCGACAGTCCAAAGACAGAATAGGAATTTGGGTATAGTGACACCAATGTATAACAGGAGGTAAAATTGGTTTCAACGCATAAATTCATCTATATATTTATGTCTATGTATATTTGTATATGTATGTATGTGTGTATATATATATATATATATATATATATTCATATCATATTCATATCCAATGTGTTATGTTTAAACGGTGTGAAAAGTTTAGATGTAATGGATCTTCTAATGTGAGTCTGAGTGACCAGCTACATATTTGAAGAATAGCATTCAAATAAAGTAGCATATAGGCCATGTTTATTTCAGTTTACTGCAATTTATTTACGTGTCATTCAAGAAGTGGCCTTGGAACACCTTAGTAAAGCAAAGGCACAGAACTGCCATTTGGAATGAGTACTCCTGCGGTTATCAGCATGTGTTCGACACTTCACCATGGTGACGGGCTGCTATTGCCTTAAATAAAATATCAGTCCTAGGTAACAACCTTTAAGCAAGCTTAGCAATGACTGATCAATATCAAATTTGGACTCCAGCCATCTTTGAAATAATTTTGCTGTGATGTATTTTTGAATATGGTCTAAATTCCAGTTGGCTTCCTTTTTGTTTCATATTTTTACAGATGTGCTTATAAAATATAAAGGAGATGCGTAGAAACAGTATAGTTGCTATGTGAATGTTTAGTGGCAGTGTTTTATTTATTCATTATCTTCTGGTCGCTGTGATCTAGTGTGGGATTTGACTCTTTAGATCAGATTTAACTTGCACAAAACAAAGTGCCTGTTATTGTACGCAGATTAAAGTGAAATTATTCTGATGTTTTGAAATTTCTGCATAGTTCAGTCATTGACATGTTTGATGTGAAATGGTGCGTTGCAGAGAAACTTGCCAACTTGGTTTGTCTTTACAGTGGTGGTGATAGGAACCAGGAGTCACAATGTCTACAACCCAAATACAATCCAAAACTACTAGCGAACCTATATACACAACTTATTATTTTTTATCTGAAATGTTGATGTAGCGTAAAATAGTACCAAAAGGGAAGCTTAGTTACACACAACGTATTTATTTACTTAAAAAATACACCATAAATGTATTTTAATAAATGTTTTATGCCAAATGTAATCTCAGAACTGTCATTCATCAAGCAGCATAATCATTTCACATAATATATTTCTGCTCTAAATTGCATTTCTGCTTTAAACTATTTTGGTTACATCATAACCATTTAGTTATGCAAATGTTTTGAACAATCAGTAGAATTCCTGCTTAAGGAAATGGAGAGCAATGAAAGAAACCTATAATCAATATATATTGTATATTACCTTTCAAGTAAACCAGAAGAGCTAAAGGTAGCTTTTTTCCACATTTAGCAGTAACACTGGAACACTGCACAATAATCAGAATTGTTATTACAAGAGACTGGCAGGTACCTCCTTATGGAAGCATGTCAGTATCAAAATGAAAATGTGATGTGTAAAATGGAAAACGCTTTTCTACTGTGCGTGCTGTTGGCCCCGCCCTGAAGACCATCAAAATGAAAATGTAGTGTGGTCGATTTTTAGAGGCATTTTGACACAGAACGAGTGTAGTAGGCGAGAATATGTAATTGCAAACAGGAAAGGTGCTGTTTCCCCTTTATACTTGAACTTTGCCTTCTTTCTAAATCGGCGTTTGCTTTGATAATGCAATTTATTAGAAAGTAAAAATGCATATGAGGTAAATTACATTTTAATTAACATTTGACACAATTGTTACATAATCACATTAAGCATTAATATGCTGTTCTGGATACATTTTAATTCAAATAAAGCTTCTCATAAAGCATCTAAATCTTCTAAATAGTTAACATTTAAAGCATCTAAATCATTTAAATTGCAGAATTTTAATTTCATTTTGCGCTCAACATTGATCATTTTAATTTTGATACTGATATGCTTCCATACCTCTTACACTGTTTTGGTAAATAAAAAATCAAGTTGTTGAACAGCACCCTTGATTGCACTTTCATTCAAATTTGCACTATAGGGGCAGCCTAAGCAAAGAATTGTTAAAATCCTCTGAAGGCATTTGTTTCAAGAAAGAGTACCTATAATCTTATGCAAAAGTTTGGGCACCCCAGTAAAATTACATCTTTTGTTGATTTTCTAAGTGAGAATAAGTACACATCCTCTACAGAGAACATACTTCTGCACGTTAATGCAAAGTTACTATTTGTTAGCTGAATTTAAGCCATTTTTAACAAAACTGAAACATAATAAAATGGCCTGTGCAAAAGTTCTGACACGTTTTCCAATATGTTAAACTCAGCAAATAAATAAGACTGTGCACAGCAATTTGCAGAAAAATGCTATATTTTAGTTTGTTCCTTGTAGAGGATGTGTTAACAAAGTTTCAAACATATAATTTCACCAGGGGTTTTCAGACTTCTGCATACAACTGTATATATTGACACACTTGTCAGTTTATACATACATGTGCTGATTGAACTGGTCAGCTTAGAGATTGCCAGCGATCTCTTTCTGCTGTTGAAAACAATGATTGCTGCGTTTAAAATGAGAGCACATAACTTCGATGAGACTTTTGAATAACTCACAAAGCAGAAACTGTCATTAGTGCTTGTTATCAAAATATAGTTTTAGGCCATGCTGCTTAGTGCTACACCTGCTGCCACTTCTTAGTCAACAACAAGTTGTCTCTGGTGTCATGCCTTTGATGCTATGCACTTAACCCATTGTGTCCAGTGCTCCATTGTATGTGGGGGGTGGACTCTTTCTTATTCAGGAAAAGAGAGAGAGAGAATGATAAAGAAAAGGGAAGACATTGAGAAAAAGGGAGACCTCCAGCCACTTTTGAAGGGCTTGGAGGTTCCTCTATTCGGCCTCTCCCCCGCAGGACAAAAGGCCTTTATGCGTGCCTCAGGCAGGGGGCTGTAGGGATATGGGAGGGGGTGCTGGGCAGCAGGGCCTTTTCATCTGCATGCTGCATTCTCCGTCTCCCCCTCTGACACAGCCAGGCTCACCAGCTGTCGGCTTTATGCCTCTCCCATGCTTGTCCTCACCGAGACTGGCTGCAGAGACATACACTCACACAGTTGGCTGGAGTATCATAAGCAGGAGAGCATCTGATTGGTTAATTTAGCCCACTTGATATGTTGAAGTCACTGATCATTTTCCTTTGTCTTTTAAATTTAAAAAGGTCATTTGTTTCATCTTTGCTGAGGCCTTTGCTTTGCTATTACCTGTCTTTAATAAATCATTAGAACAGTCAGGTACAGAGCGGAATGTGGGCACATGCTCAGGTTAATGCACTTCTACAGTTCCCTCATAGTCATGCCAAATATTATCAAGTGCTAAATCTCCTTCAGATGCAGTATTTCTGAATGCAACCTTCATCCAAACATTTGTCTGAGGCTCTTCTTCTGTTTCCTTTCTTGGTAGTTTCACTTACAACAGTGAAGTTGGCATAGTGGTTGCTTAAACACTTCCTAGTCTGTGAAAAAAGCAGGTGACCAAACATTATGTCTGTTCCTCAATCGCAAAATTTGAAAATGAATCTGATTAGAAATGTAGGGGTTTGGAAAGTTTGGTTTAGTAGAAAAGTGGAATTATTTTGCCGTGTTTTGGAGTTTCTTGCAAAATTAATCCATTTTGAAGTCTTGTTCACTACCTGTATTATTGCAGCACTACAATACGTAGACATTTCAAAACGGTCATTTTTATGAATGTCCCGTACAATAGTGACAAATGCTTATGTGAGCATTATTTTTATATTTCTGTTGTCAACATACATCTCCAGTGACAAATGGACTTAATCAACTCTCAAATAGTCTTATGTGAAAAGGCTGTGTCTTAGCTGAATGGAAGTGATGATTATTCATCAGACAACGTTCCTCAGAGGCTTAAGGCAGCTGTGCAGCCACACTCACAAACAGACAGCAGGTGCATTAAAGGAGTGCAAACAGAATGACTTAAGTGGGGCAAGCCATTTACAACTTTTGCCTTCTGCAGGTGGTGAATTTGCATCATATTTAGGAAATGTGTTTTTCTGTCCGTTAGAGCTGTGTAGAGTTTAACGAGTCTGATAAAGTCTTCAGAAATAAGCTCCCAACTAGGGATGTGCCCACGAAGTCTGAAACTTGAGTAACTGTATGATATAATTAACAAATATTCGGTTAACTGTGAGTAAGGAAAAATTATGATGCACAAACGCTCTAAATTGGTGCACTGGTGCTAAACAGATGAAACAAATCGGTGACACGAACAGAAGTTTAGCAGCTCACATACATGTACATTTGAACGTGTCTTATTATTCAAAAATAGCCAACAGAAAAGTCTTCGTCACTGTGGTGGAGTGATGGACACGCCTGGATCATCCAATGGGTTTTATGGGCACATGCTCAGGGGCCTGAACCGATGGGGGCCCCCACAAGCAATTCTGACAAAATCTAAACAGCTGTACCAGTAGTGGTGGGATCTTTAGTAGCAGCACAGTGGAAAAAAGAGCTAATTTGTCATTGTCTTACAGTCTAAATGCCAGCTTCATTTTCTCCTTCAGTTACTGCTTAGTAAGTAGTTCACTATCGTTATTGCATCAGTCAAGCTGTCAGTTTTTAGTAGTGAGCTAGCATTAGTTTCTTTTAATATATTTTGGAGAGCCAGATATTCAGATGATGTGCCTTGGATCTGTAAAAGCGGCCTGTAAAACCTAAGTATGCTCATTTCTAAAGCCAAATATAAAATGTCACCCTAGTGAAAGAAAAAAGTTACATTTTTCTTGTTGACAGTGATCTGCAAACTGTCATCAGAGGTAAGATATAAATGTGCTGCTTTTTTCCGTCTTTATGTATGTTTCAGTTGTCTGCCTTTAATTTTTCATTTTCTTTGAGATAAATGTTATACTTGTCAAGAGCAGATGCATGATAAGAAAATATTGCCTTGTTTGTTGGGTTTATGTTAATCTATGATCTCATTAATGTATGTGTAATGTTGCTATTGTTTTGCCTCAAATGAAAAAACTGCAGTTAATGTGCTGTCAACGTGGTGCTGCATAGCAGAGGTTTGCACTCCCGTGGGGTTCCCGCTAGACCCATGGGACCCACCAAAATATCTTGCGGTGCTGGAATAATTTTCATTGTTGTGCCTGGGAGTTCACGGGTAACCAGCCCACTGCAGCACACATGAAGAGAAATCCCATAAATTAATGAATAACCTAAATAAAGTAGAATGATCTCTAAATCATGCATAGAAACTATATAAAATGATAACAGTGAAACAGTTACAATAAATGGTCATTCTAAATAGTTCAGCTGATTCAACCAGTCACATGAACATAATGCACATTTTTGTAGCTTACAGAGATGGTGGAGCCTTCAGTCTGATGGCCAGAGCTGCCAAGCCCAGCAAAGTACCAAAAATAACCATTCTGTGATTTAATGTTTGCTTTGTGTTTACTGGGAATAAATGGCGTATGATGAAGTTATTTCACAGTAAGCCCAATGATTACCGTGTTGTCATCATGTCAGCAGAGAATAATGTATTTGTGAATAGACTCGATGTTAAATATTGGATGTCAGTTCACTTTGATGGAACTGCGCGGGCTGGAGCGGGGCAAAACATTTCTGTTGCGGGTGGGGGTGGGACACATGATTCCAGTTTTCTGCGGGAGTGGGCGGGAGTGTGACTGAAAAAACAGTCCCACACAGGCATCTGCTGCATAGGTCTCGTGAAACCTGCTAATTATCATAAGTCATAAAATAATCACTGACTACCCAAAAAATCTAGCCAGGCAGGCGCCCACCAAACATTTGTGCCCAGGGGCCGATAACTTGATGATCTGGGCCTGGTGATGGAGACTGCCTTAAATGAGCCGGTGAACTATAACCCTAACATTAGGGCTAACCAACGCGGCGATAAATGCCGTTTTCTACATGGAAGTTTTTGTTTTTCTTTCTTCAGTGGATGAAGTGCCAGTTTGTCTAGGTGACATTGAGAACAGAGAAATATCTCTGTTGTTTTTTCTTTCTAGCTAATGCCAGCTAGAGTAGTTAGAGGAGTTACAGCCACACTATCTCTGCCTTCGCAGTCACATTCTCTTAAAACATGAATGTTTGCCACTTGCTTCATTGTAGAAAAATATAATATACTTATTTATTCCTGAACATTGCTCTGATGGTAAGAATAGCAAAACACTGCCAGTTGACAACCTTCAATTTGTGGCCTACACATATTACCTGAGGTTATATGATAGAGGCCTTGCTTAAAGTTCTTAAATCTGTGATAAAGAGTCCATTTATGTGCACTTAATAATCCGATAACTACAGAAAATCAGATTTTGTCAGTAATCCGATCAGCACATTTACGTTTACATGCTCTTGGGGAAACAGATAATGGGAAACCTCTGGGTTTAAATGTGTCAGGCAGTAATCGGATTTCTGCTTCGAAACCAGCCAATAAACTCACAGAATAAGATGTGGCCTAAACATAATGTAAAACTTCATGCTGTGGCTTTTATTTATTTATTTATTTATTTATTTATTTATTTTTTAAACATCAAGCTACTTTACCTAAAAATATGAAGAACATTTAAATCCTTTATTTCATCAAGCATATTTCAACACATCAGCTGTCCTTCATATTGTGTAAAAAATTTTCATGATTAATTGACCTGCAGAAATGCTCCAAATCACTTGGAATAAAACCTCTTTACATTAACTTGCATTGAAAGGAAAGAGTGTTTTTGCCTTCTGCTGTAAAGTCACTATTTTGGAGATACTTGTTTTTCTTTGGACAGCGACGATATCTTCTCCTGACTTGTTTGTGTCTTTCTGTTTGTAGGAAGCTGTTCTGAGAGCTGGAGAGGTGGTGACTAGAAGAAGAAGCTCCATCATATCTCCTGTATGATGGCCAACGCAGTGAGTATTATCACTTTCTTTTTACCAAGCATGTGTGATGATGTTTTAGAACGGGAATGCTGTGTGTGGAGAGGGTTATGGTAACTGTCTTATGGTGACTGTTACTCTCACAATATTTTGAACAATATATTGATTTGAATAAAATATGACTATAATAATGTTGCTCAACTTATGACACTAGAGATGTTGTTAGTGAGTTGTGTAACATCATGATTAAAGTCACCATCATTGGGAGGTTCATCACTGAGTTGGTTGTTTGCCAGCTTTGGTGCAACTAACTGGATTAGATGGAAATTAATAGAATTTCCATTCTCTGTGATGCATATTGTTGTGTCTTTTGCATTGTGATTTCAAAATGTCTTGATGCATTGTTACATCCCCAATGATACAGAATGTTCACTTCAAGAGTGTCATTTGTTTGCCAAGAACGAGTCCCATTTGCATTCCCCTTTCAGTCCTAGCAGACTCACTGTTCGGTATATTTGGAATATTAGGTGATGACCAATTTTTTCCCTTCTCACCCTCTCACCCTCTTTTTTTCCCCTTCCTTGGTCAGGCCTACTCTTTGTTTTCATTCTTTTGTTTGTTGTTCCTTTCACTTTTACTTTTACTTCTACCTTCTGAATGTGGGTTCGCTGCTGTCTGCTTATGCCGTCCTTCCTTAACTCTGGTTCTTTGTCCTTCGTCATTCTGCATTGTGTCAAATTGATGTAACAATGACCTTTATGACCTTCCTGCCTAATGAATGGATGTCTCGGTAAACTCTACTGACATCTGTAGACTTTTTTTTCTGTTCGCTGACTGAGTGGAACTAAGTTGTACTTGTTGCTAATGGGTTGTAGAAAGTTAGATTGAAATGAAAAAATCTCAATTTAAAAACTGCTGGAGATGAGGCTTTCTCTTGAACGATGTGGTAAACTTGAAATTTTCTTGGACTTTCCTGATGAAATGAAGTTGAAGTTTCAAACAAGCTCCAGCAGTTAATGCAGAGGGTCCATGACATTTGCTGTAGTTCTACAATCATTTAAGAGTTAATAAAGCTGTAGGTGGCACATGCCTCAGTTGAAGGGAGCGCATGCATCCCATAGAGAGAAAATTAAAATTTTAGATCGTGGGATCCCAAACTTTTGCCACTCGCAGCCCACACAAACGACCACATAAGCTTCCACAGCCCACAAGATTTAACCACCCATCTTCTTCTGACTCACCTAATGAGATAGCTAATCTTACATCTATAGCTGAACTGTAGTTACTGGTTTTCAGTTCTCACGCATATAAAGCCCAGCGCTATGTATTCACTTCTGTATTTCCTTTGTTTCGGTTATGATTGCACTGAAAATATAAACATAACTAGCACTTTGCTAGACAATCAGTGAGCTTAATATACAACCCCATTTCCAAAAAAGTTGGGACACTGTGCAAAATGTAAATAAAAACAAAATGCAAAGTGCAAATAATCGAAACCCAATATTTTATTGAAAATAGTACAAAGACAACATATCAAATGTTGAAACTGAGAAATTTTGTTTTTTTGAAAAATATTTGCCCATTTTGAATTTGATGCCAACAACACTTTCCAAAAAAGTTGGGATGGGGGCAACAAAAGACTGGTAAAGTTTAGTGTAATGCTAAAAAAAACTCTGTGAAAGACTGCACAATTAAATAGTGCAACAATTCAAGAATAATGTTTCTCAACATAAAATAGCAAAGAACTTCTGCTTTTCATCATCTACGGTACATTAAAAGGTTCATTTGCTGGATGTGATCTTTGGGCCCTCAGGCGGCACTGCATTAAAAACAGACATGATTCTGTAGAGGAAATCACTGCATGGGCTCAGAAACACTTCTGAAAAACAGTGTCTGTGAAAACAGTTCATCACTAATCATCCATAAATGCAAGTTAAAACTCTTAAAACACAAAGAAGAAATCATATATAAACTGGATCCAGGAATGCTGCCACCTTCTCTAGGCCCAAGCTCATTCAAAATGGACTGAGGGGAAGTGGAAAAGTGTTCTGTGGTCTGACGAATCAACATTTGAAATTCTTTTTGGAAATCATGGACACTGTGTCCTCCGGGCTAAAGACCACTCAGCTTGTTATCAGTGCGCAGTTCAAAAGCCAGTATTCATGATAGTATAGGGGTGCATTAGTGCACATGCCATGGGTGACACGCACATCTGTGAAAGCACCATTAATGCTGAACGATATATACACGTTTTGGCAACATATGACACCATCCAGACGATGTCTATTTCAGCAAGACAATGTCAAACCACATTCTGCATGTATTGCGGCAGCATTACTCCATATTTAAGTCCACGTGCTAAAATGGCCTGCCTGTAGTCCAGAACTGTCACCAGTGTATACATTTGGAGGCTTATGAAATGAAAAATGTGACAAATGAGCCTCAGAACTGTTGAGTAGCTGAATTCCTATATCAAACAAGAAAGGGAAAACATTTCACTTTCAAAACTACAGCAGTGTCTCCTAAGTTCCCAAACACTTACAGATATGTTGATATGTTGTATTTTCCTTTAAAAATATGGTTTACATGATTTGCACATCATTGCATTCTATTTTTATTTACATTCTGCACAGCGTCGCAACTTTTTTGAAAGTGGGGTTGTAAATATAATGTCTTATTTTTGTAAATAATCAACAAGATTTGTCATATTTAAAATCTGGTTAAATATCTATATTGTAATAAAGTTTTGCTATATAAAAAAGATGGCCATCGGCCCCTTAGCGGTCTCACCACAGCCCACAGGTTCAAAACCACTGCTTTAGACAACTGTTGACTACTTTTTTACACAGAAAAGGCTTTACAGGATAGTTCAGTAAAGTATTTTACAATGAACAAAAGTTCATGGTGCCACAGTAACTAAAAGCACGAGATTTCTTTATCCACATGAGAGGAGTTCAGCTTCAGTACAAGGTGGATGAGGCTTATGGCTGTGTTTATTTTCACAACACTCAGCTAAAAGTGATGTTTATATGTGTGTTTCTGACTAATAATCATTTTTTCCAAAATGCTTACTTCTTTCAGGTTGGTGCTACACCTCTCTGTGCTGATTTAAAGGCATTTCTGACTACCCAGAACCTACCAAAAGGTAAGAATAATTCCTTTTTTAATATTACTGTACTATTATATATTATTAATACAGCAGTGTTTTTAAAGGACCCATGCTCTACATTTTTTGTATTGTTTTTCCTGAAATCCACTGTGACTGACTGTAAAGCGTTCTTGAGCTGGAAAAGGTGCTATATAAATAAAAATGCTGATGTTTGTGTGGTTTTATGTGCCTAAATTAATTGTAATTCATTTGTGCCTTTTAAGGCTGCTATGTCAGTGACTTCTAGCTGTCTGCCCTGTATTTAGCCTCATTCCAAAGGTAGTCCAGGCTGTATAACATCAGAGTGAATGGGCAGGGCAGAACTGCTGTAGGCTGAATAGGCTAATTTATGGAAATTTTGTGACATCATTAAAGCAGCATATCCAAAATGAGCTGCTTCTGCAGCTTGATTTCCATAGATGGACTGTACAGACTTGCAAGTTAATGGTACGTTTTGGAATTATGACAACATTTACATACTTAAACTCTGTGTGTTCTCAAATAATTTCACTTGCTTTGTTAGTGGGATTTGGCATCTGCACACAAAGTTTGATATTTTTATAGTTTGGTTCTTCTCGTGTCATTGCAGAATAATGACATAGAGAAGAAAAATCTTAACAAGTAACTTAAATCTTAACTTAAGTAACTTGACAGTAAGTTGAGAGCATTATTTAATAATTGAGTAATAACTGATATCCAGACATTATTATATATAATAGCTCAGTAATGTTTAATGGGTAGGCTAAATAGTACTGATTCCAGACCTCTTGAGTTGCACAAAAAGGCCTCAATTCTCTACAGTTTTCCTCATATATTGATAGCAGTGGATGGAAAATAGACATTTTGTCCAGAATCTACAAATATGTTCAAGTTAATCTGTGTAAAGATGTTTTTATATGTCAACTGCCTTTCTGTCGTTCACATAATGCTTTTGTCTAGATTGATTAGATAAACTCTAAGCATATTGTAAGGTGAGGTCTAAGGTTGAGTTCACATGCACAGTGGATGTTTTAGTTCTGTTTGCTTTGCTGATTAAATCGAGTTGAAGCTGAACAAGCTCAGGCACTTAATATAGGGGAGCTTAAGCTGTCACATTTATATATTTTTTATTTTCTTGTATGCAGTCCTGCTAAAATGTAACCCAGCAATCTTTCTCTCCTAAATACCTAAATGTAACATGTTGCAATATCAAGAGAAGCTCAGTCTCTATCTTTTATTGGATTACAGCATGTTCTTGTGTGTATGAAGGAATACAGAAAGCAGGCACATGCTTCTATTTAGGCCCATACAGCTTTTAGATTTGAACATTTGTTTTGATTAGATTTACTCTCCTTTGTTTTTTGTTTTAGGGATGTTCTTACGTTTCGCCCTGAGGTCTGCTGTGCATGTCAAGATGCGTTTAGTCGTTAGGATTTCTAGAGCTTTCCCACAGCTCTTGTCAGGCCAGACCAAGTGATTACCCATCTCACTCTACACAGTCGTGTGTGTTTGCATGTGTGGGGACTGAGCAGGCTGGTGGGTTTCCTGTGAATGAAGCCATGTGCCTGTGAGATGGTGGACTCACTCTGTGTTCGTCCGGCAATGTCTCACTGGCTTCTCAAGTTTCTTCTAAATGGTAACAAAGGGGAGAAAGAGAGCGAGCATGTGTGAGAGAGGAGGTGCTACGCCACAGCCTGGCAGAACTGCTAGAACCTTTTAGAACCATGTGCTCCCCTTCTTTTTTTCCTTGCTTCTCTGTTCTTTCTCTCTCAGCTTCCTCTGTTGCTCTTTAAACACTAATAGCATTTATACATTCAGTTGGCGAATAGCTAATGTGTGGAGTAAAGAGGAAAAACTGAAAGAATTATCTGCCTAAATTTTGTGAACCTAACTGAAAATTTCATTTCTTGTAAATATCTTAAAGGGTCCACATCCTATTTTTCTTGTATTTTATTTTTCCCTTAAATCCGATTATATGTCTCTGTACATTCATGTACCAAAACAGTCATCATTCGTTTTAGGTGACCATTTTCTAGTCTCTCTTTATCTCTTAGAATAAAAAAGGCTGTTTTGTTACTGTGCCTTTAAGATTGATCTATGTAAATAACCTTTGTTTTGATTGGCTGCCCTTTATTGTGCCTCATTCATAAATCAGTCCAGGCTAAAGCACTTCTTATAGCTCCAGTGTAAATGGACAGGCCTGACTGCAGTTGGCTGAATATGTGGCTGTGTAAATGTGTTGTTTTTTATAACATCACAGAAACAGTTGATTCAAAACAGGTTAATTTGCAGCTTAGTTTCCATGTATGGACAGGAGAGTGAATAGCATGTTTTGAAACTTGAGCCATTTACATAGTACATCAAATTGTTTTATTTCAAAAAACAAGAAAAAGTTGTTTTTCCATTGGAGCCCTTAAAAAACTGAATAATTCAAGGACCTGTTTTTATATAATGAGGCACAAGAGCTTTGTCGTTACTGTAGCCTCACCTAGTTAAGCATGCAAAGCCCTGAATCAAAAGCCCCCAAAATCTCTTGTACTGTCATAATTTACAGACTGAATTTCTGTTAAGCTACTATCTTGGAGACCCTTTTAATCAAATAGCAAATGGTGAAGGAGGCCTCTTCTCCAGTCGGTTTATGGATCAGGTCAGTTTATAGTGTCGTCCTAGAAAAGTGCTACTTTTTTAGTGCCTCAGCATGTAAAGCAAGTACAATGGTCTGAGTTCAGGCATCTTCCGGTATTCCGAGTTGTTCACTCCACCTCTACTCTGTAGTTCCTCTGTAGCAACAAGTCCAGGGGGAGGGGAGGAGTGGTCTACCCTGCATGTGTGTGTATGTGTGGGACTGGGCTTGAAGCTTGAGTGGTGGGCTTATGAAAGAGAGGTAGGCAGAGGGAGAAAGGAGGGAAGTATGGAAGTACTGCTCGTTCCTCTTCAAAAACAAGCAGGTAAACAACTCAGACTGACTTTGTAGTAACTATATTACACCAGACGGACGCTTAGGTGTCTTTCTTTTGTTCTCTCATGTTCCCTGTGTATAGTCCAGTTATGGTGTAGCTTATGCAATGTAAATGAAGTGAACTTGCAGTTATCCTCTTAAATATTTTGCATGGTCTTGTGTGGCTCCTCTGCTCTTTCTGTTTGTTTTGCCATTCATTTGAGAGAAGGAGAAATGCAGATATGAGTTTCTCTGGCGAATGTAGATATCAGACTGTAATTTAGACTTTGGCTGCGTTGTGTGTGTGTGTGTGTGTGTGTGTGTGTGTGTGTGTGTGTGTGCGCGCGCGTTTGCTTGCACATGTACGCATGCTGGCCTGAAGCTCAGCTGTATTCTAATGAAGCAGTGCTCATTGTTGCTCTATAGAGTGAGGCACTGACGCATTCCTCTGCTGAGGCCCATCCTGCTGCAGCCGTGTCTAATGCACACAGGCTCAGCCGCCAGCCCAGCAGTGTGCAGAAAACCTTTACTGATGGGACAAAATTCTCCTTTTCACTCATATTTCGAAATCCTATGCATTAAATGTTGACAAGTAACACTTGTTTTGGGGTAATTTGACCGAGTATCCATTTGTAATTCTTAATTCTTT
Organism: Colossoma macropomum; assembly: GCF_904425465.1. NCBI lineage: Eukaryota > Metazoa > Chordata > Actinopteri > Characiformes > Serrasalmidae > Colossoma > Colossoma macropomum. The sequence continues at coordinate 18,889,635 of NW_023494786.1, forward strand.
GTTTTTTTTAAATCTAGGGGAAGTAATTTTTAGCCTTTATGCCCTAGATTGTCTCATAATAATGCTTAATGCTACCAAACATGGTTACATTCAAATGCTAAATCAGATTTATTAAAATGCTCAAAAATAAATAGGTAACAACTACTTAGCTTCTGATATCTGTACTTAGACATGTGAATGCTGATACTGTTCATTATGCTCCTATTGCTACTGTGCCCAATAAAGATGATGATTAGATACATTAAAGTTCATCCACTGTCCCCAAACATTTTAATCATATCAAGCTTATCAGCTAAACAGATCATTTCGAATTAAAAGTAATTTGGTTATATTTAAATTGGAACTAAATTTCAAGCTTCGGTCTATAAGCCTTGTAGTTAAATGAACACATGAAGCTGCTGTTCAGCAGTAGTAGTAGTTCTTTATCTGCTGCATCATGGAGGCGGCTCTCATGATTGCTGTCTCAAATAAAATGCATCAATAAATGAAGAGTACAACTGCTAATAGGAACTCGGAGATGCATCTGTCCAGTGTAATATACAAGATGTCACATCTGTCTCTCAGCTAAATTAAATTAATCAAAGTGTTTATCATTTGATGAAGTGAGTGATGTAGTAGGCAGTGCTATGGATAATGGAACCTGTAAAACTGGTGTTCCATTATTCATAGTTGTCCTTCAAACCTTTGCATAAATTTCAACTGTGAGACAATTTTGGGAATGCGTTGAAAATCAAACTGTGATTTGGTTAATGCTGAACAGGATACAAGATGATTGTGTATGACCTTCAGGATAATTTATTAGGAAATGTGCTTTACATTTAAGCATAACAGCACCTCAACCATAAGAGAGTGTCACCATGAGACAACAAGGATGCAACCCATCAAAAAATCTATTATGAAACGGACGGTCCAGGTCTGACTGAGCCACATTTGAAGCCATTGTAAGATACTTGATATACGCACACTTAGGAGTGCACACATCAATTGGATTCTATATTAATGCACTAAGAGATATATGGACCATGGAAAGTAGTATTGATAGGTGGGGCGAGACGTAAGTGTGTTTACGAAGTAAATGGCCTGAAGCCATATCGAACATTCCCTATACAAGAACCCAGTTTAAACCAACAACCGGCTGACAGCTATAATGTGTTGTTGATTATGACTAAACTAAAAAGTTGATGAAACGACTGGAATATATGGTTCTGAAATGAAAACTTAGCATTCATTACTAGTCCAAGTTAACATACAAAAATGCCCTGTCCAGGGCTTTGGCTCAGTGTACCTCAGAAGCGCTTGAAAGCCATCACCATCCATCATGTTCTCTACAATTTTGCACACTCATGTGATGTCCTCACACTGCCATGCACCACACGTTCCCTCAGAGAACATTTATGAAATAGTTACCTGTCATATCACTTGCAGATTTTTGGTTTCTGTGGTACATCATTGTAGATGTTGTCCACTCAAAAACTGGTTCCAAACAGCACTATTCTTCCTTTTTTTTTTTTCAAAAGCCTGTCTAGCAAAACCATTGTTTTTGTGCATTCTTGCAAACAATTTAAAAAATGATCCATTACTTTAATGATAAACCCACCTGTTCAAATACAAACTGTTGTTCATTGGAAATCATTTTTTTTTTCTTATCCAAAAACGTTGGTCAGACAGTTTATTTGCAGGTTAATGGTTGATCAGTTAATCATTTACTTCCCTAATACTGATTGACCTGTATCCTTGGTCCACAAAACCATTTTTTAACTGATCAGTAAGTTCCTTGGTGAAGTGTTGCTACAGGAACAGCTGCGCTGACAAAGTATATGAAGGACAATTAAGGTGTGTATGTGTATATAATCTTCCGGAACTTGGCGGCTCTGTAAGAACTTATGTAGTCCCTGATTATAGTTCATATCAGCAAAGACATAGCATTTTAGTACATATATAGAAAAGTAGAAATAAAGAGGAGAGAACAGTGTCCAGGTTTGGGTTTTGCAGAGGAATGAAAGAGTATCTGTAGACTTTGACTGAGATGTTGGTACTCAAACTTCACACATATAACAGCAATACATACAGTACTACAGGGAATACTTAATCTTTATATTCAAACATTTTACAATTAATGCCACCTGCTGGAATTCTACTGAAAGCATAATGATCTTTGTATGGTGGCAGATCTTTTGACTTTTCATTCATTGTTCGCAACGTAAGCATTTTTGGATGACGTGATCTTTTAGGGTGCATAGTGTGTGGGCGTGTTTGATATTTAACGCTGTATATGCACTGTGTATAGTGTCTGCTGTCTTGAATGTGCATGTTATAAGGCCCATTTGTATCTCCTTTCATTCATATGCAGCAGTCTTGATGTAATTTGCATTCCTATTCAAACACTGGGAACCCAAGGAAATGAACTCCTTTTGCCCTTTGAGTACGTCACATCCAGTGCTGCTGTGTATCTTACTGAACCACACTGAGCCTTTTCAACAGCACTGCGACACTGCCTCCTACACATGATCACTCCTTGTTGAAGATGCCCTTTTAAAGTCATTTTGGACCATTTTTTCTTTCCTGAAGTTTAATCTGCAAAGCTGGTATCAGTTCATTGTAATAAAGCTACATCTACAGTCATCTTTATGAGAGCTGTCAGATCTGTCAGCTTTAGGCTAATGTAAAAAGCACTGGTTAAAATGTGGTGGGATAACTGAATATAAAACTGTCTCTATATTTGTCGTTATTGATAATTGTTCAGTGACGTGCTCTTTCTGTTTGTATGTTCTTTCTGTTATGCAGGTAACATTTCCCTTGTGACGCCGTCCAACTACAGCCCTGCCACCAAGATTACTTTAGGAGCAGTGAATGCGAATGTGGGAGCACAGACGGTGAGCTTTCTGCCCTAACATCTCTTATGCACACTCTGGAAAACACTTGCATACAGGTAGAATGATGCCACTTGTGATGATGAATTAGTAAATCCCCATTCAGTTCCAATAGATCCAAGTAATACAAGAGTGTAACCAATTTTTGTGGCTCTCTGTTTTGGCACCTCAGATCTTAAGCTGTCATTTTTGTTTTGGCTAGTCCTGTTTATCCCTGGATAGCACATTTCCAAACTCGTAAACACACATATGTAAAGGGTGTTTCTGCCTGATGTGCCCAAATCAAAATTTTCTCTGTTCTAGGAGCATAAATTCATGTTTGTGACCAAGTTTGGCACTCATTCTTTGGCAGTCAGTCTTGTGTAATTTAATATCATATAATGGTTTGCAGTAATGGTCCAGGAGTCCCCTTGCCCTGTACAGTGTTTTTGCTGTGTTAAAACAATCACTTAGACCTGAGGGACTTATTAATTAGTTGATTAGTTGCGTTGGGCACGTTGGCACAGGAACAGTACTTAAAGGTGCTCCAGAGCCAGAGACACGTATCGACAGTACAGTAGAAGTGAATGTGATGTGTAGAGAATTGGCAGCTGTGTTTGATAAAAGACAAGCTATTGGAGTTGTATTCAAGCTAAACAGATTAGAGGAATTTGACGATGAGTGTGACGTATCTGGCAGAAGATTTCAGCACAGTTCAGCACCCAAAGTTTAACAGGTTGTCTCATTACGAGATCACGTCTGGCCAAACAAGACTAATGGGTACTTTACTACTGCTCTTACTGATTCCTTTTTTTTATATAATTTTGCTAGATCTTTACATTTTATTCATATCTATACAGTTGGCTATGCAGTTGTCTTTCATAATTAGCCTATTTTTCGCAGGCTAATTTATCGTTAGTATAGCACACTAGCAGAGGGTCTTGATTTATTTTTGGCAACAAACAATGTCTTCAACTTAACTAAAAGGTAACCACACTTACTGTTTCGTTCTCTGCCTCATTGTGTCTTTTGTGTAGCGTATACCTCTTAGGTTGAAAGACAGGCGTTGAGAGAAACAGTGGCTTGATTGTGTTTCGATAAATTCCTTTTAGAAGAAGAACAATTTTCATTGGACCTTATCAGTGCTTTTGTTTTTAAGAATTATTTTAAGAATTAAAAATTCATATTGGAGGCATCTACAGGCTAATGCATAGTTCACTTTAGTTGCATTTCAATTCTAGTGATTAACTCTCAAAGTGACTCCCGCAGTGCACTGTGCAACCAGAGGGGGGCAGTAACACATTATGATCGACTGCATGTGTTTCCAGCTCAGCCTTATCACTTATACAGCCTTTGCGTGTGTGCAGTGATGAGTTGAGTCACTGAATTATGTATGTATGCATGCACAGTGGAAATGAGGAGGGGCGAGAGGGCTGGGTATGGAAAAGGAAGAAAGAGTGAACAGCAGAGGTCACTGGGGCTCTGCAGGGCGAACAGAGTGATGGGGAGCTCAGCTGGGTGAAAAGAGAAGGGGAGAGGAAGTGGCAGGATGGAAAAGATGTGTATTGCAGAGGAGGTCAGGAAGGACGTTCAGAACAAGAGGAGCAAAGGAGGTAGCTGAGCATTGAAAAAGAGGGGAACTTGGAGGAGAAAATGGGGACCCCCTTTAGCTTGGTTAGTGGAGAACAGAACACTGTGTGTTCCGTGCTCCATTAATGAGCTCGTTAGTGGGGACATGCGTGACTTCCCATTTACAAATCCTTGCAACATAGAGCAGCCTTCCCAGCAATGTGGCACTCACACATTGGCTTACTGTACACTACAGCGGGGACCGTGAGAGGTGGAGGAGGCCCAGCACATTGCAGTGCATAAGAAGATGGATAGAAGCAGGCCTATGGCCTGGGCCCCTGACCACATAGTTTCATGCTTTGGCCACTGAAAATGCAGAGCCTGTGGCCCAATTGGCTGCTTGCCTCATAGATTTTTTTTTCTTTTAACAAATCTGTTTGGTTTGACAAGGAACAAACTACATCAAATCAGTTTATGTAGGAATTCATTAGCTTTAACCATGGCTGATGTGATGACCGCGGTGATCATTTCTGCCGAATATGTCTGCCCAACGTCAAACATGCTGTTCCATTGACTGAAGTTTGCTAATATCATTCTGTGAAGTAAGGTCTTAAATAAAAGAAGGTATTTCATGAAGTAGCTAAACAGTACCTAAAGACATAACTGAGATCAAGTTACACCTGACTGTTCTTGGTGCTGAAGCAAGTTAATAATTAGTAATTGTAAATAAATAAATAAACATGTTTGTATTGTTGTTTATTCTTATGTATTGTGATTTATTTAGTGGCCCAAGTGGCCAGTGGAAATTTTTAGATCAGTCTACTTCTGGAAAGATGCAGGAGAGAAAAGGAGAGGTGGTAGAAGGGGCGGCAGGAGGGAGCCATGCAACATGAAAATGACTGATGATCTGCATTGATTTAGGTTGTTCTCGTCTCTAGGGGATAGAGCATAAAATCATGAGTGGATAGCCCCAACATTAAGAAAGGAAGGGTGTGTGTGCATGTATGTGAGAGATAAGACCTTTGATTGCAGGTTTTTGCAGTATGTTCTTTCATGGTACATGTGTACGCATGGACCGAAAGACCCTGTCTGCTATTTTTAGACTAAGGATATTCTTATCTTCTTCTCTCTCTAGATTATAAGCACGCCTCAAAGAGTGGCTCACTCAGGAAGTATCCTCATCAGCAGCCCCTTCACACCACACACTACACCTGCTACCATGGTAACACAAGTACGCCCACCAGAAGGCATCGAATGGACCCCAGGGTGAGTACTCCCCCTTCCCCCACATGTATGTTGGCTTGAACTGCTCGTAAATTCCCAGCGGTATGACACTGGGGAGAGAGGAGTGTTCTTAATAGAAATGGATGGAGAAAGCTGTGAGAAGAAGGCTTGTGGAATCTGACCTCCTAAAGATTATTCATAGCAGAGCACAGATTGCATTGACTGTGTACAGGAAAAGGAATACACTGTATGGCCAATGGTATGTGGACACTCCTCCTAATTATGGAGCTGAGGTGTTTTAGCCACATTCATTGCTAACAGGTGTGTAAAATCAAGCACATGGCCATACAATCTCTGTACATAAACATTGGCACTAGAATGGGTTGTACTGATTTGCTATTTTTTTCAAATGTGGTACTGTAATTGGATGCCACCTTTGCCACAAGTCAGGTTGTGAAATATGTCCTGCTAGATCTGCCCCGGTCAACTATAAGTGCAGTTATTATAAAAAGCTAGCGTCTAGGAGCAATAACAGCTCAGCCATGAAGCTGTAGATCGCGCAAACTCACAGAGTGGAGCCACCGAGTGCTGAAGCACATAGTGTGTAAAAATAGCCCATCCTCTGTCTCATCACTCACTACAGAGATCTGCCTCTGGAAGCAGCATCAGCACTGTGCATTGGAATCTTAATGAAATGGGCTTTCATGGCCAAGCAATCATATGCTTTCCTGTTCCAGCATGACTGTGCCCCTGTGCACACAGCGAGGTCCATAAAGACATCATTTGACAAATATGGTGTGGAGGAACTCCAGTGGCTTGCACAGAGCCTTGACCTCAACTCCACTGAACACCTCTGTTTTGAATTGGAAAGTTGATTAACTGTCTGACCTTCTCATCCAACATCAGTGCCTGACCTCACAAATACTCTTTTGACTGAATGGGCACACACACTCAAATGTTGTGGAAAGCCTTCCCATAAGAGTGGTTAAGATATAAAAATGGGTTGACTCCATGTTAATGCCTATGGGTTTGGAATGGGATGTCCAACAAGCTCAAATAGGTGTGATGGTCAGGTGTCTAAATGCTTTTGTCACATAGTGTAAATTTTTTTTTGGATTAATAAATGGTTCTGCTCTCTTCCCTAGGAACAAGAAACGGACACACGACTTTATAGACTCCTATTACTCTGATAGGTGAGTGGCAGCTGATGTTCAGTGTAGGATGAGGAAAGGTCTTTCTATAAAACTACAGTCAGGTCTGGAATTATTGGCACCCTTGACCAGCATTAAAACAAAGAGGTTTTGAAAACAGAATACCCACATTGTTTTTTTCCTCTGCTGTCTATTTCACCCACTGAGAGCAGGACTAGTTTTACCCTCATGGACTCAGCATCACAGAAGGCCTACGGTTTTACTGGTCCAGTTGAGCTGCTCAGGAACCGTAGGCTTATTAAACATTGAAAAGAAAGTGCTTAGGACTGCCATAGATGGCTCAGCAAGTAGTTTGCTAAAAGCAGGAAGCCATATTTTAGTACCCATGCTTTAGGGGAAAAATATACAGTTTAAAACGTTGGCTTATCAAAAAATGTGTAAAAATAAAATAATGTGTAAAAGCCAGCATGTGGCTTGTTATATGCACTGTTTATTTTAAGCAACTAGGTAATATTAAGAAGCCAATAAATCTGGATCTGACCGTGCAGTTAATTTATAATAATTCATAGTAAATTCATATAGTAGGCTATAGTAAATAGTTTGTTTGACAATTTGTTTGACAACCACAGTTCCGCATCTAATCATGTGACTTCACACAACACAGTCCATAGAATAATATTTTTGTTAATGATGACCAAATCATTTATCTCAGCTGTAAGAATATCCTTGCCAGTAAAAACAGTATATAAACGTTGATATAAAATTAGTGAATTTCTTTTTCAAAAAAGTAGTTAATATATTGAGGCCTGGTAAAAAAAAATTTGTCATAGATTTGTCCTCGATGCTCTAGCCATCACATGGATTTGTTTAAATCCACCACAGGCATACCTGATTTAATTGAAAAAGTATTGATTAGCCACTCCAGGTATTGGATAATAACTACAAAAAAAACGGCTTCCTCGTGTAGAGGTTTGGAAGTGGTTAGGAAAACAGATTACATACATAAAATCCATACTTTTTGTATTAATGTCTATTGTGTTTGTTCTAAAATTAGTGTTCTTCTTAGCAAGTAAATATTTACTACCCAATTAATTAGCTTTTTTAGTATAATTTTCCTGGGTGCTTAAGACTGCACAGTGCTGTATATGATCTTAATTTGACAAGCTAAATGAGATGTTTACATGGCTATTGTGGCAATTGTGTTGGCAGTTTGATAATTAGATTTGGTACAAATTAGTTGCTAAGAATCTGTCAAATCCATTAATTCTCAGTGTTTCTAAATAGTTATGTGGAAAGTAATGCATTTATTTGTTGACCATTTGTGGTACGTGATTTAGCAAAGCTAATAAATGTGTGCATATGTGTCTTTTTTCAGGGATGGGCTATGTTCTAGTGACTCCTCATCAAGGTAAACAAACAACTTATTGTGTTGTATATTAATGCATGCTGGGAAGTGTGTGTTGGAGAGAGGAAGAAAGCAAAAAGTTTACTTGAGAGAGAGAGAGAGAGAGAGAGAGAGAGAGAGAGAGAGAGAGAGAGAGAGAGAGAGAGAGAGAGACACACACACACACACACACACACACACACACACACACCCCCCTCAAGTGAGAGTGGCCATGTGCTCATGAAAAGGGCTGTGTGTGTGCGTGCGCGCGCGTGTGTGTGTGTGTCTGTGTCACTTCATTGCCCAGTAGGATTTATGAAGCTCAGAGCAGGATTGCTGAGGAGCACAGCTGCAGTTCCATTTGTTTTTTACTGCTGTGTCTCTTCAATGCAGGCAGTCTTTCTTCCCCACACATATAAACTAAACCAAACCACACCACTCTCATTAAACATCCCATAAAACTGGAAAGTAATCTGTGCTCAAATCATTAAATGTTTTCATACGCTAATGCAGGTTGGAGGCTACTTTCTACTGCCATTATGACTATATAGCCCATACATAGAGAATAGTTAGTATCACATGTTCCCACATAAGAGCAACATATGATATTAAGTGTAGAAATTAGACATGCTGTTGTTCAATGAATTGTGTATTCACTGATTCTTTATAGCAATTACATTGTTACATATTGTGATGCTGATATAGCATAATATTAGTATTATTTTTTACCAAAATGATTTATGTTTGTTGGGCGACATGAATCCCTCGATTCATCCAATCACACACAGAAACTTGTCTGGAGTGTCTCAAGTTGGTCAGCAAACAAAAAATTTAAATGTTGTCAGTCATTACTTTGAAAGCAGTAGTTAGTGTAGACCCCCAGACTGTGTACTTGATGACATATTGGAGCGTGTGCTCTGCTGACGTACTGCAGAGATTGCATTGACTTATGAGGGAGAAGGGAGCGATTGGTGGAGCGCTAGTGTTGCGAGCATGAGGCGATTTGTGGATAGTGAAATTTTAAAGAATGCTATTCCTGCAGGATGTCCTCAGCTACCAGTGAATTATTCAGTGCATAGTAAGAGTGAGCAGAGTCTGACCCTGTTTACCCCCCTCATACTGTCGCATTCTCACTCAGTCACGCACTCACATTCATTTTCTCACACACACACTCATATGCCTTGCCATTGTGTGTGGTTTGGTGCGCATACTCTTTATGAAGGGCTGTGTTGCTGAAGCTGCAGGTTTCTCTCCCTCTCTTAGTCTTTCACTGCAGGGCCTAGGATCTCTCCAATCAGTTTTCTTCTTATGGGGATGGGTAACATGGGGATATGTTATGAATTGTCACAGTCATCTTTTCTCTTCTTGTCAGGAGATCGCAAGTTCAAAAGAGCACAAATGGCCTTGCTCTGTAGGTGAGCAAGGCCATTTGTGCTCTGGGGAGAATGGCCCTCCTTCTCCCCATCACTCAGAGCAATGCTAGCCAGCTTAGGCGTCTGTTAGCTGACGTAACATTCAGCTGTCCAATGACGTTGTATGCTGTCAGTTCAAAATGATGCCAAGGGTGGCTTCACATGACTCAGAGAAAGCTTGTGTTTGCCTTTGCCCTCCTAGTACTGGTGGTATTATGTGATTGAGGGAGACCTACCTAATGGCTGAAACTGGATGTGACTAAATTAGGGAGACATTTGGAAAAAATCCACCCCCCCTAAAACCTAAAAACTGCTAAGCTTTAAAATGAGTTATTTTAAACTGAAGCACTTCACCTAAGATGAGCATCTAAAAGTATGCTATCATGCTCAAGCTACTCAAACACTACACAGCTAACAACATCACATCACACAATGTGAATGTGTACTGTTTCAGGTAATATGAGATAGGACTTCTGATTGGATCAGACTCCAGCCTTCCCAGCATTTTTGCTTTTATTTAATACTGATACCTGACATCAGATGAGTGCCATCTCTGTCAGCCTGTTGTCTTATTTTAATATAATTTTCGTCCTGTTCCTTCATAAGTAAGTTATCATTGTAAATGTAAAACCAATATAGAAAATATTCTATAAAATATTCCAAATATAGAACTACTCTTCTGTATCATATCATAGGACACATTTTTGTGAAAATCATCAATTATTGTGACCGGGACACATTTTTTGACTCAACCAATTAACCGATTATCATTATTCATTGATAAATTAAGGACACAACTCCTCAAAATATCAACTATAAAACAAACTTCTAGATCTAAAAGCTAACAGGCTGAGCAATGTTCACAGCCATTATAAAATACTTGATATACGCACATTTATGTTGCTTTTGAGTGCACACAATATATTAAAGTGTTCCTTGCATGGGTGGTGGAACATAATACTGATAGGTGTGGCCAGGCGTAAGTGTATATATGAGGCAAACAACCCAACATGGTATTAAACATACCCTATATAAGAACCCATTTTGGTTAAACTAGGGGGCTGACAACTGTATGCTCATGATTATGTGATCAAATAATAAAAATAATAAAAATGGAATATATAGTGATGGGCTACTGATAGTTCTATATTCTGTAAGTTGAAACAAACACGGATGCCGTGACCATATATAGCTGTAACTCAGTGTATCTCAGGAGTTCTTGAAAGTCTTTACAGTCCACCGGGTCCTTCCTCTACAATTTTACACACACAATTTTTGACATAAAAAGTACTTTAATGCCTTTTTCACAGATAGCTTTGGTCGAACAATTGTTTACAACCCTAATTATGATATTATAAATTTGCCTTATCGCCTGCCCTTAACACATGCGCACACACAAAGGCCCTCCTTCATCTCTGTCTGTACCTTGTCCCCTACCTTTTTGCTGAATACCGACAAACTGGTAGATGTATGTTCTCTTGTGAAAGGTCAGATGCTTCTCCTTTCTTTCCTCCCCCTCCCCCTTTCCTGAGACTGCAGTTATTCAGTTCTTCACAGGAGAGGAGAGAGAGCCTCAGTACTGTTGCTACGGAGAAATGTGTGTGCGCTCATATGTTCTCTCTCTTAAACTCGTGCATGTGTGATGTGTGCGCACAACTGCTCTCTCTTTCTGATCACACTTTAAATGCCCTCCCCCTTACACTACCACATGGCTGCCATTTACTTCTCATTACAGCCAGTATTGTGCGCTCGGCGTCTGGAACTAATCTGTGCTGACAATTGGAACCCCAAGCTGCCACTGTGAAACACCCCCAACCCCCACCCTCCACTCCTCCATTCAGCAGCAGTATTATAATTAACTGCTCACTGCAGTGCTGCTTTTTATTTTTACACTACTCTTACATGAGAGAGAGAGAGAGAGAGAGAGACAGGGTGAATATGAATGGATGTGCCTACTCATTTATTCATATATGACTGCTTGGCCAACCAGTTTGCTCTGTCTTCTGCTCACACAAGAACACTGAAGTACATTCATCCCCCTTTGGACTATAAAACGCATATATGTTCATTACAGGTGCATGATTATACTGGTAAAGTGGGAGTTTGCAAAAAAAATATAGTTTACACAATTCTTTGTTGTTGTTTATATATATATATATATATATATATATATATATATATATATATATATATATATACACTCACCTCAGATTCCATAAACTGCTTCTAGTTTTGCCAGATTTGCTGTAATGAGAGTGCCCCATACCTTAAGCATCGTAATGGTTTTCATAGTGCATTTAAAGTGATATTCGCTTTATTATCCAACAGTATTAGTCACCCTAGACATTGGATGGCTATAATGTGTAGGTTATGCAGCCTATTTAATTAAATTAATTCTACCGGCAGCTGTGCCATTCCCTTACATTTGAAAAACATATGTAAGGTGGCCCACGTGAATGCATTTGTTCACTTTAATGGGATTCTTTAATTTGCAGAGAGCTATAGTGATTATATTTTCACTCACTCTCCTCACACCCACTGAGATTATTTAGTTGTCTCCTTAAGACAGCTAGTGCTGTAGTTAAATTAGGCATCCGGGAAAATAGGCTCCAAAGAGAACGTCTGACACATATCACCAAAAAAGTACTGTAGTGTAGTTTTTGTTCTTGTTCTGGATTGGCAAAAAGGCCTTGCTCAGGTATAGAATAGCATCCCCCTCCCCCACTGTAGTGCTGATGTGTTGGTGCATTTACAGCCTATCTGGAAGGAGCCTTTCTTTTGCATATGCCAGGCAGGTCCTTGTGAAGTGATTATGTAATCCATGAGTACCCGTGTATGAGCACAGACTCTTTCCTCTCCTCTCAGACCTCAATTTTCCTCCTACTCGTGTTCCCTCTGTGCCATTTGTTGGCTTTCTCTGCAGGACGTGCGCCTGAAACACAGTCGCCCACAGCACGTGTAGCAGTATGCTGTGGGTCAGCAGCAGAGGAGCTGAGTGTAGCAGCAGGGAGAGATGTCATATGGAGTTTCAGTGAAGGCATATCTGTGTGCTTGTATTGGTGCAATATTCACTAGACTCCAATTTGTGTGCATGCTCGTGTGAATGTGTGTTGTGTGAGCATCTGAAGGTAAACATTCTGCTTTAAGACACCCTGCCATCGGTCTGTTAGCAGGATTACATTCTTAAATGAAACCTTTGCCCAGTGACTTATTTATGATTCTGTACACATGTAGTGCTTTTCCACTGAACCGTGCTGTACGCCTTGGTACAGTTACAAATCTTGTCCAGTTCCAAGAGAACCGCACTGAATTCTGAATTTGGTAACCATTCTTGCCAGGGTACAATCATACAGAACTGGGAAGTTTGGGTAGAGCTGTTAATAGTGCAGACCATTGACTGGTCATGCACAGCCACCCCAAAATCATTATATATGATTCTAAGAAATGCCAGCTAGTCAGAATTGCTGTCTCTGACTCTTCACATGTAACAAAATGCTGTGTAAAAGATCAATCAGAGCTTGCAGCTACTCCATTGGTGCTACTGTTGTGCTGGACAACTATACTACATTGAACAACTATACTACATACTACAGTGTAACCATATTGTGCCATACCACACTGTCTGGAGATAAATGCTGTTACTTCATCACTGGTCAGATTCTGAACACAGGACCATGGTTGGATATTTTACAGTGTGGATTATTCTCAGCCCTGCAGGGACACTGTCTGCTGTGCCTGATATACTCATACTAGCTTAACACACATTACCATGTTGTTATTGCTGCTGTACTGAGAGTGGTCCACCACAGGACCACCACTGATGAGATCTTATCTGAATGGTGGACCATTCTCAGTACAGCAGTGATAAACTGATTGTGTAGAGCACTGAGAAATTGTGGAGCAGATGGCCTGTAGTCAGTAACTATAAACCTACATAATGTACTGATATGGTAGTATCTGATAAAATGACCAAGGCATGTTGGTACAAGGTAGGAGTGTCCCTAATAATGAACTGGCAACTTGATGGAGGTCCATAAATTAATCTAACAGCTTGTGCCTCTACGTCCTCTCTCTCTGCAGTAAAAGGATGAAGAAGGCTGATAAAAATGGGAAGGGCCTCAGGCACTTCTCAATGAAGGTCTGTGAGAAGGTGCAGAAGAAAGGCACCACATCCTATAACGAAGTGGCTGATGAATTGGTGGCTGAGTTTGCCCACGCCAACCTGACACACACAAATTCAGTGAGTATCTCCTCTCCAGAGAGTGAACGTCGAGCTGCTAAACACCTCAAATGACTTATTTGCATTAATCTTGCAGATTTTGTGTTAACATCAATGATATTAAAGAATGCAAATGAATCAATGCCAAAAAAGACACTTAAACCTTTTAGTGCCTTTTAGTGTGTCACTGATTCATTCAAACGTTAATAAAACTTACTTCCCTTACTTCACCTGCTGGTCGTCTGGACACTCGTGTTCATGTATAAGGAAGGACAAGCCCAGGTTCAGATCTGCCGAGATCTACTGCTTGACTTCTTACTAGACTGCAGTAGTCTGTGCCGAAGGCAAAATCGCTTTTGTTGTTGGTTTCAAATCAGTTGTGCTGATTCTTCAGTGATCTGCCTATGGTTTGAGTGAGGAGTGTAGGTTCAGGGTCAGCGCTGAAAGACAGCTTCTCCCTGGCGTATGCGAGGGCAGTGTGTAGTAAATACTTTCCGGTATTAGTTCTGACAGGATACCCGATGTCGCCCAGGCTGGAGTTTTAATCTCCTTACCTCTTCTGGAATGTTAAAAGTATAATTAAAAAAGGTTTAACGGCAGGTGCAGGCAGCTGGTTAGGCCTTAGAGTTGGTTTTGGGGGGTCTGAAGCCTTAGAGTGAAGGGGCTTTAGAGAAAGACTCGAAGTTGCTGTCATAGATTTGATTTGTGTTAATTCTGTGTGTGTGTTTGCATGTTTGTGTTTGTACAAGCAGCAGGTGTATGACCAGAAGAACATCCGCAGACGTGTATATGACGCACTGAATGTGTTGATGGCCATGAACATAATCTCTAAAGAGAAGAAAGAGATTCGCTGGATCGGTCTACCCACTAACTCAGCACAGGAATTTCGCAACCTGGAGGTGGGTTCAAGAGAAAGATGACAAATGGACAGACAAATGTGTACATGGGTTAATTAAGCCACACATCTGCCAGATCTGGTGTTCTAAAGTAGGGAAAACACAGTATGCACTCCCCTGGACTGGGTTTTGGAACCGCTGGGTTACTTTTCTTCACTGCAATATTCCAAAAAACTAAAGTGTGCAGACACAACCATTTCCTGAGGGCGTAATCTGTAACTGTACCACTTAGGGTCGTGCAGCTGGAATGATTGCAGGACCTCTCTTCTCTCTCTCATTAAATATAATGCCAGGTGGCAGTGTTGAGTGCCTGTTGTTTTCTGAATGTGTTTAGCCGCTACATGACTGTTAGTTCAAAAAGATGCAGTGGCAAGATGTAAAACATCCAGCCAGTGGTGTGTCCTGGCCTTTGTCTGTCTGAACTGTACTGCAGCAAGATAGACCATTTGTAAAAATTTGGGCCACCTCCCTTATTCACTGTTGTTACCTGGTAGCATCCGTAGTACTTGTACTAAGAGCACAAACTTCAGTAGTACAAAGTAAAATTTGGAAGCACACAAAGGGTACCTCTGAAAATATGTTTCTAAAACAAACTAGCTTTACACTATACTCACTGCAGACATATGGATTATATGAATGTTGGCCCCTTTAAAATGAACAAAAGAGGATTCCTGAAACTATTTTACATAAATCAAACCTGGAAAATAGTTTAGTCACTCAGTATTAAAGTGGTAGGCTTTTATGTCTAATAAGGAGGAGGTTTTTGTGAAGGGAGCTAGCCCTTCAGATGAACAGATGAAGGCAGGATACACCCTTGACAGGTTACCAGTCCATCGCAGGGCAGTACAAAGAATAGAGCACATTAATACAGTATTTTAAGTACATATGTGAGCACTGTGCAGTCCTGTTTAATCTGACTGATTTATCAAGCCAACTGTGAACAGCTAAGTTATGAAAAGCTAACTAGTTAGCTAACCAATCTTAACATTTTTCTAGAACATTTATCAATAGACATCATATAAAAATGATTTTCACAGTAATCTATGCAAATTTAGCTAACCTCAGAGCCAGCATAATTATGCGTGTTAACAGTTTTGTCACTGATTTGTGAGTGTGGTCTTCTATATAGTAGTATCCAAAACCTTTTCAGCCTCAGGAATGAACAACACCCATCTCCACATGATAAGCTTGTGTCAGGCATTATACACACCTTAGTAGCACTTTTCCACCATATGTTAGCCTCATAATTCTGACTAATTTACTGCCACTGCTGTTCTCACTGCAGGTTTGTTTTGAGGGTTTTTTCCTTCACTTGACTGAGTAAGCAGTGTTTACATATGGTTGTGATTGGCTGAGAGGCATGTCATTCATAATTTTGCAAACGGTCAGTTGGCTGTGGTTAAATTGGAAGAAAATGAGGACAAAAAGACCACACATGTAGCAGAAGCAGCAGACTTGGAGGAGTGTATGCGTATATGCTTTGGAGAAACAGGGAATTTTGGAGAATCAAGCAGTCAAAGTCTTACTACAGTAAAGGTTATTGAATTATTCTGTGAATCAAGTTTTAGGTATTTGTGTTAACTGTTGTATGTTTGTGTGGGTGTTGTGAGGGGCCTTCTGACAACATCGGGTACTGTTACAACTGAGCGAATGGTGCTAGAGATGTGAGGGAGGGGTTGAGGTAGACTATGAAGAATAAAGCAGAGAGAGAGGATGGAGAGCATCAGATGCTTGTAATTTTTCCATTTTGTAACACTACAAAGTCTATATAAATCTCAGGATCTCATACTGGCTTTCACTCTGACTTTCTTCTGTATAGCATAGTTTTTTTTAGCTCTGTATGTGTGTGCTGGAATTGCATCAGACTGTAGACTGCAACATCAGCATGAATGTCCAAATTTATCTTCTCTCCTCTGAATGCTTGTATATATGTTTTTCAGTTGGAGAAGCAGAAACGGTTGGAAAGAATCAGACAGAAAAGAAGTCAGCTGGAGGAGCTTATACTACAGGTTTGTACCAGCCTGGACTGTGTATGATGGTGCCTGTTTACATGCCTCTTCAAGCAGTACGTTTGGTCATCAACCTTATGATGTGGAATGATTGGAATGATCCCACTGGATGGAATGAATGGCATCACCATTAGCATACAAAACAGATCATAACCATTGTACCAGTGCAGGAACAGGAAGAGCTGAGAGAAGATGCAGTGGCACTTAAAGGTCATATCGCATCACTGCTCAATTGATCTGTCTGTGCTCCACCCATAAACACAATTGGACAAGATTTACTGAAGGTTGACAGAAATCCCAGCATTCTGTAGAGCTTTAGCCTAATGAGAAACTTTAGCGCACAACTCAGTTTTTATCAAAACATCTACATTTAGAGTGGTGGTAATAACATTTTCAAAACATACCATCCACATTTATGGAAACTAAGCTGCAAAACATCCCGTTTTTAACTGTTTGCTTTTGTGATGTCACAAAAACCGATGTTTGCTTGCATCCGCATATTTGGGAAACAGTGATTTAGCCCCACCCATTCACACTGAAGCTATAAAGAGTGTTTCAACCTGAACCGCTGTTTATGTAAGACATAATACATGGCAGCCAATCAGAACAGAGGTCATTTAAAAATCATTCTTAAAGGTACAGTATCAAAAGCGGCCTGTTTCATTGTGAGACCTGACAAGAGGTTGGAAAAGGTGATGTAAAAAAGAATTACTACTGATTTTGGTGCATAACACCACTTTGGGGCGAGGAGGAGAGGGGAAGAGAAGAGAAAAATGTAGTATGTATATACAAGAATAATAATAATTTGCATAATTTGACAAAAACTGAGTTTCCCATTAGGTTAAATGGGGTTTTTGGTGGTTCGGCTGTTCAACCCCACAGTAGTTGATATGAGAGAACACATTTTAGGCGGAGTATGGATAGGCCAATTCTGTGGAGAACTGCACTCTCAGTTTATTAATTGCCTCAGCAAGGGAGAGGCGCCAGTGTCCTCTGCCTCGCCCACTGAAACTGGACACTGTTCCAGAATGTACAACCCACAACCTCCTCACTCCCGCTGCACGTGTTTACAAGTAAATCATTACAGCATGTTCAGTTTGATACTATATTCTCTCCTACAGAAAACCACCCAGTCACAAATCTGTAGCCCTTAGCATGTTCACTTAAGCACATTAGTGTCTGTTAAAGAAATTAATGGAGGTCCTGTCTGAGAAAATGTTGCAGGTGCTTTATCATTCACAGAGCTCTTCTAATGCTGCAGTTTAAAACACTGTCATTCTAAATTGGTTGCATTAATTTAGTTCAGTGAATTCTGTTTCTGTGGATTGATAATGGAGGCTGTGTGTGGGAGAGATTACTTAATGTACTGACCACTGCATCCCTTTCCTTGAGCAGCAGATAGCCTTTAAGAACCTAGTGCAGAGGAACCAGGCCAACGAAGCGTCATCGAAAACACCGCCACCACCTGGATCTGTCATTCAGCTGCCCTTCATTATTATTAATACAGACGTACGCACAGTCATCGACTGCTCCATCTCCAGTGACAAGTATGATCATTATTTTATAAGTCTAATTTTTTTTTTGTCTTATTTATATTTTGTTATTGGTAGCCAACGTAAGGCAAGCACATTCCTTTATTTTTTTTATTAACTAATATATAACTTTTTAATAAGACATTTAAAACATTTTATTAATGATCCATGTAATAAATGTCTTTTTTCTGCCTCTATTCTAACTTGTATCACTTCATTCCTTATTGCAGATGTGAATACCTCTTTAACTTTGACAATATGTTCGAGATCCATGATGACATTGAGATTCTGAAGCGCATGGGCATGTCTCTTGGGTTGGAGAATGGCAAATGTACCCCAGAAAACCTCGCTGTTGCCAAGTCTCTTGTGCCCAAATCCCTGGAGAGCTATGTTACAGGTAGGTCACTCCAGAAATCCTGACACATAGAAGTTTAAAAGAGTATGTCTTACTGAGAAAAATGCTTGTGCAGGCTGCACGTGCCTGTTCACAGTAGCTTTGTGGAGGCTTGATGAACATTAGCCAGAATATAAAAGATGTGATGATTAAAACAAGCGACATGAATAAGTAAACAACAGAAATGAATAGCTTACGTAAAGTCTAACTGTCAACTTGTCACTAGCAATCATTTGTCTATTTTGAGTGATTTATTGACAAAGAGCAATTATTTTAATAACAGAACTATAGGGTTCTGCTTGAATTTGGCTTTTGTACTACAGTCACTTAATAACCTTGTTTCTGTATTTGATATTTTCCCAGGCATGGCCAGAAATACCAACAGAACGCCTCCCAGCCATACAAGGTATAGTTCCTTCTTTCAGCGTATTTAGAATGACATCTGTCTTACTAGAAGAAACATATAAACATACAAAATGTGCTCAGCAGACCAACCCACAGTCTTAGAAATGGAAGAAGCACTAAGCATTCAGCATTAAAGCTAACTAGGAACAGCATGGGTTATGATGCCAGCATTTTCGCATTCTTGATTTCAAATACCTCCTCACATGCTGCTGTGTTCAGTTAAGCATTAGAGTGGTGTTGCACCTAGAATAGGCATTAAGCAAATCACAGTATAGTAAATAAATGATGAACCAATGAAAAAACAAAAAACTGTCAAAACACAAATACTGTCATTCATGGCTGTTATTTAACAGAATACTGGTTAAACCTTCTATAGGTTCTATAGGTTTAACCTTCTATATCAATTCATTCAATCTGTATTGATACGATTGTCCAGTCACAAGTCAGAAAGCTGTCGAGTGTAAACAAATGCAAATGCTATTTTACAAATTAGCTTTTAAAAAACTAAATAAAATCTAGTCTGTCTAGGATGTTTGTAGAACTGTTCTACAGCACAAACACTTGTATCTGTGAAAGGTTAATGGTTATGAGCTGCATAAGGTATTGTAGTATGTATAAAATTTGGCATAAATTATATAAAATGTTTTATTCTGTATTGTCAGTTCAGAGGAATTTAGCCCAATACAAGCACTCAATAAACGTAGCTAACATTTTAAATAGACATATTAAGCTGAAATCTGAGAAATATAGCAAAAATGAATGGTTAAAAGTGCTTCATGAATGTGAGTTAGTTTTTTCTGGAGTACTATTTTTCAGGTTCTGCAATTGTAACACTGCAGAAACTATAAAATGGCTTTCTTTAAACAACTTAGTTGAGTATGTCATGAGTATGTCATTCTTCTGGATGCACATTTTTGGTTGATACTTAGTTCAGTGTTGTCATCTCTTTCCACAGCCACAGTAGCACAACATCCTCACACACCTCAGAATCTCGGGGCCAGACGCCTAGTTCCTTTAACGAGGAAGATGACGACGACGATGATGATGACGAAGACGACGACGATGACCCCTCCTCCCCTGAATGATCCCCAACCCTTTGGGTTTGACACCTTTGCTCTTCTTTGGAACTGGGCCTCCAATCCACCTTTCAACATTCTGCCAAGTGCACGGGTGGAACATTACACAGGGAATAGGCTTCCACTTGCTCACAATGCGATTGTTTCTAAATCTTCTTTCTATTGGACTTTTGCTTGCTCTCGTTCACACTGATGACAACAGCATCTATGAGAACTGGTCAGTTGTGTTTCAATGGTGCTTTTCTACTCAAACAAGCCAGCAAGCTGCAGGTCATAGAAGAGGGAGATGCTAGCAGAAATTTCGCTTTGGCAGCCTTCAGTAGTTTGACATACTGCCTCCAAACATCTTTTCATTAAGTATAAAGTATCAATGTATTTATTGCTGTCATATTCTAATATGAAATCATTATCTTTGTAGTCCATTGTGTGTTGATGAGCTGAAGCCCAAATGTTCTTTTGTTTCTCCCCACCAGCCCCCCACATGAGGTGTTAAGAATTCAATGCATTGTCTATACCTGTTTCTGTGTTTACTCACTGGAAGGAATTTGTTTCATTTTTTTCAAAAAGAAAAAGATCTTTCATATATGGGTTATGTTTTTTTCTTAATTTTGTTGTGCATTACCTAGTTTATTATATTCTTGCCATTTCCTGCAATAGAATGAGTTGGAAAAAATGAAATAACTGATGACTGTATTTTTCTGGGTACATATGGTATGAAAAGACGCATGCTGGGGAGTGAAGTGATTTTGTAAAGTGTGGTGTGTAGAGTAGCATCTTCTGCCAATGTCTAATTTTGCTAGAAATTTGTAGTGGATCTGAAAAGGCCTATCCCAGGGACACTGCCCTCTGTGACCTGCTCAGGTCAGTGTTTTAAACATGGAGTCTTATTTGAAAATCCAACAGGATAATGAATATTTCTTGTTCTCTGATGGTTTCTACTTTTGGTTTGGAATGTAATTCTCTATGTGTATATACATATATACATATAAACTTATAATTTTGGTTACCTGTGTGTCCACTAACTTCTTATTTAGTTACCTCTGTGTTTCCAGCAGTTCCTTATTTGGTTTCCTGTGTGTTCACATTTCCATATTGTGTACAACTAGCCATGTTTATATTTGTGTGGAAGGACTTTTAGAAAAAAAACTGTGACCTGCTATACCTATTACAAAAAGGAAGTCTTTGCCATCCTAAACATCTTTCCTGAGTTGATGTCCTGACTGATGGCTGACATTGGTCTCAGGTATTAACTGTAGACTTGATACTTTGCCCTTAGAACAGAACATTTACTTATCCCCAAAGCACAATTCACAGTCTGTTCATATTTTTTACCACTGTGCTCCTGTTCATGTAGAGCTCTGACTTAAAAAGGGTCTTGGTAACTATTCACTCAAATAGCTATGCAGAAAATTGCCATTTCAGAAAGAAAACATTGGAAGAATGAACTATTGCTTTTTTATGCAGCTTGGTTTAGCTCAGACTAAATTAGTTACCACCATTACAGTAGTAACAAATTATACACTAATTTAAACAAAGATAATGTGATGTTATCTCCAAAAAATAATCAGATAATGTTTTTTACAAACAAAACTGTACTTTAAGGGAGAGTGGGGCTCAAACTTGGACTCCAACCACACATTTTATTAAAGTGAACATTAGATGGAATGGCAGAGTAATGAGTCAAAGATATCTTTCCACACTGCCAAAAGTAACTTTTGCTATGCCGTAATGACGTTCAATCACTGTTTTTGCATTTTCATTTTATCAGGGAGGGTCTTTAGACGTCCTCTGGTGAGGTGAAACATGACGTTACTGGTTAATAATATTTTCCCTGCCTGCTGGTGAGCGCTGATGTAATTAAAACTTGAGAAGACATTTTAGAGGCAGGCAAAAGACAATACACTTTGATCACAGAATAGAAGGAAACAAGAATTTTAATTACATATGATGAATCATGCTTATTATGACCAGGCACGCAAACTATGTAAAAAACAAAGGCCAATTTTGATTTCCAGTTGACTTTACAGTGGCTGGGCCTACTGACCACATTTTTACTGTAGGTCTGTTTCAATGATATGCAGCAGCAGCATTTTTTTTAATTACTGGCCAAGTATGTTAGGACTTCCTTCCACAAGGAATTTGACTATCACAAGCATATACTAACATCCCTGCTAGAAAACTCAAAAGCAGCATAGATGAGCATGCCTTGTGACCAGCAAAATCAGCATATGTTGTGTTTTGGATGCTGGTATGCTGGTCAACCAGCATGACCATTTTGGGTGGCCAGCTAAACCAGCATGAATGCGTGATGGCCTGTGCTGTGTCTTTTCCCCACCAGGAAAATACACACACTCATAAATGAGTGTTTAAAGTGATTCAGATGACTCCTGATTACAAGTGAAGCAAGTTAAGCCATCGTTAATTACTCTTAGATCTGTGTGCCTTCTGCAACAATGACCCTTTCTGAGTCCTTCATGTTTTCACACAGTGACAGCCATGAAGGCCTGAGCTGCGTCTGTGAGCATACTGCCGGGCTGAGCCACAGCACCGCCAAATGGTGAGGAGGGCTTCTCACTGCAACTTCAGCTTATTTTAATCCTGTGAAAACTCACCACTTTAACAATGTGTATACCTTAACCTTTATCTGTTAGCATGTATCTCAGGTTAAATGAGCTTTAATTTGAAAGGACTGATCCGGGGGGGGGTGGTCCTCATAGACTGACGTATGAAACAAGTATTCATGGATGTGTCTCCTTTCTCATTTGTATTCAGTATGAGTGGCCATCTAAAGTGCTGGTGCAGCACTGCACTCATCACACTGTGTCTCAAAGACAGCATGGCTAAATCTTGAATGTTTCCCTACTCCATATAAATGGTGCACTGAAATAACAAATTCGCCAACCAAACAGTGACTACAACGAGCAGCCATAACATTAAAACCACCTCCTTCTTTCTACACGCGTCCATTTTATCAGCTCCACTTAGATATAGAAGCACTTTGTTGTTCTACAATTACAGATTGTAGTCCATTTGTTGCTCTGCATATTTTGTTAACCTCCTTTCATTGCTCAGAACCCCTTAGGACCACCACAGAGAAGGTATCATTTGGATCATTGTGGTGGATCTTTCTCAGCACTGCAGACACTGACGTGATGGTCATGTGTTAGTGTGTTTTGTGCTGGTATGAGTGGATCAGACACAGCAGTGCTGCCGTCTTTGCTGGGCTGAGAATAGTCCACCAACCAAAAATATTCAGCCAACAGCGTCCTGTGGGCAGCGTCCTGTGACCATTGATTAAGGACTAGAGGATGACCAACACAAACTGTGCAGCAACAGATGAGCTACTGTCTTTGACTTTACGTCTACAAGGTGGACCAACAGGTGTGTCTAATAGAGTGGACAGTGAGTGGACACAGTGTTTAAAAACCCCAGCAGCACTGCTGTGCTGATAATGATCCACCACCCAAATAATACTTGTTCTGTGGGGGTCCTGACCACTGAATAACAGGGTAAAAGAGGACTAAGAAAGTATGCAGAGAAACAGATGGACTACAGTCTGTAACTGTAGAACTACAAAGTGCACCTTTAAGTGGAACTGGTAAACAAATTAGTGTGGAAACGAGGTGGTTTTAATGTTATGGCTGATCGTTCAGTAGGGAATAGTCAGGACATAAAGTGCACTAATCTGGTGTGGAAGTCATTCTTTCATGTCATAGGCCTATGAAGTGCGGTACGTAGGGAGCATAAAGCCATTTGAAACGCAGCCCTTGTTAGCCATGAGCTAATGATGAAGCTCTTCATAAGCTGAAGCCCATTTATGTGAACCAGAGCAGTGCTGTGTATTTGCATGACTATTCGAGCACTAAACTCAATGCGTGCCCTGACAAAGCAGTGCTGAAACTTCGCTAAACGTCTTTAGACTTTCCTTCTCAGAGAACTAATCGAAGCACTTGTTTTCTAATCTAATCATGCTGGTGAATCTAATCTGTGGTGTTAATTGGTTTAGACCATGCCGTGGAGGGTGGGGTGCGGGATTAGCCATAGGCTACTCAGGGGAAATGCGGCAGGCAGAAAGCACTTAAACTGCACTTCATTTGTGAGAGTCCCGCTCATGACGAGGACCGCTGGGGTTTTTAGTTTTGATACAACTTCATATCTGATGGTTTAATTCTCATACGGATCTTCTCAGTCTTAGCGTGGTGTCGCACTGCGCATGCGCACGGTGCGGTTCTGTGGAGAGGCAGTGCGCGCCGGCTTCTGAGCTGAGCTCCACACACACATAGACACACACACATTCTCTCTCTTTCACACACACCCCTCGTTTCTTTTCTGATTCCTAAGTGGCATCCCGGCTGCCCGGCTTGTGTCTTCAAAAGCATTTTGTTTTTAGTTTTTTTCTCTCTCCGCTGTCAGTGAACAGTCCGTCTTAACCTCGCCATGGCGAACAAGGAGGAGAAACCTGAGGGGAAAGAGTCGAGCTGGAAAGATTTTATCTACAACCCGAGAACCGGGGAATTCATCGGGCGCACTGCGAGTAGTTGGGGTAAGAAACCTCCGAGAGTGGGTATCTGACGAGGCTGAAGTTGGCTCCCCGTTCAACAGTTTCTGGTTCGAATTTTCCCGTTCCACCTTAAATGGTGCAGCAGTTACATTCTGGCGCCTCAGGCTGCACCGTTTAAGGTGGAACGGGAAAACTCGAACCAGAAGCTGGCGAATAAGAAGCTGGTTTCAGCCTCGTGAATATCTGGCTGTCCGATAGTTCTTAAACATCTGTGCTGGCTACCCGTTGGATAAGACAAAACCACTCACTTAATGCTCAGTCTGTGCTACAGTGTCCGGCGTTTGGGCTGTGTGCTGGTACAGAAGGTATTTGGCACTGAATAGCATCAGAACCACGAATGCTTTTAGAAGAACAGTGGCACTGTCCATGCGGCTGGAGCATAATACAGATTTGAGTATTAGCTAATATTGTTTTATATAAACGAATGCGCGACAGGCAGACGTGGTTGGTGCCTAGGATCGATGAAAACCGACGCTTTCTTTTAGTGCTGCTGCATAGGTGGCTGATAGCATTGATCAGTCCAATGAAGCCCAAAGAGAATAACGTTATCTCCAGATTTGCAGCCTGTTCTTCAGTGTGAATGTAGAGCTGAGTGAACTCGTGCTGAACAGTGAGTGATTCCTCTGCATGGTGATGCATGATTTAAGCAGGCCTGCCACATGCCGCAGGAGCCCTTCTGTGTTATGTTAATACCCAACAGGGATTCACTTCAGAACCGGCGAGGGAGCTGAAATCTGCATCTAAAGATGCAAGGATTTCGATATAGTGTCAGAATATAAAAAAACATGGATTTTAAAACTGTCACCAGTACACCCCCCTGTCTCTTCTGATGGTCTGTCATTTATCAGCTTTCGTTAAAAACATGGTCAGTGATCAGAATCGCATTTGGTTCTTTACAGAACCAAAAAAGACTTACACCAGTGGAGGAACCAGTTTTTTTAGGGGTCTTTGAAGAGGTGATTTTCCCATCATAGAGAAAAAAACAGTTTTGCATGGTTCTTTGGGTGTTCATGATTCTCTATATAACTATTACCTTTTTCTAAAAACACTTGAACCATGTTTTTTGGGCTGTAGGTGTCTGGGTGCATTTAATATTGTACATCTGCACTGTTCTATCACTGTTTCACACAAAGTCATGCTAATTTGCTGTCTTCTTTGTTTAACAATGAACTTTATTTTTCTAAGCCAACCCAGTCATATTTTGTATGTAATATCAAATCAAATCTCGACCTGTGTATCAAAAATCTGAAAACGTGTCTATCATTACACCCTTACTGAAATCAAAGGCACCACACGTCATGTTGGGTCCCCAACCGCACGAGGCTTCAGCATTAATACATGACGACGGCTCTCTTCCACACCGAGCTGCCACATTCACACGAGGCTTGGTGGTGGGGGGTGATGTCAGGGGATGTCATCCCCTCCATAGTCTTTTATTAATGCACAATAGTAGGCTAAGCGTATTGCTGTACAGACATCTTAAGACCTCTTAGGAAGAAATTCACGTTTCCTCTCAGCTGAGTGACTGAATGACTGCAGTTTGGTGGCTGTGACGTAGCTGTGCTCTGCCTGCATGTGCCACTGGGCTCTGCTGCAGTGAGAGGAAAATTCCTCTCTCTCTCTCTCTCTCTCTCTCTCTTTCTCCTGCTGTGGATGAATTTGCATTACAGCAGCTGCTGAGACATCCCTAAGATGAATGCATCATGTCCTGCCACTCTGTGCCATGAAGTATGTTTTATAAAATGCGGTGCGTCTGAAGTGATACTGCAAGACGGATCCTGGAAAGGGGGGCTAGGGTGCAAGTTTCTTAAATTACCCCCAGTTGCCTGGTTACCAGCTATAAATGAAATGTCATGTGGCTGGTTATACTTTGCTGCTTCCGTAGACCAAATTAACAGCCTTTCTGTGCTCCCCAGCTCACAAATCCCGAGCTCTGCAGTCCCCCTCCTTCTCACCGGGACGGGTTTTCCTCGATGCATTGCATGAGTTCCCCCCCCCCCAACCCTCTGTTCTTCCTCCCTCCCATGCCTTTCAAGGTCAAATTGATTCTCTCCATGCTGTTGGAGAAGGGAGGCCCTTGATTGAATGGGAATGCCTATGAAAGATGACCGGGCAGCTTGTTAATCAGGAGAGAAGACCAATATACTGTACAGGCTGTGCACATGCTTGTAGACATGTAGTTGAAGGCCTAAAGGACACACTGTGAAGGTTGTGAAGGTTAAAGGATAGACCTGAATGTAAAAGCATCTGTGTAGCATCTTTTCTACATATTAACTCCACACTAAACAACAGGCACAAAATGAACTATTATTGCATGTTTTTATGTCAGTGACACAGTGCTGTGGGCACCAGATGCCATCGTGATGCTCTCTCAGCTCACTCTGCTGCCACCTTTTCCCTGGCTTTTTCTACTGCTGTGATGGATGGTCCTTTCTAAGACGGGAGACCATTTATTTGTTTGTCACTGCTTGGAGTTTGAGATTTTTTTTTCCCTAGCAACTCTCCGATTTCATAGTCTCTCTGGGGTTTTTGTCTCATTGTTTTGATGAAGTATATTTGTAGCGCTTAAGTCTTGCGAAAATGCACCCGTTTGCTCTTTGTCTCTCCCTGATGGCACCTTGGTTGTTGAAGCCATATGTGTTGGGTCCTTGTCCTGCCGCA
Organism: Colossoma macropomum; assembly: GCF_904425465.1. Taxonomy (NCBI): domain Eukaryota; kingdom Metazoa; phylum Chordata; class Actinopteri; order Characiformes; family Serrasalmidae; genus Colossoma; species Colossoma macropomum. The sequence goes on from NW_023494786.1 coordinate 18,916,977, forward strand.
TGATGTACCATAATCCAGTGGCTCGTGAGGCTTTACTTTGTGCCTGAGCAAACAAGATCATTTTTTAGACTTCAGATATTATCTTCTGCAGTCATATCACTGAAGATTCATGAGCTGCTTCCAGTGGCAGCTGCACATACCCATGCATCAAAATGCTGGAGATGGTGGCAATCACAGCATCCGTACCACCCTTAACTGTTCATGATCATTCTCAAAATCTCTGTAGGATTATCACAAGAAATATTCAGATAATTATCCTCTAATATGAACAGCTTTCTTCTCAGAGTACCTGCTTGAAGGGGCATCGGCAGCAGTGAGTGGCCAGATTTCTCTTAAACTGATTGTTATAAATGCAGTAGGGATTAAGATTATTGGCATTTTTTGCATACATTTGTTTTGCTTCGTTAATTTCAACCATACAATATTGTCAGTGTTCTTAAATATTGATCCTGTCTGTAATTCCTTTAGTTGACAAGGGTTACAAATGTAGGCTTTAGGGTCCACAGGAATTTTAGAAAAGTATGGGTATGTAATGATATTGGAGTCATATTGGTATCGACAGATAATTGCTTTAAACAGATATTGGCATTGAATGTATGTTTAGATTTGACTGGTATGTCAAACTGATATTTAATGATGTATTAATTTTACTTTGGAGAAGCAGAACATGTAGTCAACACTGGGCTACTTCTGCATATTATTCAGTTTACTGCATTTAATCCTGAAATCCAGTAAAATTGTACATTTCCCTGTAATGCTAATAGTCCAATTTTGCCAAGAAAACAGGAAGTTATTACTGTAATATGGCAAGCTTAATCCTCTTGTTTTTTTTGGGTGGCCTTAATGATCTTGCCCACCTTTTAATGGCTGTGATGATTAGTGATTTTCTAAGAAGAAATAAAGAAGTTAGGCATTAGTGATATGGTACTGAGAGAATTTTTCCACCTAAATAAACTAAAAAGCTAGTTGTCAACTTTATACATTTTTGTTTTTAAATGGTGTTGCTGTATCAGTAACAGGGAGGTATGGCCACCGTCCAGTGTCTTGTATGATGTAAATATAATGTCATTCTGTCTTAAGATTTTTTATATGTTTATATGTTATAACTGGCTGTTCATTGTATTTGATACATGTTGGAATTGGCCTTAGGCAAGGTGAGCAGCCCCCTGCATGTCCTGCAGGAACTTGACTGACTGATCAAATGACAACTGGTGACAACTAAGCTGACATGCTTCTGGGCTGGTTGTGTGAAAGATGGCCTGTATAACACTTATTCTTACTCCTGCATTTTCATATCTGATGTCTCTGCTCCAACTGCAGAGCAGATCCCAGCGTGACCAGGCTATGACAGAGTAATGGAAAAACGTGCGCATAAGAGAAACTGTCATGTCTGCATAGCTTTCATCTTGGAGATGTGCTGCGCTCCCCGGAGAGAAGACGAGAGTGATGAGTATTGAAGGAATAAAAGGCTTGGGTTTAACTTAATGGACAGGTCCTGCTTTCTCATACCCATGGCTCTCGGTCCTGAACACTCTTACAGCCCAGTGGATTAGTCCGGGTTACAGTATAGTGTGCACACTGTGAACATACTGGGTCTTTCATGATTGGTCCATAATTCTTAAATTTGATCAGTGATGGTTTTGAACAACTTGCCAGTTTTATTATTAGCATTTGTGTGTTTCGTTATTGTAGAGCACAAATTAGCAAGCGGAGCTAAGACAGTGTGAATATTTCATGAAGAAAAGTTTCAGTTTAAATACCGCAGGGTATTACAAATGTGGTTCTTAGTCTTAGCAAACGTTTGCCCCTGGCTGCAGTCAGTCAGATTTTTGTCTTCTAACAATGCATTGCTGCACTTGCATTATGTGAACATATCCGTCTTTCGTTTTTTTTAACTTTTTTTAATACTTTGCTAGTCTATGTCCCTGGTCAGATATAGCACAGTTCATTATACCATGCCATTTAAAAGGCAATATTCTTCCTTTTCTATGACCTTCGTTTAAAATGTAATGACTTTTCTGCCTCGAAAATGCCTTATAATGTTTGATTGCATTACTGTGCAACAGCGGTGCAATGAATATTTATCCAATAATATAATTTTTAACCTCTCTTTCCCGCCACCCCCACCTGTCATGGCACAAAATGCTGAGCAGGCTCAGAGACCCTCTCTGATGCTGTGTTTCACGTTTAGAAATAAATCAAGATACAGAAGGAAAAAAGCGTTATTCACATTGACTTTAAGGGGGATCCACTGATATTTATTTACATTTTTTGTAAGATGTAAAGGAAGCCATTCATTATAGAAAAACTGTAGAATTGTTCACAGTGGTGGTGGCGGTAGGAACCAAACAGCTGAAGAGTTTAATGCCTCTAAAAGGAGGAGCTGCTTCTGGCCTTCGACAGAATGTAGTGGCATGCTGCATTACAGTATGGTATGCTGGCTGCTCAGTAGCAGATAGGAAAACTCTACAGAAGGTCATTAATACAGCTCAAAAAAAATCATCGGCTGCCCTCTGACCTCTCTGGAAGATCTTTAATTAGGCATGCACTGTTATAGGAATTGTGGGTTGATGCTGAGAGCCAGGATTTCTATGTAAATATCTGCAGATACCACTGTCAACACAAACATTTATAAAGTGTAGAAATGGGCACTAAATGCACCTGTATGTGCAGAGACATGTAACATTAATCTGTAGAAAGTTGCAGAGGTAGAGAGATGCATTGTAGACTGGTTGCTCATGAATTGTAATTAAGGATAACGATAACGATATAGGCAACATATTGGTATCATATTAGCGGATAGACTGATGTTTAGATGTTACATTTCTATGTGAATGCTAATCCAGGTAGATTCAGTCCCAATTTCTATATCTTATACATACTTATGTATCAGTATTGGCATATATGGTCATGTGTAAACATTTGGGCACCTCTGGTCAAATTACATGTTTTGTTGATTTTCTAAGTGAAAATAAGTAACACGTCCACTACAGAGAACACACTTCACATTTTAATGCACAATAACGCACAGAAAATAGAAAGTTTGTTTACCGTTGAGGATGTGATAACTTATTTTCAGCATGAGCCCCAGACCATTATTCCTCCTCCACCAAACTTTACTGTTTTGGAACTACACATTCCGGTAGGTAGTGCTCTCCTGGCATCCTCCAAACCCAGATTTGTCCATCAAACTGCCAGATAGTGAAGCAATCGCTCCAGAGATGAGGTTTCCACTGCTCCAGAGTCCAGTGGCAGTGTGCTTTATGCCTCTCCAGCTGATGCTTGGCATTGCACTTAGTGATCTTAGGTGTGTGTGTAGGTTCATGTATTTCATGAAGCTACTGACGCAAAGTCCTTGTGCTGATGTTGCTTCTAGAGGCAGTCTGGGACTCTGTAGTCACTGATGCATCAGTGGCTAGCTGCTTCAGCATCTGCTGGCCCCACTTTGAGAATTTGAATGGTCTACACCTTAATGGCTGACCTGTTGTTGCTCCTAAATGCTTCCATTTCACAGTAATAGCACTTATAGTTGCCTGGGGCAAATCTAGCAGGGCATAAATGTCACAAACTGACTTTGTGACATTTGTCCCAAAGGAGACAAAGGTGGCATCCTATGGCAGTGCCATATTTTTAATTCACTCAGCTCTTCAGAATGACCCGTTCTACTGCCTTTGTCTATGGAGATTATATGGCTGCGTGCTTGATTTTATAGACCTGTGAGCAATGAGTGCAGATGAAGCACATAAACTCAAAAATTAGAAGGGATGTCCACATACTTCTGGCCATATAGTGTTTGTCTGAGGGTGGGTTTTGTGTTGTGCAGTCTGTTCACCACTCTTTATTGTGTGTCTTAAAGCCATGAATGCTGTCATGGTGTGTATGCATTATGCGTGTATATGTGTGTATGTGTATATATATATATATATATATATATATATATGAATGAAAGGTATTAAACAGCCCCCAAGGTTGCTGTCCTCATTGTATGAACTGTGTTCATCCTGGCCTGTTTGGGGTATAGCACACACCCCGATGGCCCCTAAGCTTGCTGCTGAGGGATATTTTTATCGCTGTTAGTGTGCCAGCTTGGGCAGTGAAGGAAGAAGAGTATTTGGATTCTTCGGGTTCTGTTACAAGAGAGAGAGAGAATGAAAAGAAGTCTTTCAGCAGTTGAGAGCAGCTTGAGAGCTACTGATAAACTAATGTGCTCTGATGTTTTTCTGTCTTCTCTTTTGTGCTGTTATACATATATATGGAGTTGAGTAACCTCAGTCCTAGAGGGCCACAGGAAGCAGAAGTTAGTGTCTCCCCCTCATTTTCTGAGACAGACATGATCGCTTTTCTCATGTGAAAAGGCCAAGATGCTTCCCTATGGAGGAGATAAATGCATTAAGCATTGCAGTCACGTACTTTGTAAATTTTTTTGTGGCGAGGCTGGTGATCTTCGTAATGGCCATACGCCAGCTAATGTGAACGTTATAATAAGCATGATCACAATCCAGCTCTGAAAACAATTAAGGGTATAATTCATGAAGAGCAAATCAAAGGTGATGATGCCAAGGCAGAACTCCCTGAAATGGCTTGAGGAAGAAACTTTAAAAGGAGCTCAGACTCAGAAGACAAACCCTCATCTGGCAGCAGTATGTAGTGAAATCATCAGCACGGTGTGCATAAAGTTGACATTAGCAGGATTAAAGACAGTCATTTGGTTGATACAGAGGAAAAGATCTGTGATGTAGTACAAGGCAGATTACGTTAAAGGTCTTTGGAACCTCCAACCTTTTTTTATTTATTTATTTATTTATTTTTTTTGGACCAGGTGGGGTTGTCATAGCTTGGCAGCTAGAGTTTCAGAATTTATTGATTACTGTGCATTTCTTATGACTGAAAACAAAATTGGAATATTGAAAATCCTGCATGTTAATAAACATGTTTCAAACTTCTAGAGTTCTTCTTCTGTTCTGGTAGAAAGTTTTAAAAATCAGTTGTTCCCATAGTCGGGTGATTCCAGGCACCCCAGTGCAGTGTGCTGGGGCTACTTTAAAATGTGCAGTCTCATCAAAATTATTAGGGGGCAGCCAACTGTCAGCCAACTGCAGTGAGACTTGTGTAATCTGACTCTTACAGATCCATTCATGCCATGCATTTCAGATGCCATGCATTTCAGTTCCCATGACATTACAAACACTTCCCTCAGTTTGTGTATGTTTTTGCATTAAAAACAATGTCAATCTCAAGAACCAAGCATGTACTAGACAGTTTTTATTGATGATTATCACATTTTACTTGTGCAGCAACAGCTTTCTGAAAATCATTCCACCTAATAGACCAGTGAGTCAATGACTGTTGAAGGGCACTTCACTCAAAAATGCTAATGTGGCTAACAGTTGTGAAAGCTAATTACATGATTTGCTTAAAGGCCCATCTTTCATTTATTGTTAGTAATGTTAGCATTTTGGGGTATGATTTTAAAGTTCATAAATTAATAATTAGTCATTTTTATAATTATATTTTATAATTTATAATTCATGATAAAGCCATTCGCTATCTAACCTCAGTATTTGCCAGTTTCTTTATTTTTATCTTGGTACTGCAAAACTACTTACTGTGAATTACTGTGAACTGCATACATACTAAATAGTACATCGGAAATACAGGGAGATTCACTCAAAAGAGGCCCCAAATATTCTGTGATAACTCTTGCTCAGAAGAAGCAATCTGAACAAAACAATGTGCAATGTGCTCCTCAGTATATGGAGCTTCGAACAAGCTGGGATGCCCCCTGCGTTGGAGCGATGAGGTAGGTGCCGGACAGCCGTCGCAACGTTTAACCTCTCCAATGCTTGTCGATGCGTTCAGGAACATGGATCACTGTGTCAAATTGTGTGCCAGAAAACGGAGATCAATTCCAGCATCGCATGTAATGCAATCGATTACACGTCAAGGTATGTAGCGTATTTTTTTAATCTTAACGGGAGATACAACGGAATACTCCGGGCCTCTTTCGAGTGAATCTTTCTGTACTACATCAACATTAGAAAACCATTTAGTAGTATGCTGTTTTTAGTAGTATGTTGAGTTTTAGTGCATAGGCGGAGCAGGAAGTGAAACTGTGTCCCTGTTCCTCATCGCCACATGGTGAACAGTTAGATCTCATTGTTTTGAAGTAAATGTGTGCCAAAGTCTGAAAATCAGGGTGTAAATTTAAGAATTGATAGAACTGAAGACACATTTCTGCAATTGATTAAACTGTTTTGTGTTTTAATGTCAAAGTTATGATTTTATATTGGCTGTTCACAGCTGTGTTTGTTAGTCATGTACTGGCTAGCGTTTTTGAGTTCTGCTCAAAATTAGCGAAAATTGTTACTAATGAAACAGTCACTGCCAAAACACTTTTGGTAAAGTTTCAGAGGCTTTATTATTGTATTAATAGAATAGTCAGTCATTTATCATAGTAACATAAACATAATTATGGTATAGGTTGATTTAAAGCATCATGATTTATGTCTGAAGTCTAAAATGTGTTTTTAACTCTGACTTTTAACCAATTCAGTGGAATGATAGTGTATATAATATACTGCAGTGCCACAAAGCCAGATGATTTAAGGCTTGTATCTCACTTTCATTTGGGTTGTTTAAGGTCAGATACAAGCCTTCTTAAGGGAATGTAGAAGCATGTTGAGTAGGGACGCAGGGTATTGGGATGGGCTGATGTCAGATACCTGATATTTTTCAAGTACATATCTGATGATTCTGATGCACATGTATAAGTATTTATTAAATGTAGAAGTTGGGACTAAATCCACCAGGATTAGCATTATATAGAGAGATAACATTTATTTATATACTATATTTCTATAGTAAAATTACTAACACTGATTTTAGCCCAGCTTCACCTAAACATTATACTCTTCTACAGTACAATAAAAACATAATTGAATATGAGTAAAATCGAACTGTCTAAGATTCCGGTATCATTGCTTAGTGTTGAGCTGTTTGCAGTAATCCTAACTATTCAGTTGTGTATGAATAGCAGATTTCCATTTGTGCAAGCACAAATCTAACTACTAAAGTATCATTCGAGAACCAAATGTTTTCCATCTGATCAGAGACAGTAAATGAAATTCCTGTTGGAAGCTCCTGGAGACAAAACAGACTTCTTAATCTAGGAACATAATTTCATCATTTCACTGGTATGTCCAGTCCCTTGGTGCTGACGCAGTGATTTGAGACAGATTAAGAGGGGTCTTCTAGTGAGAAGCAGAATACAACATGTGTGCGATTGTGGTATCTCCTCTCTACAGGCCGTTGCTGTGCCTTCACTAAACTGTCCACCCCCATGCGCTATTTATAGTAGCAGCAGTCTACCTCAGATATCAGCAAAGACGAAATGCATCTATAAGTAACCTCAGCCTGCCTCTCTCTCTCTACCCACCCACTCATCCTCTTTTTTTCCTGCTCTGTTCCAGCCTTTAGAAGCTCAACGGACACATCTGGGTGTGGAAAATATACGCCTTAGAACTGAAAGGAGTGGAAGCTAATTGGTTTGGGGTAATAGTTTCCAAAGGCACCTGAACAACAGCACTTTAAGGCCACCCTCTCTTAAGCACTTCTGAAGGATTTGTCCCTCCTTAAGTGCAGTTAGTTGAAAGATTGGAGATCAGGATCAAGTCATAGACGATTCATTTAGGAGCCTCTACAGTAGTGGTTATCTGTTTCTACAGTATATTCTTCTCTGGTGGCCGCTTGATTTTATTGTTCAGTGACGAACTTTTGGTTGATTTGTGATTGAATCGTAATAGCGGACACTGGGTTCCCCAGGACTTTCTTTAGGAACCACTGTGCTAAATGGTGAGAGAGAATGATCTAGTAAGAGTGGTGCATCTCAAGTTCCAGGGGGAACAAAAAAAAAGAGGATTAGTCTGTGTATTATGCACACTTCTGTCAGTGGTATATCAGTGGGTGCATTTTCATGAGCATCTGAAATTGTATTTTAGATGTACTAGATATCCAGGCTAAAAACGTACACCTGTATTATTTCTCACTGTGTGTTTGAATATGTATGTATGTATGTATGTATGTATGTATGTATACATACATGGTCACAGGCTTTGTGTCCTTCAGTCTATGTTTTATGTATGTTCTCAACTTTTATGACTACAAGAATGTTAACTTGCTTCTCTCTCTCTCCCCAGCTCTAATATTCCTCTTCTATGTGGTCTTCTATGGCTTCCTCGCTGGGATGTTTTCACTCACTATGTGGGTGATGCTGCAGACACTGGATGACTACACCCCCAGGTACAGGGACCGAGTGGCCAACCCAGGTAATGTCCAGATAACGTAACGTCTTAAGAATCTTCATATATAACATCTATAAAACACAACACATCAGGTAAAACAAGAACATCATATCAGAAACTACAAGGGAAAAACTGTGTGATCAGGAGCAGAAATGGGTAAACTGAATATGTAATATGCTTTTAACTTGGGCTGGGTACTGAAATTCAGTATTTGTCTGGCATTGACTGAAGTATTTCAATATTACCAAGTATCCAAAAAAAATCTTTGTCAGTCCCAAATTTCAGTACCCAAGTAGTCAGAGAGGCAATAAAAATGCTGGTTCCAAACTCTAGACTGTAAATTTGCTGTTCAAAATATGTTCCATATGCATTTTATTCACTTCGGCCCTTCTTGATTAGTCTGTTGTGCAATCTGTTGAGGTCAGTAAATAAACCCACTTCCAGCACACTGATATCTAGTTAGTCATCCCCACTTTCTGTTTGTAATTTTAAGAAGGTGTTGGGAATAGAAGTTCAGGAATCAGTATCTAAGTCAAGGTATTGTTATTGGAAGATGGAAGCATTTTGAAGAGCATTGCTTTCGCCTATCTACCATTATAATCGTATACCAGTCTCTACCTGTAAATCTTCTGTGTCACTTTAAACTGGTCTTTGTTCTATGCTGGCCACTTTGTTAGCCATTCTATAATTTCCTCATGTAAAACCAGTATCAGTCAGGAGCTTTGAGTGTTCAGTGTTCATTAATGAATCCTCCTCTTGCTCTCTATCATAACTGGGTTATCTCTTTAAGTGCCTTTGCATAGCAGAATATGTCATTGTTCTTTTAGGCTTTAACTTTCCCTTTTTTGTTACCCCTTTTGCACCCTGTTCAGATTTCTTTTAAAAATCTGTGTTGTGTTGCCGTAGACAGTGAAACTGTGTGTGTGGTGGAGTTCTGTATTCATACTGAGGGCATTAGCATTTTCATAGTACATATGTAGCACTAAAGGTGCTACATAGCAGGAAGCATTATACTCTGCTGCTTTTACTGACACTTCAGTTCCATTTGGCAAATTGATGTGTCTCTCAGGTTGTGGCATACATCATAAATTTACATGAAAGTGGCACTATGTTATTAGTGAAATTGAACCCAGGACTTAATGCTCTCATACATTTAATCTGTCTCCCCCTCAAACGCCTGAACACATCCCTCCCTCCTTTCACTGAACCCCACTATTCATCCTGTTTATCTGTGCCTTTTTAAATTTGTTTTAAAGCATATTCCTCTAAATGGATGGACACAGTTATGTGGTACTTGAAGTATCTTGTAACACTAGTTGTTATGCATGCATGTACTATGTTGTTCACCATGTGCACTGTTCAATGTTCAATACTGTGATTAAATGGAGGAGTAGTGCTGAGTGTTTGTGTTTAATTGAATATATTCATAATATACACAATATTTGCTTAGTCAGTTACCATATTGGTATACATATATCCATATTTTAACATATATTTAGTTATATGATACACTTTAATTCTGAATGAATAGTTATGCACATTGTTTTTGTTTTTTGGGTTTTTTTTTGTAAATGTGAGCTTCTTTCAGTTCTAAAATGTGCTTAGATTCGTGAAATATCTGTACCATAAGTCTTCATCATTTATGAACCAAAGATCTATAAATTCAGCACTTTAAGCGTACTGCTTTGATCCAGTTCCTTGACCTTACATGAATAGTTCTGGGGTAGGGATGTACAGTGATATCGTAATCATAGCAGTATTGGCAGTTATTTGCTTTAAAAAATCTGCGTCGTATTTAATTATCATTAAATTTGACCAATATTTTAAACCAATATTTGATGCATTTGTTGTGCTTCTGAAGAGCAGAATGTTTAGGTGGCTTTGGGCTACTGAGCTAAAATATCTATATTTTATTCCCTTAATTTTCATTCCTCCGTAATGCTAATTCAGGTGGGTCTAATTCCAGTTTTCATGTTTATATTGCATCAGTATCAGCATAGGCAGAAATACATAAAAATACTGGATACTGGGCATTGACATCGGTCTAGAATACCCATATCAGTGCATCCCTACTCTAAGGTGTGATTCCAGCTCAAAATGCCATAATTCCCTTACTGACCTGCTTCATGAGTATAGCTTGAGTACTGCAGCGCTCTCCAAAAATACCAGGTGCATCCACACTTAATTAATTTAATCATTTGTGCAGAGAAAGACTTTGTGAAAGCCGCTTGTTTGTTAGTTTGTTTCATTGTTAAGACTAAAACAATCAAATTATTATAAATTTCATTGTTGATGTTATTAACACCTGTCAAGTAGCCCTGGATCTGATCCACCATAATCCATATTTAAATGTAAGAAGTCAAAATATTGCCTTCAGCGGTCTGCTTTATAGGAATGAAAGTGATCATTACTGGTGCCGTTGTGTCCTTTAAACTTAAACGTGTCCATAAAATGAAAATGAACTGATCAACTACATGAACGTCTTCCTGCCGTGTTCGACAGGTCTGATGATCCGGCCCAGTTATTTGGACATCATGGTAAACCGTTCTAACCCACAGCAGTACAACAAGTATGTCAGTAACCTGGAGAAGTTTCTGCAGGGTAAGTCCTGTCAACTGTTGTAATATGTGTAGAGCTGCATAACAGTGTCATGGACAGCGGGTAAAAGGGGTTTAAGTTGATTTGAGAGATGTTTATGTGACGTTTAATGCTCCCCAATACAAAACAAAGCTTCTTCACTTATACTTGCTAGAAAGTAATAGTGGAAAACTATAGCTCCTGAGTAGGAAAGCATTTGGCAAACAATTTCAGAGTCTTCAAAAATCAGTTGCTGGTGTTTTAATAGCACTGACCAGATAAAGTAACTTTTGTGGGCTAGGAAGTAGGATTATGCTGGACGTTATTCCCTGGATCAGTTCTAGAGAATTGCAGGCATAGCAATTTGGAGAGGTAAGCCTGCCAGCCCATACGGAAGTGTTTCAGAGTAGGAGGTCTGGCTTTTCCAACCCAAAATGCCAGGAAGGTAAAATCTTTCAGCTTTAGTAGGGTAGAAACCTGAGGCTTCACAAGATTTGTCAGGTGGCACAAGTACCCAAACTGTATGAGTTTCCGGAAACCTGTACAGCACTCCATGATCTGCTGTCTTACAAACGTCAGGATATTGACCCAGCCCTAAAAATGTGACTTGCAGATTAATAAGAAAGAGCAACGTAGCCTTTGGGGAGAAGAAAAAGGTCCCAACGGGAGTCCAAAGGTAGTTTCATAGCACAAAGGACCATGTTGTTACATTTTCTACAAGAATGCAGAGTTCGTTGAACTGTCACTTTTGGGACAAATCCTCGCATCTCAAAAATGTTAACTTTACAGCTGTCTTTTTCAGATGATGTATGTTAAAAAAAAAAAAGAAAAGGGAGATGCAAGAATTTGTCCCAGCAGTGACAATGTCCTGAATGGCCGGGGGAAAACACAGTGCTTATGTTCACGGCCTTGCTGTAACTCAAGAGCCATAGTTAAGAAATGGTGGCAGAAGTCAACATGTATGTTAAGCTAATTTCTAAGGTGTTTCATATGTAGAAAAGAAAATGAACAAAATGTGTGTGGTTTATTATTTACACTTTTTCTTCAATCTAGAGTACAATGACAGTGTGCAGGAGCAGAATACATTGTGCCAAGAGGGCGTGTATAATCTGCAGGATGATAAGGAGGAGAAAAGCGTTTGTCAGTTCAAGCGGAGTCAGTTGCGGCAGTGCTCAGGCCTGGCTGATACAAATTTTGGCTATGCTGAGGGACAGCCCTGCGTCTTGATCAAGATGAACCGGGTAAGTTCACAACATACACACATTCATTTTCTTGTGGGGACTAACAGAACCCAGGGAAATTGAGTCTGCAGATTCTGATTCTTTGTTTTAGCCGAAGATAAATAATCGTGCACATTAGAGATGGAGCGATCAGTTTTCGGGGCTGATATCACCTTTCAGCACGATCGGCTGATGGCCGAAACCGTTCGAGAGTGGGGCTAGACTGTTAAGGCCTAATCACACCAAGTACCAAAAGATTTTTTTTTTTCTGACAAAAAAACGATTGCAGTTTTAACATAATGTGAACTTCACATTCCGAAGCATTTTTTCTGTGTAAACACTACTGAATACTTTTTTTTTTCCTTTTAAGCACTGCACTAAACAGTGCATGCACTAGGTACATCCCATTCTACAAAAAAGGCAGCAACACAGGTAGTCCCTTTGCCTTTTATAAGAGCTAGCTGAAGCTGCGTAACAAGGGATTCTGCAGGTATTTCTGTCAGTCAGTGGGGGAATTTGAGGCTCTGCTTCTGCTTGTTGCTTCTCTCATTAAAAGGCGCTAATGAACTCAGTTGCTGTAACGTACTCAGTCATTCATAGCCTTTCAGCTCTCGCCTGCCATATGTTGTCTTTAACCTCCGCATTTTTTAGTCAGCCTTTGCTTGTATACGCTTTTGTGCTCTGCTACAAGAGTTCTGCCACTATCCTGGCGCATGTTTGTTTGGGCTGCAACCATGACAACAGAGCTCTGATTTTAACACATCCGTACAACGCAAAAAATAGAGCAGGCTCTGATTTAAAAATGTACACAGCTTCACTGTCAGTCAGTGTGACAGACGGCATCAGTGTGTGTTCATTTTCAAAAGTTGACGTGCATTTTTTCGTCCGTAAAAATAGGCCTTTACTCCTGTAGTCAAAAGGTCTGGATTTCCATCTAGTGTTTGAAAGAGGAATTGCGAGATCCTCCTGTGACCAAAGAGCCTCACGCAGGGCGGCAGCAATAAGTAAATATGGCTCATATATTTTACGTCACTGATCACTTCTCCGGATCAGCTAAGTTAGAGAAATATCGGCTGATCATGATTCGCATATTTGAGGTGAAGATCGGCCGATGCCAATACATAGCTGATCGATTGCTCCATCTGTAGTGTACATGCTTTAACAAGTATGGGGACATGCTGATGAAGAAAAAAAAAATCTTGGGCAGCACATTGGAGTTGATATATAGCGCTGCAACCACCCTTTTGTTTATTTACGTTCCAGTCAAAATGTGATTTAAGCCATTAAGTACCATTTTGTGAGTTGTTATTCATTTTTCAGTGTCAGAAAAAAGCTAGAAACATACTTAACAGAAACACAAACACAAAAGTCTCCAACAGTAAATATATCACATCTATCAGAATTTAATATGTCCACTGTTTACTTTTGTGGACTTTACTGCCACTTCCAGCCATCCAGTCTTAAAACCACCCAGTTACAGCTGTGTCCTCCCAATAAAAGCTGTTCCCAAAGGAATTATTGAGTATTTTCCCCTCCAAAAAGACATGAACATTCACACAAGCAGCTACCCAAACCGCTTATCTAAAATGGCACAAGGAGTTATTTCTGAGATTGGATGTAAGATAATCCGCTTACATAATGAAGGGGAAAGTTAAGTTAGGGGGGAAAAAAAGAGTTAAGGGAAAAAAGAGAAAAACAAAAGTTTCTGAAACTGGAGTTTAAAAATGGAATTCCTAACAACTATACAGAACCTGGTAGACCACAGAGACAGTCATTATCAAAAAAAACAAGGACTTTAAGCTTTCATCTTTGAGAGAGAGGAGAAAATCAAGCTCCACTCTTGCTTTAGGTCTGAAAAAATCCACAGGTGTTTCTGTCCATCCTTCCACTGTGAGACGACAACTCAACACTATGAATCTGAAAGAATGTATAATTGTCAAGAAGTCATTACCGGAAAGGAAGCAAGTAGACAAAAACGAAAGGAAAGCAAATAGACAAAGAAGGAAAGGAAACACACAAAAAAGAAAATTTGAGCTATAACATAGAAACTGAACACAGCCCAGACCTCAATATCTTTGAATGTGTTTGGGATTGCTTGGATCATGACAAGCAGAAAGTGCAACCAACTTTGGAAGGTGTGGGGAAAATATCTATAATTTTTTTTAGATATAAATATCTAAAAAAAAAGATATTAAAAACTGGAAGCTGTAATAAAGGCAAAGAGTGGACTAAATACTGAAAAAGGTTATATTTAATTGTTGAGTCTTGGGTGTAATTTTCATTAATGTAAATGTAATGTAAATTTCATTCTTTTTTTCCTGGCACTAAAAAATGAATATCTTGTACTCAGTGGCCATTTAACAGAAAATAAAATGAATATATCAAATAAATGAAACGTCATCTCTGAATTTTGTACAGTACTATAGTTTAACAATATTTAACAGTAAACTGTGTAACCTAATATATTAAATTGTGCTAATGTGTGTGCATTTTAGTAAGACTTTGGCTTGTACATCATATTAATTGGATTTTTTACTATGGAGTGGAACATTCTTGAAAATGTAGTTGAATTCACAGGAATGTTATATTGTTATACTTTTTTTAATTAATTAATTTTTTTTGTTTTTATTTTTTTGTGTGTTATTTGTAAACCCTCTGTTTGTGCTTGTTTTGACCTGTGCAGGTTATTGGACTCAAGCCACGAGGAGATCCATATATCAACTGCACAGCCAAGGTAATGTCTGCCTACCTCTGTGTGTTGATGAAGGTGCGTGTGTGGAATATTATGGTAAATTATGTGCAGGATGACTTTTTTGTTTATCACAGTTAATGTATGTGTACTTTCATCTTGTTTTTCAAACATCTGTTTATATGTGGTTTCTCTCCACGCTGCCTGTGGTGCTGGCAGTTCACTTTGTGGTAAGAATTAAGGCCCAACTTCCCTGCTGTTACAAGGGAACCTTGTTCTGACCCTTTTCCATATCTCTGCTGCTTTTGTGTAGCTCCTATCCTGTACTGCTTGGCTCTTTAATATGCCCTCATGCAAGAAATCAGCATACTGTATACCTTCAAACCCCCCAGCTAGAGGAAGCTTAGGACCAGTGGTGCCGCTATAACTTCACAGTACTGTCTGTCTGAGCCAGGCTCTTCACCCCTGCTCCCTTTGTCCTCCAGAGGTCACACTGGAGCATAGATGTCCCTTTTCCCAGGCCTTACAATAAGCCATGTCCCAACTGGTGTATGTGGGGTCTTGTAGTCCTCATTTGCACATGACCACAAGAACACAAGGCCATATAGTGTTTGATTTTTTTTTATCTTAATGTTCAAAGACATTTTAGAGCTGACAGACCAACACAATGCTCAGTTCTGAGCCCAAATGTGTGCTTTTGAGTCCCAAGTGCATGCTTTTAAGGAATCCAGTACATTCACTTGTTGACATCATCAAGTGCTAGCTTGAGGAATGAGCGCACAGCAGCACCATTTGGGACAGGCCTTAATGCTGTGGGATTATAAGCAGTGGATAATGGCACTCAGCCTGTCACTGTGCTGATTGGAGAATATGGCTGTGTTCAAAATTATTACACACTGCTCATGTACTGATTGTGCCCTATAGTAGTAAGTAGTATGCAGTGGGTGATCAACATGAATGTCTCCAGTACGCCAAAGATACTGAGATGACATACTGCTCTGGACAAATATTCCAGTAGGCAGCCTATCTTCATCATCCCAAAATGCAGTCATTTCAGTAGAACATAACCACTTACATAACTACCTAGTTAGCTCTCAACAGCTTAACAGCATGGGATTCAACCTTATATGGGCACATAAATTAAATGACAGGAAATCATTTGTCCTGCTACAGCACTGTGTGAGCAATGCTTAAGCCCTATCGGTTTTCCTTGCTGTTTTTTAAAGTGGCTAGAAGCGGTTGTTAAGCATTGATTAGAGGGCTTAGAAAAACGTGGTGGATCTGATTGGCTCAGTCCTTAATGTCAGCCTCTTCTCTGTAGTACGGCTTTTGTCATATACTAGATACTATACTTCTTACCACTATAAAGATTGGCATGCAGTGTACAGTATGTACTTGTGCAGTATACAGTACACAGTATGCTATTTTGAACACAGCCAACAAAATTGCATCCCTTTAAAGCTAATGTGGAAATACAGGTGTTTCTAGGTAAGATCAACTAGTTATTAGTTCAGTTATGTACTTGTCCCTCAGTATTTGAGCACAGAATGCTGGAGGTGGAACATATATATACAATTACAAAAAACAGAGACAGGCTAATTGTAAAGCAAGTGAACTTTTCAACTGGCTGTCCATGGTGCCAGGTTTTGGCTGGGGGAAACCTGCCTAACCACTTTACACCCCTACTAGCCAAACCCCTATTCTAATGCCTTTCCTGGCTTTGAGCGCCTAACCCCCCTCTTGGCAGTGATTTCTTTGTGAGTTGTCACCTGTATGTGACCTTTTGAAGGTATACAGAGGACAAAAGAAGGGTGTCATTTTCTCTGTAAGAACAGGCTGTTTCTGCTTTCACTAGTGTGCCTCCTCACGAAAAGAAATGAGACTGAATGATTGCTGCTCACACTAACCAGACATTTCTTGCAGGTGGCTGTAATACTTCGAATGCTTTATTGCTTCCATTTAAATATCGCAGAGCCGAGCTTTTTATATTTACATGAAAGCTTGATATGACAATCAGAATGAATCAGTGTCTACAATAGGTAGGACACATCTCCTGCAGTGACGATTCATTCTATCTGCAAAGCCTTCATCCAATTACTATTATGACTGAATACAAAATGGTGATAAATAATAATTCTGTCACTGAGGTTTAGGAGTGTAACAGCCAATATCATAGCAAATGGGCAGTGTTATGGGCTGAATAAGGGAAATAAAAATTCACACGCTTTTGTTTTTGTTATGTAACATACTTCAAGTAAATATATTCACCTCATATTTATCTGTGTTTTTTTAATTTGTACTTATGACCAAAAAATATGTATTCATAGACATTCATAGTATTCAAGGCAAATAATATTCAGACACCACAAATAAATAACATTAGTATGTCTGGACTGAGAAGTAATTAAAGTAGTTTTTGTAGCATTGTGTTTTGATTTTTTTCAAGCACCTTTACTTTCTGTTTTAGAAACCTGTCTTGACTTATTTTAGATGTATATTTGGGGTTCTTGTTCTACTAATACATCCAGCTTTTTCTCTAGATTCAATTTCTTTATTCATTTTTCCTTCTATGATGTGTAATGCCTCAATACAGTTTGCAGAGAAGTAGCCCCGTATCATGATGCTCCTACTGACGAGCCTTTTCATCTAACCAGATTATATCGTTACAAATGAGTTCTGATTTCTGTGTGTGTGTGTGTGTACTTGTTTATTTTGTGGGATGTTAGAATGAAGATGATGCTGGGGGTGCAGTTCATTACTTGCTCTCTGTTGACTGTTTCCGCTGCTTTCAGGTTGACCAGCAGCTCTTTTCGAATGACTCCTGGCTTCTCTCTTACTTTCCTTATCATTAGTCCGAGAGCGTAATTTAGATTTCAAAAATAAGCGTTACACCTGCTGGGAACAAATGGTTGTGATTCCATGAACTTTACATTTATACTGACAGGCAGGGATGTCTTTGTTAGGGGTGTGAAGCATTTTTCATTGGAGTGTTGTGAGCATGGGTGGTGAAGCATGATCACCAACCTCCTTTACGTTCACCTACTGGTTGTGTGAAATCTTCCCAATGTGATTTTTAAACATTTTGTAATGCTTATTGATACATACTTTTTTGTTCATATCTATAAGCACAAAGTCAAGATTTAAAGTAGATTAATTAATAAAAACAAAAGTGTCTGAATACTTGTAAGTAAGTAAAGTTTATTTATATAGCGCTTTTTACAACAAGTGTTGTCACAAAGCAGCTTAACAAGGAAATCAGCGTTACAGAAAGAAATCCGGGTCCAAGCCCCCATGAGCAAGCCAGTGGCGACAGTGGCAAGGAAAAACTCCCTAGGAACAGGAAGAAACCTTGAGAGGACTCAGAAGGGGAACCCATCCTCCTCTGGTCGACACCGGATAGTAAACATTCTTAGTACAAAAACAAGGAAAACAGGTGGAGCAATGATTAATTTGATTAGTTTAGTTCATGCAGCAGCAGCGGCGGCAGCATCAGCATCAGTGGGGTGAGGTTTGCACGCCGTTGTACAACAAGAAGCTCAGTGGTGGTCAAGCCGGTCCAGAGGGCTTCTGTTTCCCCTCACTGTACATTTCTTTTGGGGAATAATGCTTTATTTTGTGAACTTTTGAGGAAAATATCAGAGATGGCTCTATACCACTTTTTCATTTCCAGTGCTGTTATCAGTACTGATGTAATATTGTTTCTTAAGAACTCATAAGGCTTAAAATGAGAAGTGAAGCACATCACATCAAGTAGTCTAGCATATTCAGACTACTCAAATATTGTAATCCACAGGAAGAAATACATAACCAACAACATGTCTTACAGTAAAGAAATTGTACTCTGTTTCCTCTGGCTTGGTAAATCAAACATATGAATATCAGAATTCATCTTCATGTGCTTGTGGCTGTTAATATTAGGCTGTGTGGCTACTCTCATGACATTATAAATAGTTACTGTTGTGCTAATGTGGTCCGCAAGCAGTTCTGTGCTGTTTCAGGGAAGATTTATTCATTTATTGTCCTCCAATATCCAATCCAGCATTTTCTGCTGCTGTCAATCCTATACTGAGACTGGTTATAGGAACGTGCCATCTCATAAATCTTACTGGTCTTTCGGCTGAAGTCTTTAGTCTGTCTTGTGAATTTGAAACACTGACTTTAAGCTTTTTGTTAGTGTGAGGTTTTTTGCCGTTATTTATAGAAGTTAGGGTCGTGTGTCGTGTGCCCCATTGTTACGCTGGCAGCCAATGTAGGTCCGCTCATTTGTGTGGAAGCGAGCAAGCAAACATATTGTGCCAGGATGTATGTGGACCAGCCTGCAGAGAATGACCGCCAAGCAAAGCTGTGGCATGTTGAGGCTTGTAGTTAAATCAGAGTTTAGTCCAGGGTGTCATACTATAAAGATGGACTAAAGGATGAGCCTTGTTTTCATTCTGTGCCAACTTAAACAACATTAATTCAGGTATAATTCAGTGCTAACTTCAATTTAATCAGTTAGTTTAATACTTTGAGGTGTAGTTTATAACCAAGACTCTGAAATTGAATATTCCATCTTTGTTTTTCAGACATAAACCTTTCACAGTCAGTGCATGTGACACATTATTTTCACATGTGACCCTTTCACATTATGATCCATCAATAACAGCACTTATGCTTTGTGCCTGGGTTGCATTGTACAGCTGCATAAAAGCACTTATAGAGGTCAACTGATAACTGCTTTCTAGAGGTCTGGAGTAGCTGCCCGAATGACTGCTTGTAGTGATTTTGGACAAGGTGTGAACAAAGTGATGGGATACCAGCTGAAAATGGATCCTAGGTGATAATGTTCGTAAAATTTAAATTCTAACCAGATATATACAAGTAAATGACATTGTGTGACATTAAGCATTAATTTAATATTGATATTGACACATGGGCCAAGGAATGGGTTAGATTCAAATTGGTTAATAATTATTTTATCACAGTGATAAGCTAGTGAAAGCTGTGAAAATAAGTAATTTCTTTTGGCACTAATGAATGCAATATGAGTGCTGACTAGTGAGGAATTTGGCAGGGATACAAGCAACACCCATGTATGTTGGTGTTCTTTAGCTGTTACAGTGTCAAACTGAAACAAATTAAAAAGAAAGTGTCTCAAAAGCTCAAACCGTGGTACGAAGGAAATGTGGAAAAAAAAGCTCAAGTCTTCCTGACCAGGTTTAAACCAACATTGTCTTTAGCATCACTAGTCCTGGAGGACCGGTGTTTAGCACGGTATGGTAATTCTGTGTCTGTTCACCTCTGTCTTTCAGACCTATTAAGCAGCTGCGGTTTGCATCTTTTGGCACTTTACTCTTTATTTGCTGTTCTTTTTACTCTGTTTAATTTAATGTTATGTATTTTTTATAAGAGCGCTGCTGTTTTAAATTGCTTTTGTTTATAAATCGCTTTGAATTGCCTTTGTGTATTTTATAAATTAGCTTGCCTTGTTCTGAAGATTCCCGCTGTTCTAAAGACCACAAGGGACTCAACACCTTTTTACTGATAAATCTGTTCATAGGGTGGTGTTTCCATTATTTTGTTCAATGGTGAGCAGTTTGACATTAAGTGTTTTCAGATGAAAACACTTGGATTATCTGGACATGTGAAACTATTGATACCTCTCATCTCATGTCAGTTTATAGGCTGGAGAGGAATGTGAACACATCACAAAGTCAGGGGTATTTGTTGAAGTTAGAGTTTGTGATATGTTCCATGCTCTACTGAATGCAATTGAAAGGCTGTGTGTGTGGGTGAGAATGTGTGTGAGAGAGAGAGCGAGAGAGAGATGATAAATTTAGCATTTCTGGTTGTGAGATTTTCGATAATAGTAGCATCTTGTACAAAGTGCGTCACTTGGTTGTCATCACCCATATCAGCCAGTTAGGTGAGAACAGTTTGTTGCTACAGGCAACAGCATAAATCACACCGAGGCGCATCCTGCATAAAGAATAGCTGTGTGATCTCACCCTTCCTTCTCTCTCCTGTTTCAGAGAGAAATGCCTCTGCAGATGCAGTATTTCCCTGCTGAGGGCCGATTTGACAAGATGTACTTCCCTTACTATGGCAAGAAAGCACATGTGAGTACCACAGTCAGATGTACCAGCGCTGATCCTGGATACTAACACTGTCAGTACCCATAATAATGGGTTATCTGAAATGTCAGTATGTTCTGATATTGCATTAATTCCATCTCATGTAGTGTTAAAATCTGTCAATTTGCATTGTTCGGCTTGAGCTCATTCAGGTTTGTTTATGAAGACTCCTGTAACTACTAGTGCTAAAAAAACAAGCAATTCTGAGAAATCAGTAAATGTGGACAAGGCTAAAAAACATATTTTATGTGATATTTTTATTATTTAACGGCACAGGTATTTTATACTAACATCCAGCATATCTAGGACAGTTTCCATTTGTGCCAGAGGGGGGTGACAAAGCCCAAGGCCTTTTCTCACTGAGTCAGAAGTTTACAGTCCAAAATGCTCATGATTTTGTTGGCTCCTTTTAATGCCCCAAGCTAAAGCCACTGAAGCAGAAGCTCAAACTCCTACACACACAGCACAGCTACATAGCTTCAGTGAGCCTATGTTAGTGTCTCTTTGAAAAATCATAGCTCCATGGTTTCTTTTTTTTCTTCCTTCTTCTTTGCACAAGTGTTAACAAAGCAGCACATTGGAGTGGAAGTTTCAGTGCATTTAAAAAATGCATCCACTTTTTTCATCCATAATAACATTGTTTGAAGACTTCATGATGACTAAACAGTAAACTAACATTAAGCATGAAAAATACTGTTTCTGATGGCCTTCCCTGTGTAGCCATGTGACACGTTTCCCTTGGTGTGTCTCACTGCTGTGTTAGTAAATGAGGTAAATATATGAAAGGTTTCATACCAAAATGATACACATCCCTGTAATATCCAGGTGATAATAATGTGATGAAGCCTACTCTCAACACTGTATGTCCAAAAAAAAAAAATCTGATATTATGGTGGAATTTTTCATATTGTCCCATCCCTGATGATGACAATCAGCAGATAACCTATTTGAGATTTGGTGCCTGGATTTGGTATCAGCACTGGAAAAGATGATATGGGTGCAGCTGTAGTCAGATAGCCGCTTGAAACTGCAAATGTAGGCCTGATGATCGTAGTCATGTAATGTCTGTGGATCAGGGCAGTGGTCAGTGGTCACTGTCCTCCTGTAGATCTGCTTTACTGCAGAGTTCAATTCCGACCTGTGTCCAACATGCCCTCCCACCGCACAACACTAATGCATCTGATCCAGCTGTCAAGGACTTCTGAAGGGGTAATTTAGCTGGAGCAATTGTGGCAGATTGTGGAATTGTAGGGTGCAGATTTTTTAATGGTTCTTCTGTCTTCTTTTCCAGCCTAATTATGTTCAGCCTGTGGTGGCAGTGAAGCTGCTGCTGAATGAGCAGGACTATGACACGTACCTGACCATCGAGTGCAAGGTGGAAGGCTCGGACCTGCGCAACAACGACGACCGTGACAAGTTCCTGGGCCGAGTCACTTTCCGTGTCCACGTAACCAAGTAGCCCTGATCACTCACAGGAGCTGCACGATGTCCATCACTCACATTCAAACCCCACACCTCTCTTCTCATACATGCTTACCTGAGGCACACCCGTGCTCCTCCCATGTCGATCTACCTTCCAACACCTTAAGGGAGATTGACTTTACTGTACTGTACTGTACTGTACAATAGAGGTAGGTTCAGAGTGGGGCAATGGGCTGCTCTTAAAATAGTGTGTGAGGGGCAACGTAATATACATAATCTAGATATTAATTTAACACCTCTTCACTTATACCCACAAACCCTTTCACTGGGGAAAAAATACAAGTAAACTCACATTGAACCTCCTCAAAGCCATCTCCGTAAGACACAAAGCTTGTGACATCGTGCAGTAAGCAGGGACCTGTAAATAGATGTGTCGGAGCATCAAGTTGGTGTCTATTCCCTCCTATAGTGCTGTGCAGCCTGCTGTGTGTATGTCTGAAAGTGAGAGAGAGCGAGAGAGAATGTGTGTATGTATGTGTGCCATGATGTGAAGTCTCTCTGTACATATTTAATGGATTTAAAGACACTTTTTTTCCTGTTATCACTCACTATGTCTGACCGCTGTAATAAATCAAGGTTATGATATTATTATATATAGATATATATAAAAGAACTGTAATTTAAGATTTTTGAGAAATGTTATTAAGGAGAGGGGAGGAAGACAAACACCAAAAATGTCTATCAACCTTGTGTTCAAATCCATCTGCCATATGAGGGAAGTGATTTTTTTTTAAACCTCTGCAGAAACTGTACTTTGTGCAGATGCCTTAAGATCTGTATGAAAAACTTAAAATAAAGGAGATTTTAAACATGTGTACAGTTGTGGTATTTGCTAGTTCAGTGCTTAGTTTCAGGCTGAGTTTTGCCAGTAGGTGGCACCAGAAAACCTCCAGCAAAACTAATCTGTGTAACCTTCATTGCTGTCCAGCCAGTCACATCCAGCTCAGAAAATGTGTGACATGTTGACCCCTACAGACAGATCTGTCTCTTATTTTGTTTCCCAAGTCTGGCTCTGGAGCCCCTCTTGGGACTTGCACAATTATCCTCTTACCACAGTCATAGCTCATAAAGATGTGCTTGATGTCCAGAGTTTGCTTTTTAGGTTTTCACTGGATCTTGTAGCCTTGTAGTTAAAAAGTAATGGAAATTTGTCATCCATAATCTTTGAGTAACACACTTCTGTTATAGTCTTGTACTGCTACAGCAAAAATAAAGGATCAAACATGTCTTGGGCGAGCAATTGCGTTTGTTTGAGGGATGAATTTGTGTAATTTATTTTTTCCCCCCAATCATTTCATTCAAATCATAAAGGTCTTGGACATGACTCTGGTGTAATAGAGCAGAGAAAGCACAAAACTGTGATTGCTTTATTCCATAACATCTCCAGAGGCTGTAAAAGCATCTTTCAATCAAAAATCACACTTTATCAGGACCTGGAGCTCTGAACTGATACAGGGGTTTCTCGG
Organism: Colossoma macropomum; assembly: GCF_904425465.1. Taxonomy (NCBI): domain Eukaryota; kingdom Metazoa; phylum Chordata; class Actinopteri; order Characiformes; family Serrasalmidae; genus Colossoma; species Colossoma macropomum. The sequence continues at coordinate 18,940,824 of NW_023494786.1, forward strand.
TCCAGTGGATCCAATGGTTTTTTTCTGTTCTGATGTTACTCTGAAAAAGTGGTTGTGTTGACTAAAGTATCCAATGCATTTCAGTTATTAAAGTGAATACGAAAGGATATCTTTGAAAAGTATACACTGTGGGTGACTGGGGTATGTCTTCACTCACTGAAGTGAGGCCAAAATGTGGCATTTACAAGCATCCTTCAGAACTGGGTGTGGAAAAAATAGCAGAAGCCACACTGAACACTGTGCACACTAGAAACACTCAGAGGAAAGGTGTGTCTAGACAGTAACTTCTCATCTTGTCATGAGAACGTCAGTGCAGGACGTGACCAGGCTGTGTCAGCAAGAAAAGTCTGATAACATCTACAGAGATTACAGATTACAAACCCCTAATTACAGAGACAAATGCACATTTGATAGTTCAGTGGTGCAAAACCCTTTAGGCACTGCCTCTACAGAGATGTGGAGAAAGGGCAGAGTAGTTTTCCCATATTCCTACTGAATGGACGAGAGCATGTGTGGCGTACGCCAAGAGAACCATACAGGCTTGAGCATACAAATGCTTGAGCTTGACCCCTGCATTGGGGTAATCTGATGGCTCTGTTATGCTCTTGGGGGATATTGCTGTTATAGCTTGGCCCAACACGTTATAAAGACACTATTTTTTTTTTCCTTTAGTTTGTAATCAGTTTGTATTTTCTAACGTTCCCTGATAGAGTTTATTAGGCTGGCTAATTGTTGCACTGAGTAAAGGTGGTTAAAAAAAGTACTTAATCTTGCATGTCAGTAGCTACAAACGATACAATAAACATTTTACAATATGGGCCCTTCAAGAGCTCGTATTTAATATCTGAAGTGAACGCAAATATAATAATCAAATGCATTGCAAATTGCCTGTTGATTTATCTCTCAAAGTGATGAAAGACAGGCTCTGTATTTACTTATAGTAAAAACCTTGAAAGGCTTTATGGTCTGCAGGCGACCCACTGCTGCAGCATGGATGGGAAAATAAATGCGGAGCCTCTTTTGTGCGCTCAGCCTTATTTACAATACAGTGTTTGTTTGCTTAAACAAACAAACAGTAATTTTACCGTGTTTGTGTTTATGCAACAGGGTTATCACCACAAACTTGTTTTTGTCACTGATTGTACTACTTAAAACAATGATTTTTTTAGGACTTTGGACTGGTCCTAGGATGCATAGATTATAGCTGTAAAAATGATAAGTCCAAAACTAGGCTTAATCTGTCTTCAGGAAAACTTGAATTACTATGATACTAGAACAATTTTACATGTAACACATCCATACAAAGATTTTCTTTTAAAATAACTAAAATAGAAGTCAACCTGACTTACAAAGAAGAAGTTAAAAATTTAAAAGTACTGTTTGGAGTCAGTTTAGTCTGAGTTAGTTTACTACACACCAAAACAAAATAGTTCTTAGGAATCTGATGTGGACTTTTTCTTTGGACCTTTCTCAAGAACAAATTTAACAAAAAACAATTAAAAGATATTGGCGAGTAAGTCCCAAAATTCTAGAGCTTTTATCGGTGTCATAAGTTGTGATCTATGATCTTCCATTTTTTGTAAGATCACAGTTTCGATTACTGCAGTGAGGATACAACCTGGAAAACGACTTGAACAGTAAACTTACTCAACCACAACAACCACCATCCTACACTGGGTACATGTAATGTTTATGTGCACCTTTGGATTTCTGCTAACAGAAGCAGAGCTTGAGTTGTGTTTTATCATTTGCAGTGTTTGTTTGAAATTCCTTTCAGTTCTTGATTTGCTTTCAGCTATTAATCTCACCTTGTGCTGATAACAGATACATTAGTGCAGTGAGTCTAGAGCTGATACAACCCCCAGACAATCAGGCGCTACAAATGGAAGTGGCCTGACCAGGTGGTTAAAAAGTGCTGCTGATAAAGTCTGTCACCTGAAGGTGACCCATGGTAAAAATACTGCTTCTCCTTTGTGGCTAGATTATACTGTGAAATGAGGCAGTGGGGTTTGATTTGAATTCCATAAGGCTGGTCATGGATCAGAGCAGTTGTAGTTGAAGACAAGGTGAGAGCAACTCTTATCTCTGAGCTGCGAGAGACTTTTGGCTGATAACCTAATTTAGCAGAGGGTCCAGCCACTGTAGCCACCTCAAGGAACACAAACAACTGGAGGAGTCCAGCCTGACTGGACATAATTCTCTTTTTCCAAGCTAGAGAAAAACATTTTGGCCTTGACCGCTGTCATCTGACCATGCTGAACTGCTTTGCTTCTCCATTTTTATAAGGAGGTATGTTTTTATTAGAGCTAGCCCAACCTGTCTTTCTTAGACTGATCTGGCTGTTTTAGCTCTTTCTAATTTCTGCTTACATTACAGCAGAAAGTCAAACCTATTAGGCGATCACTGCTTGTTTTGGGTCAGATGGACAGACGCAGCAGTCTGGAGTCACTGGAGGAGCAACTGCGTTGCCCTGTGTGTCTGGAGGTTTTCTCTGAGCCTCTCATGCTGCAGTGTGGTCACTCATATTGCCGTGGCTGTGTCCGCTCTATCGGCATGGACCCTCTGGGCCAGCTCCAGTGTCCAGTGTGCCGCTGTGCAGTGGATGGGGACAGTCCTCCCCCCAACGTGGCGCTGGCACGCATTGTGGATGCCCTACGGGAGATCAGTGACCCAGGCCAGGGCCCTCCTGAGACCTGCAGCCAGCACCATAACCCCCTGAGCCTGTACTGCGAGGAGGACCAGGCGCTCATCTGCGGTCTGTGCGGCAGCATTGGAGGACACCGCTCCCACAAAGTCACCCCAATCAGCAGCGTCTACAGCCGCATGAAGGTACACAACCTGCTGCTTTTGTGAGAAAAGTGATTAGGTGTTTTTTTGTTTGTTTTTTTAATCTTAGAAAAGGCTAGGAGACTAGAAGTCTTCTTTAACGTTATTTTCGGAGCTCCCTTTGGGACCCATATAAAATATGTTCCGATTCTACAGTGCTTGCCCTTTATTTGGGAACAGTAAATCTATACACAGTAATTAGGAAGAATTTGCAGTGTCTCTGTAGGCCTGTACTCTCATACGCACGCCTTTAATGGGAGCTGAAACAGAATATTAAACAGTGTTCAGTAGAAAGAAGACAGGATTTTGTTGCCTTGTCACAGGCACAGCCATAATAGAATTTTCTGGGGTTAAATTCAATTTCCTTTCATTATGTGTTCACACTGCATCCATAAAACATTACTGAATGCAATTATGGATTGCAAAACACAAAGTGAGATGCAGCACATTGTAGTCCAGCACTGTGCATTTTATATTTTCACAGGAGGACATTTCAGGTCTGATGACCGAGTTTCAGACTCAGAAGAGGAAGCTGGAAGAGCAGACTTGTAAAATGGCGTACAACAAGTCTCGCATTACTGTGAGTTAACTTCATTACTGCAAACAAAGATATGCAGAGAAAATGTGGTCAGCTCCATTCATTCAACCTTTTAAAGATGTGGTCAAGTAGCTGAATCTTACTGAAAAATCTAACTTCTAATTAAAGTAAATGTCTAACAAAAACCCTTATCAGTTAATATCTGTTAGACGTCACCTCCTTGCCAGCAACCCATTTGAAAGGCATGCTAGAAGAGCGCCTTGTGTTTAATCAAATAACAAACGTAAGCAGCTGGACTTTGCTAGACGCTACTGGAACGTCTACTGAAACTGGGTTCTCTGGTTAGAAGAGACAAAAATAGAGCTTTTTGCTTACAAACACTCATAAAAAAGGCTAGTTATACAGAAAAGAAGCTCTTCCCCACTGTTAAGTATGATGCAGGATCAGTGACGTTTTGTGGCTGATTTTCCTCCAAACTCCCTGGGAACTGTGATAAGATATTTGGCATCATGGACTCCATGAAGTACCAGAAGATTTTAAATGAAATTCTGGCTGTATCTGCCAAAAAGCTAAAACTGGGTTGTGGTTGGATCCTCCAGCATGATAATGATCCAAAACATTCGTCCAAATCCACATAAAACGGCTCAGTAACTACAGGATCAAGCTTTTGACATGGCAATCCAGTTTCCTCGACTTAAACTCCACTGAAAATGTGTGGAGTGAGCTGAAGAGGAGAAAGAGAGGATCTAGAGAAATTCCGTGTTGATGAGTGGTCGCAGGGTCCTTACTCTGTATTCTCATTGCTCTTGCTCTGCAGTCTCATTAAGTATCGTTGGTGAAGACTCATTGCTGTTATTTTGGAAAAAGGAGGTTGCATTAGGTACTAAATGCAGGGAGCCAACAATTGTGACACACATGCTCTTATTAAATAGATTTTTTTTCTCATATTTTCAATGTGAGATTGTGCTAACCTCAAATAAATGACCATTTTACCAAGGGTGCCAATTATTATGGAACTGTATTGTACTGGACTGTAAGCTGATGGTGATATGTGTGTGTGTGTGCACAGAATGAGTCAGACGTGTTGAAGTGGGTGGTACGGAAGGAGTTTGGTGAGTTGCGGCGCTGTCTGGAACTGGAGGAGGCCCGCTTCATGCAGAAGGTGGAGAGCACCGCCTCCACTCTCATCTCCTCCATCCAGGCCCAGGCTGACCACATGAGCCAATTACTGGCCAAGTTCCAGGAAGCCGAAGGCACACTAGAAGCCCTGAGCAACGAAGGCCATCTGGACTTTATCACTGTGAGTGAAGGGAGGGGCGGGGAGTATGTGAGACAGAGGAGCTATATGTGATAGAAAAAAACATTTGGTTTTTTATGGTGTGGTGATCTGGACTGTGGAGCTGTGTTCATAAACCATTGCACCAAACGGAGTTGTATAAATGGGTCAGAATAGCCAGCCAGTATCCGCATGGCCAAAGAAAAATTTGGTTCTGTGCTAGCATTTCTCCTAAAAGATTCTTTATGAATATCTCAGGTAGTTAAAAATGAAACTGACACTGAATAGTAATCCCTTATACCCTTACAGAGAGCCATTACAGCATGAATAAACACCACAACAGCTCCTCCTTCAAACATATCATAGAACAGTATATGATAACATATACAGTACGGTGCCAAAATCAGAGACTGCCCTTCATTTATTGGGTTTCCTGCCAAAACAGCATCACAAAAAGACAAACATATGTTTAACAGAAGATTACATACAGGCCTCACCAACTAAATATCATAGAAAACTTTTAAATATTTTTCTGCTTCTCATGATCCAAATAATCCCAAACACATTCAATACGATTGAGGTCTGGACTCTAGGGTGGTCAGTGCAGTGTTCTGGGAACACCAACAGCTACTTTGTTTGATTTGGACAGTTTTTTTTTTCACATTTTCTCCTCTCTCAAAGATGAAAGCTTCAAGTATTGTTTATCTGATGGTGTGTCGGGTCTTACACGATTGTTAAAAGTCACATTTCTTTGATATTGTTTAATAATTGTGTGAACTCCACTTTTGGAACGTCCTTTTTTTTACTATATGTCTTTTGACTTTTGCCATCCTTGTGCAAGTGGATTATCTTATGTCTAATTTCCTCTCAAATATCTCCTGAAAATGAATAATATGTACTTAATAGACATTTTGACTGAATATATAAAATAAATAGGGTGGCCTCTGACATTTGCTGAGTACTGTATAACATAAATAAAGACATTTGAAGTAGTATTTTTAGGCTTTAATTGCTGCAGATGTGTCCTCATACCTCTCCCTGTAATTTCACATTAAAGTGACTTCTAAAAGTACTTGTTTGATTATTTTCACAGAAATATGGATCCATTGCTCCAAGGTATGGATCACTGAAAACTTTGCACTTGCAGCTGGATTTGAACGACAGTGCCTATACTAATGCTGTAACAAGACCTTGCTTAAGTGTGGCTTTTTTTTTAATTTGCTTTGTTTTTGCTTTTTTCTTTGTGGTGACAGTTTTAATATCAGTGAGTAAAAAATGGCCTTATTTTGCTGCTATTCTTTAAACAGCTTTGGCTTGTATCATCTGAATCATCTGCAACAGCATTCCATGGTGTTAGTAGTATTTGAAAGTCATCTATAACTCTTAATTATTCTAGTGACAGTTGTTATACAATCTAGCCATCACATACTGCTCCAGCAGAATGAAAGCAACCAGATTCTGCTCTAATACTTTCCAAATGACACCACGGAACATGTGACAGCTGGCTTCGACATTCCTCTGATGATTAGGGATTGTATGGTGGGGTTGCTCAGCATGGGAAGCTCAAGCTTTCTGTGACATTGCAGGTTTAGAGAGAGCCAGCAGAGGGAACAGAGGAAGGAGAGGACCTACAGCTCTATCAGCTTCAACCCAGGCTTCAATCACAGTGACATCAAAATCGCTGTATGGAAGCGATTACACAGGAGAGTTCTACCAGGTAAAGAGAGTTCAGTCACTGACAGAAATCATAGCACGTAGTACAGAACTGACCCGGTCCATGTCCGTGCTTTACAGATTCATGTAGTTTGTAGACTTTGTTAAGAAAAAAAAAAGAAGATTGGTTAAAATCAACTTGAACAAATTTACAAATGCAGTGCATAGCGAAACTATTAAACACTCAAAAGTTATAGACATTTTCTATATGCTGCTTATGGATGTTTTTTTCCACTGAGTTTTATTATGAACTCATATGCTTTAACACTAAATCTTTTCTTTCTTATTTTTTGGTTATACTAAATATTGATGTTTGGGGTTTGAATGGGAATTCGCACATTTAAATTTTTCCTTTTTGTTAAAATCTCAGCAAACATGTAGTGTTCACAAGTAAAAACACTCATTACGCTGCAAAAAATAATATCTTAACAAGTGAAAACTTCTTAAATGTATTCAATAAATCTAATATTTCTGATTATGAGACTCCTGTAAGAATATTATTAGATTATTCCACCTGTTTCTTGTACATTTTTACTTGTTTTAAGTGATTTTATCTAGTGAAAGGGTCTTATTCCATTGGCAGATTAGTTTATTTGTTTTGAGAAATAATGAAGAAAATTTTGCTTATTTTAAGAAATAATGCTTAAAACAAGTAAAATGATCTGCCAATGGAACTTTCACTACTTAAAAACAAGTAAAATATGTCTAGAAATAAGCTAAACAGTCTCACAATATTCTTTTGACAGTCTCATAATGAGAAATAGTAGATATATTGACTATGTTTAAGATGTTTACCCTTCCTAAAGTATACTTTTTTGCAATGTATAAAACTGTAGGTAATTATTGTTTGTAATTCAGGGAAATGCTGAAAAATTTGAAGTTAAAAGAACTTTGAATGCTTTTGCAAGTCACTACAGTCTGTATGCTTGTGCGGATACATAGACTCACTCTGCCCATTTCTGCAGCCCCTGAGTGTCTGAAGTTCGACCCTCTCACAGCTCATCCCATGCTGCAACTCAACGAGGACCTCACAAGTGTGGAGTGTGGTGTCATCGTCAACCGACTGCCCAATAATCCAGAGAGGTTCAGCTACAGCTACTGTGTGCTGGCCAGCCGCGGCTTCTCTTCAGGCAAGCATTACTGGGAGGTCCGGGTGGGGGAAAAGCCAAAGTGGCGGCTCGGCCTAATCAAAGGTACCACATCCCGCAAGAGCAAGCTGCCCAAGAGCCCCGAGGGTGGAGTGTGGCTGATTGGGTTGAAGGAGGGCAGGCTGTACGAGGCTTTCGCTAGCCCACGGGTCTGTCTGCCTCTCACAACCCAGCCCCGGCGCCTGGGCATCTTCCTGGACTATGAGAGAGGAGAGGTGACGTTCTACAATGCGGACAGTCCGGACGAGCTGGGTTTTATCTATTCCTATCAGGCTGAGCTGCAGGGCAAAGTGTACCCACTGTTTGACGTATGCTGGCATGAGCGCAGTGCCAACAAGCTGCCAATCTCCCTGCCCCAGCCACTTCCTGACGTGTGACCTAACTCCAGTCAGCTTGTAAAATCTCCAGCAACCTTCAAAAATAGATGCTTCAAGATGCTTTTCTTCCGTCAATCGTTTTTACAGCTGTCTTATATGTGCCTTATATGTGACTTGCATTATTTGCTATTGTGATTGTCTTGTCTTTATTGTATAATTCTAGATGAGTTCTACTTTGCAAGACTCTTGCTGTGCCTTGTAGCCTTTTGTCTTGCACTGGAGGATCCTCTTTAACTATCTTCATTCTTCCTGAAATGGAAACATAGTCGTCTGCCACATGAATAATTTTAATGTAAATGCCTAAGCAGAGATGGGGAAAGAAGGAGAGCAGTGATGAACATGCAAACCCTTCATGAGCTTTCTTTCAGCCCTCTTCCACTCTACCAGATTCAGACTGGCCTTCACCCAGTTTGGCTCAAGAACTGTTTTATAGCTTCTTTTTTTGATTTACACTTCCAGTGTATGTAAATTTAATTATCATCAGTTTATCAGTGTAGCACATCAAAACACGCTGACTGGTCAGACTAAATACTTGGTCAAATGAATCTCAGGGCTGGGTATATTTTGATACTGTTACCAATATTGATACCTTGACTCTGATACTGATTCCTGAATGATACTTTTTTCAGTCACTTTCATAAATTACTAACCAAATCCGGGAGTGGCTTAAACCAGAAATGAGTGTGAGATGCTACAATTGGGTATATCTACTGAACTCAATGGATTGCCAACTAACTAAGAAGTGCTGAGGTAAATGACGTGTATATGCAAGGTAGACAGCTGATCAACAATCTAGATTTCAAAACAAGCATGTTTACTGGCTCACAGATGCTGATAAGACTGAATATTTAGGCACTGAAATTTAGTGTTGAAGCACATGGAAATTTTTGATACTAGGTAGTATTGAAGAAGTTCAATCAGTACCATAAAAGTTCAAAATTTCAGTAGCCAGCCCTGAGTCCAAATGAGAATTACAGAGCAATAAAGTGTCAAGCACAAAGTGGATAAATGTGTGTTGCATTCTAAAAACCACAGTTTTGAAGCCTGTTGACACCAGTATTTTGTATATTTACAGCACAAGCAGGTCTCCTTAAGATTAGTTGACAGCTTGACACAAGCTCGAGGCAAGTGTGTGATGATTTAAGCGTCAAGCTTGCACAATGCTAATTGCTGGGCTGTACACTTCCGCTACTTGTTATCTACATTAGCCTTTTGTCTCCGTTGCAAAACTAAAAAAAACACACTTTGGTCATCAAACATATAATTGCTGATTCACTAAATTTGAGTTGAGGGGGAAATTGTATAAATCTGATTTAACAACAGAATTGTGACTCTGTCAGTGCATTTGGCATGAAACCAAAAGAGTTTGCTGGAGCTATTTTATCTACATTTTAAGCTGTAATTGATTGATTTATACAGTGGTTGTTTGTTGATATAATAAACAAAAGAAATCAAACATTCATGTAACAGCCACTGATGAAGCGGATGGGATGAGCCATACATGGACGTATCCTCAGTGCTAAATATTTATAAACAACAGCACCTCAAAAATGTTCTGTTGATACAGATAAAAGAAGGTCGCAGAGTATGCTGGTTAATTTAGACTGAAGTCTAGCTAAGACATTTGAATTATTGTTGTAATTTGTTATTATGTGATTTTGTCTCCTTTCATTGCATTAAAGTAAGGCTGAAAATCATTGTGGGATCATTTGTGGTAAACTGACCTGGGGAAAACACCATTTGTCCTCCAGCCAGAGATTGCAGACAGCCAGTGTAGTTTATTGCAATCTCTACATCAGGCAAGGACGCTTCTGTGAATGGTAGGAAGGTAATGCAGGAGATGACCGTTGACTTGATTGATGACTTCCAGGTTGTCTAACATCACACATGGATATACATTTGTAATTTTATTCCAGTAACTGAAAGATGGTTGAAGTTCTTGGAAAATGTGAAAGTGTGAATTGGGAGTGATGTAATTTAATAAGACACAGGGTGAACTACCTCTTGGCCACAAGGTGGCAGTGGCGTTATTTATGCACCTGTGTAAAGGGAACCAGCCATCACTGTGTACCTAAACAGAAATTAGTGTTGTCTGCAGATTAGACAGTAACCAACTGATAAGACCAGAATTCAGCTGGTTTCTAAAAGGCAAGGTAAACAAGTAAACAAGTTGTCCTATGTGTCCCTTGAGACAATTCACAGAGGAACAAGACTTGTATTTGATTTGCACTGTTAATTTATAGCTCTCTGTCAGCCTTGAGTGCTTTGCTCCTTTTTCAATAATAGATCTCTCAATGCCAGGAGGCTGAATTATTGACTGCATGGCAGTTTATGTGCTTTGGGTTTTTGGTCCCAGGCCAGCACGAAGACTTTTGCTTCACCTCCATTTTATTTATAGCACCAGAAAACACAGTGGTTGAGTAAAACAAACATCCCTCAGCCAGGCTCAGGCTCAGAATGATTTGCCTACTTATGACGCGTGTCCTGCCCCCAGCTGAAATGTAAGGGAAATGCGTCTCATATCCATATACATGATGTCCAAAAGTTTGTAGACATCTCCTTAACATTTTTTCTGAAAAAAAGAAAAGGCTATGGATAGGGAGCTTACTTTGCTGTAGTAATAATGTCTACTCTTCTGTGAAGGCTTTACACTAGATGTGTAGTCAATTTAGTTGAGAATGTATTTGTATAGCGCTTTTTACAACAGACGTTGTCACAACGTAGCTTTTATAGAAAATCTGGGTCCAAGCCCAGTGAGCAAGACAAGGGGGACAGCAGCAAGGAGAAACTCCCTAACAGCAAGAGGAAGAAACCTTAAGAGGAGCCAAGACTCAAAAGTAGAACCAATCCTCCTTTGGTCAACACTGGATAGCAAAACAATAAATAACATGAGCGATATGAAAAGAAGAAGAATTTTACAATGAATGTGCATGAATACTGTGAGGTCTACATTGCTATGAGGATTTGCTTGGTGTTGATTGGCTAATTAAGTGGATAGAGGATGTTCCACTGCTCTAAAGCCCTACGCTGGGGAGCTTCTTCTAGCCAACACTTGAAACTGGTCATGGTGAATTTTTGCTTATGCGCAGCTGCTCCAGTGTGTCCTATTCCATTGACAATGCTTTTCTATGCAGATTATACAAGGTTTGTGTGCAATTAAACACCTGTGTCAGCAATAAGTACATCTTAAACTAGCCAAATTTACTAATTTGCAGGAGCTCTCTGGATACATTTGGACATGTAGTTGACACTTCTCATGTATTTAGTATTCTCTGTCTACTTGTTTACTCCACCCGTCTGTGACTTTGAAATGCAAAACCTGCATGTTAGAATCACCAAAGCAGCTGCCACTTAGATATTCAGCTTATCCTCTTATCTGCTTGCTGCTAGGATCAGAACTGGAGCTTCCCACGAGATGAGTAAATGAGGCATTAAAGAAAAAAATGAGTCAACCCTCTGAAACGTTTAGAGAAACACAAACAAGTGCACACATGTACACTATTACCTCAATGGGCAGTTTTCCAGCAGTATTAGGTCCATGTGAATCACATAAGGGGATGGAGGGGGCAGTTGGATGAAAGGGAATAGCAAATACAGAGCAGCTCAGTGAGATGTTCCAAATGAAACACCAATCAATATATTAACAGAATGAACGAGAGCTTCCCCCATCCCTCCAGAGCACACATCACCCTCCCCCTCCACTCATCCTCTCTGTGGGAAGAAAGGATCACTGGCCTCCAACAGGCTGGAGGAGTTGCTATGGCAATACTATGACAACGCCTCAACCCATCTCCTTGGTAATACTATGACCGGTGCCGAGCGTGAAAGTTTCAAAGCATAATGACATGGAAACAAACATTACATCACCGCTGTCACATCAAGGCCTTATAATTCAATTGTTTTTGGTTTATTTTTTTCTACACTGTTGGAAAGAAACAGCTTGCCTTCATATTGTGTGTATTGTTTTTTCATGAGGAATGGACAGCTGGACCAATAGAAATGACCAATTCAATTTACTTAGAAGAAAATCTAATCAAGCATCCTGACCATAAGCAAAAGGTGAACTGTTCATGGCTGGGTGAGTTACAACTATGACACCAATATTTGTTCAGAAATCAAGGGTATTAATAGAGAATGCATTCCTTTTTTGCTGGAGTAACTCTTCTGAGAAGGCTTACACTAGATATTGGACCATTGCTCTGAGGATTTAATTGCATTCACAAGAGCATTAGTGAGGTCAGGGACTGACCAGTTCTGAATCACAAACATCACTCTAGCTCATCTCAGAAGTCGTAGATGATGCTCCATCACTCTAGAGAATGAAGTTCCACTGCTCAACAGCTCAATGCTGGCATGCTTTACACCTCTAGCTATCAATTGGCAATGAGCATGTTGACCTTAGGCTCATGTGTGGCTGATCTAGATCAGTGGTTCCCAGCCCTGGTCCCGGAGGACCCCTTGCCCTGTGCATTTTCCTGCCAAAACACACCCACTTCAACTCAGGAAGGGCTGACCAGTTGGATCAAGTGTGTTGAGCGCAGGGCAAACACTAAAATGTGCAGGGCAGGGGGTCCTCCAGGACCAGGGCATCCCATTCTATTGGTAATACTTTTCTATGGGGATTATAAGTTCTATGCACAACTATACAGTAATTGAATTCACTAATTAGACAGAGTGTCTACTACTTTTTGATGTATATGTGTTTTGTTACCAGTTTTGGTTCTTTTCAGCCTTTTTCAGTCCTACTGTGCTGCTACAACAGTGTCGCAAAGGCAGTGTTAACCAGAAATACAACCATAAAATAAAATAAAATCCAATGACCGTTGACAGCTTCTGACTGACCTAAGCTGCCCATCTGTTCTCAGGAATATGTATGCTCTGTTCCTTTGTGACATTGTTAAGGCAAGTCTTGCAATTTACTACCAGACTGGCTGCCTGCAGATTTGATTCAGCACCATGCTAGAACTGAGGAAAGATGACAGTAAAAACGTGGAATCCCGAAAGACTGAGTAACCCTGTGGGGCTTTCTTTGAGGACACTGAGTCAGAAATCTGCCCTCATCTGCACTACAGCGCATCTGAAAAGCGCACTCCTATCTCTCTGTTGATTTCTGATGTGATAAAAATCAAAGCATTTCTGTCTATCACTGGTTTCATAAGCTATGAAAGGAAGAATGATGAAACAAGTGGGTAATAGTAAATACCGTTTGGATTAACTAACCATTGATTTGACATCTAATAGCATACCAGCGCTGCTCATCCATCCATTTATTCAGACTTGTGGATAATTCAGCCATTGAAGAGCTGCTACAAAAGAATTCATGTAACAAGAGAACTCAGATACAAATAATCTGTTGTTTTGACAAGATGCAGCTGCAGCCCCGGTCTTGAACTCAGACACAGAGCTAAACCCACTAGATGATCAAAATCCCACAAGATGATCAATCAGTAGACAAAAAGGTACTTGTTTTTATGTAATGGTTACACAATTTTGGCATATTAACCCTCCTGTTTTCCTCAAATTTACTAACATCTTTTATCCTTGGGGTCAATTCGAGCCCAGCAATTAAAGCCTCCAGGAAATACTAAGTTCTGGTGGGAATTCTGTTTTCCCCTCTCTTGTGTCATGTGAACTATTAGTGGTTCATGCACTAATGCAGGTGTGGTTATGTTAGGTTAGAGCCCTAAAGTAGAGGGAAGTTTTTGAAGATTATAAAATTGCATGTTATAGTGACCTCTATATGATCCAAAGCAACCAAACTGAACCCAAGGGACACAGATGTGTGCAAAATGTGTACAGGACATTGAAAATATATCATGTTAATTTTATTTACCCAGTTTTCACAATTAAGTTAGGAGAATTAATTAAATATGAAGCAAGAAAATGCTGTCAATCTTTTATTTAGAGATGTTAAACACTGAATGGGGTCAAATTGACCTCAAAGACATCAGGAAGGTTAATACTAATTATAGTAATTGATCAAAATATTAAAATGTATAGGCCTAGATTTACCATCCAGCTTTTGGTGAACTAAATATTGACTTTTTAATTATTCTGTGCATAAAAAGACACAAGCAACATCTGTACAACAAGGATAGTATGGGCCAGTTTCCCAGACCCAGATTAAGCCTAGACCAACACTAAAAAGAATGGTTTCAATGGTTATTTAACATTGCACTGCAATTTAGTCCAAGACTAGTCTTAATCTATGTTCTGAAAACCAGCCCTGTAGCTTGCATATCAAACAATGGGTTTTACTCAGATTGATAAAAAGTCCTCTTGCAGCTTTTGTTGTATTGATTTGTTATTTAATATCTAGTCTATTTATCATCAGATACAAAGTCTTTTGACTTATGACTATGTGCTTACAAATGTGAACAAAAAATTATGTAAATCGTTGTTGGCAATTACAGCTTTGAGATGTCTACAGTATTTTGGCCCGCTCCTCTTGGCAAACAATCTTCCCTTCCCCAAGGGCCTCTCTGAAGGACAAGCAATTTCAAAATCCTCCATAAATTTTTAATGGGATTCAAGTCAAGCAATCAGCTAGGCAATGCAAGCACCTTTATATTCTTTCTTAGAAACCAGTCTTGAATGCTTTTGGCTGCAAATAATAACATCTTCTTCCTGGGTTCATGGCCAATGAAGTTAAATTCTTCTCTTAATATTTGGTACATTCACGTTTCTGTGATGTGTAATACCCCAGTACTATTTGCAAGCAAACAGCCCCATATCATGATGCTCCCAGCTCTGTCCTGCAGCCCTTTTTTCTCAAAACATGAGTTTTATTACTGCCAAAGAGTTCCATTTCCAGTGTTGTCTGACCAGAGTACTGTTGCCTGACCAATGTTCCAAAAGAGTTCTGATTTGTCTTACAACTTCTATTCAAACTGTTATTTAACTGAGATTATTTCAATGCAGTTCATGCTTATTGTTCTCCATATAACTGTTGTTCTTGCTGCTGTAGGTACAAACAACACAAACTCACCATCAGCCACAGGCTTCACCCTGACGGTGATCCACGCTCACAGTTAAAACCCAAACAACTAAACCCACACCCCAACACAGAACACCCCAATAAACACATACACTTCAGTTAAACTAACAAATGACATATATATAGTAGTGTTTACCACTACGGAACAAGACACAGCTTATGCAAAAGTTGTTGTGCTCTATTAACAGGCTGTAGTTGGCCCCATCCATGCCACACAGAAAGAGAACTTTGCTCCAACAGTTCACTCTAACCCAAACTTCCATCTGCCTCACAGCTTTAGCTCTCTGCCCCCCAGTTCTCTCTGCCCCCCACAAAAAATAAACACACAGCCAGCATGCATATATATATATATATATATATATATATATATATATATATATATATAATTCTTTTTCCCTATCAGTTTCATTAATTTCATTTCATATTCAATAGCAAAAACAAAAACAAAGGTGTCTTAACACTTGTTTGCCCTCACCATTTGTGCATCAAGTTAAGATTCTAAAGACACATATTAATATTAGAACTATTTGGGGCTCCTTCCTACACCATATACCTTTAAAATCTTCCCTGAATTCCACACATGTGCATACACATAAAAAAGAGGGACTAACTGACCCACTTTGCTAAAGGACAGAGATAATATACAAGGGAAAAGGAAAATTAATACAATACTGAGTGTGGGCAATGTGTTTAAATGGGGTGTATTCACTTCTATGTGAGTGTGTGTGTGTGTGTGTGTGTGTGTGTGTGTGTGTGTGTGTGTGTTCTCTTGATTCCTGGTAGGCCTTGGTCTTGCTCAAGGTGAGCTGTACTGATGGCAGTAGACAGCCTATCAACAGACCTATCTGTCTTGTGACCTTGCTTTCGCATCTGGCAAGACTAAAAGCAGGGAAATAAGGAAGAGGTAGATTCTTATTTATGGAGATTCTTATTTTAAACTTATCTTTGCAATGAAAACACTTCCCATCTAGCTAATACTGGGCCATTACACCTCTTTGCACTAACAATATTCATAAAAAAATCTATGGAAACAAAGTCAGCAGGTGTACAGAGGTCATAAGATCTGTGACAGAAGAGAGTAGACTGAATGAATGTGTAAATGTGAAATTATGTACATCAGAAACATATAATGACCCAGAAGAAATGGGCTGAACACTGTCTTCACTGTAATGATGCATGTCTGTCAATGTGTCTCTGTGACAGTATTAAACATTTATTTGGATTCAGAAAGCTTCCCGACACATTTGCCTGGTTTGTAGCTCTTTAAAAGCACTGACTATTCTGAAGTTAGATACACAGTGTAGTGGATTTAAGTAACAGTGAATCTTTTTAGTATTATACAATATAATTTGTTGGGTTTAGTTATCTAACTTACGTTATTTATGCTTGAACATTCTTTCTTAAAGACAGGAGTAGAATGAGTAGAATCCATCATTCTCCCCAAAAACTTGTCTTTGTAAAGATGCAGATTATGCTTCCGTTAGTGACTGAGTGTCTGCTAAGGTCAGGGGGAGTATTACGTTATTGTTTTGATGAAAGAATGGGGCTGAATGGGGGTCCTGCACAAAGGACTGAATAGGTGGGTGTTACAGATGTTTGTACTCTTTCCTCAGAGCAGCCATGGAGAATTAATGTTGCTGATCTGGAAGCTTAACAGGGCATGCAGATGAAGCGCTGGAGTACTAGAACCATTCAATTCTGTTTCTTCAATAGCTCATGAATTATTGATTTGAGTATATGACATTTCATTTCATTAGTTATTTTTGCTTTTCTTTGTATTTCTATTTGCAAAAGCCTGGTGAGGTAGACAAGCTGGAGTGAAGCTGAGATAAGGATGTCTGCTAGGAAGAATTTGATCTGATAAGGTTAGTAAGGAATGCAAATCCCGAATGGTTTTGCTGTGAATGGTATAAAAAGAAAACACTTCATCTAGCTTTCTGATTGCACTGCAAGTGATTTGATGTACAATTTTTATCCCCCCTAACTTTGAATTGCTATAACAGCCTTGAAGATATTGTCAAAAAAAAAGAAACCAGTGAATTTAGTCTTTTTTATAGTTTTCAGTTTACAATATCAGTATATTTTATAAACTACACTTTTTCTTCAAGAGTTCTTTAGTAAAGACAATGGTTCTGTAGAGAACCATGAACACTCAGACAACCACTTGCATGCTTAAAGGGCTCTTTGCATGGTGAAGTAGTTCTATATAGCACCAAAAAGGGTTCTTCTATTGTTATGATGTCAAGTTTGTAACAGTAGAAGAACGCTTTTTGGTGCTATTTAGAACACTTTTCAAAAAGGTTCTACATAGCACCATGAACCATTTCACTATGCAAAAGAACCCTTTAGGCATGCAAATGGTTCTTTGAATATTCATGGTTCTACGTAGAACCAATTTTTATACTAAAGAACACTTGAAGAACCTTCTTTTTCCACTCACTATCTTCTGCATTCTGCAGGTCCTCCAGTCTTGAAGACAACCTCACATGGTGTTGTAATTCTTTGCTTTATTTTTTATTTTTTAAAGAGTTAAATATACTCCTTCCTACACATTCTTCACTGCCGTCCACAGATCATACATAGTGGTTGGATTTTTCTTCTCCACACGTTTCCCAACAAAGATCTCAGTGGAGCCTGATTTTCACAATGAACTGTCATTTTGCATTGTCTTATTGGAGTACCCATTAATTGTTGTGGTTTTCCTCATTTAAGTGAACAGACTGGATAAACACATCAAAACAATTGCTAAACATCAGTGTATTACCACACATGCATGTGAGCAATTCTTTTTGACTGGACTCCCAGTGTTTTTAAATTAATCACCCGTGGAAGGTGGTCTTATGCAAGTATCTGAAACCTATTAGACTCCACATTGTTTTGCTCTGTTACATCTCTATAATAGCACACAGTGTGGAACTCTTGAGTCCAATTGGTAATGATGAGGTGTGACAATAATAAATAACAACAGATGATGCAATTACTTAGACAGAAGTTTGTTCTGTGGCCACATGCCCAAACATATTTATGTAAACTGTCTTGTAAGTATCTTCCACAGTCTTGACAACTCCCAGACATCTTGAGTTTCGTAATTAGGTGCCATTTCACTGTAACAGTGAGGAGAATCAGTGTGATTGGTGCGTGTACCATATGCGAAGGAATAATGCAGCAAATCTGTTGTTGTTTGATTGAAAGGACTGCCTCCACAATCATGGCTTTGTTTTTCCATGGGATATTAAATCTGTAGTTAAACACTTACTTTTCTTAAGAAATGGCTTCCTTCCAAGCATCTTCGAAAATACTCCCAAGCAAATCTCTATATCGTGATCTCATTTAATGGCAAAGTAATTAACTCAAATAAATACAAACACTGTTTCTGCACTGAATCCTTTTTTGTCAAGTTTTTACAAGGATTGTCAATAAACTGTTCCAGTGACTAATCTGTGTCTCGGTATTGTGAGAAATTGAGATGAATATTTGTTTACACTCAGAAGTGTACACTTTTTCTTTCAATAAGCAGCACCCTCCCAGTTTCCAGCACTGACTGGCAAACTTCCTGTAGCATTGAGTCAATTGAAAAGATTGTTGGAGAAAAGCCAAACAGTGCTGGTTGGTTATTTGACCATGGTTAGCACTCGTGCTGTTGCCTAAGGCTCTTTAAACAAGGGTGCTTCACATTACAAGATCTTACATAAAGTGAAAAAAACAAACCAGAAATACAGATTACTGTTGATCTGTCACTCATCAGAGCTACAGAAATTGGTTTCAAGGTGTATCTGTTACGGAAAGTTTGGCTTAGCTGGCTGAGGCTCAGCCACTCTCCTTTCAGAATTCAAAGAGCATGGAACACACTCAAAGTTGCCAACTTATCTGCAAAGAGCTGGTGTCGCTGCAGGTTTTCATTCCAAGCATGATCCCACCAGATTCCACTAGATTAATTAGTTGGTCTCAGTCTTGAAACAATGAGTGTGTTTACATGCGTTTAATAATCCGATAACTGCAGAAAATCAGATTTTGTCAGTAATCCGATCGTATTTACGTGCAATTGAGCAATCAGAAAATGTGAAAACTCTGGATCTACATAAGTCACACAGTAATCAGATTTCTGCTTTACAACGAGCCAATAAACTCACAGGAGAAGACGTGACATAAACGTAATGTAAAATCGAACTTCATGCTGTTTTTTTAAAAAAAACATTGCACCACTTTGCCTGAAAATATTAACATACATCATCTAGAAGATGAAGAATAATTAAATCCTTAATTTCATCGAGAATGTAGTTGGTTTCAGCATCACTACAAAAGTGTTCTGCTGCCATCTCACCGCAACACTGCTTACTTATTTCCAGTACAGCAGTCTGTTTCACACATGCACAGACTGAGAAATCCAAAAGAAATCAGAGTAAGAGTTTACATGCACTGAGAAATCTGATTACTGAGCTAAAATCTAGCTCTCTTTATCAGATTTCTTAATAGAATTACTAGATCGGAGTATGGTGTTTACATAACCCTTTGAATAATCAGATAACTGCAGAAATCAGATTATGATCGGATTATTGAGTGCATGTAAACCTACTCCGTGAAAACCAAGAAGCTCCACATAATATTATGAATCTAAAGAACCTCCACAGAATTTGAAGAATCTTTATCAATTAAAAGGCCTTCTGGTCTAAAACTAGCATTTAATATGCTATTTGTCAGATTATGTAACATTGTGCAGTGCAGCACTGTATGTCCCGGCCTCATTTGGCAGAATTCATGACTTTGTATCCCTTTTTCGTCTATCTACTATTGCTTTGTACCCATTTTGTATCCATCTACTATCACTATTCCCCCCACAGCTTTAAAAAAATCATGACTGCTAGCATAGAGGCTAGTAGAGACGTAATATTCAGCAGTAATGTCAGCTGGCTTTCTCCCCCAGCCCCGAGTCTTTAAATCAGAAAACCTTACTCCAGAGACCTTAATCTGGAACCACTGTAGGAGGAAAGCTTGCATGTTTACAACAGATATAGTAACAGTAAAATGTTTCATTTTGGCCAGAGTACCCCTTTAAACACCGCAGAATAGTGGTTATTGGAAGGTTTCTGATAACCACTCAGAAACCTTTATATTTAGAGTGCAGATGACTTTACTATGTTAACAACACAAATATGCTTGTACAACTAAATCTCATTACTCCAACCTCTGTTAAAATTCATGGGAATTATTTGTCTTACATCTAGAGCACTCACAAGTTTAACACGTAGTATGAAATCCAACCAGTTTGTGTGATAGTGTCCTGTCCTCCAGCAACAACAGCAGCACAGCCAAAGACTCTGTGATTCACACACTTAGTGACATTCTGTTAAATTCTAAGACATACCAGAAATTCTTCTCTCACAAAGTTCTCTGCTCAGTGGTTGTGGACATGCCTCTGTGGATGTGCTGGGAACCATGGCCTTCCTGTTTCATGATGGAACAAAAACTTGCGTAACTTCATTTTTCACATCACCCAGCAGGGAGCCATCTTGTTTGGCTTGTTTGACTCGTATGTGGAACTGGTATTCTCAGTTAGCAGCAACATGAGCCAAGACATACTGTGCATTTTTAAGGGTTTGGTTGTCCTTTTGCTTTCACTCGTGAAACTGTACTGCACGTAACACAGAAATGACCATAGGTCATTTCCCTTTCCATATTAACAGGGAAACTGTACGTCTGTTATGATCTGAGATGTGTAGAAAGCTATAGTGCCAGTTATATCCCATTACCAAATGCTGAGAATCTTAGTGTGACATTCAACAGCTCTCCTAGAGTTTCCAAACTGGCATTCTGACAGGGAGATGTGGATGGGCCTCTCCATCTGGACAGCAGCAACTTCATTACCATTTACAAAGCACAAGGTGATCTTCAGGTACACACTATAGACAGGGTTCTGTGCAACATCCTCACAGATATGCGTCTGCAACTAGGGGGTCAGAAAGCAAAAGAAAGCAGCACTCTTAATGGCATAAAGCAACAATGACAAAGAGCTGTTGTGCAATAAACTGCACCAACCGCAGAGAACATGGTTGAATGATGTTTAATATCTCGAGGGGATCACATTCCCTTTGCCAAACACATGCAGAACATTACAGATCCAGGCCATCAAAAGGGCGGACTGGGGTCCCAATGGTCCAAAGTCTGTGCAGGGCCCACTCCGAATGGAGTGTTTTTTTGATAGGGTGATCAACACATCTGAACTGTAGTTTTAATGCTGGCAGCATATTCTGACACAGTGATTTAGATGAGGCTGTAGTCCTTCCTATTTGCCAGCTTCTTGTTTGAATTTTCCCATTCCACCTTAAATGGTGCCTGAGTGCGCAGTGACCTGAGGCACCAGAACATAGCTGCTACACCATTTAAGGTGGAATGGGAAAATTCAAACAAGAACCTGGTGAATAAGAAGCTGTGACCAAAATATCCTGCCTACAGTTTTATGTAGAGCTCTACCCTTAAATATGCACTACAATAGGACATTTTAACAAGGTAGCACAATTAATCAGCACCGGTACGTTTCTGTTTGCTAACATCAGTGACAGCTAAACTAAACAATATTGCTTTTGTTCAGGAGGTCACAGTCTAACTAACTGGTCAACTAAATTGTCTGTTTACCTAGCTTAGTGACACTAATGGTACCACAGACAGGCTCAACAAACAACTAAACCATGTAAGTTGGACAAAAATCATAGGACATATCAGCAAGCTACAAAGCTTTTTGTGATTTGGATAGTTCCTATTAGCTAAACATTTAGTGAATAGCAAACTTAGTGGGGTGTTCATAGACACCTGATGACTAGCCACTGACTGATACAAATGAAAGACAAACAGATTCAGCTTAGAAATGGCATTTTATTATTCAGTTCACAAGAATTTACAAACAATGCGAAATCTATGTTGATTACAACAGTTGACTAATGTTAGAAATTTGAAACCTAAGCTGTTTCCAAAAGTCCATGTGGTGCATAATTACAGACACAGATATATTCATATATAGATAGAGGCATGGTTCCATAGTTATCTGCGTCAATGTTTCCTAATTATGGTTCTGGAGTACTCCTGCACTGGCCCTTCATTTTAGGCTTTGCCCTGCCATAACACTCCCACTTTTTTGATACATGAGCTTATTAATTAGCTGATGAGGTGAGTTGAGAGTGTACTCCGTGTCGGAGTGTTTGACAAGGACTTGGAAACATTGATATACCTCAATGACATGGTGCTCCTGACCCACAACATGTGAGTTAAACACGGTCATTCTTAAAGCACTCTACATAGGGACAGAGTGTAAGATGTCTTTGGAGGCCTCTCACACACCAACAAAAGTGAGATAAATAGTACATATATATACAGGGACATGAGAACACATTTTCAATTTCTGAAGGGCAGCATTTGTCAAATATGATTCCATTCCACCTTCCACCAATGTCAAGGGCAACTAACTCTTTTTGGAATTAGCCGTTATATTGTCTATAAAGGTTTAGGTCAGTTGTTATGCTATGTTAAATAACCTTTTAAACGCTGCCCTTCAGTAAAGTGCAACAAATTCTTTTTATATTTTATTTATTTAGTCAGCTGCATATATTCAAAAGCTAGTTTTTCATCTAATATTTACATCTGCGATGGATGATCTCATGTGTTTAGGCCATCTATAAGGCCCCCCAGATCCCCCCAGTCAGATGCCCCTGTCACTGGCCCCAATGGCCCGTCAGTACTCTATCTCTGGAAATACATCTCCGTGCATGCATTTCGGTTTGTTCTGTTATTTGTTCTGTCAGGGTTTCACCACATTAGTACAATGTGGATGCAATTCAGTGCATACCACAGCTCTCCAAAGCACCCTTAATGGGGATAATGGCTGATCACTACTTTGATACTCTTCTTTTGCATGTCCTAGAGCTGTAGTATGAAGTGTTCAAGCACCATCTCCCTTCACTGAGGTATGTATCCCAATAGTTAAAGCTATTTTTGAAGTGTAGAAACCAGCAGCTTTTACTAATGGTCTGTCATGCACAGAACAAAGGTCCTCTGCTGGTGATCAGAAAAGCAGTGACAGGTATCGATTGCATAGTAAGATGGTTAGAACAGAACAACAGGCATCCACTGTGCTTATGTCTATGCTGGTTTCCTCAACACCAACATGTATAACTTTTAAGTGCCATTCTTGTCCTGGACAGACCACCGTTAGTGGTTGCCAGGTACTATAAGCCTAACAGCTGACTAAAAGACATCACTAGCACAGTGGGGCTCTACTGCCAGGATTTGAGTTCAAATCAGGTTGTCCATGACAACATAACTGGCTGCGCTCTTATTATGTGGGACGGATGGCTTAGTTAATGAATTATCTAACAATATAGAGCAATGGTAGCCAATCGAAAATGTACGTAGGTCATACAGGCTATACAGGACTGTACATTACTGCATTACAGTAAGTAAAGTAATTAAGTAAGTAAATAAATGAATAAAAATAACAACGCATACAGTGGTCCCAAACTGCATTTGGACATCTGTGTCATACTCAAATGTATTGAGTTAACTGTGTTAGGAAACAAAATGTCAAACCAAGTGGCCTTTATTTTAAATTATTATTATTGGCAGTTTATTATTGATCAGTTTGTTTGGAGATTTCTACAGGTTTCCAGACTTACTTGACTGTGATATGCCTGTTTACTCCCTACAGCTATGTCTTAAACAGGTAAATGGTCTAAAAGCATGCTCTAGAACCCCTTGGTTCTAATGTTTACCTAAATGTTTGTTAGTGCCTATTTGGATTGCAGCAGTTCTGTTATATTTAGATGTCTGACATAGTGCTAGCCAATAAGAAAGTTACATATATTAATTTGCATTTATTAATGATGATTATATCATATTGTAGGTTGTGAAGGATACGTTCAAACATGATTGCCATGGATGAGATATATTATGAATAAGACTGAGATAAACAGATGTCTAAACTGTCTTGCGTAGTGTTGTTGAACGCTAATTGGTGAGGTATGACGTTAAGAAATTGGATCTTCATGTCATGGGTGTACAATTGAGTAAGTATCCATATGAGGGGCCCAAAAAAGATTTTAGGGGGCCTGGTTGCCACATGCTCCCCTGTGCCATGAGGCTAGTGCACCTTGGATCCCCCCTCCACCCCCCAAGGTTTTTATGCCACTGTACTTAAAAAATCTCTTATGTAAATGGTTTGAATGTCATGTAGGAGGTTTCTCAGAGAAACTCTGAGGTCATTTCTGAATAAGGGCCCAGAACTTTTACACAACACTTCATTCGGTGAAACTACTTGAGTGAATCCAAGCCCAATCAGTGTGTCCTTGTTTTGGATGAAAGCCAATTGATATAGACTAATCTAGCTTCTGGTCCAGGGCCAGCTCTACAGTTTGCTGCAGCCGCTTCTAACGGATGCAGAAGCTGGGTGGGGCCCAGCGCTGCGGAGATAGGTGATGTCAGTATTTACGTTGAGCCCTTGATGAAGTGTTACGTAATAACAACAAAACATGGCATGGAGAGGACGTACAATTGTCCAGTTAAACACTTCTCCCTCACCTTTCACAAACAGGCATTTTCAGATTGGCTTAACATTGTGTTTATATTTGTGAACTTGAACTTCGTCGTAACCTCACATACAAGCGCGGTCGTTATGAGGGACCCACCTGATGCACATGTTGCATGCTGTCATTTCATGCCCCGAGCAACGGGCACGCGCGAGAGATAAAGAGCAAACAGGGGGAAAGCAAGGGCGTGCGCGCGAGCGAAAGAGAGAGCATGTAGAGAAGGAGGGGGGCAGGAGCGACAGAAAGAGAGGGGGGCGAGAGAGAGAGAAAGAGAGAAAGAAAGAGAGAGAGAGAGAGAGAGAGGGAGAGGAGAGCGCTCAATGGCAAGAAAAAATGTAGACAGAGCAAAAGAGAAAGCAAGGGCGCGCGCGCGCGAGAGAGAGAGAGAGAAGATCAAAGGAAAGAGAGAAATTAAAGAGAGAGGGACAGAGAGAGAGAGAGATAGAGCGAGAGAGAGATGGGCGGGGGGAGGAGAGGGATAGGCTGCAATGAGGAGCTGATAGCGATCTCCCACAGTCGTCGGCGCATGTTGCTGAGCGCCGCTCGCAGTCAGTCGGAGGGGAAGATCACCGTGTTTGACCATCATGCCCGCCGCCCTCTAAACAACGTCAGGCGACCAGGTAAACACTTCTCTACCGCACGTATCGAGTCAAATGCAGTGTCGTCGTGCCGCACGCTCGTGCTGTTGAGATGTAACAGTGTACTGGCGTCCATGCTAATGTCTTTCAGCAGTAGCAGCAGCGCTTTGGTAAAGGCATGGCTTAGCCCGCCGGCCCCTGTGAAGCCCCCTGCAGAGGCGGAGTGAGTGAAGAGCTCGCCTCCCCTGCTTCTTCTCCCCGGCTCGCTCTGTGCACGATGAGCCTGGCGCTGCAGGATCTGCGGAACAACGTGAGTCCCCCTCGCTGCTGCTTCTCTCCTCATATCTCGCTCTATCTTTCTATCTCTCTCTCTCTCTCTCTCGCCCATCTTGCCGCGTTTGAGCAAGAAGAGCAGCAACCGGCGTGACATGCGGGCTGGATAATGGATCATATGAGCAGCTTCTCCAGAGCTCAGGGTGATTTCTGGCTCTGTGAGCAAACTGCAGATTCCAGGATAGGCTGCGAAGTGCGTAAGCCTGCTTGTTTTTCCTGCTCGCAGGACGCGCTTGCGTGAGTGAGTGAGTGAGTGTCTGTGGACAGTTTCGAAATGTATCGCACAGGGAGCGTTCGCTTCACTTCAGCCGCGCGCGGTACATGTTGTCCTTAAGCTGCAGCCTATTTGAACCTGTTTGAGTGTTTTAACCAGACATGTATGTGTGTGCATGTACTAATGGGGGTTTGTTGAGGTCTTTGGCACAGATTCGCTTCGTTCAGAGCGGAGAAAAATCAATAAAAATCCTCCTCTGGCTTCGGCTCGCGAGCGATTCGGTTCTGTTGTGAATGTAATTAGCCTGACTCTCACCTGAGCACTGCGAGATCTGACCCCTTGAACGCGGCCGACTTGTTGCTCATTTAGAAAGATTCACAGCCCGTCCTTCCTCCTCCCTCGTCTCCCTCGCGGGTTTTGTGGGGGCAGGAGAACAGGGGCTCGCGCTCAGCCCCGCCGCTCCGCTGCTTTTACAAAACGAAATGTGAATTCGTGCAGCTCGCTGCTCGTGCAAAGCGCCGCTCCTATTGGACGGTTCCAGCGCACGCGGAGCGTCTTGAAGTGGAAAATAATTAGTGGCACGCGGTTTCCATGACGACCACGAGGGTCTGTTCTAACAGACAGAGATAAGGCTGTTCGATTCCAGACATTCGATTCCGAGAGTCGATTCCGATTCCAAGTGATGAAAATCGATTCCAAGATTCGATTCCACGCCATCATTTTCTCGATTTCAATAATTGAAACACAGGGAAGGAGATTTGACAACACAAGAAGTACAATATTACGTAAATAATACACTGTTGTTATTTGATTATATGAATAACAGGGAATACTGTCATAGTAACTTGGAGCCTGTTTACACCTTTCATTAACATGTGTTTTGGATCGTATCTGGATAAACTTTGGCTGGATTCCATTTACACCTTTCACTAAAATGCTCCCCCAGTTTGACCAGATGAAATCCGATTTTATTTTCCTGTGTGAAAAACACATCAACACATACTTTCTGTTTTCATTTTGGTTACTTTTCCTCATTACTGAGGAAGCTTGGCTAGGACCATTTCAGTGGCCCAGAGTGCAGCAAGGCTGTTGGTTTGGGATAACTTCAGCCACTTGGGCTAAATGCGGTCAGATCCATCTCTGACCACCTCTGAATGTGGTTTGAGTGATCCGATTTGTTATCTGCTCGCAGTGCGTCCTGGGGTGTTTACACCTGCCTTTTCATGTGTTCAAGTGATTGTAATCCAATAACCAAAAATGCATACTGATGCAAACAGGCCCTTGTGTTCTCCCACCTCAGACCTATTAGACCTTAGCAAGGCAGTTTGGGAGCTAGTGCTAGCCAAATTAACTTCAGTGCATGATTTTCATCTGTCAGCTTCGGGTGTGTAGATGTTTCACACTGGGGAAGTTAATTAAGCCTTTTTTTAATTATAAATTGTAAGTTTTCCTTTACTAGTCAGCTCTCTTTGGGATCGACTCCCAGCCCTAGACAGAGATGCCTGAGCCGTCGTGAACACCTTGACAATATTAGTCCAAATATTGTCACAGTATTTGTCTATCGTCAGAGTATTCTGTCATCAGTGATCTCATCTGTGATCATTGTTTTTAATAGGTAACTTTTTGGCACCTTCTATGAACACTTTTTCTACATTTTCAGGTACACATGGAAGAAGGAGAGACCATAAATGTGAGGTTAACTTATTGATACTGCTTCTACTGAATAACAGAAAACTCAAATGTAGTTGGACAGCCAAGACATATTTAATGTTCCCATAGTTTGTTTTAGTTTCACACTGGGACTGTTCACTACCAAGCCTAAACTCCACCAATTAGCATCTTGCAAACTGTATGTGTAAATCATCACGCATTTGCCTCAGATTAGTTTTAAATAATCTAAAATCTCAAACTGTCTTGCTTGTGTTGTTTCTGATAGTGTGTGACAGTTATCTATAAACATGATCAAGAGTATCTCACAAAGCTAAAATCAGTGGTACAATTTATTTTGAAACCTAAATTTTCTTCCTACTTTTGTGTCTTTGCATAACCCTACTACAAAAACCAGCACAGACCAGCATTGCTGGTCACCAGCAAAACCAGCAAATGTTGTGTTTTGAATGCTGGTCAGTAGCAACGGAAGCTGATAAGCTGATAACCATCAAAACCCAAGATGTGTTTTGATGCCAGGGTGCTGTTCATTTTGGTATTCTTTGGGTGACTAGCTAAATCAGCACCAGACCAGCATTGACCAGCATAGACAAGCTTAGACCCACATGGAATGCATGCTGGACTGTGCGGTGTTTTTCAGCAGGGAATACTGTACATACGTTGTCAGAAACCACATAAACATGTTTATTTAAGATTACTTAACGCCTCCACACTGTTTGAGACAAATAAATGGCTAGTTTTGGCAATTTGTATGATGATAACTGGTGTACCTAACCTTCTGTTACTATTAGCCACTTTAGCCTCGTAACTCCATTGCAAAATGAAAACGCTTCAGACACCAAGCATGGCTTGGTTGGTCAAGTATGTTCGAGGTGATAAAGGACAATAGTTTGGTGCCTATGTTCAGGAAAGCATAGGAGTTTAGCTAATATTTCTCTGCTTGTTTTATATCAAATTCCTGATTTTCAGTGCTATATGTCTTTAAAAAAATAGCATTACTGAAGCAGGAAAATGCTCAGGTAAAGCATCCTACAATACAATATCAACCTAAATTTGTGGCTATTGATCAACCTCTCAGAACACGTAGAGGGAGCTCTGTCATGCTGTCATGTCTAGTGGTGGAATTCATAGGATCAATTTTGGTTTCATTGCATTGAATGTAAAACTGAAAGTGCCATATAAATCTTAAATGTAGCTGTTGTTGATAAACATGTTTATGGTAATCAAGAATTAGGCAGTATATGGCTGTGTGTAGCAGAATGTAACATATTTGTTGCACTTATTTAGATATAATCTTTTGCTGGACCAGTTTCAGTTTAGTGAAAACTGATACAGTGCCGTGCTGCTGTAGTGTGCATTATGTGTTAGGTGATGGCGTCATGATGATAAGGATGCTGTATAATCAGCACAGATGCATGTGAGGCCTAAATGTGGGGTCACGCCACTTGCTCATAGCCCATTATCAGCAATAGCTCAGGAAAATAATCGTTTACACAATTTTCCTGTTACCCCAAATTAAGTTGATTAGCCAAGACATGTTTGTGTTTCCAGTCTTGCTTCTTTCATTTTGCACTGTAGTTTTGTGGCTAATGTAGTAATGAAAGCTTATAACCACCACTTACTCTTATCATACTTATAAATAAATATATAAAAATGGGCAATAGTAAGGATAAAATTCAGGCTACAAGATGGCTGCTACGACTGTCAGCTGTGCATCATATTTATAGTCCTGTAGCTTCAGTGCAAAACTAAAGAACTAGAAATGTCATGGCTGGTTGATGATATTTGGGGTCAGGGGGGAAAACTGTGTAAATTTGATTTGAACCTTAACTCTGACACCCCGTAAGGTGTCCCGTAAAGGCTTTTAAGTGGCTGTGAGTCTGTAGGACACTTTTTCATTCTTTGGCAATGACCCGTGGCCCGCGTCCACAGCTTAGATTTGCACCCTAAACTTCTGTGTGAGAAAGTGTGCGAACTGGTCTCAGACCTGTGGCGCTGCTTGGGTGTGGTGGTGTGGGAAAGAGAGCTGTTGGAGCTCTCTGGAGGTGGAGTGCTCTCTCTCCTCGACCCCTGCCTGACCCTGGAGGGCTGCTCAGGGCTTGGGAGGGCTGGTGCATCCTGCCTAAGGGTGTGTGAGTGCAGGGAGATGGCCACGCTTTCCTGTGTGTGTGTGTGTGTATGTGCGCATATGTGCGTGCATGCGTAAATGTGTGCAGGGGCCAGTCTAGGTCAGCAAGCTCACAGTCCACCTTCGCACTCATGTTCTTCACTGAGTCACCAAGGACGCAGGGGTTGAGCATGAGGATGGACCGAGAATAATTTTTACTTAACAGATACATTCAAGCTCTACAGACATCCATTATTCGAAAAGTCCAGTTTGCTTGTGTGTTCCTCTAAAGCACTTTTTTGTGATTGGTTTACAAATGAGTGTGACGTAGCTAAACCTACTACTGGTTTCATCACTTTGGAGAGTGTGACTCAAACTGAAGCTGACTGAAAGCATAAGGGGAAGTGGTTGGATGTGAAATGGGTCATAAGATAGATACATTTACCAAGTTAGAATTATTCACAGTGGTGGTGATAGGGACTAAGCATCTGAAGCATGTAATTGCACTAAAAGCTACCTCACAGAATTATTACCCAATATGGTTACAATTATGCTGCCTGATGCCTCTTATTTATGCGAGTTTTGTGTCACATTTTTGGTCTAAAACTTTGGGTTTGGTTTTTTTCATGTTGAGTTCTATTTTACTGCTATCAACTTTATAAAACGTCACTGGTCGTTTAGGATAGTGAATAAAGTTAGACTATATTTGCATTGTAGACATTGTGACCCCTGGTTCTTATCACCGTCTGAGTGGTAAGTTTCTCTACCATGTACCATTTCACATTAAACCACTCTGTGCAAACCACAGTGACTTCGTTTGTTAAATTTGTTGTCAAGCTCAATGATTGAATCGTTCAGAAAAATTGGAGGTTACTTATTAAGTTATGGTCATTATGTTATTGAGTGATGTCGAGTTGGCAAGGAGCAGTCGAGCCATGGCCATAGCCAGGACACATGCTATAAATCAGTTAGCCTAATGCTAATGGACCTAAGGTCACTTCTGCTTAGTCGGGATCATGTTCACAGGTAAAATACTAAGAAACCAATAGATTGAACAAATCTATTGAGCACAAACACATGAAAAATTCAAAAGTAAATAAACATGATATGTCCATACTTTTGTGCCCAAGCCAAGAAGAAGAAAAACAAGAAAGAAAAGAGAGAACCTATAAACTTAGGGTGCCTCCACTACACACACCCCTCGGCCTCCAATCAGGTTATTTATGAGCACATATTTAGGGATGTGCAGTATGACGTTATTTATTGTTATCACATTACGTCACATTGCCTTACAGTACGCTTTTCTAAGCTTGTCATGTGTATCGGTACAGAAAGACCAACTGCATGTTTCATTACAAAGAGCGTAATTAGTGCTGGTTGATTGGATTTAAGTGCAGCAAATAAAAATCTTTATATTCATAGTTTTCCATTCCAATTTTTGTGGCACTTGCCTGTTCCTAATTATGAAACCTCAGAAAAGCAAAATACTGTGCTACATATTGGCCTTTATTCATCAAAGTTGATGAGTCAGTGATCGGACACAAGTTTCACCGACAGTTATTCATCATTTTTAGAAGTGTGTGTAAAGTTAAGCGTAATATTTTAACCTGATACAGCAATAACAGTAAAAATAGTAAATAATGATTGTGAATACAACAACCCTTGTACTGAAGTAGATATACTTACTTTTTATGTGTACACTGACAAATGTTGTGAGTATGTGTTCAAGTTTACTTTATATTACTGGTACAGTAAATCAAAAACCCGAAACATAGCTCACCTAGTACAGTATAAGCCACCTTGTATTCTGCGGTATTATCACTCAAGCAGTCAGTGTTTTAGGAAAATATGCGCACTATATATCACGTCACTCTGTAGTTTGAAAAAAAGGTTACACAGGTTTCACATTTTACTCTTTTCAATTGTTGTAATTTGGCCTGTCACAATTATTACATATTCACCTGATCACAGTTATTTAATCTAACTGCATTTTTTTTCCACAGTCGCTAGATTTCACAATCATGTTGTATTGCAACAAACAAAATAGCCGGATGCCTTTTTTATTAGTTGGCTTGAGCCAAATAAATGTAAATATAAGAAATCACTTCTTTCTTCTGACTTCTAGTTCTAACTTTTAACTGTGGGCTATAACACATTTAAGGGGAATGTTTCTATGTTAATTTGCTAAATTTAGCATGTATGTTTGCAGAACAAGTCTCAAGAGAAAAATGTAAGCTTTGGTTGACAGTGTATCTGTAGACACTTGTTGCGCACAGTATACAGAACTAATCTCTTGTTTGCTGCAAAACTAAAGAGCTGCCTAAGCAAGATGGCTTGTAAATTAGTCTAGCTGCTTTAGACTTGTAAATCATTCATTGTACTTATATAAATAATAATCAGCTAAAATTTTGTGGTTGTGACACTGCTAAGCTATTTAGACTCTTGCCAGTAGAGGGAGCAGTTCTCCGGCTCACTTATATTAATGAGGGTAAATCGGGGCGTGTTTGCAGCAAATTATAAATAAAGTAATCGTGCATGGCTGCTTGTTTCCACATGCTGAAGCCGATTCATCTGTTGTGCCCAAATCACTGCTTGTTTCGTTGTCGTATGGCAGTTTTGTGTATCAGGTGCGGAGTAGTTTGTACTTCGTTCAGGGTGGTCAAATCTGCGCTTGTTTCTACTCAACTTTGCTGAATAAGGGCCATTGTGTATTGCGATGATGTCTTGAAGTATCCTGATGTTATATCTTTGCCATGTTGCCCACCTCTAAATCTGTTGGAAATGTATAGAATGAGTTGTTGTTCAGTCTGTAAATCATCTCCTCAAATGACACATGGTCCTCTTTCCTAGCCTCTCCACACAGGTGCTGACACCTTTTGTTGTCCAACGCCACAGCACTAATCTGTAGCCTGTTATGGACATTAAAGGAATACTCTATCATCTGCATCTGTAGTGTATGGAAAACAATTATGGCACTTTTCCCAGTTTCCCAGTAAAAAACAGAAAGCCCATAGACTCAAAACACTTGTCCACTGGCTTATATTACAAGTATGCTTTGAGTCAACGTGTTTTTTGTCCAGGGAAATTATTGTCCATAGTGATCGACTGTAATGCATGGTCCTTTATTAGACGCACTGCCCAAATTAGTCTTGAGGAAAAGAGAGAACTGCGAAGTCCACATAACCCTACACAGGCTTTCAATAATGTACCAAGCAGACACACTGCATCATTTATGTATGCACACCGAAGTGAAGGGATGCTGTATGTGAGACAGGCATGCTCTTAGTGCTTGTCTCAGTACTTGTCTGGCTGGAAGAGTGTTGTTTTAAGGTCTGCTGAAAGGTGAACTTGGTGTAAGAAGAACCTTTATATATTTTCCATTTCAATTTGTGTTACCGCTCTCTCCTTAAACTTATACTTTCTTTCTTTACAGCCGTTTGTTTTGTCACCTCTAGAAGACAGGACCATTTCTCAATTCCCTTTCACTCTGCAGCACCCCATCTTTCCTCCTTTCCCCAGTCAATTCATCCTTCAATCTGTTCTGACACTTCCCCACATTAGCTTTTGGTGTTCCTTTAAGCATCTTTGGATGTTTAGCATTCTGCCAACTCTGCACTGCAGCAACTGAGAGAGAGAGAAGGAGGTTGACAGACTGAGAGAGGGAGAGAAAGTAATGAGGAGAGAGAATACCCTCTGCTCTCTCTCCTTTCCATCTTGATAGTGAAACAGTCAGCCAGAAAACACGAACACACACACACAGAGTGCACGGAAGAAAGAATAAATCAAGGTACAGCACTGTGCAAAAGTCAGAGACCACCCTTCTTTTATTTGATTTCCAGTAAAAACGGCCAATAAGAACAGGCTATGAAATTTTCTGAAGACATTTTTGAGGAGATTACATGTAAAATAATACATGTGAATAAGGAAGAGGACAGTCAAAGTAAAATTACTGAAAAAAAAAAAACATTTCCAAAATTGGAAAAATTACTGAAACGATACAGGGAAAATGGGATTCCTAACAACTGTGCAAGACCTGCTGGACCACCAAAACTGTCACCATCAGATTAACAGTATTTAAAGCTTTCATCTTTGAAACATAGGTTAACATCAAGCACCACTCATCCATCCACTATGAGAAGACAATTCAACGCTGGGTCTGAAAGGATATGTGGCTGCCAAGCAGCAGTTACTAAGAAAAGAAAATAGATAAAAAAGAAAATTTGTAGATCAACTAAAAGAAGCTGCTGGTTTGGTCAGAACAATTGGATTGGTCTCCTCAGAATCTAGACCTCAACAGCATTGAATATGTTTGGGATTACTTAAGAAGCAGAAAATGCAACAAGCTTCTAAGCCTGAACTTTGGAGGTGTGGAACTGAATCCCTGCAGATTTCTTTGAAACACTGAAATCAAGTCAAGAAAAGAATGGAAGCTGTAATAAAGGCGAAGGGCAGAGACAGTGAGTACTAAAAGGAGCATGGCTGAAACCCCTCGTTCTTCCAATCTAACTCCATGTAAATTCACCATCTCACCTTCCGTTTCCGTGATGAAGTGTTCGCAGTCCCCACCGCCACCCCATCTCCTCCCTGTTTCTCAGTCCTACATCAGCCCTGCTACAGCTGTGAGGGGGAACCTGGCCTTCTAGATACAGACAGAAGCTGCCCAGAGCTCCAGCCCAAGTTCTCAGAGTTCTACCCCCTCCCTCAATCAGTCTTCCCTCATGCTACCACCACATGTTGAAGGCATGGTCTGAACTTGCAAAATCACATTATTGATCAGATCTTGCTTGCCTGTGCAAAATTTCACATTTTTAGAATTATTTTCAATTTTTAGATCAGGCTGGCTTGGTACCAGAGCAGAGTAGGTGGAGTCTGTACAGGCTGTGCTGTGTGTAATCTCTTATAAAACATTTTGTAAACATGGTGCGAGCGCTTCAGGCACTTTAAGCTGCAGAGAAAGAAAAGACAGAGATTTATGTTCATTTTGCTTAGCGCCCACCACTGAAGCACAGTTGGAAAAAAAAATGGATTAAAATCACAGCGAGGAGTTGTCAGAGATCTGTGTACTGTGCTTCTCGGACAGCAGCTTCCTTCTTTAGCTTTCATATTCATGAGCGTACATTTGAATACATGTGTAAACGGCTAAAATGACTCATTTAATGAGAGGAGACAGTGATATGTCAAATGTTCCGGATGGAGTGCCTGTGACTTTAGACTGTAAATGTAGTTAAGCTGGCTGAACTACACACACACAGATTTGATCACAAGTACCGATGTATACCTTGTATTAGCATGTTTTTGGTGATCGAATCATGTTCACATTTCACTTGTATGCATGAAAAGCTAGGTGAGAACCCCCTTAAGACACATTGTGAGCAGATCATTCAAACCACATTCAGATGTGGTCGGGGCAGACCTTGACCATGTTTAACATGAGTGTGAATGAAATGTGTTTTCATTATCTATATACAATTACGTGAGCAGGAAAGTGTCTGTCGAGCACTGACTAGCAGGTGAGAAAATAAAAACAAAATGAAAGATGAAAAATACACAAGGGTGAAATCATCCCCAAACCAACAGTCTTCTTGCACTCCGGACCGATGAACGATACAAGCTGAGCTAGTCGACTCATATTGCTGCAATGGGGGGAAAAGGAAACAAACGTAAAAGGGAAAAGATGTGCGTGTTGATGTGCATTTACAGCGGGAAAAGTACAATCGGATCACATTTGGTCACACTGGGGACGCATTTCCGTGAAATGTGTAAATGGAGTTCACACTGACGTTAGACGAGAAGGCCTGACTCACAATTGATGTTCCACTTCATCCTAAGGTGTTCACTGGGGCTGAGGTCAGGGCTCTGCTTTGGCCACTGAAGTTCTTTCACACCAAACTTGTCAAACCTTGTCTTTATAGAGCTCACTTTGTGCTCAGGGCTGAAACAGGAAATGGTTTTTGTATGCTGTAGCATTAACATCACTGCCCTACTTGCTGAGTTTGCGCGGCCTACTGCTTTGACGCTAAGCTGTTGTTGCTTCCGTTTTTTTACAATGATAGCACTTGCAGCTGACTGGAACAGATCTCGCAGGGCAGAAAATTTACAAACTGACTTGTGGCAAAAGTGACATCCTTTGATATTTGTACATTTAAAGTCACTGAGCTCTTCACTGAAGCCCATTCTACTGCAAGTGTTTATCCATGGAGATTGCTTGGCCATGTGCTTGATTTTATTCACCTGTTAGCAACAGTTGTGGCCAAAACACCTGAATTCCAGGGGTGTCCACATACTTTTGGCCATATGATGTACAATCCAGTCACAAAACGTTATTGCAAAGTGCAAACAGGTTCAGTGTGTGCTCAACTACCTCAGGATCAGGACAGCTAGGTTTGAACACATACTGATCAGAAACGCTGTTACACTTGTCTTTTACATCAGTATAAGGACAACATCCAAATACAGAATGCATTTTAATGCCAAGTGTAAACAAGGTCAAAGCAGCCAGCAGTTCAGCTCGCCATCATGAAAATGCAGTGGTACCCTGAACTGCACATGGCTGTATCGTCAACATCCAAAGAAACACAAGTGTCTCCAAAACTGTAAATTTACAGGTTACTGTTCTTTACTATTTGTGAAGGTTAACATAAAGAGATTTTATTCCAAGTTGTTTTGGAGCAACTCTATTAGTCCATTCATCACAAAGGTTTCACACAATGTAAAGGACAGCTCAAAGGACAGTGTTCAAATGATGCAGGAAAAAAAAATGAAAATATGGAGCAACAAAATATAAATCAAACATATTAAACTGCAAAAAAAAAATTAAAAATACAAATTCCAGTCTGAAACAAGCACACATATAGGTCTCACCTAGGCTAGAATTATTTTAGTTTTGAGATCTTTGTTTTTCTGTAGTAGCAGAGAAATCTGAGGGTGCAGCAGCCCCTCACCACCCCCACTTTCCACAGGTTTCTTTGGAGTGATGCTTATAGAACAGGCGTGTCCAATCTTATCCACAAAGGGCCGGTGTGGCTGCAGGTTTTCACTCCAAATGATCTGAAGTACACCTGAAGTACACTTGTTTAATCGGTCAGTCTTAGTCTTCGAACATTTCATCAGGAAGCTTTGTTGGAGTGAAAACCTACAGCCACACTGGCACTCTGCAGATCAGTTTTAGTAAGGGGAGGTAATGCAATGTAATTATTACAGCTGTTTTTCAACTATGTCAGTCGGGTCCGCGACAGTGATTTTTACAGACTGTATGTATTTTTCTATAGAAATTGCCATAATGTTCATTATATCCTGAGGAAAAGGAGTTTTCGAGCATACCTCTTAAGTATGGAGGCACTTTTTCTGAGTAGTCCACGTAAAGTGTACAACAGCAAAAATTAAAACAAAGGTTCTTGGCCCATGCAACCGACCACCAAAGCTTCCATGGCTCACAAGTTTATCGACCACTTAAAGTGCAAACAAATATAATACAATAATCATTGTAGTCTGTCAGTTGTGCTTGATTTTATAATATAATGCAACACAATAAACACTAAAAAGTAACAAAATATTTCCCATTTTGTGAGGAGCAAAGAACACTTTTGTCTGAAGACATTCAACATGTTTATTTGTTTTTTTGTCACAGTGCAATAAGGCTCAGTGCTCACTGTGGTATTTTTCTTCATTTTGGTTAATACTTGGTTTTATAGGGTTTCTCAATATGAGATACTGTGGCTGTTTCACTCCTCGGGGGCCAGGCTTGGAATCTTTCTTTTTGAAAGCCTATTTTATAACCATTTATCCAGTTAGGGGGCCGTGGCCGGGTTTTATTTATTTATTTTTTTAACTGTATGTAGACATTTAGGCCGTTATTATTTTAAATATGACTTTTTATAATAGACCTCCATATTTAGGTTAACCTTGCAATAAAACGTGTAAATGACAGAACAAATTTGTTGACTGTTCCCAGGCTTAGAACAATGCTGACACACTGCATTTACTTAAGACAGCTAGGTAGAGTAAACAATATTAGAATTAAATTGAATGTTTAAATGTTTTCTAATCGTGAACAGTTGAACATATTACATATGTTAATTGAGTAGCCACTTCAATAATTTATACAGAGGCTACTTATCCTGCACGAGCTGGTCATAAACATTAGATGCCCAGTGGAAAAACATCCTGTCCAAATAATACAAATAATACAGTGACGGATTGTTTGTTTTTGTAAAAGCATGTTCAGTGTTAATGGCGCTATCTGTATTCAGTCCCTGATCAATGCACTGTTGACAGTCCTCATTGTGCACGTGGACCTGTGCGTGCGTGTGTGTGCGTGTGTGCGTGGGTGGGACGGGAGGTAGCAGAAGGCGAAATGAGGACTTGTTTGTGCTGCTTTTAGGACATTTGCAGGAGATGTGTTGTATATTTGTATAATTCATTTCCACAAAAGGCACCATGACATAGTTCTCTTCACAGAAAAGGGGAGGAAAGAGGAAACGTAAGTGAAAGAAGGAGAAGAGAGACATTTAAAGAGATTAAATCTGTGAAGCTGATCATTGCTTGCTGCTCTAATCCTCAGCTGAGAGAACGAGCTAAAACACTACAGATACTCCCAATCATCTCTCTCTTTGATCTTCTTTGCGGCCTTCAAAGATGGAGAAACTCTCTGTCATCCATCCTGCTCCCAGCTCCTCCAACTTTTGTTCTCCCTCTGCTGTATTTTTTTCCTCTCTTTCTTCCTTCCTTCCCTCTCTCTTCCATCAGTTCCTCCCTCTTTCCTTTCCCTCGCCATGTGCACAGAGCATGGTAACCTTGGTGCCCAAAGAGTGACATCATTCTGCCTCTCTAGAGAAAGTGTATGTCCTCTCTCTCTCTCTCTGTCTCTCTCTCTCTCTCTCTTTCTCTTTCTCTCTCTCTCTCTACTTTTCTCTCTCTTTGTTTTTCTCCCTCCCTGCTGTTCTTTCTTTTTGTTCCTCTGTCCATATCTACTATTTCTCTCCCTTTTTCTGTCTTTTTTCTGCCTCTCTTTCTCTGTTTTGCCTCTCTGTCTCTCTCTCTCAATCTCTCTGTATCTTTGTCCTTCCGACTCTTTCTATCCCCACTCTGTTGTTTCTCTCTCTCTCTCTCTCTCTCTTCTCTCTCTCTCTCTCTCTCTCTCTTTCTCTCCCCCTCCCCCTCTTCCCCTCTTTCTTCCTCTTATCTCTTTCAAATTTCTCCTTCTTTGTTTCCCTCTGCATCTCTCTGTCCTCCTTTCTTCCTGTTTTTTCTGTCCTCTCTATACCCCTGTCTCTTTCTCTCTTTCTCTCCCTCTCTCTCTGCTGTGTTTAAACAGTGAGCTGCAGTGAGGGCATGGCAGTATGGTAATGAACACACAGACTGGTGTGAAGATGAGGATCAGTGTACATGCACAGGACTGGAGGCTGGTGTTAAAACAGGATTGTAAACAAATGTCCTTTTTTCACCGCTCATCTACCTGAAACACTGCGTGTGTGACCGGTGTCTGTGTCAGATACACCACATGGGTCTGTGAGTCTGACAGTGAGACTGGTTTTAACTGACACTGCCGTGTTGGGCTGATGTCCCTTATGTAATGTTTACATAACAAAAGAGGCACGCTCTGGCGGCTTTTGTTTGGTGGGCCTGTTGGTTTACAGGGCAGAGTGCTTGTGTGAAGTGCATCCGAGTGGCTAACTGCATTAGGACACATTGGCCTGTCAGCGCAGAGCAGAATGGCCCTTTGTGCCACAACAGTACGCCTGTCTGTTTGGCACGGCCCTCTGCTGGTGGTGGCGTGGTACTGCCCTCAGCGCGGGCCGGCTGAATGAGGTCTTTATGAATGGTGAAGGCCGAGGGTGATTGTGAAAGACGCTTACTGTGCGGGAGGCATGTATTTATGCGCTGTGGGTCCCACACTGTGGCAGCACAAGAAGGTTTCTCTGAGATCATTTGAAGAAACTGGAGAGCTGCAGCAGAGAACACGCATACATGCACTCATACACTCTCTACGCCTCTTGGCAGCTCAGGGGAGAGATGGGTGGCTCCTTCTTTTGGAACTTTCTGTTCTTTATTATCATAATGCTCTCAGATTGGAGCTTGCCAGAAAAACAGCCTCCCTCTCCCCTCTTCCCACTCTCTCTTCTCTCTTCTTGGGGCGAAATGTTCCACTTATGCTTTTTGCCTATCACTTCTATCAGAACACACACACACACACACCTATACACACACACACACACACTGAGTCTCTTGCTCTCTCTTTCCATCTGTCTCTGTCTCTTTTTCTGTCTCTCTCTCACTCTCTGTTTCTTTTCTCTCCCTTTTTTACCTCTCCGTCTGTCTCTTTCTCTCTCTATCTCTCTCATGGTCTCTCTATCACACACTCTTACTATCTCTCTCTTTTTTGTGTCTCTGAGTCTCTTTCCATCTTTCGCTGTCTCTTGGTCTCTCTCAGTCTCTCTTTTCTATTTCTTTTTTCCCTCTCAGTCTTCTCTCAACCTCTCTTTCACTGTCTCTTTCTGTCTCTCTCTCTCTCTCTCTCTTTTCTATCCCCCCTCCCCTTTATCCTATGCTATTTATTTGTGCTGTTCCTCTCTTGCATTCTTTTTCTTCCCCTGCCTTCCCTCCCTCTCCCTCTCTCTCTCCCTCCCACTCTCTCTCCCTCCCTCGCACGCTCACTCTTTCTCTCTCTCTCCTCTCTCTGGGGCTGCATGTTTACTGTCTCTCTCTCTCTGACCACCAGCAGGAAGACTTAGCAGCCGTGTGTAGTGTTGCGGCTCTTTAATGCGCAGGGCGCTCTCACTCTGTAAGGTAGGTTGTCTGCTGTCGGGCTGCGTTTTCTCTCCGCTCCTCTCTTTGCTCTCATGAGGGTTGAGGAAGCGTTGCGTTTGTGCGCGTTTGGCGGTCGGGGGACTGCTGTTGACAGTTGCAGTGTTCCCCCCACCCCTACAGAACTAGGCAGTCGCGGAGTGGGATCTAAAGTGGGTTGCGCAGGCTGTAGTGAGAGTGCACTGTGCTCAGTGGCAAGAACAGTAGATTTTAATGCATAAAGCAAGAGCAGTGTTTTTATTCAAGGTGCATAATCTAAGCCCAAAGTGAAGGCTGTCCAGTAGCAATGTTCCTCACCTCTTCTCCTGTTGAACAGACTTTCCTCTTAGCTTCAGTTATCTGTCTTCTGCTTTGGCTACAGTGTTCTCCTTTGGGGAATACCCCCATGTTCGCGCTATGTGCATGAGTTAAGACGTGTAGATGCTGTATGTGTGGATCAGTTCTAAACAGCCAGGTTGCGGAGCTTAGCACAGTAGTGAATGTGTGAATGTGTGAGTGTGAGAGTGGGGCTGATTGTAGGGGCGAGGAGAGAGGTCATGAATTGAAGAAAAGAGGAAAGGGAGATTGCTGAACCCCGACTTCCTTTTTGTGTCACCACTGCTCGCTCAGGCCAGCACTTTTCTCTCTGAATTCACATTCTATGTCACTCTGTCTGTTTTTTCTGTCTTAGTGTTTTGATCTTCTGAATAGGACGAAAGGTTCAGCGCTCACTCTTGCATAACAATACTAAACAGTTTATTAAGTTAAAGAGGCCATATTCTACATTTTATATGTTTTCCTTCCAATTTTGACATTTGCATCACAATTCATTTTTACATGACCACTCTCCAACCTCTCTTTAGAATTAAGCTGGCTGTTTTTGTTACTGTCTCTTTAAGACTGATATATGTAAATGATCTCTGTTCTGTTTGGCTGCCTTGTGTTGAACTGAAACACTCCTTATAACGTAGGTGTAAATGGGTGTGGCTAAACTGTACCTGAATAGGTGGGTGTATGTGTATGTGTTGGTTTTTGTGACATCACAAAAACACTACATTTAAAACAGTACATTTTCCAGCGTAGTTTACATATATGGGCCCTGAACTGGAGCATGAACAGTACTTTAGAGGATTTCAACAGTGATTGTGTTTACTTGCACTTAATAATCCGATAACTGCAGAAAATCAGATTTTGTCAGTATTCTGATCAACGCGATTTCATGCACTTGAGTAATCTGATAATGAGGAAACTCCGAATCTGCATGAGTCAGGCAGTAATCAGATTTCTGCTTTGCAACCGGCCAATAGACTCACAGAAGCTGACGTGACATAAACATAATGTAAAACTCAAACTTAATGAACATACATCATCTAAAAGATGAAGAATATTTAAATCCTTCATTTCGTCAAGCATGTAGTTGGTTTGAGTGTTGCCCCAAAAGTGTTTTGCTGCCATCTGGTGGCAACGCTGCCTGCTTATTTTCCGGTACAGCAGTCTGTTTTCACGCATGCGCAGACTGAGAAATCCAAAAGAAATCAGAGTAAGAGTTTACATGCACTGAGAAATCTGATTACTGAGCTAAAATCTAGCTCTCTTCATCAGATTTCTTAATCGGATTTCTAAATCGGACTATGGTGTTTACATGACCATTTGAATAATCGTATAACTGCAGAAATCCGATTATGATCGGATTATTGAGTGCATGTAAATTTACATACTACATCAAAGTTTTACCTACAGAAAGTGAGAAAAAAAAATTTTCCACAGTATCCGTCCCGTTCAAGCCTCATTCTTCTGAAAAAGCTCATACCTGTGTGACAAAATGAAATGTTTTTAGCTAAATAAATTGTTTAGTACTTTGTGATGGAGTGAGTGAACCTTTTTTTTTCCCGATGGGCATTTTTTAAATCTGCCTCACCTGGTTAAAGCACCTTCTTTTTCTGTCTTATTCACACACTCTGTCCTTTCTGTCTCTCTCTAGCTGTTTCGAAACATAACCTACAAGCTTTAACAGAGCTAAGCTAGTTTTGCCATTTGAGCTTTTTAAAACATAATCATGATGGAGAGGAAAACCACTAATTGTAATCTGCCACCAGAATTTGGGGAGCAGTTGAAGACTTGAACTCGCAGCTTGAATGAAAGTGCTCATTTTGGCGCTCGGTATTGGGCTGTGATGTAGGTCTTTTCAGAAGGAAGCTTTGGCCTAATTAAGCATCCGTGTTGTCAGCCAATTTATGAGATTTTTCCCAGCCTGCTTTTGGCCCACCAGAGCAGACTGATGTCTTTTCTAGACAGTTTACAGTGGTGTGAAAAAGTGTTTGCCCCTTTCCTGATTTCTTATTTTTTTGCATGTTTGTCACACTTAAATGTTTCAGATCACCAAACAAATTTAAATATTAGACAAAGATAACACAAGTAAACACAAAATGCAGTTTAGAAATGAAGGTCTTTATTATTAAGGGAAAAAGAAATCCAAACCTACAGGGCCCTGTGTGAAAAAGTGATTGCCCCCTCCGTTAAAACATAAATTAACTGTGGTTTATCACATCTTTGGAAAGCTGAGTTCAATTTCCCTAGCCACACCCAGGCCTAATTACTGCCACACCTGTTCTCAATCAAGAAATCACTTAAATAGGACCTGCCTGACAAAGTGAAGTAGACAAAAAGATCCTCAAAAGCTATACATCATGCAGCGATCCAAAGAAATTCAAGAACAAATGAGAAACAAAGTAACTGAGATCTATCAGTCTGAAAAAGGTTATAAAGCCATTTCTAAAGCTTTGGGACTCCAGAGAACCACAGTGAGAGCCATTATCCACAAATGGCGAAAACATGGAACAGTGGTGAACCTTCCCACGAGTGGCCGGCCGACCAAAATTACCCCACGAGCGCAGCGACGACTCATCCAAGAGGTCACAAAAGACCCCACATCAACATCCAAAGAACTGCAGGCCTCACTTGCCTCAGTTAAGGTCAGTGTTCATGACTCCACCATAAGAATGAGACCGGGCACAAATGGCCTGCATGGCAGAGTTCCAAGACGAAAACCACTGCTGAGCAAAAAGAACATAAAGGCTCATCTCAGTTTTGCCAGAAAACATCTTGATGATCCCCAAGACTTTTGGGAGAATACTCTGTGGACTGATGAGACAAAAGTTGAACTTTTTGGAAGGTGTATGTCCCGTTACATCTGGCGTAGAAGTAACACAGCATTTCAGAAAAGGAACATCATACCAACAGTAAAACATGGTGGTGGTAGTGTGATGGTCTGGGGCTGTTTTGCTTGCTGTGGTAAATGGAACCGTGAATTCTGCTGTCTACTAAAAAATCCTGAAGGAGAATGTCCGGCCATCTGTTCATGACCTCAAGCTGAAGCACATTTGGGTTCTGCAGCAGGACAATGATCCAAAACAAACCAGCAAGTCCACCTCTGAATGGCTTAAGAAAAACAAAATTAAGACTTTGGAGTGGCCTAGTCAAAGTCCTGACCTGAATCCGATTGAGATGCTGTGGCATGACCTTAAAAAGGCGGTTCATGCTCGGGAACCCTCCAATGTGGCTGAATTGCAACAATTCTGCAATGATGAGTGGGCCAGAATTCCTCCACAGCGCTGTAAAAGACTCATTGCCAGTTATCACAAATGCTTGATTGCAGTTGTTGCTGCTAAGGGTGGTCCAACCAGTTATTAGGTTTAGGGGCAATCACTTTTTCACACAGGGCCCTGTAGGTTTGGATTTCTTTTTCCCTTAATAATAAAGACCTTCATTTCTAAACTGCATTTTGTGTTTACTTGTGTTATCTTTGTCTAATA
The DNA here is from genome assembly GCF_904425465.1 of Colossoma macropomum. Classification (NCBI taxonomy): domain Eukaryota; kingdom Metazoa; phylum Chordata; class Actinopteri; order Characiformes; family Serrasalmidae; genus Colossoma; species Colossoma macropomum. The sequence goes on from NW_023494786.1 coordinate 18,984,762, forward strand.
TTTAAATTTGTTTGGTGATCTGAAACATTTAAGTGTGACAAACATGCAAAAGAATAAGAAATCAGGAAAGGGGCAAACACTTTTTCACACCACTGTATGTGAGAGAGAGAGTGTGTTATACTTGTGTTAGGCATGCCTGTACAAATAGAGGAACTACTACTCCCTTTATCTAGAGATGAAGGAAGGTCACTTAACCTCTGGTACATCCTTTCAAGATGTTTCTGTGTGAGTGAGTGTCAGCATGGGAAAACGTGGAACGACTTGGAACTCTGAGCTTTCAGTTTTAGTGCTAGCAGCCAGAGATGAGCAGCTGGATGTGAAGGACTGCTCATTTCCTTTTTGTGTGGATGTCATTTGTGTGGATGTTTGTGTATTCGGAAGTGTGCTGAGGAAGTAAGGGAGATTTATGGGGGCCCATCTAAGGATTTTCTTTTAGTTTTGAGACTATTAGTTTGACAAGGTGCAGATGTTAGGCGTACATACAGTAGGTGGATGTGTGTCTGCGTGCGCGGCGTGTGTGTGCGTCTGTGTGCCTGAGTGAGTGATTATTTTGTGCTTGGACTTGGACCTCGCCCATGACTCCTGGCGTCGTAGCGTCTAAGCACCTTCTCTGAGGGGACTGCAGCTACAGGGAGATCAGCAGTGCTTTATTGGCATGGTCTTCTCTACATTTCTGCCAGAGCAATTGAAAAAAAGGGGGAAAGAAAAGAAAAAAATAGAAATAGCACAATTACTTAGCACAATAGAAAATAGGCCGTTTATATTTCCTTCCATCAAGAAGGAAAGTAGGAGATTTTTTTTAAAGGCCCCATTAAAACTAATGGAAAACGAAAATGTCCTTGCTTTGTTGAAATAAGAGTTTGATGTAGCATATAATCATTGTAAAAGCTTCAAAACGTGTCGTTCTCTCTCCAGCTCATATATGATCAGGCTTGCTCTTCTCTCAAGGCAGTTTTCTTTGTTGCTGCACTCTAGAATCTCGGGGGAGATGCTTGTAGAATGTATTTCTAATTGAAGCGTACTTGTACCTCCCTCTCTGGATCTCTCTGTCTTCCTTGCACCCTCTGTTGTTCAGTATTCTGGTCACCCTGTGCCTTCATGCTGAAAGCAGGCTTTGTGGTGGCGGCATGGACGAGCTTCTCTGAGAGCAGCTTCTCGCATTGGCTGCTTCTGTTTAACCATATGAGGGTTTATCCGGGTGTAGGGCCTCTGTCTATGTGTGAGGTGGCTGTGGGGCTGCGTAGGTGGTTTTTGGGGGGTTGGAGTTCAGGGTATTTGTAACACTTTGGGGCAGAGGTTGGTCTATGCCAGCCTGCCCCCACCATACTGCTTCCCTTTAAAAACACTCCTCAGGAAACCGCTTCAAACAATTGCATTCTGCGCTGAGAAAGTTCCATACCACTCCTGGAACTTGGGAAAACCTCTCCCTTCCCCTTGCAAGGCAAGGCTCTCCCTCTTTCACTCTCTCGCTCTTTTTCTCTCTAACAGTCTGCTTCACTCTCTCTGTTTCTCCGTCCTTGTCTCTTTAGAAATTGCCCATGTGTATATACACAATGTACTCTTGCGCACAACACGGCTGCCCCTATGGAAATGAATTGTGTCATTATATAGTACAAATGGTCAAAATTGCAGTGAGCAGTACAGTATATGCAGGAGATTTTAATGCCTGTTTGTAAATGTGGCACTACTGGTCAGAATATCATAATACATATTGTGTATTGTGAAAATGCCTTTAAATATCATGATGTTTTGCCATATCGCCCACCCCTAACTTTGACAATTTCTCAATATTTAGTCTTTCAACTGAAATGGACAAAAAAGGACCACATAAAAAAGAAAATACAGTAAAAAACTATTAGTAGAATGATTTTATTTAATACGTCATATATTCCAGTGCACTAAATCCAGTTAAACAGGATTATTTTCTCTTTGTAATGAGACATGCAATTGGTCAGTGTTCTTTAAGTAGTGATGACCATAGTATGCTCAGAAGAGCATGTGATTATGTAATGTGGCTTATTACGATAATGATACATGTTGTCATATTGCCTACTCTAGTTCCAAATATATCAAGGAATAGGGATTGATTAGCAGATTAACCCTAAACCAGTAAATCAACACATGTTCCACCGATAGTATCAGTTAAAAATTGTCAGTTTAGCTTTAATTTATTTCTAATAAACAACAGTTCCTATTAAAATGGACAGATTTATCACTGATTTATCAAGTTGAGGAACATTTATGAATATAGACAAATGGTTTCACTACTAAAAATGAAGCATGCAGCTAAAATAGGAGGAAGACACTTTTCAAAGACGATGAATACAACAATGTACCGCATGCAGGCATTCAGATGTGGTAAGACATACAAAGATTCAGTACATGTTCTCCATAAGAAAGTGAGATGGATGGCGGTGTGAGGAAATACAAATTTACAGGATATGCTAAACAGTGGCAGCTTTCAGGAGCTACTGAGGAACTCTGAGCCAAAGCTAGACTTGGTCATTTCATTTATGTTCATTTTAGCTTAGACTAGTAATGAGTAATGGATTAGATGAAGTTATCTACAATGTAACGTTAGAACTTCAGACTATAGAACTGTCAGTAGTCCATCCTATTATAGTTGTCAGCCCCTCAGTTTAAACAAAGCTGTGTTAAACTTTGTTTAATATCAATCCAGGCTGTGTACCTCACGTACATGCTTACTTCTGTGTACCTCATATACACGCATATACACGCTTACCCCACTTTTCAGTACTGCATGCTAAATGCTGTGAATGTACTACATTCATGCTCTATTTAAGGAAGTCTTTTAATATCTTGGGGCATTAATGCAGATTTCAGTTGGTGTGCACTCATAAGTGTGCGTATGCCAAGTATTTTACAGTGGCTGCTAACGTAGCTCAGCCAATCAGATTTCACATCTGTTTTATTATTGATGTTTTGTAAAGTCACGTCTTAGATTTTAGGTTTGCCAGTTAACCGTTAATTGCTGAAAAACGATGTTCGTTTATTGATCAAAAGAATTTGCCAAAATTTGTCTCACTAAAATAGAACATCTTGTAATATATTTCCTGTATAACACTTTTCTTGTATAGTTCATAGGCTTGCTGTCTCAAGCAGTAAGTGCTTTCAACACCTAGAGGTGCACGCCTTCCCTCCCTTTAAAAGTGTCTTTATGAATTTTTTTGGGGGGGTGCATTTGCAGTAATTCCTCTGTTTGATCTGCAACAGCCATTGCGGCGAAATGATCCATACATGCCGTTAAATGTGCTTCAGCAGATCTTTCCATGGCCTTCGCTATTCCTTCCCGTTGCTTCCAGCCTCCTGCTGACGTGGGCCCATTGACGTCAGAGCCTCAAATGGACCTTTATGAATTATAATTGTGGCTCATTACAGACCCACATGTGCTGGGAAGTGTGTCTCCATGTGTGTGTGTCTCTCTCTCTCACTCTCTCTCTCACTGTTATTAACTCCGGACTGCTTGCGGTGCTCCAGAGCTCGTTGTCTGTTTATTGTTTATGCTTCTCTGACGCAGTTTTAAGTCTTGCGGTTGCCCCTTCCCGTAACAGGGGTACATGCTTTCTTCACTTGCCACACTAGTGACCCTATGGAACCTTTCCACTGTCATCACCCCCCTCCCCCCACTCGACAGGCCCCCGATAGGCCTGTCCACAGCTGTTAGCCCAGCCTCTAGTCCATCGGGCAGCCTGTGAAAGGACGACGAACACATTGCTTTAATTTGTGACAGCCTGATTCACGTGACTGGGATGGGGGGGCTTTTTGTTGCTGTGGCAACCACAGGGAGTGCGCTTAGAGAGAGCAGAAGAGAGAGCGAGAGAGAGAGCGTGAGTGCTCTAAAGGAAACCTCTGCTCTTTTCAGCAGCTTGCAGATCTCACAGTCAACGTTGTTAGTTCCCACCCAAAATCCAGCTTGGCACATTTGATGCTGCTTAGCAGAGTCAGATGTTACACAAAGAGAGATAAGAGAAAATGTATTAGGACAGAGTATACACAAAGCTGTTCACAGTGTAAACTATTTACACATTGTTGCAAGTGCAAGTGCACCATGTCCACTCTGTGAGTTTGCAGAGTGTACTGTGTTTGTCCAGTGCGTTGTTTCTGCTCTGTGGTTTTAAGCATGGACAATAGATTTTGGACAGCCTATCACTGTACAATATCCAAATCAATCCTGCATATATATATATGTTCTTGGTATGAATTTATTTTCCCAGCCATCCTATTGCCTCAAAATAGTGACTTAACATAGCATCTAGGCCTATTAGGACTCACTGTATAGCATTTAGCCTAGAAGTGGGCGGTTCATACTGGTTGAAATTCTTCTTAAGGTATGAGTTTTGTCATAATATTTATACTGGTATGCCACAAAAAAGTGCAGATAACGCAGCATACAAACATTGCAAAACACTCTAAGATTAGTCAGGGATGTTTCAGCAATAGCCATCTCCGGCTGTGTTGTCACTTACAGTCTGAGGTCCAGTTTGATGTCAAGGGAGCAGACAAATATAATAAATATGGAAAAATATAAAAGGAACAGCTAGTCTCTTGGGGTTGGCCAGTCTGTTTACTGTGCTTCTGTTTACTCTCACACTGCCTATGGCGCCACCTCCCTCAGTCAGCTGCATCAAATAGCGTCACGGTCTCAGGTCCTTCGCAATTTCTCAGCAGTTTCCCAGCTGCAACTGATGACTTGAAATATTTACCAAATTCCAGCAGTGTCTGACGGTAGAGTGAATGGGATGAACGTATGAAATGACTTGTGAGATTCGGGCGAGAAACAACATTTAGCTCTGTTTTTGCTATTTTGCACAATAAAATGATTTAGTTTGACTTCAGTTGTTTAAATACAGTTCTTGTTAAAAGTGAAGGGACATTAAAGAATAGTAAGCCAATGGTAACCTATAAAAATAGGTTTACTTTAGCATCTGAAATGGTTTTAAAAAAAAACAAAAAAAAAAACATTGGCCATACTGCCCATTACTAATCCAGTGCATTACAAATAAACTGCACTCTTCTTTATGATTACAATTATCACTTTGAATTTCTGTTAACATTTTCAAATAAAATCTATTTTAAATAAGATCAAGTAAGCATTGTGTGTGTTAGTGGTTAGTGGTGGTGGGGTGTGCGTGTGGGCAGGGGGAGTGGGGCTCCACTGCCCCGCCTATCAAAAATACATTCCACGGTCCATACTTTTAAGAGATACAGGGGTGGAAGGAAGTCAGAGAGTTGCTGGACAAATGACAAGCGATCACATGGACGATGTCTAAGCTGGGTTCCACCACAAGCCTGAGAAAGACGGATGATCCAGCAGACACAATCCTGGAATTTCACCAAAGATACAGCCCAGTTCAGGTACCTGCTGCTTTTGACTGAATTATGAGGACTTTGATGGAGTTTCCAGAGCTAGTTTGGTACCCTGAGTGGGACTGTTTGGCAGCAGTCTTGCTGATGTGCATGTTTCTCAAGGGTTTGTACACAGTGTCCTATAAGGAGAGGGTTCAGCTGTTGATTTTCTGTGCATACTTGACAACGTGCTGCAGTTTGCCCTTGAAGCAAGCAGTTATGGAGCCAAATATATCTCCCCTCTGTGTCTGTCTCTCTCTCTCTTTCTCTCACTGTCTGTCCCTCTCTCTCTCTCTCTCTCTCTCTCACTCACTGTGCATCTCTCTCACTTCCTCACCACGCAGGCATTGAAACATGCATACTTACTGATTCATAAACACAAAAAATAGAGCGCGTGTGAGGAGGGCCCTCAGTATTGGAGTCTGGCAGTGACTGCAAATCAGCACAGCAACCTCAGGCCAGCATTAGGTCACTTATGCATGATCTCCACTATTGTGAGATTGGCTGCTATGAGAGAATTGTGTGTGTGTGTGTGTGTGTGTGTGTGTAAAGGCACTGTGAGAGAGCTACATGTTTGAGTTTGTCTAGGAATAGAATTTATTTTGCCAGCCAAGAGTATTTTTATTACATCTCACACATTGAAAAAGTCCTCTCATTGCCATTCACACTTACTAAACTTTCTCTCAGATTTGATCCAAAAAGCTGAAGACCGTCAGCAACAGAAGAGTAAATCTTCATATTACAGATCTTCTGATTCCATAGTTAGAAGCATAACATAACAGTCATTCCAAATAAGCCTCTATTCATGGAATGGTTTACCAAAAACTCTTAAATATACAATTTTCGCCTTACCTTGAATGTAGTCAGCTGGTCAAGACATGTTTGCATAATTCCAATATGGGATTTATGGGTTGATTCCGATATGGAGATCTGCTGATGCAGATGCTGATGCTGACACGTGAACATTCATAAAATGCAGAAGTTAGGACTAAATTCAGTTGAATTAGCATCATGGAGAAATGTAGCACTTGGTTCTGTAGGCTTACAAATGCAGTAATTAATTAATGCAATGCAGAGATTTTAGCACAGTATCCCACCATTGCCTGAACAATATGCTATTATATAGTACAATAAATGCTTCATCTAATATGAGTTTGAAATATCAGCTGAATCTAAACATCTTCGATGCTGCTAATTTTTTTAAGCAGTTATCTGCTAATACTGATATGATTCTAATATCATTGTGCATTTGCAGTGGACCTATGAGGCAGGTATAATAGTAGTGTATATAATAGCTAAAAGTGATTTATAACGGCCAAAAAGTAATGGAATGGCTAAAAATGAGGCCAGTGTAGATACCCAGTGAGATTGTGGATGACATCGACCTTCACTGCTTGTAAGCTACACTAACCTTGTAGCTCCAGCACAAAACTAAAGAAGCAAACTTCAGGTGCTAAACATGTCTTGACCAGTTGACTATATTTGTGGTAACTGTTTAAATTCAGTTCTTCAGTGAATCATTTGTTTGAACTGTGCCCTCAAAGTGCAGTGGTGGGGTGAGAATGCAATAGCAGAAGGGAGGGCCATGAATGAAGGGAGTGAGAGAGCGAGAGAGAGAGAAGGTCAATGAGAGGAGTACTGGGAGAGAGACGAGGGCTTACTTGGTTCCATGAAGGGTTTGATCTGCTGCTTTTTGACCTTTTGCGAGGTAATTCAGCGAATGTGAGGGGGAGTCTCGGAAAATCTCTTTCAGCAGAAATGTTTACAAAACAGGAACCGATTATTGAATCACACAAGCTTTCTCTCTCTTCCTCCCTCTCCCTATCTATCTCGAGAGACATAGAGAGAGAGGGAGAGAGAGAGAGAGAGAGAGAGAGATGGGGAGGGGAGCTGGACTGAAAAGGAGTGAATGAGGAAAGAGAGAAAGAAATAAACAAAGATAAAGAGGTGCAGAGGGAGTGAAAATGCGAGGAAATGCGTCAGAGAGAGACCGAGAGAGTAAATTGGTTTTGCCTGAAAAAAAAAAATAGAAGTTGCCTTTTTCACAGTGTGTCGGCCAGCAGTTGTTAACAGATACTGCAGCTTCTCTCGCAAGTAGTCGATACTCAATACGAGTTAAAGCCTAGGGCCCCAGTATTGTATCGCATTAGCTGTTCAGTGATGTGATGTTTTGGCTACAGTTCATACAATTATCTCTACCTCTCTCCTTCCCCTTCTCTCTCTCTCTCTTTCTCCTTCTACCTTCATGTCTGTGCTCGACTATTTGTATTGAGACGAGAGGGGAGTGTCTTTTGAGGAAGTGTGTTTTACTGTTCTGCTCTCAGAGCCTGTGCTATACCGTTAATGGGTCATGACACTGACATATACCCAGAGTCTCCACCCCTCCACCCCCGTTTTACTGGTGTTTGGTTTGCTCCAGCCACTACATGCAGTGTCAAAAGGCAGAAAGTTGACGCTTCTGCTTTTTGTTTTACTCTAATGGGCACAGGCTGATTTCTTTGAATGGTAAGTAAGAGCAGAGTCATGGATACTGTGTGATGTTTTGTGTTGTAAATAGTCACTGTGCTATTTTATGAAAAAAGATTGGAAACTGAAAAATATTGTTGTTATTAGCTTTAGCTTAAATAACCAGACTGTTTCAGATGCTGAAGGACCACAGTCAAAATTTTACATGACCATTTTCCAACCTTTCTTTATCTTTTATTTAAATTGTATTGAACAGACTGTGTTCCCTTAAGACTGATATATAAAAATGGCCTCTGTTCTGACTGGCTGCCCTGTATTGTGCCTCGTCCAAAAAGCCAGAGTTCCCACATGTGCTGGAAAACCTGGAAATTTACAGCGTAGCTTTGCAGTCATGGAAAACACCTGGAAAATGAGAATTTCTGTAATGCCCTGTAAATATTTGTGAGGTCCTTGAAAAGTGTAAACTTAGGCTTTTAAGCCACCTGCATGTTTTAGCCAATGATGCCCTGTCCATTGAAGTTTGAGTGCTGCAGGGTCTCATGTGGACAGTTGAGTGCTATGGGGGGGTGCAGAGTATCCATGCACCGCAAAAACAACAAAAAAGCAAAGGAGCCACATATTATCAGGAGTGAACTGGAGAAAATCAACAGTTGAGGCACAGTTACAGCAGATCGCTAAATGTCTACCCATTTTGTCTACCCAGGAAATCCACCCATGATATTCAGCGCATCCCTAAAATACAGCTGGTACAGAGCATCTGAACTGTGAGACAAGTTTCGCAAAGCAGAGAAGGAAACGAGCAGATAGTTGTGGGCAGGAAGTTTCACACCATCCCACACGTCACACTAAATATGTAGACTAAAGAAAGTAGCACCTCTTGCACTTATTTTTAGGGGAAAAAAAAACAGCAGGTTTCGTTTTTCCAATTCGGCACATTAGCAACAATAGCAAGTTTCTTGAACTGCCAGCAAGCAAAGTGAAACTACATTATATTTCTAGGTAAAACTACTCACCTAGCAAGATGTTGTACAGTCCCATGTGTGCTCTCTGGTTCAATTTTACCCACCTTCTTTCTGATTGGTTATCTTCTAAAAAGTGACACAGGACAACTCAATCCACAGCAATCAATGGTGAAAAAAAATTTAACCACTGCGGCCAAAATACTCCCAGCAGCGCCCACAGAATCTCTGTCCTGTTGTAGCATAATGGTGTTTTGACAGTCCTCTATCTGAACCCTTAATTGATGTAGCATTTTATATTGGCTGCAGGCAGCCGGCAGTGACAGCGCTCACTAAGCTTAGTTTCTCTTTATTTTTTGCCGTCTGCTGCTGTACAAATGTGATGGGCTTAGACAGACATGATGCTTTACTAATGGGGCCTGGTGGCCTGACACCGGGCTTGGGGTGGGGCTAAACTGCTGTAGGCAGAAGAGATGGATATATGTAAATATGTTAACTTTTGTGACATGACAAAAACTGTGAATTCGAAACGGACAGTTTTTTGCAGTTTAATTTTGATGTATGGACTGCAAAGGCTGAGTGAACAATACATTTTGAATCTTTAGCATCAAACTTATTACTTCATTTAAAAAAAGCAAGGAAAAGTCAGTAGCGCTTTACAGTTCAGTAATAAGAGGGTAATAATATGGTAACAAGTCGTACTAACCTCAAAATTACAGGCTAATTTTTTGCTTGTTACTAAATAATAAGTTAGCAATCATAGTACAACTACAAACTTATTTTTCAGTTAATAATTGTAGTGCTAACATGTTGTTGATAAAGTGATAAGGAAATGGTAAGTTGTACTGCCCTAAAAAATGACATGCTAATTAGCTAATTGTTAATAAATAATGAGTAAGTAATTGTAGTGGCAAATAGTTCGTAATAAAATATTGGTAGCAAACTGTAATTACCCATACATAATATATTGATTTTTCAGGTAATACAAAATAGATAGTCATTGTAGATAAAAAAAGTATAGGTATAAGATGTCCAGCTCTTACTACATAATATCTGCTTAATCAATGTCAGTCAGAATGTTTTAAATCTTAGGATATTTTATTAGATTTATTACCTTAAAAACAATGCAGTAATTCTGCTAAAATTGCATAGTATCAGAGCTGTACAACACTGACTCATTTTGATTATTATGTCTTTAAATGGTCAGCTGCAGTATGATGTATGGACAGTTACAGGCTATAAATTACTGTAAAACTAATTGGTGTTAGATCTGTAACTCTAATACCAGTTAGTTTTACTGTAATTTAAACTGTAAACTTCGTTCTGTCTTGTTTCTGAGTTACAGCATCTCACATCAGGTGTCATTTTATTACCAACTTGTTGCCATTATAATTAGTAACTTGAAATTTAGCATGTCATTTTTAGGTTAGAACAACTACAATATTACCATATATTTACCCACTTATTACTGATCTGTAAAGTTGTCCATGATATGTGCCCTTTAACATGCATGCAGATGATACCCAACTTTTTACAGCACAGGTGAGGCAGACATTGCTAGCCATCAGTCCTAAACAGTCTTGGTCTGGAAGAGAGAACAGGCAAACACAGACTCTCACACGGACTCAGTTCTACAAAGGCCCTAATGGAATCACTTTTCTGTGAGTGGAGAATGCTTTTAACAGGAGATGGTATGTGAAGGCATTGAGCAAGAGAGCAAGTTTTAAGTAAAGGACTTTGGAAGTGTGTGTGGATGTGTTTATCCTGAGACATTATAATAAACAGTAGGATTTTTGGTTGGTTCTCTGGTGGTCCTGTGTTTAGTCTGACAGCATTAACTGTCCGGGGAGAACAGAGGCATTGGCGATTTAACATTCTCTGGAACACTGTGACACTGACTCTGCACAATTTCTGCCCTGAGGAGCAGATTATACACTTCAACTATGTGTGTGTGTGTGTGTTTGTGTGTGAAAAGTGATAAAGGAGTAACACCAAATTTTCCATTAGCAGCCTCTCTTCTCTCTGTCTCTGCACTGACCTAGTCTAAGAATAGAACTCAAATTGGCTATCCTGGTTCATTTTACAATGATCTCTCCAGTGGCGTTTTAATCAGTGTCATATATGCCTCCATATTCAACATTTTTGCCCCTGAAAACACAATTATAGGTATCTTCCCAAAAAAAATCTTCCCAAAATAACAAGATAAAGGTAAATTGACATGAATGGTCTTCTAAAGTACTGGTTTCCAACCTGGCCCCTTAGGGTCCCCCACACAGTCCACATTTTTCTTTTTATCCCTTCTCGTGTTGCGAGTTGAATGGGAGCAAAAATGAGGACTGTCTGGATGAGGCCTGAGTGTGAATGAATGAACGTCCTTCGCTGCGTTCTGGTGGCTAGGATTCAGCTGAGACAGATGAGTCTTCATTTGTTTTGCAAAACAGAATGGTCTACCAAGGACATTTTGTCACTTCATCACAAAGGAGCCAGCTCCCGACATTTGATGGAGACAATACTGCTGATGCGAACGATAGTAAGCTGACAAGCAAAACATGGATGTGAATGATGTGTTGTTGCCGGTAACACAGTCATTTGTTTGTATTATAATTAAATGCTGTCCTGCAATCTAAAAACTGCTCAGCTCCCTGAAAGCAGATGCATGTCACATCATGTATTTAGTCTACAGACTTTTAAACAGATAAACCAAAGAAACAATATACTTTATATTTTACTATAAATATTTCGGATCTTTTAAAACGACATGCAGTTCGCTTCATCTGAGCGTGAAGAACACTCTGTTTGCACACTCAAAAACTGTCAGAATGCAGACTGCATTACTGTGCTGTATTTGAAGAATCCTTCTGTTTGGAACAGCCTTCGATGACATAGCAGTCCCGAAATGCAGCCCACCTAGACCATTGTTTAGCTTTTGGAACGCAGCTGCTTTCATAATAATAAGACAGCAAACACTTTGTGTGTTGCTTAGCCTGCTGATCTTGACCCGGCAGCTTGAAAGAACTCATCCGTAAGTAAAATAGACTGTTACATTATATGAGAAGCTGCTGCCAAATGATGATGTTTCAAGTCAAGAGTATTCACCAGTTTCCAATACAATAGAAAGGACAATAAACTTACAGTGCTGATTCTGTACATTTCCTGCGGTTTGAGATTCTTGGTTAGTATTCTGATTATGTTATTGTGTATTGGGTATATTGTAAAGTGCCCATATTTGTGTATTAAATGCCTGAGTCTCAGTCACTGGTAGCACAAATAACCCCTTAAAAATATTTTGTATAATGTATAGTGCAACACTGACCTTGCTCATTCTCCCTCTCTCTTCAGATGTCCAACTACAAGCGTGCAACCTTTGAGGAGGAAGAGGGGGCAGACATTCCAGCCGATGGAGCCATCTCTCCCGATAGTGTGGAGGTCAGTGTGTGTGGTTATAGGTTACAGGTCATCAAGAATGTCATAGATAATATCACTGTGATTTCACCTGGAGAGGATGAGTAAGATTGCATTGTTCTTTGAAGTTTATACAGCAGAGGCAGGGATTTATTGGGGCCTTGTGATGTGGTAAGGTGAGGCCTACCCCATCACCAGTGAATACCATCCCTTGCACTATAAAATATGTATGTGTATAGATGTACTTACCTGTGTCTGCCTGTGAAAGGAGAAATAGCAAAAGGGGGACAGCAGGGAGACCTACGTACCTTATCCTTATCGGGAGGATCCACCGATGGGGAGAAAAGGGGGGGTCTATTCTGCATCTAATATCCTGTAGGAGGACAAAGAAAATAATTAAGCTGCTATAAGTTAATGGGCCCAGACAATGTATATACCTGTAATAAATTGTTTAACCGAGGTTGTTTGTATATAGCACTATCATTTGTTTCATGTGGAAACCACACTAGCAGCTTGTATTGTCTGAAGTAATGGTGTGGGGGAAGTTATAAAGGGAGTTGAGACCCAGCCTCGCGGCTGCTTCCCATGCCATGACTAAGCCTGACGCTTAGTATATATTGTAAATACTTTACTTTCCGTTTATTTTTCATTTTGTACAGTTTTTGTTTCCTGTTTTCACATCGTGTAAATAAACTACTTGTTCGTGCACTCTACTTTTGGTCTTGCCCATCCTATTGGTTGTCTCACCCTCGCAGACCTTACCAGTAAGCCACACATGAAACCCAAAATCCTCTTCACAGGGTTTAACATCTTCACAGGCCTTCATTCAAGTCAGTAGACTGATGTATTGCCTTCCCTAGACAGCATGTTCTTGCCTTTGTTGGTGTATAAATCATTGACACTAAATGTGGAAGCATCATGTGTTCATTACGATGGTAAATGATCTGAGTACTCATTGGCTATCACAAGGTCGCTGTTGATTTAGGGTTAATTTCCACTTCTGCAAATGATTAGACTCAATGACACGAATAATCCTGGGAAAAGAAGAAACTCATTACTCATCATGAAAGCAGAAACAGTTTGTGAACAGAAACCACATACTACACATGGTGTGCAGCACCGTGTGCCTTTGTTTTATCTGTAACAGACGTGGTGTACACTCACTCTTAACACTGAACCTCTTTCCTGTTTGCCCAAGGTAAGTCACCTAACCAGCCCATAAGCCAATAAGTACACTTCTTCTGTATGTCCTAGTAGAAACTAAGGGTAAAGGTAAACAGACAGCTCCGGTTCTCTTTCTGCTATCTTCATAGATTGGATTTGGGGTAATTTAGCACCAGTGTTTGAATTACACTCTGCTTTTGTTTTGGGGAGGTCTCTTCAAAACATGCCCAGATTTAGTCTGTTATCACCGCTGTCCCATGGAAAAACAAGTACCTCTGTAATAATAACTAGTAAAAGATGGAGACAAAAACACTTAACATTTAAAAAAAAGAGTGATTTCAGAGCATTTCTATCAGTCCATTCATCATATAGTTTTCACCCATATGCAAAGAATAGTCATCGTGTTTTTGTATTTTGATGTAGAAATATAAAAATCAACAAAAAATGAGATTCATGTTTGTCTCTGTTTTTGTTTTTTTTTGTACAATATACAAACTTGCATACGCAAAATCTGCATTGGTAACACTTTATTTAGAGTGGTCCTTTGTAGTTGATTAATAAACCCTTAATAGATTATTAGTAACACATCAACAACATAGTGAAGTAGCAGTAGTGAAGCATCTGAATACATTAAAGTGAATATGTTGAAGATGCACTGTTGATACATTAACAATACATCTACTTAAAGTAAGTAATGTGTTACTTCCATTGCGCAAAACCTAACCTTACCCAGCCTTACTCAAAAATCGAACCCTAACCCTGGTCCTAATCCTAACCCTAACCTTAACCTAAACCCAAAACCTAATCCAAACCTTCATATGTTTTTTACGTGTTACTGAGAGTCTTTTGAGTGTTTGTTTCATCTAAAAAGGGCCACTCAAAATAAAGTGTCACTGCTGCATTGCCTTATAATGTGCTGTTTTGTGTTGTCAAGTGTATTTGAAGTTTACAGTACAGTTGCAGGGGTGGTTCAAACTTTAGCACTGCTTTTAAGTTTCAGCTCTGATATGTATAGTGATGCATGAATACCTACAGATATGCTGTGTAGTTTGCTTAATGCACTGGAGCATAAACTCTGTGCAGACAGATTCTTTTAGGTGTGCTCTGGCCGTCTCACTCCTCTCAGAATTAAAAATTGTGCGCACTATTAACATTTTACATTTAACTTGGAATAGTGGCAGTTATACTTGTTGGAGAAGAGCTAGAAAAAGGCAGGAGAGATGGACTCTAGAATTTATAATTTTTTTTTTTCACAAAAAACACCTTTTACCACGTGAGCCAACTTTCCCCAAACTGGAGATTTTTACTGTGTTGGAGGGAACTCAAGTCTCTTCTGGGGTGGCTAAGCCCCCTTGGCTCCCCCATAATTTATATGCTGTTTAGCACCATCTTGACTAAACGTTGCTCAGCATTTGATCACTCAGTAACTGTTTTTTTGGAAGTTTGGGAATGAGTGTGGCCTTCATGTTAGTTTACAAAATCCAGCTATTACCAACCATATGAAGTTCAACTGCTTAGTGGTTGCCTGGACGTTTACCTCACACACCAACAATAGAGAAAAGCAAGCTCAGCAACACTTAAAAACTAACTTTCGTCAAAGGATGGGGTTGTTTGAGCCCGCTAAATGTGATGTAGGCTACAAAGCGCTTTAGCATCTGTGTTGCTGACGCTTCATGAGTCAGCGCCAACTTCTAATGAAACCCCACAAGGCAAAGCAAAGTGAGAGATACAGTCAAAGGCAAAGTCTATGAGAGAATAGTGGAAGGGGTACAGGAAAAATATTTATGGACTTTCCGTACCTTTGAGCATTACAATGTTAACAAAACAAGTACAGTTGAGCAATAGACTATATTTTTGTAACTAACAGCACTTTAATGGAATAGATCTAGTAGAGAACTGCATTATGAATTTGTATTTTAGGAGTTACAGTCTCCTCTGAATCTACCTTGAGACGCTTGAAAGCAGCCAGGTTTGCTGTCCAAGGCACTACTTGACACATCAGTTTCAAGAGTTAGTAGTTAGTTGTGCGTGGAAAGCATTTGCCACTGTGTAATTTGGTTCACATTAAAGTTTTCCTTTTTTCAATAATAAGTAAGGCATTTAAGAAAAATATAGTCTCTGTGCTTCTGCGAGTGAAGTAATCAAACCTCCAATAATCAGGTGTGAAAAAATTGCTCCCTCTAGTGAACCCAATTATTGTCATAATCAGGAACATGATTGCTTTTCTGCAGTGCTTTCTATCACCACCCTTTCGACAGAGATAGAAAAGCTGCTTGACTTCATACTTTCAGATATCACTGGAAAAGGTCAACTTTTGCTGACTTTTATTTGTTTAAAAATAAATCAATAATGAATTATTTTGCCTATTGGCACCTCTTTGATTCAGCCCTGAAGCTAGAAGCTATGTTCATTCCCTCACACACTTGCAGAGTTTCAAATCCTTGGTCAGTATTCACACTTTTTCAGTGGTTTTTAGTAGGTTTATACCAACATGGCATACCAACAGCCAGGTATGATGGTGGACAGGATAGGATGTGTTGTCATCAAGGCCATCATTTGAGATACATAGATTTGTGCTGTAGTAAAGATCTTTCACGCAAGACAGGTTATAATAAAAAAGCAACATGGACCAGTTATTGCTGCTGAAGGCATACCCATTTTTTGAGAAAAGGGGGCAATTGCTTTTCACTTCACGTCATTGGGTGGTGTACAGTCTCACGTAGGGAGACAGTCTGTTAGTGGGCTTGTCTTAAGCCAGTGACTCTCTCTTTAAGCCACTGTCACTTTCATTGAATCTGAGGTGATCTGGAGAAAGAAAAATAGTCATAATAATGGAATAAACTACTACTATAGCTTCATATTTAGACTGGTGTTATAGTTTTGTCAGAATTGACTATATTAAAATTATTTTAGCTACTGTTTTCTGACAAGACATTGTAAAAAGAATCTGTGGTGTTGAGTCGGAATAACAGCCAAGTATATTGCTAATAAGTAGCTAATCTATGTGGTTATGGGGGCTGCAGGTTGAACAGGTCCAGATTTTCTGTGGCTAATCCTTCACAGGCAGTCCATTACAGTTCTCACCAAAGGAACAGTTTTGATTGTGCAGGATGTTTGTGTCCAGTCTAATGTAACAGGGTGTATGCTCGTTTTTTACTAAAGATGCTTTACTAATGTATATTTTTGTGTCTTAGGTGGGCTTCCGGAAGGGTGGTATCCAGTTTTTTGGTCCGTTGGGCCGGAGAACTCAGTTGGAAGTGGTGTTAGCTGGTCTGCTCTTGGCTTCTCTACTAGCTCTTTTCGGTTGTGCCATCACTCTAGGGGTCCACTATAACAGAGGTGAGACTCCTTTATTCGCACTCTCTGGTCTGAATTCTAATGTGCTTAGGAGTACAGTGAGGGAGGGAGGGAGGGAGGAGAAGAGAGTGTTTAACTGGGAGTAAAGATCATAACTTACCAATTCTTCAGTAGCATGTGGTAGTTCAACTAAAATTCTAGTAGTTTTGGCAAGTAGTTTAACTAAGGTGGTAGTTTTAGCATTAGCTCAACACATTTTAACAATCCCTGGGCTATCCAAAGAAAAGATTATCTGTTTTCATCATTAATATACTTTTGCACATTGTTTCTCATTATGTAGCTTTAAATCCACTTTGTTAGCCACATTTCAACAGTTAGGAGTAACTTCTTTGACAACTGTTTGGCTTTTCAGAAGCTTGCAAGCAAGTTAAGCTTGCTAGTCATGTTTCCATCCACTTGTCAAGTGAATAATATGACTGTTAAACAAATGGCAAAAGATAAAAATGATTTTTGCTACAAAACCACATACGAAGTGTGAAGAGGTGACTGACTTTGTGATTATTTATAATCTATTAAGTTATTGAATTCCAGCAAAGTGTGTGGTGGTAACACTCTGAGTCTTCTTCCACAGATCCATCACGCAGCCTGTGCTTGACGGAAGCGTGTGTGACAGTGGCCAGTAAGATTGTGGAGTCATTGGACCGCACTGTTGACCCCTGTCAGGATTTCTATCAGTACGCATGCGGGGGCTGGATCCGCAAAAACCCACTTCCTGATGGCCGCTCACGCTGGAGCACCTTCAACAGCATCTGGGACCAGAACCAGGCTGTGCTCAAACATCTATTAGGTGACAGCTGGTCATGTTTGTCATAAATAACACACTTCTTCATGCATTTTAGGCCTCAAATGCGTACACCACTCTTTGTTCGTCCTTCTGAAAATCAATAGGAAAACAAAGAAATCTTCATTCATTGTTTTCCTCTTAACTGAACACCCTGGAAGTCAGTTGCAGAAGTGCAACCTTGGTATATTTCAACACACCATGAATTAGCATGAAAGCAAGTAGCATGAATTCAACTTCGGAATTGCTTTTCTGATACACTCCTGAGGGTAAAAATAGATGCTGTTTTATTGTTTCCAAGCGTCCAATATGTCAGCTTGTGAGGCTTGATTCTTAGCTAAGAAAAGTGTTTTAAACTCTTAAATAAGCTTGAACTCTTTACACATAAACATCTGTATTCACTAGAGTTTGGAATTAGGGCCATCATGATTATTTAATTAAACTCGATTTAAAAAATCATCAGTTTACTGATGAATCTGTGATGATTAGCTGGCAATTTTCATGATGATGATAATACATATTTTAAATTCTTCTGCTGGTCTCTCCTGTTGTAAGAAACAGCCTGATGCTTTTTTGCCACAAAACTAGTTCTGGTAACGTCTTTTTAAAAGTGTTTTTGTTCATCTTAAGCTATACTAGGTTTCAAAGATAAGGCTGTAAAGATAAATAATAAGTAGATAACTTTAATTACTGATCTGATCGATAGCCTTATTTCAAATACTCAGTACCTTCCTTTGCAAACAGTATTGCTTCTCACGTTACTTCACCCACCTCCTCCTTTGTTCCTGCTCCATTGAGAGCAACAACTTGCTGCATCTGAGCTCTTTCAACCTTCCATGTCCACCCATCACTCTTCATCTGAGCTTTTGTACACTTCTTTCTCCCCTTTCTTTTGTCTTTTTCTCAAAGTCACTTCATCTTTATTCCTATATTACTCATCCGGGCTAGTTTTGCGTTAAGCGCTCTGATATTTCCGAGACAAAGTGTGTGGGTGTATTTATAGGAAGAGTTAAGCAAAAAAATATGAATGAAGGCTAGAATGGTCCAGTTTTCTTTTTTTTAGTCTAGTGGAACAAACAAACTGTTCTGTCCCTTCCAGCAACCACTATGAATCATTAGTGTGGAAGAGTCTGTGTTTTGCTGTGTAGATATCCATCATTCTTTTAAGAATTTGGAACGACTGAAGCATTTTGAATCCCTGTCCAGCAGACAGCAGTTTTTACAGTCAACGTTTCAACAATAAATTGTTAGCTTTTAACTATTTAAGCTGTTCGTTGTTGAGGTCACACATTTGTACACACATTTAATGAGGCTGTATTAACAAATACTTTAGATAAGTAGTTGAAGCTTGCAGTGGATGGAGAGCACTTGCTGAAAGAGCTAGGAAGAGCTGAGTGTGGCCAGTGGCCAGAGAGGAGCTGCATAGAATAAACCATATTCACACGGTAACAGATGTTACAAGAAACGGCCAAAGAGTTGTGTCCTAAAGGCTGGCATTTGTTCTATGGATCAAGTAACTCTGAGAGCTAGTCTATCTAGCTAGTCTTTGGTGAGCACTTTGGGTGGGTGGGTGTAATGTTTATGTACTGTTTTTGTTTTATTTTGAGAACCCTCTGCAAAGAAGATTTCTCTGACTTCTTCTATACCATATTACAGTCATATGGAAAGGTTTGGAGTCAGATAACATGTTTTGTTGATTTTCGAAGTGAAGATAAATTAAGACAACACTCTCCTGCACATTTTAATGCACAATTACTATTTATTTGCAGAATTTAATACACTGGAAAAAAATACATTGCCATTGGTCTGTACAAAAGTTATGGCACACTTATGTATATTGTTTTGATATATAATCGCTGTTGTCGAAAGAAAACCTTGTATCTCCATTTTTTAGGTTTTTCAGTTTTTGACATAATTTGAAAATACCTGTTATCCTTTACATTTTATGTAAATTTCATGATGAATGGACCAAAAGAAATGGCCCAAAAGGACTTGGACAAAGTCTGACTCCGTATGTTTTTTCCTTCTCCTGTAAAGTTACCATTTTGGAGATACAAGGTTTTCTTCCGATAACAGTGATATATATATATATATATATATATATATATATATGTGTGTGTATGTGTGTGTGTGTGTGTTTTGTATGTGTGTGTGTGTGTGTGTGTGCACAGCACATAAATAGAAACTGTGCTCTAAAAGTAGCAGAAAAAAAGTTCAAAATCACATTTGTTCTCTGTAGAGGATGTGTTCACTTATTTTCTCTTAGAAAATCAACAAAACATAATCCAGGGGTGTGTTCAAACTTTTGCATATGACTTTAAATACCAGCGGTGCCCAAACATTTTGTGTTGGTGCAATATTTGTGTTGGACCGAGGACCAACAGCATAAAACAGTTCTGAAAATGTAAATCTGTTGGGTTTTGTGACTTCCCAAAAACAGTGAATTGGCTGTTTTTGCAGCTTGGTTTCCATAAGTGAATATGTTCTGGAGAGTGAACAGTACATTTCCAGTCTTTAATGATGTTTACAAACTACATCACTCTTATTTAAAAAAAAAAACAAAAATGAGAAAAATGTGGTTGTTTCACAATATCGGGTCTTTAAAGTTGGGTGTACAGTTCTAGAAAATACTTTTAATTGTTATAGAACATTGACAGGAGGAGGTTCTGAAAACTCTGGAAAGGCTTCTCACACTCACACACCTCATTTACAGAAGTGATTGTTTTATGGCATCACTCCAAAGAAGGTTTTTTGGCACCCTTAGTTGTAAGAGTGTACAGTAAAACAATTACTTAGGTGAGCAGTGAGGCTATAAAGAGGCATGCTGAGAGAAGCTAAATGCTCCAGCAAACAGTAGATAAGGGAGTATTCCCTCAGCACCTGCAGTCTGCTGCAGCAAGAGACCCAGCGCTGCGTCCAGCCAAATGAGGGAGAACAGGCACGGGGGAGCATGAGTGAAGGATTTGTGATGTATTTTTAGAATGAAGTATGGTTAGAATATGGAATTGGAAAGTGTCAGTGGGGAAGAGATGATGGAAGCGAGGGAAGGTGAGTGTGTGTATAAAAGAGGTGAGGTGAGGAGCAGGAGAGAGAAGGTGTGACAGGCTTGTAAAACTGCTGTGTGTTCTTTGTGCTTACTCAGAGACAGAGAGGCATATGGAGGGTTTGTGCTGATGCGCCTGGTCGATTGTCTTCTATTGCCCAACAAACACAAAACAAAACACGAGCAAGTATTGGAAAATGCTGTGAGAGCGGTGTTGAATTGCGCTCAGCTCGAGGGCACACTGCCAGATCTTGCTCAGACACGCGCACACACATACACGTACTTCCTTGTCTTCAATGGACCGTACCTGCTGACCAGTAATTGGTCTGCCACTGTGCGCCTGTGCATTTTTACCAGAATATTCCTGCCTTCTTAATGTAATTACACTGGACGAAAGAGGAAAGAGATGAACTGAAAGGAACAGCTGCTACTGGCTTTGCACACAGTGTCCCTGCTTCTTTTTTTTTTTTGCTGCACAAGCACATGAATTAGCACAGGTTATACGTACACACAGAGAGTACAAGGTCATTTCTCTTTTCACAATTCAAAGGGAGCATTGTCATGGCTGTAGCTCATGGACGAGGAGAAGCAGAGGTGCTGTTGACAGGGGCTTGCACTATTCCTCATTGGAATGAGGTTAGCGGTGACACTGATGCAGTTTTTCCCTTCTTTATAGCACAGGCTGCTAGTGAGACTGACGCCAGAAGCTAACAGGCACGGAAACTGTCTCTGCTCGGCCTGCTGAGTTGATGTATTAGTGTCTGTGTTCTGTCGCTGAAGAGTGGCGCTTGTCTAGTGTGCATTGAAAAGACAGGTGACAGGACCCTTTTTTTCCTTCCACAGGCCTGTTAGGAAGTAATCAGTGGCCATTAGCTGAAAGCCAGCCAGGATACTGCAGGAGAACAGCAGGCAGTCCCATAACCCTTTGCTCTGACCTCAGGGTTGGTTCTCTCTCATGCCGTCATGCTTATTTGCCTCAGGGATGAACCCTGCTGGGCCTCAGACCCCACTTTGCCCCTTAGCTCCATGACATAGCCTGCGAGTCATGTTTTTTTTCTTCCTTTAAGTACTTTCTTTTCTTTCTTCTTGTCATGTCATTTCACTCTTATCTTCCATGGTCTCTCAGGCTGAATGTTCTGACAGCAAGCATTCAAGCGCATTTAAGCTTGTATCCTCGACCAGTGTGAAGCTGTTCGTTTGTTCAGTGTAGTAGTGACGATACAGATAAGTGAGACAATCTTGAATGTTTCTGTTGTATTTGAACTCTTGTACTTAAGGCAAAAGTTTCATAACAGTTTGAAATGCATGTTCCCTGCATCATCACTTAATGGATCCAAGGCACATGATCAGAATAACAATAATATATACTATGTGTGCCTCATTCCTGACTGCAGTCGTGGATTTCTCATACTGAATTGTTGAAAACGGCATGCATTCTTCTATATACACATACAGAAATAGACTAAACTTAGTGAAATAAGTTATTTTTACACCTATCTGTATATCACACATCTAGCTTATGAAGGTGCTATCACATTTACAATATAAAAAATAAGTACGTAATGTCCAGTAGTAAAATCAAGCACACTGCACTTTTTTCCTAGTATCATTAGTGTGGTCACATCAGAAACTCAGGTTTGGAAGCTTCAAATCTGATCAGTACAACTGTTTCACTGTGCACAAATGATTAGAATAATATGGCGTTAGCATCACCATAGCATAGCAAAAGCAAGGGCCAAGTGATTTCTGTCTCCTCAAAAATGCTCAGTGAAAAAATGCTCAATGCAAGTGTTACAAATTGTAGTTCATCTTGCACTTCTATAATATAGGATGAACTGAAAAGTGAGAAGTTCTTGCATCCTCATGCTTTTTTCCCCACCTCAAGTAGAGCTCTGACAAAGCTCACCTTAGTCAATCATCAGTTTTGACTGGTCGATATCACCATGACAACACTTACATGGCTGCATGCTGCAGTTGGTGAAAAAATGTTGCTGTTTTACACCAAAATTTTTCAATAGGGCACAAAACAACAGACATAGTGTTAGCCTGCTCAGTCGTTTCTGCAGACTGTGGGAACATAGCTGAACTGTGATTCTAGTCTAAGCTACTACTTACATAGCAAGTGAGTTGGGTTAGTAGTAAAGTTAACCAAGGTAAACAAAGTTCAGAACTGGGGTGAGAGGAGGGGAACAAAAAACTGTGCATTTGTCCCAGAGATCTAAGCCTACTGTTGAAAAAAGTTAGGTCTGTGGTTAATCAGCTACTTGTGTATGCTGTCAGCTAGGCAGTTTATTGCGAGGTCAGCAATCATGTATTGTGTGTGAAATTTCAGTGACCTCTCAATGATTGGTAGCTACAATGAAGTAGCTTCTTCACTATATTGATTTCTCTAGGCCGTAATGCTTCCCTCCAACCTGTAACCAGGCCCCATAAAAGGAAATTGTGGCTACATATTAGCATAGCTAAACCCACTCTGTCTCTTTTTATGCCTCTAGAAAATGGAACTTTTAACTCGAGTAGCGAAGCAGAGAAGAAAGCTCAGTTCTACTACTTATCCTGTCTGAATGAGCAGCGCATCGAGGAGCTGGGAGCTCAGCCACTCATCGATCTCATTGCTAAGGTAAGACACTCTTCAGCGCCCCTTTTGGTGATGAGTTCTTATAATTCTGAGTGACCTTACTGTAGACAGATTGCAGTCAATACTTTGGATAAAACTCATTTTGCTAAGTGAAAAAGAGCACTGTGATGCAAAGCAGTGCTTTGCTTTGTTAATAAGAATCTGCTGTTCTTTTTCTGTCGTATTAATTTGCAGCAGTTTGATACCCTGGGGCTTATTTCATACAGCAGGTTATCTGCATAAGCTCATTAACATTGATAAAAATGGGCTTATTAATGATACCTTGGTGCTAAATTCATCTGCAAGCTTTTGAGTTATGACTCCTAATTGTACCTGTAGGATTTAAAAATGTATAAAATGTGTACCTGCTTTCTCATGTGTCTCCAACACACTACTTTGCACAGCCATTTTTAGGTTAGCATTCTCTAAAACTGCCCCTCTCTAGAGATTAATAGCATTGCTTGTGAAAAAGAAGAACACTTATGTCAAACAGCAGTCTGTGTGTCTAATTTAAAGCCTTCCGCCCGTTGCTGTCCTGCTGGAGAAAAACGATTGTGGAGAGAGGGGAAGAGAATGATGGTGAGAGAAGAGAGTGATTAGGACGGTTGCTGATGAGCTATCTCAGGAACAGACTGTCTCTCCTTCTGTCTGTGTGCTGAGGTTGTTACAGTGATTGAATGGGCTTGGCTGTCTCTAGATTTAGCTCGTATTCTCTGAGGAGAGCCACACTTAATTGAGTTTGATGTCTAACATCAGCTCTAACTTGATTGCGTTCCTGTTTCGGCATGTGTTGAGTAGAGGGTTTTGCTTGCCATC
Source organism: Colossoma macropomum (assembly GCF_904425465.1). NCBI lineage: Eukaryota > Metazoa > Chordata > Actinopteri > Characiformes > Serrasalmidae > Colossoma > Colossoma macropomum. Next base: position 19,008,734 of record NW_023494786.1, read on the forward strand.
TTTTCTCTCTCTCTTAGCAATTTAACACCTTCACCACAGACACACAACCACATGTCCAAGAATCAGGCAGTGGATTTGGATTTGGGTTTGTTTGTACCATATACTGAGGCTACATTCACACGGCAGGTTTTATCGTAGCACAAATCTGATATATACATGTATATTTTTGTCTGTACATATCAGATTTAGGTTGTTATGGATTTGTTCCAAGATTGCAGGTCAGGATAATTTCATAACAGCCCATAGGAAGAGCATGGAAAGACTAACATGTATTATTTCTGATCCCTCCCACCTGCTACATCGTGAAATACAACATTATGCCTTCAAACAGATGGTTTAGAGTACTGACAACAAAACTTAATGGACTTAAGAACACTTTTATTCCTCAGTTATTTTTGCTGCTTAACATTTTAAGACAAGTGTGTATTTAGTTATATGTGCATCCATTGTGTAATACTGGGTGAAAGTGTAGTGTTATAGAGTATTGGAACATGGAGAACGTGTAAAGTATGTTGTAAGGTGTGTTAGGTGACTGTGGTGTGTGTTTATGTAATAGAGCTGCTGTGATGCAAAAAAAAAAAAAAAAAAAAAAAAATCAGACACATCTGTTTTGTATCATATGTAATGAGAATTTTTTGTTCCAAGCTTTAATTCTATTTTGGCCATTTCCATTGCTTCTTTCATCATGAAATTTTGTTGCAGTATAAATGGTAGAAGGCAAAAAAAGAACACCAAAAATGGAGATTTCTCGTCTAAAAAAGGGATTATTGGTTACACTGCTACCCAGGTGATCACAGCCCTACTCACACAACGTACACACGATTTCTTTAAGTTTAATTTGAAAAATATTAAGTAACACTGAGCAGCACAACCACTTTTAGGTAAGTTGTTCATTGGGTTACATGTCAGTCATTGTATCTAATTACATCGCCCCATCACCCAGGCCTAGTTGTCACTTTAATGACAGAACTGTCAAAACAGAAAGATCAGATTTGACCATAATATCAAAATTCAGCAACAAAGATTGTAATGTGAACTAAACTTTCCGTTCCTAGAGAACCACAGCACTGTATGGTTTAGTGATTTCCTTGTTCAGAACATGTGATAACGTAAGGCTTGATATGTAGCAGAGGGCTAGAACAGAACAGTGTCTAATGCTGTATTTCCTCAGTAGCAGGAGTGGAGAGTGCTGCGCTGTACTGCCTCAGAAGAGTTATTTATAAAAGTGTGTGTGTGTGTGTGTGTGGTGTGTGTGTGTGTGTGTGTGTGTGTGTGTGGGTATATATGTTTTTCAGACTGGGGGTTGGAACATCACTGAGCCCTGGGATAAGGATAACTTCATGGATGTGCTGAAGACAGTGTCAGGCCCATACAGAGCTCAGCCCTTCTTCACTGTGGGGGTCAGCGTGGACCCCAAAAACTCCAACAGCAATGTCATTCAGGTACACACTTTAATTACCCTAAATTAATTGGTCCAAATGGTTCACGTTCAGATGTAGTTTCACTGATGTTTTTCTACACATACCTAGCACAGAGGTGCCCAGTCTTATTCAGTAAAGGGCTGGTCTGGCTGCTGATTTTCACTCCAGTCAAGCAAGTGCTCAACTGAATTTGCTTCAATTTAAATAAGCAACCTCAGTCCTTAAACAGTTGAGCAGGTGTGCTCTTGCTTGGTTCGAACAACAAAAGAAGCCTTTTGTGGAGAAGATTGTGTAGCAAAATTGTGTATGTCTGAAATGGACATTTTGTAGAAAAAAGAGAAAGAGGTAATAGGGTCCATAAAGAGGGTCCATATCCTACATTTTTCTTATGATATTTTATTCTATAAGGTCCACTTATGACACTGGTGTGGTTATATGTACAGAAAAATATGAAATTCCGCATAATTCATTTTATTTGACTATTTTTATAAACTGTCTTAACCCTCTAGAATAGGTGCTTTTGTTACTGTACCTTTAAGCCTGATATATGTAAATGAACTCTATGAATTATTGTTCCTCATTTGTAAAGCAGTCCAGGCTGAAACGCTCCTTATAACTTCAAGGAGAATGGGTGGAGCTAAACTGCTGTAGGCTGAAAAGGTGTATATATGTAAATGTGCTGGTTCTCATGACATCATAAAAACAATGAGTACTAAACTAAATGTTTTTGCATGTATGAACTGCGGTGTGAATGATGCATTTTGAAGCTTTTAATAATGTAAATAAAAAAGTGAAAATGTGGAGTTTTAGATATGACTGCAACAATAGATTTCTTGCACAAGTTAAGCTGAATTTGTATTTTCAGTCCCAAGACCATAACAAAGTTATTATCAAGCAAAAAAAAAATTCTTTTTTTTTCAAATCCCCAGTACACTGGATGTTTGGAGGAAGGAGGTATTCTTTCACTTCTTCTCCTGGAGGGCCACATTGCTGTTTTTAGTGATTTTTTGCTCAGCAGCTTAACGAGCACTTTGTGAAGTAGCGAACTAATTAGCTGTGATGCTGCTAAAGTGTGCTATAGTGTTTTCCTACAGGAGTTTTAGAGTCCCATAATAGATACTATCAGTTCGCCGATGGTCTCTTTCTAAAGATGTGCAGTATTTGCTGTTCTGAGTTGAATGTTCATTTCAGTAAATGCTGGATGTTTAATGCTCTTATATCTTGTATTTGCTCACCTGTGTGTCCAGGTGGACCAGTCGGGGCTCTTCCTTCCCTCTCGGGACTATTACCTCAATAAGACTAATGAGAAGGTAGGTTGCTCTGTGTTAATGTTACAACACACTAGATTTACCTCATTAGGCAACAGTCAGGACCCTCATTAGTGGACACAATGAAAGCAGACTCTCCTGGAGTAATGTTGGAGATGCTGTAGTGGTTGTCTAGTCACTCTTCAGGCTGCTGACCCTTGTTGTCCGACAAAGACAAAGAGCAGTAACTGCACTCTTAAACACAAAGGTGCTGAAAATGGTTTGTTGAACTGATGCTTTTAGAATAACCACTTATTGAACTGTACTAGGACTGTATGTCTAAGCCAAAAATCAGCAGGTTTTGGCAGGATTTTGTTTCTTTCCAAACCAGTATGTTGTAATGATAATTATGTAATGGTAATTACTATTATGTAGTAATGATAATTATGTAACTACTATATAATTTTAAAATAAATACAAATAAACACAAATGTAATAAAACTTAACAAGGTTTTGTGTTTAAAAAGTTATTAATATCTTGGTTAGAGGAGTAAAATTTGATAAACATAGATTTGTTTCATGACTTTTCTCTGCACTCCAGTAATTGCAGGGATTTGTGAAATTCCATCAGCAGCACACGTGATATAAATTAATAAAGTATTCATTAGTTGACACAAGTATTGGATGGTAACTGTAAATACTAGAGTTCCTTCAGGAGATGTCTGGAAATTGTTAAGCTAACACAGACATAATCACAATGTGGTGTTCATTTATATTCATTGTAATGCTGGTGTTTTTAACAAATGAATGCTTACTGCCTGGACATAAAGATTTACATACAGTTTTCTCAGACTTTTGCACAGTATTGGATATTTGTCCTACAGCACTTACATGTTTGACTGCACAACAAACTTTGAATTTTTTTCCCACTTTTTACTGTTGACGCTCTCATCGGTGTAGTGCAGGATGCATGCAGTTCCTCTGTTTTAGTTTAGCTGAAGTACATTCATTTCCCACATTGGCTCCGCTTGTCTTGCGGCAGATGTAGAACTGAGCGATGTGTTTGCCGTACATTTCCATACTGCATGTGTGGGACTAATACGTGGGTTGACTCACAACAGCTGGCAGTTGTGGTTTACTGTTACAGGTCATATGGGTTTGGGTAGACATTATAAAATATTTATGTTTTGTTTAAGCCCTGTCTGCTTATGAATATTGTATGTTCTGATACTTGTTTAGTCACAGACTCTGCATATAAATTGACTCAGTTAAAGAGTGATTAACCGACCTTGTTACAGAACTGTTGAACCAGCTCTAGCCCGAGTCCCATGATAAGAAAAAGTTAATATTTGCCTCTGTAATCACTGGATATCACAGTCATGTGATCTGAATTACTATAAATTATTTTGTCTCTTAGGTTTATCACTGCAAACATGGCTGCCTATTAAGACGACTGACTGGCTTATCAGTTGGTATGGGGAGATGATGTGGTGTCTGTAAATGTACTAGAGAACTCAAAATTAAGGGTGTAGGGAATTCAGTACAGTATTAAAAAATAGAGAATATTAATGTTTGAAACAGTATCATAAAACTCTATTGCCAATATGCCCCTTGGCCTCTTTTGAGGGCCACTCATTTGTCATCTTTCTTGTCTTTGATCAAAATTAGGCATCTGGGTGCATCATATCAGAGTAAAGCAGCTGGGGCTTATGCTATGCATTCACACAATATCAAATGACTAGTCGTTTTTTAAGTCACTTAAATTCTAGGGATCGCAATTTTTATCGAAAAATAAAATTAAACATTGACCTCAGAATCAAAATTTGACTCAAACCTAAGAATGTATATTGTTACTTTTATTAAAAATTAAAAATTTTATTAAAAAGTCAGGCTGTAAAACTCCTCACTTTAGAAAGCATGTAGCAGCAGACTGCTTCAATGGTGCACTTCCAGGCAGTTCTATATTGTTAGCATAGAAGCAGCATGTATTGCTAGGTATCTGGCATCCAGGCAAGATGATGAGTCAGTCCAACTGCTGATGACCGTTCACTTTAGGTGGATTTTCTCGTTCTGTCTACAAAATAGTTGGATGACCATATAAAGTCATGCACAGCAGGTTATTCCAGGATGTGATTTTGTTTAAAATGCTTTGTAGAAGTCATGTTTTTTTTCTGTTTATTTGTTATGGAAACATCTGACTAACCTCTTGTAGACAGATGTTGGATTGCAGTCAGTCTGGGTCAGAGTTCTCTTCATGTTGTATGTGCGTGTTTGTTAAGGTATTGAAGGCATATCTGGACTACATGGTGGAGCTGGGTTTGTTGCTGGGAGGAGATAAGAACTCCACTCAAAGTCAGATGCAGCAGATTCTGGACTTTGAGACGGCGCTGGCCAACATCACTGTACCCCAGGACGAACGCAGAGATGAAGAGAAAATCTACCACAAAATCACCATCGCTGAGCTGCAGGTGCGTGTCGAAGTCCACCTCCTGTTTTTGACAGATTTTCTCTGTGTTCCCCTGCTGCTGCCTCTCTTCGTTCATTACCTTAAAACAGTGTTTAATCTGGCATGCTGGAGTCACCCAGTCATGCTGTTGACAGAATTTAGCACCGAGGTCCACAAGCTCCACGCTTGTGAGAAAATGGATGTGACTCATTTGAAAACGTGGTTCAGGTTGGGTCAGTAAGATAGGAAGTTCTCAGACTGTATTCAGGTTTGGGCCAAAATTCCAGATGCAATTAAAGCTCTGATGTCTGGGGTGTGCGTAGCAGATGTTTAGCAATGATGAAAGAAAATCATTACATTCTCTCTCTCTCTCTCTCTCTCTCTCTCTCTCTCTCTCTCTCTCTCTCTCTATCCCTCTCTCTCTCTCTCTCTCTCTCTCTCTCCCCCCCCCCTCTCTCTCTCTCTCTCTCTCATTCTCATCCTTCTTTCTTTACTTTTCTTTGTTTCTTTGTTTGTTTCTTTCTTTCTTTCTTTCTTTCTTTCTTTCTTAAGCCCTATTTAGATTGGATTCATTTTACATGAGGAGGTGGAGTAGTGTAATCTTTACCTGTATAGAGTCAGCTTCTTATTTACTAGCTTCTTGTTTGAATTTTCCCATTCCACCTTAAATGGTGGAGCAGTTACTATTATAACGCCTGAGGCCCCAGAATGTAACTGCTGGACCATTTAAGGTGAAACGGGAACAAGAAACTGGTGAATAGTAAGCTGACCTCAGCCCCCAAGCCGATATGTAACGTTACTGCCCTGCCTAACGTGTACAACTCAGAACATGTAAAAATTACAGAAAAACATTTGATATTAGATTAGATTCAACTTTACACATAAATCGAGTAGCCGCTCCCGTCTCTGTCATTTAGACCGAGATTTCTTATCCCGTGCGAATCGCTCATAAACGTTACAGACGTCCTGAGGTAAACTGGCAATGCCCACCTCCCCGTGGAGAACTGATCTCGTCCAAATAGGGCTTTAGTCTTTCTTTCATCTTGCTCTGTTGTTTTCCTGTCTTTCTTTTCTTTCATCCTTTCCCCTCTCATTTTTTCTTTGCTTCTTTCGCTCTGATTCTTTGTCCTTTCTTTAAATTTCTTTCTCTTTCTTTCTTTTATCTTTTCTTTCCTTCATTTTTTTCCTTCTTTCTCTCTTATTCTTGTTTTTTCTTTCTCTCATACCCTCTTGCTCTCTTTATTGTTTCTTTTCTTTCTCTTTTACTCTTTCTTTCTTTCTTTCTGTCTTTTTATTTTTTCTCCTTTTTTCTTTACCTATTTCACGCTCATTCTTTATTTTTTTTTAAATTTCTTACTTTATCTTTCTTCTTTTTTCTTCTTTACTCTCTTTTACTCCTTACTTTCTCTCTCGCTCTCTTTTTTTCACTTCTTTTCTCTCTCTCTCTCTCTCTCTCTCTCTCTCTCTCTCTCTCTCTCTCTATGATGGGTTCCCTTGCAGGGAGACATTCTGTCCTTTGTCCAGTATCCTATCCTTTCAGTGCTTCTCCCCAGGGAGAGGCGCTATTGTTCACACCATCCTCCATAATCTACCTTTTTTATCATTTCATTATTTGCCAGAATCTTCTCCTCCTCTTACACTGCTTCCAGCTCCCTTTTGTTTTGTCAAGGCCTGCGATTGCTATGGCAACTGTTGCTAAGTAACATTTCTCTTTTTTTTTTCTTTTTATGGAGCAGACAAGAGAAGAAAGAAACTGAGGGAGCCAGAATCAGGGATAGAGCTGCTTACTGGTTAAATTTCTCCAGCTGTCTGAGGGACTTTATATCAATAACAAAAGGCCAATAGCGTAAAAGGCTATTATGAAGGCACTGATGTGTCCACTGTGAACAAAACTCCTCAAAGTGAAACAAGCTTCTCAAGATGGCAGCCATGCTGCGGGGGTTTGGACCATGTAAGGTGGCTGGAGAGAGCAACGAAGCTATTTACTAAATGAGTGTGTAGCGCTTAGCAAGGGCATTTGGCCAAATGTTGTTTTTTCTGAATTTATAAAAATCCAACCATAAACATAAGACAAAGTGCATCTGCTTTGTTAATGTGTTGAGCCTGTTCATCATTATTTGAAAAGTTCTGTCCACCTAACTCCAACACAAATTCCTCTTTTCACTGGGATAATGCATCTTATTATAAAATATACTGAATCCAAATTATTTTGCTGTTTTGGCTGTCATTGGCATTCTCTCTAGTGTAGTACAAGTCTGGGCTGCTTTTTGAATAAGGCCAATCAGAACAGAGGCATCAGTCAAAAACAGCCTGTTCATTTCTAAGAGATGAGGAGAGATTGGGAAAAGGAATTGATTTATGCATACAACCCAAATCTTATAAGAACATCAGAATAGAAAAGAAGATACAGTAAAAGAAATGTATGATATGGCTCCTTTAAATTGTCTCTCATTGAAATAACAAGCAAGTTAGCGTGTCACAAATTTTGTGATTTAAGCTTTAAAATATTTGACCCTCAAAAACATCTTCCAGTACTTAACATGAGGTCAAGCACCTTCATAAATTCATCTGAGCAGGATTTCTGAGGGTTATTTTCACTCTGATTTGAGTAATTTCCTCCACTTGAACTCAGATGAAGCCTTCCGGTACTTGTTCCAGTGAATGAACAACATTTATATCTTGGAGTCCATGAAACTTCACTCTTCAACACTTCCCTGCTTTTCTTTTTACTCACTCTGTTCACACACATGCATTTCTTATTACCCACATATTACCTGAATAGAAGCTAAAGCCCCCAGGCTTTTAAACTTTATTAAGACAATAACGTTCTTCTTCTGTGGCCTGCTGAAAAAAAGAACTGTATTTTTATCACCTCATCTTCCCCCTCTTCCCAGACTCCCACAGCAAGGATGAGGGCTGTATGGGGTATAAAGGCTTTAGTGTGTATGTGTGTGTTTGTGTGTGTTGGCTATGGGGGTTTTTAGTGTAATATATCCCAAGGGCCAGGCAGCTGTAATTGCGTCTGGGTCTCTGGAATGCAAACATACTGGCGAGTGTCTCTGTCTTTGTGTGTGCATGTGTTGCGCTTGCTTGTTGTTTTGGGTGTTTGTATCTGTTGCTTGTCAGACAGTCTGAACGTGCATTACATATTCTTCTATATTCTTGATGGTTTGGCTGTTATACATGATATGGCGAAAACATGGCATTGCTTCTAATTGGTGGGTTTGGCTGTTTGAGCCACACACATTACTAACAGCATACAATGCGATCCAGTGTGCACAATGACGAGGTATAAAATGGACCTCCACTGGACTCTAAAGCAGTGGAAATGCTTTCTCTGGAGTGACTGAATCATGCTTTACCATCTGATGGAGGAATCCAGGTTTGGTGGATGCAAATTACCTGCCCCAAATGCAGAGCGCTTACCCTAAAGTTTGGTGGAGGTGGAATAATGTTTTTCATGGTCTGGGCTCAGCATCTTAGTTCCAGGACATCAAAGTAACGTGACCAACTTCTTAAGGAAATTAAGGTTATTTAATGTCCCTGCCTTAATAACATGCTTCAACAAATTATATAATATATTTGAGTTTGCTTAGTCAGGTAAAAATTATGAGCAAAAAAGAACTGTCTTTGTGAAAGAGGTGTGCGAGTGTGAAGAATCTAAGCACTATATTGTAAAGTTTAAAGAACCTCAACATAACCTTATATAACTTTCCTACTCTAATTATATATCCTAAACATTGTACTTCTAAGCCAAGAACCATTTAGAAACCTTAAATATTTTAGAGTGTTCCTGCAAGATCTGTAGTATGTGCTGTTCATTGCGTAGAATATTCATGCATTTTCCTCTCAGCCATATTAGTATGAGAGCGCTTTCTGGCTCTACAGCTCATCTAGAGCCTAGGGAGTGTTCCACTCAGCCTGCAAACAGCTGAGCCTCCCTAGGCCATGTTAATGGGTTTCGTGGCCCCTTTTTCTGGACTGTTTTGCATGTCAGATGCTTCATCCAGCTGCAGGCTGAGTGAAGTGGTGACGTTATTCGTCTGGTGTTTGCAGAATTCTTTCTAATGTGGCTAATAACGAATCAAAACCACTGGAGACCAGTTAGGAAGATTTCATTTGCATAATCCTAAGTGCTTGCACTTAATTGATGCCTGCATTAATTGATTATTATAGTAATATTCATACTTTGGAATTAATTGTTTTTTTTTGTTATCTCTTTTTCTGTAGTCACTGGCCCCTTCGGTGGATTGGCTTGACTACCTGTCCTCTGTCCTTTCACCCCTGGAGTTGAATGATACCGAACCGGTGGTGGTGTACGCCAAGGAGTACCTGCAGCAGGTCTCGGAGCTCATCAACAAGACTGACCGCAAGTATGCATGTCTCCATGGCTACAGGCTGAACCGGCTGGCTACTTTCCAAGTACTCAGTCGTGTTTAACATGTTAAGTGAAAGTATTCCATCTTCTTAGTCTGTCCACAATTTCCCAACCACTGTAATGAAGACCCACACAGTGGCTGAGAGTGGTGAAGTGTGATGCAGGGTTGTTCTTTTCTGTCTGGATCCCCAAACTTGATTTGAGGGGGGATGTCATCCCCCAGGTCAGATGTAAAAAAAAAAAATCCTTAAAAAATCCCCCTTTCCATTTCCATTGAATTATTATAATATTACCATGATATAATTGTGATTCAATGGTAATGTGATTGTACCATGAGTTTCTTAAATATATTTTAACTCCATATCAATTTGAGATTTATTCACCCATTTGCCTTAGATGTGTCAGAAGTTCTTCATATCAAACAGTCAAGTTAGGATTGTGGTAAAGAGTCTGCACATTCTACTGTATAACCAATGCGCAGCTTAGTTACATTATGAGATGAGATGTCTGAAGAGCTTTAGTGCTTTCATGTGGTAAGTTTAGTTAAAGTTCATAACTGACCACCCCCTTGAACATTTTTTACAGTTCGACCACTGCTTTACACTGCATTCTACTTCATAACACTATACCATGCAGCATCAAATATAAAGCAGCACATTGTTAGATCTCTATCCATTCAGTGTTTTTTACTGTGTGGTCCCAAACAGTCCCAGTTCCAGATAATTATTTCTGTGGAATTAATCGAAGTGATACAAAACATATGTATACCAACAAAAGTAAATGATTTGGGCCGTAGAACAGTATTGCAATCACAACATGTAGCAGTAGCACTGCAACACTAGTATACTAAATTGTGCAGCACTAATATAATATATACTAATAGTTTTATTAAAGCAGGCACACTTTTTTTCTTCTTTTCTTCTTTTATCTCTCTCCCTCTGTCTCTCTCCTGTAGTCTGCTGAATAACTACATGATTTGGAATCTGGTGCAGAAGGGAGCATCCAGCCTTGACCAGCGCTTTGAAAATGCCCAGGATAAACTACTGGAGAGTCTCTATGGCACCAAAAAGGTGACTACAGCTTCTCTTTTTAGTATGAAAGAAACTTTGGCAAACGCATTTACTCATTATATATCATTTAAACCTGAGACAGGCCAGCAAGTTGTTTACTCTCCAAGCTGCTGTACTCCACAAGCATTAAAACATCTGTTCCCCTCCCCTCCCTCTCTCTCTCTCTCTGTGCAGTCATGTACTCCACGCTGGCAGACATGCATTGGGAACACAGATGATACGCTGGGTTTTGCTTTAGGGGCGCTCTTTGTCAATGCCACCTTCGATAAAGACAGCAAAGAGATAGTAAGTTTCACAGTGAACCAAGTACAACACAGTACTGTTTTATCTGTAAACGTCAACCTATTGTTTCTGTTGACTAGGATATAATTTCACCTGCTAGGTTTTACATTGTTTTCATTATCTTGCACATGGTCACAAGTGACTCTTGGTTGCCACTGTGTGGCCACATTGTGAATTACACGGTAGAGAAACTGCAGTAACAGCCTGTAGTCTTCTGGGTTACATTGCTGTGAGGATTTGATAGCATTCGGCCACAAGAGCATTAGTGAGGTCATACTGATGATTTTGGATCACAAACGCCACTCAAACCCATCCCAGAGGTATTGGATGATGCTCTGTCACTCTAGAGAATGCAGTGCCACTGCTCCACAGCCCAGTGCTGTAGGGGTTTATACTTGGCAGTGCTCATGGTGATCTCATGTGCTGCTGGTCCAGAGCATGCCATTCTATTCACAATGCTTTTGTAGGGTGATTATAAAAGCTATGTGTGCGCAGTTGAACACCTGTGTCAGCAATGGGCACGCCTTAAAGTAGCTCACTTATTAGAAGGGGTGTCTGGATACTTTTGGACATGTAGGTTGTATTATATTAGATATAATATTAGATATAATATAACTTTTTTGCCATTCAATTACATACTAAACTGATCTCGATTCAGCACTCATTACACTGACGTTTGAGAAATTTTACAGCTGCTCTTCTCTCCATGCAGGCTGAGGGCATGATCAATGAGATTCGAACTGCTTTTAAAGATGCGCTGGACAACCTCAGTTGGATGGACAAGCAGACACGACAGGCTGCCAAGGACAAGGTGAGCGAGTGCGAAGAAATCAAACTCTTGCTGCTAAAATATGATCCCAGATATCGTGTTTAAACAAGACGTTAACATGGATAACACCTGTGTTTTTTTGTTAAGGCTGATGCCATCTATGATATGATAGGCTACCCTGATTTCATACTGGACCCCAAGGAGCTTGATGATGTTTATGATGGGGTAAGTGAATAAACTCATCTTGCGTGGTCTTTGGAGTGATCAGCCCTTTCTAACACAGATCTAACACAAAATGATATATTGTTGTAAATATTCAGGAGAATTTGCTGATGCTAGAGTTATTGAAATATTATAGTCATTGTAGACTCTCTGTGCTTCCAGTATGATGTGTCAGAAGATAACTTCTTCCAGAACATGCTCAACTTCTACAACTTTTCAGCACGGGTGATGGCAGACCAGCTCCGCAAACCTCCAAACAAAGACCAGTAAGTGTTGCGCATGCTAGGAAAAATTAGTCCTGTGTGAACATGAGATCAGTCAAACGTGTGCGAAAGATTTCAGTGTATATATATCCATTCAAATTTTGATTTAAGTCCTAGGTTTCATGGTAATTGTTGTCAGTTATGAAATTTGTGAACTATTGTCACTACATTGCTTGTGCAATATCATACATTTCCTCACTGCCTGAGTCATCTTCTCAACATAGTTATGCAACCTGCAACGCAAGTCCAGTTAAAGTGTTTATGGTAGTTGTAGTCCATCAGATATTTCCAACACTATAGAATGAATCCAGATTTGCACGCGAAAAGGCTTGAGACGTACAAAAGACACAATTTGTTCAGTTTGGATCTGTAACACTATGGGTAATGTCAGCTACGATTTGGGATTTTACCATTTGCCTGCTGAAAAACATTAGTCAGCCCAAAAATGTCATTGGTTTTTGAGGCTGAGACACCCTCTACTGTCTTTACTGCCTTTCCTAACTTTAATCTATATCCTTTTTTAAAACTCATTATATTAAAATCACATGCTTAAAAATGTTTAGCCTTACCTTTAGGTAATAAACAATTTCTGTTGCCATTCTCTCAAACAGTGAGTGTGTTTACATGCACTTATTAATCCAATAACTGCAGAAAATCCGATCAACATGTTTACATGCACTTGGGTAATCAGATAATGGAAAAATTTCGGGTTGACATGAGTCAGACAGTATTCAGATTTCTGCATTGCCACCGGCCAGTAAACTCAGTAAGTGAGTAAACTCACTCAGAATAAGACAATGCACAATGTAAGGTTTACAGGTATGACTGTGTGTGTGTGTGTGTGTGTGTGTGTGTGTGTGTATGAGTGAGTGATGGTAGGAAAGCATGTTTTGTTTTATTTTATTTATTTTATTTTTATTTACTACATGTAAATGTTTATCTGAAACTGTACTGTGAGCTCCTGTAACCAAAACCAAATTCCTTGTATGTGTAAGCATACCTGGCCAATAAAGCTTGATTCTGATTCTGATGTAAATGTAATGCAAAACTCGAGCCATTTTACCTGAAAATATGAACATATATCATCTAGAATATTTAAATTCTTCATTTCATCAAGTTGGTTTTAGTGTCGCCCCAAAAGTATTTTGTTTCTGTCTTGCGGGTGCTGTGTTGCTGTGTTAAACACTGCTTACTTATTTCCAGTTCCACAGTTGTTTTCACACATGTGCAGACTGAGAAATCCGAAAGAAATCCGAGTAAGACTCTACATGCACTGAGAAATCTGATTACTGAACTAAAATCCAGCTCTCTTTATCAGATTTCTTAATCGGATTTCTAGGCCTTAGTCTGATCTAAGAAATCAGAGTATGCTGTTTACAAGACCATTTGAATAATGAGGTAACTGCAGAAATCCAAATATGATTGGATTATTGGGTGCATGTAAACACACACAGTGACCGCATCCAATCGTAAAATCCCGCTGGTGTGTATTTTGTCTCCTAATGACATACAAAAACGCTACTTGAATGCAAAAAGCACCCTCTTTGGGTGGAATCTGAGTTATCGTGTAGAAAATAACCTCTGTAAATGTTACAAAATGGTCACATTAGCACAGAAATGTTTTTTATTTCAGTGCTACAATTTTAATTTGTGGGACAACGTTCCTAGCATTAGCACTACATGGTTAAAATGTGTACAGCCCTGACATATAATCTACTTTAGTCCAGAAGTGCAAGAGAGTGCCTTTGTTTCTCTGATTGTTTACAATCAATTTTAACTCTATAGATGGAGCATGACTCCCCCCACAGTAAATGCATACTACATGCCCACCAAGAATGGCATTGTCTTTCCTGCTGGAATCCTGCAGGCTCCCTTCTATGCTCGGGACCACCCAAAGTGAGTATATATTTCTGTGTGTATGTGCGCGTCTGTGTGTTGGTGGGCCTGATGCATTATGATTACACAGTACTATGCCTCTGTCAGTTGTACGAAGCATGATGGATGTGTCCATGTTGTATTTAACAGAGCACTGAACTTTGGAGGCATTGGTGTGGTGATGGGGCATGAACTTACTCACGCTTTTGACGATCAGGGTAAGTAAATGTGCATGTGTACACTCTTAGGGTGTGCGCATACCTAGGTCCCAAAAAGCACTCTTTGGAACTGTGTTTGATTCGCAAAGAACATTTCAGTATCTGGTCCTTTAAGGAATTTTTGTAAATGAAATGTGCAAACATGAAGAACTTTTTAAAGTTTAAAGAACCTCTACATGTAAATATACCAAATACTTCTCTTAAAACCATATGTATAAATCAAAAATTGTTTACAAACATTTTGTTTTTCAAATTGTGTGTACAAGTTGTTGCTGATCTTTCTTTCCTTGCAGGCAGAGAGTATGATAAGGACGGAAATCTTAGACCCTGGTGGCAGAATTCTTCAGTGGATGCATTTAAGAATCGCACAGAATGCATGGTGGACCAGTACACTCAGTACACAATCAATGGAGAACACATAAATGGAAAACAGACCCTGGGAGAGAACATTGCTGATAACGGAGGCCTAAAGGCTGCCTATCATGCAAGTTATATTCTCTGTTTTTACGTAAAAACCACTAACTACTGAACAAAGCCTCATTATATCATTTAGTATTTGCAAAACTGTTTTGTTTATAAACATATTTTGATATATTGAAGTATAAGTAATAACAAATATATTTATGTATTAAGGAAGATATTATTCATAAACGTATTTGTTTATTAGGGGTGTAATGATTTAGTAAATACATATTACATTTTAATTCATTACAATACAATTGTATCTTAATTTAATATGTTTTTCAGCACAGCAAAAAAGAGTGTCAGATTTAGCAATATGTTAATGTTAATATGTTATTGTTTCCACATTAGAATTGTGCAGTCTGGTTTCTCAGCAGAATATAAACATAAACTAAGTTGTGCTTTAAAACGCCCTGAGCTAACCTGCTAGTAAAGAGTAAAATGATACAGTATATGCTGTTATATGTCACGATACAATACAGTACAGTATGGGGAGTGTATTGTTATGCTCCTATTATTTACTTAGAATTAATTAAGATTCACAATGTGCTGTTGGTGTGTTTGCAGGCATACAGATCTTGGGTGCAGAGAAATGGAGAGGAGAAAAGACTCCCAGCAGTCAATCTGACCAATGACCAGCTCTTTTTTGTGGGGTTTGCACAGGTAAGCCGCCAGTCATGACTGTCTAGTCTTGACTGAGATAGATCGTAATATAAGCATTTTTCCACAATCCACCATTTTTCAGTATCAGGGAAAGATTTTCCAGCTCATGCATGATTTTGTGTGTTTTTGTTGCTGGTCTGTGGTTTAATAAGGGAAGCAGCAGTAAAACAGAAAACTTCTTAATGTCAATGAATTCTCGGTTCCTGTTCTGGTCAACCACTTGATTCTTAAAAACCTGTAAACACCAGCTGTCCTGTTCCTCTCTGCAGGTGTGGTGCTCTGTACGGACACCAGAGAGTGCTCATGAGGGCCTGATGACGGACCCTCACAGCCCACCCAAATACCGTGTCATCGGAACATTGTCCAACTCGCCCGACTTCGCCCAGCATTTCCAGTGTCCACTGGGCTCTCCAATGAACTCAGGCCACCGGTGTGAGGTGTGGTAAAGCTAGGAGCATGGTGAAGAACCAGGGGCCTCTGGCTTGCTTTGCTTTGACAAGTCAGAGCTGAATGGATGGACTATACTCTACCAAGCACTGGACCTTTTTCTTTTCTTCTTCTTTTTTCCGGTTATGGAATATGAAATGTTGTTGGACACAAAGTGGACTTGAACGGGTTGGGCCAGAGCCTGGAGGATACACAGGGAGTGTGTTAGCTAACGTTTGCATTGTCCAGCATTGTAGGCAACTGATTTCTCACTCTCCTTCTGCACGGCCACAAAAGCCCACGCAGGGCTGTCTTATTTATTATTTGCTGCACTTGAACTTCTGGGTGATACGGTGAGGATGAGGAAGAATCCCCAGCCCTTTCCTATGCTTTTATGTGTTTTGTTTTTTTTTTGTGCTTCATGACCTGTTTACAGCAACCGTGGACGGGCTTTCTTCTCCAGGAAGAAAAAAAAAAGACATTGTGATGTCAGAGGGAGTGCCCCTCCTTCACTTTGACTTCAGAGGAAATGTTTGGCTCCCTCTGTGACCTCACAGGAAGTGCCATATGCTCTTAGTGACCTCACAGGAAGCATTAGAAAGTGGAAACGCTGAGCTCCAGCCAGGAGCCAGTGGGAAGGAAGTGTTTTGAGGATAAAAGTGTTGCGTTTTTTCTTGTTGCAATCTCACCAATAAACTGTCGACCAGCAGTTGGTTCATAATGGGGACAGCCACTACTCGTTTCATTCAGCCTGTGTATATTGTCATTAGCATATTATGTTGACAAAGTTGAAATGTTATTTTAAACTGCTTTTTGCCAAAGAATATTTTTGTTTTTTGTTCCCGTGTTTTCTGTGTTCTGTCTGCTTTTGCTTACTCACACACTGGTCAGGAGATGTCTGTTATACCCTGCGATGTTTAGCTGGCCTGTGTGTGTGTGGGTGCTCAGATGCACATATGTGCGCCGACATGGGTGTCTGTGAAAGGACAGAGATGTATGTCTTCTTTTGCTAAACTTTCTATGACGTCTAGTCTGCTGAAGTGATTTAACACATTATCTTTTTTTTTTTTTTAAACCACTAAAGGAGAAGAGAAGCTCTGTCACTGATGCTCTTTTCCTTTTCTCTTTGACAGTGTTTCAGGCTGTATAAGTGAAGGTGTCATGGGTTAACCGACCCAAGCCACACTTGGACTGATGCTAATTCAACTTCCATCTGTGATGGTTAGATTTTCCATGTATATAATTCTCTGGCTATCCTCAATCTTCACCCAACAATGCTAACATTGTTAACAATGAATAGAAGCTAGTGGGCACCAGTTATCAATTTAATTTCCATAACCGTTTTCTAGCTCATCTCAGCTAGCGTGCATTCATCACTAGCAGTGTTAGCATTTCTTTACTGGTCTTCATTGATGAGCCTTGTGGTTTACAAAAGGATATTACTACAAGGGGTGGGCGATATGGCAGAAATATTACATCATGATACTTCGAGATTTTCATGAAACATGATATGCATCACAATATTTAGTTTTTCTGAGATTTAACAAAGAAAGTTGGAACAGATAAAGGGAATCTGTAGTGCCACATAATAATAATAGTAATAATAATAATAATAATAATTCTGCTACAATGATTTTATTCAGTGTTTTACAACTGCACCAAATCCAGTTAAACAGGCCTAATTATGCTCACTTTGTAATGAAACATGTAGTTCTTTAACTACTGACAATGTCCACGATTCAGAAAAGCGAATTATAACATAGTTTATCACGACAGCGATAAAATAGCGTCATATTGCCCACCCCAAATTACTACCCACTGCTACCTGCTCTCAATCCCAAAGCAAACTGACATTTTATTTGTTTAAAAGCTGCTGGTATCTTCACTTTTCAAGCACCCTTTAAGTGAGTTCATGTTTCTAAAGCCACTTGAAGGTGTTTTCAGTCTTGCTAGCTTAGCCACACTATGAGGAGCTGGGTTTCCACTATGCCATTGAATCATGTGAGCACTCGCTGTCTATTTAGCACATAACCACACATTGTGAATTAACTGTGTTAATCAATCACTTGATGCTAATTTTGGACCTTCATTCAGATATTGTATGTATAGGATTGCAAGTGTAGACTCATTCATCAGAAGGTTTCAGGTCCCTCCGTCTGCCTTAAAATGCACTTCCGTTGGATGGAGAGGGGAAAAAGATGCTTTGGTTGGCTGTATGAGCCTGCAGTGCTAACATCCCTGTGCTAACTGCTCATTGGTTGGTCTTTCCAGAGACTGATCAGGCTAGTCCTTTGTGAAGTTGCACCTCCGTTGCTAAGTATGCTTATTGAACCTCCAGCCAGAGAAACTTCACTTCACCTCCCTGCTTTCTCCCAAAATAACACATGTCCCCCTTAAGTCTCTCTCTTGGTGCGATACTCACTTAGAGAAGTTTTAACTTCATGGCTATACTGAGGCATTTGTGATAACCCTCAAATATCTACAGAGTGAAATATAGACCTACAGGAATAATAGTGCATATATATGTACATGGTTATATTTAAAATGAAACTTGAAGGCCTTCAAATAGACGTTGTGTGCCATTAAGTGTTATTGATGTGTGCTTTCACCAGGACTTTTTTCCCCATTTTTTCTAGTGGTGAATCTTGCCAAATGGCAGGTTTGCTGGCCAGTCAAGATCTGTCTGTGATGTTTTTGACCAGTGAGAAAGTAGCCTTGTTTGTCATTTCGTTGTCAAAACATTATTATTCAAGAAATCAAGAAATATGTCCTTTACCAGTTACTGTCCAAGGATGATATGAGTGGGGTTTGGTTCTCGTTTGCTCTGTGTTTGTCATTTTTCATCTTTTTTGCTCCCTTTTCTTTAAGATGTTATGATGTTATAGCCTTATTTAATTCACCAAGTGTACATTTCCTTGACTGATAGTTTATGTTTTTGTACTGGTGGTATTGAAGGTTATACTGACTGCTTTTGAATTTGTTAGTCAAAAGGACGTTCCCTGTCATCAGTTCAATCAGCATCTGTCAGAGGACGCTCTGCCCAGCCTATAGTGCAACATTCCACCTAGAAAAATATAAACAAATCTGAAATAAAAACTATATATTATAAAAAAAAACACTCTTCTACATGTATGGTTATTATGTGCTCCTTTTGCCATTCTCGCTATCGACTTGAAGGGCAGTAACTGCTGTGTCGCTCACTGTACAACAGTGACAGTAATATATTTAGAGGAGATCTGTCATATTTAGCATGTGTGAAAATGTAATGTGGCATGGAAGTGCTAGTGAGCCATCTACAGAGCTGATGAAAAATGTATTAGACTGAGCTAGTTAACTGTTGAACTAATGTCAACAGTTAAATGGTAATTGAGTTGGGAAACAAACCAATACATTAACATGATGCATAACATATTTCTCCAACCTGTTTTCATATGTTGATATATATTGGTTATTACAATACCAAAGAAGGCTTTCTTTATGTATATGTATATACTAATTCATCCATTCAGATGATTTACATGGGCAGAAAGTCCAGCTCCTTGCCCAGATGCTGTTTAAGCCAGGGCATAATGGAGAACACACTGATGTGGAAATCACGGGCATCTTCAGGAATGTCAGGAGACGGCTTGGAACTGGAATCACACACACACTTAGTGCCCCAGCTCACCACTCCCACCTACAGGATAACAACAAACAGATTGATGCAAACTGAAGCAATGTAATTGTGGTAGCACAAATACACTCTTCAAAAAGGGAAAAAACTTTGATTGGGTTAGAAATCTTTAGTGTACATGGAAGTTCTTTAAACTTTAAGTTTTGGGCATGTAAATTCAGATGGACAATCCAAAATATACCCAGGAACATAAGAGGTCAAAAATGATCAACACTTGCACGTCTCAGTTACAGAAATGGTTCTTTAAAGAAACTTTAGGGAACATAAAGTGGTTCGTCTATGACAGGGGTGTGAAACTAGAGTCCTTTTGGGCCACAGCTCCACAGAGAATAGTTTTAGTTTTTATCTGAATTCAATTAATGAAGGCTTTGCTAATTAGCTGACGAGTTGAATCAGGTGTGTTAAATGAGAATGAATAGTTAACCTTTTTGGTCCCATAAGAACCATGTACCACAGGTTCTCCATCACAGAGAAAACCCATTGCAATTAACCGTTGACGCATTGAAATTGCACTTTTTGTGAAGGTGAGAAGAAATAAACAACATCTACAGCAAACTGTTTTTAAAAGTAATGTTTTTCTGCTGTTAATGTTAATGCACAGTTACTTTATATTTCATTAAGTAAGTAAGAGAAATAGAAAAAAAGTAGTGGTCTCATATAAAAGTTTGGACAACTGCTGCAGAACAGGTTTACTTCTTTTCACTTCAAAAAAGCAACAAAAAATCTGGTGAGGGGTGCATGTGCTGCATATGACTGCGCTATAAATGAGATAATTCTATGAACAATCAGGATTTCATTTAATAATTTATTATGAGTGAATTCATGCAAGCATTGTGTATTGTTCATGAATTTGTTTATTAAGTAATGTTATAGACCAGCTATGCCCCCCAAACACACACTTACTAGCTTTGATTTGTTCTGTTGCTGTTTTAATGTTATGGAGAATTCCAGAAAAGACATTTGGAATGATGACCAAAACTATGTAATATGTGACTACAAAGAACAAGAAGAACCAGTGGAACCAAAGAAAAGGCAACTATAAACTGTAATCATTATCTGTCTTACTAAAGAACCTCTGTTTTTAAAGGTGTATGACATATACCCTCCAAATACGGTATATGGTTGGTATAATGTATTTGACAACACCTCTGCCTTTCATGCTGTAGACTGGGGTTCGATCCCCTGGGTAGGCTCCCTATGCTGTACCAATAAGAGTCCTTGGGCAAGACTCCTAATACCACCTTCACCTATTGTATAAAATGATCAAACTCTTAAGTCACTCTGGACAGGAGTGAATGCCAAATGCCGTAAAATGTAATGTAAATGTGAATACCCTTTCTGGCATCTCCTTGTTGTTTAGAAAGGATGGATGCTATTGGGAATGTTTTTTTTGGCATTATTCTTGTAGCTCGTTGCATTTTAATCAATGCTATTATTCAAACATTTCAAAGATTTCAAATGACTTACTTGGAAATATCTCATCCCCTTACGAAGGAAGAGTGGACCCCCAGAATCACCTGCAAAAATGGAATAAATAATTGATGTGTGGTTATGTCACGTGTGATACTAGGAGTGTATGTGTGTGTTCTCTTGTCTTTTTAAAAACCTTTGCAGGTGAGTTCATCCCTGTGTGCTGTTGATCCTCCGGTGCACAAGAACCGGTTGGTGACGTCGTCAGTCAGATTTACCAGCTTGCTTGAAGATAAGGCTGGTCTGTACTGCTCAATGCAGTTCTTTTTCTACAAACACATACATGGTTGTTTAAAGAGTTTTCAGGTTACTCCCACATGGCACAATCTGGCTGTTACCTTTGCTTAGTGATAAGTAATTGTGTAGTAATTCACCTTTTCGTTAGTCTGGATGTGAGTTTGTTTGCGGGTTTTGCCCTGACTGATGAAGTACGCTTGAGTCTCCTCCAGATCCAGTAAGGAGTTTTCTGTTCAGGCACAACCATTAGCCATACATTTCCATATGATACAGTACTTACAGTCGTAATTACTAATTATTTTAACAGGGCATTATGCTAGTTAATTAACATACGGTGTTTCTTGCAGGTGGAGTCAGGACTCATTTTGAGAGCTCGATTTGAAGCTTTTGTGCACGGCAGACAGATGGGCCTGTTTGAGACATCAAGAAAAAGGTATGCTACTTTTTAAACCAAATGAAAATGTTAGCTAGCATGTATGAGTTAATGTGGTGGTTTGAAATGCAACTTAAAAACAGAATATAATTCATTTTCTTTTTGAGTTCTGTCTTACCGTGCCTCAGAAGACAACTTAATCTTACTGCTCACACTAATCAGCGCTACATCGTAGTCATAAACATTAAATGCATTGACGTTCTTGTTTTTGAGGTGCTTGATATTGAAGTCTGGATGACGAATTAAAGATGAGGCTTTTGTGTTTCCATTTCCTAGAACACATGAAAAGGCAGCTGTTCAATATTTTACAGCACTTGTGACATTACGTCAATAATTCAACCAGTGATTTCAATCAAACTTTGCCTGTGTTGTACAGTTGTAGAATGACTGCAATGTATGCTGTCAAGGTGTGGGAATCCCTCACTGGAACCTGAATACTCCCATTTTTTTAGGGCAATTTGAAGTCATTTTTAGATTATAATATCAAAGTCATGTTTAAGATCTAACAAAAATCCAACTATTATTTGAAGTGCAACGATTGAAGGAAAAAACCTATCATGAAAACTCTTATCATGAAATATTTTTCTCAGATCTGCACTATATTGCCAAAAGTATTCGCTCGTCTGCCTTCACACGCATATGAACTTGAGCGACATCCCATTCTTAATCCATAGGGTTTAATATGATGTTGGCCCACGCTTTGCAGCTATAACAGCTTCAACTCTTCTGGGAAGGCTTTCCACAAGGTTTAGGAGTGTGTTTATGGGAATTTTTGACCATTCTTCCAGAAGCGCATTTGTGAGGTCAGTCACTGATGTTGGACGAGAAGGCCTGGCTCGCAGTCTCTGCTCTAATTCATCCCAAAGGTGTTCTATCGGGTTGAGATCAGGACTCTATGCAGGCCAGTCAAGTTCTTCCACACCAAACTCGCTCATCCATGTTTTTATTGCTTTGTGCACTGGTGCGCAGTCATGTTGGAACAGAAAGGGGTCATCCCCAAACTGTTCCCACAAAGTTGGGAGCATGAAATTGTCCAAAATCTCGTTGTGCTGAAGCATTAAGAGTTCCTTTCACTGGAACTAAGGGGCCGAGTCCAACTCCTGAAAAACAACCCCACACCATAATCCCCCCTCCACCAAACTTTACACTTGGCACAGTGCAGTCAGACAAGTACCGTTCTTCTGGCAACCGCCAAACCCAGACTCCATCAGATTGCCAGATGGAGAAGCGTGATTCGTCACTCCAGAGAACACGGCTACACTGCTCTAGAGTCCAGTGGTGGTGCTTTACACCACTGCATTAGACGCTTTGCATTGCGCTCGGTGATGTAAGGCTTGGATGCAGCTGCTCGGCCACAGAAACCCATTCCATGAAGCTCTCTACACTGTTCTTGAGCTAATCTGAAGGACACATAAAGTTTGGAGGTCTGTAGCGATTGACTCTGCAGAAAGTAAGCGACCTCTGCGTATTATGCGCCTCATCATCCGCTGACCCCGCTCTGTCATTTTATGTGGCCTACCACTTCGTGGCTGAATTGCTGTCGTTCTCAGTCGCTTCCACTTTGTTATAATACCACTGACAGTTGACTGTGGAATATTTAGTAGCGAGGAAATTTCATGACTGGACTTGTTGCACAGGTGGCATCCTATCACGGTACCACTCTGGAATTTACTGAGCTCCTGAGAGCGACCCACACTTTCACATATGTTTGTAGAAGCAGTTTGCATGCCTAGGTGCTTGGCTTTATACACATGTGGCCATGGAAGTGATTGGAACACCTAAATTCAATGATTTGGATGGGTGAGTGAATACTTTTGGCAATATAGTGTATGTGTGCCATAATTGCTTGCAACCCTGTAATTCATATTAGTAAAAAATATAGTATATCAGTATATTCCCATTCATATTTAATGTTTTAAAGTTGATATGAGTGATTAGGAACATCAGCCATGACTTCCTGTTTTAATGGGATATAAATATGAGGTGGCACACTGGCTACATTCCCTCAGCCATCCACCATTATGAGACAGACCAGAGAAAACAGCAATGATATATGACAAAAGGTTGATAAGCTGCACAAAATTGGAAATGGCTACAGGAAAATGGGTTGAATGGTCAAAGAATCTTCAAAGATTTCAGTTTGCCAGACGTTACTGGAACTTTCTGTGGGACTGTATTCTATGGTCATTTTGGCAACAAACACCAGAGGTGAGTTTGGCATAGGCACAGAAATAGCCATGTAGGAATGTACCTCATCCCCACTGTGAAGTATGGTGGTGGATCTGTGATGTTGTGGGGATGCTTTTCTTTCCAAACGACCTGGACAACTTACTTACAAACTAAAGCCCATAGATAACCTGTGGGATGAGCTGAAGAGTCTAAACTGGACTTCAGAATCTGAAGGATTTGGAAAGATTCTGTATGAAGAAATGGTCCAGTCTTTTTAAGCATTACATACAGTTGTTATCTTTGCAGAAGGAGGCTGCACAAAGTATTAAATGAAGGGGTGCCAACAATTATGGCACATATAGATCTGAGAAAAAAATAGCTATTTCATGATAAGATTCTTTTTTTCATTTAATCATTGTACTTCAAATAAAGGTTCGATTTTGTTAATACTGTGGCGTGTGCCACAGGCCGCGCTGCAGTAGGAGCTTGAGAGACCTGGCCATATGAAGAGGCTCCACACTCCCAGTAAAAATGTACTGATCCTGCCATTCTACATTGCTAACGATGCTGTTGTCTTAATTTAAGAGGTGTTACATATTGGTTGTCCTTTATTATGTTCTGTGTGGGCTATTTAGTGTGGCTGTAGTGTTCACCATAAAGTGAAGTTACCACAATATTTTGAATGAAAGACGAAAAAGATGAGCAAAATGTTTTTACAGCCCATTTTGCTTATGTCATGTGCATCCATGCGAGGCCACAATGGGCTCCACATACCATGCCCTCCACTAATAATGGCACCCCTCACATGGATGCAAATGATAGTTTGAACTAAAAACACAATTGGCAGGTATAATCAGGCTCATTCTTTCTGCGAGTTTCACATTAGAGAATCTGTAATCTTTATAAATCTGTTGTATGTGAAATTATTGACAGGGATAAAGTCACACAAAGCCATAAAGGATTCAGACCATGCATAATCTGTACTTCGCTGGCGATGGCATTTTCCACTTCTCCTCCTTCCAGTTTTATCAGACAGTGTGCCGCTGTGATAATCCAGTTCTCTGTCAGAATGGCGCCCTGGCATGGCTTAGTTTTCTGATTGGGTAGGAAAACAACCATATCAGGACCTTCTGTTACAGACACCGTCAGTAAAGATTTTGTTGTTCAACCATTTTTTTTTAAATGCACTTACCCAAGTAATAGTGACCTGCCAAGGCCTGGTGTTACCAGCTTGAGGAGTGTCAAATTCATGCTCCTTAGCTACTCCACACTTGGTTACGGCAGTATCATCTGGGCAAGAGGCAAAATGCTTTGAGGCATGTGGTATTTATTCAGATTTGACTAACATGGGATTTTATACATAATATGTGTGATGTTTCTTCATTCTTTATGAATGTTTTTGTAAGTCTAATTATTTTCATATTGTTCTGTATTCTGAAAATATTTATAAGTATATGGCTGTTATGCACTTTTCTTTTTTATCCCTGGGTTGTGAATGGGCTGTGATCTATGGCAATGCATTATTTTTACTTCAGTTTTATGCACTGAAGCTTGCAGTCCATTTTTTTCATGTGTCATTCATCATTCATACACATTATCTATGCCACTTATCCTTATACTGGGTGACGGGGGGTGCTGGAGCCTATCCCAGCAGTCACTGGGCAGAAGACAGGAAACAGTCACCAGTCCATCACAAGGCAGACACACAGACATATACATTCACACACACAGTTGGCCTGACTGTATGTCTTTGAACTGTGAAAGGAAACCGGAGCTCCAGGGGGAAACCCACGCAGACATGGGGAGAACATGCAAACTCCACACAGAAAGGACCCTGGTTGCCCAGCTGGGGAATCGAACCCAGACCCTTCTTGCTCTGAGGCGACAGCACAACTCACTCATCATACAGTAAAGGGTTAATTCATTTTAATTTGTTTTATTCTTGTTGTTAACATGATACAGTCATGCAAACGTTTGGGTGCCCTAGTCAAATTACGTTTTGTTGATTTTGTGTGAAAATAAGTTAACACGTTCGTACAGAGAACACACTTCTGTGCATTTTAATACACAATTACTGTTTATTTGCTAAATCTAACTTACTGGGGAGAAAATAAAATATTAAATGTGGCTTGTGCAAAAGTTATGGCAAATTTTATGTGTTATATTTTTCCCCCAATGTATTAAACTCAGCAAATAAATACCAAGTGTGCACTAAATGTTGCAGAAATGTCATATTTAAGTTGTGTTTTTTTTCACTTAACAAAATCAACAAAACATGTAATTTGACCAGGGGTCTTCAAACTATTGTATAGGCCTGACTGCATGTGCATAGCTGAAATATTTAGTGTAATATAAAGTCTAAAGTGTGATTATGTTGACATTAAATATCATAGGCAAATGCTCTGCACACAAATGTGTTCTTTCATGTTAGCAGGTTGGTCTAAGCTAAACTCCAGAATGTTGGTAGAAATCGTATTCAACATAATGAGAAATTGTTGTGCAGAGTAGCTAGATTGAGTGTTGAGCAGCATTTTAAGACTAAAAAGAGTGTTGATTTAAAATGCTATGCTATAGAGCTGGGCTAACTTGTTGTTGTTAACTGTAGCTACTGCATCCTAACAGTGTGATGTGGCATGCACATACAAAGTAAATGTCATTTAAACATGGGATTTTGACAGTGTTCTGTCAGTTTGTCCAGCCTCACAACAGTTGCTAGGAAGGATAGGATGATTTTCATCACAATTAAGGGTTTAAAAAGGTGGGTAATGCACGTAACAAGCAACCCCATTCAGTTCTTGTTTTCTAGGCGTATTTAAGCACACTTTGTTTGCAGTAGGCTGTTGAGTGGTTGGTGTTTAATTGCCCAGAAGCAGAAAGTGTGAAATACTTGATGTAAATGACCACAGACCATAGGAAGTTGAAAGGACCAGACTTTGTGGACTATTTTGTATTTGTGCAACTGTAGCTGAGACTGTTTTGTTGAGTTCTGATGCTCTGGTATGCAAAAATCGTGATTTTTCCCCCCCCCCTCCTTTTCCTGTGTCTTCTTTCTGTAGCCCCCTGAAGTTGTCAGGTTAACATAGAGCAGTGGTTCTCAATCCTGGTCCTGGCATGCGTAGTGTAGGTCACCTCAAGAAGGGCTTGTTAATTAGTTCATTAGTTGTATTGTGTTGAGAGCAGGGGAAACTCAGGACCAGGACTGAGAACCACTGACTGAGAAAATAGTAAAATCTGGAGGTTACTCACTGATCATGCTGTTGAAAACTTCTCCAAGGACAGTATAACTGCTCAGCACAAACAGATGCTGCTCTCTGATCTTACTAGATGCAATACTTTTCAGTTCAGTTCTCTTCACATTTTGTCCAATGCCAAACACATACACATCTAGAAAGATAGAAACAGAGTATTTATATGTATACCAGTTTACACTGTGAAAAGAAGAAAACTAAATAGAAGTCAAACTCTCAAATGTTCAAGTAAAAAAAAACTCAATGTCTGTTGGTGTAAAATATAATTTTGTGGTGTATTTCACTGAGTTTCTGTTTCATCCAGAAAACTGCCAGAAAACTTGCAGTCAGTTCAAGCTACCTTATAAGCGACATAAGCAGATGCTTAGGGGCCCTGCGGCCATTAGAGGGCTCCCTAATAACTTCTGGGTTTTACTGATGTCTGTAAAAAAACTGACAATGATGAAACTCATGCATTCAGATGGCCAAAAAAAACTACGGAAGGGGTGCATTTTTGGCCATAACTTATACGAACCTGGCAGTTTGTGTCACAAGTGGTCGTATGATCACACTACACTATTTGCATCAAGAGTTAATAACATAGTGCATATAAAGCAATGCTTTGATGATAGTGTGCAGCTGTATGTGTAGCTGCCATTATAATTGTTCATTTAATCAGCCTGCTGTGAACCCTTTTTTGTTTCTCCTCCTGCTAAAGCTCTGTCAGTCTACAGATGATGGAGATGAAATACGGCCACCTTGACCATGTACATGGTAGAAGGACATCCAAAGCCTTCACTGTTTTGCAATTCGGAAAATGTTTAATATGGATATGTGCACTAGAAGACTAAATATAGCCAGAAGCAGCAGTCAACAAATAAACAATACTGACTCTGGTGCTCTTGCCTTCCAGGATTTGGACCAATGAAACTTGCAGTGTGTACTTATTTTGAATTATTTAGGATGCTTTAAAAACAAAGCAACCACAGGTTTAAAAAGCAATTAAAAAGCAGACTAACCAAGGAGCTCCTCTGCTGTGTTATCTACAGCATTGCCTTTGTAACCCAAAAGCTCCCGGATCAAAGACAAAGCATGTTGTGGGTGGTTTCCCATGTTGGAGTAACCTAAGGAGTAACAGTAATGACAACAATTACTATAATAAAAACAATAAAGTTAATAGCATTGATACAAGATTGCAGAAGAAATAAAAGGCAACATTTAAAGGGTAACGTAACTGTCAGTTAAAACAAGACAGTAATGATGTTTTAGTACCATCAGTCTCAATCAGAATGACGTTCTGAGTCTCATTGAAATGACCATCTTTCTGTTCTTTAAGCCAGGCTAGTCTTTTATATACTTCGTTGAGGGCTTTATATAGATTGGTGCCAGTCTTTTTTCCATGGCCTGTGCAAAAAACAAACAAAAAAAAACAGCAAAATTTCAAAACAGTTTTGAAATAACTGTAAAGGTACAGCTGTATATACAAGTTTGAACACTTCCAGTGAAATTACATGTTTTGCTGATATTCTAAGTAAAACGTAAAAATAAGTTAAGACATCCTCTTTAAATATAAATATAACATTAAATATAAATATAAATTGTGCTATAACTTTTGCACAGGCAATAACTGTAACTATTAATGTCATCTTTTTTGCAAGATGTGAAATTCAGCAAATAAACAGTAATTATGCTTTAAAAAGTACAGAATTGTATAGAAAATGGGTCAAATTTATCTTAAAGAATCAACAAAATGCAGTTTGACTAGGGGAGCAAAAACATTTGCATGCAATTGTACATAGGACATCTTCAACGTCAACAACATAAGAAACATACTTGTGTGATTAAAATTCATCAATCTCCTTACAACAAAGTCCACACTGCTGCTGCTGGGGTCCAGAATGGTCATAATGTCTTTGGGCTCAGTGGCATAGGAAATGATATCAAACTTCATTTCAACATCATAACTGCCCAACTATAAAAAAAATAAAAATAAATAATAATAATAATAACAGTACATTATGAATATAGCTGTCCTGTATTGTGTCTTATTCAAAAACAGCCCAGGCTGAAACATTGCTTATAACTAAACTGCTGTAGGTTGAACAGGTGAATATGTGTAAACACCCTGGTGTTCATCACATTAACAATGTATTCAAAAATGGCTGTTTTGTAGCTTAAATTCCATATTTGGACAGCGTGTGCTAGAGAATGAACAGTGCAAAGAAAGATGACTTACTGTACATCAGTACAAACCTTTCTTATAAGATCAGCAGTGGCGTGTTTTGCCTTTGTAAAGTCTTCCTCTGAAATACTTCCTGAGGTGTCTAGTAGGATAAAAATGTTGAGACGACCCTCTGCTACTTTCATGGCTCTCCCAAAGCCTTGATCTACACAAAAAGTTTGTAGAAATATGTAACAGAGAAAAAATATTTAAAGTTATGAATGTATTACTTTTTAGAATAATAATGTTGAAATTATATATATATAATTATATATATATTATATAATATTAATATATTATATTATATATATATATATATATATATATATATATATATATATAATTAAAAAACACACACACACACACACACACACACACACATATATATATATATATATATATAATATATATATATGTTGTTGTCCCAAAACGACCTAACCTAACAATTCAGAATAACTGAACATCTTACTTTGAAAGCTGAGTTTAGGCAACCACATTATTCTTGATTAGAAAGAGCATTATGTTATTACTCATTTGACGTTTTTACCTTTCTTTCTCAACTCAGGGGATGAAACCTCCATTACAGCAGATAGAGAGCCACCCATAGCCTGAGCCACAGTTTCTGGTAGATCAAATGTGTACTGAGCTAAGGAGACAGAATTCATTATTGATCTCTGGATACTGATTTAACTGATTTTAACTGATTTTTCAAGTTCACGTTTGATTTATTGACATGACAAAACTACAAGTGTGTTAAAGCATTGCAACAACTATCTATATGATGAAAGTTCAATTTTAACTATATAAGATACTAAATACCAGTATAAAAATAAAGAAGAGAAAATGTCAATTATCAATTAATATTATAAAAAATAAGTAAAACAGGACATATTTGATATGTGCATGTGACAGAAAAACAACAAAAAAGTTAATTAGTAAATATATCTCTGTAATTAAGAAGGAACAAAAGACCAAAATGCTGATCAAGTTTTTTGATGTTCTCTTTACACAAAATTAATAGCTCAACTGCAATTACTCAGTTTATAGATCAAAATATTTTACCTATGTTCACCAGTGTGTGTTGCTGTTTTAAAATGTGCCCACATTCGTTAACAACTAAAAAATGAGTTGAACTGGTTTACCCTGGCAGCGTGGATCTGGTCCGCTCCATTCTCTTACACTCAGACACTCTCTCACATCAGGCCCCAGCAAGTCCAGGCCTGACTGACAGCGGTATTTCACCTTGTCCCCAATGCGAAAACGGCTGCCAGAGCGCATGGCTCCAGGTGGAGTGCCCGGATTTCTGCAGTCCTCAGCTAGAGAAAGATAGGGGGTCATAAATGTGTTCTCATGCTTCATTACCGATCAGATAAACATCCCCACATAAGCACAGCTTGACACAGTAACAGCTATTAAAGACTAGATTAGAGCCCACAGCACAGATAACTGAATTTTCCTCACTTCTTTTTAATGAATCACCTTGATATAATATGTAAACACTGTTAATGTTGCAAAATATAACACACACTAGTCCAAACGGTCCATTTAGAGAAAAGAGCCCATTTTGAATTCAGTTATATGGCACAAAATCTGACAAATGTACACATATTTAGTCTACAGCAGTTTAGATTCGCCCATTTACACTGACGTTATAAAAGTGTTTCAGCCTGTACTGTTTTTGAATACAGTGCAGCAAGTCACAACAAAGTTTTAGAAGTGCTAATGGATGCTCACTTTGGTCATCACACACTGGAGTGGTCCCCGTCCATTGCCCCCATTCTGTGCAGTTCCGCTGGACTGAGCCATGAAGGGCATAACCCTCTTTACATGAAAACATCTGTGTTTCTCCAACCTTGAACCACTGTCTTCTAGGCAAAAACTCCCCGTTGTCCAGCTGTAGCTGTGCTGGACAAAGAACCTCTAAAGAGTAAGAGAGAGAAGGTAGATAGGAGAGTAGATGGTGATCATGAAGGCTGTTTGGTTTTTCATATTGCATTGGATTAAAATGCACTGAAAATATGTAATGCATTGAATTTCCTAGAATTTTCTTTTATTCCTTTTAAAGGGATGAGGTTCATCAACAACTGAAAGACAGAATATATTTTGATATATATTATATTCATGTACAAGTAATATCCACTTCCATCAGCAGTAAAAAGTGGTCTGCGCAAAAGTTATGACATTTTATATTTTATGTTAAACAAATACAAACAAACAAAACATGTCATTTGACTGGAGGTGTTCAAAACATTTCAAAGCTTACCCTTGCATGAGGCAGTGGAAACTGTCTTGCCGGTAGGTAGCACCATGACTGACCACTCCCCTTCAGAGTTACAAACTCTGCTTTTGACTGGATAAGGGTAGTGTCCCACCTTACAGTGATATGTCAGCACACTGCCGTGTAAACCTCCGCTGGAGTAGGACACACTGCCTCCCTTAATGACCTCTGCCATAGAGCAGTTCTTTTGGGGCTCCTCATAATCACCGTAATCAAATTCCTCTAAAACAAGCCATCATTACACACAAACATTAAGCTGCTGTTCACAATGCTTGACAATGGAAACATTAAAAAAACATAAAACAGAGCAGTAATTCTGTAATGGGCATTATAATCAGACAGGAAAATCTAAATTCAAAGTGCTGTCATGTGTTTTATGTTAATCTGACCTTCACATTTCATTCTGGATGTTTTTGGCTCCCATATTCCTTTAGAGCTGCAGACCTTTTTGGAGACTGGATAAGGCTTAAATCCATCTTTACAGTGATAAGTTACCTCACTCCCAACAACACCTTCATTTGAGTACATCACTGTACCTCCACTGATGGATTCTGTCAGTTTACAGTTTGACTCGTAGTAGTCATAGTCGTAGTCACTTGTATGCACTGAAAGAGAAAAAAATACAACTTTTAGGAACTGAGCAGTCAGAGGATTTGTTTACTGTAATTGTTCCACAATTTTAAAATCAAAATGTTTTAAAGGTCCTGTATTGTGGAAAATGAATAATGAAAAAAAAACAATTACAAATTCAAAATGTTCCACCTGCTCTCATTCCATAGTGCATATATGCCAAATGTTTCAGTGCTGAAAGTAGTGACAATTTTATCTAATTTTGATCATAACCAAACACACTAGCCAGTACTTGACTAGCAAACGCAGCTTTATACAGTTGTACACACAAAAAAATCACAATATTTTTATTTAAACATAAAAATGTTTACTTAATTGCAGTAAATGTGTTTCAGTGGTATCAATTATTAAACTTACACAGATCTTTAGACTCTGGAACACATTTACTTCAAAACAATGAGGTCTAACTGCTCACCATGTGGCCATGAGGAACAGGGATGCAGTCTCACTTCCTGCTTTAAAATACAGGGGTGTGGCTAAAATAAGTCTCCATCAGTAGCGACATGAAAATGTGAGACATAATTTTTTGAATGAAATTTTTAATTTCCAAATTCATGATAAATGATTCTCATGATAACTTTCAACTTGAAAAGAAAGCAAAAAGATCTTTAAAAGACATTGAAAAATACAAAAAAGTATTATTTTCACAAGCTGAAATTTAGGGGTTAGGGTTTAAGACAGCCACCTCCCAATATAAAGTACCCTATAAATGATGATTTTGTGTATTTAGCTCAATACTCTCAATTAATTGCTAGAAACATATTCTTTATAAATATCTAAGGTGTGTGTACTTGACTACTTTTTTTGCTGTAGAAATTTATTTTGAAACATTTTGGTAGAATGGTCCATCTTAGAAAACAAAGCAGCAAAAACAGCCCATTTGAAATTAATTGTTTTTGTGATGTCATGAAAATCAACATATTTACATACATGCAACTTTTCAGCTTACAGCAGCTTAGCTCTGCCCATTCTGAAGTTATAAGGAGTGTTTCACCCTGGACTGCATTTTGAATGAGCAACAATACAGAGCAGCCAATCAGAACAGAGCTTATTTACATATATCAGCCTTAAAGGCACAGTCACATAATCAGCCTGTTTGTTTCTAAGGGATAAAGGGTTAAAGTAAAATGAGTTATGACTGTTTTTTGAAACTTTGTTAAAATCTAAGATAGCTTCCTTTAATCTCTCCATTGAAATTACAAACAGAATATTTATCAGAATTCAGTCATTGTCAGTTACTGATGGGTTCATTCTGATGAGTTCAAAATCAAAATTCTCTCAATAATGTATCTTTAAATCTGCAACTGACTAAATATGACATTGTTAACTTAAAGTCCAATGTAGTTTTGACAGTGCATCATTTTTATAGAGAAAGACACAAACTTTTTTAGTGTAATGTAAATTTCTATGATTAGGAACGTGGTGTTTTTGTGTTCTTACACATCAAAAACACTGCATGCAAAAACCTTCTACAAATATTTCTATTGTTAAAACTGTACATAGTAGTGTATAGCTGCAGCACTTACCTTTACTAATGGAGATGCACAAGGCAAAACTTAGAAGACACGCAGCTGTGAAGTGCATTGCTAACGTTTGAGTCCAACTCTTACTCACACTCAGCTGTGGAGAGCATTAGGGACTTGTATACTGGCATATTTGATGAGTGATTATCCATTAACTTCCCCAAACAAGACTATGATTGAGCAATGTAGTATTATGGGAAATGCAAAAAAAACAACTACTTCAAAAAAAGGAAAGCAAAAATATAGAACATTATAAGAAATGCACAACATCTGCTTGGACCTTCTGCTTTACTTATGTCTTGTGTTAGCAGTAATGGTTCCCATCTTCATAGATTTGAAGCCCAACTATTGCCAAAAAATGATGTCTTGTAATATGGTTTATCATTTTGTGTGTGTATGTGTTTGAGATGTAAAGATTAGAGGATCATTAGGGGGAATTTAACCGCATACAGCTCCCTAACCCCCCGTCCTGGCCTGCTCAGTCCTCTCAGCTGACTTGGCTTTGTGAGGAATTGAGAGGAGGGTTCTTAACTTCTTTTATTGTAACCTACTCACCCGCACCAAAACAGGACCCAGCAGAGACCACCTAACACAGCGCCATCGAATTTAGCAATTCATCACTTCGACAAACACAAATGAGGACTAATCAGAGCAAGCAAGACCCACTAACTGGACTTTAAGCAGGGAACTAAAGTGAAGATGATTTTTTATTAGCTCTTACATGTAGGGTTATGTGAGACTCACAATTTAACCATGTTTAATGTGACTTCAGCAGGGTGAGTAATGAAATATGCTGCTGGAAACTGCACTGCATTGCACTTTAAACCTATATTTAGAGTAGCCTGGTAATTGTTCTTCTGTACAGAATTAAGCCTCTCCGTGCTGTGAGTGAACGTAATTACAAGTAATGTCAAAGGATTTCTGGGAATGTGAGAATGGCAGACCTTGGAATGTCCAGCGATGACTGTGATTTTTATGAGGTAAAAAAAAGTTCAGTTTTAGTTTGATATTCAATCACAGAGCCCTAAGCCTTGTTAAGGCTAAACACTGTTATCTTTACCTTTGACCTCCACAGAATGTGTTTTGCAATCCAGCATTCGAGCCAGAGAATGACCATGATGAAATCAAAGATGTGTTTAAAGTTGCCATTTCCTCAGAACCTATCAAAAGGCCTGCACCACGTACGTACACAGTCCCTCAATACTGACATTATATATGACCGTGGAATAGACTTTGACTTTGTCTTATAACAGTGGTTTTCAGTCACAGTCTTGGAGACCATTTCTCAAAACATTAATGGGAATTTATCTCTGAATATTATTGTAATTTTCCTGCTCTAACAGACCTGACTATTAAAGATTATGAAGGATAACATTTGATTATGTCCAGGATGCTGGAGCAGAGAAAACACAAACATTTGGTGCAAATTTGTAGTGAGGACTGAGACTGAAAATGTATTCCCACATTATTCACCGGCATACATTTTAAATAACTCAATGTGTTACATTAGACTGAATGACAACAATGCAGAGAAATTCAGGTAGTCTTCAGGGTTATTGTAGTTAACTAAAACTATTACTAAAACTAAAATGGCAGAAAAAAAATGTGCCCATTAACTGTAATAAAAATAAAAACAAAAATTACTAAGAAAAGCCTTTAGGGTTTTTTTTAGTGTGTGAATAAAAAATTGTTACTCAACCATGAATTATTGTTTAACCGTCTTCAAGAGAAGCTGAAGCCAAGTTAAGCTCAGTTTATGAAAGATCATGGTACAAGATCTTATAACCACCTTTAAAGGAGTAGTTTGCCAAAAAAAAGACACAGTTTGTTTCTTTAGTTTAGTGTTGGATCTACGAGGCTAAGGTAGCTAACAAGTAACTGACATCTATGCCACCCAACACATTTCTGGTTGACATATATTATATTATGAGGCTTCAGAAACCAAGCAACCAATTTTTCTGTGAAACATTACTTCAGTGTCAGTGTTTTTGAACAGATTACTTTGAGTGACACTTGTCTTCCCTTCTCTGTGGTGATGCAGAACACAGAAGTTTGCTGAGTGTGTGTGTGTTGCGTCTGAGGGGTCACTGGTGTAGCTGGGGGACTCTGGTGGTGTCTGCAGTCGTGCTGGTGTTGGTGGCAGTGCTGGGCATCACTCTAGCACTTGTTCTAACACGTGAGTGAGAAATGCTCAAACTCTACTAAGCTAATGAAAATTTTCACTCAAAAATATTAATGCTGCTAGTAAGATTTTCCAGTAGTACTAACTTGTCAGTGATCTTAGCATTTCACTCATAAGTTCTATTTTAAAGCAGCATGTTCATACTAATATTCAACATAGACATTCTTTTGAAAATATATTCAGCAGAAACTTCTATCAACTGAATTACTGTTTGAGTAAAACAGCTACAGTCTCCCGGTCTTTGGTAGCGATATAGCTGGTGTTGTGATGAGGCTGAAGTTAGCTTCTTATTTGCCAGCTCTGTATTCAAATTTTCTGCATCTTAAATGGCAGTCAGTTACATGTAATCGCATGTAACGTACATGTTACATGCACCATTTAAGGTGGAACAGGAAAATCCAATAAGAAGCTGGCGAATAAAAAGCTTCACTGTGTTGTAACTGGTAAAGAAAACAGTAAAAAGGAAAATTACTGCTATTCAACACTGACACAACATACTTAAATGAAGTTTTAGCCATGAGCATTTTGGTTCAGTTAAATTATTGCTTGCGATTGTAATTGGCTTATGACAGAGATTTAGCCTCCTAGTCTTGTTATCATCATGTAGCTGTCACATTGCTGGTGCTATATCATGTAAAGAAAAGTTAAAAGAGGCTAATAATTGTGATTAAGAACTTCAAAGATGACATTTTTATTATGTGATGTGGCCCAGTAGCCTTAATATCCTATTATTTATGCTCCTTGTCACAGAGATGAATACAGACTCCACTGAGGAAGGAGCGCTGTCTCCTCTGGACTCCTGGAGTGGAGGCACAGTTTCACACAGCCTCACCCCAAGCCCCACCATTCTTCATCCTGCACACAGCTCACTATTCCCACAGCTTGAGCAAGAGGCCACCACTCATACAAGTAAGCTTCTGGACTACAGAGATTATTTGCTGATTATTTGCTGTTTCCTTTATGGTTGCGCTGCATTTTACATTTCAATATAGAGTTAAGTTGCCAGTGTATTAGGTACTTACCATGTACCCACACTCATTGGCCATTTTAGCAGGTACACCTACCATATATGTGCAATTTGTATGTAGACGGTTACCGGCTGGAGTCTCTCTGTTGCTGCACAATTTATCAGCTCCCCCTTTACTTCATCCATCAATAAACAAGGAGCACCATAGGATCATTGCTGACCCAATATTATTTGAGTGGTGTATCATTCTGTTCAGAGAAGTGACCCTAACATGGTGGTGGCATGTAGGCCTGTCACATTTATCACATAAATGCCTGGTAGGAATTATCTGAGCTAACTACAATTATTTATACTGACCACAGTTATTTTATACAGTTGTTGGCTTTCACAATCATATATTTATATCACAACAAACAGAATGTGAATTGCGTGGGGTTTCATTCATTGTTGATTGGGTCAAGGCAAAAACATGTAAATAAAAAGGCAGAAAACACATTTATTTAGAAACGTCAAACAACAGATGTAATTTCTAACTGGTGCTACAACACCTATAGAGGGCAGTAGTGATTTTTATTTATTAGGCTGAGATGTTTCCGTCTTCATTTCATTTTCATTCAAATCATTAATGATAATTAGTATAGCAATTAATTGTCAGCTAATATTTCATGATCGTGACAGGCCTAGTGGCATGTTAGCGTATGTTGCGCTGATACAAGTGTGTTAGGCACAGCATGGATGGTGTAGAGGGTGGATAACAAACTGTGCAGCAACAGATGGACTACAGTTGGTAACTCGAGATCTACAAAGTGCACCTATATAGTGGCAAATTAGTGTAGGTACAATGTAGGGGTACCTAAAAAACTGGCAACTCAGTACACTGAGACTGTAGTGTGGAATGTAACATATCTTCCCTCTTACAGAATGTGGTGGTGTATTGACTGATTCAGAGGGATCTATCAGCTCTCCGAACCACCCAGGCCCATACCCTCCTGACTCCATGTGTGTGTGGGTGATCAGGGTGTCTCCTCCATCTCTGGTCCAGCTCCACATCTCCTCCCTGGCCATTGAGGGACCATCCCCGTGCCTCTTTGACTGGCTGGAGGTTAGAGAAGAGAAAGAAGATACCACCACAGTCAGCAGGTTGGCCCATACTGGACATGTGTCTTTATAGCACTAAAAAAGTCCAAAAGTCTGAGGCCACATTGAAAATCTGGTATCTTTTTCATTTGAACCTGGACATTAACAACAGAAAGTTTTAGAATAAAAATCAACAAAGAAAAGTTATGAAAAAAATGAAGACGGAATATTAAAAACTCTGCATTATTTCTAGGTCACTGTTCAAA
Organism: Colossoma macropomum; assembly: GCF_904425465.1. NCBI lineage: Eukaryota > Metazoa > Chordata > Actinopteri > Characiformes > Serrasalmidae > Colossoma > Colossoma macropomum. Next base: position 19,046,829 of record NW_023494786.1, read on the forward strand.
GTGAAGCAAATTAGTGAAATGGGCCATGTAAAGGTTTTTTAGCTCTCAGGTGGATTTGATCTACTGATCAGAGGCTTTTGCATAAACTTACAGAGTCTGTGTCAGCTTGAGCGCACAATCTCATTAAAACAAAAAGAGACATACTGTACCAAAAACTTAGTGGCTCTGAAATTCATGTAAACATTCAACGATTTTACTTTTACTTTTTTGTTATGATAATAATCTCACTTGTAATAAAAAATTGGGTATTCATTTAGAAAGGAATGCAAAATAGAAGCATTTTCAACAGTGGTCTCAGACTTTCGGACCCCATTGTATGATCAAAAAGAGCTCAAAGAGCTCGACTAAACTGAATGCTTGCGTTGTGCAAAAGATAATAACACATTTCCCTCCCCTGAAGATTCTGTGGCAATGTGGCTCCCCCCACTGTGAACACCAATAGCAGCACTGTATTGGTGTCATTCCGGTCTGACAGCAGTATTGGGGGCAATGGCTTCATTGCGCAATATCATGCCATCCTTCCATGGCAAAGTGAGTACATTTTACAGTAATACAATAATGAGTAATGAGAATGCTAGAATTGTCACAAAAATATATTAAAATACGCTGTTCTCTGCATGTAACTATGTGGAGTTTATTTAGCAGGTCTACAGTTGTGTACACTGTTAGATGCAGTGTGTGAAAGTGGTGTCAGTGTTGACTCTTCAGTGTGTGTTACTCTTCATGCTACTTCTGTTTCTGTCTTACAACATTGTGTTACATGTTTGGCTTCAAAGAAAAGGATATGAAATCATGATTCAAGTTTGATTTTAATAGTTGTTTGAATAGTGCACAAAATAAGACACATTTTGTAGTATTATCAAAACAATAAAGAAACAAATTTACATTGCTCAAAGTGCACATAAACACAAATGTAAACTACTGTTTTTTTCTTTTCAGGTCTCAGTATTTATTTATTTACTTATTTAATTTGTGTTATTGTTTGAAAATTGTCATAATGATTGATCCATGAGTGTGGAGTTCTTATCCTTTTTGACTTTTGGAATGCTTTGCTTAAATTTGATGAATTTGCTCACGATTCTAAACTCACAGTTAGATTACCGCAGTTCCTTTTTCATTATCATTCCAGGTAAAACTCTAAATCGACTTCAACTTATTCAAAATTCAGCTTTTAGACTCTTTGGTCATACCAAGTGCTCAGTACACATCACACCCATTCTCCATCACTGACACTGGCTTCCCCTTTCTCAGCAAGTTAAGTTGACATTATAGGACTTGCTGGGTGGGCACCTTTCATAAAACACAAAGCAATATAGGTCAAATAATGTTGTATGTTTTCAGTGATGATTCTTTGTGTGTGTTGGCATTTCTCACCAGAAAGCTGCTCCAGAGAGGAGTTTATGTGTGATAGTGGCCGTTGCCTGTTGCCTGTGTCTGTTTGTGACAGCCAGTCAAACTGCCAGGACCACACAGACGAAGCCAACTGCAGCCATAAACACAAGGGTAGGAGCTCTGAGTACATTCAGCACTGTGCAATATGCGCTAAGGAACTGAAGTGTTTGTCTTTCATGTCATATAAATAATCCTGTGTTTCTTAATCTGTGGTTCACTGCATAGAATGTGGAGGTCAAAAGACAGGACCAAGTGGCTCACTGTCCAGTCCAAATCACCCAAAGCCATATCCTCACCAGCAGGTAAAAACCAGTCCAGTCTTAATAGATTAGTGTATATTACTGGTACAATACATTAAACAGTAGGTTTAAAAAGGGTATTTTTCTATAAATTATCATTTCAGAGGTACAAACAGGTGACAAACTAAAGGAAAAACAACATAAAGTGTCTTAGTAAAATGTTGGGCCACCACAACCCACCAGAACAGCTTCAGTGCATACAGGTGCACTGTGCTGTATAATGCAGTAAACCTGTCTGGAAGCATCTGCACTCATTATGTTTCTACAGTCATTTACTCAGGTTTTTCCTTTAATTTGTCTCTCATCCGTACAACGACTTATTAGAACAGCAAAAATATGCTAAATAGCTCTTTGGTGTTCTAAACCATGTAGCAGCCTGTATGGTTTCGATTAATGTAACTGTACATTTAGGATTACCACTTTTACCACACGAGTGGTGGAAAATATATATTGATAAAATATATACTGATTATATATACAGGCATAAGCAAACATTAAAACACCCCTGGTCAAATTACGTTTTGTTGATTTTCTAAGTGAAAATAAGTAATGCATCCTCTACAGACAATAAACTTAAATATTTTTTCTTGCAAATTTTAATGCGCAATTTGTATTTATTTAACACATTGGAAAAAAATGTGGAACAAAAAAATGTGGAAAAAAGTGTCATGGCTCATGGGCCACATTTTATGTTTTATTTTTTTCCTCAATATGTTAAGTTTAGCAAATAAGACAGCAAAGAATTTAGCTAAGATGTGTACTTTTTCACTAGCAAAATCAACAAAACATGTAATTGTGTCGGGTGTGTTCTAACTTTTGTGCATAATTGTATACATTCCCTGCAGTATAAGTAGCTTAGGATACATTAAATGCTAAATAAATAAATGTAAATATAATGTAATGATGATGTATAAGCGAAAGTATTACAAGCATCTTAAGTCACATCAGTTCTTTCATTTCCTGTTTTCTACTTCATCTCTATATATTGGTTTCTCCACTTCTCTTGCCTAAACTCTCATTCAGCTGTGTACGTGGCGTATATCTGCAGAGGAAGGCCAGGTTATCAGATTGACTTTTCACAACTTCAGTTTGGAAACTCAAGATGTTTGTGAGTTTGACTATGTGGAGGTGCATGACGGCGCCAACACCGGAGATGGCAGTGTGCTTGACAGGTAACAATGATCTCTCTTTCTTTCTTTTTATCAGATGAAAAAGAGAAATAAGTGACTCTCTTATTGCCAACTTACACTATAAAAATGTCATTCAACCTAAAAATATACAGAACTTCATGTGGTAAAGTACTGGTTTTATTTAAACCAAATAAATTAAATGGAAAATAACAGTTCAGATGAATAAACACCATGATTTTCACAAATTTGAACACTTTAAATCAACATTGGCCATTTTCCATTCCTACAGTGCAGATAAGAAAATAGATCAGGTTGATATGTATAGATTTATACTGCCATGTACATTCATACAGTCTTTCTTGGTTCCTGTAGGTTCTGTGGCTCAGGCCTCCCTCCTGACCTGACCTCCTCTGGGCCGATGATGACTGTAGTGTTTGTGGCGGATGAAGGTGTGGCTGACAGTGGCTTTTACGCCTCTTATCAGGTCATCTCTCTCTCAGAAAGTGAGTATTGTGTGGTTGTGCATTTCAGCACTGAATGTTCTCTCCTTTCATAAGTCACTAGGGTGCAGACACACCACGAACTACTCTCAATGGAAATATTATACTCTGTGAAGTAGATGATAATATAGCAGTATACTGATCAACTGTGGCTCTGTGTTAGTTATGAAAAAGTGTGTTGTGATACATGCTGTGATATAAGCTATTCACAGTATTTTTTAAACTGCATTGCTAATATATCCATTACATATGAAATTTGTTTTTTTGCTTTTCTCACTGGGTTGCCAAAAAGGGTAAACGAGCTGCAGCTCATCCCAAATGCTGCTGCCAGTGTATTAACGGCAACACATACAAGAGAACATCCCAAACCAATTATGGCTTTAACTGACTGTCTTTTAATCTCTTTTAAAATAAATTCTAAAGCACTGCTATTGGTTTTCAAATCAGTAAATGCGCTGGAACGTCATACATCATGGATTGTCTGCCTCTGTGGACCTTAATTCATCCTCAAGGACATGAGTTTCCAAATCTGGTCCTGGAGGACCCTCTGCCTTGCAAAGTTTAGTGTTAGGCCTACTGCCAACACTCCTGACCTACAAATCCACTAATTTTACAAGCCCTTCCCGAGTTGAAGTGGGTGTGTTTTGACAGGAAAACACAAAAAAAGTGCAGGGCAGGGGGTCCTGCTCTGGGATGCTACTTTTATTTATTTGAAAAAGTTTGGGTGCCCCTGGTCAAATTAAATGTTTTGTTGCTTTTTAAGTGAAAATATGTTAACATATCCTCTAAAGAGAGCACACTTCTGCATATTTAAATATACAATTACTGCTTATTTGCTGAATTTAAAAATCTATAAAATGTGGCCTGTACAAAAGTTATGACATAAATAAATATAAATTGTGCACTAAAATTGGCAATAAAATACCATGTTTACATTTGTTCCACATAGTGGATGTGTTATTTTCACTTAGCAATTCAACAAAATGTAAATTGACCAGGAATATTCAAACTTTTGCATACAGTGACATTATCTTATTCCTAATGTTATATATAAAGAAAATGACATTTTTGTTGATTTTCTAAGTGAAAATAATTTAACACATCCTCTCCAAAGAGTTGTTGTTATGAAACAAACATATTAATTTCACAGTGTATCTATTTATTTATATTAAAATGACTCACTCTCCACTCTGGCTTTCCATTTTAAGGAACCTGCAGTCCTGAGCAGTTTGCCTGCGCCACAGGACAGTGTCTCCACCATGACTGGCTGTGTGATGGGTGGAACGACTGTGCAGATGGCGCAGATGAGCAGAACTGCAGTAACTCCACTTACCCTCCTTTCAGTAAGAACATTCATTCATAACTGTGATAAAAATGAAGCAAGAAGTCATGAGAGTGCATTATAGTAATTTGGCCATAGTTCAAAGGTGTTGCAAGGCACAAACCCCTTAACAGTTAGTACAGAACATAGTATAGAACATAGTACAGCCGATCAGATTTTAGAACCGTCAATTTTATAACAGACAAAAAATATCTCCCTGCGTAGTATTGCATTGGATTGCATTACATTCATTTTATCAAAATGACTATGAGAGTTACTGTCATGCTATAATTAATGGTAACATTTCTAATCATTAGTGAGAAAAAGAGACAACTACAATGCAAACCAGCTCTTAACTTTTATCCGTTACCTTTCATTCCATGTGAGTCTTGAATAAAGAAAGCCTGTGTCTTCTCTGCTGCAGCTTCATCCTGTGAGCCCATTCAGGTGGAGATGTGCCAGGGTCTCAGCTATAACCTCACATCCTTCCCCAACATATGGCTCTCCATTGCTGATCAGAGAGAGGCTGCCAACATGCTGCGCCAGTACAGAGTAAGAAACTACAATACCCAGAATCCTACTTGTCACTTTGTTCAAGGAGATTATTATGTCTAATTGAAGCACTTGAAGTACTGTTGCTCATTGTGCTACTTTATATATTTTTATCATTACATTACAACATTGTCATAGCCTATGCTTTCTTATCGTACAGTATAGTGCATTAATAGTGGGCAAATTTAATACAAGAAAACTGTAGTTTCTAATGGTGGTTAAAAAGAATGGAAGTACACTAATGAAAGTGAAAAATTAGTATGCCCTTTTTGTTGTAAGGGATATTGCCAAAAGAACCATGAGTGAAGAATTAAACATCCATAATATCTTTCTTGACTGTAATGATGCTGCAGTTAGTTATAACGCTCCATTACGTCTTTAAGTCTGCTCACAAAACTGGAACCACTGTACTTTGTGCAATATATGAGGCCCTTCAGAAATGATCTTTTGTGTCTGCAAGAAATGGGTTTGACTGTAAATTACAATACAGGTTAGTAAAATAATTAAACAGCATCCCACAGTAAAAGAACAGGGCCCAGTTTCCCAGAAGCATCTTAGTGTTAAGATCATCTTAACTGAAAGAACGAGTGTTCAGTGGCATGTTCGATCTACCATTTAAGAACAATCTTTGTGCTAAGAGGCTTTTGGGAAGCCTAGCCAATGAAAAGGGACCATCATAGGACCACCTTACATAATTCTCAGCTCGGCAATGAAAGCAATGTGGTAGTGGTATTGTAAGAGTCACTGGGAATAGTTCACCAACCAAAATATCCAGCTATCAGTAGCGCTGTGGTCAGAAACTGATCATTGTTGAATAAATAACACAAATCACGCAAAGATGAGCTATAGTGTCTAATGCTTTACCAGCAAGTTGGTGTGTCCAGTTTCCCAAAAGCATCTTAGTGTAAAGATTCTCTTAACTGGTGGAGAGAGGGTTCATTATGATGCTTGCTCTACCACTTAAGAACCATCTTTGTGCTAAGATGATTTTGGGAAACCCAGCTGTGGTCAGTAAGTGTACAGACAGATGTTGGCACTGGAAAACAACTGCCAGTAAATCTACACTAATTTACAGACAGCCAAGTTTCCAGAAACTGCATTTTACTGCATATTTATAAATTATATACAATATTTCAAAGTATGCACTTTAAAACAGAAAAACACCAAAGAAAAACAACAACACTAAACTAGGTAATGGTTAGAAATGGTAAAGGGGGCTGATAAACTGTACAGAGCATTTGGGCAATGGTAAACCTACAAAGTGCACATATATGGTAGGTGTTTCTGATAAAATGGCCTATTAGTATAGGGTCAAGTCAGGTGTATCTAATAAACTGGTGTTTGTGCATTCTTGTACAGGTGCTGAAGGAGCTGGCATGTTTTGAGCCCCTGCGGCAGCTGGTATGTGCCATGTTCTTGCCACAGTGTAGCTTGCAAGGGGGCGTGCTGCAGCCATGCAGATCCATTTGCTCAGCAGCGGAGCAGCAGTGTGGCAGAGTGCTGGACCTCTTCAGCCTGAGCTGGCCTTTCAATTGCCACTTACTGCCTGACTCCCATGACCCCATGGAGTGCTCCCTCCCTTAGCATATAGCTTAGAAAGACTAAATGATGACTCATAACTACAGCAGGACTCCGCTGGCTGGAGTACTCAGTGTATTGTTGACTGTTTCTTGTGGATTCCTGACAATTGGAGGACAATCCTTTGCAAAAACGAAGTATGCTGAAAGTTACCTTTTGTTTGAAGTACTGTTTTTGCTCTACCAATGTCCAAACTTGTACATTAAGTGCAATAATGGGCCAATTTAGAACACCAGTAAAGATCCTTTTTTGTTGTAAGGGACATTGCCAAAAGAACTATGTGTGACCAACTCTTTCTCAAATATAATGGTGCTGCAGTTTAAGTTTAAACTCTCCAGTAAATCAAATAACTTAAGTGTTCAAACAACTGAACCACTATTATTTGTGCTGCATGACCAAGAATGTTGGTGCAAATAGAGTAGACAAATGAAGCGCTCCAAAAACGTAATGATCCTTTATGTAGAGTAATGTAGAATTTTGTAAATAAATGACTACTTAATATTATACATTACAATGTTTTTTTTTATAATAGTGGATTTGGCTGTAAATTGAGATACAAATTAGTTTGGCAGTATCAGGCACAGTAAAAGAATTTAGTAGCTTTGTTTTTCTTTTGGTGGCCTTTCTGTATGAAGGTGCATATTTTGAAGTATTTTTATATACTCTGTAAATATGCAGTAAATGCCAATGTCTTACAGCGCAGGCAGGAAGTTTTACATATAAAATCAAAAATACTACCTTGCCTTATTAAGGCTAAACACTAAATGGTGTTGTAATCATTGTTATACATTACAAGTAAGAGATTTCCATAAAGAACCAGAACGGAATACTTCAACACATTTTATTTTTTACTGCTTTGAGTTATATAACTGCAAAATGTGTTGTGCTCATACTATCTGCATGTCATGTTTACTGAAAACAATTCTATTAACCTTTTTCAAGCTCTTGCTTAAAGGTGCAGTGTGTTTAGGGGTATCTATTAGCAGAAATGGAATATAGCATACTAAACCATATTTTCATTAGTGTATAATCACCTGTTACTACAAATCATTGTGTTTTTGTTAGCTTGAAATGAGCACTTCATATCATAGGGAGCAGGTCCTTTTGCAAGAGTGGCCAACACATTGCACCACCATGTTTCTACAGCAGTCCAGAATGGAAAACCAAACACTGGCTCTAGAGTGACCTTTGTGTTTTTACATTCAAGCAACAACTTGAATTTGGTGGCATTACAGCACTGATTGGAGTACACAAAAAGAATAAAAATCAATGGTTGCTAGAGGAGCTGGCAAACCATTCTGTACTGTGTGAAGTTTGAGAACCCAAACCTTAGCAAATGGGGATTAAACTTAATATTTACCACAAGACCCAAGCCCTGTCACCAAAGAGGCGAAAACATGATGGCCAATGTAGGTTCTACTACACACCTGGAAAGAGAGGGTGTTCAGTTGGTTGCAATCTGCAATCTCACCTCTAGATGCCACTAAAACTTACACACTGCACCTTTAACCACTAATGTCTTTTCACATGTGGTCTGCAAAATGATTTACTCGTGAATTGAGCCTGGTTTGTTGACCTTCAGCTGCAGCTATTACTAAAAACCCAGTTCACAAAAAAAAAAAGAAAAAACTTGCTTCAGTTGGATTGAAATTAAAGTAGCAATTTATCTCTTAAATATAACTTTATTGCATTGTCAGGTACAAAGCCATGTCTTGGTAGTAGTGTGACATGATTAAGTGCTTTCCAAATAAAGATATTTCAGTAAAATTCATTCCATTGTCAATACATACCACTAATATTTTTAAACATTGCATTGTTATTCTGTCAATTACGTTTGCATCAGCAGATGCAAACAGTGATGTTGAGAACCAGTCCTGGCTGTTATTTCTAAAACATCATTCATTTCATTCTGAAGTGGGGCCATTACCTCTGCACGAAAGCAAAGTAAATGAACCAAATCTCTTTCACAGAGTAGAATGTTGTTGAATCAGGCTGTTGAGCTGCTAAACCGGGATAATGAGTTTAAGTGTGTGGTCCAAGGCTACTGCAGTCAGGCCCCAGATTCTGTACTTAGCATTGTGAAACACAGGAAGAGTGTAGCCATAACGGTCCCCAGTGCGAAAATGAGTGTAGCCTCGGTTCTGTGGGTTGCATACATGAGCTACACTCAGCGTAAAGATCTCCTCCACCTTTGGGACACAGAATGAGACAAGTGAAGCACACCAAGCAACATCTGAGAAAAAGCATTTCAACAACACTATTTACCTCACTTGGGTTGGGCTGGAATGTTAGAGCCTCCAGTGGTCCAAGGTGGGCTAACACAGGGGCTACCATCATTCCTGACTGAAAAGCACAAAAAGTCATGTGACTGTCTTACATGAAATTTCTGACCTCTGTTGAAAGTATATATTAGACCACAATTAAAATGTATCAAAATCTGATATTCACATGGATCTTACAATAGTTTTTATGTTTTTTAGTGGGCTCTCTAATGTTCTCATTGATTATTCTCTGATTATTTAACTGCATAAATTTTATAACTTCCTGGATTTAAATTTAAACGCTCCAGAGAGTGCATTGATGAAACAGTGTTTATATATATATATAAAAAAGGCTGGTAGGTAATACTTACTCGATCGCTCAGTGGCTTCAGCACCCCCCACACTTTATTTTCAGTCACAGCAATCCCCAGTTCCTCCCTGGCTTCCCGCAGTGCTGTGTCTACAACATTACTGTCAGAGGGGTCTCGCTTCCCTCCTGCAAAACTGGACAGAGGAAACAAAATGTTTGCCAGGTGGACAGATGTTTTGATCTCAACAAGCTGAAATGAGAAATATAAAGATGACATGAATTTAAAGTCATGCTAACTTGCAACCACAGCTTTTGTTAGCTGTTTGTCACAGAAGCACTGTATGGTTAATAGTACTGCTATTACTACTTCTTAAAGAAATCCTCCAGCATTTCTCAGCATTTATCTGCTGCATCTGTCTGTCTGGTCAATTGCCATGGATAATAATTTCAAAGTGTTTCCCTGGGCTAAGAAAACCTGTTGGCTTGAAAAATAATTATGATAGAATTCAATAGGCAGTTACTGAATTCTGTCAGTAATGGTTTATATGAAATATTTTTTTTCATGAATTCTTCAGGTAAATGTATTTCTAAATGGAAATGCAAAGCTGTATAACTTGTTCTTTCAGAGATGGACTACTCTTTCACAAAGCTGAATCTGCGATAAGTTCTTACAGGCTTTGCCTAATCATGCATGGACACTAGAAAATCTTAGGGAAAGTTAAACGACCCTGAATTTATTTCCTTTTAAATAGTCAACCTCAGCATCAGCCATTAAACAGGACTTGTACCTGACATCTCCTTTGTGTCTTCCCCTCAGTTTACTGGATCTCAGAGTGAAGAGGAAAGAAGGATCTCCTCCAACTGTGCATAAAGAAACCAGCACAGCTGCCCAGATTTTCCCCTTCTCCTTCTCATACAGTGCAGTGTTGGGCTGCAGGTGGCCTCTACAGCGGGCCTCGTTCTCTGCTGATAGACACTCTTCTAGAGTGGCCTGGTGTGGGACTCTCTTGTGCAAACCACGGATGTGGGTTGTCAGAAGTCCACAATGGCTTCGTTCTGATGGGCTTGAATTCCAGAGCCTTCTGCTTAATTCATACGCCCTACTGAAATTGTCTTTACAGGATGTGGCCTCTATAACAGTGTGGTAACTCTTCTGACTTTTGATACTGGTGTTTAGGTGTGTTGTCCACTTACCCATTAAGCTTCTGTGTTTGTCTGTTTGGTTTTCAGGTAGAAGGCACTTGTTAGGAACAGAGTTTCTGAGACAATGTGCTAGGATGTCAGAACTGACTCCTTTAAGCACATTTGCCTGATGAATCACATTACAGTAAAAGGCTGAAGGTTTAACAGAGCAGCTTGTGTTAACAAGACAGGAGAAAGACTTGTGAAGAATTTTTTGTGAAATACAAACACTGTTCCATGACTCATGCTTATGATGCTGTTTCCACTGATGTCCTTTCTCTCTACTAACAGGGCAAAACTGTGAGAGAGAGCTATTGCACAACGTCCTGAGAGTTGGCTTTTGTGAGTCTTTTACTGTCACAAGCAGTGACCTATGCGTCCCCAGGAGGCATGATGAAGTCACAAACTGAGAACTCCTAAACATCCTGGAATAAAAACAAGAGCCAATGTGAGTTCTATAAGAGTTACATGTATTTGAAGCCCATTTTTAATGATCAACCTACATGTGCTTGATTGTTTAAGACCATATTTTGAAAATCAAACCATCCTTCTTTAGGTTTAGAAGCCTATACAACGGCTTAAACATTAAAACATATACAGGACAATTAATAATACTTACAATCAAGTTTAGCTTTATATAAAGAATTGAACGGTGATCTTGTGAACACACAGCCCTTTAGACTTCTTTTTCAGTGTTGTTAAAAGGGAAGGTAATGTAACACAGTGGTAAACATGCTGCTGTCCCAACTTTTTTGGAACGTTGCAGACATCAGTTCATAACATAAAACAAAATATTCTGTTTCTCAATTTAATACAGGCACTTAAAGAAAAAGATATTATTGATTAAAAACTCATTTTTCCTAAATTTGGGGAAAAAGGTTACTGTTACGGGTAGGTGATTTTCACAAAACATAACATGTATCACCATATTTAATTTGTCAAACAAGCTGGTGCTGACAAAACACATCAACAAGACAGCAGTGCCACATTTACTAAAGGAGCATAAACAGAATGAGTACAATGATTTCTATTTATTTAACACAAGCAAAAATAAACTATTTAAGAAGGAACATTAGGAAAAAAACAAACAATATGTAAAACTAAATTAATAAAATAACAATGGCATAATGGGCTGACATCCAATTAGCTACTTGTTTCTATGCAGTTTATAAAGTTACTGTACGTTGTTGTTGTTGTTTACAGGTTCCTTATAACTTGTCTAAAAGTAGACTTCATGATACATTTGCTTTTTTTATTAGTGCTGGCAATACCTGAGATAAACTCAGAAAAAAGCATGGTGGCACAAGTTTTTACAGTAATAATGGCATACTGTCATATTGCCCACCTCAGGAACCGAACCTCAGACTATACATTACTGATAGATGGCCAACTTGACGAAAATACAAACTGAGGATATACAGCCTGGAGACCTGGAGGGCCAAAGTTGATCTAATGCACCTGACTCAACTAGTCTACTCATTATTCCATAAGCTGAATCAAGTGAGATAGAGCTGGGAAAGTGCTTAAATGTAGCAATGTGTAAGTCTGTGTTACAGGTTTTGTGTTTCATGTAACTGTATACTGTGATCGTCAACTGGTCAGCTCACTCAGATTTGAGGCCCATTCTGGTTACCTGTCTCACTGACAACAGCGGGTACATTTATTTATTTTTGTCAATGTATTGCCTCTTTTTATGGCTGTCTTTTATAAGACAGAGCGGACAGAGCTGGAGTCTCAGTGGGTTTGTACACACAAGTGTACACAGGATTTTAAATGTTACTAAAGATACAGCTATAAAGCTCAGCTAGCTTGTCGTGTAGTTAGAGCTTTAACTTGGCGTGTTTATGGGCACATTCAGTTACAGCGGGGATATTCACTCAGATATGAAGCTTACACTGACTCATCAATACGCTAACAAAAACACATTTATCTCGTCTCCGAAGAGAGACTATGTTATTAAACACTTCTTAGTTAACACTTCTTTTGTAACATTGACACAAACCATCTCTCAGCACCCCCCAAAATCCAAACCTGTCATTAGCATTAGCATAAGTGAACCGCTAGCCGACAAGCTATCAGTACCAAGTAAACGGTTTCTTGGCAGCGCTTGAAAGAAGTGTTTTAGGAACCGAAGACGCCGCTGAATTTGAAACCCCCAGGCGGTAAAACATACAAACATGTTCATTCAGTAAAGAACAGGCCAGTGTTTTTCCTGAAGTCACTCACCTTGAACAGGACTGACATACACCACGCTTTTCCGGCTGCTGCTCGGGTTGCCAGTTGCATCAAACAGTCCCCACTTTTGGGGGCTGAATGAGTGAGGAGTTGAACAGTGCAGTGCTGTTTACCCGTTTAACCGCAGGACTCAATTAGCGAAAGTCTATCTGTGTGGTTTCGAGCAGTGGATACAATGGATTACTTATTTAGGCTTGAAAATGTAAAGGGCAACTCCACCGATTTTCCTAAATTTCACAATTTGTTCGTGAAGAAGTAAGCAGTCGTTGGTTTGATGTGAAATGTGCCGTTGGAGAGAAACTTAGAGGCCTATAAAACACGTTCATGGTGGAGTGGTACATGCAGGCCGTTGTAAAGCAAAATAGCCTTCAGTTTCCATAGTCAGAACATGTTTCGTTACTCATTACTGCAAAAGTAATTGCCTTCACAAAACATATTTTATGAGGAAAATAGTATATATTTGTGTAATGTTTATTAATGTGCCAAAAACAGTCATAATTCATTTTTGCTATGACCATTTTCCGTCGTGATCCCATAGAACAGCAGTCCTCCCTGTTTTTTTTCAAATCTAAGACACTGTTTCTCAACCCTAGTCCTGGAGGCCTACTCCTCTACACTTTTTAGTGTTTTTTCCTCTCATTAACAGCCCCTTATTGAGTTGAAGTGGCTGTGTAAAGCAGGGAAAGCATAAAAATGTGCAGACGACAGTGGACCTCCATGACCAGGGTTGAGAAACACTGCTGCCTTACAATTAAACAGATTCTAAAAGGGTTTTTTTATTACTGTGCCTTAACCATGAATGAGGTCTGGTCTGATTGGCTGCCCCATTTTGTGTCCCATTCAAAAAGCAGACCAAGCTGAAACACTTCTTATAACTTCAGCGTGAATGGGTGGGGCTAAACGACTGTAGGCTGAACAGGCTGATACATGTAAATATGTTTGTTTTCGTGACATCACAAACAAAAGTTAAGAAAGTTTATCAGATGTTAACACTGTTTAGAAATCCAAGTGCTCTTAGCATTCTCTCAAAAAAATGTTTGTGTCCAACTGTAATTGACCAGTAATTGACCAGTCATTCTGAACACTGTTTTATCAGACAAAAAAAAAAGAAAAAGAAAAGAAACACTGGAATTTCCCAACAGGCCTACTGACTGTCATGATTGCCTCTGGCACTGAGGGCTTTCCCTCTGAAAAATAGCACTTATTCCAAAAACTTCTCTCAGAGGTTAAAGATGACACTTACTAGATGACTCTACATTCCGTGATTGGTCAACTTAATTACTATGCATTCTTTTGACATGTATGTCAGTTAGCTAATGTGCAGCAGAACCTGTCTGTTTGCCTTCTTAGAATTCTTTTCAGCCTACATCATTTAAACTGAGGACATTCTCCAATTGAAACTGGTGTGGCTTCAACACCTTGTCCCCGTGATGCAGTTGGAAAGTTCTACAGGACCTGTTATACCAGTCGTTAGCTCCACCCACGCTGTATTAAAACTAAGTCTTTGTGTTGTGAGATTTAGATTGTCTCAACACCATCTCCGGGGACTTTGTCTACCTTTTCCAGTCATGGCTACATCCAGATGCCGTCCAGAAGAGTTTTCATGCCCCGTGTGTTTGGAAATATTGTGTGACCCTGGTACACTTCCCTGCGGTCATACCTACTGCCTTCAATGCATCCAGAAGCACTGGGATAAAGCTGCAGCGAAGGGCATCTACTCATGTCCTCAGTGCAGGCAGGTCTTCAACCCCAGACCCACTCTGGGCAGGAATAATATGCTGATGGAGGCCATGAAGAAACTGAGGGTGCAGGAGCAAGATGACCCCCCGTCACCTGTGCATTCCTCTCTCACCTCATCTGCTGCTGTGTTTGTAGATTCTTCCTCTCAACCAGCACCCCTTGATGGAGCTGAAGGAGCTGTTGAGGGTGTTTCAGTTCAGGGGGGATTATATCCTCAGCTCCCTTTCACCTCCCCCAAGATGTGTCCACTACACCAACAGGTCCTTGAGTTGTACTGCTGCGATGATAAGGAGAGCGTGTGTGATGAATGTAGTCTCCTGGGACATAAAGGCCATCGGGTGGTCCGTCCAGATGAGGAAAAGGAAGAGAAACAGGTACAAAATTAGAATTGATTACTTTTTTATTCAGTGTGTGTTTATTTATTTATTTATTTATTTTTTTTTTTATTAGGAGACTTTACATATACATTGTTGGTTTGTTTGTCCTGAGTAGTACCTCTTGTTTTTTTGTTTGTGTTATTGTCTTTGTGAGCAGCAAGAGCTGGAGCAAAAGAAGGAAATGATACAAAAAAGCATTCAAGCCAGAGAGAAGGTTATTCAGACTCTACCACAGGTTTTGCAAGCTCATAAGGTAAGACTTGCACCTAGATTTTTCTTTTACAAACATTAATTAAGAAAATAAACATATATGCTACACAGAAAAATCTCAGGTGTTCAATTGCATCCAGCTGGACTTGTAGGTATTTGCTAAACACTGGTTGGACACAAATGAACACTCTTAAAAGGCAATTTCACAGATTTTCCGGACTTTCTGCATAATTTCTATTATGTTATCATTATGAATATCACATGTAAAACTCAGGAGACACATACAGGTTCACTGTCATTTTGGATGGCTATATTTGCCATGTAGACATTATGACCCCTGGTTCCTTTCACTACCACTGTAAAGATATTTTGACTCGGTCGGGTTCTCTACAAAGCACCAGTTCACATCAAACCACTCTGAATGACTTTGTTCGTATCTGATCGATTGAACACTAGTGATTTTACTCTGTAGCATCAGTTTATTCACTATTCATGGTACATCAAGTCATTTTGTAACTTTTATGTTAGAATGCCATTCAGGGGCTGCAGAGGTACAGTCTGGAGACGTTTGCTGATGTAGTGAAGAATGTGGAGCTAATGAGCTCCCAGGTCATGCAACTCCTTCAAACCTATGAGGCTTCCTCTTACAATCATATAGAGGCCGACCGCTACAGACTGCAGCAGGAGATCAGCCAGCTATGCAAACAACAAGAGGAACTGAACAGATTAGCTAACACTCAGGACTCCATTCAGTTCCTAAATGTAAGTAGGAGCAGTCTTATTGCAAGTAATTTCCTAGTATGACACACTACTAGACTTTCTAGGCCCGTGAATGTCAATATGTAGTGCAGACAGCTGTAGACCTTCTTATGTCTCATTTCTGTGTGGGATATATGATACCATATTTAAAAGAGCTTTATTAATGTTGTTGCAGGCTCTTGTCATGCCGGGCGCTGTGGGCCAGGTTGAAAATGCTCAGCTGGAGATTTCCCACCCAGAGTTAGTGGAAGCTGGGATCAGATCAGCTCTGGGGACTTTCAGAGAGGGACTGAATGACCTTTGCAAAGGAAGCCTGGCTAGTATCTTCAGAGCTGGTGAGATTGAACATGATTTATCAAAGTTGTTATTGCCCTTTCTATAACACCTGAACTCTTATCTTACTGCAACAAAGGGGAAGTACCACTGATTTTGCTAAATTTCTGCGTAATTTAATTGTCAAGATGTATAAAAAGTCCAGGAAGGAAAAGTCCAGAAAAAGGAACCACGAAGTGGTGGCTAAAGCCCAAATATAGCCATTTTATTTACTATCCAGAATGACTAGTGAACCTACATGCATTTACTGAGTTTTTCTATGTAATGTTGATCATTTTATTTGGGTACTCTTTTGCCTTATAACGCCCTGCATGTACTTCACTGCCATATATGGATTAAAAAAATATGTTTTAAGCTAAAGCCTAAACTCAGAAGTACTGTGAAAAAAATTATTGGGCATCAGGGAGTGTATTCATAATCATTCAATGCAACAGCTTTTGGTGAGGAAGCTTTTTTTTTAGTTGGTGCATTTTTGAAGAATAGCAAAACCCAACACTTTTTTTTTCTACTGTAGTGAATGATGCGGCAGCAAGGGCGCCACCAACTAATGCTCAAGCATCAGAGACAGGCCCTGTGCCTAATGATTTGCAAGTTGCTTCACAAAAGACAGGTTTGTTTGTTTGTTTGTTTACTAAGCACAATAGGGAACTGCTATTTATTATAGTCTTCCAAATGGTTTTTTTGCTGTTTGTTTAACTGACCGTTCAATGTTTTTTTTTTTCTGTGTTGCATTTAAAAAATGATTAAACACGTTAGTCACATAACGACAGTATAATAAACTCAAATACGACTAGAGCTGGTTATTGTAATTTAATGCTTTTATGGTGTGGGCCAAACTAATTAAACACAGTTATCAAAAAATCTATCAATGAAAAATTTTATTATTGAAGTAGTTGGATTTATCAGCATCAGTAAGATTGACAGACAAAGATTGGCTGATAAGAATGTTACTGAAAACATTTCTGTATGATTTGTATAATCATTCAGAAATCGGTATCCTCGTCAAGGTGTCTGTATTGCTATCAGTAGCAAAAAATACAATACCCAGCCCTAAATCTGTCTAAGATAGCCTTCCCAGACATTACTTTCTGCTTTCTCTTAAGCTCCTGAGATGACGGTTTCATCTAGCAACAGTAAACCTGAAGACAAAACAAGCCATTCAGCAGCACATCAGCATCCACCAGCTGCAACTGCACAACCAGGTGAATATGCAAAATATAAAAACATTCTGTTTTTTACAATTTTCTTCTAAAAATGCAAAAACCTGCTGTCACATTAAAGGAATAATTTGTCCAAAATAGTCATTTTGCTAATAGTAAATAAGAACTAGATGGGGCTATTTAATTGTATTACATTAATTGAATGTATAGGTATCATTCAAGTTGTCTCAAGAAGCTTTAATTCTAGTAAAGGCACATCTTAGTTAAAGGGCACATTCAAAGTCATTTGCAAAAGTTTGAACACTCCTGGTCAAGTTACATGTTTTGTTGATTTTGTGCCTGCTTTCTCTTTAGCTCCTGAGATGACAGTTTCATCCAGCAACAGTAAACCTGAAAACAAAACACGCAGTTCAGCAACACATCAGCATCCACCAGCTGCAACTGCACAACCAGGTGAATGCTCAAAATATACAAATTGCAATGCAAGAACACTGCATTCTGTTTTTTGCTTTGAATGACTTGCATTCCCTTCATCTTTGCAGCGAAGGAAGCGGCTGCCTTCAATACAGAAAACCCGGCGCCTAAAACCAGAGATGAAATGATTAAATGTAAGTGCATATTTAATTTGAGACTTGAAAAGTAAACATGTCACATAAGCTGCTGTAGTTGTTTAATTAAAATGAATAAAATTATTATAATTGAAAATAAACTTTCTGCAGGGTAGGATGTATAAAAGAAAAGCTGACCTGCATGTAGATAAAGTCAGACTAATTGAATAAATATTCTTCATTAAGGAATCTTCATAAAACACGGTTTTCCAATAAAATTTTTAACCAAAATTTGACATTTTTTTGGGTGAGGGTTTAGTAAGGTCTTGTTCTTTGTTTAGTAAATCCTGAGTTAGACACTGTTAAATTGTTTATTCACTATATATTAAACTTTATTTATTATGACTTGCATTTGTACAGTTCTGTTATGTAAAAATCACTAATAATTGTGTTATTAGTTGTAATGATGCACAATTAATGTTGTCAGACCTTATTATGAAAATTATTATATCACCTAAATGCATGTCATATTGGGCTACAATAATAAATTATTTTTACCAAATAATAAACCTCAAAGTTATTGATCATCTCAATGCAGTTCATAATACAATGAACTTTAATACATAATTAATAAACCATTTAGAAGTGTCTAATTTGGGCTTTACTGAGTACAGAGCAGAACCATGAAAGGGTCCAGCTACTGAATGTAAGGAGATTTTCTCATAAATATTATTTAAGAGCAACAGTGAACAACAACATTTTCTTTCAGTCCGCTTTGAGCCCACGCTGGATCCCAACAGTGCTTATCGTCACATCCGTTTGTCTGAGGGAGATCACAAGGCCACACTCCGTGCAGAGAACCAGAACTACCCGGAGCACGCTGACCGCTTCCTCTACTGGAGACAGGTCATGTGTCGGGAACCTTTGGCTGGAAGCCCTTACTACTGGGAAGTGGAATGGACAGGACAGAAGGTACTGTAGCACAAAACCAATTTGTCATAAAACATGGTTACATTGTTAAAAATGTCCTGGTGGTTTCTTGACACAGCATTAAAATTTTTTACATTCGTTGAATGTATACGTCTCAGTCAGGTTGTCTCAAGAAGCTTTCATTCTAATAAAGGCACATCTTAGCTAAAGGGCACATTTAGAATAATTTGCAAAAGTTTGAACACTCCTGGTCAAATGACATGTTTTGTTGATTTAAGTGAGTAAAACTGGTCTGTGAAAACATATTCTTTGATCTTTCATTAAAACAAATGTGACCTTTAATTGAAGTGCAATGATTAAAAGAAAAAACTGAATTTTATCAGGAAATATTTTTCTCAAATGCATGTGTGCCACAATACTTTGTGTAGCCTCCATTTGCAAAGGTAACAGCTCTAAATCTTCTCTTATAATACTTAATGAGACTGGAGAACACATGGCAAAAGATCTGAGACCAGTCCTCCATACAGAACCTCTCCAGATCCTTCAGATTCTGAGGTCCATGTTTGTGGACTCTCCTCTTCAACTCATCCCACAGGTTTTCTACAGGGTTTAAGTCAGGGAACTGGGATGGCCATCACAAATCCTTGATTCTGCAGTCAGGGAACCATTTTTGTGTTGATTTTGAGGTGTGCTTTGAATCATTGTCCTGCTGGAAGATCCAACCACTGCCTAGTTTGAGCTTAATGTCAGAGGCGGTCAGGTTTTGATTTCATTTCTGCTTGTACTTGATGAAGTCCATGATACAGTATATGAACAAATTGTCCAGGGCCTTTAGAAGAAAAACAGCCCTGAAACATCACCAGTCCACCACCATACTTCACAGTGGGGATGAGGTGCTTTTCTTTGTGTCTACACCAAACCATTCTCTGGTGTTTGTTGCCAAAAAGCTCTATTTTGGTCTCATGGTCCAAATGACGTTCCATTAATGTCTGACAAACTGTATGCGGTTAAATTTATTGATCCTTGGCAGACATTCTGACCCTAAAACCTAACTGAGGTTTGCAGTTCCTCAGCTGTGATCTTTGAAGATTCTTTGGCCACTTGAACCATGCTCCTGACTGTGCGTGTGGTCATTAAAGACTTACATCCTCTTCCGGGTAGATTCTTTACATCTCCAGCTTCTTTAGAATTCTTTATAATTGCGCTGATATTGAAAATGGGCATCTTCAACTGTTTAGCTGTTTTCTTGTAGCCAGTTCCTGATTTGTGCAGCTCAACAACCCTTTGTCACACGCCATTGCTGTATTCTCTGGTCTTTTTTTATCGTGATGGTTGACTGGGGGAATTTGTGACATATATATATATATATGTACACACACACACATACACCACTGTACACCAGTGAAACAGGAAGTCATGACCATTGTTTCTAATCACTCTGGTGAACTTGTGATGCCAACAGTTGTGACACACATAGATTTGAGAAAAAAAATGTCATGATAAGATTTTTTTTTTCTTTCAATCATTATATTTCAAATAAGATTTTTGTTAATATTTTGAATAAAACATCAAAAAGATAAACCATAAAGAAAGTTTACAGCCGGTTTGCTCATGTTTACCAGGGGTGCCAGTATTTGTGGTATTTGTGGAGGGCACTTAAACATAAAATATAAAATGTGCCATATTTTTTGCACTGGCCACATTTGATGTTTTCTTTTTCTTCACAATATGTTAAATTCAGCAAATAAATAGTCATTGTGCATTAAAATGTGCAGAAGTGAAAAAAACATGTTGTTTGACCAGGGTTGCCAAATGTTAGAACTAATAACAGTTTGTTTAACCATTTAACAATTTCAAAAAAGTTTCAAAACGTACGGTACACACCCCAGTCTATACATGCAATTTAAGCTGCAAAAACTTGCCCATCTTGAATTTGTCATGGTTGTGATTTCACAACCATGAACATATTCAATACAACCACTCATTCAGTTTGCAACAGTGTAACCTGGCCATTCACATTGGAGTGATAAGGAGAGTACTGCAGTTTGCAGGAGTTATCTTGCTCCTGACTGCTGGGAAACAAATGTGTCAGTGTAGCCTTCTAGTGAATCCACACATTCAAATGAGTGGCTGGAGCTTATTTCTTCCTCATGTCTCTGAGAATTTCAATCTGAACAGGCCCTTTCAGCCCATCCTGCTTTTTGAATGAGTCGGCCAATCAGGACAGAGATCACTTGCAGTCTTATCAGTCTTAAAGACACAGTAACAAAAATAGCCTGCTAATTCTAAGGAAGAAATGGAGGTTTGAAAATGGCCATGTAAAAAATAATCATTGTACATAAAACCAAAACTGTTATAAGTGTATTTTGAAATGCTGACAAAGGTCCCACCGCCAGGTACAGTCATATGCAAAAGTTTGGGTGCCCCTGGTCAAATTATATGTTCTGTTGATTTTCAATTGAAATGCAAATAAGTACACATCCTCTACCGAAAGCACACCTTTACACATTTTAATACACAATTACTATTCATTTTCTGCTAAAAGAAAAAAAGAAAACATAAAATGTGGCCAGTGCAAAAGTTTTCTCTGTTTTTCCAGTGTTGCTGTACTAAAGTGAAACTGCACAAATATTTGCAGAAAATGCCATATTTAAATATCTTCCCTGTGAAGTATATGAACATATTTTCATTTAGAAAATCAATAAAATATGTAATTTGACAGGGGTCTTTGAACTTTTACAAACAACTGTACGTAGATTAGCCTGTTATTCTAAACAGTCTCCACTAGGTTGAATTCTAGTGGAAATCCAAAATACGTGCTATTTGGTATACTAGACACATTGGTTTTCTATTGCTGTATAATAATAAAGCTATATGTAACTTCTTCCTCAGGTGACTATTGGTGTGGCTTATAAAGACATGGCGCGCTCTGCAGCAGATGACAGCTCCAGATTAGGCCACAATGAGCACTCCTGGAGTCTGTACTGGTCAGGCACTGCCTTCTCTCTGTGGCATGCAGGGAAGGAAACCACACTAGCTGCTCCTAAAGCCCGGCACATTGGAGTCTATCTGGACCAGCAGGCAGGCCTTCTAGCCTTCTACAGAGTCTCTCATAACCAGGCTCACCAGATCTGCTGTGTAGAAACAGAATTTAGTGCACCTCTCTACCCCGGCTTCCGCTTCTGGTCCGGAGTGGGTTCCACAATCACCCTTTGCCATCTGGACTAATAAATGCTGGAGGTTGATGAAAATGAGCTGAATATGTAAATGTGGATTTTCTTTTGTCTGTCACTGCATACTGACGACATCTTTGATTTTGTGGATTTTGTTTAATGCAAAAATATTGTCTGATTCACTCCACTTTTCTGTTTTTCTTAACTTTTAAATAAAATAATACTTTAGTCTGTCAATGATGTTTGTGGAAAAAAGCTAAACTGTTCTATGGGGCCACTAGAGGGTGCTGTGAGCATACAACTCACAAAGAACTATGTAAGCTCAGACGCAATATAAAAGAACTTCAGTATTACTCCAGCAGAGACCAGGAATGGTTTTAGCATAATAACTTTACCTGCACAGTACTCTGGATAACACCAGCTGCTCATTTCAGTGCTTGTGTTTGCCTATTAAGTATTTAGTTTTGCACTGGATCCATGAGGTTAATATAACTAAGAATGGAAGCCTATACTTGCTAATTAGCATAATGCAAACTTCATGCCTAAGTCATAACACATTTGCCTCAAACTGCATAGAGTAATAATATGTATGTGGTTTCTGTGGTTTCTGACATTGTTCATGAAACACTGTAATGGACAAAGCACAGTCAAATTCAAGCTTCAAGATAGCTTGTTCTATTGTAATGTACTTTTTTCCTTTAGAGTTTGCACAATCCTAATTGGTGGGACATAAACTTTCATTACGTCTTTAAATTTGCTTGAATTTGTTGCAGGATTTCTTTATTGAAATGACTAACATTAATGTGTGGTGTAAAATTGTACTGATCTAGGATCTGAATTGCCCAAAAGCATCTTAGCACAAAGATAATTCTTAAATAGTAGAAAGAACATCACACTGAACAATCTCCCTACCAGTTAGAATGATCTTAACACTAAGATGGGAAACTGATTCCAGGAGGATAATATTCTGTCCTGGTAGAACTGTGGTAGTTAAATTGTTCTAAAGTAGAGATTCTACCTAGAGTTTTACATAAGAAATGTAAAGAAGGACCATGACTTCACTTCATTGGACTAAATAACTGTTACTGTTATAAGCCTGTTCTTACCCAATTTTGTCTCCAGTGTAGTCATGACAAAGTTCACCCACTAGTTAGGTCCTTCATCAAACCATGCTAACAAGCTGTGAGGGTGAAGGACTGCATGTGCTTATGAGTCACATAAAGCATCACTGATCTTGTGTGTACTGTTGCTAATGCAGCATCATTGAACAGCTCAAAGCACTTGGAGGAGAATGTTAACTGGTTATTCTGTTTTGTCAGCTGTCGGTTATCATAGTGAGTGATGGGGGAGAAAAAGGGCCCACCCCACAAGAGTGAGGCCAGTTATGCTCTCTTGGACTTCCAGTCCTGGATTGCTGTGGCATCGTCAGGGAACAAACTTGCCACTTCCCAATGACAGGGCCCAAGCTTATCCTTAATGCGTTATCAAGTGTAAATGGAAACTTCTTTGTTGCTCCTTAAGACCTTGTTTGTTAGTTAATGTGGGGACATTGAATATTACATTTTGTTATGCTCAATTTAATGTTTCTTCTTATATTTACTTTTTAAACATCAAATCATGCACTGATCATAAATCAAAACAAAACAAAACAAACAACAACAAAACCCTGTTCCCTGATGACTTTTTTTTGTTAAGTTCACAAGAAAAACAGAACACAAAATATCAGTTTACATGACCATTAGTATCTCATTTCATGTCTTCCTTTATCTTTGCACACTTGGGCTTTGGCCTACTTTTCCACAGTGTTCTCTCACTGGGGCTTTCTGTGTTGTCGCAGCACAAAATTGGATACGCAGAAACATTTAAAAACTGTATGCAGCAGATTTGAGGAAATTATATTAGAGTAGTGAAGTTTTTAACTCTGTTCTAGCCTGTTAAGTTGTTGTCATCTACAGTACAGTGCATAAATCAGAGACCACCCTACATTCATTTAATTTACAGTGAAAACGGCCATTGTGTACAAGTTATTATGTTTTACATATGAGATAATGCAAATGCGAAAAATGAGACTAACAACTGGTCAAGACCTGGTAGACCATCAAAACTGCCACTGGCTGCCACTGTTTGTCTACAGTACTTAAAACTCCACACTATGAGTCTGAAAGGATGTGTAGCTGTCAAGAAGCCCTTACTGAGAAAAGGAAAATTCTCAAATGAAACAAAGAGGCTGCTGGTGTTCTCAGAACAATGGATTGTCCATGCCAGACTTCAGCATCATTAATGTATTGAGTAGTGTTTAATGGCCATTTGGAAAATAACTAAAAGGGTGGGCTCTACTTATAATGGGTTAATCATTATAATTATTTTATAATACAATTATTTATAATACATGGCATGACTTTGTAATGTGTTTAATTATGTCTGTAAATTGTGCAACTGTGTCCCCACATCCGTGCATCATATTTGTGGCTTAATACAAACATGTAAATTAAAGGAAACAAAGGGTTAACAAGAGGCATAGTGTGGCAAAGCGAGGGATGGAAATGAAGAATACAACTAATCCTCCCAGCTAGAGAAAACCTTCATCTAATCCATTTAATGTAAAATGACTAGAAAGGTTGGCCGAGCCAATTCACTCAGCAGTTCACTCTAAAAATAAAGGTTCCATGTTGGCTTGAACAACCTTTACATTGTGTAGTTCTTTGAACTTCAGAAAAGGTTCTTCACACTCACACATCTCATTTACGAAAAAACTTCTTTAAAGAACTATTCACTGAAAGGTTGTTTTGGGGAACCAGAAGGTTTTTTTGTGGCATTGCTCCATCGAAGACGCATTGAAACCTCTAAATTTAACAGTGTAAAATGCAAACCATCTTCAGAATAGCACTTTGTTGTTAGCACCCAAACAACTGGTGGAATGCTGATACGAACTTGTATGAGTGTGCTTGTTCAGAGGACTGTACTGTAGGAGTCACATGATGTGCATGAGATTCCACATAATACACGTCCCACTTATTGCTTATTATCACTGGGACAAAGCCACAAAGGTTCTGCCCATTCTCTCACCTAGAGGAAGCAAGAGGTGGAGTCAGCCAAGGCTTTATAGACAAGTCACCTCCACCTGTGGGCAAACATCTTCCACACAGTAGAC
The DNA here is from genome assembly GCF_904425465.1 of Colossoma macropomum. Lineage (NCBI taxonomy): Eukaryota > Metazoa > Chordata > Actinopteri > Characiformes > Serrasalmidae > Colossoma > Colossoma macropomum. The sequence continues at coordinate 19,071,970 of NW_023494786.1, forward strand.
ATCAGAGAACATCCACACAGAGCAGAATGAGAGGTAAGACTGAGAACAGACCTGTGAAGTTTGGTGAGGTAAATAGGCTGATTTGGTGTCAGATGATGTAAGGAAAACGTTGGATTTCCTTAAAAAAAGTTTTAGATGTCAGCAGATTATTTCTCTGTGTGGGAATTGGAGATATCTATTCAGACCATTTAATTTGATGCTATAATACACTAGCATGGCATTGCTGTCCAAATGTGGATCTCCATTTTTTTATTTTGATTTTTATTTTTCTACATCATTTCAACACAGCAGCTGCCTTTACATTGTTTGAAAACTGCATACTGAATGGACCAACAGAAATGGTCTAAAATTAGTTTGGATGAAATATCTTTACATTAATTTACGTTAAATGGAAGAAAGGTTTTTGAAAAGTTACCATTTTGGAGAGATATGTTTTGAGTGATGATGGCTTAACATCTAAAATATTAGCTATACTTTTTTGAAGTACATTTCTGGTAAAGAATAAATGTGGATTGCCACCTCTAATGAGTGACTTTTTATGTATGACTGTGTTCTCTTTCCTAACCCAGGCATTGTGTTTCTGTGTCTGCTGGGGTGCTCCCTTGCTCAAAACTTGACATACTCTTGGAATGGCCCTGGAGCTTCCAGCCAGGTTGACCCCAACACTGCCAATGGTGAATTGAATGAGAGATAATTCTTTAAAAAATTAATTCCTTGGTTAGCATGCTAATCAATGTAAGGTAGCCTTATCCGAACCCAAAGGCACTTTGCCGACCTCAAGTAATGTCGGCTTAAATGGAGTCAAACGTTAGTTTGCTAACCTAAGAAATGAGCTTTGTAGCGTACCACCTAGAAGGACTTTAGACTGACTGTATGATTTTCCACCTGCAGCGTGTCTGACTGACACAGAGACCTGTGGCTGCTGCCTGATGCAGAAACAAATGTGGAGGATGGAGACTTTCTTCAACATGAGCCTGGCCGAGCTGCAGAGGGGTCTGGAGAGAGCTCAGGGTGTTCTAAACAGCATGCGCTGTGAGCAAGCCTTCTTTCCAAAGTCCACCCATATCCACATATATCTAAACCACCCTCACAAAACAAACGCTACAATAGCTAATAACAAATGACATCCTGCATTATACTCAGCATTATACAAAAGAAATCCCCACAAATTTCCATTCTTTGTTAGCCATGTTGCTATGTGCTCTTTTAAGTAGGTCGATGTTCTTTATTACTGACCATCCCTCTCTTTCTGCTCAGCCAGCCGCAGTGCTTTCTCAGTGGCTCTGACCGATACTCGCCGATGTGTGGGTCCCAACCGTGCTGACGTGGTGGTGCAGTACCAGAGTGTGTTTATTAACCTGGGTGATGGCTACAATGTCAACACTGGTGTATTCACAGTCCCTCGCTCTGGGGTCTACACCCTGGCCCTGACTGTCTACAGTGATGCAGGGGCCGCCGGGGTCCTCCTGGCTGCCTGCGGCCGCATACGCCGGAATGGCCGTGTAATCGCAGCACTTAATGAGTACAACACGCAGGACCAGGAGGACAGCGCCACCGTCGTCCTGGCAGTACAGATGCAGGCCGGGGATAAGGTGGATGTTATTCTCCCTGCCACCTGCTACCTGTGTGACGACAACAGCCACTACAACACCTTCAGTGGCTTCCTGCTCTACGCCACTGACTGAAACCCTCTAGTTCTCTCTCAAATTTGAGGTTGAGAGCACTAAGTCTTCACTCAGTTCTGTGACCATATGTCTACTCCATTACACATTGTAATTTGTCTTATAGGTCCTCATGACCCTTCATAATCAGCGCTATATATTCTCCTCCAATGACATAAATCTCTTGGGCTTTCCTGTTATCACTGAACTCCAGGATCAACACAATAGCCCTATTGTACAGTGTGCACTGTAAATGGACCTCTAACTAAACAGTTTTTTTCTTTTCCTTTTTTTAATCATTAGGCTGATAAGTAAATACCTGATTGTCTGACTGTGATGTTGGTGACAGAGCATCAAATGTGTCTATCCAAGTGAATTGGAAATAAAGCTGGATAAACTATAGAAAAATATTTCTGCATCTGATAATTGTGGTCATATAATGAAATATGATGTATTTTATGACAGTTTGAAAAGTATAAATAAAAATGAACATTTCAGAAAATCAACAATACAACCTATAATTGTGCAATCAAGGGTTTTAATAGTCCTCTCTTTGCTGCAGTAACAGCCTCTACTCTCCTCTGAAGGCTTTACACTATATGTTGGAACATTGCTGTGTGGATTTGATAGCATTTAGCCACAAGAGCATTAGTGAGGTCAGGTACTGATGTTGGATGATTACTTCTGGACCACAAATGCCACTGCAACTCATCTTAAAGGCTCCAGAAAAGACAAATCCACACTTGTCATAGGCTCATATGTGGCTGTTTCAGAGCATCCTATTCTGTTAGCAATGCTTTTCCATGAAAATAACCCCAATATACAGTATGTGTTATAAACTGGACCTTTAAGTAAACAGTTGCTCAGTTTCTACTTTTCCTTTTAAATCATTAGCCTGTAGACTAATGTTTGATTGTACAAATTGCTGAAAAAACCAAATATGTTTATACAAGTGAATTAGAAATAAAACTGAATAAACAACAAAACTCATTTTTACAGTTTAGAGTTGTAATAGGTATTCAGTGATGCTCCATCACACTGAGATCATAGTTCTACTTTGGGCATGGCTTATGAGCATCTAATTCTTTTGGTAATGCTTTTCTATGTAGATTATACAAGCTGTGTGTGCACAATTGAACACAGCAATGAGTGCACCTTAACTAGCTGAATTCACTAGCCTGAGTCTACAAACTATTGGGTGTATCTCACTGTTATATAGCAACCTAGAGGTCACTTTGTTGTACTACAAGTGCTTTCACATAATAACAAAACCCCTACCAGAGTTGAGGAGAATTTCCCAATATGCTGTTCTAAATGTGTTCAGTAATGTATTCCATTACAATACATAAAAAGGAAAAAGTATTCAGAATATATTTAGAATGCATGTAGAATACATCTCTATAAAGTACATGAGAAGCATAAGAGTGACACTTCTTGGTAAATGCTCCAGTGGACCCACACAAAACTTTAATATAATGTGTTTTATGAGTTGGCTAGAGACAAGCCTCTAAAATGTAAATGTATAAAAAGTGTGCAGTTTTATTTGGATACTATACACTCTGGAATATGGGTACAGTTTTTCCACTTTAACTGTCTTTTTTCCAAGTAAAGTGGTAGATGGTAAAGGTTTAATTCGACTGTCCATTAAATGAGCTTAGCAGTGCTGAGATAAATAGATTTCATCACACATTTATCAGTCTACTCATGCTTTAGCAAGAACATCAATGTTTGCAAAGCAGCCTTTTTGTTGAGCTCTTCCTGAGAGTGAGTCTAATGAGCATGTTTGCTACATGTTGTGGACTCATTTTGAAATATTTCATATATAAGCATTGATGGGATTTCTTTTTAAGATTGTCATTTTTTTGTACAGTAAGTAGGTATTCTAAAACTCCAAAAATATGTATTCCTTTACACCCCAACCCTACCTCTTCACACACTGTTGGTGAGCTCAGAGGACAACTGTGGGGCTGAGGTTTCAGCATAACTGATCTTCTGTTCGTTGCCCTAACCCTCCTATTGTAATTCAACTTAGCCTGTTACAAGAGATAAGAAACAGCTTCTCTTCGTGGATTAATCCTCCGTAGATCTCTGTATACAACTGAAATAGATCCCCAGGCATGGTCCACACCCTTAGCTGAGATCAGACTACAAAACCAAACCCTGAACCTACCTCAGAACACCGGCACTGCTGATCAAGAGATAGAACTAATCAATGTGTCGGCAATAAAAGGCAATGCTTGAATGACCACACAACAATGGCTGGCATTAAAACACACCCAGCATGCACTCCAAATCTGACACAAGATACTGGTGTCCTGATAAGGCATATTATATTTGAGAATAACAACAGAACAATCACACCAAAAGTGTTCTGCACTCCCAGTGGCCTCCATGGGACAGGTGAGAGGCACGGTAATGGGCGGGAAGTTTTCCCTGTCCTATTTTTCCCTCTCTGCCATTCTCACCAGCCCATACAAAGGCTGGACAATTCTGACATTAAAGCCTCCGAATGCATAAGACAGGGTGCACTCTGAGTCTGATGAAATCTCATAGACTGACCTGCAGCAGTTCCCTCAGTTCATCTGCTCCAACAGCTCTCCAAGTCACAGTGAGTATGAGGACAGGACTTGGTGTAGGATGACCACTTTTGACAGTTTACATACAGACAAGAGGCGAATGTTTAGAATTAAATGCTGGGCACATGCTCAAAATGAACGCTGCGTCATATTTTATGCTTTTATTTATGTTGTCTTGAATTCGACACTGTACATGTTGACAAATGCATTGATATAATTTGATTCAAATGTGCACATCATTTCCATGTGAATAAGATATAAAACATTAACATCATTTTGTCTTTCAGTTTACTAACTTTTGGCAGTAATTGTGTTGATGTATACTATTTTCAACTGGAAATTATGTTCCCATTTGAATCAATTATATTCAATACATCATTTTCTTTAGTGATATATTAACACTAGCCTCATATATAGGACTCATAAATAACTGCTAAAGTAAGATGAAAGTCATCTTTGTAGTCTTATAAGAATGACTGATCATTATGGCATGCAGCTGTGTAGACACAGTTACGATAATTAAACCTTGAACAAAATAATATTTGTGTTAACATATAAATGCAACTTTATGTTCTCATAAAAATGATATCATCAAAAATGAAATATTAAAACTCTATGGCTTTATATCAAAGAAAGAAAGATTCTGTCCTTAACCTGAAGATGAAGACAGCTGCAGTAGCAGTTGTGGGCCTGCTGGGGGCGCTAAGTCTATGCTTAAGGACAGAGGCAAACACTGCTTGGGACCTTGTACGCCAATCTGCAGGTGAGTCACTTCTTCTTGCTACTGAATCGTTCTCAATATTATTCCTTTCAGGAATTTGCGACCACAAATTCACACAAATTCAGCCAACCGTCGCAAAATTTGCAAGGGCTCGCAATTTTGTCCAATTGCTACATTATTTCAACTTCAAATGTGTAAATAAGTGCTTTGACAATTATGTTAAGCAAGCATCTTTTGTGCTACATACAGTTACATTTGACAACGTATTTTAGCTAAAGAGAAGGCAAACCAATTCCTGAACATATTACATTAAGAGCAGGGTGGAATTTGATGTATGCAATGCTTTTTTGAGCTGCATTAATTTGAACTGTGGTTATGGCTTACTGTTGTAAAGTACATTAGATGCTTTGTTCAAAGACTAGTTCAGAAAGCCTGGGTGACAGGATCATCTAAATGAATATCAGTAATGATTGACAAGTACCCTGATGATGATAATGATGCTTCAAAGGAGAACAGAGAACCAGAGAGGACTAATTTACTAAACAGCTTGCTTAAATGATATGTACATGTAATTTTTTATTCTCGTTTACTGTTAAAACAATTGATTATGACAAGGTAGTAATAAACTGGGTCGGCCACAATCTTGATGAAAAAAGAAAATAATGTGCTAATTATTTAAAAAAAAAAGTTTGAGAGCAAATATTTTTCTTATTTTCCTCAAATATTGTGATCATTTTTATGTAAGCAGTGACATTTTATTTTAACATTATTATGTACAACATAAAATAATACAATCTCTTTTCTTTAAATTTAAAAGTGTTAAAAATTGTATTGTATGTTCTTGTTTCTCCCTGGTTTTTATTAGAAACCAAGTAGGCTGCATTCAAAACAAGTTGAAGAAATACATCAGGCTCACAATCATCACAAATGTCTAGTTATATTGTAACCCCCAGCCCCCCCAAATAAAATACAAATAGTGCATCAAATATTGAGAAAAACATCTTCGCCCACATTGATCACAAAAAGTCTGCTTTGGTTAAGACTAATGCAAAGAATTGCACACATATTATCGCAGATATCTGCATATACAATCTACAAAACTGTAGAAATCACAAGTTCCTCTTTTTATATACACAAAAGACTTTTAGAAGAATTGGCTTCGAAATTTGTATTGAGATTACTCTGATCAAAAAGAATGTCAGTGTCTATCTCTACACTATCCTTATCTTTGTTTTCTTTGCTCAGCGAACTGGACAGGCAATCTGCCTTGTGGTGGCTGGGACTGCGACTGTGAGTTCAGGAAGCCGAAAGGCTGCTGCTGTGTGGCGAGACCACTGTTTGAGCTGGAGGAGGCTACCTTCATGCGGATGGTGGGCTTATGGGAGGGCTTGACTAGTCTCAATGAACAGATTGATGAGGTCACAGGTAATGGTCATTCTCTTCCTCACTAACCCACACATGCCCTGAGGGTTTCCAGTTGCTTAAGGATTGGTTTTGTTGATTCATAAAAGCTCAATTCATGACATTTCTAGTGATTTCCCCACCCAGTAGCTGCTTTGTGTTTCCTTTCTCTCCTCTGTACTAGGTGGACGTAACATAGCATTTGCTGCTTTTTTGTCCTCGACACCTGGATGTTTTGGGCCTTTCACTAGGAACGTGTCCATCCCTTACCAGAACATCACTCTCAACCAAGGCTATGGGTATAATGCTGCACTAGGTAAGCAGAGACTACCATCAAACTACATACTATACACACAATCCACAGTTTTACAGCTTGCTTGAAAGCACACACAGCAAGTACATATCATCTAAACATTTTTACAATTTTTATTTTTCTATGATCATTTCAGCACAGCAGCTGCTGAACACTTTAAGTGAAAATCTCATCATGAATGGACCAATAGAAATGCTCAAAAATTGCTTGGGATAAAATCTCTTTACATGAACATTACATGGAAAGAATGTTTCTGCCTTTTCCTGTAAAGCTGCCATTTAGAGACAATATTCATTGGCTGGTTTGGAATACAAGAAGACACAGCGTTTGTGCTTTCTAACAATAAATATTTCAGAATTATTTCAGGTATATTTGATTCATGCATTTCACAATTTCACAATTCTTGCAGCTATGCTTCTGGCAAAGAGTCAAATTCACTTAATTTCTCTTTATGCCGAATGTAGTCGATCAGCCAAGAAGTTTGCTTCTTTAGTTTTGCACTGGAGATATGAGGCTAAAGGAAGCTCGTATACAATTAGCATCATCTAAACTACACACCTCAAACCATGTCAAGTTGTTAAGTAATATCAAATAAATATGCTTATGTGGTTTCTGACATGATATGTTCTCCAGAAAATGTATAAAAGTACATTATGTAGCTAAAAACAGTAATAGTAGCCATCTAGAAGCCTATCATTGTCTATACCAATGTCCATTTTAATAGAAAACAATACTGGTGGGCTATGAGCTTCATAGCTGCTTGGCTAAACTAACAAAGCTAAGTTTGGACAGCAAACATTTCTTAACTGACCTGGTCCATTTGAAGCATAGAAGAAATTGTGTTAATTCAATTTTTCGCCCAACTTTCTTTAAATGGTAGGTGTCTGAAAACTTGAAAGGTAATGAAGCCTGAAGTTCTGAGAGAAGAAAAATGATCCTATTCTCTCACCAACCACTTCCCAAAAGCAATCACACAATGCCCACCAATCCACTGATATTCATCCTTATGCACACAAAGCATGAGATGACCTGATATTTGATATTGTGATCCTGCACAGGTGCTTTCACTGCTCCTCGTGCGGGCCTCTACTCCTTCAGCTACACTGTGTACTCCAACGTTGGGCCAGCAGGTGAGCGCCTCTACCACAAGGTGCAGCTCATGAAGGATGGCCAGGTGATCGCCTCCTCCTGGGAGGACAACCGCGAAGACTCGGAGGACAGCGCCACACAGACGGTGCTGCTGCAGCTCAAACAAGGCAACCAGATGTATGTAGAGCTGGTGTCAGGCAGGTTTCTGTGTGCAGACATGCAGGGCTACAACTCCTTCAGTGGATTCCTGGTCTACCCGCTCGCTGATGTACCAGTGTGAGGCTGGTAACTAGCAGGAATGCCCAAACACTATTTTCACAGCCAATAACGATAGCAGAGTCAGCACAAAACTGGCCCTACATCTCTAGAGATTACTTATTGTTTTGTGTGATTATGATTGAACTATGAGTAAAACCACATGATGCAGTACACATTAAAGTGATATTCAGCAGGGGTACGCATTATGACTACATGCTTTAGACAGTCCGTAAGCAGCAACAATCAACATCAAGTGAACAAGCTTCACAGTAACAAGTAGCTGATTGGTTGTCAGCCCAACTTATTCACTTTTCCCCCCTATAATTTCAATTAAACCTGACTAAAAAACATTGTAAAATATTCCTTTTTTTGTGGCACTACTTTTTTTTGCTGGTGCATTTTGTCTGTAACAACTAGCAAATTAGTCAAGTATCGTAACTTTATATTTGTTGCCACATTGCCCACTCTTAACATTCAGTGACAGTTAGTTCTATCAAAGTTATCACTGTTTTCCATCATCAATGCATGCACTGGTGTAGGAAATGTGACTTTTAACATCACGTTCTTGTACAGTAATTAATCAGCAAAATGGTTCTGTGATGTATTACAGCGACAGAATATCTTTGGTGGATGGAATAAAACCTTGCTTTGGAACAAAGTTAAGGTCACCTTTTTCTTATTTTTGAGTGATCTGAAAGTGAACATCAATAATTGCAATGTCGATGACATTCTGCCCTAACCTGTGAAAAAGACAGTGGGAAATCATCCTCTAGGCCTCTAGAAAAGGCCTAATGATATCTGTGAAATAAAAATATATAATTGCAATTTTTTGTTCTTTTTTTGTCTAAAATAATCATAATGCTCATTGTATTTAAACTCTAAGTAGATACATTCATGCTAGGTCTTCCATTGGTTAGGACTTCAGGAGCTGAATATATAATGTTTAAAATTAATCACTAACACAATCCGGAATTTACACTGGAATCAACCAACCATGTTCTGATTTACCATGAGTGGGAGCAATTTCACAAAATAATGTCAATCTAGGCCTTCTGGAAGTCCTACGTACGTCACTGACTGTGACTATGAGTGGAAGCCTGACCCATGCATTACAAGAGACATTAAAAAGACTTTGGTTCAAGTCAGATGTCAAAAATGTGAAAAGCTCTATGCTATACACTCTTTATTATACAAGGTAAAATATATTGTTGCTGCCCAAAGAAAAACAATTATCTCCAAAATAGTAACTTTAAATGAGAAACCAAGAACATTCTTTACTTTCAAAGTAAGTTAATCTACAGAGATTTTATTCCAAGAAACTGTTGGTCCACTCGTCGTGAAATTTTCACATCATGTAAAGGACAGCTGCTTTGTTCAAATGAAGTAGAAGCGTAAAAATCAGAAAAAAATATAGATACATGGTTTGCTTTGGACAGCAATGATATGTTAGTATGTCTGTTACAAACTTCAAATAAGCCATGTAATGTCTTTCACAAGCTTAAAATGTCTGTGCTTAATCCAGAACACCTAAAAAATGTTTGTGTCACATAGTAAAAGTTAAAAAAGAGCCATTAAAAACTATGAATCCCATTAATTTTGCTGCAATGCAATAATTCCACTTAAACATGACTCATTATGGACTCTCTATAGTGACCATGCAGTTCAGTGTTCTTTAAGTATTGCATAGATCCATGATATGCTCAAAAAGCATCTTATCACAATAACAAAAATAGTCACAGTGACCATAAAATATTGTCATAATGACCACCTCTATATCTGGCTTCCCTCTGTTTTAGCCAGCTAGCAGGGAAAAAATAAAACATTTTGAAGAGCTTGGCCTTCTGTATCTGCCCAAAGCAGACGCTTTTTAATTTCTCCCACCTTCAAGACACGATAAAAAGGGGTTTCTTACGGTGTTCAAAGCATAACATTTCATTCTAGGAATGAAAGTGGAGACAATTATGCATGTTTACAACAGGTGCAGCAACGGGTACGTTTTTCATTTTGGCTGCAGCATCCCTTTGAGGAATGCATAAGAAGCAGTCACAAGAAGCAATCAAACCCCATATCATCCCTGATGAAGCATGTAAAAAGCATGGTATCATTGCAGAATCACTTTGAACTGTTAAATTTACCCTTTGCATTATATATTTTTTCCTTTGACTTGCAAAAAACACAGCTGAAAATTTAAATGCTGAAGTCATTCATAAAACTGGATGAGTCAAAAGTGCATCAGAACGTACTAATCCAGAAGAAACCCACAGATCTGAAAGCTGAACAGTGTGTAGCAGTTTGTCTGAGCCACATGCAATTCAACATCTTTTTTGCATGGTAGAAGTCCAACTGCTCTGATAGTGTTCCTCATAATACTGCTATCTGGTCAGTATATAGTGTACTGTTATGTATTCAAATAGCACTGTAACTAAACTTTGTGTGCTTACTCTCAGTCCTTCTCGATTGTTTATAGGAGTGACTGAGTAGTTTTGGTCCATCCATGTCTGGCTGGAATCGCTGGAAGCTTTGCACTAACATGATACTAGAATGCTAGTTTGTGCCAGTGGCCCTGGCAGAAACTAGCATTATCGTAGAAATGCTTTTTACCATGTTTTTGACTGAGTTTTGAAATTTATGGCCTAGCATGGCCGCAACTCACCAATTTAAAAAAAAAAAAGCACAATATAAAGCTGTACAAAAACACTGTATTTTATTGTTGCAGTATCTGTAATGTTCACATCATCCCATTAAATTTCACAGTCACTGGACCAAATCATTATGAAAGCCTGAAACATAACCAACACTCATGCCCTAGAAACTTAGTATGTTAATGCCCATTCTGCAGGCCTTTTGCAAGTAGGAGATCCATGTACGCGCCTTCAATCAGGTGCTCTTTCTTCACACCCAAGTCCTGCATCAGTTCGTTGGCAATAGCAGCTCCTTCTTCTGTGCTTTGGTTTTCCTTCATAACTACCTGTATGAAGATGTTTGGGACCAAGAAGAATACTGTGATGTTGGATCCAGTCGGATAATAAGATGTTCAATTTTTATTATTCTTAAACTGAATAAAAAGAAATTCATTTAGATCTCAACTTTAGCTAGTAGCTGCTAGTATAGCTATACAGTTATAAGCTGCAATCTTAACATAACTCTGAAGTTTCGTTTGTGCGTTTTTGACAGTCTCTGATTTACCTCAAGCTCCATGAAGTTTCCCAGGCCTTCCACACAGTCCACATGCACTCGCGTCTGCCCCACCATATAGAGCCGTCTCTCCTTCTTTACCTGGCCCACCTGTCCGAGAGCATCTGACAGAACCCTCTACAGACAGAGCAAAAATACAGGACCTGATAAAGCCTAGCAAGTACAACAGCATATCCCTCCTGACTGGTACGAGGTGACAGTTAAGAATTTAGAATACAATTCAGTACAATCCAACCACAACAAGCAAAACCCATGTTATAACTGATGAAGCCGACAATAGAGCAGTCTAGTATTTATAGATTAAAAATCTCTTAAAATATTTCAAAAGTTACTTCACAAACACTGCAGTTATTATTTTTTTCTTTCATTTTCAAAACATGAATCAAATCACAGCCAACACTTTAAACTCAATCTGAAATCAAATCTTTTTTTACCTTGTTAGTTCATGTCATATTAGGCATTAACATATCATTAAAAGACAAATATCTCGTTTTTTCTGTAAACGTCTATCAACGTGTAATGACTTGTTCACTTCTAATATTGTGCCAGCAGGAGGGGAAAAATAATATGAACCAATTAATTTGTTAAAATTTTAAAATAGGCATCAAATTTTAACAATGATTTCACACTTAAATAATTTTAATGGTGATGAAAATATTTTTTTTCCTTTACTGTCAGTGCAGTTTAGTTTGTGTTTAAACAGGTTAGCAGCAGGGACATTAGACAAGCAATTTGTAAGTACTGTTCAGGCTGAGTAACAAGAGGGGGTTCAACACCCAAAAACTTCTACTTTAAAGTTTTGACTCCACTTGAAAACACAATATCCGGTTCGATATACAGAATACAGCAAATGACAGAAGCAGAAAGGAAAGCATGCAGACGCCTTTGGTAGCCTCAGTTTTGAAACGAAAAAAAAAAAAATCACGAAAAAAACAGCATCAGGTCAGCTGTTGTTCTTTTGAATGGACTGACGATCAATAATAACCTATTTTTCATCAATAACTCATTTCATTTCAAACATTTCACTAAGAATCATACATATCATATAAATATCTCAGCTAGCATCGAGACCCTCCCTGATACGATGTTCCACTCGTAAATACATCACAGTATGCAAGAAAAATGTGTTATGACTTCCAATTCACGTTGACTTTAAATGACATTCAGAAAACTGCATGAAAATAAAACGCAAAAAACTTGACTAAGTCAGACAGGCTAACTCAACACTAGCCACGTTTACATGCAGCCTGATAATCCGTTAATAATCCGACTAATAGCTCAATCGGAATAGAATACGTCCATGTAAACACCTCAATCGGAATAGTCTAGTCCGATTAAGGCCATTCGGAATACAATTTCTATCCGATTGAACGAGGTGGGTAAACCTCTAAATAATCCGTTAAATAGAAGAATAATAGCCATGTAAACGCCTGAATCCTATTACATCCCAATCGGAACGTGTAAGTATGTTCTGCCCATGTGCGTTGCGTCATGGCGAAAGTTTATTAACTGGTCTGCAGAGGAGACGAGGTTTAGGCTCTGAGCTTTAAAAGACGGCGGTGGGACGGACGACCAGCTTATGAGTCTCAGAACATGACGTCTTCCTTTCGCCGCTTCCTTTATAAGCACACATGAAGCACGTTTTCCTGAGTCTGACATCATTTTAAAGCAATTAAAACACAAGCGCGCCAACTGGAAACTCATATCACGCGGACTGGACCTCACGTGATGTTCGCTGTCATGGTAACGTTTACTCTAAACGCTACTCCACGCATGCGCGTCATTTTGCATCGGATTACTTGTAGTGAGCATGTAAACGAAGATTTTCCATCAAATCGTTGAATAGAGTGTGCATATAAACACCTCAGTCTGAATCTGTAATCGGATTGTATTCAATCGGATTGGCAAAAATCTTTGCATGTAAACATAGCCATTGGGCAGTACATAACATACTACAGTATTGTTTCATCGTCAAATGACATTATGACATTTATGTGCTTACTCGCAGTCCTTCTGGATCATTTGTGGGAGTGATTGAGTAGTTGGACAGTTTGGGTCCATCCATGTCTGGTCTCTCATAGAATATCAGCTGTCCATTTCCATCCTGAAAAGGGAAAACAATTACAATGTAGGCCTACGGTCATTCATATCATGATGAAAATAAGAGAGTACCTCTTTTGATCTACTGAACTCATTTTAACCAAGTGTCAAGACTCACTAGGAGATCCCTCAGTTTCAGGCGTCCCCTGGCCACAGTGAAGAAAGTGTCCTGCTGCTTGATGACTGTTCCATCAGAGCCACTGAGTTCCTTCGCACGCTGAGTGAGAAAATCAAGATCACACACACGAGCCTTCACCTCTACGTTGGATGGCATTCCTGCAAAAAAGCACTGATTTTAAACTACTCATCAAAATGAGGTTTTCTGGAGTGATGCCATAAAAGAACCACTCTTAAAGAACTTTTTAATTAATGATTCATTAAAGAACTTTTTTTGTGTGTAAATTAGATGTGCTTTTTAAAGCTGAAGGAATATGATGTAGAACTTATACTATTACACAAGTTAAAGAGCTCATATTAAGGTAAACTGAATGATCCTGTTTTTTTGAATTAGGAGATTAGTTGTCTAAGGTTTTAAAACAAACTATTCACTCTCCACACAGTCCATGTATGAATACCACGCTGCAAAAACAGCTTATTTTGAATCCAGTATATTTTGTGATGTCACAAAAACCAACACATTTACATATATCTACAGTTTAGCTGCACCCATTCATTTTGAAGTTGGAAGGAGTGCTTTAGCTTGGGCCTTTTTTTTAATGAAACACAATGCAACATGACCAATCAGAACAGAGATAATTTACATATATCCGTCTTAAAGGCGCAATAACAAAAACAGCTCGTTTGGGTCTAGGGAAAAAGAGAGGTTGGAATATGGTCATGTAAAGATGAACTTTTTTGGTACATAAAACCACACAATTGCTATAAGTGAACCTTATAGGAAAAAAATTAAATACAAAACAAAAAAAAAAATGTTGGTTAGGCCTCTTTAAGTTTTTTTTTCCTAAAATCATTCATTTAAGCCAAGAACAATTTAGGAACAATGAACTTTCCGCCTAAGATTGCACACACTGTAAACAACTACAGAAGACAAGGCAAGTTTATTTATATAGTTAGCACCTTTCAAACACTGCAGTCATTTTTTAGTGCTTTACAAATGACGAAATACAAAGATAATTCAAATTATAATTTATAAATAACAAATAGAAGAAGAACGGAAAGTAGAAACAGTATTAAAACAGGAGAATTAAGAGAAAAAAATAATAAAAAATACAAATAAAGAAATGAAACTAGAATAATAAAGTGCTGTTACAAGAGAGAAGTGCAGTAGAGCTAACAGTGTATTAAAGTGAGCTTGAACGTTAGTAAACACATTTCATTTTCAATTAATCTAGCTAACCTATGTTCAGTGTGAGCTGACGGGCCTGTTCTGCTGTAAGTCAGTAACCTACAGAGCAGATTCTGAAGCGGCTGGTTCACCTACCGATACGACCTGTGTGTGCAGAGATGGAGCTGAAGCACCGACAGACACAGACCAGCCCAGGCTCTAAAATCAGTTACCAGCAGACTTTCATACAGTTATTAACTGCAGGCCGCCCCGCTCACACTGTACAGCACATCGGCTTTGGCGCGTTTATGAAGTTCGAGAAAAACAAATCCACCTCCTCGCCTTCACAATAAAAGTCCCTATCTCACATTAGTATTGTAACGAGTTCAGAAATTGTTTTTTCTGCAGTAGTTATTTTCGCCAGCCACCTGAAGCCTTTTGGTATTGTTTTTGCTGTGTCGTTAGTCTACGGCAGATGGCCAAGGGAGCTAGACGTAATTAGGCACAGTGCACTGTGTTGGCGTCTTCCTTCCTTGTGTGAGGCAAGGCTGGAGTCAGAGACAGCCTTAAATAAAGCTTACAGTTTAAATAGAAGCTATGTAGAACAGCGGGAACGCTACAGTATTTATTTCCTATAAGCTCATTATCATTGGTTTTAACAAATATATTTGAGATTGTGGGTTGCCAGATTAAAAAAAATGCTCCATGACCGCATTCGCCTCATGGCATTAGGTCTACACTAAGAAGACTGATGATAAATTTCAAGTTATTTAGTGAAGAATCCATATTGACAGTGAAAACAGCTCAATGAGCTTCATAATAAAATACGTTATAATAACAATTAATATACAAGTAAAAACACAAAATAAAAATAGTAATAACATAAAATAAAATGAATTAAAATAACAGAAGATGAATGCCAAAGTTTGAACACCCTGGTGAAATTACATGTTTATGTTGCTTTTCTTAGTGAAAAATAACACGTCCTCTACAGGTCAAGTGCCCTTACTTTCATTTAGAAAATCAGCAAAATATGTCGTTTGACCAGAGGTGCACAAACTTTTGCATACGATTATAAAGTGATAAATGCATTGGTCCTGAACCTGACCGAAGAGGGTCCTGGAGGGCTGGTGTCCAGCACAGTTTGGTAATTTCTCTGCTCACACTTGGTTCAACTCATTTTTTGATTGCTATAAGAGCGTTTCAGCATGGAAAATACCTGGACACCAGCCACCCAGGACCCTCCAGGCCTGGAACTGAGTACCCCTGGTATAGAGTGTGAATGTTACAGTTTTTTTTATTCTGTAATACTGATCTGCATTTTGTCACACATTAGTACATTTTCCTCTTCATTTGTGTGTGTCTGTGTGTGTGTGTGTGTGTGTGTGTGGCACCAGGAGACTCCTCCTTAAGAGCAAACAGGACAAAAACTTCCCTTCTTTTCTCGTCGCTCATTTTCCCTCCCTCCCTCCTAAGGGGAAGTGTTACGCTGAGTGCTATATCCTGGAGGAGAGAGAGAGAGAGCGAGAGAGATAGCAGACAGGGTGTACTCAGCTGTGGAACTAACTGTAAAAGAGAGAAGGAAAGTCCTGAGCCTGACATGTTGAGGTGAGGAAAGGAGGACATCAACAACAGGTGAGCAGAAAGCAAGCTTTTTCAGAATAAGTAGCAAATGTACATGTACTGGAAAATGCTGATGTTTACTAAAAGTGATAAGGGAGTTATTCTAGCAGACTTTTATGTCTTTGCTCTGGTCACTGAGCTATAATATCTGTACCACCAAACTGCAACTACATACAGTCAGTTTTACAATAAAACTGTAAGACATACGGAGAGTTGTGTGATTTTCCTATCTGAGTTTGAGAGATCTCTGAACTGACACTCTCCTTGCATGGCATCAGCCCAACTACAATAACATGGTTACGCTACAGTGCCACATAAGCCACTGCTCACTAGGAATTTGAATAAGTTGTCAATATGTAAACTAATTAGAAGCATTTGCAAATGGGTGTATTAAATTGGCTGAGGGGGTTTAAAGGTTTTGCATGATCACTGCAGTGTCAGAATGTAAATGTTGGCATTTTCTCACTCGAACATCAGACAGAATATAATGAATTCATTATAATTACATGTTAATACAGTACTGTAGCCCACCTACACTGCACAGTTTGGCATTTAAACTTGAACCTGAACTTGAGAATTATCAGCTAATGATCAAGTTCAAATAGGTCTGTTAGAGCAAGAAAGCACCAAACTGTGCAAGGGGTCTCCAGAACTGCAGGTACATGTTTTTCAAATCTTGTTCTGTAGCAACATTTGTGCATATTATGAATACAAATCGAGTTCAAAACTACAATTTAACCGTAAAATATCTGGCAATCTCATTTCCAACAGAAAACAGAATAATTTTGTTATTGTTAACATGTAACACTTTGCTTTCACACTTATTTGCATTCTTTTAAAGGGGAATTCCACCAAGTTTTCCAAGTTTCTGCATAATTCAGTCATTGTAAACAGTCTTTTAGAGTCTTAAGTCTTTTAGAGTGGGTTTGGTGTGAGAAACTTTCTGATTCAGATTTTCTACAATGGTGATAGGATCTAGGGGTCATTATATCTACAACACAAATATAGCCATTTTATGTACTATCCAAATGACCAGTGTACCTACACATGTCTTCTGAGTTTTCACATGTAATATTGATCATGATAAAACAGTGACAAATCCAAAAAAAAAACCTTTTTGAAGTATCTACATTCCAATGCCCTGCTCATACCACTTCACTAGGAATGGCATTTTAGATCAAAACCTTTAAAAGAAACTTGTAAAACAATGTCTCAGGTATTGGGCAGTGTATTCATAACCTTTTCATGTAAAATCTTTTTGTGAGGGAGCAAGGCATTAAACATGTCAGACATATGGTTCCTGTCACCACCACTATGGACAATTCTGACTCAGTTAGTTCCTCTATATTGATACATTTCACATCAGACCACTCTAAATGACATTGTTTACATCTTAACTATTTAACCATGCTGAAACTGTTTAACTATACAGAAAATTTGAAGGAATTCCCCTTTAATTTTATCATGAGCCTAATAACTAATATAGACAATTTCCCCACACACAACAGCTGGAGTGATATATTGTGCAGGATGATTTTTTTCCTGTAATTTCACATAGACATATTTTTATGCTACATATAACTTTTGCAAATGGAAGTATCTCAGTAATAAAATATAGTGTAATGATATAAAATACATGTTTTTTTTTTAAGTTTGGGCACCCCCGTGTGGTATTTATCACATATTTACTGTGTTATTTTATTTTTACAGTGTATGCTTACCTTTGGTGGAAATTTTCAGGAAAATTTCAGATAAAGAACAGCAACTTAAAATAAAATATATAGCTGTATCACAGAAAAAATATCCAGGCATGTTCATATTCAGATCAGACATACAGGCATGGCCTAGTTTAGGGGTTTTCTTTGAGGAGAACCACTATT
Organism: Colossoma macropomum; assembly: GCF_904425465.1. Taxonomy (NCBI): domain Eukaryota; kingdom Metazoa; phylum Chordata; class Actinopteri; order Characiformes; family Serrasalmidae; genus Colossoma; species Colossoma macropomum. The sequence goes on from NW_023494786.1 coordinate 19,090,072, forward strand.
CGTGGGCTGGACATTCAGACTTATGTCTCTCTTCCTCATCTGTGCTCAGTAGTAACAGCTTATAATTAACCCTTCAAACTGAAGGCTTATTATTCAGCTATTAATCTACTAATATTCAGCAAATACTATGAATTATTCAGGAATTACTAGTAAATGAATATATAGGGTTTGGATCTTGCAGTTGAAGTGCTTAAAACGATTTTTGCTTTGTCCTACAACTAGATCTCTCAGAAATTGTACTTTTTTTTGAACTGTGGTACCTCAGTGGCGCTTAAGGTGAGTCATGGAGAGTTCCGAAAGACCCTAGAGAGAGTCGTGTGTGGGGTTGGTGTTTTCTCTGTGTAGGGAATAATGTGTGAGTGTGTGCTAAGTGGTGTTTCCTTTAGGGATCTATTTATATTTGTTATGCCATTACCGTTGCTAATTAGGTCATTTTGTCTAAGGTGTTGACCCAACTGCTACTATACAAATCCTAATCACTCACCATATCAACTTGCTACTATTTATTCTCTCTACTAGTGTTAATTCTCAAATTCAATAGTTCTGGTGGCATTAGAACTGAGCAATATTACCAACGATGCTGCTTTTAAAACTGTCACACAGTGAGTGGTTACTGAGTGTAGTTGAGTGAAATTTCCATTTGAAGTGGTTGCTTTGCAGTCTGCTCTTTTTCTTGGCATGTTTTAGGGAGCTTGAGTCAGGGGCTCTTGAGGTCAGAGGTTAAGTGAAAGAGAGGCTGAGGGACTATGACGAAGAAGAAGAGTGAACTGGAGGACAGCACCACGCTGATCACACTGTCCGAGCTCCATGACCCTAACTACGGAACCATGGATGCAGGAGTAAGTGTGTATCCTCCTGCATTGTTCCTTTATAAGAAAACAAACTCAAAAGAGTTAATCAGTTATTACTTATTCATTAATTTTCACAATCTAGAAAAGTCCAGGAATGGGAAAATCCACTGACCCAAAGAAAAAAAAAACACAAAACGAAACAATTAAAACCTAAACACCTCAAGAACTTATTGTCACGCTACTTGCTTCAACATTCTCTCCACCAGTCGTCTGATATTCTTGATAATACACCAATCAAAGTATTCACCTTCCGGTTGCAGTTGGAGTGTGAAGTTCATTACTTTTGTCTGGAGCATTGTGTATAATATGAGTAATGAAAATGTGTGAATATTCTCCACAGTTTCCTCAGAAAGACAGGAACGTGTTTAGTGATGGGGTCACACGCATTGGTGAGTGTCATGTGAAATCTTTGATGTAAAAGTGTTTATTTGCTTTGAAAAACACTAATATTAGAATAAATACAAACAGCATTAATACAGTGAGCAGTAACCATTTCCAAACCTTTCTTTATGACAGCCCTGCACATGTTGTAGTTATCATCTAATACCCAGTTTAGCTAATCAGTGCTTCATTACGTTAAACCAGCTGTGCTTTTGATAGAATTGAACAAATCCATGTGATGGCAGGAGGCATCAGGCAGAAATCTCTTTTAAATTACTTTTTAAAAATATTTTTTGTTACTTTATATGGTATTTGTATTTAATTGCATCAATTCTAATGATATATGGAGGTTGTACAGGAAAAAACACACATACTACCAAGATATACTGTTTTAAACAACACGCTTACGTGCCTAAGACTTTTGCCCAGTATATTGGAACAGTTACTCTTGTTAACACACATTTGACACAGTGTGTGCAATGTTCAGATAGGGCTCACTTCCTCTCCATTAGTGGTATCTCCGTCAACAGCATTCTGCAAAGCTTTACTAATGAACGTGGCACACTGTTCTCTCAGCAGTTTTTACTTATCTTCTGTCAGGAGTGGAAAAAGTACAGAGAAACTATACTTAAGTGAAAATGTAAGTACTGTGTCAAAATCATACTCAATAAAAGTGGAAATATGAAGTCAAATATGTAATTGAGTAAAGGTACAAGCATTCAGTCTAAAGAATACTAAGTAACAATTTACAGTTACTCATATTTTACACCCCTCACACACCATTTAATATTTCAAAAACTAATAATACGAACACGCAGAGCTTTCATATTTGAAGCATTATGTACATTTCCATATGCCCTTACACATATTGTGAAAGTACAGAATATATATAGCCACTGCTAACACACTGCTTCAACTGTACTTATTGTACATATGTACTTTACAACTGTACATAACTTGAATGCCTGCAATGCAACTGTACGTAATAATCCTTTCTTCTGTTTTCTATATTTTAATGGATTCATGTTGACACTTGCAGCTATAGAGAAATTCTTTGTATATCTTGTAGTTGGAGAATAAGGAAACTGACTCTGAGTCTAGATATTGTAGACAGTGCAGTTATGCTTTATCTATATTGTCTACAGAGATTAATGTGCATCTTTTTGATTTGCTCCCAGATTTTGTGTTAGTATGGGATGAGCCTGTGAATCCTTCGAAGCCCGTTGAAACAGAGGATGAATCATCCACCCAGTCCACACACAGGACCTGGAGGGCAGAGTACCTGTCCAGACTACAAAAAGCTGGCCTCCATCAGGAGATGGTCAGTACCAAGAGTTTAAATGTCAAACATCAAGTATCATATCCGAGCTATGACCTGCATACTCTAGAATACACACAGTATCAGTAACTGACTACGGATGATTAACTTTGCAAACATAAAGTTAAGCCTTCAGCCTTTATACAATTACAAGCCTAAGCCTTTCTACAATGTCTGCTTGATATTACAAACAAATGGGGGAATTAATCAGGTAGCCAAATATTAAATGAAGCAACATAGCTAAGAACAAGCTTCCTCCAGTGCTTTTAAGTCCAAAATAAAAGTAATTTGTGGGAGAACAAAAAACATTCTCAATTTTTAAAGGAAGTTAAATAAAAAAAGATTTTTGGACCATTTTCATTGATCTATTCATTATGAAATTTTCACAAGATGGTACTTCCAAATCCCAAAAATCTATCCCCTCCTAAAACATCAAAATAAAGATGTCAACAGTGATGATATGCAAATGTACTTTAAATGTGACCACTAAAAGTATTCACATTTACTTGGTTTATTTTAGACATCCTCTCTTAGTAATGTAAAATGAATTTTAATTTGTTAAATGGACCTGAACATTATATTTATTATCTTATTTTTCATTACACTGTTCACTTTTGTATATTTACAGTACAATAATACACTCAATAAAAAGGTATGTATTATTTCTAGAGATTTTTAGGAATATCAAAACAGCCATGAGGTGGTTATAAGCAGCCTAAGCTGCACAGGTTGTGAAAGAAAATAATTCAAATAAACAGTGAAGAGTGAAATAAGGGACGGGTGCATGAATAAACAGTTGAGTGGATGTAGTGCTTTAGTATCCACCACTTATATTCTCAAAATGAATATAAAATTTCTAAATCTCTCTATTCATTTCCTAGAAAGAAGTTGTGCAGGGCAAGACAAAGACAACGTATGTGCTCCTGAGCGCCCCCTGGAGTGTGCTGTGCTATTACGCTGAGGAGATTGGCCTTCGAGTTCCACTGCAGGTGAATCAACAGTTACGCATGTGAAATACTAAAACACTTCGCAGAGGATGTGTTCACTCAACACAAAAATGTGTTCCAAATATGAGGACTTAAAGGTGCTCCTTCTCTCTGCTGGATCTGCTCCACAGGTTGAGACTACCCAAGAAACCAACTGGTCAGAGGATGTCCTGCAGAAGTTACACATCAAGAACATCCTGGCCCAGCAAGTGCCCAACCCTCCACCAGACTACTACACCTGCCAGTTCCGCACCAACAAGCTGAAGAGGTGCAGTATGCCCCCTTTTCATAACAGCATGCCAAGTGACTAATAGAGATGATGCTGGTGACAGATGATGGAGTCTCCTGTTCATGTAATGAGATAATAATCAGATTTAGAATTGTCATACTGTAAACAAACAATAGGAAGTGGTTAACCTATAAGTACGGCTTAGTTTGCACAGAGTGTGTTGACACAGAGTACATGTGTCTCTACCAACTCCTTAAAGACAAACACACACTCACACACTGTTTTCACACCCTCTTTTCCACCTGCAGGTTTCTTGGCCATGAAAATAAGGACACTTTTTTCAAGACCACACAGAGACATCAAATTGTGAGTATAAAGCCTGATGAATCAGTTTTAGCCATTAGCTGCCTCCCTTCACTCACTAATTAAACTCAATCTTTACATACATACAAAACTCACACTGAATACAGGTGAAAATCTAATCTTAATGAACATACACTGATCAAGCATAACATTATGACTGCAGTGCTGAGAATGATCCACCACCCAAATAATACCTGCTCTGTGAGGGTCCATGGGGGTCCTGACCACTGAAGAACAGGGTAAAAGGGGGCTAACAAAGTATGCAGAGAAACAGACGGACTACAGTCTGTAATTGTAGAAACTACAAAGTGCACCTATATAGTAAGTGGAGCTGATAAAATGGACAGTGAGCGTAGAAACAAGGAGGTGGTCATAATGTTATGCCTGATCAGTGTACTTCCCTGCATGTTTTTTTATCGCAGACACACTTTATAACATCTTAATCACTTTACAGATCTTTGCACTTTATGTTACTTCATGTAGTGTTTTATGATGGTACAAAACAACTACAACTAAACTGCTGTTTAAGGGTAGACAGATATAAATATATGCACTTGGCATTCAGACCACCAAATCAAATTTGTGGCCCAAAGTTAAGAATTTTTCAAAATTTCAGCGTAATTAAATTGTTAAGTTATACATAAAGTCATTCAGAGTGGCTTGATGTGACATGCTGTGTTCTTCAGAAACGTATCGAGTCAGAATTGTTCACGGTGGTGGTGAAAGGATTCAGACGTCTGAGGTATCTAATGCTTCCAAAAACTACCTTAGAGAAAACTATTACATGTAAAAGTTATGAATATGCTGCCTGAGGCCTGAGACATTTTTTCTGATAGCTTTGAAATAAGGTTCGGGCCTTAAATGTATTTCCTATGTATGTGTTAATGCATTTATGGTGGAGAGGTGCATGCAGGGCCCAAAACAACTTATTTATAATGGTAAAACACTGACATAACTATTTTCCAGTTATCAACATTATGCAGAAATTTGGAATTCCCCTTTAACAAACATGCTTCAACATCAAAAAATAAGTCAAGTATTGCTTTGAAAAAGAAATATTACACTTTTAAGAGCATTGCTGTCACGTTAGCTAGCACGGTAGTTGCAGTTGGTGAATTGTGACGAAATCTGATTTGATGCATGTTCGACCAAACAGGATCTGGATCTCATGCTGGAGAATGTAAAACAGTAGTTTCATTATTAATGGGGAATATTTGTGAATATGTGAAAATTTGCCTGGTCTGTTCATCAAAAGGGAAAAACACAAAAAAATTTCATTTGGGCCACAAGCTCTGCATTTTTAGTGACCAAAATGTGTTGTGACTAGAGACACCAGGCAATAGGCAGTGTTAACCCCTGCAGCTGTCACTGTACTACTGTTGACCAAGTGTTATGTTTATACTGCTAAGCACAAGTTTGGATAGTTAGTCCTTAAGTACTGTCTTGTCATGTTACATGTTGCACTTTAGCTCTGAAGACATACCAATTTGTTTCACTGCGCATCTACATATGGTTAGAATGACGTAAATAAGTCTAAGCTAATTATCACAATTTATGGACCAGGTGTATTACATCCGTGATTATGCTGTGGCTCAACCACTGTACCTGTGTGCTTATGCCTTTAATAGTGCCCTTGTTCTCTGGCTCTGTCTGGCCGTGTCCTTTAAGGAATATTTCTATTTCTATAGGTCCATTCAACATGAAATTTTCACACAATGTAAATGACTTCTGGCATTTTTGAATTATGGAAAAAATATAAATTGACAAAAATAGATAAACAAGATTTTGTTTCCAACAGTAGTTACTTACTAAATTAGTAGGCACAGTTAGCAAATACTCACTTTGTCCTCAACAGCTTTAATTAATTAATATTTAATGAATTAATGTCATTATAACTATTATTCTAATTTTTGTTACATTTTTAAGTTTTCCTTTCTTTTTAAGTGCTTTTACTTTCCTTATTTCCTGCTGTTTGTTTTTTTCAAATACTGTTCTTTATGTTTCTTTCATTGTAAAGCAATTTGATCAGCATTTTAACATATAAAATCTGCTATAAAATATATGATGTTTCTTTATATAGTATTTTTGGAGCAGTATAGCAGTTTTCCTTCAGCAAACTTTGTGCTAAAAGGAGTAAAGTGACCTTTAATAACCTTTGCAAATGTCCCACAGCTGTATGAGATATTATCTAGGACGCCATATGGTGCATTGAAGAGGGGAGAGGTTGGAGTAGCCCGGCTGGTCAGTGAAAATATATTTACTGCTGCTTATCCCTTACATGAGGTAAGAGTCTTTAGCACATACTTTACATACTACATTAATAAGTGCACTTCTAATAGTTGGGCACTCATTTTTACATACCATTTAGTGCTGTAGTATGTGGTTTGCGATGCAGACTTTGACTTAGAATAGTTTATGGTCAATTTTGTGTATATAACATGGAAATTTTTTCTTTAGCACTGGCATAAAGAAACACTGCACTATACACATGAGGCACAATAAAGATATAAATGAAAGACATTTAACCACTCATTTGTATAAAAGCAGTAAATGTCTTTTACATTCACATGAACTGTAGGCATGGAAAGACATGACGGGAAACCAAACCAGTGACAGAGACTGAACTTGTAAAGAGTTTACTAATATTAATTAAAGAGTGCAGTTATATTTGCATAGAATGCGGGTAGTGAAAAAATAGAGAAATCATTCAACATACTATCTTAAGTACACTTTTATAAAAAAAAATGGTTCTGTATAGTACTGAAAAGGGGTTCTTTAACTCGTAACAATAGTGAAACCCTTTTTGGTGCTGTATAGCACCATTTTAAAAGGGCTCTTTAAAGAACCATACACAACTCATTGTACATCATGGAGAAGAACCATTTGACCATGCAAAGATCTATTTATGCATTCCAATGGTCCTTTGAGTGTTCATGGTTTTATACAGAACCATTGTCTTTACTAAAGAACTTGAAGAACCATTTTTAAGAGTGTATACCTTCATATATACACCCATTTCTTTGCCATTCCCCAGTAAGAACTTCATACCAATATTATTATTAATTTCAATATCAATATCTTATTAACCTATATTAAGGTTATATAACCATATTAACCATATAGGTGATTCTGGACTTTCCAGCTATTCACTATGAAATACACAAAAATGTAACCCCTTTTTTTACTGTTGCTGTAAGGGTCCATATAAAATGCCCAGAGCGCCAGCTGATCCTGAATCTCTGAGCATGAGGCAGATCCTATATCAGTACTGGGCACGTTGGGCCTGCTGGAAAAAGTACCAGCCTCTGGACCACATTCGTGAATACTTCGGCGAGAAGGTGGCGCTCTACTTCGCTTGGCTGGGTATGCACTGACTGTAATGACTCAAAATATGCACACTTAAAGTGTGCACACTCAAACTGAATAAAGGAATGAGTACAGATAATGTACGACATACTGTCATCTACAAAAATGGAAAAAAGTACATACAAAGTGGGTGCTATTAATCTTTTAGCTATCCAGTGTACTGGATATGATAGTGCTTATTGATAATAGTCATACAGCGACAGAAACTTCATAAGGACATCTATTTGAGATTACTTAACAGCTTGATGCAGTTTGAGGCAAGTGTGTTTTGATTTGGGCAGTTAGCACAATACCAAAGTAGTTCTAGTACTTCTTAGCCGTGTAACTTCAGTGCAAAACTAAAAATGCAAACTTCGGTAACCAAACTCGATTGACTACATTTGGGATAATGGGAAAATTGTGTAAATTTCATTATTGGCTAAACCTTTGCTGTAAGTTTGATGGCGCCAGGATTCACTGAAACACAGAGCAGGTGCTGATATTTGTAAGGTGTGTCCTTTAGGCCTATAATCCTTATCTAGGTGTAAATATTGTTTGACAAGTTTTTCTCCACCCAATTCTACTTCTAAGCTTTTGTCATCTATATCTTCAACATCCTAAGTCGCTCTCTCTCTCTCTCTCTCTCTTTGTCTCTCTCTCTCTCTCCCTCCCTCCCTCTCTTTCTCTCTCTCTCCCAGGGTTCTACACAGGCTGGTTACTTCCTGCTGCAGTCGTGGGCTTCCTCTTGTCTTTATTTGGAATCTGGCTTATGGTCACTGATGTCCCAGCGTAAGTGCCATTGATGCTTTTCATCCAGTCCAAAGCATGCTGTCCCTTTCCTAATTGTGACCCTTGACCTTTCTGACCTATGTTGATATGTAGGCATGAGGTTTGCAGCAAAGGCAACAACATTATCATGTGCCCACTCTGCGACATCTGTAGCTACTGGAACCTCTCCAGCATCTGCTACACATATAGAGTGAGTTATCAGAAATAAAGTAATTGTTATCAGAAATAAGAGTGGGCAATATGGCAAAAATATATCAAGTATCTCAATGTATCATGATATTTAGTTTTTCAGAGGTCTGCAGACAGATTGGAGTGAAGAAAGACAGTAGTGCTACATTTATAATAAAGGCTACTAATAACTATAACAATGATTTTTTATTCTGCATTTGCAATTTTAAAAGCATTTGAGAAGAAAAAGGCTAAAAATACTTTAATAAAATAAGATAAAGGGCTGACATCCTATGCAGTTATTTTGCGATCTGTGCAGTTACTATACATTTGTTCTTTATAAGGTCTGTGTATTTGTTTTTTTCATGATACATGCAGTTGTTCGCTGGTCTAGAAGAACTAGTGATACCCATGATTTACTCAGACAAGTGTCGTGGTATCGTGGTGTACAGTACTGTGCAAAAGTCAGAAACCACACTTCATTTATTAAATGTCTTTTCAAATGTCATTTCATTTTTTAACATCAGGAAAAAACTGAAAAGATGTATTTAATAGAACTTCACACTGAAGACTCAACAATTAAATATAATACAGCGATGTTTTACCACGCCTCTAAGGTTCAACTCACATGTCTACTGGCTACACATTCTTTCAGACCCGTAGTGATGTCTTCTTACAGTGGAAGGATGGACAGAAACACCTGTGGATGTTTTCAGATCTGGAGCAAGCTTGATTTTTCCTATTTATCAAAGATGAAAGCTTTAAGGTCTGTTTATCTGCTGGTAGTCCGCCAGGTCTTGCATGGTTGTTATGAGTCCCAATTTTCTCTAGTGAAAAATATGGGAACTCTTTTTCACTAATTTTCCCTTAACTTCATTATGTAGGTTAATTATCTTATAGCTAATCTACTTAAAAAGATCTCCTGAAAAATCAATCATTTGTACTTAATGGATTTTTTGACTGGAAATTAGATAATGAAGGATGGTTTCTGACATTTGCACAGTTCTGTAATTTATCATGATAATGCTAACATATCATCATATTGCCCATTCCTTCTCAGAAACCTTCCTAAACAAATACAGTAGAAAAGCAAGGTGCCACATGCTGTAGCTGTAATGTGTCTATTTGTCACAGGCTGGTTTATTGTTTGACAATGGAGGAACAGTCTTCTTCAGTATTTTTATGTCTCTATGGGCGGTCACATTCCTGGAGTACTGGAAACGCACCTGTGCTATCCTGTCCCACAGGTGGGACTGCTCTGAGTTTGAGGAGAGTGAGGTAAGGAAAGAGTTAAAAAAAAGGCTCTCTAGATAATCACATAGTTGTTTCCAAAGGCAATGTGGGGAAAAGTAATTCTACATTATGGTTCTTCATTCTTTGTCCTGAATGTGATTTTAATCCCAAAAGTCTAACACAGCTGATCTTACCAGTCAGCTAAATACCAAGCCCTGAATGAATGAAATGTGGTGTATTGCAAAAAGGAAAACACAAAACACAAAAAGACTGAGAGTAAAGACTAGTGCTCTATATGAAATATCATGAATAATGCTCTATATGAAACATCAAATATGTGTTTAAAGTACTACTGTGATTCAGAGCAAGAGCTTCTTTACAGTCATCATGATGTAGAAGACATACAGTGCCCAGATTTATAAATATGTTCATGTTGTAATTTAATCACCCTGTAATTTGACTTAGTTATTTGTACCTTGCAGATGTAAAATGGCCTGAGGCCTGTTGTCCTCTTGGGGACAGTGCAAATTACAATTCAGGCAGTGGGCACAGTGTCAGTCCACAACAAACAGGTTTCATTAGGGATCTTTGCTAACTTGTTTTTCAGCCACAAAATTATGGATGTAAAGGGGTGTATTGGTTTTCAGGGCATTACACATTTATCAAACAACTTTTCAGTGACCTGATGACTGTCCAGTTCTTTGGAAATGGCAAATCTATGGAAAAATGTTATGGCTGTATTTTACCAGTAGTCAGTGTTGATCACTTTGGTCAGTAAAGTCTATCTGCACTTTAAAAAGGAAATATTCATTTAGGCAGGGAGCCAAATGTTACAGTAATGACTTCATGTATATTGTCTTGTAGACTGATGTAATGTCCTTTCTTGAACTTGTATCCCCTCAAAGGGACCAGGCACACACACATACATTTGTAATGAGATGCGCATAAAAATCTAAAATAAAAACACAAAAACAAAAACTGCTAGGAGTTGAAATAATTCACAATCAAGTAAAAACTTTACAAAAGAAAACAATTTAGGAGGCTTTAGTGCTTTAGTGTGGGCTGATGCAGAAATATCTTGTAGATATCATTTAATTTCTTGTTCAAAAAAAAAAAGAGATCACTTGCTGTTAAATTTACTTTTGTGGATGTGAACATTTACAAAAAGTATAAGAAGGTTAATCAGAAAATATTCTTTTTTTCTTCCTTTACAGATATTAGAAAACACATTTGTTTGTAAAATAACGAACAATTATTACAAATATCAAATAAATGTAAAAAAAGGATTTCCAAAAGATAACAGTGTGAGTACAATTCCAAAATAAATGAGATACAGCTTCTACACAAGCACAAAATGAACAACTAATATTAATATCTTTTTTAGATCTTTGAAATGTTTAGAAGGATAAATTGAGTGCAGTAACTTGTAATTAATTTATCTTATTGTAATTGTGATAAAATCTTTGAAGGGAATAGTCCAAACTTTTTCCCATTCAGTATAAATTCTGCCAATAAGATATTACATATGAAATAATTATAATGTTTTTCGAATATAATGTTTTTGTACTTTTCAATAGCATAACCAAACCTTGAGGTATGGCATCCATAACAATAGAGTATTCTTTCGGAGTGATGGGGATGTTATAGGTGGATGAGAACTCTGAATAACTGAAGAGGAGTCCCTGAGAATTAAATAATTGAGTAACCAATGGAATATTATTATTAAACAGTTTGTTAAAGAAGATTAAATTATTTTTGCAAAGGATATCACACTTATTCCATATAAAATATTAATGAGGGGAGAATGCCAAGAGAATCTGTTTATGAAAATTTGCAAGTTTGCATGGTAATTTATCAATATTGTAGTTGCGCATTAATAAAAAGGTCACCTGCCTAAACTTGAGAAAATACAGTTTGGGACGAAATTCCAAGTAGATTCTGGGTTGGAAAAGAACTGATCCAACTGATTTCAAATTGTTTTAAAAAAATTAAGTTTATGTGTTTTCAATGTAGTGCATTCTCTGTAGTATACATGCACTTTGTACTGTATCTGCTATACAATGTTGATTGTGCTTTGGCCTTAAGGAATAATCTGAGATAAATCAGGAGTGCAAAAAAGTCAGCAGAGTTGTGGGTGATCCAAAAGGGCCTGCTTTGGCATTACAGTGACAAGATCTGAGGCAGTTGAGTGGGCTTTGCCTTTTATAACAGCCAATTGCTTAGCAACTGAATAACGTCTACTAGAACTCTGATATGCAGACAGTTAGCTAAAGTAACAGACATGAGCTGAAAGTTAAGGGATCTAATGCTAACAAAACTAAAACTTAATACCAGAGCTGCAACTATAGATGGAATTTTTAAAAATGAAATTTAGCCTAGTATCAGAATCAGATATTTCTGTGCTGTAGCTAGCTAGCTAGCTAGATAGATAGATTCAACTTTACTGTCATTGCTCAGTACAAGTACAAGGCAATGAAATGCAGTTAGCATCTACCGGAAGTGCAAATAGATATACACATAATACTATAAATACAATACATATAGTATGTTATGTACTGTTAGAGTAAGCAGTTATGTGTTGTATTCTTTATACATACTCCTGCCAGATTCCATATTCTTTAACAAATATGGAATCTGGCAGCAAGCACATGGCTATGATTCAGTTGATTTCAGTTTCAACACCAAATTATTTTTAAGAGACAATAAATAATGAAGTGTTCAATTTCACTATGTACTATAGGCAGGGTTGGGATAGCTACTGAAAAATTAGTAGTTAGCTACTTTGTAGCTACTTTCCCAAAATTTGTAGCTAGCTACAATTTAGCTACTTTTCCAGAAAAAGTAGAGGCTACTTTTTAGCTACTTTTTGAAAAGTAGTGCACTAGTTTTTTAGCTACTTTCAAAGCACGATTATCAGAATGTTTGTGAATCTCCACCTGACACACCAATCAAGCCCAACTGATAGTGTGAACAAAACACTGCATTTGATCATGTGCCAGAAAGAAACATACAATTGAAAAGCTGCAAATATACAAAAAGATCACCAAAAAGTAAGTCTAAGTGTAACCAACAATGAAACTTACACAACCAAAGGCCTGATATTCAACAAAAAAACTGACTGAGTAAAGGTAAAGTCAATCTTTCCAGGTTTTTCCTAACAAAAATTAACAAAAATAACCAGATACAAACCAAACAACTTAGTTGAAAGCATTGTCAACTGTTGAAATAAAACTGCTCCAATTTAAACATTTCAGCCAGATACAGACATGACACTCAGAGTCCTGTTAAACTTCAGCAACACTTGAGCCTCAAAATCCTCATCAGTGACCCTGGTTCTGTTTGGGTGAGAATCAGGCCTGAATAATCTCTCCACTGCTGCAGAGCTGCTGCGGCTCCACAGCAGAACTAGATTTTTAGGTAAAATAACATAATCCTCCTTTACTGTAAAATCGTTATAACACACAGTTCTAACTTAGTTCTCACAATAAAACGCTGGAGTTAGATGGATGTAGAACTGCTAATTCACCAACCTTTAACGCTGAAGACTGACACGCAGACTGCTGGACACACAGCAACGCAGATAACGAAAAGGCAAAGAGAAAGATTTAAGATGAACATTGATCATTTGGAGATGAATGGACTTATTTACATTTATAAGCGCTCAGCTGGTTTCCTCATATGTTTAATCTGCAACAACTCGCGAAGCTGAAGTCGCTTCTCATTCTCCAGCTTCTCGTTCGAATTTTTCCGTTCCACCTTAAGTGGCGCAGCAGTACAATCTGGCACCTCAGGCACCATTTAAGGTGGAACAGAACAATTTGAACGAGAAGCTGGAAAATGACAAACGACTTCAGCCTCGTAAAAAGTCGAACACTGAGAGACATTTTACAAGAAACTCGCGGAAAGGTTTCCTGAGATGCGAGAAAAGCGGCTGTAGCTGAGCTAAAGGTTAAAACAGAGCAGAGTAAGTCTGCGTTTTCGTTTATATTTTTAGCCTGTGATAGCACATTAACACATACTGACACATACTTACAGCCAAGATGGCAAAACAGACATAAATATTTGGCTCCCAAGGTGGATTCATTTTTGTTGAAAGGACAAAATGGCTCTTCTTAACATTTCGGTTGCGACCTCTGAGCTAAGCTTACTATAGTAAGGGGTGATCAGCGCGTGCCCGTTTGCTCAAACTGTCCGCGGCTCAGTCAGGTTTGCACAGTCGCCACCAGCCCAGTTAACGACCGCGCTCTATGGTTCAGATTTTGCGCGGATTGACTGAAGCCTGTAGCGAAATTGTATCGAAAATTATCGCTATAGCTACACAAAAATTTGTAGGTGCTACAGCTACTAGCTACATTTCATAAAACTGTAGTGGCTACAGCTATTAGCTACAGAAAATTGTGGTTAGCTACAAAAAGTAGCGCGCTACTTAGCTACTCCCCCACCCCTGACTATAGGTATATACAGCGGATATAAAAAGTCTACACACCCCTGTTAAAATGCCAGGTTTTTGTCATGTAAAAAAAAATCAGAAAAAGATGAATTATTTCAGATTTATTTCCACCTTCAATATGACCCATAATCTGTTCGATTCCATTGAAAAATAAGCTGAAATCATTTAGAGGGGGGGGAATGAAAATAAAGAATTAAATAATGTGGTTGCATAAATATGCACACCCTTAAACTAATACTTTGTTGAAGTACCCTTTGAGTTTATGACAGCATTCAGTCTTTTTGGGTAGGAGTCTATCAGCATGACACATCTTGATTTGGCAGTCTTTCCAAGAGTACACTCTTCCTTGCAAAAGCGCTCCAAATCTGTCAGATTACGAGGGCATCTCCTGTGTACAGCCCTCTTCAGGTCTACCCACAGATTTTCAATGGGATTCAGGTCTGGACTCTGGCTGGGCCATTCCAAAACTTTGATCTTCTTCTGGCAAAGCCATTCTTTTGTTGATTTGGAGGTATGCTTTGGGTCATTGTCACGCTGAAAGGTAAAATCCCACCTTCATCTTCAGCTTTTTAGCAGAGGCCTGAAGGTTTTGTGCCAAAATTGACTGATATTTGGAACTGTTCATAATACCCTCCACCTTGACTAAAGCCCCAGTTCCAGCTGCAGAAAAACAGCCCCAAAGCATAATGCAGCCTCTGCCATGCTTCGTTGTGGGTACGGTGTTCTTTTGGTGATGTGCAGTTGGCTTCGCACAATTATGGCCAAAAAGTTCAACCTTGGTCTCATGAGACCATAACATGTTTTCCCACATACTTTTGGCAGATTTGATGTAGGTTTTGGCAAAACAGAGCCAGGCTTGGATGTTTTCTTTGTTAGAAAAGGCTTCCATCTTGCCACCCCACCCCACAGCTCAGACAAATGAAGTATACGGGAGATTGTTGTCACATGCACTACACAACCAGTACTTGCCAGAAATTCCTGCAGCTCCTTTAATGTTGCTATAGGCCTCTTGGCAGCCTCCTGGACCAATTTTCTTATTGTCTTTTCTTATTGTCTTTTTCTTTTTGTTGTGCCAAATTTAATCCACTTCTTGATGACCATCTTCACTGTGTTCCATGGTATATCTAATGCTTTGTAAATTTTTTTGTGGGTCACACTGAAGGTGGAAAAAATCTGAAATAATTCATCTTGGTCTGATTTTTTTACATGACAAAAACCAGGCATTTTAACAGGTGTGTGTAGACTTTTTATTTGTTTCACGCAATCCATTTTAATTGTAGGAAAGGCCAAGGCCAGAGTTCACTGCCATGGCACCCACAACAATTCGCAATCCTGTGACCGGGGCCGAGGAGCCTCATTTCCCAGAAACCAGCCGCTGTAGGCGCACTGTGACTGGCAACATGGTCATCATTATCATGGTAAACCAGAACATGACATAGACCTGAACTTCCTTATCTTATCCTTGTGGTAAAGGACATGTCACATGTTTATTTGTTTGAGGTTTATCTTTGCAGGTTGCTGTCGTTTTGATATTTCTAATAGCGATCATCCTCTACCGGAGCATCCTGAGCATCATCATCTCCAAGTCTCGAAATGCCTTTTTTATATTCTCTGTAAGTTTATTAAGGCCACTATCTTTGACCATATCATGATCTTCAAGTTTATGACAAATTTTTAACTACATTGTGATTGTTTTTTGTTATTAACAGACCCTTTAGTGAACAATCCCAGTATGCTCTGTGTAAACCTATTTTGCCATGGCACAGTGAAATAACTTTGATTTGTCAGTGAATTCAATAGAAATGCTTGGGAAAACTGTGCTGTTTGTTAAAAGAACTGTCTGACTATTATGCTTATGGTCCTATACTTCAGTTCCCCATTCTTATAACCATAAGTTACCAAGTAATTTAGAGTAGTTACTTAATGTTATAAGACTAGTAAAAGAATAAGAAGTCTGTAGTTTAAAGGTTTAACCCAGCATTTGTCATTAGTTTAATATTTGTGCGCTCATTTACCTCTTTGGACTTTTTTTTAATCTTTTTTGACCATTTTGACCAATTTTGTGTACCTCCAAATTTTGTATACATCCAAATTTTTGAATCTCCACTGCAAAGCACAACTTTAAGTACATTTGTACACCAATAACACCAAAGTTAGTAAAATAAATGTTAGATGTGGCTCTTTCACTACACCTATGCAACGTTTGATCCCTGCCTGTTAAATAAAATTCTTGGTTGTGTAGATCGTGCTTTGCTCTCTGTCTCTTCCATAGGCTGGAAGAATAGCAAGTCTCACTGGCTCTGTGTTAAACTTGGTGGTGATCCTACTGCTGTCTAAGGTCTACACATATCTAGCCCAAATCCTAACCCGATGGGGTGAGAAAGCATAAAACCATGGGTAAATCTTTGTGGTTGTACTTGATCATGCAAATCTCATGCTTATTTACTTTTCCACCAATAGAAATGCACCGCACTCAGACTAAATATGAAGACGCCTTCATCCTTAAGGTGTTCATCTTCCAGTTTGTCAACTTCTACTCTTCTCCTGTTTACATAGCTTTTTTCAAAGGCAGGTGAGTATTCAGCAAACAGTGTACAGGCCGTGTCAAAATAAGACAGACAGTTGATTTCATCTGTTGTTTTCAAGGTTTGTTGGACACCCTGGAAACTACAACATGCTTTTTGGGGTTCGTAATGAGGATGTGAGTATAGACACATCTGTTTATCTGTCTGTCTGCCTGCTTGTCTGTATACTTATCTGTCTGTCTATGTATTACTGAGCTTTCTTCATTTTTCACTTGTCATTTCATCTTAATGTTTCCTACAGTGTGGTGCTTCTGGATGTCTTATTGAGCTTGCACAAGAGTTATTGGTCATCATGGTAGGCAAACAAATCATCAACAACGTTCAAGAATTTGTTCTTCCGTAAGTCTTCATACTTTTTAAAATGAAAAAGGTTGATGATTTTTCAGTATTAAAAGTGGAGTTTAAAAGCCTGAGAGCACATTGAAAATTGTTTTCATTTAAACCTGGAAATTAATAACAAAAGGTTTTAGAATAAAAAAATTTAAAAAGTAAAAGTTAATTGATGTAAAATGAAAAAGAAATTTTCAAGATTCTCCACTATTTCTAGGCCACTATTCAAATTTAAAGGGCCCCATCACAGAAAATCTCACTTTTTGTAAATAGAAGAGTTTGATGTAGTACATAAATATTGCTAAAATTTTAAAACTTTACTGTCCACTCCTCAGTCCACACAGTCTATATATGGAAACTAAGCAGTGAAACAGCCCACTTTGAATTCGTTATTATAGTGTCATACATCACTCATCCTCCTATTCAGGCTACAGCAGTTTAGCTTCACCCATTCACTCTAAATTTATAGGAAGTATTTCAGCCCAGGCAGCTTTTTCAATAAGGCACAATGCACAGGAGCCAGTCAGATCTGTGGTGTATATTGGGTATATGACATGGACTCTTTGAGCAAATGAACCCTCTCTTGCCCGCACATCAAATTAGGTGTTTCTATATATGTTTCTCTATCTTAGTGATAATACAGAGCAGAAATACAGTTCCAACAGATGCATGTCATAGATTTTGTGTGAAACTGACCATTGGAAATCACTAAGGACTTACCCATCACGCCAGAAACCCTTCATTCTTTATTCAGTCGACATTGGAGACACGTGAAATGGCATGCAAAGAGTTTACAGCCACAAAAGTTTCTGCAGCAGTTTTGGAAAGTAGCGATAAAGATAATAGAGCACTTTGATATGAAACATATGGGTATCATGTTATATGCAAGAAAATGCCCTGAGACCTCAGAGGGTTATTGACATCGACTATCTTAAATTGTCCATCAAAATTATACAATTTTCCACATACTCCAAAACTGGAACATTGAGACTAACATTGGTAACAAACACTAGAACTCAACTGTCACCCAAAATAACCCAAATCGTTTCTGTAAACATATATTAAACCAAACCTAATACAACACCCTGCATGTATCCTTCCACCATTAACGGATTAAAATGAATATATTAAAATACATTTTAAGCCAAAACTTTATCACAAAACTACTGTAAAACAATGTCTCAGACATTATGCAGTGTATTCAGATCCATTTCATGTATTAACTTAAGGGAGCTTTTAGCAGTGTTAAACTCCTCACACGACCAGTTCTTATCGCCACCACTGTGAACAGTTCTGACTCTGCAAGTTTCTCTAGAACAGAACATTTCACACCAAACCATTTTGAATAATTTTGTTAACATGTTAACGATTTAATGCTGCAGGCAGCCATTATAAACACAAACCACCTCAGCAGGAAGAGTGCTGAATCAGTATTTAGAATCAGCGTTTGTGACAATGGCTTTCATAAATGAGAAGGAAACTGATCCAAGATTAGTCCTGGTGTTGTCTGAAATGGCTTCCTGTAGCAGTAAAGTTATTTTTTTTAGCTCATAATGAGTCATACTCTACTCTAAACCACACTGACAATTCTGCACAACCTGAAAACCTTTTTTTGGTGATGTATTTTTACAGTTGATGATTACTGAGTTGTAATGTTTGTTAGCAACATTGTTGCACCAGTTCTAAACTAAAAAAGCAAAACTTGGACACCAAACATGTTTTGGCTGATCGATTACATCTAGGGTAAAAAATGGTATAAATTTGATTCACCTAACTATTCCTGTAAGGCCTTTGTACAAGTCAGATTTATTTGTCTTATTGCTTCTGTTGAAGTACATGTTCAAATGATTTTTAGGTGCACATAATCAGGTGCATTAGAGGCTTTTACACAAACTTGTGGAATCTATGCTGAATAAAGTGCACACTGTCATTAAAGCAAAAGGGTAGATACTGTACCAAATACTAAGAAATTCTGAAATTTATGTAACTATTTCAAAGATTCTACTTTTCAATCAAATTGTTTTGCTGATAATATAATATTTTGCTGATAATATATGATTATAAAACTGCTATTAATATATGATAATAGAATTTATAATAAAGAACTTTGTATACTTTTGGATCCCATTATATGTTTTAAAAATGCCTCAAAATGTCTCCCATCTTCACTCCGTGCAGTAAGATAAAGACATGGTGGCACAAGCGGAAGCTTCATCCAGCTCACAGAGAGAAAGGGGCAAATGATCAAGATGGTGTGTCACCGTGGGAAACGGACTATCAGCTGTTAGTATGTGAAGGCCTGTTTGATGAATATCTGGAAATGGGTGAGTCGCTCATCATTTTCACATTTTAAAACATATTTTGTACACGTACAGATGGTCTCTGGTTTGAAGTGTTTTTCCAAGGTTTTCAAGGTTTTTGTCAAAGGACCACTGACCCCTCCTTTTTGCAGTCCTGCAGTTTGGTTTCATTACAATCTTTGTGGCCGCCTGTCCTCTGGCACCATTATTTGCCCTGGTGAACAACTGGGTGGAGGTTCGCCTAGATGCACAGAAATTTGTTTGTGAATACCGCAGGCCTGTAGCGGAACGGGCACAGGACACTGGAATTTGGTTTACCATCCTACAGGTCATCACCTATCTGGCTGTGATCAGCAATGTGAGCATTTCTGCTTCATTATCTGTCTCAATTACGAAGCTATCATCAAGACTCAAAAGTAAAATTCCTTCCTAATTATGCCACACATTCTCACTCAGTCTAATAGTACTTTGATTCATGTAATATGGACAAGAATGAATGATTTGCTCCAAAACAACATAATCAAACCTAAGTCAGCCCTTTTGGTTCATTTTCTGAGTGCAAATGAGTCATTCTTGTCTTTTCTGTGAAGTTTTTCCAGTTTTTTGAAGTGTCTCATGAGAAATATTGACCGGTTTTCTTTAGAAAGTGTTTGTTGTGGCTTTGATAACTGTAAACATAATTAGTGGAGCAGCTAAAAAAAAGTTAATGTGTTATTGGTTTAGTCATGTTTAACTTCCTTTGCTAGGCTTTCTTGATTGCTTTCACGTCTGACTTCCTGCCACGCCTTTACTACCGCTACACCACTGAGGGAAGTCTGCAAGGCTACATTGATTTTACCCTTTCTGTAGCCCCCAATAACGTCACCCGGAGTGACATGCAGTGCAGGTGATGATACTGTTCTAATGATGCTGGCAGTGGTAGATGGTAAAGTGATGAATCATCTTGATTTGTAGCATTTTGTGGACGTTTCTGTCAAGGGTCCATATCCTACATTTTTTTGTTTTGTTTATATTTGTAAACAAACCCTGTGCTGATTGGCTGCCCTGTATTGTACTTCAGCACCCAGCACTCAGGTGAAACACTGTTTAGAACTTCAGTATAAATGGGTGGGGCTAAATAGATGAACATATGTAAAACTCTAAATCTGTGGATGTATGTAAATTAATTAATTCTTGTGATGTCACAGAACAGTGAATTCAAAACAGGCTGTTTTTGCATAGTTTCCATATGTGGACTGTATGGACTTTGTAGTGAATGGTACATTTTGAAACTTCAGCAATGTTTACATACTACTTCAAACTCCTTTATTTCATGATATGGGCCCCTTAATTACCTTGTGATTTGCAAATTATAATTATAACTAAAATAACTACTTGTTGTCAAAAAATGTGCCAACTTCAGCAAAGTAAAAGCAAACTGTGGTGTGTGTTGCTTATTAAGATGATGTGAAAGGCGATGAGTGTTCTAAAGTTCATGATGTTCATCCTCAGGTATCGAGGCTTCAGAGATGAAAAGGGACGTCAGACTCCTGAGTACTATAACCTGCTGGCCATTCGGCTGGGGTTCGTCATCATATTTGAGGTAGGCTGACATGTGCATCACTGAATTGTCCATATAACCAAAGGAGTTACAAACTGAAAACATATTGACATTAATTGCAATTGGATTGTATGTTTAGACAGTGTATGTCAAGAGAAGTTCATATATGCTTGAAGTGCTTGAATGGAAATTTGTGGTGTAATTAACTTCATACAACAATTTATTTTTTTAATTTATGAGTGATCATTTTTCCCCCAAGTTTCTAATTTCAATTTACACACCACAGATTTCTAAAAAAAACTGTAAAGCAAGTTTATATGCAAATCCCAATTATTTCTGTATTGACCCACAAAACATTTCTGAAATACCGAAAACCCTGAAAACAGGGTTTTATGATAATTTCCCCTAAATAGTGCTGTATTAGTAATTGCTGACTATTTTCGCATAAACATTTATTTACAACCTGTAAATTTATTTGAGGCAACACAAAAAGTTGCATGTGCAATAGAAACAATATTTATTTCATATTCAGATCGGCTGTTCACCTGTTTGATTTGCATTTGCTTTCATTTATCAAAGGGCCCATTTTATGGAGATTTCATGGAATTTTCCTTGCTGTTTAGAAATAAAAGAGTTTGACGCACTATGTAAACATTGTTAATGACACACCTTTCAATGCTCACTCCACACAGTCCATACATGAAAACTAGGCTGCAAAAACAGCCTGTTTTGAATTCACTGTTTTGATGATGTAATGAAAAGCAAAATACGTAAATAACTGTCTATTTAGTTTGCAGCAGCCATTCATGCTGAAGTTATGAGGAGTGTTTCAGTCAAGACTGCTTTTTGAATGAGGCACAACACAAGGCTGACAGTCAGAATAGAGGTTATTTACGTATATGAGTCTTAAAGGCACAGTAACAAAAACAGCCTGTTTAAATCTGATGGGTATAGTGAGGTTGGAAGGTGGTCATGTAAAATTAATTATGCTTGTTTTTGGTACATAAAATGCAACAAATATCGAAAGTGGACCCCAAGAAAAAAATACAAGAAATGTAAGCTATGAACTCTTTAAAGTACATTTAAATGTTTGCGATCCCATTATATTCCTTCTGTGCCATAAAAGGTAACAGAACAATAACTGTTATGTACCAGGTCCTTATAATACCATTAGCAATTTATTTTCCTCATCTTTGCATGAATTTACCTGATACTAGCCTCTCAAATGTAGGAAAGACATTTCCTCTTACATTTTGTTCATGGTTACATTTCAGCATGTGGTGTTCCTGATTGGCCGCATGATTGACTGGATGGTGCCAGACATTCCGGAGGAAGTGCAGATAAAGATAAAGAGAGAGCACTACATGGCTAAACAAGCTTTGGCTGAAAACCAGGTAAGATTACCCATGTGGTTGGGTTTTGCAGCATATTAGGGAGCCTTGAGCAAACATGGTAATGTTTATTGTATGTTAATGATTTAGCCACCACATTGTAGGTTAACTTTGAGGAATATAAACTGAAAATTATTGTGTCAATTCTCTTCAGACTTGAACAACAAACACATATACAAATAAAAAAATGAGTGTGCTGTATCACCAAACTAACAGCTTAAGTCTTTGTTAAGTTGAACAGTGAGAAAGTAGAAATGTTCTTACATGTCTGTCACTGTGAAGTCCTTAGAAGAAGCACTTCTGGAAGAGTCACCATCGCCAACCTCTGAGCTACGATACCGAGGAAGATCCGCAGCTTCACCTCGTGACACTGACTCTCCTCCTCCAAGTTTGACTCCTGTACCTGAGGACAAACCAGAGCCAGTTTAGAGAAGCCAAAACTAAAAATATGAACAGGACATGAACAAGAGGCCCCTCAAGAAATGGGAGAGAATTGCACTAATTAAGTTAAAAAGTTTGATTAAATGTTTTTAGACATTACAGGAACCTTGTTTCATAAGGATATATGTACACACAAAAATGAAAAGTTTCATGTATCCTCCAGTTTTCCCACAGCAAATAGGTTTGATGTAGTACAATGCTAACATTCTAATGTTATCAAAGGCACTGTAACAAAGTCTTCAACTGGAGTTGAGAAGCAGTGACAGTAACAGCAGTGTTGAACCATTTTATGTTATACTGTGTAGAGAAAATAAATGGTTGGATTAACCATTTATAACTTACAGTTTTGCCCAAAAGCTCCACACACCCCACTGTATTCTGGACTCCCTTGTGAGCACCTTTTAACATCTGATCAACCCAGACACGATCACTAAGTGGGAGTTCTTCTCACTTGAACCTCTCAGGACAAACCCTCACTCTGACCTCTTGTATTTGGCTTTATCAAGGAGCTGGATAGAGAAATGAGGCTGGTGAGAGAAGGGAGGGGTCACTGTGTGACCCATCAAATCAAGCATAGACCAAACATAAAACTCAAACCAAACACATAAAACCAAGCAATTAAACTTGGATGATGAATGAATGATGATCCACTGATTTCATAATGACTAATATATCAGTCATGTAGTGTTTAATGCTCCGGTTTAATGCCATATTGCTGGATTCTCGGAGCACTGCTTATATATGAGCTACTCTAATGACTCACTTTTAAAATGTTCCAGAATCAGTTAGCAGTTGCTAATTTATGAATCATATTGATTGACTATCGTAACACTACCAGTTTAACAATATTGAAAATACTGAAACAGTGCAGGGTCCTAAAATGACGTATTTATGTAATTTATATGACTAGCCACATTCAAAGAATTCAGTCACATATGTCTTTTCACCCTTACAGTAATGAGAGAACCTAAATAAACACTTATAGGAATAGTCTTTTGTGTGTTTGTGTCTTTTGTTTGTTATACAATACTTAAAAATGATTAAGCTGATCAGTGTTCATTTTCATATTGTGATAGGATTATTATAGGTATCCTAGAAAGTGCTTTCAGAATTAGATTTGCTGCACCTTTTTTGCATTATGACGAGGGTTGAGAAAGTAATAGTCTATACTATTCATATTGTAGCATCCTGCCACTGGCTCGCTTTGCTGTGGGAGTGTGGGAGGCATGGTCATGCAGAGCGGCCATGAAAGGAGGCTCTTGGGAAGTGATGTGTTCATAATGGGAGAGACATTTATAGTAAATAAGTTGCTGTTATTGTTAGCTTGAGAATGTGCACGTGTTATTTGTACTATTCTGTGGTGGGGGTAGTTGGTGCAGTCAGAAAAGTGTGGCTCAAGATTGCCTGTTAGCAGCACAGAGCAGTGGTTCTCCACTGCTGCCTGTTCAGTACTTGCCTTTAAAGTGCAATGTTTCCCATGTCTTCTTCTTCGCTGATGCCACATTAGTGTCAGAAGTGGGAAAAGGCCTCGAGTGGACTGGAGAGGAATGGTGCTTCCACAAACTCAAGGCAGACGGCGGAGATGATCAAGCTGCTCTAGGACTGTGGAAGTAGAAGCAGGGCAGCAAGAATGGGCGGCATAGATGGCAAAAGAGAAAGCAGCAGGCGAGGCTCAGCAGCAGAGCTCAGCCAGTAAGAACCTGCCAGCAGAGCAGCATGGTGGCCTGGCAGTGTTGACTGCAGTCCTCCAGCGTGGTTGGCTGAGGCTGAGAGACAGGGCTCCTGCGTGCACAAGCAGCACCCTTGCTGGCGTCGATGGTGCATGGTGGCAGAGGAAGCAGACAGCGGCTGAGGGAGTGCTGCTGCTGTCGCTGCCACCCCCAGGAATGAGATAATCGATGCCACAAGCTGCAAGCTGTGCCACCACACATGGGCCAGAGAACGAAGTGCTAAGTCTTTCCACTGTGGCACCCCGAGGGAAAGGACACAGCCCTGAGAGAGGACTGAACGCATAGCCAAGGAACGTCCCCAGTCCTTTCTTGAGAAGGTCAAACTCAGGATGGCTAGCTGACCTCAAAGTGGGGGGGCTATGTAGCATTCCGATACTGGCTCACTCTGCAGTGGAAGCGTAGGGGGAGTGGCCATGCAGAGCAACCATGTGAGGAGGCTCTTGGGAAGCAGCACGTTCATGATAGCAGAGATATTTATTGTTAATGAGTTGTTGTTGTTTAATTAAAGACGTACATGTGTTATTTGTGCAATTCTGTATTGGGCTGTAAGGTAGCTGGTGCAGTGTTAGAGTCTACCGTCAGGTAAAAGTGCTTGAGATGACCATGTCTGCTTCCCGGCCATGCTAAAGTTGAGCTGCACTTTTTCCTGGTTGCTTATTCAATAAAAGAGCATTTAGCTTTAAAGCCTAATGTTCCTCGTATCGTTCCTCTTTGCTGACCCTGCAGTACATAATATTATGCCTAGGTTATTCTCCTGGTAATTAAATATTGGTGAAAACATCTTGGATACAATTGAATAACCCTCAGCAACTCGCTTGCAGACAGGAACTCCACTAGCAGCTTTCTGTTAAACCAACTGTTACAGTGTATATTTCTTTTAACCCTGCTGTTTTAGTGAACAACACATAAACCCTGAGCATATTTTATCCCCTTCTGCACCGGTTTTCACTAGAGCACACAATTCACGTATGTAAAACGCGCACAGTTTGGATTTATTTTAAATGAACTAACTACGTGTGTACAGCGTTATAAATTCTACAGAACCTTTAAGTTTAAGGACTTTTATTTTGAATTCGTGGACATTTTACATACATTTACCCAAAGATATGTAGAAGAGAAACCAAGATGGTGCTGCATAGTCAAGTCAATGGGGCGAAAAGATTTACAGTTCCTGTCTGCTTAGGTCTTGCGTCAAACTCTTCGCCCTGCCCCCATCTCCCTGGGCAACAGCAGCAGCCTCTGCAGAAAGAGCAAACGCGAAACAATCCTAAATTCAGATCATCTGAAAATACGTGTTTAGGCTCACAACATGCCCTCACATTTACAAAAATGGCCACAGGCTCGCTGTTTTCTAAAAAGAGGGGTGGGGGGTCGCTAAAGTTTTGTAAAATGGGCAGAATATCCAGCTTGTGTGAATGGGACTCGAGTCTCTGTTGTCTGCTTAAGGGGGCGCTCACTCACCAAAACCACATGACCGCAGTCCTGGAAATATTTTGATATGGCGGCTCTCGCTTCATAAATCCTCTCAGATTTACCTCCGTGCTGCTTTTACGTTTGCGTGAGTGGGAGGGGCGAGCTGCTGGACGGATCTTTCCCGGGTTTTCGGACTCGGGCCTGTCTCTGGTACTGAGCTGGAACACTTATTCTGGTTACTTTTTTAGCGGTTTTGTCCAGTGGGGTACAAGTTCATCATTAGCGACATTCAGAAAAGGCGTTGTCGTTTGCTTCACTCTGGTGTGTGTTTTGAAAAAAAGTGAAGTAGTTTCTTAGCTCCCTAGCCAGTTAGCCTGCTAGCCAGTTTTAGCGCCTGTGTTTTTAGGTGAGTGAGGAGTTCTGGGCCTGAAGTCTGAAGTTGGCTGTGTTTTGGAGGATAACGCTGCGTGACCAGGCGTTTTTAAACAGTTCTCAGTTGTAATTATTTTATTATTATAGATTTTGTTCTTTGGGAAACTGACTGTCTGACATTACGGGAGAAAGATGAGGCTGAAGTTGGCTTGTTAGCTAAGTGAAATTTCTTTTGTTCCACCTTAAATTGTGCAGCGATTTCGTTCTCGCATCGCTGTCTAAGCAGAATGTGCCTGCTGAACCATTTACGGTGAAAAATTAGAATAAAAAGTCAACCTCAGCTTCATCCCAGGACGCTTTATTAGTTAAGGCTTGTAGCTATGTGTTTGTAGTAATAGTCATACGATAACTAAGATAAATCTATTAGTTTCAAACCTGAACCAACGTTTAATGCATGTAAAATAGTGTTATATTTTAAAATTGTATATTGGGTTAAATATGGGTTGCTGCACTTCTACGTAACGGCTTAGTTAATATGAAAGCCATAGCTGCTGTAACGTTAGTAATAAACTTGGCTGACTTAACGTGCAGACCAGCTCCATCCAGATGTTCTGACTGCATCATGTGTCATTTGGACGTTTATGTTTCTAGCGCTTCTTATTGTGAAGCTGTTTGTTTGATTTAGACATGACGTTCAAAAGTCTGTCGCTATCACAGAACTTGCACTGCGGGTTAGATCACTTACATGGTCTCGCCAAACGAACAGTCCCATTTGAGTAACTGCTTCTTTGTTTCCAAGTTAAAGGTTTTTTAAGCTGTTCATAGTACTCATTATAATGACAACCCTATCTATTGCCTGAATACCAGTAGGGATGTAGCAGTTGGTGCAAGATGATGTTTACAGACTGCGATTGCATCTCAAACAGCTCAGGAGACCATCTGGATGACGGTTGCATCTCTTCTGCTGTCGTACAGGTCCCTGCCGTAGAGACAGACTCAGAAAGAGTCCTACAGAGCATTCAGAGTGAGGGAGAGAGGCAGAACAGCGGAGGGATGCCGCCGGTGTCGGAAGAAGAAACAGAGCTGGTGCAGGAGGGCTCTGGAAATCTCACCCGTTCAGACTGCTTGTGTCCCA
Organism: Colossoma macropomum; assembly: GCF_904425465.1. Classification (NCBI taxonomy): domain Eukaryota; kingdom Metazoa; phylum Chordata; class Actinopteri; order Characiformes; family Serrasalmidae; genus Colossoma; species Colossoma macropomum. Next base: position 19,117,422 of record NW_023494786.1, read on the forward strand.
TCTGCCTGGAGATCTTCCTGGAGCCTGTCACTCTGCCGTGTGCTCACACCTTTTGCAAGCCTTGCTTTCTGGAAACGGTGGATAAGGCCAATTTGTGCTGTCCTCTGTGCCGAAAGCGGGTGTCCACTTGGGCCAGGCTTAATGGCAGGAACAAGACACTGGTCAACTTGGAGCTGTGGAAACGTATCCAGGATGCCTTTCCTACACAGTGTCAGCGGAGATTAAATGGAATCGACGATGAGGAGGATATTAACAGTATGTACAATATTTGCTTTTAAGCGCCTTCTAAAGTAACGTAATGTTGGGTACATTCTGCCTAACAAGCCATTTTTATTTCCACAGTAGCTCAACTTGCAGAGGATTTTTTGCTTGTCTTTGTATCTTAATAGTATTTGGTTTTTAAAAGAGTAAGCTGACAAGATCACACTTCAGCCTGTATGTTTATACCAGAAGTACGTCCTGCTCTTTATACTTCACAGGTGTCCTTGTTCTGATCAAACTCATTAATGGTTTAGTGAGTACCTGAAAAGGTTAAGGGAAAGTGCTAATTTGTGTAGGCATATTTTAGGACTAGTTGCTGAGTGATGATTGAAGGCAAAACATTACTGCTGAAGAAGGAGATGCTGTAGATTTAATTCCAAAACAGTTCCCTGCAGTTTAACATTAATGTGCTTAAATTTGAACTGAAATAATACCTATGCTTTGCTGCACACTGTCAGCACTTTGAAACTCTCTTTGGTTATTTTAATTAGATTAAATTACAATCCAATTTGATGTAAATGCGTTTCCCCCTTTATTTTCTAAATCTGTGCCTTGTTCCTCGTTTCGCAGGTCTGATTCCAAAACCCAGGGTTAGTCAACCAGGAGAGCTCAGGCAAGAGTATGAGGACCAGATTAGCAAGGTAAGAAAGATTGTTGATTCTTTATATTTTTCCAAACATATAAATACAGACCACTGCGCTGGCAAAGTTGATTTCGTGTGATTTGTGGAGTGCTACAGTGTGGTGGAATGCAGGTGTGACTTCAAACAACACAATTGCTGCAGGGAAGACTGGAGTGCCCTGTTTTAGGTTCTTCTTTCCCTTAATGACACAGCTTGTAGAAGAGAAACGGGCCTTGGAGGAGGCAGAGAGGAGGGCCAGTGAGGAGTACATCCAGCGGCTCCTGGCTGAGGAAGAGGAGCGAATTACAGAGGAGAGGAGGAGGCAAGAAAAGAGGCAGCTGGAGGAGGACGAGAAATTGGCCAGAATGCTTAGCCAAGAGCTGGTGAGGCCAAAATACTCTTTCACTATAGAACAGAAGTATGAATGCACTGGAGACTCCGGATGCCCTGTACATGTGCCTCATAAGCTGGTACCTAATAATGCAGCCTTTTTTATTAGTGTTGAGTGGAGCTTTACCTCCATTGATATCTTTTGTGAAGGAAAACTTCATTTTAGGAGGCAGCCATTTTAACGTTGTATCCTCCTTTGTGCAGAACTCAACTTCTGTTTTGGAATCTCATGTAAATGTCAAAGTTAATGATGCTGCTTCAGCCAAGAAAAAGAAGCCTAGTGTTGGACACATTGAGAAGTGAGTGATTTCTTATTTGTCCTGCCTAGTTATCTGTTTTTCTTGTCTTTTTTTCCATATCTATTCACAAGAGAAATGTGTTTATTGTTGAGAGTAGTTCACTGAAAAGAACTTTGTCATATCTCAGGTTTCTATGCCCAGTGCCTTGGAGAAACGCAAATGCTGAAACCAGCCCAACCGCCAAGCTTTTGGCCAATAAGGTACTTTCTCCATAGCTCATGATTTTTATCTATAAAATGTGTTCAGTATACAGTAATTTTATGATTTCTTTAAAGGAGTGATTACAATGGTTCTGCTTTATGTATGAAAAATGTGTTGTTAATCAACCTGGTCTTTTTACAGTTTGTAAAAATGTGTATTTTTTTCAGGAAAACATTTTGAACACCCCACTACCATGCTGGCCTGACACGGTGGAGCCTACCAGCCTTGAAATGCCTATTTTGGACTACTGTGGCAAACCCTCTACCTCAAACTCAGATCCAGACGCTTCTGAACAGCTCTCTGGCATTGCTAGCAGAACAGACTTGTCCTCCAAGAGGAAGATGTCAGACACTGAGCTGGCTGATGAAACTGACTTCTGCAAGAGGCCATGTGGCTCGATACTTCCTGAATCGCCTCCACGAGAAGATATTCTGCAGGAAATGGCCCTTGAAGAGGAAGCTTTGCGAATCCGTTGGCAACAGGAAGAGGAGGACAGACGGCTGGCTCAGAGGCTTCAGAGGGAGCTGGACCGGGAAAGCGCTGTGAACCGCAGGAAGGGTTCTGCTGACTGTTATCTACTGAGGCAGAAAAGCAGTCCTTCCACCAGCACAAGCCCAGGCGAGGAGAACAAGAGAGGCAATGACAGTGATTCCTTAAGGACTAAGGCAGATAAAGTTGGGAAGAGAGTGTCCAGAGTCAGTACCCAGCATGAAGGGAAAACCCCTCTGAAAAGTGCCATCTCCACACAGGGGTCACCTTCCACAGTCTCCCCAGTGCAGAGGAGCACTAAGCAGACCACCCTCACTGAAATGTTTCCTAACATGAGTAGCTGATTGTTAACGGTCATTCAGCTTGACATGACTCTTTAAACACCCAGTAAGGTTTCAAACTTTCAGGGTTTTCACTTTTAACTAAAAGACTGTACTTAAATACGCATCTAGCTTTCAGTACTAATCTTCAGACTGTTGTCTTTAGATTTTGCATATTTCATTCACTGACTTACAAGTGGTAGTTTTGGGAGAGATTTTGGAAAAGGGCTGTGTAGAGTAACATGGAAACAGCCCTCAGTTTCACTAGTGCATTTCAAAGTCATGTACGGTTTAGAGGTTGAGGGGTTGATTTGTGTTAATTGCTGGAAAAAAAAAAAGTTATTTTTACACATGTTCCTAATTTCCGGAAAGCATCTACAGTTACTTCATTTTCTTAATGAATAAATACAGTAATGGAAAGCTTTCTTATGTTGTCATTCTGTTACGTCCAAAAAGGGCATAATAAAAGTGTATTTAGTGTATTTTAGGGTCAGTTTACAGTCTGCTACCACTGGTGACAGTTTTAACACCTTTGACAATAAAACAGGAATATACAGGGATTCCCATTTCCATATATGAATACATCCTTGTCAACTTTCGGCAAACCTTTTAATCTTGAGTTGTATAAACGCAGGCAAAAAATGGTAGAATAGAGTGCAAAGTGCATTTGGCTTGTCAGAATAGTTTTATCTGTAGAACAGATCGTACTTCTTCTTACCATTTAAAATAAACATGTTGTGTTGTTCTTGAAGCTGAAGCTGGCTTTTATATCTCCGTGCCACCTTTTAATGTTGGAACGAAAACATTGGGCCTCATTCACCAATATCTTCCCAAGTTTTTTTTCTTGGCTTCTGGTGAGGATGCCTTAAGACTCACCTACAGCAGGTTGTTTTTTCTAAACTTATCATCACCTCACTCCTCCCAAATTTGCATGCCTAGTATTACATGCCTGGTAGATAAGATAAAATAAAAACAGTTATCATTTTTCTTCAAGATATAGTCCAGTTACTGTACAGTCATTGTGCAGTGTTTGGGCAAGTTTTTAAAGCCATTTTTAGTATTTTGGTGTGCTGCAATTATGACATATAAGCCGTTCTTCCGGCAGTAAACACTATGTAGTTCCCTTTGCAATTAGGAAGTTCCCTCTCTAGCTCCCACGTTTCCTTTTATGGCGCTTTAGTTTCCAGTCTTGTCAGCACACTTGTGACCTTCTATCTCATAAAATGACTAATACTTCTTTTTACAGCACTATTCTAATAAACCTGTGACTGAAATCCTAGAAATTCGAAGTGGACCTCACTGAATGGCCTCAAATTACATTAGACTTATTTAGTTCACGTTAACCAGCTTGTGTAACACAAAGTAAATAACTAATGTAGGCATGTTTAACCAGGGGTTTCGCATTCTGACAGCTTTTGCCGGAGCTGAAGTCTAGTATTCAGATAAAAAAAAAAAAACAATAACTCAAATATGCAATTAAAATCTAAGAAACTGAAATATATTTATCAGCATTGCAATATACAAACTGATGACAGTGAGTATTCCACTTATATTTTTGTTCAACATCCTTAAGTATGATTTTTGTTTATTTTTAATCACAATATTTTCAGTCACCATCACATGCTTTTTAAGTAATCATTTAATGAGCTAGGCTACTGAATCAGGATCGCATCTTTAATCAGAGACAAATAGGAATCAAACTCACATGAAATGATTCAGCTAATATATACTAATCCTGCTCTGTTTGCTGGATCACCATCAGACTCTGCTAGATCCAACACATTCAGCTGAACAATTTGTGGCATAGTGATGGTTATTGCACTTCCGCATTACAGCCCACGTTTTAATGTGATTATTATAGTTCTAAGCTGCTACCAAAAATTTTACCTATTTGTCAACAGCACATAAGCAGTCTTAGTTTGGATTTTTCTAAAAACGGTACAGTAGGAGTTCTTTAGAGTTTGGCACTGGTAAAAGGACTTGCTTTATTTAGGCTGTGTTCAAAACCACATACTAACACACTACATACACCAAGCACTTTATTAGGGACACCTGTACATCTACTCATTAACTACCCAATTATCTAATCAGCCATTTGTGTAGCAGCAGTGTGTGCATAAAATCATGAATCATAAAATCAGATCTCCTAGTCTCTAGAGCAGGGGTGCATAACTCCGGCCCCGGACGGCCAATGTCCATCACAGTTTGATTATTTTACTTACTCAGACAAACCTGATCACACTTATCTGTTAATTACCAGGTTTAGTGGACGCGTTTGAGCAAGGAAACCTCCAAACTGTGCTGCCCTCCAGGACTGGAATTGTGCACCTGTGCTCTAGAGGTTCCTCAGAATGGTGCAATAACAAAACATACATTTTCTTGTATATTATCTTTGTTTTTGAGGTACATAAATAATGTTTGTGTGGTGTTATATACAAAGAACAGTTATAATTCACATTACATGATTGTTTTTTTAAACTCTCTATCTTTTACAGTTAAACAGGCCATTTTTGTTATTGTGCCTTTAAGACTGAAATGTTTATGTAAATAACCTCTGGTCTGATTGGCTGCCATTTTGTACCTGATTCAAAAAGCTGTCTGAGCTGAAACACTCTTTATAACTTCAGTGTGAAGGGGCAGGGCTAAACTGCTGAAAGCTGAATAGATATACACATAAGATTATGACCACCTGCCTAACATCCTGTTAGCCCTCTGCATGCCCCCAAAACAGCTCCTACTTGCTGAGGCGTGGACTCTACAAGACCTCGGAAGGTGCCCTGCACTATCCGGTACCAAGTCCCATTGACCAGTTCTTATATAAAGACAGGAACAGAAAGCAGAGACGGCAGTGGATGGTGTAAGACTGGAAAAACAAGGCACCCAGATGGTAGGTCAGGATTTGGTGCCAACAGTGACAATGAACAATGAATCCATGGACCCAACCTGCCATGTGTCAGCAGACCAGGCTGGTGGAGGTGGTGTATCTACTAGAACACATTAGGGATGTGATAGAATGGGAGATTCATAGCATCGAAAAGCACATAAAAAATTTGCAGGAAATGCATGATGCAATCATGTAAACAAGGACCAGATACTCAAAGTAATGTTTCCAACATTTTGTGGAATCCATGCCATGAAGAATTGAGGCTGTTTTGAGAGCAAAGAGAGCTCCTACCCAGTATCAGTATAGTGTTCCTTATAAAGTGCTCAGTGAGTGTAAGAAGTGTATCAAGTATATGATATTTAGTATAGTAGAATGCAGTGTGGGACACAGCCATAGCTTTCCTAATTCTCATGAACTAGAGGAAATATTAGAATAGCAAAAGTCATTTAATACAGCATTTATTGCTTTTGTATATATGCAATAACAGTAGGCTACATAGTGTGCACAGTTCTTATGAGGAAATTTATTGGTAAAGATGACTTCTGCAAAATGCTTATTAAATCAGCTAAATGCAGAAGCACAAGACATTTGTAGATTGATTTGAACAAAACAGGAAATAACCTTCAAAAGGAATTATACCATATAAAGTCAGTAGTGAATAAATGGCATGAAAATCGTACATGTGATGATGATGTGTATGTTGAATGTCCAATGGTTTGTTTCGCTTTGTTCACTGTTCTATGAGAAATGGGTCATGATTGACTCATCACTGACAAGCAGCCCACACTAGGACAATGCTAGAAACCCCTTCCACAGGTGAACGTTTTCCCTGCTCTAACACACTTAATTATCTTGTTACTTTAACGGAAGTTAGGAAATGCTGCCGCTGGATGATGGTGTGATCTTGTGTGCGTACCAACTGTGACATGTCATAGTGACTGGCATTTTCTACATGGAAATCGAGGAACTTTGAGAGGAATTCAACCTTTTTTGTTTTAGCAAAATTTCTAGATAGTAAATGAAATGGCTTTATTTGTCTTGTGTATATATAGCACCCCCTGATTCCTATCATCACCACTGTAAAGAAATCTGAGTCAGTACATTTCTCTACAATGAACCATTTCTTGTCAAACCACTCTTAATAACTTCACTTAACCATCTCAGCCACTTTTGCAGAAATTTTGAAATCAGTACAATTCTCATTTTTAAGGGCCCATATCATACATTTTCTTGTATATTATCTTTGTTTTTGAGGTATATAAATAATGTTTGTGTGGTGTTATATACTAAGAACAGTTATAATTCACATTACATGATTGTTTTTTTTAAACTCTCTATCCTTTACAGTTAAACAGGCCATTTTTGTTATTGTGCCTTTAAGACTGAAATGTTTATGTAAATAACCTCTGGTCTGATTGGCTGCCATTTTGTACCTGATTCAAAAAGCTGTCTGAGCTGAAACACTCTTTATAACTTCAGTGTGAAGGGGCGGGGCTAAACTGCTGAAAGCTGAATAGATATACACATATGAGCCAAAAGATTATGACCACCTGCCTAACATCCTGTTAGCCCTCTGCATGCCCCCAAAACAGCTCCTACTTGCTGAGGCGTGGACTCTACAAGATCTCGGAAGGTGCCCTGCACTATCTGGTACCAAGTCCCATTGACCATTTCTCTTGCATCCAACACATCAACTATGAGGTCCTCACAGAAATGTTCCAACATCTAGTGTAAAGACTTCTCAGAAGACTAGAGGCTGTTACTACAGCAAAGGGGAATAAACTCCTATACATACCATTGAATTTCAGAGAAACGTCGGATGAGCAGGTGTCTACAAACTTCTGGACATTTGTAATTCATTTTAATTTATAGATTTACGACATCAGAGATTTATTTATCTGTCAGTTTTTTTAGAAATTATTTTCTGTATGATTTAGAGACGTTTTTATTTTTGAGAGTCTTTTTGATTATTTTTAAATGACTACACATATCTGAAGATGGGTAAAACAGAAATGTATAATGAAAGATGTATGTCTGTTTCTATGTAAGTGTACATATAGGAAAGATAAATATTCCAGCATTTCGTTTAAACTGATTATACAAGCTTCTAGTTTCATCTAATATGCTGTGTCAGCTCACCCACAGCTTTAGACACGTCTTCTTTCCTACACACCTCTTTGACAGAGTTTTGTTTTGAGTAAATCAAATTTGGATTCACATCCTTGTGCTCCATACATGTATGGATGATGGTGGTATGTATTTCAGTAAGTGATAATAATAAAATATGCACATGTACTATGGCCATATGTACAGTGATAGACCACAAATTAAAATATGTTGTGTGTGTGTGTGTGTGTGTGTGTGTGTGTGTGTGTGTGTGTGTGTGTGTCAGAACAATAGAGGAAGAAAGGCTGTACATCACCAGCATCAAGTCTGGTTCCTCATCAGAGCTACTTAGGACACCTCTTCACCGTAGCTGCTTTCACAACCCTCTTGAGATTAACTAGCACAGCTGATCTTTTCTCCTCCTGACAAATACACATCGCTCTACCCCTCTGACACAGGTAAACACTTTTTGTTTCTCTGTATTTCTCTATGTTAGATTCAAAGGCAAGGCAAGGCAATTAATGTAATAATAATAACAACAAAAACTTACAACAAAAGCTCAAAATAAAATTCAGTAAAAACTAATTTTAAACTAATTTTAAACTTTTAACTAACATTCGACTAAATATCTATTACATGTAACTGAATTTGAGGTTGAGTGGGATATATTGTATTAAATCTAACCCTAAACCTAAACCTAGCCTTAACCTTAACCTCAACACAAAACATACACCTACCTCTAAACCTAAAACTAACCATAACGTTGTTGATAATCAACTGTTTATCATAAACTTTGTGAATAATTTAAATATCTGTAGATCATCTATAGGAGACCATCAGAATAAAATGTAATCCATATTTAAAATTTCCTTTGGTCATATGTTCTCTGAGCTCATCTGAGCACAAATCTGAAGAAATGTTTCAAATCGATCAGTCCTTATAGAAAAATAATAGTTGCCTTTTTTCTCACTCATCTAAATTTCTTTGGTCACATGGGACTATTTTGAACAAAACCACAGAAAACCTGTGTAACAAATTACATAATCTGAAAACATTCAAGTTACATATAATCATATTCAAATGGTTACATGTTTATATAAAAAATAACTAGTAAATTAATCACTTTAGGCTACTTAAAACAAGTTCTGTGGCACTTTTGGCACTTTTCTACAAAACTTTGTTGTCAGGAGTGAATGGGTTAAAAATCCATTTGAAATCCATTAAGAGGTCTTATAAAGCAGGAACTGTCAAATGAAAATTTAGAACAGATTTCTTCTTTTGAGATCAGTAGAGTAAAATATACCTGGATGTTGTTTGTTTCAAGGAATTATATGTATAATGTCATTGTACGGCTTGAGAGCTGACCATAATGCAACAGTGTGGGTATCTTAAGCTGAACAGCTGGTGAAGCTTTATTGCAGATGGAATCATAGCTGTGAAGTTTTGTAAGTTTGATTCAGTCAAGAAAGTTTGAGTCAGACTCTGTATGACTGTTAATGTCCAGGTTCACAGCACTGTCCAGATGTATTCCATCGGCTGCTCGAGGTTCCTGGCTTTGGTCATGGTTCCTATAGCAATTGTGAGCACTCTGGCCAATTTGCTGCTGCTCTTCCCCGACCTGGATTACCGCTACCTGACCGAAGGTCATGTGACTCGGGAGGCTGTATGGTGCACAGGGATATGGCTTTCTGGCTTTGTAGTAAGTATTGCACTTTGATTATATCAGGGTGATATTTTAGTGTTTTTTGTTTGTATATTTGTAAAAAAATAAAATAAAAATAAAGTATAGGTGTATTTTATATATACATAGTAGCCCAAACAGTGCTTTCCTCAAGTACAACAAATATATTATCAAATAAAGTTTTAAGGCAAATGACACCAATATAATTCCAATGTCATTGTGCATCCCAAATAAGAATAAGACTGAAGCATTTTATTATTATTAGGAGTTATTTTTTGTTATTATAACATGTTTATTGTAGTTTAGCAGCAGTAAATCTGTGGGGTTAAATTATTTAAAGACCCTTTCCTCTTTTATTTGACAGAATGGAACGTGCACGTTTGCATGATTAAGTGCATTATGCATTTGTTTATTTCTGTCATGTTTTGGTTCCTTAATGCTGATATGCTGATCAAGATCCCCTTTGAACCTCTGATACAGCCGAATATGGACATGCTACAAAACAGCCTTTTTTTCATAACGTCACACTTTGACCAGATCTTCATCTGTGGCTTTTTTTGTTTGGTTTGGCAACATGACATGTTTTGTCATGTGAACGGTTTGCTTCTTGGTTGTTGGGTACTTGCAACCAGACTGTGTGCATGTGCATGTGTTCTGTCAGGTGCTTGTGGCTGCTCGTGGATTTGCGTCAAGCCATACAAAAGAAGGATGCTGTCTTTTCAGAACTGATGTGAGTATTAAAAACTCTATCTACCACAGTGCAGTTATCTATTAGAACTGAGCTCAATATAATGTCACAATGCACATAATATTCAACATACATCTAATAAAGTGTTAAATACATACTAAAGGGACTTAACTACAAACTACATTTTCCTCACTTTTGTGGAATGCTTAGTGTAGTATGTAAACATTGTTAAATGACACAAGTTACCATTGACTCCAAAGTCTGACACTAAGTTACCAAAACAGCCCGATTTCATTACTTTTGTGATGTCATGAAACCCAACACATTAACATATATACATCTATTCTATGGAGTTCGATTCATGTCATTAAGAATTTGAATTTAAATGCAAAAATTTGAATTCTCAACTAAAATTGAAATGTAATGTTTGTAAGAGAGCATGATGATGTTGAAAATTCAGTTTCTAAAAAGTTTCAGTTTTGCTATTAATTCACATTTTCAGTTTTACTTAAAATAACATCTGGGTGTGTTGAAAGCAAAAGCAGTCAAACACCAAATCGTTTCAGCGTCAGGTAATAATGTTTGTTTAATAGCAGAAGTGGTGCAGAACGGCCGACAAAGCAATATTTTTTTGACACTGGACACGAGGGTATTATGCTTATGTTATGCATTGTTATGCTTGGTATTATAACGTCAATGTAATGCAGGGGTGCATAACTCCAGTCCTGGAGGGCCGGTGTCCAGTACAACGTGGTGATTTTCCTGCTCGAACTCACCTGATTCAACCCGTCTATTTATTGCCAGGATTAATTGGTGTGTTTGAATAAGGAAACTACAAACTGCTGGACAGTGGCCATACAGGGCCAGAGTTGTGCACTCCTGATGTAATATATCAGATCACACCCTTAGAAAATGTATTTTAAGGGTTCCTTAAAAGGCAATGGCTAAATATAAAACCATGACAGCTCATTTGAATGCATATAGTTCTTTACAGAACCTTTAAAATGGTTCTGTATAGCATAAAACATGATGTGCTATTGTTAGTCTTAGAACCTTTATAGGTACTATATAGAACCCTTTTTGCTAAGAGTATACACTACATAACAATATGTAGCTGAACAGGTATGCTAGCTGGACATGCCCTTTTTCATTTTAGTGTACAGGATTCAAATAACATGTCTCGACAAAAAATCCTGACTTGACAGTTTCTTTTTCCTAGATGCTGTGTCGGACTGCGTACTCGTGTGTGGCTGCGTGTGCGGCCGGCTTGTGCTTTGTGATCAATGATAAAGGACTAAATAATGGTCCGCTGTGTCTGCACAATGGAACTGAGGGTCTAGAGTGGGAAAGGCCTCTGAAACGCCAGAATCTGGAGTAAGTGACACATTCAGCTTTCATAAGTCTCAAAACAGTATGGGGAAGTATACATAGATGATGAAGTGGGTTTTAAGATAGATTTATTCAATTAAATAAAAAAAACTCATGCTGACCCCTGAGCCTGAAAGACACAAGGACACGTCTTATTTCTGTGTCACGACAAGCAGCATAGTCAGGCATGTGAGTGTGACATAGGCATGAGCTGTTGAAGAGTAATGTGAGTGTGACACGGATGTGAGCTTTGTGTACTATTTGTCTAAAAGTGTCCAGACAGCTGTTAGTCCAACACTTTTTCTGAAATCAAGGGTATGGTTCCAGCTGTCCTGCACAGAGAGCCATTCCATTACAATTAAATTTATATTTACATTCAGTGGCTGTTAAACTTTGTATCTCTGAAATTGTAGCTTGATAGGAAAAGGGAAAATGTTCAGTTTTAACTTTAATGTTTAAGTTAATGGGTTTATTCCAAGTACTTTTGGACCATTTCTATTAATCCATTAATTCTGAAATGAACACACAATGATTCACAGCTGGAAGCTGGTGTTATGAAATGAGGTTAAAAAAATGTTTTCACATGCAACAGTTTACTCATCTAGCAGTCACTTGTGCAAAATATGCAAACAGTGGAATCCAAATTGGTTCAAGGTACCCAGAAAACCTGTAAGGATTATATAATATGGTGGTGATAGGAACCAGAGGATTCAATGTCTATAACACAAGTAAATACCTTTTATTTTCCAAAACCAGCAGTGGACCTACGTATGTCAGGTTTTCATATGTAATGCTGGTTATAGTAAACAAAAAAATATAAATGGAAACAAAAACGCTTACTTTGGGTACTATTTTGCCTTATAACGCCCTGCATGAACCACCCTTCCAAAATGAATAAAATAAAAATAGATTTTAGCCCAAAAGCTAACATGAAAACTATCATAAAACAATATCTCAACATATTAACAACCATTTCAGGTAAAAACTTTCTGCAATGTAGCTTTTAGAGGCAGTAACTGCTTCAGACGCCTGGTTCCCAACACAACCACTGTGCATAATAAAGTTTTTCCAGGAGGGAGCATTTCACATCAAACCATTTTGAATGACTTTGTTTATATCTGAACAATTGCATTAGGCAGGTGGTGTGAAAAATTGGTGGAATTTCCCTTTGAATTGTTATATCTGTATACATATGCAGACCTATAGAACAAAAATAAGTGGAACATTTTTTTTCTTCCTTTTTTGTTTGTAAATAAACACAAATGTACAGTGTGAAGAAATGTTGAAGAAAAATAGGAAAAAATAAACAAAATAAGAACTGAATGTTGGAATTTTGCTGTTGGAATGTTGCTTCAGTAAATGGCTGAATGTGTGTGTGATTCTGTTGTAGTGAGTTGAGTTACCTGTATAAGCCTGAACGGTGGGCCTCGGCCTGTGTGGAGCCTCGTGGTGTGGTGATGTGGAACATTGTTCTCTTTTCTATCATCATGGCTGCCAGCGGACTTCAGGCTATCATCTGTACTGTGCAGATCCTACACGCTGTGCTTGGTGTGGTTTTTGGACCTGGCTTCTGTAAGAACAAGGTAAAGGTGTTAATGTTATTCTCAAATTTGCAAATAGTATAAAGATCTTGTGAGTGAACAGATTTCTAACTAGCTGTTTATTGCTTTTGAGAGATAATCATACTGGGTCACAGAAAACAACTATTAAAAGATCAGATCAATATAGGCCTGGTTTAATAGACATGGATTAAGCCTAGTTTTTGACTAAATGACAATGTTAATAGTAATTCACCATTAAAAAATCCTGTTTAGTCCAGGCTTAAGACTAATCTATATCATGAAAATGGGGGCATAATGTCCTAATTGAGAGACTGTAAAACTCAAAACACGTTAGTGTTAAGGTTTGATTGAAACAGTGGGTTCAAGTGAAGAGACAAGACTCTTAACATTTTCACATGTTTTATAGGTTGCTCCTGCTTGAAGAACCCAAAGGAGTGGTTTGGTTTCCTAAAAGCAGGTGTGGGTGCATTTTACATCATAATGCCTGTTATATTATATGCTGCAGTTTCTGTTTGAATTATTTTGCAGAACACAGGATTTGCAATGTAACACAAAAGCATTCCTGCTTTCTCACATACAGTCTTATGCAAACATTTGAATACCCCAGTCAAATGATATTTTGTTGATTTTCCAAGTGAAACAGAGAACACACTTTAATATGCTATTTTTCTAAGAAAAAAATAAAATAAAATACAATAAAAATATTTTATTTTATTTGTTAGGTTTAACATATTGGAAAAATATAAAATGTGCCATAACTTTTGCACAGGCCACATTGTATGCTTCCATAAATAAAATAATTAGTTGTACAGATGTGTGTTTACTGTGAAGGATGTGTTTTTATTTATTTTCACTTAGAAAATCAACAAACATGTAATTTGACCAGGAGTGTTAAAACTGAAATGCTTTATTTTTGGTGATTAAGACGTGTTTCTACTTTTATTGATTGAGAAATGTTTCCAGAGTCTCTGTTTGTTTAGAGGGTGATCAAACTCAGCATCCAAATCAAATCAAAAAAGAGGAATAGGAATTTGACAGTGAGTCCTGAACCTCAGGCAAAAAGAGCTTCTTTACTTTTGCAACATTCCAAGACATTCCACTGTGAAGGAAACATAAAGGGTTAAAAGGTCTTTTTCTTAAGTAGAGCTTAAGACTGGCCTTATAATAGATCAGTGAGTCACCACTGGAAATCTATTTCTGGTCTGGCAAAATGGCCAAAAATATCCTATTTCTGCAACTGTTATGTATTATGTTGTACTTATTCAGGGCACTAGAGGTCACTCTATCTACACTCATTTTTAGCAGTCGTGACATTCAGGGATCACCTACAGTACAGAAAGTAGACAGCTTTTCTGCATTTAAATGTGAATTTAATGTTCTTATTTAACAGATTGTTCTATTTTTTCATGGTTTTCGTTATTGCTGATCTTTTTTTCCGTTAACAGTTACAGTGGCTTCAGTATATCATGTTCCGTTACAGTAGCTACAGTGTATTATGTTAATTCAGCGCTATCTGAGGTATCTGTGACAATTTGTGAGAATGTTTTAAGACAGTTGGTGAAAAGGTATTTAGCTTCTTATAAATAATTATTAAGTAAATTATATGTAATCAATTTCATATTAACTTTTATTAACTTTTGAATGACTTGCCTTCCTTTTGTATATTGTATTTATTTTTTGCATAAACGTGAATAAAGCCAGGGCATCTAAAGTTTTAAATTGTGGTCAGTATGTTTGATCTTGTGTCTTCTGTTCTGTGTACTTACCTCCTTCCCTAACCTTTAAAATTTGGTGTGTTATTATACAAATAATAACATTTATTACTGACAAAGGTTATGTTATGAATGAATCATGTTATGAATGATAAGTGAAGAAATTTTTAACAAATGATGAGAGATGTGTCATATCACTAAAATGATTTGAACTCAATTAAAGGGCCCAAAGTTAAAAGTGTCAGAACATACAATTACCCCCTCAGTCCATACAGTCCATGTGTGGAAACTAAGCTGCATAAACAACCCATTTTCAACATGCAAACATATAGCCATTAAATAAAGCCACTTAACAGTTTAGAGCTTAAATAACTTTATATTTGAGTTAAGGTTACTTTCTATCTTTCTACATCATTCAAATCTATCTGATTTTAAATAAAGTGCATTAGCTAGCTATGCTATATTATTTAACGCTACCTTGGATGGAGTTGGGCAGTAGTGGGTAAGAGTGGGCTTTTCCTGCTGTGTGTAAATAAAAGAGAACTCATTTGAAGAGCTTTGTTTCCTGTGTCTTCTTCTACGCCGACACCACAATATACTCACACTGTATGAAAACACTCGGTCCGTGCCACATAAAACACAGATAGCTGTGTCTATGAACAATTTCAACTAAAGGTGTTTCATTCAAAATAACACACTGGGCACAGAGTACTGAGCAGAAACACTGATAAACTGATACAGCAGCGCTGCTCACACTGTGCACTGAAGCTAAAAGCAAATGGTGATGTACACGGTAGGACAATAAGGTCTCACTACAGCCTATTTTACAAAAAAATCACCATATTAACTTTTATACCTTGTTATTCTATTCAGTCAAACAGGAAAAAATTCAGCATAGACAGATTGTGGTAGCAAACGTCAATGTTTTTATCCACGTAGCTGACCTTGCTGTAATGAGGATTCCTTGCGAGAATCTGCCAAGGCGGAATGTTTTAAATGACCGATGACTTTGTGTCCGGCTATGACGGAGTTTTAACTCTTCTCGTCGTCACTCTTCTCTGTGTGAGCAGAACCTCCTTCTCTGCGTTTGTTCATTAGCATGGCAGCGACACTCGGATTGCGTCACAACAGGTTTCAGAACGTTGGTATCGGTGCATTTTGATGAGCGTAAGTAAACTGGTGCAGTATTGAACCAGTATCGGTATCGATGCATCTCTACTTTTTCCACCCACTGTTCACTCTTAGACACACCTACCTTGTTGATCCACCTTGTAGATGTAAAATCAGAGAAAGTAACTTATGTGTTGCTGCACAGTTTGTGTTGGTCATCCTCTGGCGGTCACAGGATGCTGCCCACAGGACAATGGACCTCAATTAAATAACATAAAACTTTAAAATGTAGGATAGAGGCCCTTTAATACTGAAAACACTGGACACTGGAACAGTAAGAAATACTTTCTTCTACTTCCTAATATAAGTGAATATATTTTAGATTCTTTGTTCATTTTTTGTTTGTTTCACTCAATAAACCAGATATGTAATAGCGTTTAATAGCAGTATTTTTCAAATGAGTGCAGTTACGGAGCGTGTTGTGTTGTTCAGGCAGTCTAGCTGTGATCAGTACTGACCTATTAAAAATGAATTTATAAATAGCTCCAAACTGAAGTTCAAAAAAGAATCTGTTGATCTTGAATGAGCACCATGTTGCTAACACTATAATCCTTTGGAGAAAGGGTCAGTCCAGTTGTTTGAAGGAGGTGAATCCCTGAGGGCTGTATTGTCAGGATGCAGTTCATAAATTTAGTCTCTTTGATTAGTTCTTTCTACTTCCTTTCTTTTTTTTTTTAGTTTGTTTTCCCTCTTGTTTTCCCAAGGGCTTCCTTGTCATGTTTCTCCTCTCTTCCCTTCCCTGAATGTCCGTTATTTGAAGTGAACACACACGCTCACATACTCCTCTCATGACGCTACACTTGTCTCAAACTTTACTTTTTACATCTTTTTAAAATTTTAAAAAGACTGTCAGCTTAATCCCTTTTTTACTTTTTTACAGCAGCCATAAAATGGTATTTCAGTCTATTTGGAGGTCCTTCATTTCAGCCTCGAATTTTAATAGTTTGAATTTAATTTTAATTCTATTTTGAATTAACCCCTTAAATGGCCAAGGCCCATCGGAGGACCCACACTTCAATAACCTGGGAATAGCTCAGACAGCTTGCATTGTAGTCCCTGTTGTTACTGAATAAGCTTTATCATGTAATAAGCCTAGACTTTTAAGGGGTTAAACTAATTTACTTGATTATATTGATAAAAATATCTGACAAGCTGATTTCGATGCCATATTTAAGTGTGTTCTCTGTGGTGGATGTGTTTTCCACTACTTCTTATTTTCATTTAGAAAATCAACAAAACATGTAATTTAATCGGTGGTGTTTAAACTTTTGCAAATGACTTTATTGCTCGCTTTTTCTAGGTTTTTCCATAAAATTTTCATCCAGAAGTTTGAGTCTTTCCCAAAAACTCAGTAAAAGTCAGTAAAGGATCTATTTTTGGATTTACTTGGTTCACGCTGTGATTGCAATGGGAAGTGGAGTGAATATGTTGAACAATACACACGTTTCTGACACTTCCTGCTGCTTATAAGATCAGGGAGGTGGGCTTTGATCTTGTAAATGAGCAGCAGTGGTGCATTTGTTGCTTGGCTCTCATCAAAACACTGTCTTTGCTTACTATAGCACATGACTGTGGCAGCCATGAAAATTGTTTAAAACTTCCAGCTGTAAGTGTGTTTTTGTCTCTAGCTCATCATATAACATTTAAATAAATATAAACAAACATAAATATAGCTAAAAGTAGACTTTCAGGCCTTAGCTTGGATTCACGAGGAGTCACCAGCTTGTGGCATGTTAAGTATTTATCTTAATTGTTTGCCACACCATGGAAAACCTTGAATTTCCCTAATTTTTTGTTTAAATAAAACTGTTTTATATAGAACAAAACATACCATTCACTCCCTGGTCTGTATATGGACATTAAGCTGTATAAATTGTCCTTGTGATGTCACCAAAACCAACACATTTACATATCTCCCCATATACAGACTACAGCAGTTTAGCCCCTCCCATTCATGGTGAAGTTGTAAATAAGATTTTTAAATCAATCACAATACTGCGCTGTTAAAAAAATAAATAAATGTTCACACAGTAATTTACAGTGCCGTATTAATACTAACAGTTAATACTGTGTTCTCTTACTGTAATGTAGCTGTACACTTACAGTAATAAGCTGTAATTAAAATACAGCAATCTCCTGTGTTTTTACACAACAACTGTAAAATAAAGCAACTCTGTAGCAATAATTTAATTTTACCAGGCCTATAATTAAAAAGACATACCATTGAACACACGTATTTACTATGTTTTGCATTGTACATGCACAGAAAATCTAAAATATGTATATTTTGAAATGTAACTACACATTTAGAATAGAATAGAATAAAATAGAATAATTTATTGTGCATTTTATTTACATAAAATGGAATTTTCTCTTCAGCACTGGCATACAGAAACACCACAGCACACACAAAAAACAAAAATATAAATATTATAAAGATACAAGAAGAGAAGGGAACAAAAATCACAATACACATTCACAAAATAATCAATATACCACAGATAGACAAATGCACACAGGGGAATTCATTCTCTAAGAAATTCATTTAAACCCAGATATTTAAAGCATTGTCACAGCTGATGGAATAAGAGATTTTTTGTAACCATTTTTCCCAGACATAGGAGGCTTTCAGTCTTCGGGCTGATGGCAGAGAGGCTGAGTGAGGAGGGTGAGTTGGATTGGTATAAATTTGTTTCCTACACTGAAAAAACATGTCCATCAGTTAAGGCTGTTTATCTCTTATGACCTTACTAGTCTGGTTTGCAACCCATGACAGCTTATTTTTCTGTTTGACCGTATTAAATGTCAGGACACTTTCAATTAATGATCTACACACCATGATCAAAGTGTACTAGTGTTAAAGCTCCTTAATGTCCTGAGAAGAGCAAAGCACTGTCTTGTTTACTTATATATATCATTTACATTGTCCTGAAACCTAATCTCATTATCAGTTTCTGTTACTAAGTATTTAAATAAGTGACTTGCTCCACTCCGTGACCCTTTATTTTGACTGGCTTATGTACAGGACTTGAGCTCCCCTCTTTCATTTTGTCTTCTATGCACAGCTCACTCCAGACAGCTGTCATCAAACCAGGAGACAAGACTGTTGATATATTGACAGTAAAGCAGATTGTCTACATCCTGCTGTCAGGAAATAAAGCCCTAACATCTGCAGTAAGACAGAGATCACTACTGTAACAGTGCAGTTAATTTGCATATATAGAGAACAACAAAGGGAACAAAACACAGCCCTGTGGTACACTGGTATTCAGGACAAGGTAATCAGAAAAGATGTGGATTCTACACGTACTCGCTGGGGCTGTTCACTCAAGTTCTACTGACATTCATGCTACGCAAGCACTTTGAAAGAAGCTGTGACTAAACTGTATTAAAGGCCCCAGACCAAACCACACAAAGAATTTGAACAAGGTTCATGACGCTGTGCGGCTGATTTCTGTTTCCTACCTGTTTTGTTCAGTCCTTTCCAAGCTTCTCTTCAGCCCCCTCTCAAGCTTATCTTTCTGTCTATCTATCTGTGCTTTCTTGATCATATGCCCAATGTCCTATTTTAATTCCATTTGAAGATGCCCCAACAAAAACTAATTTTCCTTTGAATTTAAATAATACTTAAATTTTTACAGGCCCATGGTTTATTGTTTGTGTAAATTTTGAAATAGCTTGTCTATGCAGAAATTAATATAACTAGTTATTATACCATTTAACTATTTCTTTGGTGATATGAAGCTGAAGTCGGCTGTTTGGCAGCTTCTCATTTGAATTTTCCCATTCCACCTTAAGTGGAGCAGTAGTTACATTCTGGTGTCTCAGGTGTTAGTACTGCTGGACTATTTAAGGTGGAGTGGGAAATTTAGCTAGCTAGCTACTGGAACATCAGCATATTATTAGGAAAATTGTTTATGCTTGTTATGAAGAAAAAGAAGGACCATAATACATTGAAACAACATTAAACTAACACAATACAATGGTTATTGTAATTTTTTAGTGGAGAAATTACTTACATTCCTCAAGGATGGTTTGGAAGTGGCTAAGCTAACACACAAGAGGCACAAAAGAACAATTTGATCATTGATTTTTTTATTTGTTTATTTGTATTTATTCTAATGCTAATGCTCATCCAGAGAATTAATTACTTGCACCTGGTTCAAATGTGTGCAAAGAGACATTTAAATGTATTTTTTAAAGAGCATAAGAGATGGTCGTCCTAAGGCCTTGAAAGGAAAGCAATCAAAAAGAAAACTCTGTGTAGTTTCAGTAAAATATCACCAATATTATCTCTTCATTCAAGGAAATGTTAGCGAGAGAGAGAGAGAGAGAGAGAGAGAGAGAGAGAGAGAGAGAGAGATAGAAGAACAAGAATCTATGTACAGAGTACAGAGTACATAGATTCTGCTCTAAAACAGGAAAAGCTTGGGGTCATCACAGTCATGGGAAAACACACAGAGCTGTTGTCTAGAGATGTTTTCATGTGAGATGGATAGCAGCCAGAGCATTAAGATGACCACTGAGTGGTCATTCCTCATCTTTGCAAAAGTGAAGTGCCTCTCAGAGCCTCAGTGTGATGATAGACAGGAAATTCTTCTTTTTCTCACACAGGGAAGTGCTACAATATCTGACATGACACTTGCATGAAGACTACGGCCATCCTGGACTAGCCATGCTTAAGAGAGTCACTCCTGCTTTATGAGCATGTCAGACCAGTTGTGATTATCAAGCCTTTGGTTTTCAACTTTTTATTTATAAAAATGGATAGTTTCAGTTCTAAACTCTAATTGGCTGAACCCTGTTTGAACAATGTATTATAATCTTTGACCATTACATTGGGCAACTATGGCCTACAGTTAATTAAGAATTGTTTATTGTAATTATTGTTCAGAATTTTTTTTAATATAGATGTATTTTATTTTTACAGTGAAGGTAGCATGTTGTAGGGCAATATCATTATTATTATCATGATAAGTTATGTCACAATATGCTTTTCTGAGCATATTGTGGATATTGTAAGCGCTTAAAGAGCACTACATGTTTCATTATGAAGAGTACAATTATTTATATATTTAACTCTTTAAATGTGGCATTACTGTTGCTTATCAAACTTCAGAAAAACAAAATACAATGACATTTATTGTGATTTTATATTTTTGTCATATCACATACTCCTGGCTTACTGTTGCAGTTCAGCAGTTCTCAAACATTTTTAGTGTAAGGCCCTCACTGTGGAAAGTAAGAGCCACTGCACCCCCACCATAAGTTTTTAATATTTTTTTCCGTTAATTGTTATACAATTTTTTTTAATATTAATAATTTTCTATTAGTTTTGAACAACCACCACTTTTTAGATATGATCAGGCTTAATCAACTTACAAAATTAAAAAATTACTAAGTGTAGATACAACTTCTGAGATTTTCCATGGCCCCTTTATCGCCTCCCTGCATCCCCCAGTTTGAGAGCTGCTGCTCTAGTTGATATATTAATTTACATCAAACAGGGAGAGATAAGTGTATTTCTAAAAATCTCCTAGCTACGAGAGAAACACATCCTTAAAAGAGTTCACATTTCTACCCACACCTAGAATTGTGGTGTACTTGATATGGTGGCCTTCTACGTTGTCATCTACATCAGTTGAGAATGAGGAGGAGAACTGGGCTGAGGATCTGTTCAGGTGGGACACGGAAGCTATCCAGTCATCAATGATAAGGACATGATAAGTCTATAATGACTAGTTATATGTAGAACAATGGATTTCCAAGATGTGGCACCTTCTGGTCAGAAGTAGAAATGTGCATTGTCTTATGAACACACATTCTACAAGAACAAATTAGCCTCTACTGGATAATGCCAACATGAGCACCACCAGAAGCTGGTAAGGCAGTCAGTAAATGTACAGGGCCACTCGAGCCAGGTGGCCATCGGTGCGCTGTTTTCTATCAAAATTACTGTGTATTTATGTGTATAAATACACATCTTTTATCTTTATGTATTTACAGTGGTTAATGTCTTAATTTGGGGTCAGACCCCCAACTCCCACCCCCTGGTGTTTCTTTAAGTGAAAAGGTGGACCTGCATGTTCTTCTAAAATTAATTCAAGCCTAGTATTGCCATCTAGTGGCTTAGATCTGAAATCCTATAACAAGGGCTGTTCTTGATCATTGTTCACTATATTTGCAAAATAAAATTCAGTGCAGGTCACATACATCATTCATAGTTCTATTCCAACATTATAACTTTTCTTTCAATGTTATAACTGTTCATTTCATCCAATATAACAGTGTTGCTTTACAGTGTTGAGTCCACTTGTTGATGTAATACTGATTCTAACTAGTCGCTCCACTGTGATGACTCTCAATGAAACAGCTGATCATAAAATGCCACAGTGAGGAGAAACATGTATCCTTTTGACACTTTTGTTTTTGTTACTTAATATCCCTCCATGTACATAATCACTTTAAATGTACACATGAAGGCCGAATCCCATTTCTTATTTTACCCCTACCCCTTGTTTTCAAGTGTCACCTTGCCCTTTGGTACTGATTTACAAGGGGTAGTGATTGAAATCTTCCCCTACAAAATGGGACAACGCACAAATAAAGACGACCATGACTTTATTAACAGGCTACTAGCGGTGCTCTGTAGGTGACCCTGCAAATCTGCAGTGACAGCAGAGGAGGGTAAAGTTTAGCCACCTCGCTGCTGGTCTGTAGTTAAATTTAGGGCATCATATGCCTTCAAAGAGGGGGGATGTGACAGTTATGTAGAGCAGCAGTTACATTCTGGTGCCTCAAGTGTTTGTACTACTAGACTATTTAAGGTGGAATGGGAAATTTAGCTAGCTAGCTACAGAGACATCAGCAAATTATTAGCGAATTTTTATGCTTTTTATGACAAAAAGGAGCATAATACATTGAAACAACACTAAACTAACACAATACAATGGTTATTATAATTTTTTATTTGAGAAAATACTCACATTTGTGGGTTTCTTTGATCGCTTGTGCAGCCGTCTTGCCGGTTTTTCTTTTTTTCTCATAACACTTTGTTTGGAGTGTGCCTCTGAAAAAGGGCCATGTTTGGAGGGCCATGTAGACCTAACACTTCACTCTAACCCTATGGGACACCCTACCCCTAGGCATGAATGCGCAAAATGGAGGGCTAAGGGCTAAGTAGTAGGGGCAAGGGGTGAAATGGGATTGGGCCGAAATTTCTTTTGACTTTTTGGAACAATGTCCTCTGGTCAGACAAAGCAAAAACAAAACTCTTTGGAAATAATTTTGCTTGTCATGTTTGGAGAAAGAACATCACACCACACCCACAGTGAATTACAGAAGTGGGAGCATTGCAATATAGGGCTGCTTCTCTCTAAATGGTAATGGGGCATTACACATTAGCGAAAGAAAACATGAATGGAGCGGTGTACTGTGACAATGTGACAATGACTCCAAATGTACAGCCAAAATAACTCAAAAAGGTGAAGGTGCTTGGATGACCTAGCCAATCTCCTGATTTGAATCCCATTGAACATTTATGGCGGCTTTTGAATTGCGATTCCAACAGGGGAATACTTGTAACGTAGTGGAAATAAAGGTGGTTTGCCAAGAGGAATGGGTCAAAATTGAACCACTATGCCGCAAAAAGCTAATTACTTCTTACCATAGACATCTCAAAGCTGTAATTGTAAACAGTGGCTTTGCAACAAAGTACTAATAGTATCAATCTGTGGTGCGTGAATACTTTTTTCTACTTCAGTTTCATTTTTTAAACATTTGTTCGTTTATGCCTATGAATATAGACTTTTTTCTTCATTTTTTGTTCAGTAATTGTATATTATTTGTATGTAATAAGTCTTGGAATTTAAGGGGTTAAAAGCCCTTTTGGAGGACACCAGCACTTCACCTTTCATAATCAAATATGATACCATAGAACACGACTTATAATTAAGAGTGTAGTCAGATGGTGCACTGGGAGGAGGAAATAGGCTAAACATGCCTGACAGACACAACTTCCCATTCTAATTCTGCTTGTAGTGAACCTCCTCCGCAAAGGCTCCCACTGAGCTCCACAGGAGAGAGAGAGAGAGAGAGAGAGAGAGAGAGAGAGAGAGAGTAAGAGAGAGAGAGAGAGAAAGGGAGCACCACTGGGAATAGTTAAAAACTAAGTGAAGACAGAAAACATAGCAGAGCAGCTGGCGTGGAGAGAAACAAGTGTGTTTATGTTGTTGTGTAGGACAGAAAACCTCACACCAGGGATTGTGGAGGAGGAAGGAGAACTATAACAGAGAGCACAGAGACTGTTCCTGTAAGTTAGCATCAATGCAAACATCATCATGTTCAGTGCTGTTTGCTACCAAAGAGTCCAACCCACAAAGAAGACACAGCAGCCATCCTGTCCTTCTGCATCCTGTCTGATACATTTTTCTTTCAGAGAACTGGCAAGAGTGACAATCTCTTAACCTCATCACTCTGACCTATTAACTTTACCTTTAACGTCTGGAGTCCTGAATGACTCACAGCTCTCAAGGTTAGTGCTGATTTCTGATGACTAAGCTTACTTTTCATTCTGAGATTATTGAATCATTTCTTATGGTAATATGCTGTCTTGTGTCAGGATGAAGTTTTGGTTCTTTGTAGTGTTGTGAGAATAGGGGGTAAATATGGTTTGAGAGACCTCTTGGTGCATTTGATCCTTTCACATTTCACATGAAACACAGAATCAAGGTGTTAATTAATTAAAGGTTGCAAAAGTTGTTTTCACTCACTAGTATTCATTATTTGTATGTATAATTTTATTGTGAAATGTTATGGTAACATTTTACTGGAGCGCTCATAAGTGACGTGTCATGACAACTGACGTAAACCTACATAAACATTTATAAAGGCTTATTTCGATAGGTGTTGTCTATTGATATTTTTTCTGGCAACTGCCTTTATGGCTTAGTGTATAAGCAATGTAATGCTGGGGATATGACATAGATCAAATCTTGCAAATAGTAAATTGAAGCAGGAAATGTCCAACGCCCAGCAGTCTTATATTATCAGCACTAACAACGGTTATGTCATTCCATCACAAAAAGTGTCACGACACAATCTAAAGTCAAAACGTCACCTGGCAAAGATGTTATGTCAACTGAAAATGCAACCTCTGTGACAAATGACGCCTATAAATTTTACATGCACGAAGAAGAACGGAATCTATCTATCTATCTATCTATCTATCTATCTATCTATCTCTTAAGCCACAGACACATAAGATCTGAAACCAAAACTGACATTTAGTTATTTCTGACCTTTTATGTATTTCCTGTACTGTTTTTCGTGTTTGTGGCTTTAGTCTATATGTTGACACAGCACTCGCATTAAGATCAGTGCTCCGCTAGTCAACCACAGTTAACATGCTGCATGTATTCAGTGTTGTGTTTCTTCACGTTGCATCCGAGGCTTTGTAGCTTAACCTGACAGTATTGGTGTGCAGTGCTCGGACAGCCTGATATTTTTGGCCTTTGAATCTTTGAAGTGTACTGACTTTACTGAATCACTAACGTAAAAAAAATGTTCTCTTTGCAAACAGGCACACAAATGAGCTGCTAAAAACACTGTGCTCTGTTCTTGAAGGAGTCTATGACAAAACATAGTCCAGACTATTTTTTAAAGAATGTGGGGTAAATTAAAAAAACAAACAAACAAAACAAAAAAAACATATATGTGTCTAAATCATTACTCGAAATCTTGCGTATGAGACAAAACAAATCAAACCATTGCAAAGCATCATTTTAAAGGAGATTAATGGTTGACGTAGGTCATGATTCACCTGGGATTGCCAATATGACACACTCGACTGAAGCTGCACTGAGAAAGTAGCTTCACTAAATGATGTTTGGGGAGGTGAGGGGGTTTTCACTGGTTAAAAAAAAACAACTGAGGTGAACCACAGTGTAACCTGTTTGGAGCAAGTTTAGAAGAAACTGCTGTAGTGCTTAGTGATGAGAAGTTTGATTCAGCTTTGCTAATCAGTTCTCTGGAACCGTCCATTTCAATGAATCAACTATCAAACTACCTCAAAGTTATGGTTTGATTCACTGTCAGCTGAAGCTTTTGAACAGAGAATGAGAGAATCATGCAAAAAAGAAGCATTAAAAAAAAGACGCTTTGTTGGTGAATTGTTCATCCCAAGTAGTGACTGAAAAGTTTAGTACTGGCCTGCTGGCATAAGTTAATCCCAAAGATAGCTTGCAACCCAAGGATGCCAATTCACGTTACCATTCTAGAAGCTTAGACTGAGTACCTACCTTGTATTGATTGATTCATTTCTTTCTTCATACTTCATACTGTACTAAGATACTGTATGTTGTGCTAATACATTATGGTTGCCACTCATCCAGGATTTTCCAGGATCGTCCTTGATTTTAGTTGTACGTCCAGGAAAAAAACTAGGCATTTTCTTATGTTAGCATTTCTTATGAACTGCCATTTTTTCTATCAAACCATTTGTATACAACAAATATGTTTAATTAGTTCAGATTAACCTCAACACCAGGACAATTGTTTCAGAAAGGTGTATTATGGCTTGTTTAGGCATGAAGCACTGCAATGTGATAACTGAGAAGATTAGGTTCCACACTATTAGCAAAATGGGTTACAAAAATATTCTATGAATGTTCTAACAACAGAATGTTGGTGCTATTCAGAACATTTTTCAAAGGTTCTTTAGAGAAGAACCATTTAACCAAGCAAAGAACTATTTACACATTTAAATGGTTCTTTGAGGTGGTTCTCTATATAACCAGTGCTTTCACTAAAGAACCCTTATAGAGCCATTTTTAAGATGGTGTAGCTGAACTGACATCTATTTACATTAGACCTACATTAGGCATTATGAGCATTGCTGAAGGAAAAGAATCAACCACTGATTGAGTATCCAGTCACTTTACAGGGCTGAGGTGGCAACCCTGACCAGCGAGTATGATTTGTGTGTGTCATTAAAATGTTCAAGGGCTTTGAAGCACTCCTTAGACAACATTAAAACAGGTCTTTATTTCATTGTTTGTTTGGCTATGATTGTACAGGAAATGAGTGGGCAGTTTGGTTCAATACCGCACTTAAAACTTTACAGTGTTCCATGTGACTTCCCCACATTGTGGCACTGCTCAGTTTGGGGCAAGTTGCAACAATTCATCATACTGACGCTATGGTTTAAGGGAAGTATGCAGGCTTGCTTTCACATAATGCACGTATCTGCTTCAACAGAGCATCGTAAAAGGACTTGGGAGTGATTATTGTAAACAGGTTACTGTGAGCATTACATCATCATTATATCATTGCTGGAAAATATTTTTAGTTGACAAGGCACAATTTTACTTTCTTCTTTTCTGAGAGGATACCAATATTAATCTTTAAATTTCAGCCAATACTGTTACATTTTTTTAAAATAAGCTTTAAAATGAGCTATTTGGAACTGAATCTATTCACTTAGCATCTAAAAGTAGGGCATCATGCTCAAACTACTCAAATACTCTACATCCCCACAGAAAGAAATTTAAAGCTAACATGTCATACACATGAATGTGTGGCATTTCAGGCTTTTTTCTCTGATATTTAATCCAGTACTTTCTGCTGATATCAACAAATTCCAATTTAAAACACGTTATCTACCAATATAGATCAGCAAACATTTAAAACCCGGTCATGGGGGTAATGTTTTTTTGGTGACCTACATACTATGCATGCTGGGTTAAGGCCGATTTAGATCCCACTGGCCATTTTCCAAAAGAGAAAATAAAGTTTCAATCATGCAAATCATGTAACCATATTGTTTTCTCAAAATGTGCAAAATTTCACTGCCAAACTGCCTGATATTTCTGGTGACATTCAGAGGTTCAGAAGTTTCTAATTGGAATCCACAGCTATTTTCTCTATAAACCAACTGACAAATTTAAAAATAATATTACTTCAATTTCTGTACAAGAACTTTAACCTCACATAAAGCCTGTCATAAGGATGTAAGCTTTGCCTTTGACAGTGTGTTTCTGTTTCCTTATCGATCACCAGTTTCCTTCCCTGAGAAATCTTAGTAAGAAAGTTCCCCATTTCATGCACTGAGAGGTAAATAAATGTGAACAAATACAAGGAGTAAGATGTACTGTGAGCGCAGATTAAATCCTTTGCTAGTTTTTGTTTGTAGTATACATTACACACATACAGCATTAAGCCAGGACTGGACTTTTGTTTCTTTGTTTTTCATCCGTCATTCAGCAGGCGCTACATGGCTGAATGAGAACAGTTTCACTTCCGCTGCGCAGTTTTAAGGTGCAAAAGAACAGCGCTGTCTTCAACATCTAAAAATAAACCAAGTACCGCCAAGTCCACAACTATTGGCACCCTTGGTAAGGATGGGCAAAAAAGTCATGAAAAAATTTCTCTGTAGTTAATGTCATGTTGAAATCATGAGAAAAAATAACTTTTTATTTAAGGAAATTGAGTCTAAGAAAACAAAAGTCTGAATCAAAAAATGATTATTGTCACACCTGCATTTAGTAGTTCTTGCAATTTCCCTTTGCCTACAGAACAGCAAGGAGTCTTCTCCTACAGTACTATACTGAGACTGACGAGTACTCTAAGACCATTCCTGAATGCAGAATCTCTCCAGATCCTCCAGTGTCATGGGAGTTTTTTTTTTCTTCTTCAGCTCATCCCCTGGGTTTTCAATGGAATTTAGTTTAGTTTTTAGTTTAGACTGGGGTTACCATGTCAAAAGCTTAATCCTGCGCTCATTGAACCATTTTTTGTGGATTTGGATATATTTTTGGATCATTGTCCTGCTGCAAGATTTAACCATGACCCAGTTTTAGCTTTTTGGCAGGTGCAGCAAGATTTTCATTAAAATCTTCTGGTACTTAATGGAGTCCATGATGCTGTGTATCCAACAAGTTTCTCAGGACCTTTTTAGGAAAAACAGCCCAAAGCATTACATCCACCATACTTTACAGGGGGATTAGATTCTTTTCTGTGTAACCATCTTTCTTTTTATAGAACTTTTTTATTAAAGAAAAACCTTCTTGTGGTCTTCCAGTAGGTTTGTTGGCATGGAGGTGGTATCTATTTGCAGTTTTATAGACTTGGTGACCATAAAATGTTACCAAATCTTTAACGTGATTCATGAAGAAATGTTAGGCTCTTTAAACAACATCCTTACTGTGTGTGGGGTAAAATACATTTGAACTCCCGTGGTTTTAAAGTTCAAGGTCAGTGCATGTTCAACTAATTTTTTTTGCATATGTCTATGTCACCTCGATTTATACCCCAGTTTAAGTATGCATATCTCCAGTACACAATACACATGGGAACATGCTTTGGTTAAGTTTTGTTCATAAGAGTTTCTAGGAGTGACAATTATTATTTTTTCTCATATTTTCATTGTGAAATTAACCACAACTGAAAGATATTTTTACCCATCTTTATCAAGGTTCCTAATAATGGGGCTATAATTATGGGGCTGACTGTATGGTGAAGATTCCAGTCTCAGTGCAGTGATACTTAATTTTTTTGATGTACTCCATGACAGTGCTTACTTATATACATTTTGTGATGCTTTATTTCATTTTGAGAATCATGCCAGGCACGGTTGCTGCCGGGAAAAGTACATTATACATACACTAGTTGCCAGTTTATAAGGTACATTCTGCCTCCACTTACTGGCCTTTTATACAGAAACATCTACCAAATAGGTGCACTTTGTAGATGTTTACATCAGACAGGCTTTAGTACTACAATTTTAGCAAAAAGGGCTCTGTATATAATCAAAATAGCGTGCTTGTAACTATAGTGGAACCCTTTGTGATGCCATATAGAACCCTTTTTAAAAAGAGTTCTAAATAGAATCATCTACAACACATTCTCCATCAATCTAAAGAACCCTTTCATGATGCAAAGAACCATTTAATTATGCAAAGTTTTTTTTTTGAGTATTCATGGTTCTATATATTGTTGTCATTAATTATTTCAATGGTGTTCTTCAGGTATGAACTACAGCAATGTTACCCACACCTCTGGCTGTGGAAGCCAATCAGCTGGGAACAGGACAGACTTCAGTAGTGTGTTTACGCAGCAAGTCCTTCCCGTGCTCTATGCTCTGATCTGTGCAGGTGGGCTGGTTTTAAATGGCCTGGCTGCATGGATCTTCTTCCGGCTGCCCAGCACGTCTGGCCTTATGGTCTACCTGAAGAACATGGTGGTGGCCGATCTCCTGATGCTGCTCTCCTTCCCGTGGCGCGTGGCCAGCGACCTGGGTATTGGCGGCTGGCAGATGAAGGTGGTTGTGTGCCGCTACACAGCCGTGCTCTTCTACCTCAGCATGTACACGGGCATAGTGTTCATGAGCCTCATTAGTTTGGAGCGCTATGTCAAAATTGTCCGTGCTTCCTCCACTTCCTCTTCATTTTGCCTTTGCTCTTTCAATGCCTCTTCCCTCCTGCAGCGTGTGCCCATGGCCAGAGTATTGGCCTTCCTAGTCTGGGCCTTGCTGCTGCTTTGTATGCTACCCAACACCCTGCTGACAAATCGCCCCGCGGCTGAGGGCTGCTCATGCATGGAGCTAAAAAGTGCGCTTGGTCGCCGCTGGCATGGAGTCTCTGCCCACCTAATTGTGGCCATTTTCTGGTTGACCCTCGTGCTCATGGCCTACTGCTACACCTCCATCGCTCAGCATGTGTACCGCTCCTACCGGAGAGTGCTCCGGGACGGCAGCGAGGCAGGCCGCAAATCCAACCGCAGCATCTTCAGCCTTCTGGCCGTGTTTTTTCTCTGCTTTGTGCCCTACCACGTGTTCCGTGTGCCCTACACGCTGAGTCAGCTGTCAGGCATCAAGTTTAGCATGCAAACACGCTTCCAGCTCTTCCAAGCCAAGGAGGCCACGCTTTTCCTGTCAGCCCTCAACGTGTGTCTGGACCCCGTCATCTACTTCCTCATGTGCAGGACATTCAGAGAGTCACTGCTGCGTAAGCTGTCTACTGCAGACGGTGAGAACAGGAGGCCCTCTGTTACCAATGGACTTAGCGTCAGTAATTTGTAGAAGAGAACTGATTTATGCATACTCTGCCCACAAATGTGTTATTTTGTAGTGTTGTGAGGTTGTACAAGCTTTAAAGAAAAACCCATTCATCCTACAACACCCAAAATCCATTCAACCTACATCATGGCTTATCCTAATGGCAGGAGAGTGTTGTACTGGATTGTGTCACAAGGCCCTCAAGATGTCTGCACTAGAAATATCAAGTCTGCTTGTCAAGTTAAAATTTGTTACTTATTAACAAATATGCTAGCTTGGTAAGTTTTAACTACCTTAGCTAGTAGCTATACAGTAACAAATGTCATTTAAAGCAGTGATGGATCTGTCTAACTTCAGTTTAGGACAGTGATTAAATGTGTACAATGGGCTATGTTTGAACCCCTCATTTGACATTGTAAATAGAAGCTTAAATAACGCATATAATAACATTATATTGCCCTGCCCTGGGTCCACTTAGCAAGCTTGCCAGCTATCATAAGCAATCAGTGACACAAAAACAAACAATTTTCACTTACCTGTAGCTCTAGCTGGAAGTTACCTCATCCATTTCTTTCTGGGGTAACATCAGAATGATGCTTTCAGTGCTGCTACTTCTGATCCTGCTGTTTATTTTTTAAAAATGTTCCACATCTGAAAATATTGATATGTGTCTTCAAGCTGTGAAATAATCTAATCTTATCTTTTTTTTTATAAAACTGAAGGTGTCATATATGCTGAAAAAATGCAAAAATACTGCACTAAACAAATTTGTAGAATAGGAACTATTTTTCCTTCTGTGCTCTTCCTCTGCTTCTCATACACCCACAAAAAAGAAATGTACATGCTAAATGACAAATTACAATTTGACAAATACATTTGAAAATGTATGAAAATTGACAAAAAATGTTTTTGC
Organism: Colossoma macropomum; assembly: GCF_904425465.1. Lineage (NCBI taxonomy): Eukaryota > Metazoa > Chordata > Actinopteri > Characiformes > Serrasalmidae > Colossoma > Colossoma macropomum. Next base: position 19,149,140 of record NW_023494786.1, read on the forward strand.
TTTATCTACTTTAGTGTTTGGAATATGTTTTGGAAGGAAATGTATTTGTGTAAATGTTGTAAATATTACATATAAACAAATGACCAGGTTTTTTTTCTATACGGGACTCACACACAAGCATGGCTGTAAACAAATCAACTCTCAATTTAGGAAAAAACAATTCTATAACACATTGCTGCCTACTAGTAATCAATCAGTATCTCTGTGACTGTAGTCAGTCAAATTACCTAATCAAATATGCAGTACATTTACAAAGTTCAATTCCAAAAAAATGACACGATATGAAAAATACAGTAAAAAAAATGCTTTACTTTATCAACATCATTGGTTTCTATAAATATATCCTTTTTCTATAATGGATGCCTGCAACATGTTCCAAAATGTGTTGGGACAAGGGCAAATTAAGACTAATCTTAGGTATAAAGGAGCATCCAGGAAAGGGTTAGTCCTTTATAAGCAAGCATGAGTTAAGGTTGCCTCATCCTCTACAGATTCAAGCAATCCAGAGAAATTTGTGTGTAAACGGCAAAACCAAAAACTGCAACCGAATTCAAATGAAATTCAATCCCTCTGAAGGCACTGCATTAAAAACCAGTAGGCTTCTGTGATGGCTGTCATCACATCACCGCACCAGCTTGGGAATACTTTCACAAATCATTGATAATAAACACCGTTCATTGCTGCATCCACAAATGCAAGTTAAGACTGTACTATGCACAGCATAATCCATATGTCAACAGGGTTTAAAAACTCTGCAGACTTCCCTGGGCTTGAGCTTATCTGAAACTGGCTGATACACAGTGGGAAACATGTATTGTTGTCTGAGAAGTCCACCTTTCAGATTGTTTATGGAAAAAATGGATGTTTTGTTCCTAGGACAAAGGAAGAAAAGGGCCATCCAGATTGTTACCAGCATAAAGTTCAAAAGATGGGCTCTGTCATGGCATGGGTAACTTGCACATCTGTGAAGGCACCATGAAAAAAGATATAAACACAATTTGCACTTATATTGTCACATATGTCACATTTCATATATGCTGCCTTCTAGACAACATCTTTTTCAACATGACTCCAAGCCACATTTTGTACATATTACAACAGCATGGCTGCACTGTAGAGAGTGCAGGTGCCCTGCCTGCAAATATGACAATGAAGGTTGTATATAATACCAGTTAAAGAACTGGAACAATTGGTATTTTCTGTCCCCAAATGATTAAGTGTTGTTAAAAAGAAAGGTGATGTAACACAGAGGTCAACATGCTCCTGTCCCAACTTTTTTAAAACATGTTGCAGACATCAAAATTGGAGTAAGTGTATAGTTCCAAGATAAATAAATAAATAACATTTTAAAAAAAGGTTCATAATATAAAGCATTAAGTATTGTGCTTTTGTCCTGGTTTTCAATTTAATACAGGTCAAACTGAATTTACTAATCACTGTTTTCAGTTTTTATTAGCATTTCACATACTGTCCCAAATTGTGTTTTATTTATGGTTTGTTTATAACCCAGCAAGTCAGCAAGCAGTTAATAAGCTTTTATCACCTTATTCTAACAAACTAATAGGTCTGGAATACACACGATAATTTTGGTGTATCATAATATGGTCATAGAAAAAAGTAGAACATGTTTTCAAGAATGATTTTTTTAATAAAACTTTCAAGCAGTCTTATTGTGGGTGCCTCCAAGCTTCACGTCATTATTGTGTATTGTTGTGCATGTGTTGTGTGTCGCCTCCCTCATTCATGATCTATAACATCACGCTGTTGTTTTCAGCTACTAAAGGGGGCAGTCGTGGGCTGGAGGTTAGGGAACCAGCCTTGTGACTGGAGGGTCACTAGGTTGATCCCCTGAACCTACAGGACATGACTGAAATGCCCTTGAGCAAGGCAACTAACCCCCAACTGCTCCCCGGGTGCTGTGGATAGGGCTGCCTGCTGCTCTGGGCAAGTGTGCTTTCGCTAGTGTGTATGTGGGTGTTTCACTGCACAGATGGGTTAAATGCGGCAGTGAATTTCCCCATTGTGGGATTAATAAAGGGTAACTTACCTTAAAGAGAATGCTTGTGTAAGTACAAAGCTAAACAAATTATAAAAATTAAGTATTTTCCTCATGGGGAGCAACACATTTCCATGTACAACATCATGTTTTTCATATAAATGTCTGGTCCCTGAAAAGAGGTAAATGCACACACACACAAATACACACACACACACACACACACACACACACACATGCAGACATTTTTGTTTTACATTTGGTCATTATTTTGTATATGATGTTTATTCTGCCTTTATGATACCAAGAGAAACGGGGTAGGTGAGCAACTTAACAAGGGCTGTTTACTTGGAGTAGGGCTATTAAATGCTGCTTTTACTGCTTTTATGTTTTTTCTGAGCTTCATTTACACAGGACAACTGTGAAACATGCTGGACATGTACAATATATAAATATATAAACTTTACAACTGAGAGCCTGAAATAGGTGTCATGGTGCGAGCCCATTGTATACTGCCTCTACACTGTAAGCTTAAGTAAGTTGACTTTACTTAAAAAAATCCTGCAAATTTATTGCTTCGAAAAATTATGTAAAGTTGCTTAACCGGATTCAATCTTAAATAGTTTTATACTTGAGTTATATCTATTCCTACTTCATGTTTTTCAGTAATACACACATCTTCAGCAAGTAAGGTTAGCTCAAACAGCCCAACCATTACAAATAGTTTCAGCTGAGCTGGCTCTTCTCTTTTGAGTTATGCTAATTCTTAAATGAGTTATGTTAACTTTAATCAGCCTTGTTAGGTTAACCTTTCATTTATTTACCCCAAATAGCATAATATAAATAACCTCAGTACAAACACCACCATAGTAAGAATAACAAAAAGTTGTAAAATGCATCAAAACTTAACATTTAGTATGATAATATACTATAACACAAAAAATAACATTATTATGTGAAGAGAACAAATGAAGAATTTGAAAAATACAAATTAATTAACTGAACCAACAAATGCTGAGAAGCTTTTTGGGCAAAGCATTCTTCAATCTGTAGAACTTATGCAAATTAATCGATCTCAACTAGCTTTAGTAACTAAGGCATTATACAAGAAATACTAAGGGTAGTAAACAAAAAAATAATAATTAGTGCAATAATCATACAATGGAAATACTATACTGATTGATATGTTTTCAGGCAAATCAAGATATTTAGTTTAATTTTGACAGTTTTGATTATTTCCCTCATTTTTTATTGATCTATTTTTGTCACATTTGAGTTTGAGCCTGGGGGGCCATTGGAGTTGGGGGCCCTGATTTACAGCCCAGCTGAGCTTGTGTGAAGGCCTGTCACAATTATGAAATTTGAACTCACTATCAATTGTAACGTAATGCTCTGTAACTGTAGACTGTTGCTTTGTGACTGAACGGCTGATGTTGAAACTGCTATATAACTAAACTGAAATTAACTGAAATGAAAAAGAGAGACAGAAAGAGGAAATTGAGAACAGATGCAAGACTTTTTGAGTGGTTAGGTCAGTCGTGATGCTGGCAGCACATGGAAGGACAGCAGTGCTGTGTATGCTACTTTCTGTGCCAGTATGCAGTGCTACTTCTCAGAAAGGAGAAGCCAAACTCAGATAAACACTTAATTGACTGAAAAACCACAGAAGCCAACACATAGACTTACTCATTGTTGATCTCTATAGCTACCTGTTATTGGACTGTTCACTGCAGAGCACTGAAAAGCTCCCTAGCAAACATTCAGTTTTACAGGAGATACCATCAAAATATAACATTTAAATAGAGATGGCAGTAACAGCTTTTATTTACTCAGTTCCATGTTCCTAAAATGAGAGATTTTCCTTTTTTTCTGAATATTATGCAATGATAACACTTTTACTCAAGCATGGAGTACTGAAGTCTGATGTTAATGACATTAATACTTACAAACCCAGTTGCCAAAAAGTTGGGACAATAGGAAAATGTATATGAAAACAGAAAGCAGTGATTTATAAATCTAATTTGAGCTGTACTTAAATCAGTTGATCAAATGATCTATAGAGCTGAAGACTTGTGTAACAGAAGAACTGCAATAAAGTATGCTTTAAAAACTGCATCAGTTTGTCTTCACTGTGTCTGCTCTTTCACTTTGCACATTGTCCACCTTGCACTTTACTTCCAACAATGCCATGTGTACATTTCATATCTTCGCTGTGTTTATAATGTATATTTCATAGATGGATATTTTGTTATATATTTTCTACAATATTGTTCTTCTATTTGACTGCTGTTTCTTATTACCTTATTGCTTATTATTACCTTATTGTGAGCGGGCAGTTATCCAAGCATTTCACTGCTAGTTGTACCGTGTATGACTATGTGTGTGACAAATAAAACTTTGAAACTGAGGTGACGTAACGCAGCGGTAAATACGCTCCTGTCCTTTTGGATTTGTTGCAGGTATTAATCCAATATTTCTTCCAGAATCAAGAGCATTAAAAAGGAGCTTGTCCCCCTCTGCTGCAGTAACTGTCTTTACCCTTTGGGGAAAGCATTACACTAAATGTACATTGGACATTGCTGTGAGGATTTGACTGCATTTGGCAGCAGGAGCACTGGTAAGATCAGGTATTGATGCTGGATGTTTTGTTCTGGATCACAAACGCCACTCCAGCTCATCCCAAAGGTATTGGCTAGTTTCACTGCTCTACAGCTCAATGCTGGCAGGCTTCATACCCTTCTAGCCTACACTTGGCATTGGACACGGTGACCTTAGCCTCGTGTGCGGCCTCTCCAAAACATCCTGTACTATTGTCACTGTTTTTCTATGGAGACCATACAAGCTGCGTGTGCATTTGAACTCCTGTGCCAACAGCAAGTGCACCTTTGTGCAGCTGAATTCACTAATAAAAGGGGTCCACAAACTTACATAGTGTTTTTTTGTGTTTTTTGACCACTTTCAATTTAGCACAGGTCACGCAATTTACTAATCACTGCTAAATGTGGTTAATGGTGTTTTACATACTGTATTAGCTTTTTTTGAAAATGGGCTTGTAGTTACTGATTCCCTTTCTGTGTTTAAATTCGTTATGTTCTGCTTTGTGACTGCTCACGCAGCTCATTTTGAGGTTTATCATTTTATTTTAGGATACAAAAAGAGAAGAACACTGACTAATGAACTTTAGTGACATGTTGATAGATTCTGGATGCTCTAAAAAGTTCTGCTAAGTCATACAACAATGCCTGAGCAGTGCTATTCTTTGTAATATATATTAACATGTGGAATTCTTGTAGGCTATCTTGTTTTCATGGAAAGCAAGTCCATTAGTTAATAAGTATTACAATGCTGACCCCTTGCGTCCGACTGCATAACTGCTCATGCAGTCAAGCTAATTCCCAGTACTACTGAGTGGTGTTGAATTGGTGAAGAGATTCCACAAGGGGGCAGTATAGTGACAGTATGGCTCTCACCATTACACCACTTTCAGGCTCTTAGTTATAATGTTTACATACTTCTATGTCATACTTGTCCAGCATAGTTTACAGCTGTGTAAATGACGTTCAGAAGAACATAAAAGCAGTAAAAGCAGCTTTTTATAGCTCTTCTCCTAGTAAACAGCCCTTATTAAGTTGCTCATGTACCTCGTTTCTCTTTGCATCATAAAGTCACAACCAACATCATATGCAAAATAATAGTGTGTGTGTGTGTGTGTGTGTGTGTGTATGTGTGTGTGTGTGTGTGTGTGTGTGTGTGTGTGTGTGTGTGTGTGTGCGTGTATGTATTTAGCTCTTTTCAGGGACCCAATGTTTCTTTGAAAAAAACATGATGTTGTGATATAACATTGTACATGGAAATCTGTTCCTTATGAGGAACATAATTGATTTATTTGTGTTGCTTTGTACAAAAAATTTGCATTTGGTTTCTGAGGTTAAGTTTGGGATTGATAGCACAGCAAAACTGAAAGGGAATCCCATGGATATCTCAAACATTCTGCATAATTCAGTCATTGAGATGTCATTCACACTTCATTATAGAGAAACATATTCACTCATATTTCTTGGGGGACTATTATGTCTTACAGTGCCCTGCATGTACCTCTCTGCCATGAATGAATTAAAAATTAATAATACATTTTAAGACAAATATTTTATCTAAAAAATAAGACAATATCTCAGACATCAGGCAGTGTATTTATAATGATTTCACATAATTATTGCGTGTAAGGGAGCTTGCAGAGGAATTAACTCTTGTGTGGTGTTGATGTTTTCGTTACTCAGTGGTCTGGTAGACCCACCGCATTATTATTTTTTTTTTTAATCAATACAGCCATAACAATTTATGTAAAAATACCATATGTTTAAAATATCACATGTAGCCAAAGTATGGTTCTCCTGAAGCAGCTGTAGCCAGTCAGCTGCCTGTCTATGTTGTCCACCCTCAAACACACACACACATATACAAACACATATACACACAGACACACACACACACACAGGCCATGTAGGAGGAGAACAGAGTGAAGGGACACAGCACCTCCACACTTTTATTCCCTGTGGGTTCACCTGAACACCACATGTAATATAAATGTGTAGGGGGTTTACAGTGTGAAGTCATTGAAAATGTGTTATTTTATATGTTCTTCACAGAAATTGACCGAAGGCCAAGGAATCTGAGGTTGAAATAATAAGAAATTGCATCATTTTTCCTTTTGGTAAACACTGAAAATGGGTCCCACGGACCTAAACACCACACAAGGGTTAAACTCTTCAGTTCCTATCACCACCATGGTGAACAATTCTGACTAGATAAGTTTTTTAGAACCACTCTGAATGACTTTATTTGCATTTAATGATTTATGTAGAAATCTTGGAAAATGTAGAATTCCCCTTTAAACTGAAGTTATGCAGAAGTTAATGGAAAAACCCAACCAAGAGAAGAATACAAAACTCTGTATGTGTACTTTACAGGGTACAGCTTGTCAGCTATATGTGTCCTGTCGTTGTTCTGTGTACTCTTCCTATTAACTTACATTTGCATTTTGTTAATACAGTAGCCCTGGTGTGGGTGGAACCTTTTACCCATTCTGGGCTTAAACTGGCTTCTGATATTCATAGTCTTGATTCTCCATTATCAAAATGTAGTTGTATGCTATAAGGCCAGCTGCTGTTACCTACTGAGAATATACATATTCGTTAAGAAAGATCCAGACCCTTCAGTGTGTGCTTCACTTCTGGTCAGTAGAAAGGTAAAGGTAAACAGCTCTATTACTTTCTGACTTTTTGACTTGCAAATGACATATGACAGCTAAGAATATATGACACCCTACCTACAACACAGTTTGTCTGCCCCACTGATATCGTTCTCATGAACAAATTTTTTTTTTTGCTCTCCACAAACACACACAGAAACCCAGTTTCTTCCTCGTGTGAGTGTAGGAGGAAGTAGGTCTGAATATATGACTATTACATCTAAGCATTGCTGCACACTTCAGTGACTGTAACTGGGTAAGTCAAACTTATATTGTCATGCTGTTTGGCATTAGAGCATCTTAGATTAAAACTACAAGGGAACCTTTTTAAACAGCCAATGTATTGCTATTTTGTAACATGTTTGGTCCTGATATGATAAAGTTACATGTACAAAATCCAGGAAATGAATTCTGAGGCACAATTTGGATGTCCTGAAAGAGGCTGTAAATTAGTAAGATATTTTGATAATAAAAACTGGTTAAGAGATGGATTTCAGTGGAAATCTAAACTGAACAAATCATGTATATGTGGTCTGTAACCAACTCTGATTCTCTAACTGACTGTGCATGTTTACTTTATGCTTAACTTACTACCTTTTCTCCAACATTGGGCTCCACTGGATTATGCTAGAGCAGGGGTCGGGGTCTAAATCTTAATTTACCTGGGGACCGCTGGCAAGGTGATTGAAAAAATGCAAGAAAAAGTTTTTAAAATTTTTTAAGTATGAATTTTTAACTAGATAACTTCTTTTCATCTTATATTTTATCTAATGTTGTAAAGTAAACTATGGAGAAAAGTGTTTGAATATTAACTACATAACATATATACTTGTTTAAGCGCATCTTAGTCACTGTTTTATTAGCAGTTATTCTACTAATTCTCCTATCAATAATAATAATTATTATTTAATAGTAATATTATTTATTATTTAGTATTATTTAATAATAATATCTTTATCTACAGAACAATTTTCATAGTGGTGGCAGCTCAAAGTGCTTTACAGACAGATGATAAAGCTTAACAGTAATAGAAGAAACTATGAATATCATTGAAAATCATATAAGACAATGACAGATCAAATTAAAGAGATAAATAACAAACAGACATAGAATTTTAAAGAAATACATTTCCTTTTTTTTTTTGACTGTCTAATAAAAAGTGAAATTGAGATTCAAAGTTAAGAAGCATAATAACTGAAAGACGCCTCTCCACATTTACTGTATTTTACGGAAGGCATTTGCAGAAGGTCAGTATCTGCAGATCTAAGGTCACGTGCTGGTACAAAAACAGACATGCGATCTGTGATGTAGGCTGGTGCTAGGTCAATTACAGCCTTAAAAACTAATAGCAGAACTTTAAAATCTGTGCTAAAAGAAAGAGGCGATGCAGTTATTTCAAAACTATAGTGATATGAACTCTGTTTCTTGTTTTTGTTAGGATCTGTGCTGCATTGTGTACAAGTTGTAGACGATTATGCATTGTTTTCTTAGGAAGTTCTGTAAGAAGAGCATGACAGTAAACTTCTGCTTGTAACAAATGCATGAGCTTATGAGTTTCTCTGTGTCACTCATACAGACTGCCAGACTTTAGCACCTAGTAGTCTGTCAATAACTAAATATTTCATGTCATACACAATATTTCTTTCAAGAAATTAAAAATACGACTATTAATCTTCTTTCTCTTTCAAACACAAAACACCTACCCTCTCTTCTAAATCAGATTTGCATTGGACTTTTATTAAGATCAACAGATCTCAAAAACATTATTTGAACAAATCTGCAAAATTTACATGGCAGGCTAACCACTATTAACTCTTCAGATTATTTCTCCTCTAACAATAGTGCAAAGGTCAGTTAAGTAGTCTGTGTGGTCGGTAACATCTTGTCCTCAAACTTGATACCACTGAGCACACAGAAACAGCCCAGTCATCAGCTGGGTCAGACACGCAGCATACTAAAGTATGATAACCTCACATGAAACCTGCTTGTGGCGTTCGATGCATGTGGACAAGCAGGTCAGTGGGCATTAGCATATATTTTCTGATGCTTATTTTGTTAAACTGAAACAGAGCTCACTGAAAAGAAGACAAAAGCAGATTTAACAATTATTGGTCTAAATGAGAATAAATGAGAGCCAAATTACAGCCATGCCTGCTTATAATATAACATTCATCCATTTTGCTTTCAGAAATTTAAGCATCAGCCTAAGCTGATTAAAATAGCTTATGTTAGGTTAGGTGACCATCTGCAGGTTCATATGGGTAAAGCAAACCTACTCATTAAATGTAAATATTTATCCCAGAAAAATGAAAAAAAAACTTCAAGTTACAAAAATTGTAAATATGTGACAGGCTGCATGAAGCTGCCTTTAATTTAAAAGGACGGATGCGGCTAACGGAACCCTTTGTTAGAGCCTTTAAGTAGGTCGTGCTTAGGTCAGCACAGTCATTAAAGGGACAAACAAGATATGTTTTAGAGATAGGGCTTTTTAGGGAAATTTAACTTGCATGATTTTCTTTTGTCATGCAGTCAGTCACGAGAAACAATAAAAAACATGAAACTTAAAAAACACAAAAATGATCAATCAGTCAAACTATCAATAAATCAATCAATCAATCCCAAGATGTCCTGATTGCTGTTTTCAATGTTCCAAAGAAGACATTGTAATGATCATACAGACCAATGGTGCAATATGTTAAAATCTCACAGCAGCATGTAAGCTGGCAAAAACACCCTTTTGCACTATTGCTGAACAGACTGTACAGGTTTCAGTACTTCCTTTCCCATACAGTCAGTACAGCGAGGAGAAGACCAAGTTGGTGAGTCATGTCCAGTCACGCGAATTTCAGTGAATACACAACTTAAAAAACAAAACACACCTGAACAGTTCTGCTTAAAGAAGCTTGAAAATATAAATTTTACATTCACTCCCAATCTACACTACACCATTTCCACTAAGTTTATTTAAATAATAATATTGAGTTGACACTGAGTTGATAGTGTAAGTGCAGGTTAGAGGATTGTTTGCTTTACTTTGATTTCTGTGTGTCTTTCATGCATGTAGCTGGATGTCCACAATGGCAGCCACCAGTCTGACCACTGCTTTGACTTTCACCTTGATGTTAAACACAACAAATGTGACATCATCACCCTGTGTCCGGACAGAGGTGCCAGCCCATCCTTTCTTCATTTTTGCCTACTGCCTAGTGTGTATGGTTAGTTTGGCACTGAACGCCATCACCATGCGAGTGTACTTCTGCTCTTCTCAACGGCTCCAGTCCAGCGTCACTGTCTACCTGAAGAACCTGGCTGCAGCTGACTTCTTCCTCTGCCTCTGTTTGCCTTTACGCATAGCCAACTATGCCAGCAAGTCTCTAACTATGAGGCGTATTTACTGCAATTTTGGTGCTACAGCTTTCTACTTCAACATGTATGCCAGCATTCTCTTCATGGATTACATTGCTGCAAACAGGTACCGTAAAAGGAAGAGTTTGTGCAAGTGGGTGCCGCAAAGCAGTTTCTGTGGCTTATCAAATATAGGTCATGCTCGCTTATGTCAAACATCTGAGAACATTCTCATATTTACTGCAATTTGAGATGATTGGTGGGGCTATCTGTTATTTTCTTTACCCCCTTAAACTTAAAAAAGGGTGTTCTTTGAGGGTTCTTCAGTAAAAGCAATGGTTATATATAGAACTATGACAACTCAAGAACGATTTGAATGCTTACATGATTCTGTCCATGGTTAAAATGGTTCTTCACGATGATTTACTACTTGTCATATATGGTCCTTTAAAGAATCTTTTGAAAATGGTTCTATATAGTGCAAAAAAGGGTTCTACAATTGTTACAAATCAAAAGAACCCTTTTTGGCACTATAAAACCCTTTTTTTCTAAGAGTGTAAGTTTGTTATTCAGTTATTACTCAAAGCTGATTACTTAACTGAGTAACTTTTATGAATTATTCAGTAACATTTCAGGTATCTTATGAGAATAGAATGGATGTCTAGACCTGCTTCAAGTCCCTTGGAGTTTAAAGGGTAAATAATACACTTACTGGCCACTTTATTAGACCTTGTTGTTACACCTTGTAACCATACAGTTAGAAAGGTTAGGTCATCTTTTTCTGTACCTTTTGTCAGTCGTCCTCTAGCCCTTCATCAGTGGTCAGATTCTGACTGCAGCACCAGTATTATTTCGTGTTTCTGGTCTATTCTCAGCCCAGCAGTAGTTGAAAATAGTCTGCAGAATAATACTCATATCCGTGCAACAACCTCTAACACAACGGCCTCATGTCAGCGTCACTGCTGTGCTGACAGTGGTCCACCACCCAACTAATATCTAGACAGCATCGCTCTGATGGTGGCCTCTCTCTATTGACAAATGGTCTAGATGGTGGCTGACAAACTGCACAGCAACAGAAAGGCTCCAGTTAGTAACTGTAGACCTACACAGTGTACCCTCATATCATCACTATCAGAACAAAACCTTGAATCTCCCAAAATGTGTCTAAACAAAATGTAATAAGGAAAAAAACATTCTTAAAGCTACACTATGTAAAGGGGATTTGGAGGCCTCTCTGGTAGAAATGGGAAATTGCATGCAATGTGCAGAAGAACATTTTGTAATGTCCGTTGTGCTTCGGACCCCTTCCATGAGTGGATGAATCTGATGATAGCAAGCACGGTGAAAAAGCATTCAGATAGAACACAGTCAAATCTTGGTGAAAGATGTCTTCTGATGATGTAAGTGAATTTCCTACTGTTGTCATCATATCTTCATTGGTATAATGTTGACTTTGTATTTGAGATCTAACATTGGGCTGGACCTTTCTTTTGAGCCCAAGTGTGTGACAGTGATATGTAATTATGTGTGATCCAAAAAACTCCTGCAAAGTTTGAACTGCCTCTGACTTTTAAATCACTATTTCAGGATTTACAGGGTGACTTGCAGCAGCACACCATATTTAAAAAAAAAAATCTTCTGATGCTACTTCTTTCAATTTTAATGAAAAAATTTACATAGTGCAGCTTTAGCTTTCACAGTAAATGAATGTAACAACACTTTGTTAGTCATTCCTCATGAATTTTTTTGTACCTGATTAAATGGCCAATGAGTGACAGTAGCTGTACTTAATAAACTCAAACAAAGTGATTAATTAATACCACTGTCTTTCTTTCATTAGGTATCTGAAGATCGTCCGTCCAGTGGAGACTCATGCTCTGCAGACAGCCCGTGCTGCACGCTACATCTCCATTGCGACATGGGCTTCCTTATCAGGAATGGCATCTGTTTATCTTATCGTCTTCCTCTGTACATCTTGGACTGTTGACCCAAATCCAAATGTCATTGGCTGTGAGGCCTTACACAGCTATAAGGTCAACATGCTTTATAAGATCATTCATAGCATTTCTGCAATCATCTTTGTGATCGTTTTGGTGTCCTTGGTCCTGTTGTACTGGGGAACCGTGCGTAGGCTCCAACAAACCCAAAAAGTCCAGGCCAAGCCTTCCAACCGTAAGCTCAACAAGTCAAAGCGCAATATGTTAGTGCTAGTGGTGGTCTTCTGTGTGTGCTTTGTGCCTTATCACTTAGTGAGGCTGCCTTATGCTTTCCTGAAGCCCCTGCTAAAGCACTGCGCTACAGCTCAGGCATTTTATATTGTGAAGGAACTTACAGTTCTGATTTCAGTGCTCAATGCTTGCCTGGACCCGCTGATATATTTTATCTTCTGCAAGGCCTTCAGAGCCCAACTTGGCATCAGAAACCGTCAAACTACATCTAGCTGGAAGCTGAGTCAAGTTCCAGGAGATATGAGAAGACAAAGCAACTCAGATTCAAGGGTCTCTACACTGAGACGTCAAAGTATCATTTAAACAAACTGTATCTGCATGGACTGGTGACGTATTGATTCATATGTTAAAAATTGGATGGTATTCAGCAATAGTCACAAAGATATTCTACCAAAGCATTATTTACAATTTCAATTTCATAAATCATACTTTCAGAAAGGGGCGGCACGGTGACGCAGTGGGTAGCGCTGTCGCCTAACAGCAAGAAGGGCCTGGGTTCAATTGCCGGCTGGGTGGCCAGGGTAGTTTCTGTGTAGAGTTTGCATGTTCTCCCCGTGTCTGCGTGGGTTTCCTCCGGGTACTCCGGTTTCCTCCCACAGTCCAAATACATGCAGTCAGGCCAATTGGACGTGCTAAATTGCCCCTAGGTGTGAGTGTGTGTGTGACTGTGTATGTCTGTCTGTCTGCCCTGCGATGGACTGGCGACCTGTCCAGGGTGTATCCTGCCTTCCGCCCAATGACAGCTGGGATAGGCTCCAGCACCCCACCGCGACCCAGAAGGATAAGCGGTTTAGATGATGGATGGATGGATGGATAATGACGGAATGAGATACATTTTTATAATTCCTTTTTGTCATGTCTGCTATTAGTTAAGTAATCGAACATGAGAGGGAGCATAATATCGCAGCGACAAGTTTGGAATTATATACTGTCAGATATTGTCAGAAGCTGTCATATGGGCTGTAGATCAAATATTATCTTTTAAATGATAGTTTTAGTTATCCAGTGTATCCATTTTCTGCTTTTGTACTTGCTAAAGTAGAAATGTATTAAGTCGCAACTGGTGCTAAGCAGAATTATAGTGAAAAAATTATACAGAATTATTTGTGAAAAAAGGCTTCTTAACCAATCAGATTGTACTGTTGGAACTAACTGTTGTATAATACATATTGAAATGCACTTTGTAAATATCAGTCAAATAAAGTATAATAATGTTCTATATGCATCTATATACATTTAAAAGTGTCTATTGACATTTGTCAAGAGCTTTCATTGCATCGTAAAAAAAAAAGAAAACCCTTTACCGACAGTGGCTTCATTGCAAGAAATATGAATAATCAGATTATGACGACACTCAGGGCTTGAAGGGAAATAAACCAATGACTGAGGTGTTTTCCCCAAACAGTACTGTTACAGCTTCCGCAATTTCGGTTTTATAGCAGCAACTTCCTCCCCTGATAAGCCACCACCTGGGGCTCCCGCAAAACAGAGCAGGCTTTATTCTCACTGACATAAAATGGCAAAGCAGAGAGGCATGATCTTTTTTCTCAACATTAGCCCTAGTAACATGAGTTGATTTGTATTCTTGGTTTTAAAAGCTTGGTGGTTTGTGGCTTTCCTACTGATAGACAGTCTGGAAAGTTTAGTTTTCCGCAACGTCACAGCACCTCACTGGGGAAGAAGTGACTGACGCCCTCTTTCACTTCGTAGAATGTCATTAGAGTCGCAAAGAGAAGATTAAATCAGTCTGTACAGTTACTGGAGGGATCGTAACGGTAGTCGCCTCTCAGTGTAGGTCAGTTGAATGGGCCTGAAAGAACTTCATTTACATCTACAGCCCTTCATTTGAGAAGATGATGTGCTTATAAGCACCAGCTAACAGCTGAAGATGCGGTGAGTCTTTTTCTGAAAAGCGTACTTAGTCTGAAAAGCACATGTGTCTGTGTTGCTTCCTGTTGCTTTAAAGACTTTATTTTCAGGTTGCTTTGAAACTTTGAGATCTAGTTTCTGAGTTTGGTTTCTTAAAAAAAAAAAGGGAAAAAAAAACATGGTATCCATGGGTACATCCAGGTTGTGATGAGGTTCATTGGTAGATTCATGTGAGATTTGGGAAGTAAAAGTGGCTTCAGGGAACAGACTCATGGACTACAGCTCTGAATCACATACATGTGTAGGCTGTAGAACATC
This sequence comes from Colossoma macropomum, assembly GCF_904425465.1. Taxonomy (NCBI): domain Eukaryota; kingdom Metazoa; phylum Chordata; class Actinopteri; order Characiformes; family Serrasalmidae; genus Colossoma; species Colossoma macropomum. The sequence goes on from NW_023494786.1 coordinate 19,164,144, forward strand.
CTGTTCTTCTCTAACCTTTAAAAAAAGGATCTGTCAAACAAACAATACACTGTTAATCCTGGAGCACTGTGTGATTAACATGCTGTCTGTTGACAGAGACATGTTTGGATATTTTTCTCTTTTCTGAAGCTTTTATAAACTTCTTTTTTGCCTTGCTCTCACATCCATATGGAAAGTAAAATTGGGACTTTGGGCAACCACACAACTGCATATTAGCCAATAAAGTGTTTTCAGTACGGTATTTTCCAAAATATGAAGTAGGTCTCTTCTGATCTAGACAATTCTTACACCGGAAAGAATTTTGTGTATATTTGGTTGATTTCCTGACTGGATATTTTATCTTACACAGGAAATCCAGTGTTAAATTAACCCTAACAGTGTTCTTTTAAGTCCAACTTAACACAACACTGTAAGGATTAATTCGACACCGGGGAATTTACCATGTATCTACATAGCCCTGTTAAATTTCCCCCTGACAGTCAACGAGGTCTGTCTATCTATCCACGCTTGTTTTTGGACACAAGTTTTAAATGCAGGGTGAAGTATGAGAAGCAAACTGTTTAACACAGCACAGATACTTTGATAATAACATGAGGTTAATGAGAAATAAGGGCTTCAGTGAGAGTCTAAACTGAACTATTTAGAATTCCAAACATAGGTTGTTAGTGACTGCATGAGCTGGTCTTCGCCTCTTAAAGTAAAAAACCCTGGTTTTGTGTTTTTAGAATAACTCTAAATAGCACAAAGCTAAACATCAAAATGTCTTGTATATACAACTTTGTGTAGCATTTGAGTGGCACCCATGAATTTTGCCAGGACTGTTGCTAGTTTGCATGTTTATTAAGATAATTCTACTGACAAATATGCAATAAAAGTTTTACTGGTTGTTTTCCTTTAAAGCTTATTCATTTACAGTTTTGTTTTATACTCCAGCACAATGGATTTGAAAAGAAACAATGAAATATCAGGTTCAATCCCACAACACGAGGTTTAATTCAGTGTGTTTCTGTACAGGATGAACTATATAAGAATCACAACCATTTTGTACACAATCCCCTAATTTCAAGTTCACAAGGTTCTAGTCATGGTATTTAGATCTGGAGGCTGTTTTTGTTGTTTCTGTACATGAGGAACAAAGAAGTATCGATGCTGATACCGCAGACCATCACAAGGCTTGAAAAATCAGAATAATTCAACCTGAGACAAACAAACATTAAGTGTGTCACAATCCACTGTTTGGTACATTTAAAAAAAATGGATTTTCAAACACTGCTTTTTTCTTTGTTCTAAATATGGTTAATCAGCCAAGACATAAGTTTACTTCCTTATTTACAGGCTATGTTCACATTACCAGGCTGGTAGCAGAAATCAGAATTTTTTTTGTCTTAATGTGACACTGAGTTTTTCAGAGCTGTGTAGTCATGCAAATCTAAACTTTTCAAATCAGAGGCCCTTCAGAGCTGCTGAGCGATTTTCCTGTGTGGTCCTAAATGGATGCATATCTGATTTGCGGCCCTGCAACCCTAATGGGCCTGTTTACATCTTGCATTAACAGGCGTTTTAGTGATCGGAACATGTTCGGATTTCACTCAACTGCATGAAAAGTAGTCTGTCAAATAAATGAACAATACACTGTTAGTGTGTGATAAACTTGCAGTCCGCTGACTGAGATATGTTCGGATACTTTTCTCTTTTCTGAAGTCTTTATGAACTTCTTTTTTTATTTTGCTCTCACATCCATATGGAAGTAAAAGTGGGACTTCGGGCAACCACGTAATTACATATTAACCAATAAAGTATTTTCAGTACAGTATTTTCCAAAATATGAAGTAGATCTCTTCTGATCATGAAAAGTCTTACACCAGAAAGTATTTTGTGAATACTTTGAGCCTATTTGCTTGATTCACTGGATGGATGTTTTACTTTATAGAGCAAAGTCCAGTGTTAAAGTAACACTGTGAGGGTTGATTCAAGTACAACTGGACAAAAATGAGCATGAGTTAATTCAACACCAGGGATTTTACCATGTATCTAAGTACACACTTAGAAATGATGGTTCTTTAAGGATTCCTTAGTACAGAAAATAGTTCTACACAGACCCATGAACACTCAAAGAACCCTCTGCATGATTAAAGCGCTCTTTGCATTGTGAAAACATTCTTCAAATTGATGAAGAATGTGTTCAATATATTTCTATAGAGAACCTCTTTTTAAAGGGTTCTATTTAGCACCAAAAGGAGTTCTTCTTTTGTTACAATGTCAAGCTTGTAATAATAGAAACATTTTTTTTGGTGCTCTTTTCAAAAATGTTCTATAGAAAACCATATTCTTCACTAAAGGACCGTTGAAGAACCATCATTTTTAAATGTGTAGCCCAGTTAAATTTCCCCCTGACAATCAACAAGGTCTGTCTATCTATCCATGCTTGTTTTTGGTCTTAAATGCAGTTTGAAGCATGAGAAATTAAAGTTGACTAATACAGCACATTTTTGTTGATAATAAAGTGTGATTGATGAAGGATTGATGAACTATTTAGAACTCTAAATATAGGTTGTTACTGACTGTATGAGCTGGTCTTCACCTCTTAAATTAAAAACTCTGGTTTTGTGTTTTTAGAGTACACTCTACAAAGCACAGAGCTAAAAATCTAAATGACGTATATATACAACTTGCAGTTGAGTGGCATGTATACATGTTGTCAGTATTATGGCTGGTTGGCATTTTTATTGAGATAATTTTACTGACAAATTATGCAATGATAGTTTTATTGATTGCTATATTGGATGAACCACATAAGAATCACAACCATTTTGTACATAATTCCCTAATTTCAAGGGATCAAAGTTCAGCTGTTGTATTACTGGTTTATGCTCAAGGCAGTTGATTGTAGTTGTGGTATTTGGATCTGGAGCCTGTTTTTGTTGTTTCTGAACATGAGGAACAAAGAAGTATCGATGCTAATACCGCAAGCCATCATGAGGCTTGAGAAATTAACTGAAATCTGAGACAAACAAATATCAAGTGTGTCAAAATCCATATTTTTTTGTGGGAATGGTTTTATGGTTTACGTGGTTCCCGGCTCTCATCTGGCCACACTGGGGAGGCGTTTTAGTAAAAAGTGTAATCCAGGAATCCAGCCAAAGTTTATACAGACATGATCCAGACACAAAACACGTTAATGCAGGATGTAAACGGGCTCAGTGAGAATGGTCAGATTGGAACTTTTTTTTTACCATACAATATGAACCATCAAGATCGTCTCTGAGCAAAAAATTGGAATTGAGCAAATAGGCTTGTAATATGAACATCGCCATAACACACACAATAGAAGCCTTTGTCTATTACTGTTTACCTATGCTAGCCTCGCAGTCCCAGGACAAAACTAAAGAAACAAGGATACAAAACATGTCTGTGTTTGGAGTAAGGGTAAAATCGTGTAATTCTGATTTGTTACTGAACCAGTACTTTCAGAAAGAAGAACACACTGATGCACAGCAATGGTAAACAAGCTGGCAGACCACAGAAAAGCACAGTAGTGAATAACAGTAAAAAACTGAACAGATCAAGAACATTACCCAGAACACAGATGTCAAAAACCACCACAAAGAGAAGTAAAGAGAGTACAAAAACATGACTTCTGAGGGTTCAGCAGAAGTTGCAATCCCCTGGCAAACAGAATGCTGTTTGCTAAAATGTACATAAAAATCCTGTTGAGTTCTGGGACAAAGTTTGTAGGTCAAATGACAAATGAGGAAATTGTGGAGAAATTCAGAACTCTGAATATCACCTCACAGTGCACAGTGGCAGGGGCAGCTATATTGTTTGTGTTTAGTGATAATGTGTCCGCTGAATTCTAATATATATATCACTATATTGCGGAAAAAATACCAAGAGATGTAGAATTAAATGCTAAGAAATCCCTGTAAAAGATACATTTTGAAATATTTTAAAAGTAAATACTGAGTTTGGCCATCTAATAAAAGGTAGAATTAAGTTCCACAGTTTAGAAGCATAACAACAGAAAGATTTTAAGGAAAGTCTTCGCAGAAGGCCAGTATCTGCAGATCTAAGGTCACGTGGTGGAACAAGACAGACATTCTGTGCTGTAAGTGGGTGCTATGTCATTTAGAGCCTTATTAGCAGAATTTTAAAATCTATCCTGAAAAATACAGGCAGCCAGTGCAGTTCTTTGAAAACAGGCGTGATATGAGCTCTGTTTTTTGGTATTTGTTAGGATCTGTGCTACTGCATTTTGTATGTGTTGTAGACGATTGTGGATTGTTTTCTTAGGAAGCCCAGCAAGAAAAGCATTTGTTTCTCTGTGTTGTTCTGAGACACAAACGCCTGTACTTTAGCAATATTTCTCAAATGATACAAAGTTACTTTAGTGACTGTTTACATGCAGGATATAACAGCTCAGAGTCTAAGATTAAATCCAGGTTTCATACTTCAGTTTTGGTATACAAAGCTAAAGAACTGAGCTTCTCATACATGGAAATGTATAATTGTGTGTCATCAGCATAGCTATGAAATTTATCTAATATTTTATAATGACATCTCCTAAAGGTAATATGCACAAAGAGAAAAGCAAAGGCCCTAAAACTGAACCTTATGGGACTCCACAGGAAATGTTTTTTGATGAACGATTTCCCTAGAACTGCCTATTCTATAAATATGATCTAAACCATTTTAAAACTGTACCAATAAGCTGACCCAGCATTCAAGATGGTGGATTAGAATGTTCTGAGTCTGAGGTCATTAACAATATGAACCAATGCGTGTGAGTACTATAGTTAGAACAAAAACCTGATTAAAACTTTTCATATAACTTGTTTGATATTAGATACACATTTAATTGCTTGAAAACAACCTTTTCTAAGACTTTATTTAAAAAGGGAAGGTTTGAAATTGGTCTAAAATTATTTTGTATGGAAAGATCCATGCTACTCTTTTCTAGTACACTCTTAAAACAGGTGTGTTAAAAAACAACACATTCTATCACTAACTAGACAAGAGTGTGTTCAGCTGGAGACGACACATTGCATTACTTTTAGCACAAAATATGTTAAATCAGAAAACAATATGACACAAGAAGTGTTAAAACAGGTAACACAAGTAATGTGTGTTGTTATTTAATGCATCACTTTTTAGAGTGTAGAGGCTTCATCAAGGCAGTTTTGAAAGTGTCTGCTAAAGTACCTGTTGACAGAGAACAGTTTACAATAGTTAAAACATCACTTTGGACACAATCAAAAAACCAGAAGCAGGAACAGAGTCAAGATCACATGTGAACGAACTTAATTTGTTATGAAGAGTTGTAAGTTCCTGATAACTGATAACAGAGAAAGATGTCATTACTGGTGTAGGAGGCTTATCAGGAAAGTTACAGGAACTTGTTTTAGTTGGCTGAGCTATGCTTTGTCTTATCAAGGCTATTTTATTTTGCTTAAACTTTTCGCAAGTTTTAGAAGATCACCATGAAACACACTGGCAAAAAGTTAGGGTTAACTAGTCTGTCTAAGGTGGAAAAAAGGACTTTGGTATTATCTTTGCATACAAGAAACATCACTGTGTGAGTTTTTTTACTGAAATAAAAACAATTTCCATTATACATCACCACTCTTTTCAAAAATGTGTTATGTGAAATAGATATATGGAGTGTTTTTGATATATATATATATATATATATATATATATATATATATATATATATATGTGTGTGTGTGTGTGTGTGTGTGTGTGTGTGTACTGTGCAAAAGATAATACTTAAAACACTACTGGTGTTGCAAAGCACAAAGTGTTCACTTGCTCAGAAAAAAATGTTTAATATTACAATAATATTACAATATATACAAGTACAAAGTGGTGATAAGTGGTTATTTTATGTTTGTCAAGGTGTTTACAAACCTCTGCTTGAGCATCTGCATTATTTGCAGGTGCCATACCCTGGTTTGGCTAATCAATGCCTCATTAAGTTAAGTCATGTGTTCTGTGGTGTATTTGAACAAACCTATGTGATGGCTGGAGGCATTGAGGACAAATCTAGAACTAAGCCTATGTTCTTCTAACCAGCTCACAGCATTTCAACTACATTTTTGAAAACAAGAAATTCTTGTTATTTTTACTGCATTAATGTTTTCTTGAATTGATTCTAATGTTAAAGTATGTTTTAGAAGCAAAAACATACTTACTCTCAAAAATACATAGTTTTACAAGGATGAAGATAATAAAGATAATGAACTAAACAGTTTGCTTAGACTTTTGCACAGTAAAAGTGTAAGCATGTATGTCTAATGCGAGTATTTGTTGTTTGTTAAATATTTGCTATCTCTTTCTTTACAGGGATTCCTTTCTGACTTATCACCAGATCAGAGACATGGTTTGTCTGAGTCAAGAAAAAAGGAAAACACATTGACCACTTCCTTTCTGGTGTCTATTCACTCCTTTGTGAAGTAAGAAAGTCACATTCACTCAGACTCACTCTATCAAGTTCACAAGCGGAACAATACTACATTCTTCAGGACCTTTGATTCTTCGTGCTGGAGCCACATTAATCTAAACGCACTCAATGGTGGGAACTACATCCAGCGTCTTTGCAAAGATGGTAGACAACCAATCCGCAACCCCCATAGAGAAGATGAAGGAGGAATGTGTGGTCAATGACAAGATGATACCCTTTGCTTCAATCTACATCCTCATTTTCCTAATAGGCTTAGCTGGCAGCCTGGTGGCACTGTGGGCCTTCATATACAGTAAGAACTCTAAGAAGTGCATAAATGTCTACCTTATCAACCTTCTGACCTCTGACTTCCTGCTCACACTGGCATTACCATTCAAGATTGCCAAAGACCTGGGGGTGCAGTCTCAGAGACTGACCATTTTTCATTGTCAAGTCAGTTCGCCACTCATCTACATCAACATGTATGCCTCCATCATCTTCCTAGCCTTCGTCAGTGTCCACCGCTACCTCCAGATCACCCATAGCTCCAAAATGTTCCGTCTACAGGAGGTGGGCTTTGCTGCGATGATGTCAGTTGTGGTTTGGCTCTTGGTGCTCTTCATTAATGTTCCAAATATGGCCATCCCGATCAAGGACAAAATTCCAGACAGTAATTCATTAACCTGTGCTGACTTAAAACAGGAGATTGGCAAGCACTGGCACACCCTCTCTGCCTTTCTGGGCATGGCGATCTTCCTGAACGCCTCAGCAGCCGTGCTTCTGTCCAATGGCTTGGTGCTTAAGCAGTTTTGGGGCAGACGTGGGGGAGACCCCAAGGAACAGGCCAGCGCTCACCAAGCCACTGTCAACATTACCATGGTGACAGTGGCTTATGTGGTGTGCTTTGTACCATACCATGCCGTGCGAATGCCTTACACGTTCACACAGAATCAGGTGATCACTGACTGCAGTGTGAGGAAACATCTTTTCTTAGCCAAAGAGTCCACTTTGCTTCTGGCCATCTTGAACCTGTGCTTTGACCCGGTGCTCTACTTTTTTTTCTGCCGCTCATTCAGAAACCAGATCACTCAGGTTTTCTCTAAAAGGACCATATCAGACAGAAATGCCACATCCGACCCAGACCAAGAGCAACAGCTGCAACCAGTGACAACAGTGTAAAAAACTTTTTTCTCCTGCAGCAGAGAGCAAGACAAAAAGAAAGAAAGAAGTTTGAAACAGGAAGCCACACATACCAAGTCTTACATTGTATTTGGTACTGTGCTGCATGCTGTGGTACTTTAATACAAACATGCAAACAATTTGAATTCAAGCATTGCACTGCATGGATCTGGGAATGTAAGACACAGAGAATGTTCATATAGACATGAAAAGGCAAAAAAAAACTGTAAACATCTCATTATATGATGACCAAATAGCATGAACATGCAATAATGTGCAATTTTCTCCCCCAAGTATAGCTTAGTATACATTTACAAGGATGAAGATAAAGAAGTGAACTGTGTTGGTGTTTGTACATTTTCACATTTAATGGAAATCATTGTATTTATGTAATTATATATGTAACTAACAGAAGGAAAGTTTTGTTATTCTGTCATCTCCAGTCCAACCTACTTTAAATATAAGTTGATTTTATTTTTAAGTTAATAAATTTGTAGCTTTCTGAAATGTTTGGGCTAATATGTGGTTCAGTGTAAAAAGTTAGTTACCACTTTTATCTAATGTCCAGTCAAAACAGGGATTACATACAAGCTATTCATTTTTTCAGAAGATATTTTCAAAACAGGAGTTCAAAAAGGAATAAATGATATAAAGAAAATGGGACTCCTAACAACTGTGCAATCTGTGCAAAACTATCAAAATCAGAGGAACGGTGTTTAAAGCTTTCATCTTTGAGAGAGAGGAGAAAATCAAGCTCCACTTTTGCTTCAGTGTTTCTGTCCATCCTTCCACTGTGAAAAGACAACTCCATACTATACGTCTGAAAGGATGTGTAGCTGTTCAAGAAGAAAAGGAAGTAGCCAAAAAAGGAAGAAGAACATTTGCAAATTAAACATAGAAGCTGCTGGTGTTCTAAGAACAATGAACTGACCTCTCCAAAGTCCAGGCCCCAACATCACCAAGTAGGTTTGGGATTACTTGGACAGTGAGCAGCAGAAAATTCAACCAACTTCTAAGACTGAACTTTGGAGATGTGGAAAAATATCCCTGCAGATTTCTTTGAAAAACTAAAAGCATATCTCTGGCGAGGAATGGAATTTGTAATAAAAGTAAAAAGTGGACACACTAAATCCTGAAAACATAATGTTGTGTTTAGTTGCTAAAGCCTTTGTGTACTATTCTGTTTTTCCCCTCAGGCACTGAAAACGACTAACTTGTACTTAATGGCTGTTTTGACTGTAATTAAAGAAGTAAAGGGTGGTGATTTTTGCAGTATTATTATATTATAAGTATTGTATATTAATAATATATGATCATGATGTTGAGTAATACATTAAAATGTTGAATCTGACTTGCTGTTCTTAAATCAACCACAAAGTGGAATGTTTACCTTCACATAATGCTTATGCATAAAAACATACTCAAATTCATTCTGCCTCTAACACTACTGCTGCCTGTATACAGATATACAGCATCTATATATGACCTCTAATCACTTTAATATACCTACACTTAATTAACTCTGGCTGCTTAAAAAGGTAAAACAACTGAGGTCTCCAGTCTGCAAAAAGTCGAAGCACTGAATAGATGCTACAGGAAAACGCTCTTGATTTATGGTTAGAGTTATATCCTGTGTGCTTGGTTTTACTGAGGCCTTTTATTTAATCAGATCTACATCTAAGATTGAACTGTAGATATAGGCACTCATGTACTATTACACTCTGTCTTATCATAATGTTTATCTGTCCTTTGCTTCTCTCTGATTTTAGTCATCTTGCCATCGCTTATTTATTTCCAGTAAAACGTGGCAAAAAAGAGAACTGTGAGCAACCTAAAAACAGACAGTTGACCCGATCAAAGACTTGTCTGTGAGTCATCCTCATTTATGCCTCAGATGGTATGTTATGTGTTAACACCCACTGGCTATTTCTCACCACTCTGTGTCTAGACGTAATTCAATGGGTCAAAAATGCCAGAGGGTTATTTTAGCTATACCATGGGCTTTCCCAATTAATAAACTGAACGTATTTACCTTTTCTTTTAAATGAAGGGAGCATTTAGAAGTTGTAGTAGGCTAAATCATTGTTTGTAGTAACACAGCTTTATAAAATTTCCTTCTCTAGTTCATCAGCACACAGTATGACTGTCGTTGTATTCATACCTTTAACCGTATGGTACCTCCCAAACACTCAGCACCACAGTTGTCTCACTTGATGCTGTGTTTGATCGTGTTGGGCTTTCCTAAAATAGTATAATGCTATGATGACTAAGCCTGGTTGTGGCAATGCAATTAGACAGATTTTTTTAACTTAATATTTGATTCTATTATTCTGTCAGCTTTAGTGGTTTTTGATAATGCAGTATGCACAGTTTGATGTTTCCTCTAAGTCATACATGAAAATGGGTCATCTTTAACATTAAAACTTAAAATGCGAAACATGATCTCATAACGTGGCTAACTACAGTAATTTAAAGGAGAAATCCACAGATTTTTCAACAAATTCTGCATAATTAAGATGTAAGTAAGAAAATAAAGTCAGTCAGATTGATTTGGTGTGAAACACTCTGATCTGGTGAAACTTGAGTCACTATTTTTCACCAAAGTGTAAGTGTGAGAGGTCTGAAGAGTTTAATGCCTCTAAAGGCTCCCTCTCAGAAAGTTATTATAAGAAATGGTTACAAATATGTTGTTTGATGCCAGTGACAGTTTTGTCTGTAAAGAGTGTGTAGATATCTCTACAATTAACCATTTCACACCAAAACACTCTGAATGACTTCAGATCTGAATGATTATGTAGAAATTTTGAAAAATCGGTGGAAATCTATCCATCTGGTCATGAAAAAAAGAAACTTGAAACTTTGTGACAAAAGTGAGAGTGAAATAAAACTATTACTTATGTTTGATGAACACCAACAGGCAGTAATGTTTACAAACTGCAGCCCGGAAAAGATAACTAAATCGTGTGAAGTGTTACACTTACGTGTTCATATGGGCATGCACAAAATGAAACTCATGCTTTGCAGCAGCAGCCTCTGTGGAGACCAGTCCAGACAATAAATGGGCGCTATGGCACACTCCTCATAGGTGCACATCACTTTAAAATTGAGAGAATGATTATCTAGCTTCTAAGTCAAGGTTTAGCTACTACTTTGGACTAATGCAAAATGGAAAGCAATGGATTGGCTGTTGATTAAATATTGAATTAAAAATGGTGAATAGCTGAGAGCACTCTGCAATATGGATGCATATCTCTCAGTAAATAATAACCATCAAGTATTCAGCCAAGTCATAATATAAATATTTATATTTGAAAATGTATAAGAGGAAAACTGGAGGAGCCAGTTTGGATGGGCCTGATGCAGCTGAAAAAAAAAATAGCATTATAGGTCTACTTATTGTAGACTGACAGATAGAGCAAACTGTCTGAAAGGTGGAAGGATTGTAGTGGGAGCACTGGGGTGTCAGGTGTGACTGTAGGGCAACTCCAAATGGTTTACATGGCTCACGGATCAGGTAGAAGTGAAAGAGCCCCTTTGCAGAACTGTAGTGCCCCAGGGAGGTTGTGTTCACGAGTTTCAGCCACACTCATTGCTAAAGGTATACAAAATCAAGTACATACATGCCTATTTAGCCAACTGCAGTTCAGCCCTGCCCATTTAAGACACAGCAGGAACAATAGACTGTTTAAGTGATAAAGAGAGTTTGGAAAACAATTGTGTTAAGTAAATTATGATTTGAAATTAATCATGTAACTATTTATTTTCATGGTTTCTGCTTAAAATACATGTTGAAACCTACACTAAATCAGGTGATAGTTTCACATTGATTTTATTTCTTTTACCTTTCTCTCGCCCTCTCTCTCTCCCTCCCTCCCTCCCTCCCTGTCTGCCTTTTTTACATCTCTGCCCTCACTGATTACTGAAAAAATCACACATTAAACATTAGTTATAAAAGGCTGTCTCAAACCCCAGCTAACAGGAAAGGTAGCTACTCATACAGTTAATGAGACAAAATACAGTCAAATGTACATGCGGATTTCTTAATTATATTATATAATACTATTCCATCAATGTTAGTCTACAGTGAACATTCTCATTTCTCATGTAATATGATGTGAGTAGGTAATAACACAGCTTTAATTTTTCTTCCAATTGCTAGCATTGCCAATTATTGAGCCTGTAGAGCAAACTGAGCATCTGGAACTATGCTGATTTAGCTGATCATGCTGATTTAGCTAGCAACATTATGAGTGGTCCAAATAAAAAAAAGATTTATGAGGTTTGTATTTTACAAGCATAGTCTGTTAATTACCCTCAAAACTTTTTTTCAAAGTATCATCTGTTAGCCTATAGTATGTGTGCTGCATACCTGAAAATCTCAAAAAGGCAAAGTCAGTCTGTTACCTTGGGCAGTGTAGCATCTTGAACTACTGAAGACTTCTTTCGAAGATGATGAGCGCTGGTAATAAACTGAAGGGTTGAAGCAATGGTGGATAGAAACAGTTGCTAAGTAGTGACTGGAGGGCTGAGCAAATCATTTAGAGCTTGCCAGATTTTAATTGGCCACAATACAGTAACGGTACTGACAGAAAACATATCAAATTTAATTATACAAAAAATGTGGCATGATAAATATTCTGTTCCCATTTGACTGGCGAGGCCTGTGGTGGCTCTGCCCAGCATAGGCGACCACATGATCAGATTGGTGCTGATAATCTCATGAAAAGAGATGCGTGAAAAACTTTTTTGAAACTACTGAGGTCCAGACCTTGATGACCTCACAGCTAATTAAGACCATGCTTACACACTTGAGATGAATCATCAAGCTCATGCGCATGCCTCTGTTGTGTAACAACCTCTTACGTCATGATACGGAAGGAAAATTATTTATGATTCACATTGATGTTAAGAATGATGAAAACTGCTTTATGGGCTACTTGTTTCTAATCTACATTGGTATAAAATTATTTAGCTGTGTATTTTACAGGATGAATAATGGTATTAAGAATTTTATAGATATTTGTTGTCACAGTAATAAGAACTTTGCATTGTTAATTTGTTTATTAAGAATTAATTTTTAAAAACATCTCAAAAGCAAAGATACACAGAATAATGCTGAACCACAGAATATATTAAGAGCCATCTTCAATCTGAATCATTGCCTGCAAACTAATCTTCTGTCTAGCTAATATTTTTGCCACTAGCACTGTACAAGTGCTAGCATGAATATCCTTAAATAGATTTAGGGATTTATCAGATGCACCCATGTAGACCTATGATTTATTTGTAATGTATGATGTGTAGATTATTAAGCTTTCAAATACAGTGTAGTCCACATGTCTGAAACCACACTGAAAATCTTTTTTTTTCATTTAAATCTGGAAATAAATAATAGAACATTTTAGAATTGTGAAAGACTTTGATTCTGTACTATTTCTAGGTCACTGTTCACATTTGAGCAAATGTGTGACACTGAGCACGTAAAAGGCCTTTGTAGGCCTTTTTTGTAAAGGCCAACAAAAAGGTCAGATTTTTTTAGTCATATCTCTCCAACTGAAGTATGTGATCAGACAGCTCTCAGGGGAATTTTATCTACTCAACGGAGGCTTTTGCACAAACTGGTGGAGTCAGTGCAAGCTTGAATGCACATTGTCATGCATGGTGTCCACATATGTGGACAGTTCTGTTACTTTTTTAATATAGGTGATATGGTTTTTTAAAAAAAAACATTTAAAAATTTGCATACGTTCTTTGAAAAAAATATGCGTGAAATGAAAGCATAAGAGGCGCATACTGAATCTAATACTAAGAAATTCTAATATTCATGTGAATAATTCAAAGATTCCACTTTCCAATTATTATGCTGAAAATATCATTTGTAATCAAAATCCTTGTATTACGTTAGAAAACAAGGCTAAATAGACATCTTTTCCCTAGTGGTCTCAGACTTTTGGACCCCATATATTTTAAATAATTTTGGAAAAAACGTGTTGGGCTATCCCCTGCTCTGCTATCTCAAATTGCAGATGTTTCTGCTAGCTCTTGCACTATTTATGAATATATTTAGCAGATGCTCTTATCCACAGTGGTTTACAATGTTATGTGAATGTATCATTAGGGGTCTTGTCCAAGGACTCTCACTGCACAGCAGTGGCATTTCTTCCTGGACTAAGAATTGAACTATTGACTCATGCACGGTGCAGTATAAATGAAAAATAGGCCAATAGTATTTTAACAGTCCTTTATCAGGATCAATAATTCCTTATTTATTTGCTTTTCAGTTAAAGTTTAGTTATGTATATTCAGGTAATGAGAGCTAATGGGGTCTGGACTGGGGCTGAGACAGTTTTGATGTCAGCGCTCCAGACATGTTTGACATGTTTGATTGTTTGACAGTAGAAACTGACCAAGATGGTTCAGATACTTTGAGATAGGACAAATTCCAGGTGAACACTCTGATGTATTTATGGGCAAAGAAGTAGACGATACTTTGAGTGCCTCTCAATTGAGCACAAGAGCCAGAGGAGTGCAGATAGCTTCAGGACAGCTGTTCATGAACTCGCAGAACACTGCAATTTTGAAAAATTGAGAGAGAAATTTGTACACGACTGCTTCATCGTAGGAATAAGAGATATGACCCTGATAGGAAAAACTCCAGTTAGACCCACATTAAATGATATGCAAAGCTATTAGTCAAGTGAAACAGAGTGAAACAGAAAAACAGCAGCATGCTTTTCTGTAAAGCAGATGCCCATAGACAGAGGAAAGAAACAAGGCTCATGTTGTCTCAAAAAAACTCAGAAAGCAACAAGACACTTATGAACAAAAACAAAACAGAAAAACAAACTAACAAAAATATACACAAAAACATAAACATGAAAAAGTTCTACAAATGAACCCCCAAAGGGAAAAAAAACATTTATTCTCCATTCCATTTTTTAGGACTATCAGTTACTTTGTCTTCTATTTTGCTTTGCACTGACTTTCACATTAAAAAGCCAAACTATGCTTTATTTGCGATTAAGAAAATCTCATATATGTTGTTTTTTTGTCGGAAGGTCTCAAATGTGGGAGAATACCTCTTCGTAATTGGAGAGAATGTCCAGCTAATTACTCAGAGTGCAGGAAATGCCATAAAAGAGGCCATTATGCTGCAGTTTGTCATTTCAAACAGTCAATGCATGAAGTTTTGGGGGAGGAGGACATTGAGCAGGATGGCCTTTTTTGGGGGTAAAAAGGCACAGCTCTAGGTGGAACACAGACATAGTACTAAATCGGGATGTAATTTTACTCAAAAAAATTGCAGGTGCTGCAGTCACAGTTACTCCCACCATACTATATGAATACAGCACTGATGGGTCTTTGACTGCAACATTTATGGCCCTAGTAACAAACTGTTACCAGTGATGGGACAGAACTTGTGAGCTGAAAAGCAGAAATGGCAGTTGCTCAGTCTATCTTCATTGTGGACTTGTTTGACCCCTCCTAGGTCTACCAGCTATTGAGGCGTTACAAATTGTTATGTGGTTAAATGAGGTCAGGGGCATTGTTGTAACCTGCTCATGGGCCCTGGGGCTACAGGTGGCCATAGGCTATTTACACACTATTTCAGTACATCATTAAATATCCAATGTTTTTATCTATTAAATAAAAAGAGGGGACAGTTCCAATGTCATGTATTTTGATCATGGTAACCGTTGTACTGTTGTACTCTTGTAATAAACTATGGTGAAGGCCTACTGATAAAAATTGTTACTAAGTAACTTTGTAAACCATGTCAGAAAAACATACAGTAGCCCTACCATGGTTAGTGAAGCTATAGTAAACTATGGAACACTCAATACATTTTTTTTATTTTTATTTTTTTTGCTTCCCCCTTGCAAGATTTGTTGTTCTTTGCTTTTTAGAAATAAATTCATAAAAAGGGTCTCAAAAGTCACTAGGTCTAGCAGCTTAGGCTGGGATACGTTTAAAACAAGAGAATCAGTACAGATTGAGAGCCCATATTTATATGCATATTCAATATTTTTGCAGTAAAAAGAGACCATTCAATATTTTTGCAGTAAAAAGAGACCCAAGGCTAAAGCCCAATAGCCAGTCCCTAAACACACCCCTGGGATAGCTCCAGTTCTGGAGAGACAGAGAGGGCTGCCATCAACATATGCCATATATGATTGGCTGAAAAACTGATGCAGTTTCAAAAAAATGATGCACTATTTGTAACTCTGAACGAGAAGTGTTCATTGCACAGACAGAGTCAGAGTAGGCCACAAAGTGCTGCTAGAATAGGACTAGATGCAGAAAAAGTCAGGGCGACTGTGGTAATGCCCATACGCAAAACGTACAATTGTTTGTGGGCATGGCCACATACGTGGGTAGAATTTGCCCCCCTTTCACAGACACTCCAAGATCACTGCATGATCTACTGGCTAAAGAGAGCGAATAGGCATGGCAAAATTTGCAGCAGGCAGAGTTTGGAAAAAATGAAGGCTGACCTGGCATTAGACAGAGGACTAGTACAATATAAGACTAATGCCAAGACAAATGTGTTTGCTGATGCATTTGGATTTTGACTAGGAGCAGTGCTTACTCTAATTCAAGATGACAGTGATCGATGCCCTGAGGCTTTCATGTCCAACAGAACATTGAAATGCACAGGTAGAGAAGGATGTCTTGGCAGTAACATGGGCCTGTGAACGACTCAGTTCACATCTGCTTGGCTTTCACTTTACTATAGAGACAGACCACAAACCATTGTTGGCTCTATTAGGAAGTAAAGCACTAGCTTACCTGCCCCCCTAGAATCCAGAGATTTCACCTTAGATTGTTGAGATTTGATCAACACATAGTCTATATCCCAGGGAAGTTATTTGTCACAGCCAATGCATTGTCCAGAGCTTCAGTTGTGCACAGACAGTCCAAGGAAGAGAGCTCGAGGTTAAAGAACAGGTGTTGGTAAATGCAGTACATCAGTGTTTGCCAGCATCTAAATCAAAGTTGGAACAAGATTGCTGAACAGCAACCATATGCAGACAGAAGAGCTGCCTCAAAAGATAAAGCCCTGCTGGATCTATCAGGGTGAACTATACTTTGGGCTCTTAATGAAAGGGCAGATGACAGTTGCCCCAAAATGCGAGCCTGTTTGCATGAGGGACACATGGGTATATCCAAATGCAAAGTCTAGAAGACAGCAGTCAGCGTGATGGTTGGGCTTGGGTAGTTGTAGTTTACTGGAAATTGCTAAAGCAGTTTTGCAGTGTGACATCTATTTAAAACTCAGCCTAAACACTCAGAAGCCTTGATACCATCAGCTTTACCCAAGCGGCCCTGGCAGGGGTAGATCTCTTTGTCCTGAGAAGCACATTCTACCTTCTAGCAATAGACTGTCACTGAAGGTGGACTGAAATGGAAAGAATCCCTGTCACCACAGCCAAAGGAGTAATCACAGCATTGAATGCCATTTTCTCTAGGAATGGTCCACAGTTTTCCGGGGAAGCAGACAGGGCCGTTAAGACAGCCAAGACCTTACTGCTTAAAAATGACGACCTATAGAAGGCACTATTTTCTTTAACAGTATATTTTTATTACATACTACATTAAACTCTTATTTAAAAAAGGGAGGAAATTTCCACATAATGGGCTTTTTAATACATTGTTACCCCTTACTGGATGTATAATGAGTTGCATTAACAGACATAGTCAAGATTATGATTATGAAAATTTTATCGTTTTTAACGGTAATTCTGAGATATAATTATATAATATGTTGAACTGTGCTAAATATATCCAGACACATTAGGTAACAAGGTAAAGGGTTAGTTTTGATATCAAGTTTACTTTACAGGGGAACTCCACCGATTTTGCAAAATAACTTAATCACATGCAATTTACATGTAAACAAAATCATTCAGAGTGGTTTGGTGTGAAATGCGCCTTTCCAGAGAAATTTACCAAAATTGTTCACCATTACAGTACTAGGAACCAGATATCGTTATGTCTACACGACAAGTATTACCATTTTATCTGCCATCCAAAATGACCAGTGAACTTGCATGTGTCTTATAAGTTTTTATATGCCATGCTGATAATGGTAAAATACTGCTAAATCTGAAAAAACTACGCTTTCTTTGGATACTATTTTTCTACTACAGCGCCCTGCATCTACCTCTCCACCCTGCATGCCTTTTCTGTTGTTTGGGTTGGCGGCTTTTGCGTCGCACAGCGTTAGCAAAACTCAGAACTTATGCGAGTAACGTTATTCATCAGAGGAGCTGTGTACCAGAAATCCTGAAGTTGTGGCTAATTGTTTTAAAGCTACACACAAACATGAAAGTCAAACAACGAAGACTACTCAAGAAAAGTGGGAAAATGCAAAGCGGATTTCTTCAAATGCCGACTGCTAAACAAAACTGCTGCTCCCTCTGTTGTATTTTACACCACAGAAACTGGAATCAAGGTAAGAAAACATTTGTGAGTGAAACAGATTAGTTGTTGTTAGCCACCGCACATATATTAGTGTTGCCTGTCAGCTTACAGACTGTCTAAAGTAGGCCACACAGTGAAATAACTAGCTATCTGCCTCTATATCATACCTCATAAACTGCAGAGTAACAAGTGGTTTGTTGTTGAGACCAACAATTTCCATTCATCCTAGGTTCTTCTGCCTCAGCGCCGGTTGGTCTATCTCTCTCTCTCTCCCCCTTTTGGCTCTCTCTTCTTAAAGCCACTGCAATTTGTGTATTCTGGTTCAAATCGATTTGGGGCTACGACATTTTGGAAACACACCTCCTGGATCTTCCAAAATGGGTATGAAAACCGTAGAAATAAACTGTAAACAAAAGCTGCTGCTGGCTGTGGCTCCAGGCTAGAAAAAAGCGTGTTAGCTTGCGCACCTTGATCTCGGTTAGGAATGCGGGGAAACACGTGAGTGATCACGGAGTAATAGTTTATACTAAAAATACGTTTTATGCCAAAACTTTATAACTATCACAAGTCTCAGGTGTCAAGCAACGCATTTATAACCAGTGTTTGTGTAATACCTTAATGGGATAGAGCCATTAAATGCTTTGGACGTCTGGTTCCTAGTACTATAATGGTGAACTATTCCGACTCTGTAAATTTCTATAGAAAAGCACATTTCCCACTGAACCACTCTGAATTATTTTGTTTACATCTAAACCATTTAATGAGTAATTTTGGAAAATCGGTGGAGTTCCCCTTTAAGTCTATAGTGACACGGAAAATACAAGCAACTTCTGACTGCGTGGGCGGGGCTGGATCTGGTCTGACTCCACCCCTGTACCAATGGAAGCGCTGGAAAGACGGGGATTTTAATCCAACTCCACCCCCTGGACTTTTCTTTCTGCATTGACGAGTACTTGTGATAGGCTGTAACCTAATTCACTCACCACATAAACTTGACATTTATGATTCTAATATACCACTGAAATGAGTTGGGGAGCGACCCCCCCCCACCCGGCTCCATCGCTCAATTAATCAGGTTTATAAGGTCACAGGACCAGCAGCTGTCTCATTTCACTGTAGCATTGATCAGGATGACGCTTTTCCCACCTGTGTTCCTGCAGAATTTAGACAGCCGGAGTGTTTCTAACTGGGTTATTAGCCAATCACATCATAAAACACGAGTCTACACCAATCATAACGCAGGACTCGAGATGCTTCTAGCCAATCACAGCTTAGGACGTGTGAGATGCGAGATGCTTGTAGCCAGTCACAGCACAGGACATTACAGATTTCGAGCCAATCACAACGCAAGACGCGAGGTCCCAACCGCTGCGCAGAAGGCGTTTGTCGGAATACAGGTGTGAAAAAAACTCCATTGAAGCGGTAGCCCTGGAGACGCGGAGCGGAGAAACTGAGCGCTGTAACTTTACCCGGAGATGACATGACACACCAAACCGTATCGATAAACACTTCACCCTGAGGCGTCAGACAAGCTGTGTTTTACTCAATTGATTACTTTTGCCATGGGAAACTTTTCATTAAGCGGTGCTGCTCTACTCTCTGTTAATAGTGAGTTCTCTATGATGCTGTTTTTGTGAGAGATCCGCTGCGTTGTCCGCCTGTTTGGACATCATCATGCCCAGCCGGCAGAAGAAGGTCGTGTTCTCGCTTGGTGGAGCGCTGAGTTTCGGCACGGTGCTGCTCGTGGCGGCGGCGATGGGAACCCGCTGGTGGGTGAATGCCAGCGTGCTGTGCCAAACCGGCGCCCAGCTGGTGAACGCCACCGGCTCCGAGCTGGATAAATTTATGGGCACCGTGAGCTACGGGCTCTTCCACGGCCAGAGGCTGAAGCAGTGCGGCCTGGGAGGGAGACCACTCTCCTTCTCCTGTGAGTACAATGTAAAAAAAAGGTGTTTTAACTTAAAAAGGTGACGTGGCTCTAAACTATTTAAAATATGTTCAATTAAACACATTTGAAATAGTAAAGAACAACAAACACGCAATAAATTACACAGATAATTAACATAAACAACTTTCCAAATAACAGTTTACATCTCTGCTAAAAAAAAGACCATTAGAAACATTTGGGTGAAAAGCTGATGGTTTTGGTTTCTAATAGAAACTGGCTTCATGGTTAACATCAGAGACCACTAGTTTCCTGTATGACACCTTTAGATCCCATTAGCAAACAATCAAATGCATCTGATCAGTCCCAGAACACCTTTTAAACCATTAGAATTCTTTATCAACCTATCAGAAAAACACAAATACCATTACTAACTATTGCACACCACCAGGAACCAATAAAAACTCTTAATGGTTTCTATGATTTTTTTTTTATTCACTAGGAAGCGCAGCCTGAGATGATGCTAAAAGGTAATTCCACTGATTTATTTCTGCATAATTCAATCATTTATTTGTAAACCAACTAATTCAGAGTGTTTTGGTTAAAATGGTGCATTGTGGAGAAACTTACTGACTCAGATTTCTTTACAGTGGTGGTGATAGGAACCAGGGTGTGCAATGTTTACAATGCAAATATTGCTGTTTTATTTACTATCCAACATGACCAATTAACTTACCCATGTCTTCTGAGTTTTTATATGTCATAAATCTGAAAACAAAAATTTGGGGACTCCTTTGCCTTTCAATGCCTTGCATGTGCCTTTCTGCATGAATGCATTTTAAGCCCTTAAAATCCTAGGCTTATTACTTACTAAGGGTTATTATTCAATAACTACAATGCAAACTGGTTGAGCTATTCACAGGTTATAGAAGTGTGTCATAAAACGTTGGGCCTGCTGGCAGGCCCTGGCCATTTGAGGGGTTAAAAATAGGTTTTAGGCCAAAACCTTATCTCAGGGGTATAACAATGTTTCAGGCATCAGCCAGCTTATTTGTAACTGTTTTGTGTAATAACTCTCTTGAGATGTCTGGTTCCTATCACCACCACTGCAAACAGTTGTCTCTCAGTAAACTTCTCTAGAATGGCACATTTCTCATCAAACCATTCTGAATGACTCTGTTTGCATCTTATCTATTTAATTATGCAGAAATTTTGAAAAATTAATGGAATTTCCCTTTAAAAGACACCACTATGAGAAAAACACAGCTGAGCCCACATTACACATACATGGTTTTCTACATCTGCACATTACTTGCCATTGTCTTTCTCTGAGTGTAGCAAGTAAAGCGCTCAAATGTAACGAAATGGCTCCTGTGGGAATACTGGACACACACAAGCTTCAGATTTATGAAGTGCAATAAATTGGATCGTTTTGGGAGCCAGTGGGATGCTTTGGCTTAATTGAGATGCACTGGATGCTCCAAATCCCCAAATCTCCCTCTGCAGTGTGCCACTATGAACAAGTGATGTG
This sequence comes from Colossoma macropomum, assembly GCF_904425465.1. Lineage (NCBI taxonomy): Eukaryota > Metazoa > Chordata > Actinopteri > Characiformes > Serrasalmidae > Colossoma > Colossoma macropomum. The sequence continues at coordinate 19,185,603 of NW_023494786.1, forward strand.
ATAACAGAGCATTCTTCACTAATGAGCTCTGGATGTGACCCAGACAGGGGGCATTCCGCTCCACAGAGCCACAGGCAGCACTGTGCTCCTGCTGCATCTCCACAGACCATGCAAAGATTTATGCTTTTGATTGAAAACGTTTGAGTAAACTGAAGCTTTGTGCTTGCTTATGTCACAGGCCTTTTGTCTGATCTCATCTTTTTAACCCCAGAAATGAAACCTTTACATAAAGACTGAACTGTAGGCTCTTTTCAGAAATTGCTTGTATTTATTCAGTTTTTTAAAACAAATCTAAAGGATGAGTAGTTCTATAACTTCATCACTCATCCATAATAAGTATTACTGAAATATTTATTGATTAATTCAGTTTCAATGAAGCTCCTGAAAAAAGCATCATAAAGCTCTCTGGAACTGCACAGGTATAGATTAAACACAGCTTGAGGAAAGTGGGAGGTGGTGTTACTTACATGACTACTTTTTATTTTTACATCTTCTGAGTGCATCGTGCACATACTGTTATACAGTCCCTGTACACTGTTGTATACATTATGCTAATCTGGTATGACTGAATTTCCCTTTGGGGACTTCTAATCTTTTATCTTATCTTGTTCTTCCTGTAGTTTTTCCTGACCTGGTGGATGTGATCCCAGCCAGTCTTCACGTGAGCGTGATTTTCTTCTGTGCTGTGCTCATCCTCTTCTCTTCCATATGTTGTGCCTTCTTCACGTACAATGCCTTTGGTAATCCGTACGAGACCCTGCATGGGCCGCTGGGCCTCTATCTGTGGAACATGATCAGCTGTAAGTACAAACACACTTGCTTTTATAGCGTCAGGAAATAGGTAACCTCAGTACCAAAAAAAAGGTTTTGCTGTTCCAGATTTAAAACATTAAACGTTTTTATAAAAGCTTTACAATCTTTGTTGACTCTGATATTCTATGTTAGGCTTGTTTTTCCTCTAGCTTTCAACCAATGTAGGGACATTTTTGGCCTGAAAATGTGCTAAAACAAACACACATACACACAGATACTCCTGTATCTGAACAAGGAATGTAAATAACTAACAAAAAAACAGTTGATCAATCAGTGTTGTTGGTTAAAAACTGTTCATTTATTTTTTAAAATTAATTTCCAATAACAACAGTTCCCATTTGAAAGGTGCTATGGGCAGTTGATTACACTAGATAGGCCACCTAAAATATGACGCACAGCTAAAAATAGTGCTTTTGGTACCACTTCTTATGAGAATGATAGAATAGCTACAAACATGTACCATAATGTAGGCAAACGTCTGCAAGCACTTAGAAATGTGACTACTATTTTGTCCATGAGTATAGTTGTTGGTCACTTTGTTTAAGCAAATCCACGTTCTTATGTAGGGTATGTTTAATATGGTTTCAGATCGTTTACACATTAATGCCTGACACCACCTATCAGTGCTTCATTCCACAATTCATTCATGTCTCAGTGCATTGACACAATTCACATGAAGAGTGCATATATCAAGTATTTTACAATAGCTTCAAACCTTTATTATTGATGTTTTGATGGGTCATGTTCTTGATTTTAGGCGTCAGTTAACGATTTGACTAATGGCCATTTGTTATCGGTCAAAAGGAGGCATAGATTTGTCTATTTTTTTATTGTTGTCTTTCTATTCGTTCTTTTTCCAAGCCCACACACATGTAATCCCTGAAGGTTCTTTTGAAGCTCTGCACTGTGAATCTGAGCCTCTATAATTTACTGATCAACACACTGAAATTGTTTTTATGTAACTCTTAGGAGAAGGGTTGGGATTAGTTTGCCTAATAAATAAATAAAGGCATGGAAATAAATGTATTTGTGCCAACTGGTCAGCCCATCACCAGTGTCAGATGACTCTGTTGTTACATACTGATGGACAGTGCCATTTTAATGGGCAGTTTAACCTGTCAGTGTAATTGGTCCCATTAAGACGCGAAGCGAGAATTAAGACTATTATTTACAGCACTCTGCAGTTCAGCCTATGGGTTATAGTGGCAAAGAGGAACAAACAGAGCATGTTTTAGAAAATAGTTCAGAGTTTAGTGCAGAGTTCAGGTATTAGTTATACAGTATCAGACAAATCAGTGATATCACAATAACAAAGTACTTAATTAACCAGTAACAGGAGTTATTAAACCAACAAACAAATATTGATTATGTTCATCTAAACTAACATTTTTTTAGTTTTTTTTTTTCAGGTTAAACTGACAAACCATTTTTTTCAGAGTGAATATAAAAAATCATTACATCAGAGAGTCATTACAAAATGGTGTATCTTTATTGTACAGGAACAAATGAAGTAATAGAAACTAAAAAGCCCAGTACTTCATATTATCTAGCAAAGAAAAAGCCTCAGATTAATTGGCCACATGTTCTCATTTACATCACACTTAATGTCCTCTCTTGCTTAAATATGTACAAATAAGCACTTGCTTATTGTTTTCTGGCCCCATAATGGACTGTCCATTGTGAACAAAATAACTCCAGGACTGACAGCTCAGGAATCAACCGTGATTGGCATATTTGCACATAATTTACACGTTTTTTTTTATTTTAGGGCTTTGAATGTCATCTGATATAGTGTTTGTGACTGAGCAAGTTGACTGCCACTTTATTTGTGTTAGTTTCTGGTATTCAGTGTAACATTGTATGTAAGCGTTTGCAAATTGAGCTACAAACTGATGCACAGTTTTACTGACTGACATTGTGGTCACTGAATGCATTCTGTTCTCAGCCAAGCAAGAAAATTGTTAATGATTTGGTCCAAACAGAGTGTTGGTAAATATATGAAGAATTTTGAAAAATATCTCATCACTGAAAATGCTTGTTAGCAATTGCAAAAAAACTGTAATGATATTTTTTGCTTCAGTTCTGTTCATATTTACTGGTATTTTTAAATGAGCTTCTCCTGGATGCCAGCAATGCACCGAAGTGCTGCTAAATTACATGTTTGCAAAAGTTATAATTCGCTCTATGTTATAACTAATAAAGACCAAATTTAAAGGACCACTTAAGAGAATGGAGATTTGTGAAAAAGTTCTGTGGGCTTTAAATTTCAGGATGAATGATGTTCCTGTCAATAAACTAAAAGATTACAGTTTGTTTCTTCTTTATTTTGTTATATAACTGGAGTTAATAGAAATTTTTTTTAAAAAAAATCAAGTTGTAAAATGACTACTATGCTACTATTATTTTTAGTTATGTGACATACTTTGTCCCGTTGTGCAGGTCTGTGCAGCTGTCTGGTCCTGATCCTCTATGCAGCAGAAGTCAAACTGCACCGCCTGTCTGAGAGCATTGCTAACTACAAAGAGGGCAGCTTCGTCTACAAGACACGCAGTGAGAAGTTTGACCGCTCCTTCTGGCTCATATTCTTGGTCTTTCTTGTGCACTGCCTTAACATCTTACTGATCCGCCTGGCGGGGGTCCAGTTTCCTTTCCAGGGGGCCAAAGAGTCTGATGCCACCACGGGCGCAGCTGATCTCATGTACTGACCAGTCCTATTGTTCACCAGCTCTGCCACCCGGCACGACATCCTATCGTGGCTATTAGCGCTTCTCAATAGCAGCCTTGCATCTTGCAACATCCGTTGTTGTGGTTTGTTTACTGATGAATAGGCAAGGCACATCTGAGCCTCTTAAGCTTCATCCTTTCACTTTCAGAAGAGGCATAGGCCTTGGAGTTAGAGTCCTGGCTGTGTCTGAGAGAGCTGTCTTATCTATCGCGCTGCAGGGTGGCTAGTGGAGGCACCCAGTCTTTCAGCCACACTCCTGATTGCGTATTCTGTTCACTGCCACTGCAGTTAAGGCTCAGTATTTTAAATGAATTGATGAAATGCAGAAATTGGTTTGCTCAGCTCTGTTTCTTCTGTAAGGAAACTATATCTTTCGTTGTATTATGTTTAGCATTCACATGCTTTGTAACACTACCCTAATGCACAGTGGTTAACTGTATTGGGTAACTGTTTATCTTGGATATGCTCTTGTTTAGATGTCCAACCACAATGTGCCATGGATCATGACTGTTATGAATAGCAAATGTACTTCAAATTACGAGAACCTTTGATATTAGCCTTTAATGTGAATTATACTTATTTATATTGGTTAATGGAGCACGAACAATAAACATGGAGGGTACAAAAAGAATGTCAAATTTGAATAATAATTAAAATACTTCAAATGTACGTGATACTTTAATAGTGTGTCTGTATAAGTTAACCGTTTTAATGTATAGATGTGACCAATAGGGACACAATTGTATTGTAAGATATTAGTGATTAAAGTCCCAATCAGAAACTGCTGAAACAGTTCAATAACTGACCAGTGTCTAGATCTGCTTCTGTAAAAGGAAAATTATGTACCTGTATATAGTAAATTTTGGTGGGTGAATGTTTTCTGCAAATGTGCTGAAAACTGGCCTTGCAGGTGAACTGATTACTGAATGAGGCTTGAAAGGAGTTTTTGTGTTCGAGTAAAACTGCTTGTTTAAGATTTAGTCCTTACTCTGTGTTGTACTGCATCTATGAAATGATGAACTTCATCCTTTAACATTTAACACTATTTTTGTTGTTTTGTTGTTTTAATGCTGCAAAAGCACGTACAACTCAAATCTGTGATTTTCAAATAAAATGAGTTTTTTCTTGATATACTGATGTTGTGGTGTCTAAATGCTATGTAGACATGTGGAAATGTCACACTGAGTGAAAAGGTTTGTTATTTACTTATTTCAACATTTATGTGAAACTTTAATGTATTACTTTTCTATGTAATTTTAAATAGTCTATTTTATGATGAATGGACCAATAAAAATGTTCCAAATTCACTTGGAATAAAACCTCTTCATATTAATTTACATTAAAAGTAAGGAACATTTTTGCCCTCTCCTGAAAAGTTAAGATGTTGGAGGTATATGTTTCTCATTGGACCGCAATGATATTCTACAAATTATTTCTGTCTTTATCTAGAAAATAGAAAAACATTTCACAAAGATGCAAATATGATATTACTAAAAATAAAGGTACTAAATATAGTGCATGTCTGTCTAAATACAACACTATACTATAATTTTCAGATCATCTGAAATGTAGAAAATTATTTTAAATTAAGGCTTTAATGCTGGTATACAGAGGTTCTGTGCAGGTACATTTTTCATTCATCAAGGTACAAACAATGTAAATGTTCCCTCAAAGGTACAACAGTGGTTGTAAGGTCTAATTGTGAACCTTAAAGAAGTTTTTCCAAGTGAAAATTACATATTTGCACGTTTTCATCACCTAATGTTTAAAACAGAACAATAAAATAAAAGCCTGGAGACGAGACGGGGTGTGTGGAGTCAATGCAACTTAGAAAACATACGTTCAGTGGATTATGGTACAGTTATATTCCCTGACTAAAGGTACTGAGATGTACCCTTGAGGGTACCACCCCAGTGACAGGAGGGGCACTGCCCTAGTAACAGTTTCATACCTTTATTTCTGAAAGTGTAGGTATATTATTTCAAATTGAAAGTGCTGGAGTGTTACAAAAAATGACGCAACAGAAAATCTCTGTGTGCCCTTATACTGCATGTTATAGTGGATGTTATAGTGGATGTTCTGCTGTTATTCAAAGGCATTATGTGTTACAGACCCATGACATGGCCTAAAAGCTGAAGCAGTTTGATTACGGCATCTAATCATTTAAATCCAAGAACAGACTGCTCTGAATAGCTCAAGAGCAAAATAAACACAACAACAGAACAAAAATGAAATGTAAGTTTGCTTTTTTAACTTTATACATAATTGATTTTTCAAAAAACAGTTCTTCTCACTAAAGATAACCTAATCAAGCTCCTGCATTGTTACCATAAACTTGAAACTACTGTAAACAAAGTACTCCACCCACTGGCAGAAGAAAGAAGTCTGACATTCAGTAAGGACGTCACCACTTCCACCTGCCTCATGAATACGTAGTGACATGAACATATAAATAGAGGATTTTGTTCTGCTTTGTTGAGAGGCTTGAATTTTTGGTATGGAATGGATTTAGAGAAAAGTCATCTGAGCTTCCATAACTTCTAACTAACTTCTGCACCAGTCTCACTACATGAAAAGGAAAATACAAGGTAGGCTTGTAAAACTTTCACTGAGTTATTAAATGATTTTTTGCAGTGCTTTAGATTCAATCAACTTTATGTAATTCCTGTTTTGGAGACAGAAGAAATATGTAGATTGTAATGGCAGCTGGTGAGTGTGCAGGTGATCTCAGTTATATTGGCAAAATGTATAACATAGAGCACCAGGATTAAGTTCTGGGTCACTCAACTGAATTCAGGATACATGAAATGTGAATCTTTCTTTTAAAACTGACGGAAACAAGAAAATCTTAAGCTAAGTCACATTTCTTCTAATTTAAATAATTTATATAAAATGCTCTTTTATTTCCAGTATTTCCAGTTCCAAATAATGTATTTTGTTAAAATGTTTTATATTAAAATCTGCATTTTAAGTAATTTTAAACACTTACATGCTATAATTAAGTTACCTTTGCATTAAAGTGTAAAAAATAAAATCATATAGCTATTGATACCGTAATGAATTAAAAAGGCTCTTCTATGATTTCCAAAGCTTTTTCAGAACTCTAATATAGTCTCTCTAAAAGGCAGTTTCAAAAGCTACCAAGCTTGCAACCTCTGTTCACTTGTAGCCTTCGAGATGTCTCAGTAACAGTCTCACGATCTGTGAGAGCTCTAACAGTGAAGACTTACTGGAATATTAACATTTTTCATCCCAGGCGTCCTCAACTATTTCTGATTGCTCTGAAGAAGAGTTAGCAGCAGCTAAAGTTGAGCTCATATAATACAGTGTCTCTATAAACTAGTTGTGTTTCTGAAACAGCGCTCTTGAATATATCTCAGTATTTCTATGGCCCGCTTGTTATTTCAGCTTTTCTCGTTTACACAGTGATCTACTGACGTTTGCTACTGGTTTGGTTTGATATTGGTTCAAAAACCATCTGTTGCGATGCTGGCAACCCTCTAGCGTTTATAGAGGGGAATAACATGCACGTAACCTGCTACATGCGTCGCAGAACCAGCCAACTATGACGTCTTTTTAAAGATATAAAAGCCTCACTGTGGAAGAGGAAGTTGACGTCACCCAGCACCCCACATATGATTTTGAGATATAAATTGATTCTTGGTCTGACTTTGATTCTGAGTGATTCCGTTATTCAGTTTCAAAATACGTGATTCAGAACCTGAACAGATGTGATCCAGTTTATTAATCTGTATCCCGGATCTGACATAAATTCTGGGACAAATTCTGACTCAGATTCTTTATAAAAGTGGTTCTAAATGTTAAAGTCAGTCTGATTCTGACTCATCCACTTACAGTTTACACGGTTTCTGTTCTTGATACCGATATGAGTGAAACTTTTGACTGCAACTTTGAACTTTCCACATGCATCAAAGTGACCCTGCAGAGGGCTTATCCAGAGACAAAGGACTCTTTTCTGATCAACAAGGCCTATAGATGAGCTCCACGTTCCTGGAGACAATCTCGTGACAGGAGAAGACAGAGGGGAACTGACACTGATCCGCTTGTCTTGTGTATTAAATGAATACACGTACAGCGTTTTGTGATTTTGTGCTCTTTTTGAATCCAAACTTTCACACTTTATGTCGTCAGTAGAAGGAAAATTGCACTAACCAGCTAAACCACAGGACGGTGTTAAGAACAGAAATGGAGCATTGGATTACAGCCCTTAAAATGACAAGCAAAAAAAGAACAACTATCTGGAGCATTGCATATTCTGAATCCCTAAATATCTGCTTATAATTATGATGTTGCTATTACAATAGTTTGGTGACGTTTGTATATTTTATTGTGTTTCACTTTGTGTATTGTTTAAATTACACTTTTTCTGCTGTTTATTAATTTGCCCAATTACTTGTAGGGATGTGTGGTGTAACTGTTGTAACTGCATAATAATAATAATAATAATAATAATAATAATAATAATGTTAAAAAACATATCGTAGGAGGGTGCCAATCAGAGGGAAATTTCAACGGGCCAATCGGAGTGCACGAAAAAAAAATTAAAAGTAGCCAGTGACGTAAGTGACGCTAGTAAAACATTAAATAGATGCAAAGCTGAAAAGCGTACTGCAAGAAAAGAGAACGTTATAAGAGCTGTATGTTCACAAACTCGTATGAAAATATAGACCAAGGCCAACACTATGATGCTTAATTCATTAATTAATCACATGCGAATGAACTTTGAACAAAATTCGCCCGCGGCTCGAAGGAACTGCTCGGTTTTCTTCGCCTTTGGTTACGGCAGGTACTTAAAAGACCCAGAAGATGGCGCCCTAGAGCGTTGCATTTGGTCCACTTCATCTGCAAACTGGAATACCAGACTTTGACATACAGTTTAGCTTTTGTTGTTGGCCAAGTCCTTCAAGGGGACACATTTTAAGTTAAACTTACCTTTAATGTTATCATGCGCTTTTATTGAGGTGTTTTTATTTACCAACAGGCGAGTCACTGTCCAGTTTGTAGATACAGAGCTCAGGAGCAGTAGGCGAACCCAGCGAGGGCAGTTTAACTGGCTGCATTATTGTGAATTATTTATCTCCGGGAGAGCTCAGCCGTGTTAAACCTCACTATACATGACCATGACCATGGCCGAGTGATAGGTAATGTACTTTAAGCTTGCCTGCCTTTTCTTTTTCTCAGATGAAAGCACGCTTAAGTGTCTCCTTCTGCCTCACTGAAACCATTCAGCGAGGGTAATTTAGACCTTGTGCTTGCACGCGCTTTTCCGCTTACATGGGTTCCCGCCACCTCTTAAAGAACTCATATCCTACTTTTCCCTTGTATTTTATTTGATCCTGGGCGGAGCAGCATGGTCACTCCCCGACTTGAACCAGAAACTCGATTTGGACTACGCATGCGCATCAAAGATATCGCGCATGTGTAGTCCAAATCGGGTTGGTTCATGCAGAGAACTTACCACACTGTAATGTCTTCCGGGTTTCTCAAACGCTAGAGGGCGCTCTCGAGTCCAAAATGAATGGGTTAATATGGAGCATTTGAGCAAAATCATAGTTTATAAATGCTTAAACATTTTTAATGTAAAAGAATACAGTCATTTCCTGAACACTGAATAGCATAAAACATTTTAACACCACTGTTATATTTTTAAGAGCTTTCAAATTATAGCAGTTTAAAACAGCGCCACATGTACACCCTTGATGTCTGTGAGCGCGAACAGCCACTGCTGAACAGCTCCTCTCGCCAACTAATCGGCACTCAGTAGCAGTAATGCCAGTGTTCTGCTGCCCAGAAAAAAAAGGAAACATATGGATAAGTTTTCTTTGCTGTTTTAGTGAAATACATCCTTCTACTTTCTAAAATTAAAGGAAAGGTCTGGGCAAGTGATTAGAAACTTTTTTAACTTTTCGTTTTTAGCCGATGAGCTCCATTTTCTCCCATTCACTGAATTCGCTCGCGGGCGCCCTCTGGCATTTCGCAGTCTTTTGATATAACCGGGAAAATAAGGAGTGGGCAGGCTCCTCTTAAACCGGCTCTGGGTTGATGTATATTTTCGTGCATGCGTCGTCCAAAGGCTCTCCGGTGATACTTCGGGCAGGCACGCACGGCCGGCAGTCTTGTCTGCGTTTGAGGATCTGGCACATGTGGAGTTAAGGCTGGGGCACCTTCTGAACGCACTGCACCGGCCGACCTCTCCAATCCGCCGTCGTTGCGGTCCACTTAACATTTGTGTTTCCCAAAAACACTCAAAATTAATTTTTATCTTACTATTTTTCAGCCTCACTTTATCCCTTAGAATTAAAGAGGCAGTTTTTACTTCGTCGTGTAGAGTGATTTTCTATTGTAGCAGCAGCGAGGAAGACAACACGGGAAACATTGAGCTTTAAAGGTGAATGCTCTTTTACTGAACAGGCAGCTAGGGAGCGCTGCTGCTCGGGGCTGTGTCCTCCACATCAGAAAGACTGAGCGCTGCATCCTTCTCCCCTAGCGTGGCGTCAGCTCACCGTGCCGTCGATGCTGGCAGTGGTGCTGCTCATGAGCGCACAGGAAGTGCCCCAGCAGTAACTCCTGTGCCGGGCTCCTTTTGGATGCCGGACATGCCTGCTGGACCATCTCACTGAGCTCTGCCGCTACACTGCTCCGTCATAAGGTCCCCGTCGCCGTCTGTCGTCCAGGCGTCCTTGCTGCCATCTCTTTTGCCGTCCTCCAGCTGGGCTCCACTACCAAGCTTCTTCTTCTGCGGGCTTGGCTAGGTTCGGTCTTGTCTGCCTTTTCCCTTTGAGTTGCTGAAGATGTAGGAAAGATTGTGCTTTAAAGGCAAATGCTCTTTTATTGAACAGGCAGCAAGGGAGAACTGCCGAATTGCCACTAACATGGTCGGGAAGCAGGCAGGTCATGCCTAGCCATACACTTTAAATATAAACCATAAACTTTACAGTAGGCGCCAACACTGGCTACCCCACAGCCCAGTACAGAATAGCACAGCCAACACTGATGCATTTGTTAAGCTAACAACAATCCATAATATCCATAATATATGTCTCTCTTACCATGAGCATGGTGCTAACCGAGGCCCTCTTTGCTTGGTCGCTTTGCATGGCCACACCTCCTGTCCTATAGCAGCATGGCCAGTGGCAGGATGTGCCAATATATAAATATATTTTTTGAATGGCTGCTGGGCAGTTTTAGTGGAAATGTAAATGTGACATCACTAAAATGACTTGAAATATATTCAAACAAAATAATTGAAAATTGCCTGTTTTTGCTGGTTTGACTGGTACAATTTAAAACTTTTGCATTGTTTACATGATACATCAAACTCTTTATTTCAAAAGTGAGGAAAATTCAGTTTTTCATGATATGGGCCCTTTAAGTAGTGTGTCACCTACCAGAGGTGTGTGTATGTGTGTGTGTTTGTGTCACCTGCAGATGGAAGGCAGCCTTCAGAGTGCTACACAAGTCAACACGGAGCTGGACGACATCCTCAGCCAAATAGCAGAGCTTGATAAATGGAGAGAAATTTTCAACACACAAGGGTGAGAAGAAGTGTGGGATGTTTTTAAACTGTTCAGCCTGTCTTACTGGCCTCCTCACACCATGTGTTTATTTTTGCAGGTTGGAATTACAAGGCTGTTTTGCCAAGGTAAGTTTAAGTTTTCAGTTTCTATTTGTCTTTCCTTTTACCTGCCAGTTATGCAACTGTTTTAGTATGAAGGAGTCAGTGTAGAGAGAAGCACAGCTTTTGCTCTGATATCAAATAACTCTTGGTCAAACCTTGTCTTTATGTGGTTAAGCCTGACAATACGATAACTGATCCTTCAGACAGAGTGGGCTCAGGTAACTCTATGTCATTTCTGTCCAGTCAAAGTGATATGTGTGTGTGAAGCCTGTGTATGTGTGTGGCTGTGATGCTTGCCACCAACCTGATATCCTTTAAACCCCGGGACGCAGCAAGAGGGGTGGTAATTCCTGCTCCGCCTCATCAGCATCATTTCTTTTTATACTCCCTTTACCTTGTTTTTCCACTGTCTCACTGGACCAAGTACCGGAACTATGTGTGAGAGTGAAGGTCCGTGCGATCACCAAGTGCATGTAGCAATGGCGGACTATAAGCAGCTATTACAGACCATTAGGACTCTACAGCCTTCCAGGCTCAGTTACATAGAGCTTCTTCAAGAGGAGGTGAAGAGAAGCCAGGATGTGAGTGATCACCTAAAAATTTTTATTTGGTGTCGTGAAGCTGAGACCCTCTCTGTGGTCTGGGATTGTTTTTGGACTTAATACCATTGTTTGTGGAAGTCAGCCATGAATGACTGCGCTAGTATTAGAGAGACCGAGAAAAGAGGAGTGAGAGCAGAAATTAAGAATCCAGAGAAGAAGGCTGAACTAGATCTTTTGAGACTAAATATGTTTAATGAAGTTGAACATATAGTACGACTACACTTGTGGAAAAGTGTATTGTGGTTATGTTGCTACATGTTGGGCTAGTTTCATGGATGAGGATTAAGCCTAACCTTGGACTAAACTACAATGTAAATAGTGTTTTACCATTGAAAATCCTATTTAGGCTTAATCTTAGTCTGGGAAATGGAACCATTGCGGAACCATCTGAGCATACCGTGGATATCAGTACTTAAAGCACACTGAAAAACAACAGGTTTTATTACAAAGAGATGACAATAAGTCTTATTTATTTGAATTGAATTTAGTGCTGTGCAGTATGTGACATGCTTGTGGCACCATATACATGTTTCAGGCTTCTCTGATCGCAGTATTACAAAGGTCATTACAGTGGTAACAATTAACACTCCCTCTGCCTCTGTCTCTAACTCCTATAGAGAGCACCTGAAAGGATTAAAGCTGAGGAAGAGACTGAGGATGTTTCTAGGTCTTCAACCTCAGCCCAGACACCCACAGGCTACGTTAACCCGCTGATGGTGCCTTACTCCATCCCCCACTCTCTTGTTGTCTCCCCGAGTCTGGGTGGGCACCCTGTGTCGCCTGAACTCGCCATGGTGAGTTATGGAAAACGAGCCTGTCACTTGACCCTAGTGGGCCTGCCTCCCTCTGCGTCAGATGTGCTTCTAGAGCGTATGCCTCAGACAAAGGAGAGTATAGACTTATCATTTAATAATTAGACTTCAGTCTGGTGGACTGTGCAAGGGGGCGTGCTTTGGAGAAACTCAGAGCTAACTAGAGCAGTAGTGGGGTATTAGTTTAGTTAGCAGTGAGAGGCAAGTCAAGAATGCAGTTACTAATTTTGTAATGTTTGATTTTGTTTCTCATGTAGAGTCTGAGAAAGATCTTGTTTGGAAACACGTTCCACATCTTCAACTATGAGTGGAAGAAATCTTTCTTCAAGTTCCGGGAGCCCCACTCAAATCTGTCTTACGCTCTGGAGGCAGAAAGAGTGAGTCATTCATTATAAAACTGTCTCTGTATTGTCATCTTAAACTGTCGTCTTATTGAGATTTAGTAATGCGATCATGCAATCATGTTTTGATGTCTTAGGTCATGGCCATGACCTAGTACTCGATTTTTACAAGAAACACAAGCGAACATGAAGTGACAAAACAGGAAGAAACAGTTTGTACCCTGTGCACACAGCACTAAAAGAAAGAGCTTTCTGAGTTGATGCATCTTGCATCTTAGGTGTCATCTTGTGAGCCTAAAATCATATATCCAGGGAGGAGATTGTGAGAGATTATGCAGATACATGACTCCCCACTTTCAATTTTGACCTTAAACATTGCATTAATCTCTCAGATGGATCTGTTTCGTATCATTGATGACTTAGTTGTATGCAAAGGTTTGGACACACCTGGTTGTTGATTTTCTAAGTGATAAAGAGTTAACACATTCTGTAAATGAAGCAAACTTAAATATGACATGTTTCTACAAAATTTCAGAGCAGAATTGAACAAATTGGAAAAAAACCCTGAAATATAAAATATTCCTTTTACACAGACCACAATGTATTTTTTTTGTTGCTAAATTCAGCTAATAAACAGTAATTATGTATTATTGCCTCTATCTTTCTGTATTTGTTCAAACATCTTGTGTTAAACACTCATTAAAATAGAGAATGCAACTTTCTTCATCGAGGACATGTTGCAGTATGACTTTCAGAATGTCTTTGCTTCTTATACAATATAAACTGAGATGGAAGATCTAATGTCAGAGTAAGATATAAGGTCATATGTCAGACACATGCACATGTTCCAGTAATCAGTCAGATTGACCTGTTCTTGGCATACTGCTAAACATGGTGCATAAGAGAAGAGAGGTTGTGTTGCACCACGCTCCTCTCTTCTTTCCTATTGTGATTGTCTCTCAGCTTATCTTGATCAGCGTAATCTGACCAAATCTTTCTTGGCGTGTTAATGTCACTAATCACCTTTGTTATTTTTGAATGAACTTAAAACATTACTGTAAGACTTACTTACAGATCAGTGGCATCCTTGAGGTACCTAGAGTTATTTTCCATTTGTTCAGTTAGTACATTTGCATAACATTACAGGGAAAATCCATTATGTCAAGAATCATTTATGGCAAAACTTTTCTGGGGTCAGCAGTAACATTTGGGTCTTGGACCAAATTCTCCTGTAAATGATGTTTCTTCAGTCAAATAGTTTTCTTTGTCTGTGTCCAAATGTCTGTCTGTGCACTTCAAATGATAGTGGATAGTATGAAAGGATTGCATTGCAACCTTTACAGTGACCTGTAAAAGTGCCCAGACCAATGACACACTAAAAGAGCTGTACAAATATTAACAAAAGCATGGGATCACAATGTGACAGTGTAGTGGGCAAAAGAGCTACTACAATGTACTTTTTGACTACTCTCTGATGAATAGTCCTGTTTCAGACACACTAAGCTAATTCCAGTAAGCCAGTTTCCCAAAAGCATCTTTGTGTTAAGATCATCTTAACTGGTAGAGAGTTTTCAGTGTGATGCTGTCTCTACCATTTAAGAATTGTCTTCTTCGTGCTACACCCCTGAAAAGTTGCCTTTTCTTCTGCCTGTGTACTGTTTTCTTTGGCCAGGTTCTGTTTTTTTTTTTAATAATATTTTTACTATTTAATTATGTTACACATCTCACACAAGCATGCAAATGCTTTAAACTTGATTTTTACATCTTGTTGCTAGGCATGTGTCGATATAAAAATGTAATATTGTGATAATTACATGTACATTCATGTAAGGTTTTAATATTTTTTAATAGCAATACAAGGTGGTGGTTGTACATTTTGGGGATTTCTCTCTTTGGAAAAAAAAAAAAACTTCCCTGATGATGGCTTTTTGTATGAGGGGACAGCATTCTTCATTCATTTCTGGAATTTTTTTTGGCCATCATGTCTTTGTTTTCCCCTAGATAGGCTGGGTGGATGACACATGGTGCTTTGGATAGTATGAAAGGATTGCATTGCAACCTTTACAGTGACCTGTAAAAGTGCCCAGACCAATGAAACACTAAAAGCATGGGATTACAATGTGACAGTGTAGTGGGCACCAGGGCTACTATGTGTAAAAATTCTCTGGCGAAATTCTAAAATGCAGTGAACCTATTTTGTATTAAATATCACTGTATACCTTATAATTGCATATCAGCACATCTACTTGTTGCATTCAAAAATGTATCTGAGTTATGCAGTGAAACAAATTAATATCCTTAACTGTCATTTTAAGCTGAATTCTGAATGTTTCAGCAAGGGACACTATAAAGGGCAATACAGAGGCTGGACAAGAGAGATATAATGTACTTTTTGACTACTCTCTGATGAATACTCCTGTTTCAGACACACTAAGCTAATTCTCAATGTTGAATTTTGCCATATTATTTTGGATGCAGCCATATTCTTCATCCACCCTCTCAGAGCGATTCTGCTACCACACAGCCCACCTTCTCATTTAATTTAGGTTCTTTTTAGTAAAGCAGCACACAGTCTTCATTTGTCAGCATATTTGTTGTGACTTTTGATCTGCTTTACAGGCAAAGTTTTGTACTTTGTTGCCCTGTTTGTAGCCACCACAATAACTTATGAATGCATGTTGAGTGTGCACAACAAATTAGCTGGGCAATGTCAGGAAAGTAAACATGCCAAACTGACTGAACTCTGTTTAACAATACACATTAAAGTTGAGTCATTTTCTTTTAGGGGGGAGCCCGTGCTGTACAGATGGCAGTTCAGGCTCACATTATCAAATACCTGCTCTTCACACGGCCAGTAGACTCAGAGTGCTGCACGATGGAAAGGTGATCATTGAAAATATCACAAATGTGCAGTGAAACAAATGAATAACCTTAATCACTGTTATCTTCTGCTCTGTCACTCAGTTTGGGGGAGGTGGGGGAGAAGGAGCAGGAGAGGGCATTGGCCACTGCTTTGGCTGACATTTTGTGGACAGCTGGTGAGGAGCGTACTGCCACCGTCTCCTTGGTTACACCTGAGCGCTGTTTTACCCCCCACCTGGACTACAAACTGGACAACTTCACAGAGAAGGTACTGTTTACCATGCAGTGTCCAATATCACATCTCTCAAACAACATATGGTCTGTAAGTCACATAAAACCAAACCATGTTGTGAGTGAGTTGTACTGTAAATGAGTTGCATAGATGTAAATTCATTTGCATAGGTAATTTCAGTTGCAACTTTTTACCTTCAAAAAGAAGGAAGATACAAGGAAATTCATTTATGAACATATTCAGTGTGTGAGTATTTATTAGTGCTGTGTTTTGGATTTTGTAGTTTTGCTCATTCCATTTTTTTTTTTTGCAATATAACTTTACACGTTCAGTAGTTCAGTACTTTACTTGTTTGCTGTCAATATTAATTAATAAATATACCTTATTTCCCATCAAGTTCAATGAGGAAGGAAGCCATGGGGTCATTCTCTTTCTGTATAGCTTGATCTTCTCCAGGTCCATCGTTAGGTAAGTCCATAGTTTAACTGTTTATTCAGGAAATAAATGAGCGGTTTACCCAGCTGCCATTTAAATCTACACTGAGAAAGTAATACCTGAAAACACCAAAGAACAGGGGTATCTGACCTGTAACTCTTAACATGCAAGTGATAATTACATATTTCCAACATCAGCCACATGCTTCGCCCCAGCGTCTACAAATGCATAGGCCTACATTTGATTGGCTTTTAGCAGTAGTGTTGAGAATGACTGCATTCGTGCACATTGTGTATGAAAGCTAAATGAACATGTAGCATAACTTGCTCAAGTTAAGCCGGCTTAGTTTGTATTTCGTCTAGTGTAGCGTAATGTAATACACAATATGGTTCAAAAGGTGAATGTTAGTAGCAGGTCATGGAGAGTATTAATAAGTGTAGTAAAACACAAGAAACTTATAAGCTTGTTCAGCATATCATTGCTGTCCAAAGAAATTATTAACACATTATCAACTGTTAGCATAAGTTAATGTAAAGAGTTTTTATTCCAGTTCCATTTCTGTTGGTCTGTTTGTCATGAAATTTTCACACAGTGTAAAGGACAGCTGCTGTGTTCTAATGATGTAGAAAAATAATAACAAAAATGGAGATACATGTTTTCTTTTGGATAGCAACAATATGTTACTTAAATCAGTCCCCCTAATTATGCTTTAAGGTTACAAGAAGACCTGGATTTCACCACTACTCATCTCTTACACTTGGGTTTGGGCAACTTTGGTTGTCGCCAGGTAGGTGTCTATGGGGAAAAGTGACTATATAAGTACAGCACATGGTACATGTGTGTTATATTTAGATATACTGCATTTTTCATAAAAACAACTTGTAGTTTTATTTCAAAATATACCAATCAGAGCATGTGAGTGGAGTGAAGCGGCGGACATTTCCGCTTATCGCTCAGAGCATTTCTGTGATCACTCTGCTCCAGCTCCGCTCTAATTTTTCTATTTCCCGCACCTCACTCGCTCCTCGCTCTCATGTCAGAGGAACCTTGCTCCATGTCCTTTCCATATGATCCATTCTTATGGTATTTATTTTATGTCTTGAATGTATGGACAAGACACTGCACACTTTGTTTCATGAGTTATGAATAATCATGAATAATTTATGACCGTTATGAAGCGAAAACTAGTTAAACGTTCTGTGCTACTCAGGCTTTTTTGGAGGTTGAAGCAACAGCCCAATCACAAGCTAGAAGACTGCCGAGAATAAACAAATGCACATGCTTTTAACACGACCCTCACTGTCATTCGTGCAGAAAAACGTATGACACTAGACTAACTGTGTGTAATGTCTGTAGAACTTTGTTGTGATCGATGAATTTCCAATATGTAGGTCTGCTGAACAGCTCTGCAGCGCAGAAACTGTGTTTGAATGGCTTCGTGTACAAGCTGTAGAGTCTCTGCTGCATCACTCATCATACAGTCAGTGTGGATAAAGGGACTGCCTGGCTTGATGGAGCAGGAGGGAGCTATACTGGAGCGATTTTATAGCGCAAGAGTACACCAATTCTCCGAATTTCTACAAACCCGCTCCATGCTAAAATCATGTCTCCCCACTCCCACTCCGCACCGCTCACATGCTCTGATACCAGTATGACCTAATTGCAGGCTTGCAGGATTTAGTAGTAGTTTCTTTATTATGTGTGTTTTCCCCCTTCCATCATGTCAGTGTCATTGCAACTGTGTTCATTAGGCTCTTTTGAACCTTCTGTTGACTGGTCGTGCCAGTCCTAATGTCTTCAATGGGACGTTGTTATATGATGAAGATGGCAGCCCATTAGCACAACCTCTTCATGGAGTTTTGGCCCGCAGTGACGTGGGATACCTGCACTGGAGCCGAGAGCAGGCAGAACATGCAAAGCTTCCTACGGTATAGCACATAGCCATGCTGTCAGCATAGTCCATACAGTCAGCATTTGTATCAGATAAGATTTGCAGGGTTCCATGATCAGAAACAGTAATTCTGCTTATCTGCTACTCTGCTGCTTCAGGTAGGAAGTATGCTAAAGACCCCCAAACTGCCGATTTGGGTTTGCAACATCAATGGCACCTACAGCGTTCTGTTTAGTCCCACCCGATCTCTGCTCTCTGATTGGAAAATGGAGCATCTCTTCCACCTCTACTTTTACAATGGCCAACCAACTCAATGCAGTACTGCAATGCTCACAATAGGTAATGTTACTGTACCTGTTACACACTTTTATTATTAGCATAGCTTGGTCTTTTGAGCAGCGCCTGATGCAAACCTGCAGAGCTAAAACCGGATCGCGTTTTACATTGTTGGATCAAATGTCTAGATTCTAGATTTAGTTGGAGTAGATTGGTCAGCAGAAATTCAGTGAATTTGACCACAAGGTAGTAAAAAGGACTTGATTTTACTCTTTGATTTCTAAATGTCATGTTTCAGACACACACTCCCACCACTGGGAGGCTGGAAGTGGAGACAATCAAGGAGATCTAGAAAGGAGGTTCCCCTCACTGGAGATGACCATCAGGACCAAATGGGAGGGAGCTGCAATTGACTGGAATGGCACAGTACCATATTTCTGAAGAGGTTTGAACAATTCAAAGATTTGTGATAGCATGACTTTAATCTCAAAATGGTATGTTTTTAAACTATAGTAAAATCTACATTTGTATTTTATAACATACAAATAGAAAAAAACATGTTTGATATTAAGTTCTTAGCATTGTTCTTTCTCCAGGAGTTACACTGATGTTAAAATTCATGAGCTGGATCTGAAGTAAGCCTGATTTTTTTATGTATGTATACAGTTTAGAAGCAGTCATGATGTATTTCTGCCATACTTATTTTTTTTTGTTTACATTTGTATACATGCCCTGAAATATCAAAGGAAAAATTTCATCAGGATTGTGTTGACTGATAAATGTATGGAGCCTACCAAAGACTTTTTTTTCTTAATTTGCAGTCTTTTTCTTAAGATGGATATAATAATATAATTTAATAAGTAAGGATATATCTTGACTTATGACAGCTAAAGTTTGTATATTATCTGAACACTAAAAAAATCCTTCCACTATATATGGAATAGAAGACATTTGTGTCGTTCAGCTTATTACTTACTTTTACATTCAAACAAAGGTGTTTTCCTCATTCAAAAAACAAATAACAGTTAACTCAACTGGCCAAAACAGTTTGCCAAGCAAAATACCAATAGCTTGTGGAGACTAAAGATGTTATCTAAAGTTAACTACACATCATAATTGATGCAATTTTTCTTCAAAACAGCGATGTATTCTGGATTAATTTTTGTGTCATTTTTAAAGTTATGTATTCCTGCCCACAGTGGATGGCCTTCTTTGTTGTTCTTGGTGCATATAGATCATATTTTCCTGACCAAGAATTGCATTACCGTTTTAGTCATCGAATTAAAACCATACCTTATCTTGGTCATTATATCAAATGATATTTGTCTCTCGTAAGAAAGAAGTGCTGGCTAACACTCATCACAGGTTTACTGTACTGCAAATGAATTTTTATAAACAAAAACGACAGTAAATTTGCATAACTATAGTTTATTGTAATTATCAGTATCCAAAGGCTAACTTGACATCGAGAGATATACACATTTATTACAGCTTTATAGAACATTATAGAAAAGGCTAGTCATAGAAAAAATAAGGCAAAATAAACAGATTTATAAATACAATATTAGCAAGAGGTCCTTTCAAACCAAGTTCAAGACCATTTTAACAATTAACTGAGCACAGGCCAATTAATTCTGTAAAATGTTAAAGTCTGAATGTGAGATAAAAGGTTTAACGTAATGTTAGGCTATATCATCAATCTAGATATGAATCTGTATTTCACTAAATAAGTCTTTTTGTCTTTTTTTTAATATTTGAAAGTGAACAAATGTATATTAAAGTTGACTTTGATATCAGCCCAGAGAAAATCCTGGTGCAATTTTGGCACTTCCCAATAGGGCTTTAACACATACTAATTTAGACTTGCACAAAGGTCTTATAGTATGGGAAATTATCACAGACAGTACAGTGCTGAGCAAAAGGTCAGCCCTTCATTTATTTAATTTCCAGTCAAAACATTTTTTTTTCCTCATTTATTTTCATTTGACTACCCCCTTTCGTCATGCAAGTGGATTATCTTATATCTAATCTCCCTAGATATAGCTCCTGGAAAAGTAATAACTTGTACTTAATAGCTGTTTTCACTGGAATATTAAATAAACAAAGTCCTAGTCTATTTCTTTCACACAGTACTGTAGCTTACCAGTACACCATCATATTGTATGCTTGCTGTGAGACCTATGTCTCATAAATCAGTGATCGCAAATCTTTTTCCAATGCCTGGCACCTCTCTTCCGATGAAGTTTACACATTCAAAATGTACAGTAAGTATGTCACAAGGATGGAGCCCTAAAAGCAACAGAGCAAGTAGCCAGCTTGCTGCATTGTGCCACACTACAGCAATGCTGACGATCACAAAGAGGATATGATACAAAATGGCTGATTTGTCACCTTTGTATAGCTCCCCATCCTCTAGTATTGACAGGACTCTACAGTGCTCATTGAATTGCAAGGGTTTACAAAGTGTAGCTACATAACATACTATCAAGACCATAAATACTGTGACAGTAGAACTAGATAACATGATAAAAGCTAAGTCTAAGGATAATGACACCTGTAATACATCAGTTGTCCACATAAATACAAATACGGCAGAATAATAGGATAGTTAACCAGAATAATAGCTTTATGAAATCTCATATTTACAAAGTCAGTCCCTTACTTCAGGCTTTTCAAAAAACCTCATTTACTAAACGTCATAGTGAAATAGCAAAATAGTGACGTCAGTTTTCTCACCTGTGCTACTAAGTCTGCTCATGAGTGACCACCCAGAATCTCTTCTAGGTTAATGTCTTTCATCCAGTCATCATTGCCTGAACCCGACTTGAGCAAAGAATCAATGAAGTCTGAGTCTGCATTGATCCCTGGTACCGTGTTATCCCCATCCTGCAGGAAATCAAACGTCAGCCGGCCTACCCGGCTGTTCTGGTAAGTTCCTGGGCTTTGCGCCGTGCTTATGAACGTGCTTATGCACCCCTGCTGTTCTGGAGAGGACTGGTTCAGGCTGCTAACCCCAGGAAGCGGGGTTATGTGTGGCTGGGTAGGTCTGGGTGCAGAGCCCCTAATGGCAGGGTTTAAGGTGATTAGTCCAGAATGAGGTGCCACCTGATTTGGTGGACCAATAGGCCTTGTTGGGAAGTGACCATCAGTTTGTCTCTTTACATCTAGTCCTTGAAGTCCGCCATTTTGTTTTGTAGCACTTACCCAACTCAAGCCAGTCTCCCTACTTGCGGTTGTGGTCAGTCCAACCAGTCCTTGGCCAAGGATAGCGTCTTGGCTTGCTGAACTGGTCCTTACGTGTTGCGTAGTTGGGACAACACCTGATGGAAAAGTAACAACCTGGGTGTTCGCTCCCTGGAACTGTGGTTTGTTCTGATGCATTCCAATTTGGACCTGGTTGTTAGCTTGCTGGTGCAGTTGGCTTGCACATGTTTGGACTTCTGCAGGGTCTGATCTAGTATGGAACCTTCTGTCTCCAGAATTGGGCACCATTTTCGCTCCTTGGCCGTTGGGTAAATGGCATGAGAGGGACGGAATGTCACTCTGATCAGAGCCGTTATTGGTCAGTGGAGAAGATGCCAGACCTGCACATAGAAGAGTGTGATTTTGAAATGGTCACTGAAAATCTTAAATCAGCTAAAAATCTTACAAGCAATATATGTGAATTTATAGATAATAGATATTCTTTTCCAATTCCATGGATCTGTGAAACATTTCTGCATAGTACAGTTATTAAGAGGTAAACACAGAGTGGTTGAATGAGAAACTGAGATTTTGTTACAGTGGTGTTAACAGGAACCATACACCAGATGTCTACAACACAAATAAAGCCATTTTATTTACCATCAAAAAATGACCAATGAATCTAAAATGTTCATATCAGTGCTGTCAAGAAAACAAACAAAAAACATGCATCTCAATTTTTTTCTGCGTCACTTGAACAGCTGTCCTTTACATTGTGAGAAAAAATCATGAGGAATGGACCAATAGAAATGCTCCAAAATTACTTGCAATAAAATCTATTTACATTAACTTACATTCAAAGTTATTTATGCCTTCTCCTCTAACGTTACTATTTTGTAGATGCATGTTTTATAATCTATGTAATGCTGATTATGGTGAAATGGTGATAAATCTGAATGGGTTGTCTTTTCTTTCTCTGCTTGTACCTCGCTGCAAAAAAAAAAAAGACTTGAAAAAGGCAGGCTTGAAAATATTCATCTGTAAATCAAACATGTACAAAATTGAAGATAACTGGATATTTTGCGTTATTGGTTATTATCTATTAGTTAGGTTTTAAAGTCACTGTATAGACAAAGGTAAAATCAGATCTTTACCTGGATAAAGGGTTGAATGTACTCCAGCTACACCTTGTGGTTGTTTGTAGTCAGGTGGAGGCCTTGTCAAATGCCGGTTAAACTGATCTTGTGTGCTGAATTTCTCCTGAAACAAAAAATGGAAGAGAAAATTAACAGTTGGAGTACAACATAAAGTTCACTACGTCCCGGTTTTAAACCCCTAATCTAAAAATCTAACCAACTTATTGATCTTTTAAAAACAGCATTCATTTTTGGTATAGCAAATCTGTGCCATCTTATAAGTGGTACCAAAAAGGTTGTATTTATTTTTGTGCTGCTGTGCTGGTTAGTTTGCTGGAGTTATTTACTGTATCGTTGGTGTGGTGCTGAGGTTGGCTCAGTTGTCTCTGGCTTTTGCCTGTATTTTTCTGCTGAGTGTTGGGAGCAGGTGGCCGCTGCTGTTGGGGTTGCCCAATACCAGCCAGACAACCATTTGCTGATAAACGTGGTCCTGGTGCCATTGCCTGTTGGACAGAAGAACATTAGAATTACTTTAGAATACACAGTAATATACAGTCATATTAAACTAAAAATAGTTAAATTTAAATGAACAATCTACAGTATCTTCTTTATGGTATAGGATGATTTCTTAACAACATAAGTGGACACTGTGATTGTATAGGGAGTCCACTAGATGGCAAACTTCATCAATTCTTCCGACATGTCAGACTGCTCATGTCCGTATGACTTGATGTGAATGGTGTCATAAAATTTTCACATACTTTAATATTACTCCTTTATTTTCGTAATGTCTTTATAACACGAATCATCAACAAGTTATCACAAATTAAGAATGCAAACTACCACTAACAACTACTAACAACTAGAGGTGTCTATGGTAGGAATCCAGAGCAACTAAATACATATAGACATTAGCATGTATGCAATTTCTGCAGACTTACATTATATTGTTTTAAGTATTTTGCCAAATTGGCTCTGAATACAACAATAGCTGCCAGTGAGATCCTCATTTTTTCATGCTGTAACAGGGTAGGGATTACTGTAAGACTGATAGCTATGTTGAAGCCCTGTAGCATTTCTCCTGTCATCCAGCTCCTATGGGGCACAACCCAATTGCTTCCAGCAAATGACAGACATTCTCAGCCACAGTGTGGAACCACACAATGATAGGTGGATCTTAAAGGCTTTTGTGCCTTTTTATCTTTCTGAAACAAACTCTTAATGCAGACAATGAAATATGTCAAGTTAATACAAGTGGTTCCTTTGCACAAGTATAACCTATTGCCTGATTCATGCTTGTTCAAGAACTGTACTTAAAATCATTCCATTCATTCATGAACTAATAATTCATTACACAGATGGTTTAGAGTCAAGATGACAACCTGAAAGGAGCTCTTTATTTCAGCAAAGGCTAAGAAAGGCTTTTCTTTGCTTGATGTAAGTATAGAGAAACCATTTACTATAGTCATAAATTGCAGAAATTGGTCCCCTTTGCTATTTAGGTGTCTAAGATTTTCTATTTTCTCTTCACCAGTTACTGATATTGCCCCCTGAACCTGCTCTGAATACCAATACTGCCAACTGCAGCTGGATCCCCTATTGCCTCCTGCCTTATACAGATCAGCACACAAGCACTTTTCAGAACAGCATCAGTTTCTCTTTCAGAACATCACCCCAGCCTAGTAATCCTTTACTTTAATGCAACTGAAGTTTCATTAAAAAAAAAAAAGTGGCCCACATCAGTGATAACTGTAGTGAGATAGAAGTCTCTTAGAGGTCCTGGAAAGGTGGTGAAGACCTGTTTATAGTTTTGTTTGGGTGTCTAGACAAAAGAAGAAACAGTCACTCGTAATTTTTACTCATACAATCAAACTGAACATATGTGATTCAGAATAACTGAGTACTACAAAGAGACTTTTTTACACAATTATAATAACCACACTGAGTAAAAAGATGCAGTACAATTTGTTTTGAGGTTCCATAATCCTCTCTGGCCTATACACTTTTGGCATCATGTACTAGTAGTCTTTCAGTCTGCAAAGACTCACCAGCGAATTATTCTTTATTGTGACCCTCACTGGCCATTTTATCAGCTCCACTTACTTACCATATCTTTTCTCTCTGCATAATTTGTTAGTCTTTCTGTACCCCATTTATCAGTGTAAGACCACCACAGAGCAGGTGTTATTTGCATGGTTGATCATTCTCCACATTGCAGTGACACTGACAGTGGATACAGCAGTGTTTCTGGATTTTTAAACACCTCAGTGCCACTGCTGGACTGAGAATAGTCCACCACAACAGTGTCCTATGAGCAGAGAGTGAGCACTGATGAAGGGTCAGAGCATAACTAACACAAACTGCGCAGCAACAGATCAGCTGTCGTCTCTGACTTTACATCTACAAGGTGGACCAAAAAGGTAAATGTGTATAAAAGAGTGGACAGTAAGTGGACACAGTGTTTAAAAACTCCAGTAGCACTGTTGTGTCTAATCCCCTTACATTCGTGCAACATTAGCACTCATTAACATGCCACTACCATGGCAGTGTCACTGCAGTGCTAAGAATAATCCACTATCTAAATAATACTTGCTCAGGGGTGGTCCTGTGGGGGTCTTGACCACTGATGAAGTGGGTAAAGAAAAGCTAACAGATCATGCAGAGAAACAGATTACAATCTGTAAGTGCACATACAGTACTATGCAAAAGAGCACTCTCAATGCAAAACAGGCATTAAGCACAAGTTAGTCATTTTTCAGGAGATATTTCTAAAGAGATTATAAGATCTACTTTTCAAGACTGGACTTAAGATTTGAAAAAATCCACAGGTGTTTCCATCTATCCTTCCGCTGTGACAAGACAACTCAACACTATCAGTCTGAAAGGATGTGTAGCTTTCAATAAGCGATTACTGAGAAAAGGAAAATTCTCAAATCAAACAAAGAGGCTCAGAACAATGGGTTGACCACCTCAGAGTCCTGACCTTAACATTACCAAATGTGTTTGAGATTACTTGGATCATTAGAAGCAAAAAATGCAACCAACTTCTAGGACTGAACTATGGAGGTGTGGAAAAATATCCCTGCAGATTACTTTGAAAAAAACTGAAAGCAAGTCTCCTGAAAAGAATGTACATTGTAATAAAGGCAAAGGGTGAGCACACTAAACACTGAAAAAATTGGTATTATAGTTTTACACAGTAGTGTATGGTAAGTGGACCTGCTAAAATAGACAATGAATGCAGATAAAAGGTAGGTGTACCTAATAAAGTACAAGTCAATCCATATGTGTGATGTCCTAGCACTAAAATTCCACTCAGGTCTCCTCATTACAACCATGCAAAGAAGTGTAAGTGTCTGAGAGGTGAGACTCAAGCAAGAGCTTTTGAAAATCTGTAGGCCTTTCCCTGAGCAAACTCTGTTCAAGTACGTTATCCCATTCAGTCAAACACACATTGTGTATATACTGTCAATCACTGTGTTGACACAAAACATTTCCCAGGGCAAAATGGATTCAACTGCAGCGCAGCGAAGGGCCATTACTGTGAGAACAGATGTCTAAATGAGAAACTGCTTCCAAAGCCCCACTCTGGAGGTCCCAGAACGAAAGCACTGAAAGGCCCTCCTCTGCCACGGGAGGAATTCCCCGCTTTGACAGACCATGATGAGGGAAGAGGGTGTGTGAGAGAGTGCTTTGCAGCGATAGGCACTATTCACAAGCAACACTATCTACAGAGACGCAGACGGCTCCATAGAGGAGCTGAGCTGAGGAACTAGCTGAGGTCACATGCTGAGATGGATCAGCTCTGGGAAGTCCAGTAATTAATTAGAGGGCAAGTAAAGAGTGCTGTCTCCCTGCTGCGAGTTCAGATTAACTTCTCATAGAACATGCAGATAGAGTTTTTTATTACAGAAACTTGCAGTGAAATATTACTACAGTATATTTTGTAGGTCATCTGTTTAATACCAGTATATTAGTATAACAGTGGAGCACAGTGGAGTCAAAGTCTGAGAGCACTAGTGAAATTCTCCTAATTCAACATTTTTGGTACAAATTGTATTGTCAGCATAACAATTATTATTATTAATGATAATAATGATAATAATAATAATCTGACCTTTTTGTACAAAGGCCTTAATAGGTCAATTTCATTAATTTGCCTAAATTTGAACAGTGACCAAAAAATATCACAGTTCTTTTTTCACTTGTACAGTATAGTGGAGTCCAAATTTCTAACTCCTAAAACTTTCTGTTGTTTATTTTCATGTTTACATGAAAAAAATTAGCAATTTTTTAATGTGGTCTCAGACTTTTGGACCCCACTGTATCTACATGATCAACTGTAAAAAGAAAGTGATGAGGTTGTTTAAAATATAATATGGATTAGGTCACCAAATACTTGAGATTTTTCTAGAAAAAAACATCTGCTCTTACAGATTATATTTCTAGAAAGTATTTGGTGACCTAATCTATAACACATTCTAAACCACTTCATCAAATCCCAGCTTTTAATGTGGTCTCAGACTTTTGGACCCCACTGTATCTACATGATTGACTGTAAAAGAATGCGATGAGGTTGTTTATAATATGATATGGATTAGGTCACCAAATACGTGAGATTTTTCTGTGCTATATTTCTAGAAAGTATTTGGTGAGCTAATCCATAAAATATTCTAAACAACATCATATGTTGCATAATGCTCAGGCCACACAGCTCTGGAACTGGTTATTTTCTGACTCATCGATATACATTAAGCAAATAAAAGGTCATACACTGCTTTGTATTACACCATGTTAAAGGCACTGTGAGAAACCATGACCCTAGTCAGAAGGTTTGGCCAGAAGGTGTTTATGTTACACTGGAATAGGCTTCCATGGCAAGTATATTTGTGGTATGGGGGAGTGAGAAGGAGTGCGAGTTCCGTTAATCCACTCTTTTGTCATCCTGATGTGTCATAAAGCTGTTTTCCATCTCTGCTCCACTCTTCGCTCTTCAGCGTGTCGTTAAATGAATACCACATGTGGCCGTGGACTCCATAAAACAGGGCTGTGATTTAGGCTTCCATTCTGCCCCGCATTACAAGCAGCTGACAGGGCTCCAGGCCCAAGCCTTGCTGCTCTCTCTCTCTCTCACAATACTTCCTGCAGTTTGGAGGCAGGGCTGCCCTCCCCAGGGAAAAGCTCGGCATCTGGACTTGGCCCCGGATCGCTTTCCCAGGAAACAAGCCCTCGCCTCGCTGTGCAACTCCAACAACCTGGCACCCCCCCCACCCATTCTCACTGAGATGAGAATCCAGAAGGGTGAGGGTGAAAATGAAGGGGAAAACTACAAAATGACAAAGCTGTGAACTGTGATAGTCTGGCCTGTAAACTGAAAATAAACTTGAAAGGATTTAAGCTTTGACTGTTCCTAAAGCAAACAAAAGAAATATAAATTTTGCACTAAAGATGTACTAAGACTGTCACAATTCTCACAAATACTCAGTAAAGCTTGATTACTTGCTAAAAAATCACAAGTATTTTGGAGTCTTTGAAAGGCTATGCATGATTTGTTATTGTTTAGTTAATCCCATGTTTATTGTTCTGCCTGTTTTGAAACTCAAATAATAGGTATATTACTTCTGCTAATAGAATCAGTAGTGACATCCCTAAAATTTACATTTACGCCCAAGTATTTCACAACTCCGGAAGCCGTTCCACGCCGATGATCCAGACCAGTATTCACAGAGCAAGAGTGCTGATGGAGGGTTCTGTTTTTGCGGCCGAGATAAAGCGGAGAGAATGCTAGATCAGCACTGCTACTCTGAGATTCTTTGTGAGCAGCAGCCCTAGTTCTCATCTTAAGACGAGTGCCCTTTCAGATAATTAAGCTCAGCTTATTCTGTCTTTTCAAATTGTAAAGGAGACTAGATGTCACTTCTCCCACTTGTCTTTAAATCTGAATTGGTGTGCACTGATTGGTACTTTAAACATTTTGGTGTCAGTTAATTTCAAGTCATTAGATTTGGACAAATTCAGTCTGATTAGTGCCATGCCAGTTTAATCCATTAAAAGGTGCCGCTGAAGCTCACCCAGGGCCATGGCTTTTTATCACACATTTCACACTGGCAGCTACTCCTCTCCCGTCTGAACCCACTAGCACAAGAATCGCTCATTCAGATATTGACTAGTCAGCATAACGCAACTTTAATCAAAAGTATCAGACATTTTGCCTTAAAAACTCATTGAAGTTTTTAGGGCAAGCAGGACTCTCTATGCAATATATCACGCTGTCAATGCAGTTTCCCAAGAAGAGAGTGAACACACTGCTTTCCCTCAGGACTAAAAAGATTTCCATTCGATTTCCATGATAGGCCTGAATACCACAGAAAATATGGATCTCAGTTTTGACATGCTTAAGTTGACGACCGATCACTAGGCTGTGAGAACAAGAAAACAAGAAACAGAGCCCACATCTTGGTCTCTTTAGAGGCATTCTGTGAGCTGCTCCCGATGGGAGGAAGTTCAGCACTGCTCGTGAGGGTTCCGCAGGGATCGTGGCACCATTTCGGGACCTTTATTTCCATGGCATTACTAATTCAGTTGACTGTGGGAAGAGTCTCGGCGCTCCCATTTTTCTCCCCATTGTAGCAGAAGCTGCGTCTTTGTTTTCACTTCAACATGCTTAACCCCATCATTGCTGTATTGTTTCTGCTATCAGCTACATTTTCCTCACTTAAATTCATTACTGTTTCTTATTTCTGTGGAAATATTTGGGACCCACTTTAAGTGAGGAACTTAAAAAGAATCGTCCTTATGCTGCCAAATTTACATAACCACACTCTTAAAAGCAAGGGTTTCTAAACGGTTTTTGGCATAAAAAGAGCGTGGGTAGAGTATGACTGCATCTCATATGTGCAGTGAGCAGAAAGAAGTATTCAGACACCTTTTGTTGTTTAAAATACTTCAAGTGCATATATCAACTTCAAATGTACATAACATCTTTTGACTTTGTAAGTAATTAGTTTTCTGCAGCATTGTGTTTAATTTTGGCCCATTCCTCATGGCAAACAGCCTTTAATTCCCAAGTTATGAGGGTCCCTCTGAGGGCAATTTCAAATGGGAGTCAAGTCAGGAGATTGGCTAGACCAAAGCAAGCACCTTCACCTTTGTTTTTAGAAAGCTTGCATCTATACGTGTGCATGTTTGGTGTCATAGTCCAATCCATCTTCTCCCCACATTGGTTTCTTGGCCAATGGGACTAAATTCTCATTTAATATCTCCCAAATCGATACATCTTTCCATTCATGTTTCCTTTGATGACATGTAATGCCTCCATACTATTTGCAGAGAAGCAGCTCCATACAATGCTACCACCTCTGTACTTCACTGTGGGTATGGTGTTCTTGGGATCATACACACCACCTTTCTTTCTCTAAACACGACAAGCTCAGTTTTATTTTGTTTCATGTGACTAGAGTACATTGTTTCAAATAGGTTCTGATTTGTTTAAAAGATTCATGTGCAAATTTAAGATACTTATCACTGTGTGGTTTTAGCAGAGGAGTTTTGTGTGGGAGGAACAGAGATGACTGCAGCGCAGTTTGTTGCTTATTATTCTTCATGTAACTGTTGTTCCTGCTGCGTTTAGGTCATCCTGCAACTACTTTCGAGTGGCTGCTGGCTTCTGTCTTACCTTTCTTAAGTCAGAGAGCATGCTGTGAAATCTTGCGTGGTGCACCTATTTGAGGATGATTAGTTGTGGTTCCATGAACTTTCCACTTGCATATTATTGAACCAATTGTACTGAGAGTGATGTTGTGTCAATACTTTCTTCACTAACAATTTTTATCAATACTTTTTTTTTAAGCACAAGGTTAAAAGACATTATCTGGGTAAATTTAAAGTGAGCATATGCACTGAAAGTATATTCAACAACACAAAACAAGTATCTGAATACTTGTTTTCCCCTCATTATAAATTATATAATATGCTATTTACAAATGACAGATTTTTTGTTAACAAACTTTCAGGTTTTACAAAATTACTAAAAAAAGAGCTAAAAGAAACAAGAATATTAGACTCTAGCAGAAACTGAGGAAACTCACTCAAATCTAAACACAGGTCAAAAGAGTGTAATCTCTATAATTACTTTATTCAACATATTAATCTAATCAGCTCTTTGAGGGAGTGAAGTTCATTACGCATTTAAGAGACTGGACATCTAGCATGAACAAAAAGTGAAACATAAGAACACTGGTGATGTGTGTGTACATGCATGGGGTGACTTTTAAAACAGAGTTACTACTCAAGTACAATGATTGATTTTTCAGTGTAGCGATGGAGGGACTTTAATTCATTTATAGTGAATGAATCGACTATTCCTTTAAAATTGTGTCAGTCTTATTTTGAGATCCTTTTTGTTTTAATAAATGGTTGTAAACCACTGCAGTATTTATTGTAGCTGTATTTATTTTAAATGATTTTCCTCTACTGTTCTAGTCGCTCATTTGACATATAAACTACAAAACAAATACATCATTGCTGAAATGCTGAAGTAACGAGCAATAAGAACCCATAAGAAGTTTGATGGCTCCTATGTGTACCTAATTCTATTGGCTACACTTATAGAAATATTTAATCATTGTCCGAGCAAAACCTCATCTCCAAAAAAGTCACTTTACAGTAGAAAGGAAAAAACACTCTTAACCTTCAATGTCAGTAATGTATCAAGATTTTATTCTATGTCATTTTATACCGTCATGACTACCAGGTAGTTACCAATGCTGCTTTTTGGAGATCTACCTTCCAGCAAACTTTAGATGCAATACTAACTGACCTCATCTGATTCATCTAATTATTGTCTTTGATTTGCTGAACGAGGTGTTAGATTGAGGCTGGAGGTGAAACTTGCAGAAAGGTAGAAGGAGCGTTGGTGACCACTGTTCCAGACCATTTCTGTTGGTCTGTTCTACCTAAAAATTCAAAATAATGTAAATGGTAGTATAAAAAGGTAAAAAATTGAGACACAAAGTTTTGTTTTCGCCAGCGATGGTTTGAGTCTGAATGCATGGAAGAATTTTTGTTGTCTAGGCAATATAAGGCCTAATTTATCAGCTGATAAACACTACTAAAATAAACGTACACATGACTGAAAACAGTCTTAAACTGCAAAGAGAAATATTCGATGAGGGTTATTTAAAAGCATTAGTAACAGCAATCAAAGTAATTTACCAGATACTGAAAGGAATGGTATGGAAAGCATGTGAACGAAAAAGTTTTTACGAGCTTCTGTCGTCTCTGTGTCCTGTACACTGAGATCTGCTTTTGAAAATGGGTTACGAGAGCCCCTCTTGTGTGGTTCATGTTATCGTTTCACACAAAGCCAGGCGAGAGATACTGTTTGTACTAAACTGAAAAGGGGGATGTTCTAAAGCTCTCCAATCATAACAAATCAGTGGTTCAACCTCCGGCACCAGGCTAAGCAGATTACTGTCATTTTCCACAACTTGTCCCTTGCAGCTAACAACCTCCAATTAGCAAATCCCGCTGTGCACATCTATGCCCTGGCGCTGAGCGACTGTGACAGGCGGAGAAATTAGAAGTCTTGCATGTTAATCCACCACACTCTAGCAAGCCAAGGCCCTCATCAAATCGCTTTGAGGGGATATACATATTCAAGATGCCTTGCGAACGCTGACATACAAACAACAATCACGACAGGAACAACAGGCGAACAACACAGTGAAGCCGCTCAGAGTTACAGCCAATAGGCAGGATGCTAACAGATAACAGAGGAAGCTGGCCGAGAGTGCAGAAAGAGCTGAACTGGAATTCCAGAATATGCAGCCAAAAATCTTGTTCTCTCTGCATAAATGTTACAGGTTAATTGAATAACACACATGGTTTGTGTTGAATCAGTGCATGTGCTACCTCTTAGAACCTCAACAGAAGCTACTCTGGATACTGGAAATAATTATCTACTCCCAAGCTGATATTACTTGAAATACAACTGACAAATGTTATACAATCTTCAATTAACATTAGTGATCTATATTATTATATTATCTCTATATTAATATTTAGAGATATTGCTTTGAGACTGCGGAACAGACTTCTACCTGCTATTCGCCAAGCCCTTTTAATCTCAGTTTTAAATAAGGGCTAAAACCATACCAGTGAGAGATAGTGGTAATACTAAGTGTTTCAGTGTCTGTTTTTTACTTTCTTTAACTCATATGATCATCTCTTATTTTTGTGTGTTGTTTTTCTTTTGAATTGTCTTATGTGTATTTATTGTGCTGTTTCATGTGTTCAATGTGATGATTCTTTGTACAGAACTTTGGTCAACATAAGTTGTTTTAAAGGTGCTTTGTAAATACATTTTATTTACTTAGTTACTTATTCATGTTTGCTGTGTCCCTTGAGACAACCTACAAAAATAAACAAAAAAAAGGGCCAGATAGCCCAAAGGCCTGAATGCACTTACTGCGTTCAAAAAATGTACTTGTTAGCTACCTCTTAAGTGTGGTGCTCATTACACATTGCCAACAATATGAACAAATTCAGCTTCTTTTTTATTTTTTTGGACTGCTATCATGGGGCATCCACATGTTCTTCTCACAGAGTTATTAGCTGGGTAGACGATGTGATATTCATCATTATGATAATAAATTATGCCTTGTTAAGTCACAATATGCCTTTCTGAGCATATCATAGAAATAGTCAGTACTTTAAGAACACTGACACTGTTACAAAGAGAGCATAATTAGCCATGTTTAACTGGATTTTGTGCAGTGTGGTACGTGAAACATACAATTCATTGTATTCATGGTTTTTAATACTTTAATAAGTTTTTTTCCAAATAATAAAACCTCAGAAAAACTAAATATAGTAATGGATATCATGTATCAAGTATCATGATGTTATTTTTTCCATATCACCTGCAGCCTAGTAGAAATGAGCTATTTCACATCAGTAAACATTTAAGTCTATT
This sequence comes from Colossoma macropomum, assembly GCF_904425465.1. Taxonomy (NCBI): domain Eukaryota; kingdom Metazoa; phylum Chordata; class Actinopteri; order Characiformes; family Serrasalmidae; genus Colossoma; species Colossoma macropomum. The sequence continues at coordinate 19,219,525 of NW_023494786.1, forward strand.
ATAAGTTTTAAACTATAAAGACAAATTAGACTTTTTTACCTGTCTTTGAGTCATTTTCAGATTAATTCCTAGACCGTGCTGGTTGAGAGGAGGCCTCTGGCTCAGAGGTTTGGGCTGTAGACATGATGATGACAACTGAAACTGCATTCTCTGACCTCCTGTAGACGATTGCTGTTGAGTGGTCAGTTTGCTCTGTGACCCGGCCATGTGGGGCATTTGCTGGCTAGTTGTGGATGATGCTGTTTTAGGGGTAAAATGCAGCATGGGTTTACTGCTGAGAACCTTCATGTCTGTGGGATTTGTTGGATTGTATCCACCAGGCTTGAAGAGGCAGTTGGGCATTCCTTTGCTTTGACCCGCACTCTGAGGGCTGATTCTTGGCTGGCTGAGGGAACCAGAGCTGGCGACTGGTTCCTGACCAAAGCAGCTGGAATTGGGGTGCCCTCCTATGGCAGAGGACCAGTTTCTAACCCCTCCAGCTTGGCTCTGCTGTTGCTGGTGGTGGAGGAGAGAGCTGGGTTGTTGTTGGTTGGCTGCCATTTGCTTTAGCTGCTCAGCGTGGGACATCTCAGGCCAGGGGGGCAGACCTCTAGAAGGCGTTCCTGATGATACATGACTATGGGTCATTTGCCCAATGGGAGATGTTGATAAAGCAGTGAACGAAGGTCCAGCAGATGCTGGCCTAAGTTGTGGAGAGCTTCCTGAAGCCTGGCCATAATCAGGCGAGTACTTCGTTTTGATCGGTTTATCTAAGTGTGGGCAGGGATGGGCTGCGCCTGCTGAGCTGGGGCGACCCAGATCTAAACCAAAGTCATCATCTTGCTTCAGCATCTTTTCCAGTTCCAGGTCATTGAGTGGTGGCACTGACTTGGTAAGCTCATCAAACAGATCCTGAAGTTCAGGGTCAATCTGTCCACCACCCTCTTCTTTGAAGTCGAACACCATCATAGGATCTGCTGATGACTGGCTGCAGGGCTGAACATCGATGGGCTCTTTCTTCATCTCTCTGAGAGTCATGTTGAACAGATCACTTCCTACATCGTGGGGCATCATGAAAGGGTCCTTCCGTCGAAGTGTGTGACTCAGAGCTACAGACCCTGCTAAGCTTGGAGACTGCCCTGAGGTCATCGCACAATGCCCGGGGCGAAGAGAGCCGGTCTCCATACGAAGACGCTTAAAGTCTGGTGCTGCGCCCGTGCCCACACAGGAGAGGCCGTTCTGCTTAGCAGTATATCCAGGAGGCTGTCCTTCAATCTTTCTTCTGAGTGTACCCTGAAGCTGTAAAGGAAAGGAATAAAGGGTTAAGAGGGTTTTTGTTGAACTTGTTTTTGAATAAATGACCTGCTACAAAGATGTTTAAACACTTATATAAGGAATGACCGGCAATTAAAGTGGAATAGCACAGCAGAGGAGAATTCTTCAAAAAGCCTTTGGTCTGGTTCCCTCCACTTAGGCCAAAGCGAGCCCATTTTCTGATGCGTGTAGAAAAGTGCACATAATGTAACAAGACCTTCTCTATCTAATTAATGAACTCTTATCAAAACACTCTTTGATGTTGCAAACCAATTAAAATTATGATGAGAGTTCTAAATATTAGTGTATGAAAAAAAACGTGGCCCAAGAACACATTATCTTTATGTAAATTGATCCAATTTTGTAATTTGCTGCCAGGCTTCTTAGCCTTGTTCACTTGACCATTTCAGATGAGAAGCAGAAGCAGAGAATTATTAATCTTCTCTTTTATGATTACGTTTATAAATTCTCTTCAAGCCTGGAAAAGAGAAGCTACTACCTGCTGGTAGGTTAGATCATATAGAGCAACAATACACATGTGCCATGCAGGAGATTACCTCTTACTTTTTGTTACATATAGACTTACTTTAGTCAAGTGCAGGCAAATGTGATTAATTGAATGTGCTCTTTTTTACAAGAAGGCTGCTCACAGGTATCATTTACTGTCAAAACCACACTGGAAGAAGTGAGATTTAACATTAACAACAACAGAAAATCAGATTCGAAACCCCTGCATTAGCTGAGCAGATAAATTTAGCCATCAGATAGACAGAGCAGCTAGACAAAGAAAGCCTTTATCTGTTTGGCTCATTTGCATGAATTATATTTCCCCCTGTTGGCTCACTGTAAAGATAGCAGCATACTCCTTTGTGTGCGAGACTGTTCTCTTTGTCTCTCGTGTTTTAATTTATGTAAATGAGACCAGAACAATGACTCATAAGTCCCATTTAAGTACGGAAGCATTTGAAATTGCAGTCGAGGACACAAACAGAGTAACTTCTAGTTCTATCTATTCGTGAGCCGAAGAACTTCGTTGCTGTGGAAATCGAGAATGTGCTAGAAATACTCTAGAAACAGGAAAATGAACCGACCAGCATTATTTCGGTCCAGCTGCAATTTTGCCCACACATGGAAAAGCGTAATTATTGAAATGCAGCCTGACATTATTACCCAGGGAGAGATAATGTGTTGGATGCAACGTTAATATTTGTGCAGGGATGGGGCAACAGAGGCACAGTTCACACTGTAGTGGCAAATGGGAGGCTTTTACATTTACAGGAAATATTTCACAGTGGTGGGATGATTCATGCCTTCAGGGTTGGGAGTGAGCACCATTCTCTCTCTCTCTCTCTCTCTGCTTGCCTGTGCTGTTTACTGTGAATGACATGCTTGCATCAATGCCTAATCACCTTCCCACTGTCTGACTCATCAGGTTAAGGATGACTAATAGTAAAAATAGTGTCTAAACAGGTTCAAAGCAATGAATAAAGCTGCTTGTAAAGGCTTGTATGTAAGGACAGTTTAGAATGGACATATGTTGTGGATTCACTCAGTGATTCATTCATATGTACATGAAAGATGCAAATAAGGTCTGCAATGGCGCCTGTATCATACAAACTTACCAAAAAATTAACTGCACAAATATAATACCATAAGAAGCGAGTCACATATTTAGCTCTATGTACTGTTCAACAGTTTGGAATTAATGACACCAATAATGATTTCAATAAACCAATTTGGTTTCAGATAAATGTTTAACACAAATTCACTATGTTAGTCCTGTGTGATTTAATAGCTTTCAAATAATTAGCAGAAAGTTATTTTAAAAATTAATACATTCCAGATGTGTCCAGAATGATGAACATGGGTGTAGATGCTGCACAGTGTAGAGAATAAAGCTATAATACATTTAATATTCAGAATGCTCCATATTTGAAAAGTAATGATTAAATCTCCTAGACACATTTGTTGCTAACAGGTGTATAAAATCAAGTGTACTGAAAGTGGGTCTATGGCTCAGTGACTATAAACACAGCACTATCATAGGATGCCACCTTTGCCACAAGTTAATTTGTGAAGTCAGCTCAGCCATGTAGTGGTAGACCACGCAAACTCACAGAACAGGGCCACCGAGTGCTGAAGCACAGTGAGTAAAAATCACCTATTATCTATTGCATCTTTCACTACAGAGTGCCAAACTGCCTCAGGAAGCAACATCAGCACAGTGTTTTGCAATGGGAACTTCATGAAAAGGGTTTATTTGGTCAAACAGCTACACACAAGCCTAAGATCACTGCGAGTAATGCCAAGCGTTGGCTGGAGTAGTGTAAAGTGTAGCGCCACTGGACTCATGCAGTGGAAACGTTCTCTGGAGTGATAAAATCACACTTTTTTATCTGGCAGTCTGATAGACAAATCTTTTTGCCAGGAGAACACTACCGGAATGCAAAATGCCAACAGTAAAGTTTAGTGGAGGTGGAATAATGGTCTAGGACTGTTTGTCAGGGTTTGGGTTTGGCCCCTTAGTTCCAGTGAAGAGTAATATTAATGCTATACAAAGTGTACAAAGATATTTTAGACAATTATATGCATCCAACTTTGTGGCAACAGTTTGAGGAAGGCCCTCTCCTGTTCCAGCATGACTGTGCCCCTGTGCACAAAGCAATGCCCATAAATGTGGTTTTGGTGAGTTTGGTGTGGAGGAACTCTAGTGGCCTGCCCAGAGCCCTGACCTTAATCCCACTGAACAACTTTGGGATGAATTGGAATGTCAATTGTGAGCCAAGTCTTCTTGGCCAACAACAGAGCTTGACCCTGCGGATGCTCTTTTAACTGAACTGACACAAATTCCCACACACACACTCCAAAATCTTCTGGAAAGCCTTCCCAGAAGAGTGGAGGCTATTATAACCATAAAAGGTGGAGGGAGCCCAAAGTAACGTCCATGGTTTTAAAATGAGATGTCCAACAAACTATATAGGTGTGATGGTCAAGTGTCCACATACTTTTGGCCATATAGTGTACTTTGCAAATGACTAATTTCTCATATAAATGCCATTAACTAGAGTTGTATTCTACTAAGGATTTTTGATCAATGATTGACTAAAATGTTTGACTAAAAAAAAAATCAGTTACTATTTCCTCAGCCCCGTTTCCTGAAAGATGGTTAAATAAATAAAATAGTAGTCCTATTGGTAAACAGTGAATTATTTTCCTATACTATGGCTACTGGGCTTCAAATGAGTTTAAATGGAAGCTGTAGGAATTCCCAATGGCTGTATGACCTATTTACTCAATGTTTGGTAATATATACAAATAATTGTATGAAAACAAAATTGTGACTTCTGTCGAACCAATAAGGCTGAGGGATACAATACTGGACTACAGGATACTACATAACATGACAAATAACATATTATCCTGCAGTTTTACACTGGAATGACCTTTTAATTTCACTGCCTACTCACTGGACACTTTAATAGAAACCCCCACCTTGTAGTGCCACCTTGCTGGTGCAGTTAAACACTATACCACCTGTGGCCTCTCATATATGGTCCGTTTCAGACCATGAACCCTCAACCTAGCAGTGACATTGATGTGTAAAAACCCCAGCACTACATTACTACCAGCCCTTCATTTATCTGTACAGCACACCAGCGGTACCAGTACATCATTTATGAAGCGCAGCAGATCAAATCCAAGGCAAACCCAGTACTGAGGCTCTTGACACCACTAATTGTGGGTGTATCAGAAATACACTGGAAATGCTGAGGCAAGCCTTTCCCGCAACAGCAAGAAGCACTGAACTGAATGGTCTTTAATTGCTCTGACAGTACCACAGAGTGCCACAGCCCATACTTCTCACATTTTAAAGTAACCATGAACACATATCAAATATTTATATGGAAAGACACAAATATGTAGAAGGACAGACACTTCAGAACAGCCTATCTGAAGGAGCAATGACAGCGTCTGCTAAAGCTGGAGAAATCGCGCTTCACTGGCGTGCTAACCACATATGAAATAATTCCAGTGTGTTCATTTTGGCAGAGAGGTCATGCAGAAACAGTGGCCTCTATTCATGGGAAATCCTCCTGACGGATCTACAAGTGATCTGAAAATAGATTTTCAGATTAAGCTTTAATGAGCTCAGAAGCTCAGGATCACTGTGAAAGTGACTCCTGGTGAAGAGGAGAGGAAATGGCTCTTAACACGTAGATGGGTGTCTGTGCCTTAAAAATCGAATAATGCAGCAAGTCTCACTCAGGAAAAAGGGATTTGACATTAAACCTGACATGTAAATCCATATTTAAGATTCAAGGATTATACTGTGTGTAAGATTTGTATGGAGTTTGGTCAGCTGTTTCAGATTCTACAACAGTTAGTTATAACAACAAAATCTGATTGGTTGAGAAGTGAGCTACCTATATTGTTATTTGAGACTGAGGACCGTTTGATAAGTAATGACTCTCTTTACGCTGCAGCTCACCATTACTGTATTTTACTCTTTAAAAAGATGGTTCATCCAGGGTTCTTCAGTAAAGACAATGGTTCTGTGTAGAACCATGAACACACAAAGAACCATGTGCATGCTTGATGGAGAATGTGTTCTATGTGATTCTGAACAGAACCTTTTTGAAAAAGGTTCTATATAGCATCAAAAACATTCTTCTATTGCTACGATGCCATGCTTGGCTCAAAAGGGTTCTATATAGAAGCATATGCAACACGGTCTCCATCAATTTGAAGAACGATTTCACAATGCAAAGAACTCTTTAAGCATGCAAATTGTTCTTTGAGTTTTCATGGTTCTATATAGAGACTACTGTCTTTACTAAAGAAGAACTATCACTTTTAAGAGTATACTTTAACACTTAAAAACAGAATATGGATACAAAAGACAACTTCCATTATATTATATTTGACCTGATGCCCATTTGGTCAGATTTTGAAGAGTCGGACAGCAGGACTACATTCAATTCTGAACCTGTTATTGTCCCTGAGCTTTTCATTCGGCAGCTGTGACGGGAAAAACAACAAAACAAACTGGAAGCAGCCAGAAACAAACAGAATACAATCCGGCAAATGGACTGGAATGAGTTACAGACTGACTGGAACAAAACAACATTCAGGTTTCATCTGGCAAATATTGAAAAAAGCTGAGCTGAACCTCATGTTATGACAGTTTCATGACTGTAAGGAAAAGGCTTCTACTCTTTTTGGCAGAAGGAATTGTCAGTATTAAAGCACTTTTGGTACAGTGTTTGATGGGGGTCTTCACTCCCTCTTGTGTCCTTTTGCTTGAATATGAATGCTTAGCTTCTCTGATTTGATAAAAATCACACATGTTGCAATGCATACCTTTTCTTGGAAAACCATGATATTAGACTGGACACTGTAACTAGAGATGAGCCAAATCTGCAGATATCAGCAGAAAATGTTGGACTGAATATTGAAGGGAAAAAAAGAATGAATTTGATCCAATCCTGTTATAAATCTATATTGAACAGAGAGGAAGTAACCAGTCACCTTTACTCAAGTACATGTACCTGAACATTCAAATCATAATACTTCTACTCAAGTATATTAGTGACTAAAGGAATTTTTACTCAGTTACATTTTATTACATTTTAATTTTACATTCATACACCAATATCACAGACATGTCAATATACTGAAATACTTGAACATATGAATATAAAATATCTGTAATAGTGCCATTTTAACATTTCTATTTGTCATTTATTACACACTTGACACTATATTTTGAATGATATATGAAAATACACTTCCTTCACACACAGGATGATTCTGGTTCTGCACATTATTCTTTATGCTATAAATAGTTGGCTGTAACCACATTATCATAATACTGGATGAAGGGAATGACCTAATTGTATAGCTCCATCAAAATGACATGAGAAGTCACTAAATGATTTGCTGAGTGTGAGAACAATGTAAAGCACTTCTAAGACATCAAATCTCAAATCAGCCGAAGACAATGTGTAAGATCTGTGGCAGCCAGTGATCGGGTTTTCCAACATCATCTTTGAAACACTGAATGATGGAATTTCTCAGAGCATTCAGCAACTCTCTGTGCCTCTACTTACTAGACACCAATCTTGACAACAACAGTCTACCACAAGACATTTCATCATTTTGTGCTTGGGGCCCCTCAGCTGCTCACAACAACATCGGCAACAACAACATGTCATTAGACATCACAATACACCAAAGAAAAGGGCTATCTAATAAGATCTGATCTAGCAGTACATTTGAACTCAGCTTTTGTTTCTGTCCAAAGGGCGAAGTGCTCGCCAAGATCAGTCCAGTCCATGTTTATTTGTGCATGAACTGTGTATTGTTACTGCAGGAACAAAACCTTGCATCTCTAAAATGGAAACTTCATATAAGAAAGAAATATACATTCTTAACTGTGATGCACATTAGTGTAACAAGATTTTATGCCTGAACACTGTATCCAAAATGCTTTCATATTGGCAATTTCTTCTGCCAAAAAGAGCCTTTTTTGTTCCAGATGTAGCCATGGAACTGTTCAGCTCAACCTTTTGAGTGTTTACTACATGAGCCTGAATATTGTTTTTTGTTCCAGTCAGGCTGTAAAGTGTTTCACAGCCTACCTTTTTTGCCGAACTGTATTCTGTTATTTTCTAATTCCATTTTGTTTAGTTGTTCCACTGTCTCAGCTGTGGACCAAAAAGTGGAATTATTTTGGAATGTTTCTATTGGTCCATTCATCATGAAACGTTCACACGATGTAAAAACAGCTGCCATTAAGACAGGAGATTTTGATATGACAACAAACCTATGTACATAAACGTGTGCTATTTTCAACTGGGCCCATGGATCTCAGATTGGGATGAGAGGGTTCTCTTTGACAAAACAAAGCACCTATCTTTCCGTGCACACGAGTATGTGTGCATGTGAATACATGTGTATGTATAGGTGCGTGAACGACTCCTGGTCCCTTTAATCTGCAGCGAAGACTCTTCAGAAATGTTGTAATCCACTCCTGTGAGAATAGAGGCCTTCTCTCAGAAAACCCAACCTAGAAAACAACACACTCAAAAATAAAGAAATAAATACCACTATTGTGTTCCTAGGGAGACATAATATTTGTGCGGTTGCACGGGTGCCATGAGGTGGAATTTCAATCGGAGTGAAAACCTAGAGCTCTTAGCCCCGAGCCTCATAGAACCTCTTTCTATGTGAACTAATTACATTCAGCCTCTGAATGGAAAGAGAGAACATTTAGCACACACTGATAAACAGGGTAAAAACACATTGTGCTGATGGCTTTTGTCCTCACACATGCTGATACAATAAACATTGTTTTTTGTTCTCCTTTGCTCAGTATCTCTCACCGAAATGTGCATCTGTGCAGGTTTTGTAAGCACACAAATGACAATTATTTTGGAACAGCTTCAATTATTTATGCATTCTAATGATCTTCCATTTGTCATAATGTTTAAGTAATTATTGCTGTCAATGACTATTTAACTTGTCAACTAAGTTGCAGCCCTAAGAGAATGCATTGTCAGTTACCAGAGTCTGTCTCACAAAGCATATTCAACGTATTCCCTCTTCAATGTAGCAATTTCTGTCTGTGAAGAGCTCTTCCAGTTGAATTATGCATTTTTTGTCTCCAATAACATTTATGGAATATTCAAATGGGAATTTGAAAGATTTACAAAACTGGAAGCAAACTGATTTTTGTCTTAGTAGGTAAGCAAGCAAGTCAGCATTTTAAACATGTTTTTATTTTGTTTAAATGCTTTCTTTTTTTGTGGCAGTTGTGCATGATTTTTTGTGTGAAGAAAGTTGCAAATGCACTGTCCATTTTATCTCAGCATGGCCACCTCCCGGAGAGGTATGAACTGTTTTCAGAGCTAGGGGTTCTTACCCCTTCTTTTTCAGCCCTCACTGCTCACTAGCAGCTCAGTAACAGTGTCCTAGTTAATCTGATAATATGTAGCTAAAAAAGGGAGCACTTTTTTGGAGCACTGCAATATAGCAGGGGTGCCCAAACTTTTTGTCTTTTTGGGTGGGCAGAGGGCCAAAAAAGACAAATCAGCTAGCTATCAAAACATTAGCTTTACCTTTTCATATGCTGCTAGTATAACAGGAGAAACTGTACTCTTAAAAATCTGTTTATTTAGAAGCAATGCACTGTCGACCAGAGGAGGATGGGTTCCCCTTCTGAGTCTTGGTTCCTCTCAAGGTTTCTTCCTGTTCCTAGGGAGTTTTTCCTTGCCACTGTCGCCACTGGCTTGCTCATGGGGGCTTGGACCCGGATTTCTTTCTGTAATGCTGATTTCCTCGTAAAGCTGCTTTGTGACAACACCTGCTGTAAAAAGCACTATATAAATAAACTTTACTTGCTTACTTACTTACACTACCTTGCTTTCAAATTCAGGAAAAGACAGGAATCTTTACATCTCCTCTTGTCCATTTACCACTGCCTGTTATTCTCTGTTTATACCTGTCGGACACAGCTGTAAGGATGGAAAGTTAATGGGAAACTCCACCGATTTTGGAAAATTACGTAATTATTCAAAGGTTTAGATTTAAACAAAATCAGCATAGTTCGGCGTGAAATGTGCCTTTCTAGAGAAATTTACTGAGTCCGAATTTTTCACCATTGTAGAAACCAGACATCCGTATGTTATTCATCAGAGGAGCTGTGATAGATCGCAGCTGCTCCTTGCTGGTTAACTGTTCAGAGTGGCTGTAAACTGCACCGTACCAGGATGAAAAAAAGAGCAGTGAAAAAAATGCAAAGCGGATTTCTACAAATGCTGGCTGCTAAAGAAAACTGCTGTGGCTTCTGTTGTATTTTCCACCACAGAAACTGGAATCAAGGTAAGAAACATTTGTGAATTAATAAATTAGTCGTTGTTACAGCCACCCTAGACATATCAGTGTTGACCGTTAGATGACAACAGACTGTCTACCTCGCTATCCTACCCCATAAACTGGTAAGCAGAGTAACACATAGTTGGTTGTTGACACCAGCAATTTCTATTCACCCTGAGTTGTTCTGCTTCAGCGCCGGCGAGTTCATTCTCTCTCTCCCTTTTTTGCTTTCTCTTCTTCAAGCCGCTGCAACTCATTTGTGTATTTTGGTTCAAATTGATATGGCTCTACGACATTTTATGCATACTCTGCCATCTTCCAAAATAAGTGAGAAAACTGTAAAAATGAACTGTAAACAAAAGCTGCTGCTGGCATTAGCCGCGTTGAACAAGCTAATAACAACGCATGTTAGCTTGCACGCATTAATCTCAGTTGAGTATGCGGTTTTAGCAGGAAACACGAAAGGCGTGTTACATTTGTATAGAAAGCCTCTTACAGAGGGTCATCTGTCACAGAGCAGTCGAAATAAGATCAAGCTAAACTGCCACTGAACCACTGAGAGCAAGGAAAGTAGAACTCTTTGGTGATTGCGAGTCATAAACAAGCCTGTTTCCATGTAGCTTAGGTTGCCTTGGCATCAATAGAGGAAACGACTCATTTTGCTGAGCTTTTCATTATTTTATTGCTCCCACATGAACAAACAACACAGACTCTATCAAACCCAATACACCTATAATTCATCTCTCAGACTGTGCTGGGAAAATATGAAATGAAAACAGCTGCTAAGCTGGGCTTAGCAAGACAGTCTGTCCAGATTTAGGACAATTGTGTAATTTTTAATATAGGTGGCATATGTGTTCCAGTTTTACAGTCAGAAACCACAGGCATCAAGCTGAGACATATTTGCTGAGTTGAGAGCAGTGAGTAGTGAAAGTGTCTCAGTGTTCTTGTGTGTCTCATTGTCTCCAGTCTCTGCTTGTGCCTGTGTGTGTGTGTGTGTGTGTGTGTGTGTGTGTGTGTGTGTGAGAGAGAGAGAGAGAGATAGACAGTTGAGCCTGCATGTGTACTGTTAATAAAAGCGATCTGCACTTTTTAATAAAAGCAAAGTGCGCTGCAGCTCATGGCAGGAGCATAGGCACCATCATCCTCATCACTCTCCCTTATCTCTCTTTCTCTTTCTCTCTCCTTCCCTCTTCCTCTCCTTCTCTCTCCTGGAGTCTGAAGCAGCTCCCTAGGGAGCAGAGAGAAAGAGATGAGGAACAGAATAGAAAGATCAGCAGCATATGAAAAAAAACAGAAGAGAGAAGGTACAACTAGCTCTATCATGGGAACCCTAAGGGGAATGAAGAGAGAGGGAGGGAGAGAACGAGAGAGAGACGAGAGAGAGAGAGAGATCAGAAAGAGAGAGGTGCGAGAAATTAGAGAGAGAGATATCAGAGAGAAAGAGAGAGAGATGACAGAGAGAAGTGACAGAGCGAGAAAGAGAAAGAAAGAGAGATAAGGATAGAGATACAGAAAGTGAGACTGAGAAAGGCAGAAAGACCGGGGGGGGAGAAAAAAGGGGAGAGAGAAACAGAGAGAGACAGAAAGAGAAAGTGTAAGAGTGGTAAAGAGACGGGGGAGGAAGGGGAGAGAGAGAGAAAGACAGAATGAGAAAACGAGTGAAAGAGAGGAGAAAGATGAAAGACTGAAAGAAAGGAGAGAAGAAAGATAGAAGAGAGACAAAATAGAAAAAGGAAGAATAATAGAGGCAAAGAAAAAGACAAAGAGACACAGAGACGAGGATGAGGAGATAGAGTGAAAGAGAAAAGAGGAAGAGGGGAGAGGGGGAGATACAGGGGGAGAGAGAGAGAGAGGGAAAGAAAAGGGGTGAGAGATGGATAGAGTGAGACAGATAGAAAGACAGACAGAAAGAGAGAGAGATGAGGATGAGGAGATAAAGAGAGAGAAGAGAAAGCGTAAAAGAGAGAAGAGATGGAAGAGTTGGGATAGAAAAAGGAGAAGAGAAGAAGATAAAAAGAGGAAGAGAGGAGAGGGAGATCGAGAGAAAAAGAGAAAACAGCAAGAGAAAGGAAAATGAGAAAGGGAGAGAGAAGGACAGAGAGAATGAAGAGAGAGAGAGGGGGAGAAAGACAGAGAGACATATAGAGATAGAGAGATATATATATATATAGAGAGAGAGAGAGAGATAGAGGGTGGAGGGAGAGAGAGAGAAGCGCTTTGAAGACGCCAAGCATCCATTATGTTTACTGTGGGGTGCACATTATTAAACTGTAACTTCCTTCTCTCAGCAGAGAGATGAGCCCACTCTGACAATACCAAGCCCCTCTCCAACTGGACCTGAATTCATAGCTTAGCTCAACGTATTCACTGAGCCGGGAGCAAACAAGACCACTGTGTGTGTGTGTGTGTGTGTGTGTGTCCTCAGCCTCCTTTGTTCCAAGCACGGCTGAACAACCATGTAGAGTCTAAGGAGAGAAGATAAAGAGAAGGAAGTATGTGTGGATCCGAGGGCCTCACTAAATAAAAAAAGAGAACTGTTCTTAATGCAGATCAGCCCTCAGTAGGAATGTGATGGTTTCAGGGGATGGTGTACAATGTTGGTTTTGAGCAGCAGTCCCGGAATAACCTTGCACTGCACAGTTTAATGTTTTTTCCTGCATTAACAGTCCTGGTTGACCTCATAAGCAAATGATGAAGCCCTTCATGAGTCGGATCAGATGTTTTTGAACAAAGACAGTACAAAACTGTATTAACTGCACAAAAGAAGTTTCCCAGAAATGTAGTAAATAACTTTATAATGGTTTGACCTGATACAAGAATTTGTATACATGTAACCTGAGCTTTAGAATCCATACATAATAGGAGCTTACAAAATTAGAGTTCAATATTAATTTTTAAGCCCTTTTCACAGACATAAAATGTAATTTCCATGTATTTTTTTCAAAAATGAAAAAGAAAATCTGTAGTCTATAGGCTTAATTTGGGTCTTTTATAAATCACTGTTTTAGATTTTGTTAGTGTTTAATACTTCTCCTGCAGTGCCTGCTAATGGTCAAGCATGTTGACAAAATTCTCCACTGCGCAAAAACTATCCATTTCCTTTGCAATGATTCTTGCAAGCGTGTGGGTGAATTCCTTCCATCTCAATCTCTAAGGCCTTATTCACATCTGGTATTAACATCCATGGCCATTTGTCTGATCACAAGTGGACAGCGAGCTATTCACACTTGGCATTTCCTTGTTTCTTAAAAGTGACCACTTGTAATTGGAATCTGTGACTGAAGGAAGGGTAATGTGCACATTTACGTCAGTCTCCATTTGTTGTCGGACAAAAATGCACCGTGAGTCCTTGTTCACATACATGTACAGACTGTTACAAACTTTTAGACTGCACGGACTGCTAACACAAATTATAAACAAATGGACGAGGAGATTAAGACAAAAGCTACTCAAAGCAGCTGATTTCGTCCCTGCTGTGATCACACAGCCAATCAGACAGTCCTTTAATGTTCTCGAGGAGGTGTTTCATACTATAAATGCATCCTCTAAGACACATCAATGGACAGCTCAATGTGCTTGGAGGAGAGTGCTAACTGTCAATTCTGATACAGAGGCTATGGCTTCATCTACACCTGGTTAACATGCAGCCTGGGTGATTCGATCATAAGTAGACAGCACTAAATATGAATGGGGTACAGTGCGTCATGGAGGCGCTTTGGAGGTGGTCAGAGATGCATATGACCACATAACCTTTGTAGTATGAACAATAAAGCATCTTGATGAGTCTTTGACATCGGCGATAAACTGCCTATGTCTTTACAGCAGTTTATTTTGGTGGCTCCTCTCATTTGTGTCCAAGTTGTAATAGCAACTCATGCAATCTAAACCACTGCAAAGGCCCTTACCTTTATACGAACAAGAACAGGAGCGCCACTCGCACAGAAATTACATTAAATTCCACTTATGGTCAGATCACTCAAGGCAGATGTAAGTACCAAGTGTGAACAGGGCTTAACAGACACATGTGTTGGCTAGCAATGTGCTGGGGTGGTGAATGTGGGCCATCTTACCCACCCAGAGAGTGCGAGGCCAATTATGTTTAGCCAAGGACGTCTGTGGCGTCACTGGGATCGAACTCATGATCTCCTGACAGTATGGTCAATGCTTCTGGCAATGCTAGTGTGTTGCTGTGTAATTTTATGATGCATATAATGTGAGCACTGATTAAATAAAGTAAATGATAAGTAAATTATCCACACTGCATTTGATTGCTTCTACTGGGTAATTTCATGAAGAGTGTCACTGGAGTCCATAACAGTCGATGACAGGTACTCAACTCAATTATTTCTAAATCAGTATTGTAGTTATATCAAACCTTTGCCACGCTCACGTGTATATCTGTTTCCACATTAATAATACATATATTAAATATATTTAAAGCATTATTTTAAATAAAAATAACCATTCTTCTGTCCTTAGGTTTTACTTTTCACCAAGTCACACCAACTTAAATTACATAATAAAGACGAAGTGACATCATTTAAATCTTTAGTGGAGCTAAGATCAAAACCTGGTAAGTTTTGCTTTTATTCAACATTGACAATTCATTGTTTTCTCTTCTTTTTTGACGTTTGTCAAGCATAACATATCCACCCCTTTACACCAAATAGACATAGATAAGAGTGTTATAATTTTTTTTTGCAGTATTCATAGAAAAGTCATGTAATTTTAACTGTTAACTGTTTTAACTGTTGCTAAAAAATTATGTTGAAAGATTTAAGTTTGATAACAGGCAGCAAGACAGTGAGTTTAGCCTGAAACATTTCATGCTGTCACATTTACAAGTTCAGTGTGATGGATCATTGTTATTTGCACAAAAATATAAAATGCTTACTGAGGTAAGAAAAACTAATTTTGGGTACAAGCAATACGTAATTGAAACTATGGAGGACAAAAACTGATTTCTTGAGATGAAAAACTTTCAAGTTAGCATGTGCATCTCGTGGAATGATTATGCTACACATTTTCCAAATATCGTAGAATAATTATGCATGACTTATTGTGCTAAATAGCTAGTTGACTCTCAATGTATTTGATTCATGTTATTTTAATAGGCAACTGATTTTCCATTTAAGAATTGACTACATGACTACCTGCCCAACATGCTGTTGGGCCCTGTCTGCCACAAAAAACAGTTCCAACCCATCGAGGCATGGACTCTACAAGACATGTGAAGGTGCCCTTCGCTACCTGGCATGTGCAGCGTGGCAGGGCACAGTATCCTACTAAACGAGGGCACTTCCATCGAGGAATACCATTGCCCTGAAGTGGTGCCCTGCTGCTTCACAACAGTGTTTAGGTAGATGCCCACATGTCAAATTGACGTCCACATGAATGCCAGAACCCAAGGTTTCCCAGCAGAACATTACTCAGAGCATCACATTCCTCCAACGGCTTGTCGTTTTCTTCCAGTGCATCCTGGTGCCATTACTTTCCCAGGTAAACGGTACACATGTACCCAGCCATCTGTGTGCTTCAAAAGAAAAACTCATCAGCCCAGATGACCTTCTTCAACTGTTCCAAGTTCCAGTACCAACATTTAATGATGGACATGGGTTAGCATTGACACTATGACTGGTCTTTGGCAAAAAAAAGTCTGTGACTTGTGCCACAGAAGGCCTCTGTTGCCCTCATGTATTGATGAGCCTTGGGCGCCTGACACCCTGTTGCCTGTTCACGGTTTGACCATCTTTGGACCACTGTTTCTTCTGCATTCAACACGTCCACTGTGAGAACCGACTGTTTGCTTACCATCAAATTTATCCCGGACCTTGACATGCACTGTTGTTGTAAGATAATCAGTGTTACTACTGTGAGTGGTCATAATGTCTTGGCTCATCTGTGTATTTGGCTAGTGTAAAGTACTGTCTTAACAAAAGCTCAAAAACTGGCCATCGGCCAATATAAATAGACCATATTAATTCATGATTGATCCATCCTTTTAAACACAAAATTGCTGATTACCATCTGAACACAAAAATAATACTGTTGTTTAAGACTGTTGAAAAAAAAGAAAGGCTTTGACTGAATAATCTCTCCGGTCAGTTAGAAAACAATGACCACCTCAGAGAATATGGAGAAAGAAAAGTATTGTAAAAAGCAAGACAGTTGTTTATCTGATTAGCACAATAATCTTATATGTTGCCATGAAGGTCAAACGGCTGGTCAGATCAACTGATGAAATCAATAACATCAGATGCAAGACCAAGCAAGGTCAAATGTGCCCTGCTGAGAGGAAGCTGAATGAAGGCTGGGTCTAAGGACCTTGTCGAGGAGCTCTAGGACATGAAACAAGTTCTCATCTTCTGGAGCACACACAGAACAAATCTGAGAGAAAGTAAATCTGAGAGAAGTTGCATGCTGACTGACCTAGGCCTGTCTAGGGCACCGGCTACAGACGCTAGTCATAGAAGAGTCCATCAACCTAGCTCTGACAGACTGTCACTTTGCATGACCGTCTCTGTGCTTCTCCTACAGCCTCTGAATATGACACTGCTGTCATCCTCAATCCACATGTCATTCTCAACCACACAGACAGTCAATGTGAAATCCCCTCATGGCAAACCCAACAACACAGCGCAACCCCCACTGCGGGTCTCGGCTGCTGCTGGATAAATATGTTCAAAGCACCTATCGCTTAGCTGATTCATTCCTGCCCCAAAAGAAACAGTATTCAATGGAAGTGTTGACATAAAAGCGAAATAGCTGCAAAAGTGATCTTCGTATTGCCTCATTAACCTTTATTCATCTCTAACTGCTCAGTCACTTTATCCAGAGATGTAACTGCAGTTAATTAGAGTGTAAAAATGTATTGGCAATTCAACTGTGTCAATTTTGGAATGCTCAAACTGATTACAATTTATTTGGATGATATTAAATAAACCATGCAATAATTATTTGGTCATAATTGAATTTCAGTTGAATTAAGTCAAATCATGGTGAAAGCTCACATATCATGACACACTGAATCAACTCAAACAATCAAAAAATTAAATCATTCAGAGGTCATTGACTGACACCCTTCAGGATTTGGTCTTAGGCTCAGAGTCTTCAAAGAGGAAAGGAACTGGTGTGGTGTATCTGAAATTCAGCGCTCCATTGGCTTCTAAATGCTCTCTAATGTGGGGGAACTGCTGGACAGCACCTTCGTAAACAAAAGCCCCATGGTATCTCCTTTACAATGGCTACCACAAAAGAGTAGTGTTCTCCAGGTTTAGTGGGCAGTTCCTGCTCTCGCGCTGCCCCGGTGTTTCGTTTCATTGTTTGCTTTCACAGACAACAGTCGCCATTTTCTCAGAGACAACCTTTACCTGTCTGTCTCTGTCCTGCCATGTTTCTCTCTCTATACTTATCTCTAAATCTCTCTCTATATATCTCTCTTCCTATAGCTCTCTATCTGCATCTCTTTGTAAATCTGTCTGCTTTTCTCTCTCTCTGTCTCTATATACAGCTCTCTCCTTTTGTCTCTCAATCTGCATCTCTCTCCCTGTCTCTCTACATCTTTTTCTCTCTCTCTCCCTTTATAATTTGCTTCTGCATTTCTTTCTCTTTATCTCTACATCTCTGTGTTTGTCTCCCTCCATGTCTATCCATTTCTGTTTGTTTCTCTATCTTATTCTCTCTCCCTATATCTATATCTCTCTCTTTCACTCTGTCTCTCTATCTACATCTCTTTCTATGTCTGTCTCTCTGTCTACATTTCTCTCTTTGTCCTTCTCCCTATGTCCATCTATATCTCTCTATCTTTCTGTCTCTTTATGTACATCTCTATCTATGTCCTTCTCTAGGTTTTCTGTCTCACTATGTCTCTTTCCCTGTGTCTTGTCATCCACATCTCTCTGTTTCTGTTCTTGTCTTCCTGTCTACATAGTGATTGACAGAAGCACTAAATCACCACATTTTTTGAATTGTCTCTCTCTGTACATCCGTTTGTCTCTCGACAAGTCTGTCTCATTCTGACTCTCTACATCTCTCTATGTCTCTCTCTCCACAGCTGTGTCTACATCCCTGCACATTTTTCTCTCTTTATGACTCTTTCTACATCTCTCTGTCTCTCCCTATGTTTCATTCTCTCGACACCTCTCTAAATTCCTCTTTATTCTCACCCGCCAGCTTTCTCTCTCTCCCTCCTGTATTTCACCTTTTCCATCTCTCCCCCCTCTCTCTTTCCTTTCTCGTTCATTCATGGTGAAGAACAGGATTAGCTGAAAAGGCAAGGGGGGAAGAAAGAAAAGAAAGACCTCCCACTATTCCACAGGCTCTGAGCTGATGTTTTTGGGTTGATCAGACACAAGTTGAACTGGCTTACAAAGTGCTGAACAGGTTTCACTCTAATAGAGATATTTTCCTGAAGGCATCTAAGCAGGCTTTGAGAGCAGGGCCTAATCCCTTCCCCCTGCATTAATCACAGCAAACTCCACTCTCACAAACATGTGAACATGAAATTAAACGTGGGCTTACGTAAAACACTACACACGTATCAGTGTGAAGTAGCTGTGTGAAGTGTGTTCGTCTGCATGTGTATGAGTATATGCGTGTGTTCCTGACACACTCATGTGCCTGTTCGAGGCAGAAAAACAAGAGTTCTCCTAGCTGAGACAGCTTGAGAGTGTGGGAGGGGAAATGCAAATCATATTTTTACCAGCATGCTGGTAGAGCATGTAGCAGATTACTGAATTAAACCCCTAACTCCTTCCATGTGGGAAACCAGCAGGGGTCACTGCAGTGAAATAGTCTCTCAACACAGAACTGAAAACTCTTTATTACCTTCCCTATAAACCATTCATACAAAGGAGGGCTGCAGCTGCTAGTTACAACTACAATGAACCAATAAAAAACACAGAACATTCTCATTTATTTGCGTCTATATAACTATAATGATAATCTTACAATACTCGATATTAACCCTTTAAAATCACAGCCTTATTACATATAGAGACATATCATTCAGTAAATACAGGGACTTCAGTGCAAACTGATTGAGCTATTCTTACTTTATAAAAGCATGTAATAAAACGTTGGGCCCACTGGCGGGTCCTGGCCATTTAAGGAGTAAATTGAGAAAGGTTTTAATTTATAAGGGAAAAAGTATGTCAAACCCAAAAAGTGGTGATCATAAAGTGATCAACAGAGGCAGGCAAAATGATTCACTCTAAAAGCTGTTGGGTTGTTTTTTCTACCCATACACGGTTTTTTAGGTTTTTCCACAGTGTTGAGTTTTGTTGGGTTATTTCCAGAGAGCTGGACAGATTTTAGGTAGTTTTTGGGTAGCCCAGCTGCTGGTTTAATGAGCACCAGTAAGAACAGAGGTTTAAAAGGCTTCTCATCAGTAATGACTGCCAGTCCAGCTCTTCTCATTGAGCATATCAATTTCCTGAGCTCACCATTTTTGGCTTCTAAATGATACTTCATGTAGTAGCACTGCCAATTTTTTCAAACTCAAAGTAGAATACTATGACCTGCGATTCTGTTTTTATATTGTTCAACTTTGTACTTTAGCTTCTAAGTATCAAACTGCACATTGCATGCTGTTTGTTATAAAAAAAGAAAAAAAAAAACTAGGCAGATCATTGTTCAGAAGCCAACTAGGAAATCTCAGATTCTCTCGCATTAATTCCATATGCATTTATGAAAAAAATCTAGGTAAGTAATGTAATCACCAGATATTCGAGTTTAGATATTGAGCTGTTTATTACTTCTGGATGTTTACAGTACCTTTCGTTTTACCTTTTATTTTACAGCACAGCTAACTTTGCATACTTAGCGAAGAAATGCTGGTGTTTGTTACTTCGGTGTTCTATCATATCGACTACATATACTAGGCTACAACTGTTTATTGTATGTATCCCAAATGCTCTTCACAATATCAACAATGCAATGCAATACAAAACACCCGTGAGTGAAAAACTAATACCTCACTATTCTTGCTAGATTTGGAATCACCAAATAAACCTCCATAAAATTTGTCTTTACTACTTTCTATTGTGTGAAACCAAAAAAGAAAAATCTACATTACAAAGTTTGTGATATGGGACTGGTAGGATTAGCTAATGTTAGCTCGCTATAATTTTTTCTGTTGTTTTACTGGATGGTCACCGGTAGTTGTAGCCCATTTTATGATATCTGATGATATCTCTAGGTCATTTTTAAGTAGACATTAAATGTCATCAACGTAATATATTTTAACATTAGCCTACAAACTGTTTCACACAGCTAACCTTGATTAGACTGTAAGAGTTCTCTTAATATATGTGTTTTTTGTAACATTTACCATCTTTTCTTTACAGGTTGAAACAAACATGCCAGAATATATTTAGCAACTTATAAGTTTAAATATTAATACATATTTTATTGATAATTATTTTAATAGTTTCTCTTTACTGAGTACTACTTTGATAATTTTACATTGATTTTATTGAGAAAAAGAAAATAACATATATGTAAAAATTAAAATTATAAACAAATAAATAAAAAAAAATGAACCCAAAAAAAAAGAGATAAAAATAACCCACTGCTGGGTCAAAATAACCACATATTAGGGTAACTCTTATAATCCATCTTATTGGGTTATACTCTTATTATAGTCCAGCAATGCTGGGTCAGCTTACCGCAACTGTTATATACTGATTCTGTTATACAGTGACCCAGATTAGCTTGTTGTTAACCCAGCAATCTGTAATTTCTCCCATACTTAGTGACCAACACAGATTTAGCCATTATGCTTTGCTATTTCATTTAATAACTGAGCAGCAGTTCCGCTACTCTGTATGCCCATACATGGTCATTTCCAGTCCTACAGTGAAAAAAAAAATCACCTTTTCCCAGCAAACGTCAAAAGCCCACTGCCCCCAACTCCCTGCCACGGGAAAAAGCCCATAAGCAGGGAAGCTGCTTTCCTGTTTTCAAAGACGACTCCTATGGCATGCCGAGCTGCTTCCTGTGCTCGCTCACTCTCTCTCTAGTTTCACCAACATCTGGCTCTCTTCCAAGAGTGCAGCTGTGTCATATAGTCAGATTTAACCATGCTACAGTCCAAAGTTGTAAGACAGTGAATATACACCATTTACACTCTTATGAAACACAGTTAAACTCAGTCTGCTGTTTGGAACTGATTTAGTAGCACTTGTGCCAAAATCAGGTTGTTAACTGTTTTATGGTATGATAAGAGAAAGCATAACAAATAATAAAGATAACTGCAGTCCAAAAAAGAAGTCTTAACTGACCAGTCCATGCTCTGCCCACAAATGCATTCTTTTGTTGCTGTTGAGTGGTTGGACAAGGTTTACTGAATGTTGGCAAAATTCCACTTAATGGGAAATTGCTGTTTAAAACACTTACATTTATTAATTTTAGATGCCATTTTGTATGCATGTAATAAGTCATATTGCAAGGATAGTTCCGATGTAGCTTTGTGTAAACAGGTTAGCTTGGTGGTAAATGCATTGTTTCCAGTCTACGTAGTTTCAATTAGCTACAACAACATCGTACATCTTGGTAGTTATGCAGTGAATCTAAAGAAACATTGTAGCAGCCTAAGTCCAATAATTTACATATACATCATATTTGACTGCTGTCAGAAGAAAACCTTGCATCTCCATTTTTGTCATTTTTCAGTTTTTGACATAATTTTAAATGCCCACTGCCCTTTATATTGTACGTAAATTTCATGATGAATGGACCAAAAGAAATGGCCCAGAATGACTTGGAAAAAGGTCTGGTTCCTTTGACTTCCATAATAGTAAAGTATGTTTCTTCCTTCTTCTGTAAAGTTACTGTTTTGGAGACAGAAGGTTTTGTTCCAACAGCAGTAATTTACTTTACAAGTTACCATGGTAACAGTCCCCAGTGACTGTTATAAACTTGTTAACTGCTGGTTTTAAAAGCATCATCAGTGTATTGGTAATGATTTCATGAAAAGCAAAGCAAGAAACTAGTATTCCCACAGACGAAAATAATTTAACTTTTAAACATTTGGCTGATGTGATTTCCTACATTAATACATCATTTATTCTATCTAACATAGACAAGGTAGTTCTAGAAACGCAGCTGTTCTGGGTAAATGTGCTTGGTGTAGCAGGCAGATCTCATGCCTATGCCAAAAGCTGCCTATTTTATGGAGTACATTTTAGGACATCCTTACACGTCTCAGCTCTCCTTCATCAGGCAAAATGACTTAGCGGAAGAAGGCATCAGGTTAAGCTAAGAAGCCACAAATTCCTTAATAGTATAGTTTGCATGACATTTGCAATTCTGTTCCATCTTACTACATTAATTACACTATTGTGGGCAAATAAATCTCTTTTCACAGTAGCCATTAAATGCAATTCCAGGCTGTTTTGGAGATCCCTCAGTTGAACTGTAATATTTTTTATTAAAATCTTGATTTTGTCGATTTTGACGATTTTGCATGGTGGGTTTCTAACGAGTTGAATGGCCACTAAGAGGGCTGCAGAAAGGAGATAAAGGTGACATCATACAACAATCACAACCTTCACTAAATAGTACTATTATTATGTTTGTATTATCTTCTTATAACATTCTTATTACATTCTGTTGTTTAACAGATAAAGTCTCAATTCGCAGAATGCCACTGTGTTTATTTACACCTCTGCTGCAGTGTTATGGACCAAAATTACCAGACAAAAAGCTAAAAAAAAAAACCTAACACTTTATCATGGTTATTTTCCACATGGCTACTTACTTCTTGTGTGGTACCATCTCTCATTAGGTTGAAAGGGGTTGTTGTCAAAGTTCTGTAAAATTTGTCACCTAGCAACAGTTCAGCAAAGCACAGTTGGAAGCATAAAATGTGCTTCTATATAATTGAACTGAGGACTCTACAATGAGTTGGCTTGATCGTCATTTTTTTCCTTTTTTATCAGTGCAGGATGTATATAAACAGTTTATTATTTATTATTGTTGAGTTTCATGACAGGACCAGAGACCATACTGCTGTAATGATGTTATGGGATATGTGAAGGATGTGGTTTGATATATTTTAGCCCATCTCAGCTAAGGTGATTCAGCTAATGTGCCTGTAATTGCACACTTGCTGTAATGCTCCATGCAAATCTGTATGCGGTTAGTGTCCTGTGGGAACAGCACTCATGGGGGTTAATACTTGGCTCAGGCTCTGTTGTTTATGTCTTGAGAGCTCCTAAAACTTGTTTCGACAAAAAAGACACAACAAACTGCAGGAAAGAGATGAGCGTTCAAGTCTGGTCTGCATGTTTTATGTATAATTTTAAAGGGAAAGCTTTTACGTACACATACACCTCATGAGTAGAGTTAGCTCTGAGCAATTTTCAGCCATAAAAAACCCTCTCCAAAGCTTGTTCCCAACACAGTTAAAAATGCTTACTCTCATAATACTCAAAGTTTACAGTGGAGTCAGCTCTCAGCTCCCCTTTGGCTTCTCTCCCAACACAACAGCAACTAAATCCTATTCACTGACTTCAGGAGAGGCACAACAATGCCTACAATACATGCTATATAGGCTCATTCTGAATAAGACACGGCTTTAACAAAGGAGCGCATTATGAGATGATTTCACAATGAGGAGAAAGCGAGGGAGCAGTAGGAACTGAACCCTAGTCAACTCCCACACACTTCTTACATTCCGAATAAGGGCTGTAGACCAATATTGGCAGCCACATGCGCAGGCCGCGGTGGAGGTCCCACCGAATCCAGCCAAGAACATGGGAAAATAAGAGCCGCACATACAAAACAACTTCTAACCCCATCATCCATCAACCTATTGACGTTTACCAGCATCAAGCAAGCCGAACAACTGAAAAAGTTGGGTGTTTCTGAGCGATTTAATATTTGTGGCCTGTCATTGTTGTGACTTTCAAAATTATTTGGATTTATTTATCTTTGACAAACCTAGAGTGTGGCTTAATGACAGTCAGAATGCTTCACCTGTGGAGTAATGGAATGACACAAATACAATGAAATGTACTGTATGCAGCCTTGTGGGCACGACAGTTACAAAAGGGCTTTTTAATAGGAAAAACATGTCGTGAGTACTGTATTCCTGGGTTTATACCACTCTATTAGTGCACGCTAACTATTAGTGGTGTTTGTCGGTTTTGTACAGCTGTGTTTACACTGTGCCAAGGGAGGTTCTGACAGTGGCACTGAGAGTTCAAGGTTGCAGTAGTTTATCAGAGCGTGTTTGTGCATGTGGAGCTGCCTCCCCTCCCTTCCCGGCAGGCGGACGGGCGGTTGCGTGTGGGCTTCATGTGAACCAGAGAGAAAGAGATAGAGAGAGACAGAGACAGAGAGCATGTGATCCTACTGAAGGCAGTGTTCAGTATGATGGTTGAGTCTACGGCTGCCCATAAAACTTTTCCCACTTGTTTATTATATTTCCTGCACGCTGGCCATGTTTCTTAACTCTTAAAAGTCGCAGTTACTGTGAGCATAAGCAAAATCAGTGTGATTTAATATTAAAGGAGAATTCTACTCATTTTCTGTATAATTCAAATGTTGAGATGTCAACAAAGTCAATGATTTAATGTAAGAAGGGTGCATTGTAGAGAAACTTACCAACTCACATTTCTTTACAATGCTAATGACAGGAACCAGGGGTCATGATGTCGACAATACAAAATGCTTAGTATCCAAAATGGCTACTTAACCTGCATGTCTTATGTTTTATATGTAATGATCATAATGGTAAAACAGTGGGAAATCTGAAAAATAAAGTTCTTAGGGGACTATTTTGCCTTACAGAGACCTGCATGCACGTCTCCACCAAGAATGGATTAAAATATATATGTTTTTGTGTTAATTCTTTTTGTGAGGTAGATTTTAGAGTCTGGTTACTATCAACTCCAATGAAAACAATTCTTACTCAGCAAGTGTCTCTAGAAGAAGCATTTTAAATCAAACTATTGTGAATGAACATGCATTGGAATTGGTGGACAGTAAACCAACCAAAGATTCTGTGAGAATTGTGGATAATGAGTTTTCAATTGATAAACATTTGTGTGAAGATCAGATATTTTTATTACGATGTAAAATTGTAAATAGATTTTGTCAATTTTATGACTGCTTGTCACTGAAACAAATACAAAATAATCTGAAACACAGACCTGTCGTTAAAGAAAAAATTGAATATAAGTAGTTTATGATGAAATTACGTAATTAAGCTTGAATAGTATAAAAATACGGTAGTAATAATCCTTGATCACTCAAAATCAGACATTACTATGGTAACATTGGTAAGTGGAGGCCAGGGTGTGCTTTTATGAAGCTTTTCAGATTAAGAGGACGTTTTAAGATGACTGAGGTCGTTTAGGTGGCTATTTGGATCCATGTGTACTTGATCGCAAATGTGGCACTGTCTTAGGATGGCACCTTTGTCTCAAGTAATTTCATGATATTTATTCCCTGCTAGAACTGCCTTGGTCCATGGTTTTGGAATGGGATGTCCAACAAGGTCATATAGATGTGATGGTCAGGTGTCCACACACTTTTAGTCATATAGTATATTTATAAAAATATTTTAAGCAAAAACATAACAAATCTGTACAGTGTAAGTTGTGCAAGTTATCATTTTCAGGTTAACTGGTAGGGCAAAACACATCACTATATCACCTCACCGCACACTCCACACAATAAACAAATCTTAAACCTTCAATGTTTATGTTTTTTTTTTTTTTTTATTTATAACCATTATAATATGTTTTATCTTTAATATTTGAATTTGTTGAAATGGCTCATACTATGGAAAAATGCTTACTGAGCTTATAGCAGTAAAGCCCATTCATTCACTTAAGGAGCAAGGATAGAGTTTCAGCCTGGACTGCTTTTTGAATGCAATACAGATCATTTAAATATATCAGTCTTAAAGCCACAACAACAAAAAACAGCCTGTGTAATTCCAAAGCTGGGCATACACTACACAACTTTCATAATCCTAACACATTTCAAAATTGAAAGCAGCACACACTTAACTGTCTTTAACAAAATCTCGTTAATTTGTTGTGAGCACACATAATGGGTTTCAGCTATGAAAAGTACTGAAGACCCCAGATTTCCCTTGTTATCATGTGACACAAGCAAATTGAACTGGACCTGCATTCACAAAAAGTGTAGTGAAAAGTATATAAAAAAAGGTATCACCTTTGGAATTGTAAAGAATATTTGAAATCAGTAAGCACCTCCTCCGTGGTTCACTGCTCACGTGGCAGAGGGCAAGTATATCTCTTTGCTTTTTTCTCCCCCTCTAGTTCTCTTAATGGCTGTTGCCTGAATCACTAATTCAGTTACATTACTTATCATCTCACACTGCAGGACTGGTCAACGTTTGAGACGTAAAAATCAAACTTGTTTGAACATATTGGAGGGCCTCCAAACACTTCAGAGCTCGATCAGAGGGCTAAAGAGTGACCTGTTTCTCCTGTCACGCTACCAGATCATCCGTGCTGTCATTCACTTCTGGTCAAGGTCCTATCCCGGAAAGTCAGGTTGTGAAAATTTGTCGGAAGGGGCACATTGTGGTTAAAATCGGGCTAAAATGTTATGAAAAACCCATATTTTTAAAAATAAAAGAGTTTCATGTTGCATATAAATATTGTTAATACTTCAAAACATATAGTTCACTCTCCAGGCCATATATCATCGCTGTCCAAATAAATGGCAGTTTTACAGAGGAAGAAAACAGCCTTCTTTACTTTTAATGTAAGTTTTCAGATTTCAAAGCTATTTTGGAGCATTTCTATTGGTCCATTAATGATGAAATTTTCACACAATGTAAAACTTAAATGATGTAGAAAAGTAAAAATCAAAAATGGATTTTGGACAGCGACAACGTGATTATGTTGTTGCCCATTTTAAATTAGTTGTTTTTGTGATGTCATGAAAACCAACACATGTCCATATAAATTCACTTACTTAGCCTAAAGCAGTTTATTCACGCCCTTTCACATGAAAGTTATGAGTGTTCCAGCCAGAATTGCTTTTGCAGTGAGGCACAGTAAAGGGCAGCCGATTAGAGCCAAGACGTCAATTTCATATACTAGTCTTAAAGGCACAGTAACAAACACAGACTGCTTAATTCTAAGGGACTAAAAAGAGGTCTATGTAAAAATGAAATATTGGTCATGTAAAAATGAAATATGTAGGTTAAGGGCCCTTTAAAGACTAAAGACTGGTTGATGGATACTATTACAGGTGGACGTCAGAGATACAAAAAAAAAAAAATTGGTTAAAATGTCCATTCCTAGCACAAACTGAAGGATACATGATAGCTGGTGACCTTGTCAATGCTATATTTCTTCTTAATTACTGTCTCATTGATTTTTGGTTTTAGTATCCAATATTGTTTAGTGACACAATTCAATAAGCAAAAAACAACACTTAAGATCAGCTAATGTGACTCCAAATAAACACATACAGTTACACCTTGACAAGAAGTAGCAGCAAAATTGTCTAAATCCTGTTAAGTCAGTGAATATATTCCTGCTTTTTAATTGATAGCTTCATTGCTGGTATAAAAGGGCTACAGTATAAATTTGAATTACTTGATTCAAGAAAATACTCAGAATACAACAAATATGCATCTGGTTAAAGGGAAGGTTTGCAGTTTTAATTGTCTTTGCAGTTGCAAGCATTAAATATTTACGAAACCCCATGAACAATCCCGGCCTGTGCCAATCTCTAAAGATTAAATATTGATTTTTTGCCTGAGCTCCTGACCACAGTGTTTAAATGGCCATTACTGCTTAAAAACAACATTTGGAAAGATAAACATGAGAGACATTGTTAACTTAGAAAATCCCATTAAAAAGGATAATACCAAGGGTATAGCCTAATACAGAGAGCCGTCTCAGCCCTACAGCATAAAACAGGTTGGAGTGAGAGAGTGCAAGCAGAGGAACGTTCAGTTGTTTTATGAAAATATTTGATCATGCCCCTGTAGCCTTGCCACGGAAGAGCGTGTAGTTAGGATATGGCACAAGCCTCTCTTTGTTGCCGGATGTGGGGAAAAAAACATCCAATAGATGCTAAAATAAGAACAGGAAGGAAACAGGGGGTGGGGTGGCAGCAACGAGCTGAGGGGGAGAGCTGGAGTGGGAGTGAGAAAGGAATGTTCCCTTTTCACTCGTTCACACTAATACACACACACCCAAATATACACAGACCCTTACAACAGTTATGAAAGGAATGCAACATTACAATTATTCACTGTTTGAATGGGAGCACATATCAGCACATATCAAGCTTAAAGGGCCAATTTCATGAAAAAATTAATTATCTTCACTTTTTTAGACATAACAGAGTTTGATGTAGTATGTAAACAGTGTATGTACGTTTCATGTAGTATTCAGTCCCCAATCCATACAGCTCGGATATGGAAATCAAGCTGAAACAGCCCATTTTGAAATGACTGTTTTGTGATGTCACAAAAACAATGCATTTATATATCCACCCATTAAGCCTACAGCAGCACAGCCCAACCACTCACATTTTAATTATAAGGAGTGTTTCAGACTGGACTGCTTTTTGGATGAGGCACAATACAGGGTGACCAATCAGAACAGGGATTGTTTGCATATATCCGTTTTGAAGGCACAAGAACCAACCTGTGCTGAATTTTAAGGACGAAAAGTGGTTAGAAAATTAATTTTGGCTATGATTATGATTTGGTTTTTGGTTTAATGCCCACAAACATTGTCAAGAAAATGATCCCTTTAAGTTCACATCATTTCAATTGTAGGCCTCTGAGTGCTGCAAGTTTCTGTGTGACCTGAAGGCAAATTCCTTGTATGTTAAAACATACTTGACCACTAAGGTCTGATTCAGATTCTCACGATTCATTCAGCTAGTGCTCAGCTTGCTGAGGAGAATATTCACACCAGTTCAGGCAAACCGCAGTAGTGCAGTCTCAGTGAGCTGCTGCAGACTCCTGGCTCCAGCCCCCCATCCGTTACAGGTCTGACAGCTACTAGACAGAACAAGTTCTTCTTTTTGATGAGTCAACAAGTCAACCTGACGCTGGGGCTTGAGCTGAGGGCGCAGGAAGAACACACTCGTTTATCACAGAATGCACTGCCTGCTGCTGTTCTCCCAAGGCAAACTGCTGTGCTGGGACTGATACACAGTGTACCTCAACAAACCTTGTGAGAAGTGCTGGGTGACTTGGATGACACGTACTGGGTGATGCAGAGCAAAGTCCAAAAACATGGTGTTACTAAATTCTAGTGCATGCATTTAGAATCTTTAAAGACATAACTTGAGTATCGACCCGTGACCTCGTTTCCTCCCGCTAGCTCAGCTAGCTTTTTTCAGAGAAGTTTCAGACCAAAATACAGCAAAATATGTTTTATTTTATTATTTTGTCACAGTCAATAGAATGTTTTGACAGTTTTATGTTATCCTGGGTCTTTGTTGATGAATGTGTTATATATATCAGTGCTGGGTCTCCAGCAACCTGAGATACTTACAAATGGTTGGAGAAGCATAGACGCATTTAAAGCAGGTTCAGCCAAAAATCTAATTTACACTGCACAACATACAGTTCTATAAAATTTATAAAAATAGACAAAAGTACAGAAAAAAACAGGCTTTACAATTACTGTTCCTTGACAAAAGCATGTGGACAACTAAACATCACATCCATATGTGTTTGTTTAACATTTAAATCTAAAACCATGTCTATTAATATGGAGTTGCTGTTGTCTTCTGGGAAGGCTTTCCACTAGATTTCGGAACATGGCTGCAAGGATTCACTTCTATTCAGCCACAACAGCATTGGTGAGGCCAGTTACTGATGATGTGTAATAAGGCCTGCCTGGCAGTCAGCGTTCCAGTTCATTCCAGAAGTATTGGATGAGGCTGAGATCAGGGCTCTGTGCAGGACAGTCAAGTCCTTTCACATAAATCTCGGTAAAGTATTTCATAATATACCATCTTTGTGCACTGTCTTGCTGCAATAGGACAGGGCACTCCTCAAACTGTTGCCACAGAATTCTCTACAATGTCACTGTATTCTGCAGCATTAAGGTTTCCTTTCACAGAAAATAAGGGGCCCAGCCTATGTAGTAAAACAGCACAATTATTCCTCCTCAGCCAAACTTTGCATTTGGGCAAGTGACATTCTCCTGCAACCACCAAATCAAGATTCATCTATTACACTGCCACATGGTGAAGTGTGATTCATCACTCCAGAAATTGTATTTCAACTGATCCAGAGCTTTACACCTCTCCAGCTGAAGCTTGGTATTGCGCATGTTGATCTTAGGCTTTTATGTGGCTGCTTGGCAATGAAAACCCAATCCATGAGGCTTCTGACTAACAGTTCTTGTGCTGATGTTGCTTCCAGAGGCAGTTTATCTATATCATATGCTTTTGTCAGTTTTTATAGATAACAGTGTGTCATACAGTGTCAGAAACCTCATAAGCATTTATAATATAGAAACATAAAAATAGATTATAACAATCTATTTGAGATTACCTGATACCTTGACGTGGTTTGAGAAAAGTGAGTGATGATTTAGGCATGCAGTTTGCACAATGCTAACAGGTAGGTATAATTTTCTACTACTTGTTAGCTGCATTAGCTTCTAGTGCAAAACTAAGGAAGAAAATATCCAAGAAATACATTTACTGATTGACGACATTTAAGGTAAGGCAAACATTGTGCATATTTGATTTTGGGCTGAACTACTGCTTTAAGGCTTACTTTGCTGCAAGTTACTCATTTTTTTCGTAATACAGCTCACACCAATCCATTGCTCTTTAACTTCTGACACACTATTTAGCAGTAGGAAATATGGACCTGAATGCCACAAAAGCCTAAGTGGCTCCCATAGTTCATCTGTGGTGAGGTTACAGGATGAAGGGGAGAAAAAGAGAGAGAGAGAGAGAGAGAGAGAGAGAGAGAGAGAGAGGTGGAACAGCAGAGGGTCTGTGTAGCGTGGGTGAGAGAGGGAGGCTGAGGGCAGCAGGCGCCAGAGCTCAGGCCTGCCAGGAGCCCACAATGTCACCTCACAACACACACACACAGCATTCCAGCTGCTAGTCCTCACCTATCTCTCACTCTGCCTCTCCTTCCTCTGTCTGCCTCCCTCATCGCTTCCATAAGGTCTGTGCCTGTAACCCTCAAACCCTAAGAAGTTGCAGTTGCAGGCGCAAAACGAAAGCATCGAGAAACTTGACACTAATCACTTCTTACTTATATCTCATTGAAAAGTGGAAAAGGTGCCACATTTGTGTTCGGAACTGGAAGAAGAGATTTTTATTAAGATTTGAATTGGATGACGTGTTATTCTCATGTGTACAGTCATGCCCACTTGACCCTGTTGATACAGAATGTAAATCAAATGCAATTCACTGCATAACTTACTATGTAATTCTGCATGTATTTACATAATTACATTTGAAAAGTACAGGCAAGCACAACTAATAAGTCTAGAGTTAGGCTGCAGTCTAATTAGTCAGTTATTAATCACAACAACATCTATGAATTGTGCAGTAACTACTTTGAAACTAATATGTAAGTTATGCAGTTATGAGAAGTCTGGATTTATAGTTTGTGTTAAAAGAATATTTTCCTTTATAGTATAAAATAATGTCTACAAATTCTTATATGGCAAACAATGAATAAAAATTAGAAGGGATTAGTTTATCATGTTTGACACTGCCAGCTGCTTACTACTGAAACTTTAACACTTCAGGGTGAAAAATTGCTTCAAACTCCTCTTGCTACGTCTCTTTACGTTCTACTCTCTCCCCCTCTGTCTTTTTTTTTCTCTCTCTCTCTTTCTCCCTCTCTTACACGCTCTTCTCGTTCTTCCCACCACCTCCTGACTTCCTCAGTTCCCTGAACAAGACCACTTGTGTTCACAGACTCGTGTAGGGGAAAAAAAAGGGTATGTCTCACTTTGAACTAGTAAGACATTCATACTGGCCCTGTGACAAGAGTGGTCAGATGATGAACACTGATGAATGTGGTTTTAAAGCCAAGAAATCAGTTGTGCAATTTCAGTGACATGCTGTATGGACGAATTAGCGAAGTTTCTTTTTTTGTTCTTCTTTTTTTCCAGACCTGACAACTATAAACATACTTGAAGTTCACTTATTTTGTTTGTTTTGTACATAAACCCACACAGTCTTATTTCATTTACTGAATTATGGCCACTTTTATCTCTCTCTTCTTTCTTAGCATTAAAAAACCTTTTTTTTGTCACTGGGTCTTTAAGACAGATACAGTGCTGCTTGAAAGTTTGTGAACCCTTTATCATTTTCTGAATTTTTACATAAATATGACCTAAAATACGATCAGAACTTAATTTAACTCATAACAAAAGATAAACAGAACCCGGTAAAACAGAGATCACAAAGAATTATGTATGTTTTCTTTCATTTATTGAACAAAGCGATCAAACATTAATTGTCTTTGTTGGCAAAAGTATGTGAATCTCTAGAATTGTTAGTTTCGTAATTAGGGTCAGGAGGTTCAATCAATTGGATGACAATCAGGTGTGAGTGTGGCTGACCACACTGAGACTTCACCATCAAAGTCTGGCCTGTAAAACACTCATTTGTTTGTGCATGTTATGTCTAAGGAGATTCCTGAGGACCTCAGAAAAACATTTGCCAGTGCTCATTAGGCTGAAAATTGGCAAAACTCAACGCTACATTCCAGCATTAGAACGTCATCCCAACTTTGAAACACGGCGGTGGCAGTATTATGGTTTGAGGCTGCTATTAAACCAGGAGAGCTTGCCATTATGTAATGGAGCTATGAATTCTGAACTGTATCAAGAAATTCTACAAGAGAATGTTAGGATATCCATCCATGAACTGAACCTCAGTCCAGAGGAGAGACAATATCCCTAAAAATGCCTGTCTACAAAGAATGATTAAAGCAGAAGAAATGTTGCATTTTGGAAATGAAAGTCCAGACCTTCATCTAATAGATGTTGAGGCAGAACCTAAGGTGTTGTGTTCATGCAAGAAAGCCCACCAACATAACAGAAATGAAGCAGCTCCGTGAGGAGAAATGGGCCAATATTCCTGCGTCAATATGCAGGGTTGAGCAGTTACAGGAACCTTGTGGTTGAAGTCATTGCTGTTCAAGGAGGTCACACCAGTTACTGAAAGCAGAGGTTCACATACTTTTGCCAACAAAGACATTTAATGTTGGATCACTTTGTTCAATAAATGAATAAAAATTACACACTTTTTCACGTTATTTGCTTAATTGGGTTCTCTTTATCTACTGTTATGAGTTAAATGAAGATCTTATCATATTATAGGTCATAACAATGCAGAAATTCGTGAAATGATAAAGGGTTCACAAACTTTTAAGAAGCACTGCACATGAAAATGACCTCTGTCCTGACTGGCTGTCCTGTGCCTTATTCAAAAAGCAGTCTGGGCTGAAATGCTCCATGTAGCATCAGTGTGACATCACAAAAACCAACATATTTGTTTGTGGTGGTTTGTGATTTAGTATTTAGTCAAGTGACACAATTCAGCAGATACTAGAACATATAGGTATCTGACATATTCTTATCTCTCAGGTTTTCTAAAAAGGGAATGATTCTACAACTTGTCAATAATCACTGTATTGCTAGACACAAAAACAACACTTTTACATAATATCCACTTTTTTAGCATACAGCAGGTTGTAGGTTCAAATCTATTTGTAGTATCCAGTATACCTGAGAGATATTCTAACCTGTCAGGCACCTGTGCATTCTAGCATCAGCTGTAATGTGTCATTGGACCACTGAATAAGGTACATCCCCAACTTATGATAAGATGTAAAATTTCCTGCTCCTCTGAAGCTTTAGTGGTAGGTAGAGAAGAATATCTCCGAAATAGTTGTGGCATCAAAACATCATATTTACACTTGAGCTAAACACAGGTTTGAGACTACTGGTAGCATTTAATGTGATGGATTTAATGGTTTGTTATGTTCAAAGGGGCCAACTCTAGTGCTAACTGGCCCTTGTCCAAGCTAGCTATAATTTTCTTTCCACCTGGAACGTTTCCCTTTTTTTGCTTTTTCCTAAGGGCATAGTTCACAGTGCCCTTGCATAGTTCACAGTGCCCTTGTGCTGCACCTAGTGTTAAATATAAGCATGTCTACATAGTAATCCATCTGTATCATCAGGACTGCTTATATTCCACACCAGCATTAATAAGATTCCATTCAAAAATCTGTTATATAGAGTTTGGAGTGCTACCACTATATGCTAACACTATACGTTAACGCTGTGTAAGGCACAAACCCCAGCATGTCTTTCATGACAGTAGACCAGGTGTGAATAAGTCATTAACAACTCTATGTAAGCCAAACACGAACCATCACACTGCAAAGTCTGATTTGCTGAGGTCACTTAAATTATTTGTGGGAGTTGTACTTGGCTTTTGAATTGGCTCTATTAACCCACAGAGGTTCAGTGGCCAACTGTGACTGTTAGTGCTGAGTCTTCAGTTTGGACCAGAAATGTCAAAAACAAGGAAGAGAAACACCTCTACGAAAATGCTAATTTATGCTAGCATCCGTAAGGGACTCTAGTAGCATGTTAGCACTAACCTGACAGTGATTCACATTAATATTTTTGACAATTCTAGATTAAACAAAGATATTTGTAAAAGACATTCCATGTTTTGTGTGAAGCCTGTAACAGATATATTCATGTACATTCTACCACGTAAGATCAAAAGCTTAGAGCTGCCACTGCTGCTACTTTACATTATTATATAACATTTCATTGAAACTCTTTAGTCAGGCTACCACTCATATTCACAGTCCTTGTTCTTTTCCTAATTCTTAGATGTATTTAGGACTTCCAAGAGGCCTAATGTCTTTTTTTCAAAACACTGGTCCTACCCATTGGAAATCAAGACATGATCAATTGATTCTTCTCACTTCTTACTTATGCTGATAGCTAATCTGATGGATTATGCCTTCTGTTCAGCTTCTGAAGTCCTAACCAATGGGAGAGCTAGCTTAGCTGTATCTATCTAGACACCACAGAGACAAAAGTCCTGATTGGGCATTTTCCCTTTGGGCATTTCAACAACCTTTTGTTTCTAACCAAAGGTTAGCAATGAAATTCCAGCAATATTACAATACTTGCAGATTTAAATACAACAAGCATGATAACTGTTATTCTACAAATGTATTTTTTTTTTCAAATCATTAGGTCTTCTCTGTTTCCCATTGCAGTGTCCCATTGCAGAAGTTGAGTGACAGTCTTGTATATATGTAATGAATTTAAATATACTAATGGTGAATTCAGGTAATTCGAGTTTTAAATGCCAATTTCCGAGTAAATTACAAACACAAACATAGTACTGATTGAATCTCCTTATTCAACACAATTTCTGTTAGTTTTATTGAGCCACAGGTAAGAAATAATTAATGTGGAAATAAACCATGTCTTCTAAAGGTTAAGTGTAGGATACACAAATAAAATAAAAAACGACTGAAGGATGAGTCAGTGCAATCATTTTCCATTTCAACTCAACAATGCAGGTTTTACAGTGCACTGTGACCACCATCCCTGCTGCTTTGTCTGAATCAATACATGTAAGAATGTGATACAAAACTATGTAGACAGACAGGCAGACCGATAGACTTTGAATGGCATATGAATGTAAACTGTGAAGACTGCTTTCAAAAACAAATAAGCATAGAGATGTGACTTCCAAAACAAAAAACAGCATATAGGGAAGTGTAAAAACAAACACTCGCACTTCTCATCCTACATTACAGTGCAGTGAAACACAGAACTGACTGCTTTGATAGGGTACCCAAATAGAGAAGCATGTCTGTCATAACAAAGCTGACCTCACAGTCACCCCTTTCCTCTACAAGAAGGCATCAGCTTCTCTCTCTGTCATGAAATAAATAAATATCAAGCCAAAACGCAAAAAAATAGCTCTCTGTTCAAAAGCACAGGAGGCCCAGTCCTTTCACTAGTCTTGTCCTAATTCTTGCACTGATTTGCTGATCATACTGGTAGATTTGTGCATCTTAGTGAGCACATAACCCCTTTGCTCAGTGATGCATGAATTTACTAAAAATGCAAAAATATTATTAGAAAACATTCTCATTGAACACAAGAGTGAAGAAACTAGCCTAAACAGAAAGCAAGCTTCCTAAACGCACTTACAAAATACATGTGTACATAAATGACTGTAACATACACACAACAAAAGAATATGTTTAAGAACAATTCAAATTAGGCAAGGTAGTTGGTTGCCTGAGCAATGATAAATAGTGATCATGTTAGTCCAGGATATTTCCTTAATCTCAGATACCTAACACAACCAATGCAAGAACAGAGATCAGTACAACTGGATCAGTGGAGTGGTTGTTTCTTTTCCCCAATTCAACGGACTGATTTAATTTAGCTGATCCACATCACCAAAGTCATCTATTTGTATACTTGATTTAATACTTAATTAATTTGCTCCAAGCAATGCAACCAGAATTATACTTTGCACAGACTTCTGCTAATAATAAACTCTTTTTTAAAACCTGGCTGTATGCTTAAATGAGTGCCTATCAAACCTTTGATTCAGAAACCTAACACTGATCCCTGTGAGTTATTCAACTGTAGGACAATTTTAAACGTTCTCTTTACTTATAAGATCCTAGAGAAAGCTCTAGCTCAGCATCTAAGCTCATTCTTCGAATATGTATGCTTTAAATAGTCAGGATTTAGGCTTTATCACAGTTCAGAGATGGCATAAGTTACAGTGGAAACACATGAAAACTTTACACTTTTTCAACATATTTGGAGATACAGATATCAAGCTTTTATTTAAACAGTGTTGATAGATAAAGGTGATAAAATTTAACAAGTGGCACTTAGAATGAACATTTTGCCTTCCTTTATATAATTGAAATACACAATATTGCAATTTTCTTATGTGGAAAAATTAAGTACATCCCTACATACATCACTACTTCAACCATGTCGAATTGAAACCATACGCACCCGATCAGACGCTAACGATTGGAACATCATTAGAGAATATTTTGGAGGAACTTGTCTTATTTAAACCTCATGTATATGGTTTGGTTTGCTCTTTGTTATAAGAGTGTGTGGTTTCATCACACCTAGATCAGAAGAGCTACCTGAGGCCTTCAGAAAGAAAGACGTAGATACCTGTGAGTCTGGGAAGGGGTTTAAGAAGATGTCTAAAATATTGGAAATCGATTATTCCATTGTCTGGAAGATCATCTACACGTCCTGTCCAGGCCAGGCTGCCGTCAAAGACACAGTTGTTTGGCCACAGCACCAGAAGTCATATTTGTGAAAATCAAAGACTGCGTTTGATCAGAAGAACCTCATACCAACTGTAAAGCATGGTGGTGAAAATGTCGCCGTGCTGCTTTAGGGCCTGGACAACTTGCAATCACAGAATTGACTATGAACTCTTTTTCATACAGCAGAGTGCATGAAGAGAAGGAGAGACCATCTGTTAAAAAGCCGAAGCTGAAGAAGTAGCCTTTCCAACAGGAAAAAGATCCCAAACATACAAGTAAATTCACCAAGGAATGGCTAAAAGGAAGAAATGGATGGTTGTGGTATGGCCTAGTCAAAGCCCAGATCTGAATCCCATTGTTTCAAAGCCCCCCAAATGCTGTGGGGGGCTTTGAAACAAGCTGTACATGTAGTTGAAATAATTGTGTGTAAGGGAATGGGCAAAAAAAAAATCCCAATGGATGTCAGAAACTGGTGGACAGTTATAGAAAATGCCTACATAAAGTTGCTTCTGCAAAAGAGGGCAGTACCAGTTATGGAGGCCAGGGTTGTACTCACTTACAAACATGATATCTCACTTAGTTTTTCTAAAATAAATGACTGCAAAGTCAAATTTCCATTATTTTTTTTCCATTATTGTTGTTATATTATACAAGGCTTATCTATACATACTGTTTAACTGAAGATTAAATACTGTTGTGTCCACATTTCATAGGGTGTACTTACTTACTTAATCACTTACAGACATGATTGTACTACTAGCCCCAGATCAGGCTACATCTTTTTGCTCGAGCTACTTGACCTCAGTGCGGCACCATCTGACACCTTAGACCACAACATTATAGTAAATAGGCAAGAAAATCTTGTTGGTGTCAGGGCACTGGGACACTTATGGTCAAGATCCTAAATGGTTAACTGCGTGTTATTAAATGTAAAAAAAGAATTCTCTAAGATTACAGATGTAAACTATGGTGTGCCACAAGGTTTTGTTCTAGGACCACTTCCAGTTTTCTTGTATGTTGCCAGAAGGTGCAGTTATTTTTAAACAAAGCATTCTCTGTACATAACAGCCAAACGATAGACACTAATTAATAATTAAATGATGAGTAACTTTCTCCTACTTTAATTAGTCAAAGAATAAGTACTGCTGTGTTGTCTAAAGGCCAAACAGAGAAATAAGCTTTTTAAGAGAATCTTGACTCGAGTATTTGGTTGTACATAGAGAGTTGCAGTGAACTAAAAAGATTTTGTCCCTCTACTCAGATGTAGTCACTCGTATTTGTTGATATTGCATTTCTGCTTTGATATAACATTGGCACAGGATCCTACCATGGTACCTCTGCTGTTCGTTCTCTAGCTCTTTGGATCTTAGTCCTTGTCCTCTCTAGCCAGTCTTGTGTACTGTCAGAAGACCCACTTCATGTTCTTCTGTATCTGCACTGTACTCATATTGAACCTATATCTAACCAAACAGACACTTTGGTCATTGGCCCATTCTTTTCATCTGCTTATCATCCACATTTACTACACACTAACCAGGTTTCAACTGTGGATCTCAGTTGATCTCATGGTCAATCTATTATTTACCCTTGTTACAGCTGTGTGCAAATATTTGGGCACCCATGGCCAAATTATACATTTTGTTGGTTTTGACATGAAAAAAGTACACACAAAGTACACACTTTTTTTAAAAAAGAAAAGAATGAAATACTAATTGTGACCTACACAAAAATTTGGAGACCTTTCCAGTTGTAACATATTTGACTTAATTAACTCATAAGGCCTTTATTGACTCATTTGGACTGGCTAGGTGAGTCAATAATTACAGAGTGTAGCAAATTCTCTGACTCCTTAATCCTTGTGCTAACACTCAACAAACAGCTGGCTAAGAATGAATGAAGCTAACTGATGTCTACAAAGCAAGGGAGGCATGTAAAAAGATTTCAAAGCACATTCAGATTGCAATTTCCACTGTCCAAAATGTCATTAAGAAATGGCAGCTAAGGTGAGCTGTGGAAATCAAGGCAAAATCTGCAAGAATAAGAAAACTCTCAGATAAAACTGCTTGTATGCTGGCCAGAAAAGCAAAGCAAAACCTTCACATGACTGCAAAGCACCATCAGGAAGGTTTAGCTAACACAGAAGTAGTGGTGACCTGTGACTTTATCACAAAACTAGTATCTGATAGGAGTGTGTAAAACAACATCTAGGACAAGTTAGAGGAATTTTGGAAACAAGTATTGAGGACTGATTAAGTAAAAATGAAACTCTTCTGCCCCAATCACCAACAGTATCTTTGGAGAAAAAAAGGAGCAGCATTTGATGAAAAGAACACCTTGCCACCTTTTAAGCATGGGGTGAATCTATTATGCTTTGGGGTTGTGTGGCAACCAGTGGCACAAGACACAATGCATGGGTAGACAGAAGAACAGATTCCACCAAATATCAGCAAATTCTGGAAGCAAATGTGATACAGTCTGTCATGATACTGAAGCTGAATAGAGATTAGCTTCTACAACAGGACAATGATCCAAAACATACCTCAAAATCTACTACAATCTACTTCAGGAAATGCAAGCTGAAGCATTTGGAAAGAGACTCACAGACCCTTACTTTTTCATTAAACTTACTTTTTCATTAATAATTAAAATCTGTGGATAAAGCTTGAACATGGTATGTATTAAAGACTTCTAGCTGTCTACCACAAACTCGATTATCTGCAAAAGGGAGTGTAACTAAGTACTGACTTAGTAGGTTGTCCAAACTTTTGCACGTGTCACAATTACTATTAAATTTTGAAGTTCATCAAATATAGGGGAACTGTGCATTAACATGGGGTGCCCAAACTTTTACATACATCTGTATCTATTTTGTTAGGAGATTGTACAGCTTAACATATGTTAAGCCAATTTTATCTATACATTTGGTTTTACACTGTGGAGATCGCAGCAATTTGGTTTTCATGTGCATTTTTTTTTGCAGACAAGTGTAAATGAAATATATTTCTTATCTCTTTTAACTGTAAAAATAATCAAACAAAGACAGGTCAACCTTGGACAGCAGAACAGCCAACGGAGGTCAAATGACACAAACTCACTGCTGAGAAACTCAATAGCTGGACCAAAGAACAGCAGCCCTTGTCTGATGACTGAACAACACAAACAAGGGAGAGCACAGCCCAGAGACAGCATGCTGAAAAGCTATAATAGAGAATGGAGAGCATGTGGTCATCTTCTACAGTGCTAAACAGGAAACCCTGTAACATGATGACATGCGCTCCAATTGCTTTGTTTACATATCATCATTTATAAACAGTAGAGTCAAAACTGTTCATATACTTCCTCATGAGTATATCACATTTTGCTGTGGTCCTGATGTGTCTACAAGGTGTTAGCAAAAGTTACCATTTACATACAATAAAGTTGAACAAAGTTAATTTAAAAACAACTTTAAAAATAAATTCCACAGAATGGAAAGCCATTAGTAGAAAGTACGGCTGTCGCTCTAGATTATTAGTAATCAAGTAACCTAATCAGAAAAAAAGCTAAAAAAAAAATGTATTAATTAAAATATCCCAAAAAAATAAATATAAATAATAACAACAGTATGTGACAACAACAGAAACAGGTTCTATGTGTTACTGTAGGCAACATCAGTAGGAGAATTTAAAAATGCAGTATCATCACGAAAACAGCCAACTAATCACTGCTGATTCATAATGCAGACGCAATTTAATTGATTACTTTCCTTAACTGAGCAACTGAGTTGAACTGAGTAATCACGGCAGCCCCAGTAGAAAGCAATTTATATAAATGTAAGGAATTCCATGATGTCAAGACTGACAGGGTCCATACTGAGGTTCTTGAATAGCTCATGACTTCAATGTTGAAGGTTTCATTTGAAAATCTCTAATCAAATCTATCTTGCACACAATTCCTAGAAAT
The DNA here is from genome assembly GCF_904425465.1 of Colossoma macropomum. Lineage (NCBI taxonomy): Eukaryota > Metazoa > Chordata > Actinopteri > Characiformes > Serrasalmidae > Colossoma > Colossoma macropomum. The sequence continues at coordinate 19,260,947 of NW_023494786.1, forward strand.
TCTCACTATAAACTTCACACTCCCTCGTAATACTGACACGCCTGGAAGAAAAAAAAGATTTTGCTCGTTGAAGTTGTTTGAGTGTGCATAACTTTGCATTTCCATTGCTGCCTGTACCAAGGAGAGGAAAATCACCACAACACAAATGACTTTGACCCCAGAGGAGCAGGAGAGGGGAGTGAGGGAGGGAGTGCGGGTATGAGAGAAGAGGAAAAAGGAGAAAAAGAGAGTGCTTGTGCTCCTTTTCATGGCTCTGTAAAACTGAGGGCGCGGAGCCTGGGAACGGCCATCCGTTTGGCCAGGCTGCGAGAAATATCCTGAGTTGTAGTGTAAACAGTGCTGAACTCTGATCTAGCCAGAAAGCCCCCAATCTGACCCAGCATTCCCACCCAGGGGTCCACCACTGACATCAGGAGCCCACTTTCTCATTTCCTGGCAAAGGATTGTGACCTCTCTCGAGAGTGGAGTGTGATAGAAGTCCCTCAAATTATCCTGCCCCCCACCCCTTACAAGTCTATTGTCACTCAACATTTGCAAAATGACTGAGCGATGACCAAGTTTCCACTTATAACATGATTAATGCTGTCACAAATACTTGTTTCACGTTATTATGTTATAGTTAACATGATAATGTGTTCACATGACACATTGTTAATGCAGAAGTTATTTTACACCGTTCACTCATTTTCCAAGTTCCACCCCAAAACTATTGGTAGCAGGTAGTATGATGCTATGATAGGATCTGTAGTCAAATATATCTTTTAAATGACAAGAAGTTTCACTGATGGCTCTTTTGATATAACAATTTACATCAAGTCTGAAGCAAAACACAGAGCTGATGTCGACAATATCAGTAATATCAGTCACACTGCAGGATGCCTTCAGTACACTTGGTTCCACAGTGCTCACAGGAGAGCTGTGGACAAATCAATGAGCAGCAAACAAATAAAGCAAAGTGGAAGCACAGTTGAAAGTAAGGGGGCTACAATCACGGAACAGCTGGAACATGCAGCCACTCTTGCTAGACAGTAATGAAAACTGGAAACTGCGATCACCTTATTTTCATGTTCACACTATGACTTTCATGTTCACATGAACCCTGTAGTCACATTCAGAAAATAATAATACAGAATTTTTTGAGTAATAAATATATTCTGGAGCTAATTTTGTTCACTCATAAAGCTATAACAAATTGCACTGCTTTTTAAACTGAAAATCTCTCTTTAGGGTTGTTCAATGAAGTATTTTGGAATATCTGAAAGGCTATGCATACTTCAGTGAAGTCTGCTTTATTGCTTGGACTTGAAAACCCAATTAATCATCAAAATAATTGATTATAAACTTTTCATATGATTCCAGATCAAACTAAGGAGTGACGAATATCAAGGGATTGCTAATGTACTATTACCCAGATTTACAGCAGTTTATTTGTTTGTGTTATGGAGATAAGAAGGCGACCGAGATTCAGAGATTCTATCAGGCATGCGTGAACACATGCACACCTGAAGGTTCCCACAGGGGTCGGATTTCTGTTAAGTCCGACAAAGCGCCCTGCTTGTCGAAGGACATAGACAGCCAACCCCTCTTTTCCCACTCTTCATCCCTTTTCTCGCACTCTTACCTCCAATCCATCTTATTTAGTCAGGCATTAAAAACCTGATGGACCTCAAAGTACCGTCTGTACTTAAGAAATCACATCAAGCATGAATGGATAGCTTTGCAGCCCCCTTCCCTGAGCTGACATACTGAAACATTCAGAGCAGTCCTGTTACCCTTTACATGCACAGCTTCGCATGAAAATTACAGTCCACATCTTAGACAAGGGAGGCTATGTTCCTAAACTAAGCTAATTCAATAGCTTGAAATGTTTGCCATTTCAACTTCCCAGTGCTTCAAATTAGATTGCAAAACAATGTCTGAGATAGCATTCACACGGTCTCTAAACCATCTGTATTAGTACAGTAGTATCTTTCGGAATCCAGTTTATCAGCATGAGAGAACAGTTCAGTGACTCCAGCTTATTGTTAAGACCAGACCTCAGCACATTCCTGCTGCTGTCCACAGCTCAGGCCGGCTGGCTACCACAGTATAACACACTCCTATCAGATTTTCCACCACTTTAACCCTTTAATTCATAAACAAAAAGGAACAATTTTGCCATTTAACTTATTCTTCTCCAAGTAGGGGGTCTCAGTGTGATGTCATATTCACTAGCATTATCTAACAAAGACAGAAATTTGTATGACAAACCATCTTTTTAAAGGAGAATTCACTGACTTTGCAGAATGTCTGCATAAACATATGGTTAAGATGTAAATAAAGTGTGCCATTCTACATAAAATTCCACAGTCAGAACACAGTTCACAGTGGCGGCGACAGGAACCAGACATCTGAAATATTTAATGCCTCTAAAAGTAACAAAATGGTTACGCTACATGATGCCTGAAACATAGTTTTGGCCGTTTTAAATTCATCCATGGCAGACACCTTGATCAAATTACATGTTTTGTTGATTTTTTAAAGTGAAAATAAGTTAACACATCCTCTACAGGAAACAAACTTAAATATGTCATGTTTGTGCTCATTTAGTGCTAAATTTCTATTTATTTGCTCAGTTTAAAAAAGTTTTAAAAAACAAAATGTGCTATAATTTTTGCACACGCCAGATTTTGTTATATTTTTTTCACCAATATGTTAAATTCAGCAAATAAACAGCAACTGTACATTAAACTGTACAGAAGTGTGTTCTCTGTAGAAAGGACATTTTACCTTATTTTCACTTCAACAAAATATGTCACTTGACCAGGGGGCCCAAACTTTTGCATCTAATTGTACATGAAGGCAAAACAATCCTTAAAGAAAAATATTTTCCCTAATTTACCATTAATTTACCTTTATTAACATTGCATTAAAAATTTAGAGAACACATTTGGGTTCACTGGTCATTTTGTATAGACACTAAAATGGCATTTACATTGTGGACATTGCAACCCCTGGTTCTTATCACTACCACTGTAAAGAAACATGAGTTTAAACACTTTGAATGATTTTATTTACACCTTAACAACTGAATTATATTGAAATTTTGAAAAATCTGTGTAATCTGTGGCAAGTAAACATAAGAAAAGGAATACACTTCACACTTTGGTCACCTTTTATCATTACTCTGATTTGTATTGCTTTCAGAAATGTGCTCGTTCAGAAACTATCGCAGGAAATCCAACAGTAAACCCAGGATGATGCTTATTTTTGTAGTGATAGAACACACAACAGCAAGCAGAAAGCTCCATATGCTGATATATTTTACTATGCCCAGCATGGACATGCATACATTGACATTATATTTGATAGGGTTAATAACGTGAGATGCAACCCTACTCAATCCAGTTGAACAAATTTCCTCATAGTGACAATAGTACAGTCCCATGAAGAGTAACAAAATATGAAACATGCACTAATAAAAGCCAATGGTTTAACACATTTTTAAAGTATCAGGATTTATATGCACAGATCAAAACTTCAAAATGTCAGCCTGCAGGTTATAGAGGTCAAGGCCATTTGCGTTTATTTCCCCTCTTGCATTCTCAATAAGCTGGACCGAAGGTAACTATGGCACAGTTGAAAATCTTGGACCTGAATCAAGGATAGCTACCAGATGTCCATGGGATAAATCTAAGCCCTCAAAACACGACTGGTATTCAAGTCGAGCCACATGCTGTTGGACGAAGCAGATGACAACGCTGCTCCAGCACATATGAGACGGCCAGTGTGCGCTTCTGAGAGCTTGCTTCCCACTGATTGCTTTCCATTGTGTGGAGCTAGAAGAAATCACCCTTTTATTCTTATCTGAGAGCAGTTTAATCATCTCTCTCATAACAACTAAGGTTAGGATTTCTTGTAAGGAAAGCTGGTCCTGGATCAGATTGAGGGGGCAATCTCAAGCTGGAGCCATTATGCTGTGCAAATGGAAGCAGGGGATGTATATGCTGAACGGTTTCAGTGCTCTTCAAAGCCTCAGCCATCTCACAGACTGTGAATAAAACATGAGGCGTACACAGGGGGCGCCTCACAAAGATGCCGCTAGGAGAGCTAGCACAGATGAGACCGGAATGCCTTTGATTTCAGCAGCGCGAACAATCCTGCTGGAGTTTTCCACCAAACTCCCCTTATGCACGTTCTCGTTCCTTTGCTAACTTTTTTCTTCCACTTTCTAGCTTTATTCTTGTTTCTGACTCAAACCTTTTTTTTTTACAGCTCAATTTGTACCCTCCTCTTTAAAGTGAGTATGTTTAGAGGAGAAGCTCTAGAAGGTGCAATAAAGGGAGGAATTTGAGATGCTGTATGGTTCTTTGCAAGCAACTGACGTGTTTCTTGGAGAAGAGGAAAAATGAACTTCAGTCACCACACCAACACAGCGATAGAGGATCCTCTGCTCTTGGTTACTTAAAGAATAGAAAGTCTGGCATTCTTCCAAGCCAGAATGGTGCTCCATTTAAGACTAATGTTATTCCATGTTGAGATGAAAGTCAGCCTTGAGAGCATTCTTGGGATCCACTCAGAGATCCTGAGCTTGGTTCTGGGCTTGGGCTGAGGGTAGCCTCTCAGGACCTGGACTGATTGCTTCACACCACTGGAGAGTTTATCCAGGGTCTGGCCAAGTTCCAGCTTTCTCTCATACGACTCCAAAGCCAAGAAACGCCACCAAACACTTAGGCATTTCCTCCTTCCTCATATTATTTTCATGCTTGCCATGTTGAGCTTAATTAAAGCCAGTCATTTTGCAATCTTCTAAACATTCCATAGCAAGATATCATGTTTTACAGGAGCACTAACTACTCACTTTCATGTTAAGACAGCACAAACGCTTTTATTCTTGATCATAAGTCTTAAAAACCTTTATACAGCCAAACTGCTACAGGTCCACACTGTAAGACAAATGTGTCTGAAATGCCAGACATGCGAGGCATCATTTCCAGTGGCTAATCCAAGGGGATTGCTGAATGCAGTTAAAGTGTCTTCTGCTCTATGTCTCCTATCTGAGCCCTATCTGTTTATCAGGTTTTGGATGAGTAAACACAACTGTTCACAGAACCACCAGTCAGTCTTCTTTCGTGAGAGCATGCTCCATATGCCCCTCCCTCTGTTCCCAGATCTGTCACTACCCTGAAATTAGGAAATAACAAAATCGTCCCGATGCCCAGGGCACTTAATCACTGGGCAGCCCCCAATAACTGCATTTTCAAGGCCTGTTTGACTTTGAGTAAACACAGCCAGGAAATGTATTCAATGGCTGTAAACATGTATGCAGAGGGACGCGTGCCTCAAACAGTTTTATGGCCAGAGAATCATTCAAGAAGGTGCTTTGAAAGCAGTTGGGTAAACCTTTGATAATAGACAATGACAATGGATGGCACAGAACAAGGCCTTTTAGTTTTGTGGTTTCTGAACTGGAACATCCTGAGGTCAGTGCTTATGTCTTTTATGAGGACTAGAATGCAGTAATGGATTGGTGAGTTCAAAAGGCATATGTCTTACAGTGCCGCTGGACCTAAATCTGTGTTTTCTTGCAAAGCAGGTTAATATTTGCACTTGGGGGTACACCATGTTCATGTATGTCATGCGTACTTAACCCCTCAATGGTAAAAGGCTGATGTGGGCTGTTCTAACCACACAGCTTTAACAAAACCGTGTTCTCCCACAGCCTCTTTTTGTTTGAGTCAGAGAAACAAACTAACAACCAAGCGAAAGCTAACCTACTAGGTATGATTGAGCTAGCAAACTATCTCACCTGTCTGCCTGTCGTCTGTTCGTTCGTCCAATCGACCACTGCATCATTCTCTGGATGCACATCCAGCAGTAAAGTGAATAAGAACCTTACCTTTTTAGCCAGTCAAACAATTTAGGTTTAGTCCACAACATGACCCGCATATGTATTGCCTGCTTATTTCCCACCACTTGTGCTTTTGTATGTAGTTCTCCTTCAGTTAAATAGCAGGCTGGGAAGGTTAGATTGAGGGCTGTCATTCACTTATTCTCAGCAGAATATTAGGACCACACCTGAGACAGTTCTCGGATTGGTCTAATAAGCAGACATTGAGTCATGTTTGATTTTATACTGCTATCTTGTTTTGTCATTCAAAATTTGCTGAATGTTTAATGTAACGCTCAGTTTTGAAAATTTGGTATTTTAGTCTTAGAACAGAATTTTTGGTTTGAGAGGTGTCAAACAGGTGTGGAGTATGTGGAATACAGAAACAGCAAACAAAAGCACAGCCAAAGCCCTGCCCTGACCTTCTGAGCTCAGGAATGAGCTCTACTCATACAGATTCTGCTTATATGCTAAAAAACAGACTTTACACTTTGTCCAGGATAGTGTTAGCAGTGTGTGAAGAGTGAATGACGTCTTCACTGCTATCTAAAATCTATGGGATACTTCAAGAGATATATTAGAACAACTGTTACGAATTAACCTATTTATGACTCACCAATATTACCAATATTTTGATGAGTAATGTAACAAACACTGTTAGTGTGCTAATACTTTTTCATTGAAGAGGGCTTTGAAGGATCAGGTGAAGATGTAGGGTGTATCGTGTTATGTCGATAATGACAGTTAGCGTTTAACATTTAATGGAATGAAAAACATACCTAAAAAAAACTCTTCAATACAATAAATATTTGAGTTTTTGACCTGTGGTGCATGTGGTACACTTCTAGGAAATAGCGTTCTATATCAAAAAAGTTCAATGATTTATAACAGCAGTTCTGTATGGAAATGGTTCTGTAAAAAATTATACATAAGACTTAGTTTTCCATCATATAAAAGAATCGTTTAACCAGGCAGGGAACCATTTATACATTCAAAGGGCTCTTTCAGTTATGATTCTATGTACAACCACTGCCTTTACAGAAGAACACCTGAAGAACCACTTTTTAAAAAGCCCATATTCCACATTTTCTTTGTATTCAGTTTTCTCTCTCTAGTTCCACTTATAACGTTCGTGTAAGTTTATGTACCAGTTACGATTTATTTTAGACAATCACTTTCCAACTTCTCTTTGTTCTTTAAAATTGACTGTAAATGAGCTCTGTTCTGATTGGCTGCCTCACACTAGAGCTCATTTATTAAGAAATCTGGTCGAAACACTTCTTATAACTTCAGTGTGAGTGGGTGGAGCTAATCAGCTGTAGGCTGAATAGGCAGATATATGAAATGTGTTGGATTTTGTGACATCACAAAAACAGTGAATTCAAAACAGGTCAGTTTCCATATATGGATTGTAGGGACTGGGAGATAACAGTATGTTTCGAAACTTTAAAAATGAAAATTAAACTAAGTTGTTGGTGTCTCATGATATGGGCCCTTTAAAGGGGGGTAGTGGTCCACCCATACTGGCACAGTGATGTGTCTCCCACTGCTGTGATGTGCTTGTCTGTAGTGTACGACCCCACTTCCACTCAGGGGGCTTGTTAATAAGCTGAGTAATTAGATCAGGTGTGACAGAGCAGGGAAAACTACTATAAACTAAGATGTTTATAAGGCCAACACTGTAAACCAGCGGTGTGTGTATTGAAACTCACAGCGATCCTGGTGCTGGCTTTGCTCTCCGCCTCTCCTGCGCTTTGCCCCTTGTGCTCGTTATTGCCCCTGCTCTGGTCCAGCGCCCGGCCGCTCTTGCCCCTCCTGGCCGTGCCGCCCTGCTGCACGAGGCTCAGCAGCTGCAGGGTGCTCTCCCGCTCGCGCTCCGAGCTCTCCGCGCGTCCCCGCTCGTAGCGCCGCTCACACGTGGAGTGATGGCGCCGGCACAGCTCGATGCGCGCGCGCAGCCGCTCCACTATGGCGCTGTGCAGCGGGGGGACCGCCGCCGCCGCCGCCGACGCTGCAGTCCTGCCCGAAGCTCCGGGCGGCCCGGGGCCCACCATGCCGGCGCCCAGCAGTGGGAAAGCAGCGGGCCTGGCGGCGGCGTGACCCGGAGCCGCCTCACCCATCTCTAACAACAGCGCTCTAAACTCTGCACACCATTAAACCGCATCAAAACATCTCCAACCAGCATCCATCACGAAGGATGATCAATTCAAAAAACTGACTTTCAAAGTCAAACGCTCGCACTTCTGTAGCGGTTAGGAGTTTAACGCGACCAAAAACAGCCACAAGTTTAAACACTACAGCAGCAGGCGGCTGTTCAGCTCTACGTCCCAACAGAAAAGTGCCATAGTAGCGTGGACCACTGATGTTATTCTGATTCTGCTGTTTGGTGCCCCCCGCCCCCGTCACTACTGCCAACTACTGCAGCTACCAGCTACCGAGCGTCTTCACAGCCCAGTTATAATCCATTCCGATCCAGAACGAGCTCCGCATCCCCACAAACTCCCGGCGTCTCCTCTCCTCTCTCTTTCGCGCACGCGCTGCTGTGCGTCTTCTTCTATTTACTCAGAAAAGGAACAAGAACTGAAGTGGACAAATGCTCGAGCGTGAGAACGCACGCTCCCCGTCCGCTCTGCGCGCGCGCTGCTCGCGGGACTCTCTCGCACTCTCTCGGAGGCTGCTTGTTCGCGCGAGCAGGTCCATCCGGGCTCGACAGCTGGAGCGAGGGCGCGAGCGCGTCAGATTCCTGGCTGTTCGGCGTCAGCTGTCGCGTTGTGCCCTCTAGCGGCGCTGAAGCGGTAGCGCTACTCTGACAACAGCCTTTCAGTTTACAACTCAAACGCGTCAGGAGGCGCACAGGAACAAAACACGAAACTTAGATCATGTAAATCCAAGGCACTGTTTCTTCTGTGCGGTCACTTGGCCCCCAAGACCTCATTAGTTTTGAAAAAAGTATAAATCCTAAGGTAAATGATTGTAAAACAACATGTCCACTTTATTACACTTGTACATTGTATCTGCACTCATTGCCCATTTTATTAAGTTCACCTACTGTACAGGTGAATTTTCTACTGCTACAATTACAGTTTGTAGCCCATCTGTTTCTCTGCATAATTTGTAGCCACCATCATCCATGGGCCAGGGGCTCATCACTGGCCGGGACCCCCACTGTCAAAACAAAAAACAAATGTCTCTAAATAAACTAACTTTACAGGAGAAGCAAAAACTTTTCTCACTTTAAGTGTAAGTTAAGGTAACAAGATTTTAGCATAAGTAATTTTGGAGCATTTCTATTGGTCCATTCAACATAAAATCTTCATGCAGTGTAAACAGCAGTGGGCGATTTTAAATTATGTACAAAAATGAAAAACGCTAATAATGTTTTGTTCTGACATAAAATATATATATGTACACGTAGAGCACATATATTTTAGGGACAGAACTTTTATCTGCACTTACTGTCTATTTTATCAGGTCCACTTACTAGATTATACTCCATCTGTTTCTCTGCATCATTTTTAGGGGGCCTTTTTTCCATTCATCAGTGGTCATGACCACCACAAGACCACCAGTGGGAAGGTATGCTACATGTCTCTCATTACCAGCATGTTTGGTGATTTCCTGCTCTGATGTTTCCAACTAAACCTGGCAGTTAACTGACGGGTTAATTCAGGTGTGTCTGAGCAGGAAAATCACCAAATTGTGCAGAAATCTAATCCAGCCCTCCAGGACCAGAGCTGGTTTTAGTTCACAGCACCAACCTAAATTTGGTTTACAGCCTCTCAGAAAACCAGGTCAAAGAAGTTAGAGAAGTTAACACCTAAAGTCACGTTTTCAGTTTAATTTAACGTAGATGGAACGTAGATTTGACATGAGCAGCAGTGTTCGTATAAATGTTCCTACACTTCAGCCTCCAAACTGATGGCATACACTTTTTCCTTCCTGCAAAAGTGCTGTGACTGACCAACATGAAGATCCATTATAGCGCTCCAGCGCCTCCTGCTGACACCAAATGGCAGCAAAAACGGTGATCAGAGTTGGGCTAAATACTTTCGAAAAAGTTAGTGATGACAGAATACACTGTGCTAAATGTATTCACTAAGGTATTACAATGCATAAAAATACATACTCAGAATACATTTACAATACATATTAACTGTATGATTTTCAGTTTATGATAGGTATATAACTTTTCACAGAATGCCTGCACAAGTCCAGTACCATGACATGTACTGTCCCTCCCTGTTTATGCCTTTTAGATTGAGTGGTTGTCTACTATTTTGCTGTGATCTAATGCACCTTAATTTTTAATGATTAATTTACTACTTACTATTACTTTTGATTACATTTTCAAATCTTCTTTCTCTGTTATTTCTACTGTAAGGGACATGAGATACATTTTAATGTATGAAAGGTGTTGTATAAACAAAGACTATTATTATTATTAGTATCACCCGAGAATATGTCCACTACTAACTTCAGTCATCCCTCGGAAGAGTTTACTAACGCTCAGATTAATACTCTTCACAGTGATTTATCAGTCTGTTCAGGCTTTAGAAGGAACGTCAGTGTTTGTAAAGAAGCCATTTTTGAGTTCTTCTTTAGAGTACGTCATTACATGCTGTGTGCTGATATTAAAACAGTTACTTATCAAGCAGTGATTGTGTTTCTTTTAAAGATTTTTATTTTAAATTTAGTGGTTAAGTGTTCTAAAAGTTTTCTCCTAAAAAGTAACTGTTTTCTCAATACTGCCTTTACAAAACGTAACTTGGACAGAATACAGATACATAATTTCTGCATTCTGAGTACATATTTTGTTACATCCCAACCCTGGTCACAACGGCATATTCCATCAGCAGAAGTACAATCACATTTATTCTAATATGGTCATGCGTCAAACTGTAGTAAAGTAAAATAATAGCTTGTGGAGTAACACAAGGAGTTTTCATAATATGCACCTCCACCTCCAACAAAGACAAGACTTGAAATGGCCTGAAAAATCAGTTTTCTGGATTATTAGTTAAATGGGTGATTTTTTTTCATCATGTGCTTCTGCAGCATTTACTCTACACCTGCCAGAATGTGAATGTTTACTATTTTCTTTTGCTGTCTGTAGACCAAATATATTCCATCGATGTGAGCTCTGTTAGTCATACAGTCATTGTATTTGAAATCAATAGTCAATTGATCTCTATGTCTGAAACACGGTCAGATTGCTTGACCACTTTCTAAGGCTGTGGCTTTGAATAAATATCAGCTGAGCATATCCATAACAGAGTAACAGCTTCGTCAGCACTGACTGGCAGAAGAGAACAAAAGCATATTCTAGTGAAAACATGTTGACATGATGAAGGCCTGAGTCAGAGAACAGGGAGATGTTTTGTAGGACAGACTGAGTCATGGCCACGGCTGCCAGAAGAGGTCAGTGGGGTGCCAGTGATCTTGTTCAGACAGGGAGTGGCCCCCTGCTATCAGCACCATCGTGGAGAAGGAATGTGTGTTTACACCAGATTCTACATCGAAAGTGTTACCAGATTTTAAACAAAAAAAATCCTTCAGTTCTATTGTTTTTGTAGTAATCCCACACATATTTAAATTAATAAGTGAATGAATATTGAACATGATCTTAAAAGAAAGATCTTAAATGGGATCTTAAAATTCAAGGTTATCTTTGTTGTCATTTTAAATGCCTCATCTTATTTTACAGCACAATGTTAGCAAATGCAACAAGTTAGAATAAAGTCATTAAAGGGGAATTTCACAGATTTCCAAAAAAAAAAAAATGCAGAATTTTAACTTTGAAGAAGTTATTTGAGGTGAAAAGCTCAATTAACAAGAAGGGTAATGAGTCAGTTAGTCATTGTTCACAGTGGTGGGGATAGGAGCCAGACATCTGAGGAAAACTTAACATGAAGGGCAGGTTTCCCAGACTCAGATTAAGCCTATAACAAAAAGAATTTCCAGTGGTAATTCTGCACCAAAAATTGACCCTGACTTTTCAAGATTAGGCATAACACAGGTCTGGAAAACCAGTATGAAATGCCTACAAATATGTTGCATGAAGATGCTTAAAATGTATTTTTTCAAAGTCCATAGTACATACTGGGCATTGTAAGGCAAAATAGTACCAGCAGAAAACCTTTCCCATGTTTTTGTCTCTATTTTACCATTATCAACATATAAAAACTCAGAAGACACATAGGTTCACTGGACATTTCAGATTGTAAATAAAATGGCTATATTTGCGTAGTTAACATTGTGACATTCCGATCACCACCACTGTAAAGACATCTGAACCAGTAAGCCTCTCCACAATGCACCATTTCACATCAAACCATTCTTAACAAATTTGTTTACATCTCAATGACTAAATTATGCACAAAAGGTGAAAAAATGGCTGGAATTCCTCTTTAAATTCAAATTAATGTGGAATTGACAATGTTCAATTAAATTTCATTCTGATTAAGTGTGAAGATGCCATCAACATCAGTTAAAGCAGACCTAATGAAGTATATAATATTTTCCCCATCACAAGATAATCTCTGAAAGCTTGTGTTTGCACTGCAGTTTATTTTTGTCAACATTTTGAGTATATAATATCACGGAATAACAAAATGTATTTGTGTATCCCAAAAGTACCACATTTGACCATTTTACTGGCTTTACTTGGCATATTGCTTCACAAAATTGAGACACATAGCATAAATTAATGTTAGTAGAGCCACAAATTGTCATTCTTACAGGTTTCCTTCCTGTGAACACATAATAAATTAATAAATTAATTCACAAGCAGTCGGATAGAAATGCTTTACAGTAGTAATAGAAATAAGACAAAATGTACATTACTCAAAAGTGAACTCAGTAAATGAAAAATTGAACTGTTTTTTCTATCATTTTCAGACAACAGATCTTTCAACAAACTACAGCATACACTCTACCACAACACAGATATTCAGTTCACTTACGAGTACTCTCCTAGGACAGCACATTACATTTCATATTCATCATAGACAAAGGCATGGAAACAACCAATTTCAGTCATTTAGCCATTCAGCAGAATCACAGTTCAACGAGGGAAATGCCAGTGCAACATTACCACAGAAATTCATCCCCAGAAGTTTAAAACATAAGTGTTATAAAAACAAAAAAGGCAGTCCCATAATCCACATTGACAACTGGTTCTGATCCATATACAAGCTAAGGGAGGACCTGGACCACAGAGTGACTGTAGATCAGCCCCGTCTCCCTCCTTCACTTGAAGTGTTCAATAATCAAAAGCTAGAAAACAATAAATAGAAAATGGCTATGAATAGTATGAACATGTCATGGCATTTTTCAAAGGCATAAATAATGTCTCAAGACATTAACCGTTCTTAAAACGCAATACAAATGTATATTTTGGAGGTCCCAGCCTACCATTAAAAAATTAAACCTGACTGAAATGACAGTATTTTTTTTCTTTTCTGATTGAAAAGCTCGAATTCACTCTATATCATTTGTCATATGTGATTGTAGCTGTCCATATAATCGCTCCAGCCTGAGCTCAAGGCATTTTATGACAGCAGTTAAAACAGGAACTACATTAGCATTTTTGGCCAGAATGTCAATACAAATTCATCGCTAATACAGGAATTGGCATATAATTGGCACTGCTCTCTGTATTCTCTTGGAAATGTAGCACAGAAGTCCTGACAAGTGACCCAGACTTTAACTTTGCTGTAAATATGCAGATTTTAACTGTAACTTAATAGATTTTCAACACTGAACAACCTGAAGTATCGTGCCTAGTTCTTAAAGACTTTCATAATTATGCTTGTTAGTTTGGATATTTGAACAGTAGTGAGCTACTGGTACTTGCAGTCTTGACCTCCTACTAATCTGGTTAGACATAAAGCATTAGATGTAAGAGTTTACATGGAGCTGCACCAAAAGTGATTGATTGGAATGACAAGTAGGTCAGTATGGCTTTACTTTCGGTCCAATACAGTTACCATGCAGGAGGAACCAGTAGACTGGAAGATGAAAATACCACAAATGCATTTGTAACTTGTAACATCCACATTAAATATCTTATTGAAAGAATTCGGTAAATAAACCATGTGCACTCACAGTCACAAAAAAGAACTTAGGAACACCTGTAAATGTAATTAATGACAAATTAATGCATGTTTTCCATTCAGTCCTTATTTGACCTTTCCTTACACAATGTCATGTGATTACCAGTATAGCCTAGAATCCAGTTTAGCAAATGGCCCATTCAGGTGCGAGAAAATATGCATATCTGGGCACCACGTCCTCAAGAACAACTTCAATATTAACTGTCTCTTCTATATTGTATTCTATTTTATACAGAGACAAAGATCATTTTGTCCATAAGCACACCTTTTGGCAAGGACAAGAACATTCCAATTTATTGCTGAATCAGTAAAGCGGGAATGTTTCAGCTTTAATCTCTTCATAGTCTTCCCTACCAAACATGCACACCTAAGCTAAAACCGGGCATCTGCATGGATGAAGACCCCTCGATGCCCAGCTCAGCTAAAATGCTCGGCTGTAGTTTAATGAATGGAAAAGCTTGTTCTTTACCCTAAACACAAATGGGTTTTAACATTTGCGCTGAGTCTCATGTTTGGTGAACCAGTGATAACCTTATTCAGCTTTCTTCCTCCTCACAATCGATACAAGTCAGATTGCAAGTCAGTGTGACTGGCAAGTTGTCATTGTAAACTCACTCAACTCTGAAAAGAACACAGTTCTTTAAATTTGCTGCAACGCCCATTTGTCAATAGTAATGACACTACACTAAAGACGACTTTCCATGAATCAATGATCTTTGTGATCCATATTGCACTCTAAAATAAAAATATTCTCATGCAACTGCACTAATTAGGATTCATCTTTGTTGAGGCAATCAGCACAGACAGCTTTTTCTTTTTCTTTTTTTTTATCTTGCACAAATGAAATCACATATCACATAACGCAGAGATGCCAGTTTTCAGGCAAGGCAAGTCTTTGATGATTAATGGCTGTTTTTTTCCTCATAAGACCAAGTGTTTGTTATGGCTTTGGGTTCCATCTTGTAAGGTCATTCCATGTGAAACATTCTGCTGTTTCTTCTGTCTGCTTTGACTCAGTCTGTCTCTAGTATCATGGCACACCAGTCTATTGGGAAAGGAGGTGATGAGGCCCACGTGCAGTGTGTGTCGCCTTGCTGCCAGCAGTAGCACATTAGCATGTTATCATTCTGTCAGGACTTGATGCCTTTGGTCGGCTCACCGGACTGCCGTACGTCCGTCCACTCCTGCATGGTGTTCTGAAGGGCCTGCGTCTTCTCCTTGTCCACTTGGACGTAGTCCACTTTCTCATCTGACGTCGCTGAAGAGGTGGAGGGCTGCGGGAATATTGAGAAGAGATTAAAAATGAAGTAAGTGACAACAATAGAACAGAAGCTTTTGACTGACAGACTTGACTGTATCAAAACAACAAACCAATAAAATCCCAGCAGCACCACTGTGCAAGTGCATACTGACCACAATAAACAGAAAATTAATTTTGCCATAAAGTTTGCAGTTTCTTTAATGCTATTTCTGATGGGAAGATTTTGTCTGAGCTACCTTTCTGTGTGGACCAGGGGAGCCAGGCTGGAAATCTAGAGCCAGATAATCGACGTTACCACATTTCCTAGGAGCAGGGCTGCTGGTACCGCTCACTGCCGGCGAGGTAGATGCTGGGTTCTGCTACAAACAGAAACAAGCAAAAACTCAAAATCAAGACATAAAACCTCATGGTACTATAGAACAGTTTAAAGACCAGCATATTAGGAAAAGAAAGGAATAAAAACACAAATTATCTCCATAAAGTCTTTTGCCTGCATTTATTAATAACAAATAACAATTCTAATTTGAAACACATTCCTATTCAGCCAGTTCTCAATATTAATGTTACTGAATGCTGATTTGAACATTTGGTCTTACCACTTTTAGTCTTGTTGTTTTTGTAAAGAGAAGTTTGCTTTTGATAAAAAAGATGCTGTCAAATAATGATACGAGGTCAGACAGAGGGCTAGATAAATACTGACCAAGCTTTTGACCAATATTTATGCAGAAATTCCCAAAACTTGCATTCTCAGCTTAGAGATATTTTTGCAGAGAAATCAAAATTTGCATTGCAAATGTGTCCTGAGGGGACCACAGAATGAACTGGCCTCTGCTACTTTTGTTTCATTATAAGCAACATTAGACATGATTAAGCATGGTTATTTAGTACATGATTGAGTCTATAGATTGCTCACCATTGCCACATAATTCTCCTCGCTGTCTGCAGAATCGGTGCTGGTGATGCTCTGGGTGGAGATGGGTCGACAGTGTTGCGAGGAGATGGAATTCATAACAGGCCTGCACATTAAAATATAAATGGCTGCTTAGTTATTTACTTTCTTCTGTACAGTTTTTTTTCACTGACACATTCAGGAATGGTGTATTCACCCATCAAAGCCTGATGCAATCTTCCGTATAGATTTCTTGCTAATTCCAGGAATACACACTGTATCACTTCCGCCAATTAATCAAATATAGGCTGATTTGTAAAAGGTGCATCTTGCATACATTTCCTAGCACAAACGCTGCATCAGTGTTTGATATGAATTTTCAGACTGTGATCAGCAAAAATATAAAGTTTTTCCAAAACTTATCATCAACATAAACTCACTCTTTGAATATAAATGGAGGGTGAAGTTTAAACTCACATGGGTCTGGTCCAGGACAAGGTAACAGGGCTCTTGAAAGGAAGCTCATCAATGATGCCGTTATTCCTCAGGTCCAGAGGTGTTGGCTTTGCTATGGATGAAGACAAGCAAAAAGAACTTCAGGGCTGAAACTTTGATTTCATTGATTTGGTTATGTCCTAAAAAGACACTGGTCAGGATTTCATTGAAATACAGCACAGATGCAGAATGGCTCATAAAGTACAGAAGGCAAAGAGAGGAAAGGACACCAGGGAACATGTGAAATGGTCAAAATGTTCCCCTCACCTTTTCTGTTGGGTTTAAGATTGCGGTTGATCGGCGGTGGTGTGACGTCACTCAGTCGGCCTGGGCGGTGGCACAGTGATGCCGTGCTGCCTTTCCTGGTTGGCAGCGTGGCAGAGAATCCCGGGAAATCAAAGTGGTGTGGGCCAGGACTCATGGGAATGTAGTTGTTCTTGGGACTGTCTGCCAGGGCAGCGTTGAGGGGAGAGGACGAGGACCCAGGGTTCATGGGTACATAGTTATCATCGGAATTGCCACTGTCTGAGCGGGTCAATGGAGTTTTCGCTCTCTGTCAAAAAAAGGAAAGGAAAGGATCTGATGTCACTAGGAACAGACCGTACTGGAGTGTACACTGGAGATAAGATATAATTAAAATGGTCTGTGACTGTACGTCTGCTCTGGTAAAAATAGGAACAAAAAGTGATTTACCAGGTAGGAACTGAAGCCATCATTGACAGACTCTACTGACTGACCAGAGTTATTGAAATAGATCGGACGTTGATGACTGCTGGTCTCAAAAGAGGATCCTGAAAGGAGGTGACAAAAAGCAATAAACATTATTACACCAAAAAAAACATCCTTCCAGGGCTGGCTTGAATAATTTTAAATTATTGAATATTCGTTTGTTACATTGGTGTTTATTTATTTTTTTAATAGGAAAGACCTTCAGAAAGAACAGTTTTTGTTATTATATATAAAATGATAAAAGTAAATCAATTATAGCTGGTTTAATTGAACGCATCATAACTTCATGCTAGGCATTAACTTGCCACACAACAAACTACATGGCCTTTAAGGCAAAAAAAAGAGAAAAAATCCCTCAGAAAGAAATGATGTATAGGACTTTAAATTATCACATAATAAGAAAAATACTCTGTCCAAAATTTGCGATAAGAGGCTGGTATACCATGGAGCCACAACAAGTTTGACGAATCCTCTCAAATAGGTACGTACTGTGATTCTGAGAACGGCCAGTCTGTGACTCCATGTAACTGAAATATTAGCACTTTTGCTGTTTTTCTTCTTTTGTTTTCTAACTACACAGTTTCTAGCAGGTTTAGAACGTGACAACCCAAGCAGCAGATTGGTTTATCGTGACAAAGTTTTTACTGCTGTAGAGTATCCTTCTCACATTGTTAATACAGTACAGGAACTGCTCTGCTACTACCACCCCAACAAGACACATTTACATACATTATTATTTTAAATATCATTTACTACTCTATAAAAAGTGGGAGTGTGTGATTTGACTGAATCACTATGGAGTTCATGGCTCACTGGCAAAGTATTTAAAAAAAAACAGGCTTGCATTTTGACAGATGTAAGATGCGCGTCTGGCACAGCCGGTGTGGACTGGAACACTGATTAAAATTAAAGCGCATCAGTAGGTGATTTTGAGAATGTGTTTAATTACATGCTCTGTAAAATCAACAGGTATCCAAACTGCTGTTTGGGAACCCCCCCTTACAAGTATTTAGCAATACGACTAAAAATCTCATAAGAAAATAATCATGAGAAAGTCATATAATATGAGAGGGACTCCTAGACTGCCATATTAAAGAGCCCTCATTCCTGCATAAATTTCCGAACAACGACTAAAGCGTTCTCCGAGCAGACGAATGCATGCAACTGTTTCATCATACACTCCATTGCCTTCACATTAGCGTTTCTGGGAACATGGCTGCCAAGCACAGGTGCATGAACGGACTGTGACTGAGCCAGCAGGGTCAAAAGGTCACTTCCTGTTACTCCAGACATGCTGGCCTGGCCTGACTGAGCGCAGAGCCACCATAGAGGCCCAGAATGGAGCCTGCTCATCTGTTTTTTTCACTGCTTATCAGGCCGGAACGAGCCACTCTGGGACTGCCTGCATGGCTTGAATTTCATTAGCCTCCCAGCAGATCAGAGCAGGCCATGCCAGATTGCCTCTTTGTTTCAAATCAGATGCAAGCTTTCAAGAGAGGAGGGAGGGAGGGAGGGAGGGAGGAGAGAGAGAGAGAGAGAGAGAGAGAGAGAGAAAGAGAAAGATGAAGAGAGAGGAAAATCAAAAGGAACAGAACCACCATGACAGAACAATGCAACAGTCAATGAAAGTTTGAGATAACAAGAAGTAAATGCTTTAGTGAGGCTGGGTGGAATGAAGTGAGAAAAATCAATAGTTTTCACTGAATTTAAGGAAACCATTTCTGTGACGAGCTTCAGTGGAAAGTTTTCTGACATGCGGTTTATGAAATCATAAGAAAAGCTGGTCATACTTCACTGAAGGGCAGCATTCGTAATGATACAAGGCACCCACATAAGCCTTTTATGACAAGTGATGTAAACCTATACTGAAATTTAGAAAAGTTTATTCCAACAAGTGTTAGTTGACGTAAAACTTGCTGAGGTGAAATGACATTAACACTGACAAAAGCAGTCTTTAGGGCAACTGACACGTGTTGGAGCCTTTATAAAAGTTTATGTAGGTTTACATCAGTTTAGGGTTAGAAAAGCTCGTGTAGGTGGCCTCACGAGTGCTGCCTTTCTGTATTACTGAAAACCTGAATTCAGCACCTCTGTGAAGCCTGATGTTCTCCACTGCTGGAAGTGTGTTCCTCCTTGGAATGACAGAAACATTGGCCACTTCTCCATTCTGACCACCCAGTGACTGAGGGCTGCCCCAGCGAGTCTCTGAGCTTTGGCTGGGTTTGGGCGGTCTAGGTGGTGGGCCGCCAGTTGAATCTGCACTGGATGGCGTCAAGGCATTGTGATTCCTGTCGAACGTGCGGGGGATCTGATAGAATGATCCAGGTGTGGTGGGCAGGTCATAGTTGTCTGTAGGGCGTTGCTCAATGAAGTGTGAGGTGGCCAGGGCATTACAGGGCGTCTTGTAGGTGTAGACTTCTTCAGATTCCAGCTCAGAAGCCCCCTCTGAGCTGTAGCCACGGGGCAAAACGTAGCAGCCGTCCCGGGGAGATCCTAGCTGCTGGTGCTTGCTGGGTTTGGGCAGACTGTAGGAACCGTGCAGCTGAGCGCCCGTCCCATTCAGACAGTGCGAGAGACCATGAGTGAGGCGCTGAACAGCTGAGTCACTGCCCACCAGCAGGCTCCCACGTGAGGCCTGGGAGAAGCTGGCACTCCTGGTGGAGAAACAGAGAGTACATCTAGTGATACTTTTTTGATAACAAAAAAGACAGAAAAAATAAAAAAAGAGAGAAAATCTATCTTTTTTTCATCAAAAAGAATGATTAAAGACATCTAACTGCAGATGACATGTCGGTACTGATGGGTATCGGTATTATGCCGATATCAGCAGAAAGTGTTGGATCTGATATCGGACAAACTCTATCAAACGTCTACCACATTTAGATTGTGGCATGTGATGTTATCTGTGTATTTTTCTTGTGGGATAGTACAGTGTTAGTACAGCAGTTTATACATGATAGCCTAATTTTAGATTTTAAGAGAGAAAATGCTTTATACAGAACATCACCATGTGAAGACAAACAGTATAAACGTATAACTGACATCAACCCGGCAACAAATCAAATCGTTGATATATGGTGCAGTAAACAATTATGTTGCAACCATAGTGAAGCTACACACAGAGATTAAACAATTTGAATGCACACCAAACAGAGATATAATGGCTAGAAAGAAATGTGTTCAAAACATACTTTTTTATTTAAAATAATATTAGACTGCTTAGAAGTGCAGAAATAGCCTACAACATACATTTTTCTTCCTGCTTATGTTGAGCAACACAGCCCCAGTGCAGCCAGCAGTTGGCAAGGGAAAAGATTTGGCTCGCTGTAATGAAAATGCAACGTTAATTTAAACACTGCAAAGCCACTGCAGATTTAGAAACTCTACACTAAAACGAGCACACATAGGTCTTTACTATGCCCTGGTTGTTTTTTAATAATTACTTTTTAGCAGTTCACAGTTAAACAAATCTGGGAATGCTGCAGCCCCATCAGCACCCCTACTTTCCAGAACCATAAAGTGAATAGCTTGAATTAAAAATAACACTTGTTAAAGCTTAGTAGTTTTTACTAAAGAAAACTGAGATCAGTATCTGTATTGGCCGATACTTAAAGGGTCTATATCGCACATTTTTTCCTTGACATTTAAGTGACTTTATATAATAAGTCATAACTCATCTCTCTTTGTTACTTTAAGACTGATAGTTGTAAACAACCTCCATTCTGACTGGCTGTCCTGTATTATGTCTCATTTAAAAAACACTCTTCTTAGGTTTTTTTAGTAAGAATGGGCAGGGCTAAACTGCTGTAGGCTGAATAGGTGGATGTATTTATATGCATAGAGACAGAGCACATTTATGCCACGCCCATACCGTGGGCACCTCTGCACTTCCCACTGACTTGCACTGTGCACTTCACTTTATTGGTTTTAAACTAAAACTGCAAATATGCCAAAAAGCTGCTGCATGATGGGTTGCATGACAGATAAGATTAAAAACCTGATTTAAAGTTTTTACACGATTCTAAGATACAAAACAAAGTCAAAAAGATGTCATAATTGGCTTAAAGCTAAAAACTGACAGGAGGGCTCCCCATTCTCAGGGATTTTATGGGATCCTGATATTATCTACGTCTATGTGCGCAGCAGACTTTTGTGTCAGGTAGGTCAAAAGGTTAATTACTTCTGGACTGTAATGGTATGTTTTGAAACTTTGACAATGTTCAAACATTACTTCAACCTTCTCTATTTCAAAAAAGTGAGGATTTTTTTTCCTGTCCATGACATGGGTCCTTTAAGTTTTCAATATTTGTATTGGTATCGAAAAAGAAAAAAGCGTCATGCCATCTCTACATCTAGTCATTTTAAAATGTAGACTGCACCTGTACAGGGTGTGTTTGTGGAAGGCAGTGCATACTTTGTACAGGTTCTGCATTAAAAAAAAAAAACAAAAAAAAACAATATATGTACACAATTTCCTGGAAATAATTATTTGAAGAATGCCCAGAAGTGCCAAACCCTGTAATTAACTGCAACCTTACTCTAACAACACACATGACTTCTGACACTTAGTTGAATGTACTCAAAACCTTATAAAGTAATGATTCTAAATGGCCACAGGGGGCAGTGTTTCCCTTTCATATTCACTCTAAGTTGAGATGGATGATGTCTTTAGAGCAATTCATCATAAGCAGGGAAAACAGCACATAATGAGACAGATTCAGAGGCAGAATGACATTCAGTATTAGGCAGGCAGTATGGTGGCCATGATGTAGTGGGCCAGTGGCAAGAGTTTAAAATGAGTTTAAACCTGCATCCATGCTGAATAATGGGTGCATGAAGTTTCCCACAGTAAAATGGGCAGTGCCTACACCCATGGGACTTGACTTGCACAGTTTGCATATACTCCCTTGTATGAGCCTAACAAGCTGTATTCTCAAGACCATACGGTCCAGTTTATTTTTCAGCATGGAAGTTCAAATGCACAGCATCAGGCCACCCAAAAATGCTAATGCTATTATGAAGAATTAAAATTAGAAAGGGTCATTTAGCATCAAACAAAAGAGATCATTTTACTACAAGGACCAAAAAAGCATTTCTGAATAGTTTTCTTAAAGGGGAATTCCACTGATTTTTCAAATTTTCTGCATAATTACCTTATTAATTATGACTTGCTTCAGATCTCAGCAATTAAATTATGCTGACATTTTGATAAATTGCTGGAATTCCCCTTCAAGTATACCTCTTAACTACCGTGCTTATTTCTAAGCAGTCTATAGGACATGTCTTTTAATGGAGTTTTCAAAATAGAATGTGAGACAATAGGATGAATGAGATCAAATACGGATAGCTGCTGCGCACATCCTGTATGTGGATCCCTCTGCAAACATCACTCTACATCACTGCTTATGCCAGGATGTTCAGAAATCTTTCTTAGGAGTTTGTTTAAGAAAAAATGTTCTACGCAAGCATTATCTTTATAGGTAATCTGAAGTTTTTATCTATATCCCAACACGTCAAGTATGACATAACGTCTACTCAGTGGACTAGTGGAATGTTTCAGCGCTGGAATTTTAACTCCTGTAAACCAGCAATACCATTCTTTTATGCGCATTATGATCATCTTCACAAAACAGCATAATCTGAGTAAGAGTGTCTTTCATATTCTGCCTTCAGTTTGCTGTATTGACACAAAAGTGCCTGCCCTAACTCAGCTATGTCAGCAAATCCTTCACAGTGTAATGATGGATCAATATATCAAACATTATTCATTATGCACCTCTGATCCATGCAGTGCTCTCTGAAGATCATTTATCAATCCATGATAAATGGGACATCATCTCTTCAAACTCATTCTGACTTGATGGATGATGCATCAGTAAGAAATATGGATGAAAATGTGTGGGAGTGGGTGACAGAGATCTAAGCCTGCATCAGCTGGGATGGCTGAAAGGGTTGCATTTTGCAAGATCTGACCCAGAACAGTGGGAGTTAACTGGTCAAAACCTGCTGATGTAGTTGTGTAGTACCACTGCAAAATACTTGCTAGTTCTAGCAGAAAAATCCGAACAACTCCGTAAAAGAACTTTTCTTCAGCTCATTCTACAAAATTGCTGAGGCTGTGATCACCCCTCTGGGACTGAAAATCATGTTTTACACAGTTTTTAGTGCGGGTACAGATCACTATATAAGAAAATACATGACTAAATGTTGAGCAGAGCATTTCTCAGGGCTCTCCCTTGCGAGTCTCTTCTCCTGAGATCGAATAGCCCGCTTTCTTCTGTGCACAACCCAGTTCTTTTTTCACACAGGTTAATGATGGGTGTGGTTGTGGCCTACAAGGTTATGACTTCAGACCCTTAAGGGGCTAAGGTGTGCTCAGTTAACAGCAGCAGGTGGGGCTGGTTTCATATCAACTAGGCAAAGACTTTCACAATCTTCAAAGCTCACTTCAAGGAATGGCTCATTGTCTAGGAATACAAAACACGGTAAACGTCTTTCCTTATGTAATTCTATTATAAACCAAAACTAGTCATAGAAAGGGGTAAGCACAGGATATTTCTGAAGCTATGTGTCTTTGAATTTCATGTTATTAAGGGGCCCATGTCCTACATTTTTCTTATACTAACATTCCACAGTTAATTTTTATAGTATCGTTTTCCAAGCTCTATTGATGTATATTTATCCCTTAGAATTAAACAGGTTATTTTTGTGCTTTTCAGACTGATATACTGCTAAGATTGATAAGACTGATATGTTAATGACATTTGTTCTGACTGGTTACCTCTATTGTGCTTCATTTAGGCTGAAACACTTTTTATAACTTCAGTATGAGTGGGTGGGCTAAGCTCCTCTTGGCTAAATAGCCAGATACACCTAAATGTGTTGACTTGTGTGATATCACAAAACAATTAATTCAAAATACACTGATTTTGCAGCTTAGTTTCCATATAGATGAAGTCATAAATAATCATAAACTTGATTCCCACAATCTAGTGTACTTAGTATTTTGGTAGGGCTGCCGCAGATCTCTGCATATGGTGACAAAAACCACACCATGGTCAGAGAGCACGTTGCATCCCTGTGGGCACATGATGTACTGACTCACCCAGGCCGAACACGTATCTCACTAACCCTAACCCTGTTAAGCATGGAACGGTCCATGCACTAAATACAGATGAAACTCTGATAATAATAAAACGCTGTTATCATATCCTATGGACAGCATTATATAACCTTTCTGTTCACTGCACTTTCTTTTAGCTATTCTTCTGATTATATATGTATTAGAACATGTATTTGTGGATCTTGGTAGTTTCCTTTATATCAGAATTCTGTGCTTTTAGAACCCTAAAGTGGTCTGCTCACCACTTGATATACCTCATAATTTATGATGAAGGATTGCACACTTTTGGATAGTTTAGGTAAGACTGTCAAATAGGAATGTTCGCTTGGATTCTCGTGTCATTTTACTCAAGTTAAGAACAACTCTGCTTTTAAGAAACACTTCCTAAGAGGATAATGAAGGTCTTCTGCAGCCATGAAATTTAGAGGCAAAAGCTCTAAATGTAGTATTTTTGTTTCAGTATAACGAAGAAACATATTTTAGCATTCTAATGGCTTTTTTTTACATCATCATTGTTTATGCATAATAGAATGAAAATCCCTTATGGGCTAAGAAAGTTGTTGTTGACGTGTCTAAAAAGTGTCTCCAACAATTACATCATTAAGTTGATGTGAACACAGTGCCTTTAAAATACACAGATTGCAGGCAAGATCTAACACTACTCCTGCTATATGGCCTATGGAGTGTGATGGGGTGTTTGAAGACCACAGGAAGCCCACCATGGGTGCCTCCAGAGGTCACAATCCTTACCGAGCACTCTCACTTTTCCGGCTCATGCACTGGTGAAGAAGGAGGTAGTCCTGGGGGGCGCTGTTGGACAGGGGGCCGTGGGAGTGGCGTACAGGCATGTCGAAGGTGAACAGCATCGGCTGGCTGGAATGGGAGGGCGCAGAAGATTTACGTTCACCAATCAGAGGAGCCAAAGAGCTGCTAAGGTCACCGGCCATGGAGCGGGACATGTGGGTAGTGGATGGCCTGTCATCTGCATTATGGAACAAAAAAACAAAAAAGATGGAGGACTTTGAGACAATGCACAACAACGTCATTCACAGGTAACTTTCATTTTCACTACGAGGGAGTCACTGGACTTGATTGGTGGGTTGATCCAAAACCAAAAGCATCACAAATCACAAACATCATGAGGTAGCAGGAAGCAGGATGTCCTGGGCACTATAGAAGGCTGTTCACTTCAGTGACCTCACCATTTTGTATTTATCAACCTTAAGTGATACGGCCCTGTTTTGCATGTCTGCATAAACAAAGGCGAAGAACAGCAGCCAACTTGTCTTTTCCCACTATAATCAATGAAGTCAAAGGACAGGGAAAATTCAATTGAGCACTTTAAGCTGTAACATCCATGTCGACGGCTCGTATTCAATAGCTTTCAGTGTGTGCTCCAAATTCAATCACTGGAGATGGCCAATCCGTCTTTTTGGGGGGGTGGGATAACAAAAGAAGGAGTCTTAAGGCCTCTTTGTCTCCTGTCAAAGGTCAATTTTTACAGCACTCTTTAGTGCCGCTTCAACTACGAGCGCAAAATCACGCAGACTCTGCGTTGTGCTGCTTACTTCCTATCTGTCTTAACACAGAGCTGTGTGAACATCATGGCCTTTGCTTTGAGTTGTTTCTTGGTGACATCTCTGATTCCTCCTTCATGGGTCTGCCGAGCGAAGGCAAATCTCAGGCCACAGAACTCAAAATAGACTGGGCAGAGAGCCAAAAACCAGGAAGTGCATATGACCCCTTTTTCCCACCAACCATCATCCTCCTCATGCTCAACAAGCTTGGCAGAGAGAGAGAGAGAGAGAGAGAGAGAGAGAGAGAGAGAGAGAGAGAGAGTGAGTGAGAGTGAGAGAGAGTGAGAGTGAGAGTGAGAGTGAGAGTGAGAGAGAGAGAGAGAGAGAGAGAGAGAGAAAAAATGTGGGCGGACTAGTAGCTTTACTACGTTACTCTATGAGACTTATACTTCTGCATCTTTTTCAACAGACTGCAGTGGGAGGCAGACTTAGAATTTCATCCAGGCACCTTGTTGAGTTTTTCATATAGGTCTATGCAGAGTTGTATAGACTACATTTACAGATCAATTTAATACATGTTTCTACTAAATTAAGTGTAAACAGGGTGCCAGCCTTGTAAAAAGGATTGTGAAGTGCTGGATGCAAAAAAATACAAATACATCAGAAAATCATCAGCACGTAAAGATCAGAACAAGTAAAGATCATGCAAAACAAATACATTATGGAGAACTTTTAAAATATGTTTATCAATAAAGAGTCAGAAATAGCTTGACCAAACATGCTAACACGGCTAACAGTGAACAGAATCTGGTAGCCACTTATTGACATGAGGTTAGCTGCATAATTCTATGTGGTCGTTGTTCATTTTCATTTCTTTTAGCAATGTTAGATTTTTTTAAACTATTTCTTTAACAGTGTGAACAGTAAATTAAATCATTATAAATAAATTAATGGGACAAGTTTTCATTCACTATTAGTCATGATAGCATATTTTTGTGAAGAATTCCTTGAAGCTACCATAGAAATACTTAAACATTACTTAAATGTACTAGATTACTTCAAGGGGCCTATACGTTTGCATTATTAGAGAGATTTACTCAATGATTGTGTTGAGTTCTCCATATACACCAAGGGATTGGAGCAGGGAAGTGGTGGAGGAGTGGAGAGAGGTTGGACAGCGGAGAGTGAAACAACTCTCCTCTTAGAGGCGCAAACACCCATCCCACAGTGAGGTGGAAGCCAATGATGTGGTAGGAATTTTGGTGGTGGCATCTAGGGAGGTCAATCAGATTTCATGGTAGACACCAGCCACTCCGGCCAACCCTTCGAAACCGTGCATGGATACTGTAGAAGTACCTAACCATTACTTAGTTGACTAGGCCACATGCAGAGTTATACAGACTCCAGCTCATGGGTTAAACGATAACTGTAACACAAATTTGTCATGAAAAAATAAGAGTAAACAAGCTGCCAACCTTGTGTAAAGGCTTATAAAGTGCTGGATTAAAAAAAATACAAATACTGAAAATCAGACACAATAGCTCAATAGCTGAAGATCATTCAAAATGTTCAAGAAAAGGTGATAGGTGCTTAAGCCTGAGTGATGGACATGACAATGATTCAGAAAGGGGAGCGGTTGGATGAATGAGGTCATATCCCTGCCTTAGGCAGAGGGAGAATGAAAGCGATAGAGAGAGAGAGAGATGTTCCTCACTTTTCCTGACCACTTGGACAAGAGCAACAGCCCAGGCCACAGTGTCAAAGGGTTCAGTACTAGCCTTCAATTAGTCCATTGTTCTGAGGATACGCTAAGGCTAGTTAAGCAAGCACTCTTCCACAGTGGCCTCTGAGCTCCCTGTGAATGCACTCAGCCAGATCTGTGTGCTCAGGGCCCACTAACAGTCATACATGTATTGATTTACTGAGGGACCAT
Source organism: Colossoma macropomum (assembly GCF_904425465.1). Lineage (NCBI taxonomy): Eukaryota > Metazoa > Chordata > Actinopteri > Characiformes > Serrasalmidae > Colossoma > Colossoma macropomum. The sequence continues at coordinate 19,288,877 of NW_023494786.1, forward strand.
GCTCCTCCCCCACCCCGGAGAGAAGATACACTGGTAAGGCTGAACACAAGTAAGGCTTCACATTTCTAACAGAGCCTGTTGGCATCAAGCTATATGGAGATGAAAGTACCTCAAAGCATTACAGTGGCACTGTCGCTGAACAATTATGTAACTCCATAGAACCATGCAGGTTTGAAAGTCTTGAGTCCAAATAGAAGAAGGCACGGCATGGCAGCGATGAGGCGACCCAGCCCAGGGAGCAGCTGTGATGGCTCATCATTGACACTAATGGGATGTGTGATCAATAAGCCTACTACAGTAAAGTGATTTGTACAGGGCAGAGAAACCAATGGTTTATAAAAAAGCAAACACTTGATCTAAATAATGGCTGATTTGACTGTAGATTGATGGAACTGTGCAAAAGTTTCCTGCACTGTACAGAAGTCTTAATAAGGAATTTCACAGTTTAAAATTCTCCATAATTCAATAGGTTACATGTGAACAAAGTCTTGCAAAGTGGCTTGATGTGAAATGGTTAATTGTAGAGAAAATGACCAACTTAGATTTCTTTGCACTGTGGTAATAGGAGCCAGGGCTCATGATGTCTACAACACAAATATAGCCATTTAATGTACTTTTGATTTTTAGTCCAAAACTATCATAAAACAAAGTCCATGAGGCAGCTTTTAGAAACATTTAACACTTCAGACGTCTGGTTCCAGTCACCACCACTGTGAACAATTTTGACTTGGTTTCTTTAGAACTATCAAAACAATGTAAATGACTTTGTTTTTATGCTAATTTAATTAAGCAGACCATTTTAAAACTCAGTGAAATTCTTATTTAAAAGAAAAGCTAAGCTATATATAGTAAAGAAATAGTTTCACCAAACAAGCTAACAAGTACATTTAAGCCAGTAGCCACTAGTTAACACAATGTTTTTTGCATAATGCTAAGTGGTCGCTGTTTGCTTTCATTAGCAAAATTACTTTTAACTACTCCTTTAACAGTAAGAATAATAAGTGAAGAGACACAGGGCTCATTAGAATTTCTTTAAGTTACCATAGAAATACCTAAACATTACTTAGGGGGAAGTAATGCAGTTGTTGTTGCCAGAAGAAAACCCTTATTTAATTTCCAATACCGTGTATTTAAATAGTTGGAACTTGCCAGTATTGTAACGCATGCAGGTGCTAGGTCAAAGAGCAGCTGAGTCCATGCTGCAATGTTCCTATTATGGCCAATGATACATTACCTACTGTCTCACTGGCAAGGCTGCTATCATCTAATAAAATTAGACTGTTGGGTCTCAGGAGTCCAGAATTAGTAGGCCCGGTGTGGAGAGGGGGATAAGGCGGTCTTTTATCAAGACCTCATTTCCTCTCTACATTGTGAAAGTCATACAAGGACAGCGGATAATATGATTTATATCTTATACAAAAATAGGAATATGGAATGACCTAATGATTAAATCTGATTAGTGTGCATAAAAGAAAAGGAGGAAAAAAAAAGAAATAGTACAGATACCACAGATTCTTCTGAACAGAGAATGGACACAGCATTTGATATCAGGTGCTAACGTTCTCCTGATATTTATTAACAGCACATTTCTGTGGGAAAACCCCTCTCATTTGAGAACAACTGATATCAAAACACCTTGTAAAGAACCTACTGTCGTTCCTCCTGTGGCTAGTTTTCCTAGCTGGCTAGTTAAAAGTAATTTCCCTTAACAGTTTCAGGAAAAAAAAACAAAAAAAAACGAGGCAATGCTTATGGAACAGTGCCTTCAGGGTCGGACAAATTGACTTCGGCTACAGCCTCTCTCATAGCAGACTCTAGCCAGACAGGACAAACTGCTTTTGTCTCCTGAGTCCCCATGCTCCCACAGCTAACACCCGCACAAAGATAATGGTGTATCCCAAATGGCATGCCAGAAGGCATTTGCGTTCCTGCAGTTGGGAGATTCCATTTGCCTTAATGAGAGTGACGTCAGTAGATAATAACATTTCTGGTCATTCCAAGGATACTCTGGAGGCTAGTCTGAGGATGACATTAATAGCGGTGTTATGACCTAATGTGTTGTCATCTATGCTGCCTTTGGGTCTGCTTATCTCTACTACAACAATACACCTCAATGATGCAAAACAGCATTTAAACAAATTAAAACTGCAGATGTTTTTTATGAAAACATTTTAAGGTTTATCGTTTTCAGGAATGCAAGCTGGTAAGCTATAATCTTATGCAGATTTACAACTGGTGCCATTTTTGAAGCACTCTTGCCTTTTGGAATGGAGTAAACAACATTCTGACTAATCCGACAGATTTGCGTAAGCTACTGAGCTGAGATGGTCAAGGAGGCTAGTTTTGAACGCTAAGTAATTAGCAGAGTGACACAGCATGATGAGGGCCATGTCCCTGGAGCCGCCCCTCTGATCACATTACCCACAACGCCCTTCTCCACAGCCTACATCATGTGAGCACTGCCTGCGACCACACAGCAACATCAATTAGCCTCAGCAGCTTGGACTGATCAATCTGCGAGAAAGCCTCGCTTTGTCAGGACCAATGAATCAGCCCTGTTTTGCTTGATTTCATTTGTTCGGAAACGTAGCCAAAGGAAGGGGAGGTTAGCGCTCCTCCTACAGCCTATATCCAGGTTTCCCCAGAGATGCTGCTTTTGCATACAGCAGCCACCACTGCAAAGCAGTAAATAGCTGATCATCCACAATCAAGGAGGAGCAATGGAGAGAGAGCGGGAGAGAGAGAGGGAGAGAGAGAGAGAGAGAAAGAGAGAGAAAATTCACTGTGGATGATTGGAGGATCGCATTTCATTCTCTCAGTGGAAAAGTGAGAGTAATACCTGGAAAAGTACATCATCTCCCTCAGCCAAGGGTGTGGAAGAGAGAAATATATAGCCAGATAGTATATTACAAAGCATCTGATAGAAATGCTGGAAATACTGAGGTCATGCTACTGCAAAGAACAAACTCTTTTTTTAACATGAGTTGTATGAGTGTACAGAATCTTTTTAAAGTTTAATAAACCTCAACATAATGTAAAGGTTCCATATCAGTTAAAGGGGAACTCAAAATGTCTGCATAATTTAATGTTTAAGATTTAAACAGTCATTCAGAACGGGCTGATGTGAAATGGTTCATTGCAGTGTCTGCTAAATGCTGTAAATGTAGAGAAACATACCTACTTAGATTTCTTTACAGTGGTGGTGATAGCAGCCAGGGGTTGTTATGTCAACAATGCAAATATAGCCAATTTATTTACTATCCAAAATGAGTTTTTATATGTAATGTTCATAATTTTAAAATACAGCTGAAATTTTAATACATCTGAAAAATTGGCTTTCTTTAGGGATTAACTTGCCTTACAGCACCCTGCCTATACCTCTCTGCCATTAATATATTAAAAAAACTATATACATTTTAGCCCAAAAGCTTATCTAAAACTATAGTACAACAGTGTCTTAGGTGTCTCAGATGCATCACCATTACCATTTCAGGGAATAACTTTCTGTGAGGGAGCTTTTAGAAGTTTTAAACACTTCAGACATCTGGTTCCCATCACCAGGACCATGAACAATTCTGACTTAAGTTTCTCTAGAAAGAAGCATTTCACATCAAACCACTCCCAGTTATTTTGTTTACACCTCAACAATTTAGTATGGCAGAAGTGTTAAAAATTATGCTTTTTACTTAGAACCATACATTAAAGCCACATAGGAACACATATTTTTAAGCAAAATTTCAGAGAATGTGAGGGGATGTGTCCAAATCAGATCAGGTTTGACTGAAACATATGGGGACGCTCACTCTAGTGAGCCATAAGATGAAATCCAGTTAAGCAGGATCCCTAAGTTGAAAGCAAGTTTAGCTGGATCCAGTTACGTTGAAATGAGGAATTGGTGTATATAATATAACAGTTCACGCAAAAGTAACCAATATATTATGCACATATTTTTCAGAAGAAAAGGAAGGGCCGGAAAAGAATAAGTGCAATAATGCGTGATAAGGCTGAGCCACAGTTTAGCCACAGTCTACAAACTGCTCGGCTTCAAATGGACACCCCTGATGATCTCATGATATGCTCTCAAAAGCATGTAGTCCAGCCTAATGGCTCATGTTATGGACACCATGTGTATTTCACAAGCAGAACATTAGAGTGGCATAAGTAGCATTTTTCCTCCTGCTTTATTAGTTCTAAATGGAACTGTATTACAGCCTAGTGTAGCCACAAGCATACTAGAGTAGCCATGCTAAGCATAACTAGGGAAAGCAGAGAGCAGTCTTCCTTCAGCCTAACGCTACCTTACCAATACGTCTATTATCTTAGCTGAACAATAAAATGGACTATTGTACATAAGAGCTTAAGCAGATGTTACAAGTATAACAGGACCATATTATCTAAGGCAGTGGTTGCCGACCCTGGTCATGGAGATCTAACTTCCTGTGAACTGTAATTCAAACCACAATCTGTCACACCTGCGCCAGCTAACTGACTTCTTCAGAAGTCCTTGATTGGCTGGATGGAATACATTAGTGTTAGGTAAGGGAGAGAGCAGCACGTTAGATACTAAATGCTACAGTGAAGCAGATCTCCAGGAGGAGGGTTGGTGACCACTGATCTAAGGAGATTCTATTTTGTTCTTATTCATTATTATTTGAACAAGGCTCTTCAGTTTTCTTCCTGTGTTTCTCTTTCTTATATTAGAAAACTGTAGTGGTTCCTTGCTGAGATGATTTAGGCATATTTTTTCTTGCTTATTTCACCAGAAAAACAGCCAAAAAACGCTATTCATAGCTGAACTAAGACAATATTATTAAACCAGATTCATTCGACCTCAAAGAAAAAGGCACAAGCAACAATAGCTGACACAAAAAATGAAAGCATAGTGAGGCACTGTAGAAGAACATTTAAATGGCTTGCAAAGGGAGGCCTGTTCTTCTGCAGGAGGGCATTCCAGCCAGTAATGAGACATCCAGATCCTGCTTTAATATCCAGATCCTGAAGACTTTGATTAGCTGAATCAGCTGTGTTAGATTAGGATTGAAACTAATCTCTGAAGGCCTCAGAAGGCACACTTCCAGGAGAGGGTTAGGCATCCCTGGTCTACTGGGACTGGCTACAAACTTGTCTCAATTTCAGCCAAGATGATTCGCAGTCAGGTCTGGGTTTGATGAAACCTGAGTATGGGGGGGTGCGTGAAATCAAATCTGATTGCTCAGGCACACATAGATGAAAAAGACCAGTCCACTCTAATATGAGGTCTTACGTTATATGAAAATAGCAAACTTCTGTCTGAAACAATCTGTCTTTCAGTGGTGCTGGGGTGCAGTGTTGTGTTGCTCTGAGACCTCATTTTAGGGTCAAGCTATTGTATAGAATGTTTAATGCTACTCACAGATACATAATCTGTATCTACAGAGAAGGGGAAACAAGTATTCAGACACTTTTATTATTTAAAAAAAACTTGCATGCATCCACTCCAAATATACAAACAATGTCTTTTGACTTTGTGCTAATAGCTATGACCAAAAAAGTAAAAAAATATCCATAATATATACATATGTTTATTTTATTTTTTTTAATTGATTGGGAGGGAAAATATTCACACACCACAAATTAATAATATTAGTGCTTCGTTGCAAAGCCATTGTTAGCCATTTCAGCTTCAAGAAGTCTATAGTAGAAAGTAATTAGCTTTCTGCAGTATTGTGGTTCAATTTTGGCTCATTTCACTTAGAAAACTGTCTTCAAATCAGGCAAATGTGGTAAATTCTCCTCTAATATCTCCTGGGACATCGCTCCATTCATGTTTTCTTCAATGATATGCAATGCCCCAGTACCATTTGCAGAGAATTAGCCCCATATCATGATGCTCCCACCTCCATACTTCACTGTAGGTCGTTCAATCATACATGCAACCTTTTATTTTTGTTTCCTCTGACCAGCAGACATTGTTCCAAAAGAAATATGATTCATCTAAAGGCTTGTGTGCAAGTTTTAGATGCACATCTCTGTTCTTCATTTTAGCGTTCTGAGTGGGATGTAGGAACAGACGTGACTACATTGCAGTTCACTGCTTTTTTGTTTGCTGTGTAACTGTTGTTCTTACTGACTTCAGGTCATCCTGCAACTGTTCTGGAGTGACTGCTGGCTTCTCTCTTACTTTCCTTATCATTAGTCTGAAAGTATGTTAGGAAATCTTTTGTGGTGCACCTGTCCAGAAATTACTGGTTTCACAAACTTTCCATTTGTATATTATCAAAATTGTATATTGTATAACAATATTTGTAAACTTTAAGTCAAAAGACATTATGAGTGTAAATTGAGATTGAACATATACGCACTTGAAGTACATTAAATAACAAAAACAAAATCTAAACAATCCTTTTCCTTCACTGTGTACATTTATCAGTAATGATAATGAAATACAACACTACATCCTGGATAATGCCTGTTTAGTTTCACTGTTCACAAAGCATCATCATCCTCTTGAAGTTTTTGCTTCCAGGATTGTGGTGGTAGAATCAGAACTAGATTTATGCTAATCAATTAGCACAATTTTCCTTTCATTCCATTTGTGTCATTAATGTGATATCTGGGCTATGGGGCCTATTTTTGAACAAATGATCCAGTTAGACTGCAGATCATTTCTCAGAAAAGTTACCACAGTTTTTTCTTGTCTCAGATCAAACTAAAACGGTAGAAAAAAAAGCTAAAGACAGCATGAAAAAGGGACTCTCAAAGCAGCCAGAACCAATGTCCAAAACATCTGAAAATTGCCATTTATGAAGGCTTCAATTTTTCAATAAAGGCAGTATTTCTAAAGGGCATGAGATAAGAAAAGGTAATATATGTTTACTGGCCCATGCTGCAGGGCGTGTGCTGCTGTGGTGATGAGTGTGGGTATTCTGGGATGTTGTAACAGCAGCAGTCCGAGGCAGACAGCTGAGTGGCATCAGCAATTTGACCCCACAGCACCATGGCGTCTCGTTATTTCAACAAAAATCGATGGACGTGAAGGGCACTTTGCGATTGTGTGCGTCTGTGTGAGTGTGTGTGAGTTTGAAATGGGTACAGGGGGGTTTGTCTAGGCTGCCCTTGCATAACCTTGGTGTGTGTCCCAGGAGTAGCTCAGCCCCTCCCTTCCTTGTGCAGCCTAACCTTGCACTGCTAGTCTAACAGACAGATCAGAGCATCGATACCAGCCTGCTGCTGCTGCTGCCGCTGCCATACACCATCCCCCACAGTGCTTCTATTACACACCACAAACACACATGCCTCCCCTGAAAATGAAGTCCTAAAAAGCCCCCTCCCTCATATAACACACATTTACAGAGCAACTGTGTAGCAGAGTGCAAACATGCATAAAGAGGGCTTGAACTGAATAAAATGAAAAGGCATTGAATGTACTCGATAAAAATTTGTGCATCGTTTTTTACATGAACGAAGTAAATTAAATATACTTTTTATTAGCAAAACATCTAGAACCCAAACTTTCCACCAGGAACTCACACTTTAAACCTGGAGCCAAAAGCAGACCGTTAAGTGTCCAGTTAGACTTTTAAAACCTTTGCTGTGAATCATTGTTTTGACTGTGCTTGAGTCACAGCGTTGTTCTCCATCTGAACTGTCTAGGCCCTCAAAATAAAAACAAAATCATCTATTAACGCTGTCATCCCTGGAATCCCCCCACAGCTGCACAACTGGTGGGGCCAAAAGTTTTCAAATGTTTTTAGTGTTATGTACGGTTGCTGGAGCCACACCAAAAGCCTTGAAAACAGGTGCATCTAAACCAAGCGAGTTACTGAGTAAGTTGTTGTTGTTTGTTTTCCCAACAGATGTCTGACTATGTACGGATCCAGACAACAACAAACCTTGTTTACTTAGTATGACAGACAAAATCAGGCTGCCAAGACATTACAATACAGTTACACTTCAGTTTTGATTTGAAGTAAACGGCTATTTGTAAACATTCACCTGAATCTAAAAGGAAAAACATCAGGAGGAAGGCCTCATCATTTCTCTGAGACACATTAACAAATACAGTAAAATACTGTCACCATTACTCGATTAACTCAATTCCAAAGTACCAATGAATCAGCAATGATTAATGTCTGTTTGCATGAGGATAACACATACTATCAGTTCTCCTACTGGACTCTCAAGCATTTACAGACATTTTTACCATGTAATATGATGTCTTAAGTCTTTAATGAAATCTTTCAAAGGCTTTCCAGTTTATATAGTTTATTATTATAAATGTCCTACATACAGTTTATAAGTAGACGTGTGAGTGACTGTCAGTGAAGTCCCTCAGAGGCAAACTGGTCTGTCCCATTTTTCATGCTGTACAGTACAGTTGACAACTTGATACTAGCTGGGGGAAATGAGAGGTCAACCACAGCATTCATCTGAAGAGGGAGGGTAGAGAGCTGCTCTGATCTACATTGCAGTCCTGCTCTATGTGTGTTTTATTCTCTAGAGAAAGTGATGGCTGCGGCTCATAAAAAAAGGACTCTGCTTCAACTTAGAGAATCAGTGCCTAGCCTGGGGAGGCCATTTGGCCAGGTTTGTATGAGTAGGTGAAAAAGCTAGAGTATGGCCTCTTGAAGCTCTTTCAGTAACAGAATGCTGTAAAACCCACACAGAGCTCACTCAAGTCATTTAAATGCCACAAAACTGCAAATAACTGCACAACATGAACTTCCACTATGATAAGCTCAAGTGATGAAACTGTTGGACACTTGGTGCAACATGTTAGATCAGGTAAATGCTTTGATATGCCTGAATGCTCAGAGGAAACTCTCTCTGTGCACTTCAAGTACTGTGCTTTGTTAGAATTATAATGTGTTTTTTATTTTACTGCTTTTTGCAGTAACTACTTTACAGAGGTTAATATTGCAAACAATGTCAAACATTGTTTAGCATGCATTACTGTGCAAAAGTTGGAGAGCACCCTTCATTTACTTAATTTCCAGTCCAAACAGCCATTAAATAAAAAAAGAAAGTAAAGAAAATAAGAAAATCAAGCTCTACTCTCAACAGCAAATAAACAGCAGTTCAGAAAACTTTTAAAAGAAACAGAGAAAATAGGACTCATAACAACCGTCCCAGTCGGGGTAGACCACCAAAACTGCCACCATCTGATAAACAGTACTCAAAGCTTTCACCTCTGAGAGAGAGGTGAAAATCAAGCTCCACTCTTGCTTCATATCAGAAAAAAAGATCCATCCTTCAACTCAGTGCTATTTATATTATATAGTTTTTGAGACTTCTGTGTAATTTTCTGTTAAATATGTTTTCTGATTTATTTCCTGACACTGCACAGTACGGTATGATTTTATATGATCAAACTGCCAGTTACAGCTGTCATTAAAACCCTTTTGCACGTACAAAGCATGCAATTCCATAAACCATACAACAGATTTCCACCCAGTGATGACATTAGGTAATACAGCAAAAATGTACAAATCACACGCCCCATATTTAAAGGCAAAATGAAGCAACGCAATGGCATTTTTTGATGCGTGTGCATGTGTGTTCTCAGAACATCTGGATTTGCTATATCCTACACATGTATTAAATCACACATTATCAGCTGCCATCACAAACACTCAGGGCTTTCTTAAAGTCTGGGAAAGGACTTACTGAAGCACTTTCGTGCCTCAATTATTTGGGTTTTCACAAGCAATTCATCCACAAGAATCGAAAACATTTTTTTAATATCCTGGAAAAAACATCATTACTCAAAACAAGACGAACTTAGCAGAGAATGAATGAGAGGAAATCAAAGCTTTGTTTAGCTTAGCGTGTATATAGGCTAATTAGCAGCACAGCACGGTAAAGAGAAATCATACAAGCTAAAAAATATGAAGTAATGCTATGAAAAGACTTTTCCCTAGAACCAATGTATATTGTTAATGGAGTTATCTAGTACCTATCTTGTACAATAGCATAAACACACTCCACTGTGTTTCATTCATTATGCTTTACCTGAAGATGAAGAAAATGCCCTGTATTGATATTATACTAAAACACAGAGAACACCGTCCAGTAACTACTCAGGATCTGTGTTCAGATGCATTCTGTTTATTCCGCATCTGAAAGTGCAGGCTGAAATATGTGAGCTGTCACAGTGCTCCAACACAAAGTTCCCTTTATGTCTCCCAGAGGCAGCGTTAAAGACCGTCTTCCATATAAGCACTGCTATTGTGCCGGCCATGATGGGCAGCAATCACTCCCTTTCTTTAACAAAACAAAAGAGAGAGAGAGAAATCAATAAACCTTTCAGATGCTGCATCCATTTAGCAGGCTTGTTCCAGCCCAACTTTCTCAAATAACAGAGACGAGAAGCATTGGGGGGAATAATAAATGCAATAAACCATGATATCATATTGCCTTCCAGTGTATTCTATCTGACTTTTGCATCAATTTGGAGAGAACATTAGCATGGGTCTCTGGACGAAGGGAATGTCCCTGTTAACCCCCACAATACATGCAAATCTTGTACTATTTTAATATCTCAACAAATCTATAGATTAGATGTGACCTGCTGAACAACAGCACAATTCCCCTCACTTTTCTGCTGTTGAAAGAATCAAAGGAAAGTGTTCTTTTTTACCAGTTCTGGCTGTTAGCAGTATATGTTTATATGATGGACATATACTTAAACTCATCAAATATCAACATAAACCTGTATTCCTCATATTGTTCATATCAGTGCTTCAGTAATCTAAAAATATACTTTATCATCAAAATATGCCTTATTACCAAAAAGAAAAGTCTGTTAAAAAGACCAATGCATGATGAAATGATGCATTAATTTTTATTCAAACTGCCAACTGATCACTGCAGATTCAGGATGAATTTTAATTAACAAATTTTTTACACAAAATAACAGTTCCAGTCCATTGTTCAGTTTATGCTTCATCCATGTATTAATCATGAGCATGCCTTAGAGGTAGTATACTAAAAAAGACCATATAAAAGTCCATATCAATGAGATATTACATCATTGCTTGATGTTTTGTCTTCTTTTTGGTATAAAATCTCAGTGGCCACTATGGCTTCTTTCTGGTCTCTGGGTCAGGGACATACTGAAGCATGTCAGAGAAGGCAGCTTCCAGCTCTAAGGTTAATGCAGAGCTGATATGCCATCAGGGGTTATATATCATGAGGCTATATGTGCATATGGGCAGTACAGGCAAAAATCTCATTATAATACACTTTTTCACATTGTTTATTACCAATATTATAGGTCAGAATAGTATTTTGAACCTTGAAAAACCAAATGGCTCATTTTGAGTTACATTTGATTTAAGAAAAAAACTGACACAATTTTGTCTTCTTCCAAGATGTTTTTCCTCAAACTCAGTCTTTTTTACTCTTTATCATACTAAAAAAGCTCTCTTCTAATTTTTATACGTACGATTGATTTGCTAGACCTTTTCCTCCTCGTCTAAAGCGCCAGACTTGCTATCAAAGCTTTGCTGCTAATACTGGAATCAGCAACATGATGACATAACTAGGCCTGTCACAATTATTACATGATCGCAATTATTTGTGATGATCGCAATTATATAAGCTGACTGCAGGCATTTTCCACAATCCTTAGATTTCACAATCATATTATGCTGCAACAAACAAAATGTGAATTGGGTGCACTGGGTTGAGGCAAACAAATGTAAATTAAAAAAAAGAAGTAAAGGCATTCACTGAGACATCATGAAAACAAAAACAAACAAAAAAACTAATGTATAACTTGCTAACATCTAAATATTGTCTAACATGTTTGTTTATCTGTTTGCCTTGTAGCTAATTCTAACGATTTTAGCATGTTAGCTGGCAGAATGAGTGTGTTTTTTGCTTATATTTTCACTGTCATGAAACTGCAGATATTTGTGTATGCGCAGTATTGATTTGACAGTACAACCAGTGTTAGCTATTAAGTAAACACAGCTAGCAGGTGAGGTGGCTTATCAGGCAATTTTAGGCACTTTATGCTTGTAATTAGTAGATGCAAACAATGAACAAAAAAATACAAATCATTAATCACAATTATTTATATGACAATTAATTGCCAGCTAAAATTTCATGATCCTGACAGCCCAAGGCATAATGATTTTATCACATACGTCACATGTGGGCATGTCCATGATTGTATGCCCTTCCACATATATTGTGGTCCAAGCTATTCCCAAAACAGTTCACGATCTATTGTTTGCATTCATTGTCCACAAAAACACACAAACTTCTTGTATTCTTACTGGATGCTGTGATGACTTCATCGTTAGTGAATCTGACTGGTGAAGACTAGATTGCATAGACAGAAAGCTACATTTCTGCATGTAATTCTCATCATATTAAAACCTCAAAGTTATACTGCATTAACATTTCATGATGTACCAATACAAATTGTTTAAATTATCTAATAGAATCTACTGGAATTTTCCAAATGCACCGATAGAAATCATCTAAAATTATTTGGAATAAATTAATTAATGTACATATGAATGTACAGATTAATTTTATTAAAGCTAAGGAAAAAAAAATCCTTTCCATAGAAGATTTTGTCATGTCAGTAACAATTTGACAATCGCAGCAAATATGTAATGATAAATTAAAGGTGAACTATTTAAGTAAATGTATGCAGTTAACACAGATTATTGCAGTTTACATGAGACAGCATTTAACATTTGTGATATAGTTACCAACACTGTTGAAAGTAGTTACTGGCCTACTTTCATACAAACCTACAAGTCAGTCTGTTTAAATCTCATTCACATACAAGCTTTTCTTACCGTGGTTGTCCTCGGACTGATTGAATCCGCAGAGCTGGCAGATGGAACGAACCCAGCGGTTCATCTCCTCTTCCGTCTCTGCCACCAGGTAGAAGGTTCTTTCAGCTGTTTTGATATCAAACACAAAGCTGTCCTGGAACTCTTTACGTTTGAAGGTGAGACCAGCGTCCACCTGCTCACAGCAGTGCAGATCTATGATGCGAATGGGCTTTTTGGCATGGTCACTCTTGTAGTACTCCAGAACATCTGGGTCTCCACTCATGCGTCCACTGCGGAGGATAAACCAGCGCTTCTTCCAGGCCTGGGGAACACACAAACAACAGATCAGAGGACAACATAGCTGATAGTAATAACTCCACCTTTATAGGACTTCCTATGCAGAACCTATATGTCAAAGTAGGGACGTCCCAATATGATCTGATGGTTTGGGATCGGAGATGATCCAGACATATTTTAACATATCAGTTAACAAGTATGTTAAGCTTGATCCACCTCCGATCTTTTGTTTCTTGTTTTTGTATTCTACTTACGCCACTGTGACAGAGGTGATGTAAACACCACCAGATGAATGTGTAAAATGCGATCCTAAGTGAGTTTCCATCAGTTGAAAATGACACTATTATGGAAATGTTCTGCTTTACCAGATGTGCCATATTACTTCTGGTTTTAGCAGATATAGCGCATTTAAAACAAGAGGGCAGCCTTGCATGTCTTACCTAAAATTATGTAGCCATAATATCTATGAAGACACAAAGATTGGATCAGATTGGTATTGGCCAAAATGCAACATTAAAGTACTCGGATCTGTATCAGCCAAACTCACTATTAAATACTTGGATCAGTATCGGCTGATACTCAACATTGAAGTACTCGGATCTGTATCAGCCAAACTCACTATTAAATACTTGGATCAGTATCGGCTGATACTCAACATTAAAGTACTCGGATCTGTATCAGCCAAACTCACTATTAAATACTTGGATCAGTATCGGCTGATACTCAACATTGAAGTACTCGGATCAGTATCGGCCAAAACAACATTAAAGTACTTGGATCGGTATTGGCCAGAACTCAGCATTAAAGTACTTGGATCGGTATTGGCCAGAACTCAGCATTAAAGTACTTGGATCACCATCAGCTAATACATAACATTAAAGTACTCTGAACTCTACCAGCCAAAACTTTAAGTACTTAAAGGATCTGTATGGGCCAATACTCAACATTAAGGTCCTCAGATTAGTATTGGCTGACACTTGACAAGAGCAAAAAACTGGATCAGGACACTGCAACTACTAAGAGCTTTTATGGTTAAATGTAAACAAGTTAAAGTTAAAAATGTATTTTAAAAAAGTAAATTGCAGACATCTATATATGAGTCAGAAGTAAAACATGACAAAACATTGACACAATAACTGAAAACTAAAATGTATTTAGTTAATATTAAGAGGACACTAAAACCACCTGACAGAAATTCTCATTTATATTTAAAACAGATCACAGCTATAATTTTGGGGATGTCGCTACATTCTTTGAATTTATTATTATCATCAACTTTTAAAAACAATTAAAAATGATGAAAACTAAAAAATAATGATAACAGCTAAATTATAACAGTCTGATTTTTCCTTTCTTTCTTTCTGTGAAAAAGAAATGCAGACTGGAGCTGCTTTTTAGTAAAGGTAGAAATTACATTGCTGAAGAAGTTAAAAAAAAAACAAAAAACAAAGTCTTCAGTTGGTGTGCAGATCACAATGATGGAAACCTAGATTAAGTTCTAAGGAAACCTGTAAAAGTGTGTGTGTGTGTGTGTGTGTGTCTGCATGTTACAGAGTGCATGTGGCTTATCACAGACAGGTGTTACTCCCCATATTGTTTCCTGTTCAGATATAGCTGAGGAGGAGGTAAACACACACTACAAATTGACGTACAGGCACAGACACACACGCAGACACACACACCACCATGGCAACTGCGTCCCTGGTAAACACACCTGCGAGGTTATAGTCTGACTGTGAGCCAATGCGATTATGTTTGTAGTGATCATAAGCTCAGCAACACAGACACGCATGTTTGATGTAGTAATAGATAAGATCTAGTTATGTGTGTGTATGTGTGTGTGTGTGGGGGGGGGGTGCAGGGGGTAATTAGTTCTAGTGTAAATAAAAATATGCACCAATCACACATGACAAATCAACAGCTTACTATCAAGAAGAAAAGACATCCGTAAATATAATTATCAGAAATATAATTATCAGGCACACCCACTTGTTAACCTTCAGTTAAAAGACAAAGGAGATGAAGGACCAATTGCTCTATCCATGCTCCGCGCCCACAAACGCATTCTTTTGTGTCAAACTGTTGCAAAGTTGGACAAACATTTAACCCATTCAATTGAATGAATCCGAATCAATAAATATGTTTATGTATGAGTTTAGATGTTACACTACCAAACATGACTATTAAATGAAAATAAACAGGTTCAAAACAACAACAAATTTGCCAGCATTCTAACAAAAAAACTACACCTGATGTATTCTAACAGCATGTAAAAATGTGATAAAGGCTTGTTTTGCTTGTACGTTTATGAGGCACGTAGTTCACTCACATGACATTATTGATTAGGTTTATTCATATTAATGACAGATTTGAATCACAGACCTACACAAATATTAAATTAATTAATATTAAGTCAGATCGGATTTAAGCAAAAAGTCAGAATTGAGCAATGAGGCTTTATCTGAGTTTCTCCTGATGCCTGGTTATACAAGAACTGAATTCAGGACAGTGTTTTTCCTGATTTTGCATGATGTAAATGAATAAATGTTACTGTAACTCGGTTAGCCACAGGCCTAATTTGTAATTAATAATAGTTGTGTGCTACAACTTCTCATTAGGTTGAAAGGGATTTTTGTCAGTGTTCTGTAAAGCCTGTCCAACCTTGCTGCAAAAGAACACATTTGTGGGCAGCTCCGTTTTTTTCAACTTCATAACAAAGCTAGTCTTTAACAGCATTTGTCGGAAGCAGAAACGGCCGTAGAGTCCTGAGGTTAAAAAAGCTTTTTTACAGACTTAAATATTTGAATGTTTGAGATGCTTGGTGTGGGGAGTAGTGTCTGACACTGAGCGAGGGAGGAATGTTTTCTGCAGGGGGAGAGGGAGGGAAGGATAGATGGCTAGATGATGGAGAGAAGCTTTCTGGCCCACCGCCAGCAATCCACTTCCGTTCAGTCTCTCTCCCTCTCTCGTTTTCTCTCTCACATGCTCTCTCTTTCTTTCTTCATTCTCTTTCTGTCATCTTCTCTTGCACTATCATCTTATTCCATCTCGCAGTCCTGTCTCTCTCTCTTTCTTGCTCTCTTTCTGTCATTTTCTCTCTCTACTCTCGCTCTTGTTTCTCTCTCACACACACTCACTCCTGACACAGGATCCTGCAGGCCCCGGACTCCATCAACGCACACACACACAGAGCCACCTCCGCCACCAAAACAGGGAACCAAGGACACTCTTTCCACTAAACCCTCCACACACACACACACACACACACACACACACACACACACACACACACACACTCTTCCCCTTCCTTCATTCAGTCCCACTGTCCGGCCGGCAGGAAGCGGAAAAACGGATCCCGCTGCACATCCTGTGTTTTCTCAAGCCTGCTGTTGATCTCCCCTTCATTCGCTGTTCTCACACCACTCTCCTGCCCACGCTGTCACAATACGTCCATTATCAAACCATTCTGAGCAGCAGAGATGGGTTAACAGTCTTACTGAACAAAACAAGAGCCAAACAGAGCTGCACAATATATCATTTGTGTTTCATCATATCAGCCTTCACAATACTGATCTCTCAGATCAGGCTGCTATATGCATATGAGCCTCTAACCAAGTGCTAAATGTTTTACTGTGTCGTGAGCTTCCTGTCACAGATGTTTCTGAGAGAGTATGGATGAATCAAGACATTCACATAATCCAACAGACACAATTAATTTTAGTAAAAACAATACAGGTCAACATCATCTTTATCCACATCTAGACCTGTCATAATTTTGACAATCACCTGATCACAATTATTTGAGCTGATCACGATTATTTTCTAAAGCTGTTAGCTTTCACAATCCTTTGTTTACGTCACATGTTGGGTGGAGGCAAATGAATGCACATAAGAGAGCAGGAAACACCATGGGTCCTACAACACTTCTGATTTGGTGCTATAAGACTAGTTAGGAGGGCAGCTGTAAGTAATGTTTGAGCTGTTGTCATTAGTTGGAAGCTACTGTGCATTGACAGCTCAAAAGCAAGATCAGCCAATTTGGCCACCTTTGGATTGTACTTAAATAGTTGCATACAGTTAACAAAAAGTATAATTAAAACTTAAAACTTCTTTATATGGCAAGCTAAAGTTTCTTCATTGTGACAGGCCTTTTCACTTTAGATCAATGGTTCATCTATGTGTTTTTAATAAATTACAAGGTATATCGAGCAAGCATTTACAATATGTGGCAAATATGATCGCACTGATATACTTTCCTACAACATTTAAAGAAGATTGAAAAGTTAGTAACAGAGGGCAATGAACATCATCTACAGTTATGTGCCTATATATTTTGTGAAATTAAAAGGTGACATTAGGAGATTCTGGCCACTCTTGGAGAAGGTAGTGTTACAGACGGACCCACATTTTCAGAGTGACACTCTGACTCAGAGTGACAGAGTGACTAACTGTGTGTATCAGGTCAGTCAATAAAACACCAGCAGACACAGTTTAAGACGATCTGCAAAACACTGCACTGGATTATTCACTGTGAGCTATCGCAGACCTCCTAAATGGAACTTAGACTGTACTATTACAGGCCTGGTTTACTTTTTTCCCCTAATTGCCGCAGTTCCATTAAGCACATTTTCAGTTTAGTGCAACCTGAACATTACTTTAAAGACAGCTGTCCTCTAAACAGTAAGATAGGAGTGCTTTTAAACATTCTGAGGAGATAAAGTGAAGGACCGTTTTCAGTGGATCCAGCATTTCCTTCTGTACCTGCTGCCAAACAGACAGACTTGAAGAACTGAGGCTAAGTAATAGCATCTACGCGTTCCTGCAGCAGCCCGCCAAGATGCTTCTCATTTCATTTTCTGCCCGACTGATAAATGACAGCTACCGGAGACTGCGCACGCCACTGATGGCCCGAAGACGGGGAGTGAAGCAACAGTTCATCACTGCTGACAAAACCACACCACTGCTCCCTTTAGCTCTGCAGCAGCACTGACAGCAAAATACCTCTCCGTAATTAAACAGCAGTTAAAGCTTAAAAGCCTTTCAGATTTAGGACTGGCTTCACTGTGGCTTTGAATCAGTATATAGCATTCCTAATGAAATACACAAATAAAAAAAAAAACATGATTACTGTCGCATGAACAATACTACTGTAATCATTTTGTGTGTTGCAAGATTCGAAACAGATTTGTGCAATAAAGGATTATAATACTGAGTCAGTTTCCCAGGCCCAGATTAAGCCTAAACCTGGACTAGGTGAGATTTATAATGGTGAAAAAACCCATTGGCACATTGGCAGTTTAGCCTAAGAGTATAATCCTTGTCCACAATTGGTCCAAAGCATATAAGGCCAAAACATTATTCAGTTTCTGTTCAAATTAGGTTAGATCAGTGATTCCCAATTCTGGTCCTGGAGTACCACAGCTCTGTATAATTTAGTATACTATCAGCTCTATCACACCCGCTTCAACTCAGGAAGGGCTTGTTAATTCATTCATGAGTTTAATCTGATATATTAGAGCAGGGAAAACATCAAAATGAGCAAGGCAGTGGTTCTATGTCACCAGCACTGAGAATGCTATGCTGTTTCATACTCACTTTGACTATGATCATATCATAGACCTAATTTAGCTCATTCTGATAAGAAATACTGAATCTGTTATTGTGTTAAATGTCTTATGAGTTGTGGACTTTAAGCTCTCAAAGTGCTGCCATTCTTATATTAGGCTACAAAATACAACACACAATACATGTCTGAGTAATAGTAACTAGACTAAGTAGATTAGTCACAGACAGGCTTTGTTGTCTAAACACATCCGTAGTGGATCCTTGTTTGTGTTTCCTGGCCCGGCGCCTTCCGAAGCCCCACCTCGGAAAGCATCTCCCGCTAACGTCCACTCCCACTCTTAACCGCCACAATGTGCAAACTACAAACACACAGACATGATAGGACCCTCAAACAAACACATACACACACAGCCTTAGCAGACAGGCGCATCACTGGCCTTACTTTGATCTAGATCTTCACTGTAAAACAAGGAAATGAAACAGAGAGCGAGAGAGAGGAAAGAGGCAATCACTTTACTATTCCATCTCTCATTCAAATAGTGTATGGCAGTCTCACTGCTGGAACATGACTTAATGAGACTTGGAGCAGAGCCCAGTTCAGTGGAGGGAGGTTACCATGACCCACTGTGGGTCATTCCTGCTGCACAAACCACTACCATCACCACCAGGCTGTCATCAACATTGGACGCTTAGTTTGTCTAAGATATAAGATTATAAGATATTAACAATTATTCATTTATTTATGTTTATATTATCTTAAACACTTTTATCCACTGGCTTATGCTTACTTGCAAATGATGCCAGTGTACAATATTATTTCCAGAGCATTTTTTAAAAAAATGTAACATTATATTAAATGTAGTTTATTTTTTATTTTCCTTCCCTACAAGATGTTTTCAGTAACAATAAGGTTGTCCTTTAGGAAAAGCATTTCAGGTGGCTGCTTATGAAGCTGTAAAACTGCGAAGACATGGTGTGCACAACTGCAAAGGCAAAGAGGGCTATTTGTAAAAGAATCCAAAATAGAAGAAGTTTGATGTAATGTGTTATTTCATAGATTTAAAATAGTAAAAATTAAGAAAACCTTTCTAAACGTAGGTGTATATATTTTATAACATTCTGAGAAGACTAGCTATAATTATGATTGGACAAATAGAAATGATACAAATTTCACTTTAAACAAATTCTTATTAACATCACTGTTGTCAGAACAAAACCTCTCCATTTTTGTTTTTCAGTTTTTGACATAATTTGAAAATATCTGTTGCCCTTTACATTGCATGTAAATTTCATGGTGAATGGCTCAAAGAAATTGGCCCAGAATGACTTGGAAAAAAAGTCTGGTTCCATTGATTTACATTAAAAGCAAAATATGTTTTTTCTTTCTCCTGTAAAGTAATCAGTTTGGAGATACAAGGTTTTGTTCTGACAGCAGTGGTATGTTACAATAAGGCATTTTTTCTTCTTTTACAAAGTTGACATCTCAGAAATATTATGTTTGCTACAACATCGATGACAATTTCTTTCTTATGAATTTCTTGCATAAGCATATTTGTCAGGAGCTGTGTTGTTCTTGACTGACCAATCAAGCTAGCTCAGAGCTCAGCTCCGTGTTTGCCTTTGTCCACACTCTCACTCTAAAGCCCTCAGGAGACCCAGGTCTGGATCAACAAAACGGACAACAAACAAGCTAATCCTCCTCCTCACCCCAGATTCATCTATCAAAGTCAGCCAGGCAGAGAGAAGAGTGAAGTAAAGGTCTGAAATGGAGCTTTGACTGCCCCCGCATGTCCTTGGGCTTAGCTAGCCGCCCATGGGAGTTACTGGGCACTGGGGGCAAGAAACCTGATGAGAGGACATTCAGCATTTGTCAAGGTAGCAATGCTCGGAGGGACAAAGCATTCCAAAGGGTTCCAAAGTGTTCCAGAGAGATGAAACGTCCCATGTAAGGGTCTATTGGTGTTATTTTTTTCCTTTGAGGTAAGCTGCTGGCAGTCAGGAAAGAATTTTTCTTTTTCTTTTCTTTGTCTCCGCAGTCTTAAAGCACATAACTCAGCCTAAAGGCTACCCTTGATCTTCATGGATAAAGGCTAATAAGGAGCAGTTAGCAGTTATTCAGATGAGATCCAAGTGAGTCATTCACTGTTGGCCATGTTAGTGTTTTAGCAGATGAAGTTTGAAGAACTGACATCACAATAGATTCTGTTACAACAATGATCCTCAGTTTTTAGAAACAAAGTGGTTCAGCCCAAGGACATAATTCTCATAATCATTTTTAGAAACAAACTGCTTCAGTGCTCCTCACTAATAGTCACAAGCTTTTACTCCTTGCTGGCGCGTCTAACTGATTTCCCTCTAGGTTCTACTAAACACAGTTGTTATCAGCATTTTGAAATATAACTTTCCTTAAAACTCATCCATCTTACAGTCCCAAGGAAAACCTTACTCCCACAGTGAAGACATCCATAATCCTTAAACAGATATAATATTCAGGATGACAGCGCTAACCTCTGTGAAATTGAATTACATGAATTCTAGCCTTCGACTCTGATAAAGCACTCCTCCTCAGAGCAATATGTGAAGAATGGATGAACTGTCAGCTGATGCCAAATCTGAAACTAATGAGCTTAAAAGAGGTAAGACCATGCATTCTCACGGCTGGTTAGGAGCACGTATTCACAAATCCCTATTCCTTATCCTTGCTTTGTTCATTTTCCTGAAGAAATACTTTATCTCAAACTGTTAACATAGCTAACACCAAATAAAGAGCTTATGGGGACCAATTATTATTACATGACTTAATGAACACAATGCTAACTGACTGCAAGTGTTCAGAGTTTAAGTCTCGCAACAAAACCAAACTGACACACAAACAATAACAATGGATGACAGCAACATCTATTTCAGTTGAGGAAACCATGTGAAGACAAAGGAGACTAAAATTGTTTTGAGGGAATCAATTTCTAAAATTAGACGTTGTTGTTCTTACTCTGGTCAAAGCCTTCTGACTCTCTTATGTTGATAAGTCAACACGAGTCCTATTATTGGAAAACACAAACAACGATGGAAGAGCTGCAAACAACGGGATGAACTCCTTCAGGGCATCTAGAGAGGTGGAAAAAATACAGAGCAGTTCTTCTGCAAACTGTAGGCCAACATCGCAAGCAGACATCTCTATAAAGGTGAGATGAAAGTTGTTATTTCTACTACTAGGCAGGAGCAAAGCACAACGTATAATAATTTAAAAAGTTTTTAAGAAGATGTTTTGATACAAGCTACCTACACAACTCTGCTATAAATGAAAACATAGATTTTGTCGAGTCCCCACTGTTGAGAACAATTCAGCCAGAAGTAGCATGAGTGCAAATGTTACATTTTACCTTGTAAGCAGGTATGAGGGGCTAGTCTGAGACCGAGTGTCTAGTTGTAACAATCACTACAAAGGTAAAATGATGCAAAAATAATTTAATACAGTATGTTTGAATCATTTAAGCTTTCAAAAACTAAACACAAACAATATGCATAAAAAATTTGATTAGTAAAAAGTAAAAAATTAGATTCATATTTTACCACAAAGTAGCAGAACAAATATCAGCACAATGCAACGCAAATATATTTTACTTACCTGACAGTATATTTTTGATGAAATTATATATAAAACTATTGGGTCATCTTTCATTGTTTACTTTGGGAGGCTTAGTTATAACACTGCATTAAAACTAACCCCGCTGTGTGGGGGCTTCAAAACAGCCACCAAGAACCCAAATAAAATAATATGTGACTTAAATTATATGCAAACAAGTTTGAACACCTTCAGTAAGTAAATGTAAAAAAGTAAAAATGAGTTAACACATCCTCTGCTGGGAACAAACATAAATATACAGCATATTTCTGAAAATTGTACTATACAGTTTCTATTTATTTGCGGAGTTTAACAATATTGGAAATAATAAAACATAAAATATAGATAATAACTTTTATCAAGCAATCATGCATTTAATGATGCAGATATGTGTTCCCTGTAGAGGATGTGTTAACTTATTTTAAATTAGAAAATCAATGTCATTTGACCAGGGGTGCCCAAACTTTTGCATATGACCATATACACATTACTCAGTAACCGACAAACACCAATTCAGTAAAAGTTATTTTCATGGAATAAAAAAAAGTCAAAAATCTCAGATGATGTTCTCATGTTACCATAGCAACATGACTAAAAGCTCATTCTATTTGAACCTGCTCAACTACGTATAACACACGTTACTTTTTACCCCACGATAGTTTGATGTAATTATGCATTCTAGAGGTTCTGTCACAGCAGAACTAGTCTATAAGTGTTCAAGCATTACAGTGCTCCAAGAATGGAAAGACAGTCAAATGACTTTCATATGTCTCTTAGATTATGGATGATTTCATTGTTCTTCAATTACTGTTCAGACAGAGTGATTAGCTTTGCAGCATTATCTAGTGCATGACCCTTGTTACACGCTAAGAAAAGTTTGTGTAGCAGAGAAACTAGAACTAAAAAAATGAAGAACAAGACACATTCGCCATTCACCTTCATTTAGTATAAATTAATGAATGACAGTTATAGCCTCCAACAAAAATGGAGAACAGCACTGGCGTGCACTGTAAGCAGCGAGAGATAGGTATCAGTCAGCGTGTTTTTGCATGCAGATTGAGCAAACATGCTAACCAAACAGCGTGTCTTAAAGGGCACAGTCTTCACAGTGCGCTTGTGTATGAACACCGTAACCACTCTTAAGGGGAGGAACATGATTCAGGTTGTACTCACCCCACCTCACTCCACCACCCCACACACTACCTGCTTTGTACAAACACACATATACACACATACAGCTGAGCAAACACAATTGCAAGCTGAGGTTAAGCTGAGTGTCCAGACCCCTCCTATTTATCTACCAGCTCTGTCTTTTAACAAAGCCTGTTGTATGTAGATTAGTCCTCACTGCAGTGTCTGGGGTGTTTTAAGGTTTTGGGTTCAGGATAACAATGAGAGGACAAGGTTTGACTAAATGATCTAAGAACAAACTACAGGCCGTGCAGCTGGCCTTCTGCAGCTCAAAAGCAGTGGTTCTGAACAGTATCACATTTCTCTCTCATTCTCTCTCTCTCTCTCTCTCTGGCCTCGAGGCCATAATGATTCTTTCTGATCTAGTTTGAGTACTCAATCAAAAATCCAAAGTAATTTCAGAATTTGCTCCAGATTTTGAATCACTTCATGACTTAATTCATGATGTGTATTACTTTAACTGCAAGTCATCTAAAGCCGACTTCACCTTTCACTGGTGACCCGACGTGGAAGTCGTATGCAAAAGTTTTGAACACCCCCAGTCAAACTAAATGTTTTGTTGCTTTTCTAAATGAAAATAAGTTAACATATAGAGAGCAAACTTTTACTTTTAGTGCTATTTATTGGCAGAGTTTAACACTAAAAAAAAAAAAAACATAAAATATGAAATGTGCCTTAACTTTTGCACAGGCCACACTTTATGTTTTATTGTATTATTTTAATCAAGAGAATAAACAATAATTGTGTACTAAAATATGCAGAAGTGTGTTATGAATTCCTATATTGCATATATATATTTCCTGACATCGTATGATGACAAGGTCTCCTCTGCTTTGTGACTAGTCTTACTGTTGACTTTTGAAGTTTGTCATTCAATTTCAGACAAAAAATTCTCCAAAAAGAGAAGAATAGCATCTAACAAACTTCAGTTCCGATGCTAATAGATGCTGGATGTGCTAAGAAGTTTCACTGCAGTGATACAGGGTGCTCAGTAAAGTAGTTATTGGCCTGCTTCTTTTGTACTCTTGCTTGTGTTGATTTTTTGAAAGGTACTCAGGTCAACAGTAAAAACATGTTTACAGGTTTACAGGTTTAGGCTACTCTACCCACCTCTGCTGATGACCATGTAAAGCCAAGGTTCATCCGTTTAGCACTGGCCGCCATGCGTTTGGCTTATGTGCAGTGGCCCGGCCCTCATGGTCTGTTATAACAATAGCAGGGCATCCTACTTTTTGGAACAAGTCAACTGACCAACAAAATGCATGAAATAAACAGGTCAGCTGGCTTGTGTGTCTTGTTTTCAATGCACTATTATCATGCTAGTAAATAAAGCACCTGTGCAGGACCTGTTGTGTTGCTTCTACCAACCTCAGGGCAGTTAGTTAAGGTATCATACAATAACAAGCTACCCAGTAACAACTTAGCTTGCTACTTGAGGAACTTGGCAACTAGCTGGAGATGGTATTGTGAATGACAGATACACTCCTAGTGCACTGATTACATAACATTAATGCCAATCAACAGGTTAGCTTAGTAAACTGCAAAACAGAACTCAGACAACAGGCACTGTGACTGCATGGCTGTTATTATTATCTGTCACAGCAAGAGCTTCTTTACAAGAAATTTAATCTCAAGAGTTCTTCATTTAGTTACCACAGTACTTTGCAAACTGTGTCCGATCCACCAACTTCACTGCAGTTTACCTAATTTTAAATAATATAAACAACTTTTAGTAATTTTAACAAACGTTTTAAATCTACTTTTATCCCTCAATTTGTTTTTAACTCTAATTAAGATTTGTGAAAGATGTCCAGTGTAACTGCAAGATCTGGACTGTATCTAGCCAGTAACAACTACACTGCAGGGAACAGGGCCCATATGGATTTTTCTTGTATATAATTTTTGTCCACTTATAATGGGTTTATGTATCAAAAAACATATATATATATATATATATATATGCCTACAATTAAGCCCAAAATTATTCATATCCATGCCAAATTTGATTCACGGTGAATTTTTATTTGACCAATAGGTTTCTTCTGGCTGGAAATGACCTAAACAAGTGACAAAAGATGGTAAGATATAGTACTGTAATATAAATGAGATATAAATGAAAAAAATGTATATTTCTTTGTATGGTTATACATTTCTACAAAAATGCCATGTCCAAAATATATCATTTCTCACTAATTAATGGCAAAGCCTTTATTTGCCATTGCAGCAACCAAATGGTTCTTGTAATTGCTAACAAGCTTTTTGCATGGGATTTTGTTCCACTCCTCTTTTGTGACAATCTCCAGGTCTTTGAGGTTAGGAGGCTTCCTTGCCATCACTCAAGTCTTTAGATTCTTGATGGGAGTCAGGTCTGGACTCTGGCTGGCCACTCCAAAATGTTGACGTTGTTTTCTGTTAACTATTTCTTGACAACTTTGGCTGCATGTTTTAGATCATTGTCCTATTGCAAGGTCCAATGCTGCCCAAGGTCAAGTGTTTCTGCAGACTGCCCGATGTTCTCCTCCAGAATCTTAATTTAGTACTCTTTTCCCATGATGCCATTTACTGTGGCAAGGCTGCATGGCCCATTGGCTGAAAAACACCCCCAAAGCATCACATTCCCACCATCATGCTTGACTGTGTTCTTGGGGCGAATGCTTTTCCTTTCTTTCACCAAACAAGAGCCATGTCCCTGTGTCCAAACAACTCCATTTTTGTCTCATTTGATCATAGAATTGATGACTAAAAGCTTTCTTCCTTGTCTAGGTGAGCTACTGCAAAGGCTAGGTCAATTCTTTGTGTATGTCTTGGAGAAGTGGAGTCCTCCTTGGCTGGCATCCATGGAGACCAGCCTTTTGAGGTCTGCCTTGAGATGTTTGTACCAGAGTTGCTGAGATTCATCAGGATGGCCTTGGTGGTGATCCTTGGACTCTTCTTGGCCTCTCGCACCACCATTCCTGACAGCACAGGGGTCACTTTTGGCTTTCTACCACACCCTTTAAGGTTTTTTACAGGGTGGAACTCCTTGTACTTTTTGATTATGCTTTGCACTGTGGCCACTGGCACTTGAAAACACTTGGATATAATATAATAAATGTGCAACTGGAGGTCATCACTAAGCTCTTTGGTTTCATTCATGACTTGCAATTGACTAGTTACTGACTAGAGATCTACTACATCAGCTGTTCTCAATTTATAGTTAATTAGAACACTTTAGAACATGGTAGAAATTACCAGGACCATTTGAAACAATACAGGAATGAATGTGACAATTTCAAGGGGTATGAATAACTGTGGACATGGCATTTTTAGAAAAATGTAAAAAAAATAATAATAACAATAATAAATTCTTACCATCTTCTGTCACTTGTACATAGGTGCTGCATTGGATTCACTCTTAGAGCAGTCATTACAGCTGCTGGGCTGCATTCAGTACAATTACAGAGAGGCAGTTTAAGAAGGGTACCATCCAATATTATACCATTTCAAGAACACTGCACTCAGAAAATAGGATAGGATCATATAACAGAGAGAACACAGCAATGGACACTCATGTTTGTGCAACGTTTAAGTACACATATGTCCACGTGGTGGGTGAAGCACAGAGAGCTTGTTGGTCCAATTATTTTTCCTCTGGCTTTGTATTAAGCTTATTTCATTTAATAACCTATACAGGGCATCTTGATTTGATGCAACATAGTTCTACTATCTTATTTCCCCTGATTATTAGTGCTGAGTAAGTGTGCACTGAAGGTACAGCATAGTTCAATCCGTATGGAAGGTTCACATTAGATTAGCACCTTTGTGTTTCGGGGGTTTATTGCATTTGCACACACAGTTACACTTAATACATTTGTATTTACATCCGGTATGTATTTTTAGGACAGTCAGTTTAACAATAAAGTTTATATTTTTAAAATCTAGATCATAAACATGCTTATTGTCATTTGATCTGCTGTCTCTTTGCTCAAGCGTGTACCCATCACTGCCTGTAAGCATCTGATAAATATAAATCTAAACATTAACTGGCTCAGACAGTTCTTATGGCAGTACCAGCTTCCTTATTTAAATTTTGACAGGTCTTCAAATAACAGACAATGCGACATGTATGTATTTATTTCTATGCCAATAATATTTTTTTTATGTGGCTTTTGTTTGTTCATGACATCAAAAAAATAATGAATTCAAATCAGGCTGTTGTTGCAGCTTGGTTTTAATATATGGATCATTCTACTGAACTTGTGCAAAGTCAAGTAATGTGCAAAACTCATTTCAGATTTTTAACAGATTTGGACTACAATACAGTCTTTTTGTTGTGAATGACCTTATATGATAATAATATTTACTTTATCAAAATATGTGATTGAACATTTCATTTTGCCACTACCAATGCAATCCCAACACTACTGAAACTTTCCCAAATGTAACTGTTTCAATAGTGACAATTTAAGATAATTTGAGCAGAACTCAAAAACAGTAAATGAACAGCAAACATAGCTTTGAACAGTTCACACACACAAAATCATAATAGTTTTAATTAGAACACAAAAAAGTTTACTTAATTGCAGAAAATATGTGTTTCAATAGTGACAATTCTTAATGTTCCACACTGATTTTCAGACTTTGTGACACATTACTTCAAAACAATAAGATCTAACTACTCACCATGTGGCCATAAGGGACAAGGATGCAGTCTCACTTCCTGTTCTGAAATGCAGGGGCTAAAATAAGGCTCTGCCTATGGACTAGAACTGTGTTTCGGTAGTGAAAACATGAGACAGCATTTCTCTTATTTAAAAATTAACGTCATGATTAAGACAAATATTCACCTTAAAATCTGAAACTTCACTTTAAAAGGAACAAAAAAGATCTTTAAAAAATGGACCAAAATACAAAAAACAAATGTATTATTTTTTACATGCATTTAGGGGTTAGGGTTTGGGACAGCTACCTCTCAATAGAAAGTACCCTATAAATAATGATATATTTATCTTATTCCTGTCTCAATTTATGCATTTGGTTTAAATAGATCAAACATAACCCTTGTAAATATTTGTAAATAAGGTCTGAATGTTTTTATTTTTAATAATTTAAACTAATTTGGTAGAATTGTTTATATAGACTGTATGGAATGGGATGTGAACAGTAGGTTTTGAAACTTTAACAGTGTTTGCATATTACATCAAACTAATTTACTTCAAAAAAGTGAAGAAAATTTGGTTTTGCATGATACGGGCTCTTTAAAAGCTTT
This sequence comes from Colossoma macropomum, assembly GCF_904425465.1. Classification (NCBI taxonomy): domain Eukaryota; kingdom Metazoa; phylum Chordata; class Actinopteri; order Characiformes; family Serrasalmidae; genus Colossoma; species Colossoma macropomum. The sequence goes on from NW_023494786.1 coordinate 19,317,576, forward strand.
ATGTGCAAATCTGTGGTCACATAGAATGTGTGTCAGTGATGAGAGCCCATGTTTATATATTAGACTGTGAATTCCCTGATGAGCAGATCTCTCAGATAAAATACGGAGCAGCAGAGTTCACTGACAATCACCCAGTTTCCAGGAGAGAGGGGGAGGGAGAAAGAGAAAGAGAAAGAGAAAGAGAGAGAGAGAGAGAGAGAGAGAGAGAGAACGAGCACAATAAAATGTCACTAAATTGCTTGCTCAGAAAACTCATGCACAATATGACACAGTATGACAGAAAAAAATATATATGCGCAGCTTTAATTTTACAGATTTTCTGCACTTTTATTATCAGATTAAACAAAAGAATTCAGAGAATTTGCTGGTAAGTGGCTCAACCAGCAATACTGCCACTACTGCTAAATTTAAATCTGCTGGTTGTATGGTTTCATTTATTATTAGTAATGCTAGCATTTTTTCTTAAAGTACTCCTTTAAAGTGCTGTGCAGTTTCTTCAGTTCCCAGCAGTGGTTTCCCTATCAACCAAACTGTGAAAGATTAGAAACAGATGTAGATTATCTTTTGGGTTGGCTATTTTTAGTGTTCCTGTTCTCAAGAAATTATGAAGCAAAAACAAAACTCTGTTAACCAGGAAACGTAACATTTTCTTGCAACTCTCCAGATATGCTTAGACAAGAGTGAATACAGAGTCTATTCTTAATATGTAAAGTAAACTAATAGACTGACTGACCAATGAGATAGAAGAATGAGGAAAAAAACTAAATCAGTAAATAAAAAGTGTTTAAAGAATTAAAAAAAGAAAGACCAGCTAACAAGAAGTTTTAAAAGGGTTTATAACATAAGAATAAAAAGCATCCTGAGTGTTTTTTAATAAGCTATACACTGTTCTGAACAAAGGTCTAGAGGTTATAAGGGGAATTTGACCAATCCTTCAATATTTCTGAAAAATTCAGTCATTCAGCTGTAAACAAATTCTGAGTGGTTTGATATAAAATACGCTGTTCTGGAGAAACTTACCAAGTAAAAATTCAATCACAGTGGTGATGATGGGAACCAGACGTCCAAAGTGGTTAATGCCCCTAAAACATATTCTTTTTCCCATGAGGCCCCCTTCACAATTTTTTAAGAACTTACTGCTATTTTTCATTTCAACCCTCACCCATACCCCTTACAACTCCTTCACTTTAAAATAAAGGGGGATGGGCTGGGCCATAATTTGAATACCTAGGCTCTAAAAGCTAACTCACAGAAAGCCATTACATTAATGGTTACGAATATGTTGCCTGATGTCTTACATAAAAGTATATCCTCCACTGTAATGAAATCTGAATTGGTATGTTTCTCTGCAATGCACCATTTCACATAAAAAAACACTTTGAATGACTCTGTTTACAAATCAACCTGCTGAGATTTCAACATTTTGCTAAGATTTTGAAAAATCAGTTTAATTCTGGCTTATGGATGAATGTAATGAAGTAAATCACGTTGCATATAGTGCCAATATTGGTTCCCTATCAGAAAATATGAATCTGAAAAAAAAAAAGTCATAGTTTTCACAGTCCATTTAAGATCCACATATTTTCCATGACATACATATACACATATGGCATAGACATAGAGTTCTACATTAGCTAATGATGCATATGACCTCTCTCTCCCTCTCTCACACATACAAGCACACACACAAACACACAGCTGTGCAGAAGTGGTCCAGACAGCGTCTGCTGCGCTGGTTCCTGCATGCAGAGCAGGTGTCATCTATCTGTGTTTACATAGGTGACTTGAGTTTATGCCATTAGGAGGTTAAAATAAACTCTGCACTGTCTCAGTGTGAGCGAGTATAGTCTAATGATGGCAATAAGTTTACAGATCAGTCCAGGGGGGTATTCCACAAAGCAGGATTTCTCAGTTTAGCTAGATACCTTAAGCCAAAAGTCCAGCCTGTCCAATAGGAAAAGAGCTGAGGGACATTCTCATTGGACAGTCCTCATCTTTGGGCTCAAGTTATCTGGCTAACTGAGAAATACTGCTTTATGAAATATCCCCCGATTAGACAATGGTGTGTGTATATTCATAAGCATATTTGTGTATGACTGACTGGACGGCCCATTCAGATATATCACACACACACACACACACACACACACACACACACACACACACACACACACAAATATACACACATACTTCTTAATGAATTAACGCTCCTTGCAATGTTATCATTCAGGCAAACAGTGGGCCAACAAATTGACTTCATCCCTTCTTTTTACAGCTCTCATGTGTAATCCCCCTATTGGCTTGAGAAGATCCAGAGCTGCTCTGGTTGGTAATGGCAGCGCTCCATCCCACGTAGCTCAGGAAATAAACAGGAGAAGAGATTAAACAGAGCGGTGGAGGGAGCAAGGATGGAGAGTTTTCGTTGAGGCGGATGCATTAGAGTCCCACTGCAGCTCCCATTAAACCCCTCTGCTTCCCCAATAGTCAAAACAGAGCTTTGGGAAGAGCAGCAGCTGTGTGCTGTTTGACGTGAGGACATAAAGTGCTAACTACCCCCAACACTTGTACACACACACACAGACTCTCACATACACACACGTGCTGGGGTGAATATCAGTGAATATCTTCAGAAACAGGCTTTTGTATCAGGCTGCAGGGGGCCAATGTGGGTAAATCAAAGACAATAATGGGCAACCACATTTTCTCAGAAATGGGAGAAAGAGACAGAGAGAGCGAGAGAGAGAGTGAGAGAGAGAGGGAGAGAGAGAGAGAGAAAGAAAGAGAAACTATGTTTATATAAAAAATGCTAAAAATGCTAGTCTAAGATACGATCATTTAGACAGTATAATTTGATCTTCACGTCCACACATATCGAAAATCTCTCTCTACACAAGAATGCAAACATGTTTGAAAAATGCTCACATTAGCATGCTAGCCCACTATTAGCATGCTAGCCCATAATATTTCATAAAATTTGATGTCATACACCTCAAGAAGGACACTGTGAGCTTTTGAATTGCGCCACATGCAGAGCATGTTACTTACAGGCCATCAGACGCCTCTAATTCAACACCTTGTACAGATTCAAAATCTGATTTCTGTCAGAAAATAAAAGCTTAAAAAGCTACATTAAGTTTTGTGTTGCTGCCCAAACTGTACCATGCATGCCTGTCATTTTACAACAGTGCATCACATTAGTGCAGGGAGAGGTATTTTGTTGGATTTAATCTAATGTTCACAGATCGTGAACATGCACAAGCCACGCATATGACTATATGGCAATGTCACATGCTGGACTAGTCTTTTATACAATTCATATAAATGTTTGAACTGCACCAGATCAGAATCTTGTTTGATGAAGACCCCCGACACACACACACACACACACACACACACACACACACACACACACACACACACAGTCTCACACACATGTTCTGGTGTCTCCCACACATAACTGACTTCACATGATGAGGCTATCATGGGGTTTTACAAGCATGCCAGCCATACATAGTGGATTATGCAGCATGTGGAGTATGCCAAATATGAGTTAACTTCATACTGCGACACACTGCACTGAATACCTTCAGAAACAGGCTTTTGTATCAGACCGCGGGGGGGCAATGAGGGCAAAGCAAAGAAAATAAATGGAGAGTGAATCTTCTGAGAGGGAAGAGAGACAGACAGTGAGTGAAAGCCTGGATTAAATGCACCGGATCGGAGTCTTGTTCTCTTGGCTTGATGAGCGGTTTGGAATGATGCAGCCAAATGCTGAGAGTTCAGTCCAATCAGACCTATTTTGTAGGCAGCCACTTTCGTAAAGTGAAAAGGAGCATGGCTGTGAATGGGCTCTCGCGTTCATTCATAAAGCTGCTCAGGCTAGTGCTATGAGTGACAGCACAGCATTTTGGTTAATCACGACTCTTTGTGCCGCTTCCTATGCAGCCCTGCCATCTGTGCTGCCGCTGCGTTTTTGTCCTAAAACTGTACTGAAATCAGTGGGGCACTGAGAGTGAATGTCACTGATTCTGACTTTTTACACGCTAGTGATTTGATGGATAGGAGACGGGATCAAACAGCAATATCTCTCTCCCTCTCTCTCTTTCTCTCTATCGCACACATTTATACAAAAGAGTGTTTATATAGGGAGATCGTAAAGGAATACAGTGAATGAAAGCTTATACACAGTGACTGTCTTGCTTGTTTCTAGCATCTCAAACATTTTGGTTCTTTTGGAACTTGTGTTCGAGGCAAAGGTTTGGAAATAGTTCAAAATCCACCTTCTTCATCATCATGTATTGGATTCAGCTTCAATCAGAATGACTTGCAACTTTGCTGCTTCTACACATAATAATGCTGATTCACATCCTATTCATGTGTCTTATACTTGAGAATAATTGAAATGAACATCCAGAAATTAAAAGATTTATTATTATTATTTGCCAATATCATTTGGGAAAGAAGGACAGTGAGAGAAAAAGAGGAAGAAAGAGACATTTATTGTTCACATTTTGGCATTACGACCTAATTTTTTCCCCTCAACATTTACATTTACATTTACATCATTTAGCAGACGCTCTTATCCAGAGCGACTTACAAAAAGTGCTTTGTCTATCCAGAGAAAGAATCTTCGCTAGCTACCTCATCCCACCTGAGGTTTCACTTTTGTAGAATTCAGCAGCAGCTGAATGACATGAACAAATTAACTTAGCTTTTGAGAACAGATTAATTTGAAATCTCTGTAAATACTTTTGTAGGGGCTCTAGTGTATGGACAGAAAAAAACATACGTATGTGACGTCCAGGGGTAAAACTGAACAGATTTTGCTTCCAACTGAGCTGTCAGTTCGCACTAAATACATAGACATAGATATATACATAGTCCTGATTGATAGTCCTGATACCTTTAGCCTACATGATGTCAGGTGACATGTGAAACCTGGGTTTGAAACTTCAAATCAGATCATTCATTATGCTCAAAGGTCTGAGTGATTTACTTATATAACGTTAAAGCTGATCTAGTCTAGTTTTCAATGAACATTAGCTAGATTAGCAATTTCTCTCTTTCATATCAAAGCCTCATTTTGTTCATATCAGAGGAACACAGCAGTTGCCTTTTACACTGTTGAAGAATTCATGACAAATGGACCAAAAGAAATGGTCCAAAAATAAAAACATTCCATTAACATACATTAAAGTTAAGAACATTTTTCCTTGTCCTGTCATGTTTCCATTACTGAGATATGAGGTTTTGCTATGACAGTGACAATTTATTCCTCTAAAAGACAAATCAACAGTGAGTTAACATGATGTTACGCTGCAGGAGTGCATTAGACAAGACTCATCAGGTAACCTAGAATATAGCCTTGACCAGCATTACCAAGCCATCTGACATAGCTTTGTACCTGTCTCTGAGTTAAAATAACCCAATACTGCTTTCAGCTACAAACTGAGCCACCGCATGTGCTTCTAATGGCTTTCAACATCCTGTACTCTTAAAAGCCTTACATGAGCCTGTCATGGAATGTGGGTTATGAGATTTAACAGTCATAACAGACCCTCACATGGAGCATAAACAGCAGCAGCATTGCAACATGCCACTTTATATAATAACATTATGGGTCTGCTAGCTATGTAAGAGCTTTTTACATACTCACTCTCTGTTGTTAAGTTTGACAAGAGCTAAGCTGTTCAATTACCCTGAAAATGTGTTCACAACATTCTGAACCACAAAGCCTGTTTTTTCCTCAAGCCTCCTCCATCTGGTGCCTATGTTCACTCACTCCTTCACACATGGAGAGGATTTACAAACACAAGTTCAGCAGGGTCTTCAGCTGATGACAAACGCATGAGCAAGTTCAGAACATCTGCTTTTAAACATCAGCATTTTTATTGTGTGGAAGATACTGGAAATGGAAATGTTTTACCATTTAAATAACAGACAGGCTGACTTAGTCTTATAGAAAAGCTCTAAACCGTAATGAAACAAGTGAACCCTTCCCATGACAGGTCAGAAAGACTTTCACTGTTTCAGGTTTTGCAATTAACCTTGAAAGGTAATTCTAACACTGAGGAGAGATGTTTCTAAATACCTTTTCACCTGGGAAATAATGTCCTAAAGGCTAATTTCACCACCATTCAAAACTGCTGTTTTTTTATAGTAGGGGTGATATTAAAATCTGCTGTATAACATTTACCTTCACTTTTTTGGTGCACTATATATTAGGGCTGTCACTACTGTTTGTGTTACTAATCGAGTAGTCCATCAATTATTTTGATGATTAATTGAGTAATCAGAGGTCAGACAATAAAAATAGGTTTAAATGAACAATAACAAACTACACCAACTGCCAACTAATTACTAGAGATTTTTTTTTATAGTCAAGTTTAACTGAGTAATCATTAATAGACTCAGACATGTTGTCCTGTGAGAACAAATGTAAAGCATGCTGTGCTGTTGACAGCTCATACTGAAACCAAAAACACTTTAAGCCCATCAGCAGCCCTCGAGTGCATGAGGTTCGTCCTGCGGTGTTTTCATTTGCTGATACGTACACAAATTAAGATCGGGCAGATCAGCCACTAAGCACACATCTTGGAGACACTACCATTATTTAATACATCTAAATGAGTTCAATACAGCACAACATTGCGTTTGCTATAATACAGGTCCCTAATTCTTAAATATACAAGTCTAGCCCTCAATAAACATGGCCTTGCCTCATACACAGGCAATAAGGTCTTGCAACAGAGAAACAACACCAATTTCTAATGTGCTGTGTTAGTTCAGAAACATGCGCAAGCCTAATGTGCCATCATACGACAGCAAAAGACTCCTCCCAGAATTACTTTCAACGTTCAAGTGACAAAATCATAACATGTACATGAAAATAACTGTTCCAGGTTTGAAGGAATATACAGCACTGCTCAAAAATCAGAGACCACCCTTCAGAGACCAACTTCTATGACTGAGCTTCAGAGGTGTGGAAAAATATCCCTGCAGATTTCACTGAAAAACTCAAAGTCTCATGAGAAGAATGGAAGCTGTAATAAAGATAAAACGTGAACACAATACTGAAAAAATGATGTTATAGGCCTATTTAGATGTTCAGGTTTCTGAGTAATCATTTGTTAAATACAGTTTTCAGTTTTTTCTGATGCTGAAAACATTAACTTGAACTAAATGGACATTTTAACTGAAAACAGCATTACAAAGAATATATTTGCATGTCTCAATATTCTTGGTATAATCTGCTTTGCTCCATTACTGAGAAACTCCTCATGGTTATAATAACTGTACTCAAATGCAAACCATTCTCTAGAATTGTTCACACCCTTTTAAAGCTATCATCAGGCTGAAGTCATTTGCTTGGGAAGGTAATATTTCACACTGGCCTGTGATAAGTGCCTGCAGGAAGACAGGGCTTTGTCTTGGACGTTAGGCTCGGGGAGGGATGGAGCTAAGCCAAGGAGACTCTGCCTCTCATCATGAAGAAGCAGCATGGAGCACTTTTAATCAAGCAAGGCCCTCCTGCTTAACAATCTGTCTACCATGTGACCTCAGTCATCTGCTGCGCATGCATTCACGCGCATGCGCCTGCTCGCACACACACGCACACACATACACACACATCTGGGCTTGTCCAATACCATATAATAGGCTCAAGATGACATCACCTGTAATAGAGCCCTCGGCTGTCAAAACAGGCCGACAAATCTTACGCTGCTCGACCTCAGTATGCATGGTCTTTGGTAATAGCAGGGCACCTCCTAGCTCAACTGCCTAATTCACTTTAATGCCCTGCCTGTGTAATATTAGAGAACTCATATTACATGGGTGGCCTAAAATGAACTTTTCACAATTTTAACACTATATTCTCATTGAGAAGTAACAGAAGTCATACAGAGTGTTAGAAGAAAAATGGTCCATTCTAGAGAAAATGTAGCAAACTGCATTTGTCTACAATACAAAGATAGTTTGTTATGTAAACAAGCAATGAAAAATATGCCAAAAGAAATGGCCAAAAATGATTTGGGAAAAATGTCTGGTTCCATTGACTTACATGAAAAGTAAAGTATTTCCTTCTCTTGTAAAGTTATTATTTTGGAGATACGAAGTTTTGTCATAAAAGCAATCTTCAAAGCATCAACCAATTATTTCTAAACACTGTGAATAGTGACATTTGTGAGGACGTTTCCAAGGCAGTAAATGCTTCAGACCTTCAAACTCTGATTAGGTAAGTTCTTAAAGAATTGTATCAGATTGACTTTCTTTTCTTCTCTACAAGCAAATACTGCTGATAGTTTGATGCCTGGATGTTTCTCCAATCAGCTGATATCGTGCTTTTTTATTTCATGTTGTCTTGTACTGTTGTATGTATTGTTAATGCTTTATGCTCTAAATTGTCTGAACTGGTACAAATACAGAAAAGTTTATTAATATGCATTGTCCCTGAATATCTAAATCGAATAAAATAATACTAGGGATGCACCAATATGTGACTTCTGGGAGCAAAGCAGATATTCAGTATTTTAAGGTGTATATCTGATGATACAGATGCTGCCTATACACACAAAATCTAGACACCAGGCTGAATACACCTGGGTTAGAATTACAGAGGAATGTTACACTTGTCTGTAGAGAGATACAAATATCTTTATCTTTCACACTAATGATGAATCCGAAGTCATCATGCATACATAATTCATACATACAGACATATGCAAATGTATGGACAACCCTGGTCAAATGTTTTGTTGATTTTCTAAGTGATAATAAGTTGACACATCCTCTGCAATTTTTAGTGCACAATTTCTATTTATTTGCTGAGTTTTTGACACATTGGAAAAAAAATAAAACATAAAATATAAATTGTGCCCCTGCTTTTGCACAGCCCACATTTTTGTTTTAAGTTTTCCCCTAATAGTTAAATTCAGCAAACAATCAGTCAATGTACATTAAAATGTACAGAAATGTGCTCTCTGTAGAGTATGTTAACTTCATTTTACTTAGAAAACCAACAAAACATATAGTTTTACCAGGGGCACCCAAACTTTTGCATTCCAGCACATATCTAACACTATCTAACACACTCTAGCATACAAACTGTCATGACCATGTAAATAAACTATTTGGATGAGATGTGTAATTTTGGTATAAAAAGACAGAGATGGGAACAGCTACTCAATTTATGCACAGCTGTGACAACAAAAATGTTCCATATGTGATATGTTCAGCTGCTCACAAGTCGAAAATATGTCCAAATATGTAATTTAATCTAAATTTAATTTACCCTAAGTGTCTTGTTGAGTATGATGAGGGCAATGTGATAGTAGGTTGGGATATTGATAGTCAACATCACCACATAAAATCCGACTTTCTTTACTATAATTTTACATGTTTAAATGAGTTACCTGAGGAAGCACAATACATACTGGCTTACAAAAAATTACTGAAACTCCTTTACCACAAGATGCAATATTAACCGACATACCAATTCGTATGAGATTAATATAAGATGGAAATGATTATTTGGGTCATTTTATACTAGGTAAAACACCCGGAATCTTTGCTGACATGGGAGTGCGTAGTTTGTAAAAACAACTAACATGTTGGATTTGGACAAGACTGAAATCACCAAGAAACACCCATGATAATTGTATTACCCCACCTCCTCGTTGTAAAACCAACCCCATCCGAATAGTACTTAAAACTGTCAAAACATTTACTTACAATAACAAAAACAATAAGATGTATTGCATTTTGTTCTGTTTTAATATTTGGTTTGTCATGTGTCTGAAAAAGTAAGGCAGAGGGGGTGAAATGAGGTCACAGACTGCTATGTATTTAAGGGTTACGAGATGAGGACATTTAGAGTTTGAACAGAAGGTTTTTCAACACACTAAGCCACTGCATTTTCCATTTTTAAGACACACACAGCTCCCAGGAAGTTCACTGAGTACAAGACTGAATCTGGGGGAGAATGAAAAGGTATGACTTGCAAAATATCCAGGACTATTTCCTAGTATTCTCACTGGACTACTTTTATGACACAAACAGCCATTGAAGCATGAGTTCAGATCCCAAGACCCATGCATGAATGTGATATTTGCTTAGCTTTAGGTTGCATAAAAGCTGTCAGGGTGACGTCATAGCTCAGTCCTGCTGTGATTAAGACTGATACCCTATCTGAGGAGAAAAACTCTGTGTCGTGTATAGGGCCAGATGATCATCTTGAAAAAATATTCACCCAAAAATGGAGCTAATGTGGGGAAGGCTGAACAAAGGCTGAAAGCACTTGGGAGCTGCATTCTTTTAACTATCCTCCCCTGATTCCACCATGGTACTGACAGATTTTGATATAGTGTGCAAAGAGCTGGGGGCATCTCGGGTCATGACCCACTTAAGATGAGTGTCATGAGCTCATAATGTAGTGAAACAGCAAATACCCATCTGCTCCACATAATCAAATTCACCCCCTGCCATTTAAAGCAACAACATGGAACAAATCTTTTTTTGTATCAGTTTGTTCCAAATCTGTGAGCTTCATGATAAAATACCTGGTGTACTTATTATAGTTCAGTCAGTCCCTAATAAGTCAGCATACTTAACAAATTTGGAGACAGCATGCTCTGGAGACTTGCCTACATGTTAAATTAATGCCACCCAGTTGTAAATTAGTCTCTAAAATAGGCCCTAGAACACAAATACAGCTAAAAGCAATACTGTGTTTGTGTTATTTTTTACATGCAACAACAACCTGTATCCATGTTTAAGCCGCTGATACAAAAAAGAAGAATGACCATTCAAATGAGATTTTCAATTAGAGTCTGACGCTGTGTCTTGAACTCAAGTTTCCGTTCTCCTAATGTGAATTTGATGATGGGAGTCCAAAACAGGCCATAGCTTTCTGTTCCAAATCATGAGAGCCACCATCAATGGGGAGCTCATTTCCTACAATTACAGACCCCTCAGCTCAGAGCTTCAAAATGAACAAATGCGAGAATAAAAAATACGACTGCTAGGACCCCTGAGCATATTTTTTTGCTCGTTCCTCTCCCTCTGAAGAGTCTGAGGCAGCGTGTTTCCTGTAAGTGCCATCCACAGGAAGTCTGGAGCCTGCTACCGCTGCAGTTCGGCTTCGGCCAGCCACACAAACAGGTACAGCCGCAGGACACGCTGAAGGACAGGCTACAAGCTATATAAAGATCAAACATGTCTGCTGTCATATCCTGGCTGAAGAGGGGTGAGGGAAACTGTGTCAAGTCAGAGGCCCGTTTGAGGAAGTTTATTTCCTTATAGCCTAATAAATAAAACATAATATGTGCCTTACAAGATTTTAAAAAAAGCAAAACAGCATCATCTTGTAGTACATTAGTTAATCTTTTAGATTGTTTTTTAATGTCCTTTCTATTTTTCCTTGTTTCTTTTATTTTCCATTGTTCTCTTAGACTCGTTCTTTGTAAAGCAGTTTGAGCAGCATTTTAATGTATGAAAGAGCTCAATCAAATTGCTTTGATTTTTGTGCACTGCTCTCCTATACAGGGCTGTGTCTGTGTAGTCTCAGGAACCAGAGCAAATCCTCAGCCCCTCTGATGAAGCAGAACAAGGAAAACGTCTGTGTTAGCGCAATGTTGTCTGTCAAAGCAGGAACTGGGAGGTGTTCACTGTTGACCTCCAGGGGTAAGACCTTCCCAGCGACCCTCAGCAAAACAAGAGCGCAGGCGGCAGCTGCCACGGACAGCCCTGCTGTAGCTTGCTGTAGAAACTCACTGACCCCCACCCAGACACAAATATATACAAAAATGTAATATTAGGACATTATACAATATGTATCAGGATCCTTTGTTTTTCTGAGGTTTGCTGCTGCAGGCACAATGCAGCAAAACTGTGGTGCCAAACTGTTTATAGGCTTTCTACAACTGATCTATAAATATACAGAACCACAAGTGTGTTCTTTCATAGCAACTGTTGTCAGGTTGGACAACCTTTATAGAACGCTGGCAAAAATCTCATTCACCCTAATGAAAAAGCTCAACATTTTTCTGATGAATATTGCTACCGCAATTATTATTATCATCTAGAATTATCTATTATTTTCTATAAATTAATCTCCAAGTCTTTTTTGAAGATTAGCAAATCCATTTTTTGGGCTTGAGGTTTGAATGCTGAATTTAGGTTAAATCTCTTCAATTATAACTTATGAATTAAATAGAATATGATAAAAATTGCAATTCCTGCATTTGAAAATTGCACTCTTTCAAATCACAATTTCGTAAAAATAGCCCTAGTGCAGCGTACAACTAGTTTTCTGTCAAAATAACAACATTTAGAATACATTTTTAGCTTCAAATGATATTTGCTGCATATATGCGCGACAGGTCATCCTTAGTACAGATTAGTTTGGGAGGTTTTTTGGTTCTGTAATTGAGTTAATATTAGCAATTTGGGAAATTCTATATTGTTGTTCACATAATGTCACAATAATAAAATCATCATCTCATGTACCTAAACACATGTAGCCCTGGCACCCTCACACGACTTCTTCCACACTCCGATTCAAAACTAGGGGCGCATGATATCGGAATCATACTGGCATTGGCAGATATTTGCTTTAAAAAAATTAATAGCATCGAAAAGATTTTTTAGAAACCGATGATAACTTAAACACTGCTACATAACACTGACATAAATATGCCATAAACGTCTGACTGTAGATGTGATATCCTGAGATTATGTGCTGTAATATAACAGTGTCATGTTACCCTTACCAGTAATTGTCATATCATAATATTTGATGTCTTGACAGCTAACTAGAGTATCCTTAGCAAATGCTAGCATGTGACATAATGTATGATGTCATGACAGCTTAAGGCATCTGTCACGACAGTTTATGACAGCATTGGACATCTGCCAGGTATTTAAGGCATTTGGTTTTGTAAGTGTTACGTAGCAGAGTTCAGGTAAAGTGTCACATATCATTTTTAGGTAATGCTCAGCTGTTATTGCTACTGTGCTAAAACATCTGCACTGTTTTCATTGTACTGCAGTTGTAACTCTACAGGAATAAATGTTAGATTTTATTATAATGCTTATCTCTTTAGATGTAGACTGATTTTGCATTTTTTAAATGTTTATGTATCAGCAACAGCAGATATGTCCATGAAAAATACCAGATATCGGCATTCCCATATCGGTGTACCTCTACTCTCAACCCCAGCAATATACTTTGACATACACATATTTATATACAGCACTTTAGAAGGTTGAGTTTATAGATGAAAGCACAAACAGAAAGAAGATGCACTGCATTCACCTTGCCCCGATATGATCAGTCTGGAATGCTGCGATGGATTACGCAAACAGACGTGTTTGTGCAGTGATGTCAGCAGAAGAACCAGGAGAGTGGGCGGCAGCCGCTAACACTAGTGCTGCTGGGTACTCAGGTTACACTCAATTTCACTGCCTGTTAGTACAGAAACACATTAGAGACTTCTCATAGAGACCTACTGGGAATGGCTGAGACTGTATGATGACTTTTCAATACCATGAAAGAAGATTTTGAGTAACAGCGCAGCTGTTTATTATCATATAACAAACTACGACAATTTGCTTCATCTACATAGCACTTTTGACATTAATTTCACTTAATTTAAGCTTTTTTTCCACATTCATTTTTAAAAATTTTAGTGGTTTATGTTCACATTTGTCAACAACCACCAAACAAAAAGTGATTTTTCACTGGACAGGGCAGGGTGTAAAGCGACAATGGCGTTAGGAAGAGGAAATGGAGAGCCGCTGTTGTGGGAAATGCCAGAACTGTCCCTCCACTTCCGATCTCTGGTTTTATTATAGTCATTGTGGCAGCGGCACTGTCCATGGCACAGCTTCACAGAGCGCACTTTTGAGGGAAGGAATCAACAGATACTGTTTTAGAGTGCATGTTGACCATCAATAGGGAACAGCTGCATTCATTATCTGCATGCACTTTGCAGTTACGCATGCTTGATGATGATTAGTAATGTAAAACGGCTATGAGCAGCAGCAGTGTGAAATGACTGCATCAGTGCATGAATGTGCTCGAAAATCATAAGACCTTGTTAGACAGAAACACTAATTTAGACTAAAAGGAAAACATATGCATCAGATATCATGGATATGTGTGATGGGGAAAAATACAATTAAATTTCCTTTGATTATCTTTCTAAGCAAGTGGCTTGTGGAATTAAGCCTTAATAAAAAACACAGCTATAAATATGTCTTCTTTCAAAATTACTGTCACTAGAGGTGTACCAGACACCATGGCATGTTCTTCCTAATAAACCATACTGAAGGTGCTGCTGGTCACAGATCTGTGAGGAATGACTTCAGAGGCATCACTGATGAGTAAATTCCTCTGACAAGGCTGAAGTGTGGGATGCCACAGGATTAGTCATCTATTTTCATGTTTCCACAGATCACTGATGATGCTGGAAAGAAAGAGGCGGGGCACTATCGCAATCTCAACCCCATATTAATCAAATCAGTTTTTCCAATAGCATTGTACAAGCAAAAAAAATGCATCAACGGCACAATGTACTTGACACACTGTTGTCTTCCAATGTTCCAAAAATGAGAAATGGAACTTTATGCTTCTACTGCAAAAGGCTAAAATGGCAATAAACGCAATAAACGCGAGCCATGTGCAAATGAGGCGAGTGAGCACATGCTAACTGGCACCAACTGTCATTGACTGTTAGTGTCATATTTTAATTGAAAAGGTTCTTTTATGAACAAGGTGAACAAGCAGTCTCACGACTCAAGACAATGCATACCTCCGTTTTTCAATTGTTGCTACAGGGCACTAACTGACAAAAGTGTTTGTGCTGAATATTTGCATATCTTTTGCATGGCATGACTGAGGTTCAGGTGATACTTTCTGAAATTCAGAGAAGTGTGTGTTTACTTCATGTATGACTGGCACAGAAACCATGCTTTGAATTGGTAAAGAGGACAACCTGTTTTCGAACTGGAGTCACATAAAAGGATTGTTGCTGATACCAATCAACAGCACTGAGAGGGTAAATGCTGGAGAAACAGGTGAAGGACTTGGTAACTTCCCCATATTACCTCAGATATTTCAGACTGCAACATTATCGCGTAAATGTTTACGTCAGCACCGTGCAACAGGCGCCATACTTCGGAACAGTAACGACACATTATGCAGCTAAATGGCAAATATGGAGCCAAAAAACCCAAAATGTGACAATGGCTGAGGGAGGAGACTTCACATCTCGTTTCAGTGTGGAGTGACGCCCATTAGCAGCAATGTGAAAAGACGGTGCATAAGCATATACAGTGAAAATACAACGAGTTGTGTAACAAATGTCCTTCCAAAGGTGTTCAAAGATGTTGTGGATTTTAGTAACTTGTCATGACCTTGAGTACTAAGGAATAATTAAGCACCATTTTATCTGTTACCTTGTGCTCAAGTCACAAAAACAAAAAAAAAAGAAAAAAGAAAAACAAAGATGCTGTTTTCCACTACCCGCATTATTGTGAGGTTGATTTAAACAGGACTGCTGCTACCGAGGGAGCTCTGAGCTCGGTGAATTGTAGAAGGTAATTCACTGAGGAATTCTTACTTGGCAGACTTATAAAAAGTACTGACATTGCACATTTATACTGGATTAAAATCACTGACCTCATCAGTAATCACTAAAATTACAGCATGTCCACAGGTAAAACTAATCCAGCTCAAATAGGACTTAAGCTGCACAAGCAGCCTGTTTTTAATCTTGTTTTTGTAATGTTGCAAAATCAAAACATTTACATACATCCACCTACTTAACCTAGAGTTAGCTACACCCAGTCATGCTGACGTTATAGGCAGCGTTTCTGCCTGAACTGCTTTTTAAAAGAGGCCCGATTACAGGGCAACCAATCAGAATGGAGCTCATTTACAGAGAGCCGTTGTCCAAAGGAAAACAAGTATCTCCAAAATGGTAACTTAGCAGGCGAGGGCAAAAACATTCTTTACTTTCGATGTAAGTTAATGTAAACAGATCTTTTTCAAAGCAATTTTGGAGCATTTCTATTGGTCCAAACATCATGACATTTTCACACAATGTAAAGACAGCTGCTGAGCTCAAAATAATCCAGAAAACTAAAAATTGCAACAAATGAAGGTATTTTTATTTTGGACAACAGGGATAGATCAGTCTTAAAAGTGTATTAAGAAAAAAACAGCCTGTTTAATTTAAGGAATTAAGAGGTTGAAAAATGGTCACGTAACAATGAATTGTGACTTTTTTTTTGTAAATAAAACACATACAAATGTTATAAGTTATAAGTGGACGTCAAGGAGAAAAATAAAGTACAGAAAAATGTTGGATATGGGCCTTTTAAAGAACACTGACCAACTGCATGCTATAAATAATTAGGCCTGTTTTACTGGATTCCGTGCAGCGCATTATGTGAAATACTGAACAGAAGACACTGTATTCATAGTTTTGACAGTTTTGAAATGTATTTTTTTGTCTTTTTGTCTGCATCAACTTATCAAACCTCAAAAAAATGAATATAGTGAAAAACTTGTGATCTTACATATTTGCCCAATAAAATAGCGCATATCACCAAAAAGAATGCAGGCAACATAGAGGCTGGAGGTTTGGGCTGTTATTCCAACACCTTAATGCAGGAATGCTGAAGTCCACAGCTGCTTAAAATATCTCTCTACATTAGGATGTCAGCAATGTCAGATGACAGCAATCCTGTGCACTAAATGGCCTGCATTGTCCACCACTAGCCATCCAAGCCCATTTAAGTGGAAGGAATTTTCAGATGGGACGATTAGTGTTGTTGATGCTGCCAGGCTCTGTCCCATGTCTGCTGTCTGCCTTTCTGCTCTGTTGTCTTTTGCTAAGTGGATGAGAACGCTGTCCTGTATTTTTACGAATGCCCTGTACCTCCACTGCCTGTAGCTTCATACGGCTGTCAGAGGAATCGGCGGCGCTGGCATTTAGCTCTGTGCTGCTGTAACATGGCTTTCCTCTTGACTGCAGCTGGCCTGTTTGTTTTGACATGAGCGGTTCCTGAGCAGCTCCGTACAAGACAAGGAAGCTTTATAAGGAAGACAATGAGGAAATGACCTAGTATGTGTGAAGACGTGGAGATACAGGCTTTCCCGATGCAACCAAGCAAGAGAAAGAAAAGAAATGGAGAGAGAGAGAGCGATGACATCATGGCAAAGTTAGGCAGGAGGATGGAGAGGTTCTGTAACGTAACCCTGTAGATAAACATCGGGACAGCTGTATTTATGAGAGCAGGAGCTGTAAGCTTTCCTTGCTTTTGCAAAAAAAAAAAATCTCCTCTTGCAAACCAGAAAGCATTGTTCCCCAGTGTCCAGACACCATGGCAGGAGGGAAGGCAAAATGGTCCACAGCACCTCACTGCTTCATTACCAGCATTACGAGATCAGACCCTGCTCCCTTAACAGGAACAGTTGTGTGGCCAGCTGTCCCAAACAGAATTAGGAGACAGACGGTGGCTCCATAGCATCTTTAAACCCCATTGTGCATACAGTTTCAGCACTGCTACAGTTAAATCCAGATAATAACACAGAAAGCTAGCATTACCATGCGCATAAAATAGGGATGCAGTTTGTTTTTTTCTTGGGGTGGGCGCTGGTGGGGGGTTAATTTGATGTCATATATAAACATTATTAAAACTTCAAAACATATCCTTAATTCCCCAGTCCATATAGTCCATATATACAAACTAAAAACAGAGCATGTTTAATATTTTTCATGATGTCACAAAAAACAACACGACATTTATCCACCTATTCAGCCACAGCAGTTTAGCCCCGCCCATTAGCGCTGAAGTTATTAGGAGTGTTTCAGCCCAGACTGCTTTCTAAATGAGGCACAATTATATGGCAGCCAATCAGAACAGAGATCATTTACATATGGATTTTAAAAGCACAGTAACTAAAAGAGCCTGTTCAATTCTAAGAGTTTAAGAAAGATAGAAAATGGTCAGGGAATGGTCATGGTTTAAGAAAATGGTCAGGGGAGATGGCTCACAAATATTATAAGTGGACTGCAGTGGGAAAAATATGAATTAAGAACAATGTTGGGTAAAGGATCTTTAAAATAGGCTCGAAAAGCAAGAGCAGAAGCCAACAGAGCGCACCTGCTATTGCTCAAACCCCAGCACACTTTTCTGACATACTGCTGCAGCCGCCTCACTCTGCACCTCAATTAATCTCAATCACACTAGAACGCACAGCAGATTTGGAGGTGGGTACGAGAGGGTGAGGCTGCGCAGGAAAAGTTGAACCAAGCGTTTCTCACACCTAGTAGTCTTTGGTGACTGAAACTGAGGTAAAAAGTGAGGTAACGCGAAAGAAAGTGGGTTTAAAAAAAACTTACATATCTTCGGAGCTTCTTCTCCGGTGGAGACTTCCTCAGCCAGCCCTGGCAGATGATCTCCCCGCCGCTCATGTTCAGCTACAACTGCTCGCTACGGCTCACACAGGCACAACTAGTATCCTCAGACGATGCAGTGCCATTTAGACAGAGCCATCTGCTGCCTCGTTCAGTGATGGCCCGAATGTGCCAGGCGAACTGGACCGAGGGCCATTTGGCCTCTGAACTTGCCGTTAAAGTCGCTGTGACACTCTCCGTTTCAGAAAGCCAAAGACGGCAGACGCGCGGTTCACTCGAGCTGGACTGTGTGTGGGAAGCAGAGTCAAACGTTATTTTTGTTTTCTTTCACGCCCGTATTCCGACAAGGCCCCCTTGCGCTATAATTGGCTAATAATGCGCACTCACAAGCGGAGAGGCGGGGTTTGTCGGAATACGGGTGTGAATAAAAGTTAACGCACGCTGGTTTTTCCCCTTCATACCATGTTTCATGTTTTGCGAGCACATTAGCACATTCCCAGAGACTTTGTGGTTGATAAGGCAGTGTCGAAGTGTTGTATTACTAATTCTGCTGCTCATTTATGCCTCTGTATGAACTTTACTGGGTTAAAACATTGTTAACATTATATTTAGAATGTTTCAAATGTCTTAAAATAAAATAGCATGTTTTAAAATAACCATGCAAGCCACGTGAGAATTTATATTTTTACATTATTAAAATGAAGGTAAATACATAGTATACAGTCTAATAACCAACTGTGAGCACAGAGCACAGGGCAGTTGGTTAGAAAAAGCCACCATCTAGTGGTCAAGTAGAGAAGTGCAGCTTCACTTAATCAACCCTCATGCCTTGGTTTTAGCATGAAAAATTATTGACAAGTTATTAACAATCTCTGTTTTTCTTGCTGTAATAATTAACAATGAACACACTGATGTCCACTATACTTGCTACTGTGTATGTTCCTTCACTCTCTGTCCAAAGGTTCTTCACACGTTTCTTCTGAAATCAAGGATGTTAAAGTTTGTTCCCTCTTTGCTGTAATAACCACCTCTACTCTTCTGGAAAGACTTTACACTAGATGTTGGAGCACTGTTGTAAACAACTGATTGCATTCAGACACAAGAGCATTAGTGAGGTCAAGTACTGATGTTGGATGATCATTTCTGGATCACAAATGCTACTCCAACTCATCCCAAAGGTTTTGAATGTTGCTTCATCACTCCAGAGAACACAGTCACACGGTTCCACAATGCTTATGGGGCTTTTTACCCCTCTTACTGGCGCTCGGTATTGGGCATGGTGACCTCAGACTCATGTGCAGCTGCTCCATAGCGGCCCAGTCTAATCGCAGTGCTCTTCTATGGAAATGATGAAGCTGGGTGTGTGCAACTGGATGCTGTGTCAGCTATGGGTGCAGCGTAAAGTAGCTGAATTCACTAATTAGAAGGGCTGCATGTGGCAGTTCTGTTCACATTACCAAAGCCAGACAATACAAAGTTACTGGCAGGAACTAACCTCTGTCTTTGCAAATAAATACAGAGCCACACCTTTGATAATGACATGAACAGTGTGCTGGGAAGTTCACTTTCTGAAGTGTTTACAAACCAGAGGTGTTACTTTAAAACATTTGATGTTTTTAGATGTAATTAAATAAGCATGTTCATATGTAAACAGTAGATCAGAGCTAAATGCATCTTTCCTTGACCTCTAATTCAAGTGAACTGTCAGGAAGGGTCTTCAAGCACTATGTTTGGCAAACTGAAATGATCTATATAGAAATCTGCCAATGTTTAGCCTGTCTTGACAGCACACTGTCGAATTCAGAAATGTGCTTTGTGTTGAAGATTGTGGCTGTTTCAGTGCTCACACTTTTGCATATTTTGTTTATTTATGTCGGAGTTAATTTTACAAGAGAGGCTATTTATTGCATATTGAAACATTTGTCAAGGAGCTAGAATTTTCTCATTAAAATAAACACCCACAAAATTCTTAATGAAATCTGAAATAATTTACCATCTCTCACCATCTGTTTCTGTGCATTAAAAAGCCATTATTCAAAAGACATGATTCGCCCCACCATTTGGCCACATTAGTCACTCTACCAGGACATACACAACAATAACAAATCCATTCCATCACTGTGTAATAATTTTATATGAGGCTCCTTCATAAAAGGCAGGAGCGTGAAGAGCGTGCAAACGGAACAGTGTCTTTGATGTTGTCGACTCCTAAAACGCACTGCAGGTACCTCTCGAAGCCCATCCCAAAGCCACCATGAGGGACTGAACCGAACTGCCTCAGCTGCAGGTACCTGAAAAATGGAGAGACAATGTGATTAGCTGCATATTCAGTTCAGCTGGGACACACTGAGCTCTGAAATGTGACTTGACCTCATCATGATCCCTACCATGCATATGTGTCCTCCAATCCAGCCCTGAGGAAAGAAGGAAAAACAAATGTGTAGAGAGAGAAATATTATAATTGGTGGATGTGATCAGTGGTAAAGTAGTTTTCCCATGAGTCCTAACATGGAAAACAATAAATAAACTCTTAAAAGACTAATTACTGTCATCTGGCTACACTATTTAAATATAATAACATGACAAACAGACAAGTGACAAATAGAGAAAAAAACTGTTGGGCCATCAGAACCACCATTACAGCTTCAATGCACAATGGCACAGATTTTATGAGTCTTTAGAACTGTACCGGAGGGAGGGAACACCATTCTTTTAAAAGATATTCATATAGTTGGTGTTTTAATGATGGTGTCTGGTGTTTTAAAGATGGCACTGTCTTACATGAGAGTCCAATGTCTCCTATATGTGTTCAGCTGGGTTGAGAACTGGTTGTTAGAAGGGCCATAGCTTATTTTCTCCATCACTGTCAAACCCAAACTGTCAAACCCAAACACATCTTTAAATTGAGGAGGCAAAGAGCTATACTTCAACATCCACATCAACCTACGCAACAACCTGCATTTCTCTTACTGTGCTAGTCGAGTCTTTAATAGCTCTAGTCTTTCCTCTCTGAGAGAACCGCCACACAGTTCCCCCACACCCGGCACCAAGAGGTCTACAGCAGCAGCCTGAGAACAAAATCATCAGAATTATGGCCTGAATGAAATAGTCAAGCAAAGCAAAAAGGAGGGCACACTCTATGAGAGACTACGAGAAAAAAAACTATGTCCTCTCAGACTCTCAGAGAACACTGGAATCAAGAAGAATGTTTCATATACAGTTGGTTTCACATACAAATTCTTATTCATAAATAAATGAACTTTGTGACTAAAGCATTTTTCACACCTCATGGTAAACACTGCTGTTGATATTCAGCTCACTCCATTTTTTTGAGACTACATCAGGTACAGATGCAATCAAGCAAGCATTGCAATCAGTGTTTTAGTTCTTAAATGTGTTTTTTCCCCAAACCTGTCAATACCTGGCTGCATAAAATGTTTTCTACCACTGCTTGCAGCTTAAGATTCTGTTCAGATTCTACTCTTCATATGTTGCCCAATACAAAGAAGCCACAGTAAATGTGGCTCTATGCTCATTCTTACCGTGTGCCGAGGCTGGTCCTGGTTGTCCCTGGCGTAAAAAGGCTTCAGGTCATATGGATAATCAGTCACAAAAACTGGAACATTTCCACAATGCTTAACTAGGAATTTCTCATGCTCTGTCTGAAGATCACAGCCCCACTACTGGGGAGAAATAGAGGATGAGTATGTGGGGCAGAGAAAGAGAGAGAAAGAGAAAGAGAGAGAAAGAGAGAGAGAGAGAGAGAGAGAGAGAGAGAGAGAGAGACAGAGACAGAGAGAGAGAGAGAGTCAGACATACCAGGAGCACTGAGAAGAACATTCTAAAGCAAAGCAGCTTATGTTTTGTTGTACAATCACTTGCCTCTGTTTTAAAGGTGAATTGCTCTGAATTGCGGCTTAGAATGTCAATTGCTTCTGTATAAGAAATGCTATAGAACACAAACAAATTTTCCAAGATTAACAACAAATAATATGTATTACTTCATAATAAGAGCATTCCTGCATTCCACTGGTCAGTCATATAACTGTCATACTGCATTTTATTATCCTGAAACCATTTTAAAGCACATTTTTTACAGTAATTTAAATATTTCTTATGCCCACAAAGACATGAACTCTTCACTACAGAACAGAAAGGATGTCATGTTTGACATGACTGCATGGAAACCAAAGCCTTCAGGCTCATGAATATTAGTACCGGGCCTCAAATTATGGTGTCTTTAACAATTTGCTGATAACTGACTATTAATATGATTATGATCAGGAAAAACTATACATACACATTAAAGCTGCTTTTCAGCATGAGGTCCACTTTTTCCTGCCGATAAGACACAAAGTTAAATCATATTTCTCATATTTCAAAGCCAGAACACGTTGAGGGAGTGTCATGCCTTACCCTTTGACCAGGTGAGATAAATTTATGAAATAAGCCCACGTCCTCAGCACACTGAGAGAGCAGATGCTCTGTGCTGGCCTTGAACAGGTCCTCCATGACCTGAGAATTGGAACAGTCAAACCCACAGGACATTTACAACACTGTATATTTAAACAGGATGACTGCAAACAACCAAACAGACACCAGAGTAAATTTGCTTTAGTCTGTATTTGCAGGAAACTTCCATAGAAAAATAAAACGGAAACAAGTCAGGTGATCAGTTCATATGAATAACAGTAAAGGAATACTTCACAAAAAGTTAATGTTTCTGATAATGGATGAAAGGTGATAGAGGGCGGTTAGCATTTTGCAAATGAGATGCTAACTAGTTCAAAGTAGCTTTCCATTTTTTTAAAAGGCCCTGTTAGCCTTTTTATGCTTCATATTTCCTTAAAAGTTGAGAAAGATCATAGTGAAGTCGTGTAATGGTGTAGTTTATTCAGTAGGTCAGTAAGGCTCAGTGGCTGACCTTCATGAGGTCCTCCAGGGACTCGATGAAGGAGATTTCGGCCTCCACCATATAAAACTCAGCCAGGTGCCTCCTGCTCTGGGAATTCTCTGCTCGGAACGTTGGGCCAAATGTGTAGACAGCCGGAAAAGCTCTACAATATTCAACAAAGTGAGGTGAACAGAATCAATGAGAACAGAAAACAGTGAAAGCATGCAAACTATTAAATCTCTACTGTTGAGTTTAGTTAATAAATACACTTTAAATACACAAATACAACATGTATTTATTGTTGTAAATATGAAATATAAAGATTATTTTCTTCAGTGATATTGTTAATCCAGAAGCAATTCTTGCAATATTTGCCCGTGCAGTCTTTCACAATGTGGTGAACCCCTCATCATCTTTACTTCTGAAAGACTCAGCCTCTCAGGATGCACTTTTTATACCCAATCATGTTGCTGACCTGTTGCCAATTAATCACCAGATGTTAGCATTTCACAACTTTCCCAGTCTTTTGTTGCCCATTTCCATACTTTTTTGAAACATGTTGCTGGCATCAAATTCAGAACAGGCATATGTTGTTCAAAAAAGAAAAAAAAGTCTCAGCTTCAACATTTGATATGTTGTCTTTATACTATTTATAATTAAATACAGGGTTTAAATAATTTGCACATTATTGCATTCTGTTTTTATCTACATTTTGCACAGCATCATAACTTTTTTGGAAACAAGGTTTTACTTGTCCTGTGGTAATTTTATTGATGTCCCAAAGCAACAGTTAATCCCTGAGGAAATGTGTAATAATTTCATTACAGATGTTCCCCTGATGAACTATTATTATCATTATTATTAATATTAAGCGGCATTAGGTCGTTTCTGACTCCTGGCGACCATATGGATAGTGTCCCTCTACAATATCCTGTCTTCTGTTTGGGTTTTTAGGCTTCTGAATGGCTGGTTCAAGATTCCTCTGATTGTATCTATCCATCTTGTAGCTGCTCGTCCTCTCTGTCTTTTACCTTCAACTCTTTCAAGCACAATGGTCTTTTTCAATTTGTTCTTCTCCGAATATGTCCAACTTGGTTAACTAGGCCTCAAGTGAGGTGGTGAGGCTTCACTTGGTCTAGGATCCATTCATTTGTTTTCCTTACCTTCCAAGGTACTCTTAAAAGTCTTCGCCAACACCAAAGTTCGAAGGCATCTATATTTTTCCTGTTTTACTTATTTATTGTTCAGCTTTTCTCATCCATTAGGAACCACAGAGAAAATCATAGCCTGGGCAATTCTGATTTAGTCTGAATAGGGATTTTGAAATTCCTTGTCCAGGCAGTGTGAGTTTTTGTATCTTTCAGTGTACTAGATGTCAATCAAAGGGAGGTTTTGGCTAAAATTACAGTTTCATCTTCATCAAGTTGTTTGTCTCTGAACAAAAAAAAAAGCCTTAACCACTACATACTTTCTAAAACAGAGAACAATAACTTCCTGGACGATCTTTTTTGAGATACCTGGCAAGACAAAACCAGGAAATTATCTTCCATCTTGATCAACATTCCAGTTTCTCACACCATGTCACATCTAGGAAACCAGGCAACCCAGGACATTTTTGACTTTTACCTAAAATTTCCTAATAATAGCTGTTTGACTTCTACAATGACAGACTGTAGTCCATTGTTTTTCTTAATATGTTCTTAGCCCCATTGTACCCTATTTTTCCCATGTTCAGGACCCCACAGGACCACCACACAGCAGGTATTAGTTGGGTCATGGATCATTCTTAGCGCTGCAGTGACATTGATGTTGCAGTGGCATGTTAATGTGTGTTGCGCTGGAGCAGACACATCAGCGCTGCAAATGATCCACCACTCAAATAGTACCTGGTCTGCGGTGGTCCTGTGGGGGTCCTGACCACTGAAGGGCAGGGTAAAAGGTGGCCAACAAAGTATGCAGAGAAATAGATGAACTATAGTCTGTAATTGTGGAACTACAAAGTGCTCCTATATGGTAAGTGGAGCTGATATAATGGACAATGAATGTAGAAACAAGGAGGCACTCCTAATAAACTGCTGGGTGAGTGTATGTTTACCTCACGTACAACTATCTGTGAATATCTCAAAATGTAAGCAATAAATGATATAACAGAAATTATACTGTATGTAGGTTTACTTGCAGCTTCAGTCTTTGCAAAAAGGGTTCTATACAGTACATTCTATATAAAAGGTTCTATGACTTGTAACAATAGCCAAATTATTTTCAGTGCTAAACAAAACCATTTTTAAAGGGTTCTTCAAACAACAAAAACAGTCATATAACATATCCCGAACTTCCCAAACCTCCAGGATTTATACACCAGCCGCTGCCTGAGGAAGACCAGGAGGATTGTGAAGGACTCCACCCACCCAAGCCACTGTCTGTTCTCACAGCTGTCGCGCGGGAGGAGGTGCAGAAACATAAAATCCAGAACCAGTCGGTTCCGAGACAGTTTCATCCCCTGGGCCATCAGGCTGCTGAACAGCCAGTAGTCCTCGTGTATCGGTCTATAGGCCTGTCAGTACACCTCTGAATCATCATCATGATGATCTCCATGGACAATCTACACCTCATCCACATCTCAACAGACTCACTCTGATCTTACTGCACCTTCAATCCAGCAAATCTATACTTACACATATAGATTGGCATCTTGTACATCTTCTATCCATATCTTGTATAATCTGGAAGATTTCTATATCAGTATTCTATACCTGCATCTCATTTATTTTTTTTACCTCAAACTCACTAACTGCACATACTGAATGTGTACAACAGTACATATCATAGTTTTATTTCATTCAATAAGTTTTATTTCATAACTTATTACTGCACAACTGTACATTGGGAATAGTGCAATACTAGTGTATACTGTGTGTATGTGTATATATTTAGAGTCCGTGTATATATACTTCTTTTTTTCCTTCTTATATATTTTTTTTGTATTTAAATTCTACAAGGGGGCTACGTACCTAAGATTTTCACTCACCTGTGTAAATGTGATGTGACTTTAAATGTGATTTGATTTGATATATATGGTTGTTATCATAGGGAAGAAACATTTAACCAGGCAAAGAACCATTTATGCATTAAAATAGTTCTTAAAGTTGTCACAGTTCTATACACAACCACTGAGTTTACTAAAGAACCTTTTTAAAAAAAATCCCATTTTTTTTAAGGTGTAAGCTAACTGAATTTTTTTTTTGCAATATGTACAATTTCGAGGTGAGGTAGAGCAACAGCAATGGGTTTTGCAATAGTTCATCTTAGGCATACAGTAATAGCCTATTCAGGCATACTGGAAATGCAAACTTTGCATATTTTGACTTGTGACCTTGGTAAATGACTTTAAAAATTTCCAGAAAATGCTATTCATGCTAGTCTTATATGCTTACTCATGTAGTTTTAACTAACATGATGGACAACAGCTTTGAATGGCCAACAATGTCAAGTCATTTCATTGTTAAGGTCTTTTCTAGTCTTCAGCTGGTCTGTGAAGCTTTAAAGTCTAACAGTCCTTACCCTGCCATTACTTCCAGGTGCAGCTGCCCTGAGACAGTTAGATAGGCCGGCACAGAGAAAAAATGTGGATTTTCTTTATCCAAGCTGTGTTCGTTGCCTGAAGGCTGCCAAGAGAACAGAAAACATGTTCATTTTACAGCGAGTATGGAAAAGTTAAGGGTGTAGATAACATCAGAAAAACACCAGGCAACATGCAGAATCAGTAAACATGAACAGATATATCCGTTAGTAAATAGGGCCGCATTCTGTCCGCATAGCAGCTGCTAGGAAGGCGGCTCTACACCTTCTAAATCATTTGTTGAAAGAAATTGGACCATTCATCAAAAAGAACAGGATCACTGTCAAGCTGGACAGATAGAAGGAACCAACAAGCCATCCAGGGCCTACATCAGTAATCACTATTGTTCACGATGATCTTGAGACCAGATTATATTGCTTTCTTCTTCTAATCAGGGGTACAGATTCTTTGTTCATTATGACACTTTATAAGCACTGTTTTATGGGTATTGGTTGTGCTTAAAAATGGCAAATCTACCGCCCAATGACCGCGACCCAGAAGGATAAGTGGTTTAGAGAATGTGTATGTGTGTGTTTTAGTGTTTATAGACAATAACTTCTCCTGGTTAATCTTGCTCTTACAATTGAATGGTCATTATAATTAGACTTATATATACATAAGACTTTTTGTTCACGGGATACTTGAACTATTTAGTAACTACTAATATGTATTTTGTGTCATCTGAGACTGTGGAATGGAAGTCTGGAACTGTCTATGGTTCCTTAGAATTTAAGGGGTTACTTTTCTGACTATTCTTTCCAGACAGTATCTACTTTGGTCTGATATTCTGCCTTTCTGAGGTATTGTTTATCTATCCATCCATCCTTATTTGGAACTATAACATTCTCACCTATGGAACAGATCATTGTTTTTTAAGGTTTCAGAAAGAGGCATGTCTACAGTGTGTGCACAATTTGATTACTTTCAGAATATGTTACATAACTAATCATTCTTTAGCTATGGCGATAACAGTCACCATTCAACATTATCAAAACAGACACTTGTACTTAAACTCACTGACTACTCTATGAGGCCCACTTGCCTTATAGGTCCACTATGTGTACAATTACAGACTGTAGCCCATCTATTCACATGCACAATTTGTCAGCCACCCTCAAGGTTTTAAACAATTGCCAGTTTTGGCTAAACAACTGCTGGTTGGCTGGATATTATTGCCTTGCTAACAATATGTGCATGACAACTAATGTCTGGTAAGCCATTAAAAATTACTGATTACTTCTCTCAAAATGTAGTATAGGATTACTATACCAATACTTCCTGGAAACTGTAACCTCATTACTCAATGCTTTACTTCGACATTTCTCTTTAAAGCTGACATAAATCTGTATAACTGGAAAGTACAAAGGAAAACTCAACTGTTCCCCTCAGCACTTTATTTGGAAAGAATTAGCTAATCAGAGTAATCTGGAATGCTGATATTCATTCCTCCACACAGACATTTCTGTTTGATTAAAATGAACAGCTGCTGCTCTATGAACACTTCAGAACTACTAAGTAGAAATAGTTAAAAAATCAAAATAAGATCATTTAAGTTAAAAATGTAAAGCATACAGAGCTGCTCTCTGAACGACAATCGAGTCTGACATGTTTAGGTGAGGTTGGTTCTCTGTCTTCTTAAGCACAGGAATTTTTTTTTTTTTTCACCTATTAGTTTCATATTAGCATAATTAGATGATTTGACAGATTGCTCATAGAGTTTACTGCGGCTGAAAGTTTTTTTCCCCTCTGTTCTCATACTGCACTGCTCATATTTATTATCCAAATCATGCACAGGCAGCACATGCATCCAATGACAGACACGAATAATAATACATCAACTGTATGTTTTCAACTAATTGTGCATAATTAATATTCCTCTCTTAAAGATAAGTATGTAACATGAGGAACATATTTATTCAGTAACTGTAATGTTGCAATTGCAAAACATATCGCTGTAATGTTTACACTACTCAGTTACAGGACAAAGCCATTACATTACTGTAAGATGTTACTGGCCTGCAACAGGCCTATAATCTCTAACTACACACCAGCATGGTTGACCCAGAAGACTGTATATATCGGTATGTTTATAATAAAGTATTTTCCTATGATGTTGTATATATAGGGCATATAGGGCAGTTTGTTCACATTACACTGTTAAGAACAAACCAAATCAGCAGCATAGCAGTAGTGCAATTGACTTACTTCAACCTGGAAGAGCTCTCCTGCTCCTTCACAGTCATTTGACGTAATTATAGGTGTGTGGATTTGCACAAAACCATTATCCTGCAACAACAAGCATAAACATATTCAGTATAAAAGTAACAGTAACAGAGGCTGGAATACCTACAGCCACTGAAAAGTGCCTTTACCCTAAAATAAGAGTGGGTGGCAGCAGTGGCCTCACTGCGTATCCTAAGAAGGGAACTGAAAGCATTGGTTCGGCACCTCAGGTGAGGAAACTGTCGGATGTACTCCAGGGAATGCCGTTCCTTGATCTTAAAAGGGAAGTCCTGCAAAGGAAGATGCATGCATTACTCCCTGTTTTTAGTGCAATCAGAATGTTGCTCACAGCAAATATATATAACATATTCTGTTTATGTTTTAGAATATAGTCATGCCAGGTGACAAACTAGAGGAAAAAACTGAACAAATAAGCAGTGAAACAAAAGGAGTGCAGAGGCTTCCAGACAAATGATAAAACTAAGCAATTAACATTTTACCATGTATAAAAATGGCAAGAGAAAAAGATCCAAGTCACTTTGAAAAAAGTTTATTATTTGGGCACAGATGACAAAAGCTTCAGCCACAAAGACTTCTCAACTGCATAAAGAGGGGTATTATAGTAGGGCTGCAGGGCACAAATCCTTCATTAAAAAGACAAATTCACATTTGAGAGTTCAGTGGTGCAACAACCATTGGCACTGATATACAAATATATGGAGAAAGTGAAATGGTCAAATGCGTCATCCTTCACCATGTTCTTCACATGTGGATGAATGCATATGTACACCCAGAGAACAGCGCAGGCCTGAAGGCTTGACCACTACAATGAAGGGGTGAGCTGCCTCTGTCATGCTGTGGGGACATTTTGCTGGCATGGTCTGGGACCACTTGTGCTCTTAGATGGAAAGGTCCCTGCCAATCAATACAAAGTTATTCTGACTGATCACCCATATTCCATGATGAAATATTTCTATCCTTGTGAGAGGGGTCTCTTCCAGGATGACAATGTCCCACTCACAGGGAAAAATGGGTCACTAAATGGTTTAATGAGTATGAAAACTATGTAAATTATATGCTATGGCCTTTGCAGTGACCAGATCTTTGGAATTTTGGACCAACACCACTCTCCACCACCACCACCACAAAAACACCAATTGAGGGAACATCTTTTGGAAGAATGGCATTCCATCCTTACAGTACAATTCCAGAGACTTTAATCTAAGGCACACTGAAGCTGTGATGGTGGCCCAACACCTTACCAACACAGTTTCTGTTGGTTTTCCTTCAATTTGTCACCCATCTGTACAATAATATATTATATTTTCATAGGGGTTCACTTGACTAAACAGTTCAGTACCCAAACTGGTTACTACATTCCAAATAATCAACACAGGGAACTTGCCACAGGACTGCACTCCCCAACCACTTCAACATTTTGGGCTTGTAACTCCACTCTCTGCTTTTGGCTGGGGCTCTTTTCCAAGCTTCCCGTAATGTCAACAGCACAGCCAAAGGTAAGTCCTCTTAACACAGAAAGACACATACATACATACATCAAACTCAACCTCGGGGCTTAAGAAAGGTTACTGGGTCTGGTAGACCAGAACATATAGGAAATGCCCAGTTTAAAAAAATAATAATTAAAATGTAGGAAAAACCATTACCTGATGTTTAGGTCTGAGTTGGCTACTACTTGGAGAGGTTGCAAGGAGCTTCCATCACTCACATGCAGAAAGAGGTGGTTCTTCTGTGATCTTACAGAACGCACCCAGCCCTGAGGAAACCCATCATTCAGTGCATGTTTTTACAAAAAACAGAATGATCAGCTGATCTAATGAAAAGACTAAAGCTCCACACAGCCCTGTCTACCTGCCCGTACCTGTATTCTGATGCTGGAGCCTGTGTCCAGCCTGGTCAGTGCATCTCGGATCCTAATTTTCTTTGCAGAGCTGCAGTAGTGTTGTGTTCCGCCTGCGGCACATGGACAGAGCCGCGATGCAGAAACAGCTCTCCGGAGTAACGTTAACATGCTTATTAGCGTTGTAGCGCACAGTGAGAGTGGAGTCAGCTACTCGTCTTGAGAACAGAAAGCTGTCATTGTTATTATGTCGGGATTACAGGCAAAACAGAACTCCAGAAATGTCTTTTCTGGGTTTTAGGACCTTCATGCTGCATGGAACGCAACTTCCTCCTCAAGGTCCTTGCTATTGGTTGGATGTTGTCTCGTGCTTTGGGCAAGCCTATCCGAGAGAGCTATGAATTATGGGAAATGTAGTTCATTAGACATTCGGTTGTTGCGCGTCACTGGACAAGGTTTACCGCAGTGGTTAAATAAAAATAAGGAAGGAATCTAGTTTATCTTTCTGTGCCTAAATGCTGCATCCACCAAGTCGTTCTTTCAGAAGCAGCACTACAGGCGTGTATAATGTACCAAAAGTACAAGTGTAGTCAACCACTTATAAATACAAACGAAATGAAACTATTTACCAACTGAGATTAGACAGGAAACACATTACATAATATTAAGAAGCAGCTTAAGACATATTTTTATAACTATTATAAACTTTTATGTTTTATAATCTCTGTCTTTATTATCCTATCTTATTTTTTTAACTATACTTTCATTATTTGATTGATTTGTTTTTTACATTGTATTATTTTATATTTATTATATTATTATTTTATAGTATTTTTCCTCATCTTTTACCAGTTATTTACTATTGCCCTAATTGCTGATGTTTGCTGAAAGGATGCAGCTGGATCTTCGTCATCTATACCAAATAAATAAATAAATAAATAACACACTGTAAATAAGCTATAAGGCAGCGGTCACCAGCCCTGGTCCTGGTGATCTACCTTCCTGCAGTGTGTATCCCTATCACCTGCTACCTGCCCCAGCTAATTACCATCTTCAGAAGTGCTTGATAGGCTGATCAGGTGCAGTATTGTTAGGTAAGGAAGCAGCGTTTTAGATGCAGGTTGCAACTAAACTCTGCAGGAAAGTAGATCTCTGGGAGAAGCGTTGGTCACCACTGATCTAAGGTAATTTGATTTGATTGTGATTAGATTATTTATCCCATGTATTCCTTTGTTTATTTCCACAAAGGCTAAATGACTACCAGCATACCCAGGAGCGCAGGAGCCTGTAAGTATTTTTCCCCTGGCCAGTTTAAACTTGCTGAGATTTGTTAACACTAAACAGCGCGCAGAGCTGCTGGAGTCAGCACAATGCTTTGTGTGTTTATCACACTATTATGGGTTCAGGGTTGAATCTGATGAGAGCAGCATTATAGTGAGAGTCCCTGGACGGGGTGTCCAGCGGCTCCTGTTAGACACCAGTCGAAGACTTATTTCTCACTGTCGCCTCATAAAGCAGGGATGTGTTGCTCTAGTGACATCTTCACTTGGCTACGACCACATGTCCTTCATCCTCCTGTGAATTTCTATTATAAGTCTATTGGAAAAGATTGAGTAGCGCATCCACCTATACATCTATCAACAAAAAGCTAGAGCTTGTCTTTGAATAAACGGTTGTTTATGGAACACAAGCCTTTAAACGCGCTATGGTGAGTAATGAGGTGATCTTGCAGTTACATTTGGGGCCACTGAGTGGCGCAGTAGCTCCATCCGAGCTTTGCCGTGCTCCCTGCTGCATCAGCCACCAGACAAATCTATTTAATTACTTATTTATCAGCGGAGCATCTTTACGAATGTTTTATTAATGTAGGTACAGTGTCTCCACGGGCTTGGTCTCACCACTGGCAACGCCAGTGTTATTCTTCCCACCAAGTAATTTGAGTGTATTTATCCCTGCTTTTTTTCTTCAGCAGATATGCCAGTGTTATACTGCTTTGGGAATGCTTGCTGATAACAAATTCTGTTATTAAGCCATTTTAGCAATAATTGCCATTTGTCAGCCCACATATGTTCCATTACTTAAAAAGAGTACTTAAGGCTAATCCTAATAATGGCTAATAGTGACTGAAATCTGGTGTAGACAAGCTACCGTGGTGTTGATTTGGTAGCTAGCCCTCTAGCTTTCTTTATTATCAATAAAGTGTTAACCACTGCTTCAGTCATGCATGGAAGAGTGTTTTCACAAAGCAATGAAGGATGCATCGTAGCCTACATAGCCATTCTAACGCAGTGACTGCATAAATGCTATGTGACCCAACTAAAGAGGTCATGCATCTGTGTATTCAATTTATTATATAAAACGTCTGGTGTTCAGATGACCAGCAAGATATATCAGGCCACACTGCTGTCCACACCACCCCTTAGGCTGTACATGTATTTGTTTGGTCTGGCAGAGCTTTTGGGCGTCCTTATTTGCCTCTGTCGCTTTGCCTCAGTCAATACACGATTAGCCAACACAAACAAGGATCTTGTTTTAAAAGACCCGAGCTCAGCGGGGGCCACGGGACCCCTCCTCTTAGTTCAGGAGGGTCCTCACCTTCTGTCTGTCCAGCGATACAAGATGTATTGACCCTTTATTCATGGGGTCTATCATCAATTCCTCTGCAGTACACCGTCTCTGGAGGGGCATCGATTTTGGCCAGCACGCCTCGTTTAGCTCTGATGAGGCCAATAAAGTGATGTAATTTCAGGAGATGAGTTCAGGGAGCTCAACCCCATGTCTAAAAACTAGCCGAACTCCAAGCGAGCTGCTTTGTGTATAATCTGGTCCGCCAAGGGATGCCAAGCTATCCTCCACATGAAGCTGTTTTAATGTATTCTAGGCTATCCCTCTATTTACAGAACACAATGGTAGCTTTATGGTGTGGCAATGATGACTATTATTCCTTGGGGCGAGAAAATGTATACACAATATGTACCACATGCTGCATAAGCAGAAGTCATACAGGCCTACAGTAATGCATTTTGAAAGTACTGAGTCTATGTGAGACTGTAGCTGAAAGAGCCTCTGCACTGCACATTTTTTACTCTAACACAGCACTGACACACCTGAGTCAATAAATCAGCTCACATTCCAGTTTCTGATCAGTCGAATCAGGTGCACTCGTGCTGCCTTAGGACAGAAAATGAATGCAAGGGTGAAGATGCAGATGACACTAGCGTTTATCAGGAGCGTTACTGTGAAAGGTAAAGGACATCTACCTTTCACTGCAATGCATTATGAGCTGCATCGCTTAACACAAGATATCTGATATCTGTAAGCGAGCTTACGGAATATTTTCTCATGATAATGTACATACCTACCAAACCTCTAGGCCTTTCAACCAATAATTACAATGGCAATCAATGTGATTCAGCGGTAACTATGAGAACCAGAGGTGGGCATAGTGGCCTGAACTGAGTAAAAGTAGACGTAGTACTGTTACTTTGGGAAAAAATTGATTAAAGTAGAAGCAAAAGTATTAGGACAAAAATGGACCGAGTACTGAATACTGAGAACCTCAGCAGAACATCCAGCATGTATCAGCATAGAAAGTGAAGCTTGTTAGGCTCTGTTCTTCTCTTTTTGATGCTTTCTTGGTCTATATACAATGAAAAACCTCAAAAGTCAGAGTGACCAACTGCAAAGCAGTCCAGATGATGTCACCAATATAAACATACAAATTAAAATATACAAAAAATGTTGTTGGTAACAATTAGTAACTAAATATTAATGATTGAAATGTAAAAATTTAATTAAAAAAACTTCTCACAAATATACTTCAGTAGAAGTATTAGCATTTGAAAATACCCAGTACAATTCTGTACCAAACTGTACTGAGTAAACTGAGTAAATGTAACTAGTTACTACTCACTTCTGGTGACATCACATGATCCGAAAGGCTATTATTTGTTCTATTAACATTTCTTGCATTTATTATATTTTTTCTCTCTTTCCTCAGCCCAATCTCAGTGTACGCATTTTAATACAAATTGCTTTGAATGTGATTCAGCTATAATTGTGGGAACAAGTGGAGAGGAAAGTAAAAGAATGGAGCAAAGGTATCAGAGTTTGTTCTCACTATTGATCTTATGGAATTGTCATTGCTTAAAGTTTCATGAGCTTAGCTAGACAAATTCTTCAGGAGCCAATATCTTTGCAGCAACACCTAAGCACCCACATATCAATTCCTCCCTTTGTTTGTGGAGGACTGATAAGAGAATGCAGGACTTCAATCCACCCATTATACTGATTTCCCTCTGTAATGTCCCACACTTTCCCTGCAAGCTTTTCAGCATCAGAGAAAGCAAGATTCATCTCTCTTTTAACTGTTCAGATTAATAGCATGTTAATAGTAGCATGTTGATGTTTATAGCATGTTGATAATAGCATGTTAATGTTAACAGCATGTTAATATTAATAGCATGTTAAAAGTAGCATGTCCATATTAATAAAATGTTAATAGTAGCATATTACTGTTAATAGTAGGTTAATAGTGGCATGTTCATGTTAATGCATGTTAATAGTAGCATGTCAGTAGCAGCATGGTGATGTAACAGCATGTTAATGTTTATAGCATATTAGTAGCAGCATGTAAATAGCTTGTTAATATTAATAGCATGTCCTCATTAATTGAATGTTAATTGTGGTATGTTACTGTTAATAGTATGTCAATAGAAGCATGTTAATAGTAGCATGTTATTAGCAGCATATTCATGTTAATAGCATGTTAATAGCAGCATGTAAGTGTCAATGGCATGTTAACAATAACATGTTAATGTTAATTGTTAAAAGCATATTAATGGTAGCAATAAAAAAGAAAACAGTTAACGTTTAACAGATTGTATGAAGCAGCGGAAAGAAACCAAAAGAGTAAGGATGAAACCTGAACAAAAAAAACAACAACAAAAGAAAACCAAAGACTACAACAAAGACTACAGAAAATCAGCTCCATCCACAGAGAAAACAGACAGGATACTATAAAAGGGGGTACAAACGTGAGGTCCAGAAGGTGCACAACAGTAAAACAGAGGAAACATATAGGTATACATACACAGACATGAAACAACATGGGATAATGATTAATGGTAGAGATTACCGACTACACAAAAGTGAGGGTCATGACAGGTGGGTGGAGCTAGGTTGATATACAACTGGAGGAAAAACAAGACTCGGGAAGAGAGAGATGAGGGCAGATGCTGAACTGAGGAACTGTGACAACCTAGAGAAAAACAGTGGACTATTTCTTTTACCAAGGGCAATGTGAGTGCCCCCAGACTCTAATCTACATTGAGTGTTTTAAAACCTTTCAGAATATTCAGTGATATATATATATATATATATATATATATATATATATATATATATATATATATATATATATCAAATCAATGGCCTAATGGTCATTTAGGCTTACATAAAATTAATTCATGTATCCCCTTATGAATGAGGTTTTTGTATGTTTTGAAAAGGATGACTTCTTATGACTTGGTATAGAACCAACTACGTCAAACAAATCAGGTCTGAATTTTAAATTTAGTGATGAGCTTAACAAACGCATCATCCAGTGCACTGTTTTGCTTTTTCAATAGCACATAGCACAAATGTGTTTAAGTACAAACCTGCAGTAACATAGAAGCACTTACTAAATCCAAATTGATTCATGTCCTTCATTAGATGGAAACAATTTTCATCTGAATAGAAAATATGAAGATATTTTTTCTTTTCAAAAAAAAGCAATACACAAATTATGTGAAATATGGCCCTAGAACTGTTTACTGCCAGAAATCAGAAGCAATATGTATGATGATGATGATGATTAGCAAGGTTTCCATAACAAGGTTTCCATAACATTGTCACACCACGGCATAGTAACAGCTCTTTTTTTCCAGCACCATCATGTTCTCACAAACTATTGTAGCCTTCTGCTTAAACCTTAATTAACATACATGAGATTGGTCCCTTGGCAGTGAGAAACTTGGCTGTGAAGGTGAGAATCAGACAGCACGCAGCCTCTAGATAAACAAAAGCAAGGTTAGTCCAAAAACAGCTGAGGAATTCATCATTCAGACAGACCCAAAACACATCACTATGCAGTCCTTATGAAAAGAGACGTGCGGATACATAGCCTCAGCAGCACCGTAGGGCGACATACACATGATTTTACATCGTAGTACAGATGCAAATACTTATTGTACAATGACAATAGGACGGCACATGCTGTTGAAACGTGGTTTGAGAAGTTTACATTGTGCAGAGGCTAATTCATCTCTGATAGATGTTTAGCAGCTGCTCTCTCAGTGGACATCTCCACACAAATTCATGAGTAATTACCTCTGTTTATGGAGACAAGACCCACTACTCACTAATTAGCCTTACTATAAATTACAGTGCTTAGGCCCTCCACAAGGGCTTATTTTGAGAACTACCCTCTGTGCGCATATGTCTCTAAGAGAAATGTGCTAACCAGGGCCTGAACTGTGATGAAACTGTAATACAGGCATGTTGGCAACAATGTCCAATTCTGGTTTTTCAGTTATGTGGACAATGCTCAAAAATCCTTTGCTTGTTTTTCACAAACAGGGATTTGACTGGTCACCATATCAAACCTATATGTAGGGGTGGCCAGGATATGTTATTGCTATTATGACAAACTATAGCAACCAGTGTATATTAACTGCAGAAACTGCAAGTAGCAAACTGGATGTCAGTCCATTATTCTTTTCTTATGTCATTAATCTTTTTACCACTTGTTCCATCATCATACTTATTATTTTTCATAGCCCTTATTAAAATATGACATGGGGCTTCTTAATGACAAAACCATCTAAGCATTAGCCCTAGCATCAGGAGATTCTAAGTTCATCTGAGTTGCCCTCTGTGCAAACCAAGACAGCATAATTGGCCTTGCTCTCTCTGGGTGGGTAGGACGGCACTTTCTATCAATTATTGGATTGTTATTATTGTTTTTTTTAGTTTTACCCAATTTAAACTCACAATTATTCATTGCTGATTTGACCCACTAAGCTAGGCCTCCCTGTCACACAATGCTACCAAGTTGGGTGGGTGAAGTCCCTCCCATCCATCGCAGTGCTAGCCAACCTGGATATCTGTTAGCTGACGTAGTAGAATTGGCCATTAGCATTCTACTTCAAGCGTGTTGAGCTATCTAATGACATCACATTAGCAGCAATTCGACAACATATGCGACTGTCACTGGGTCTTCTGACTCTTTGGACTGGCCTTGTCTGGAATGGCTAATTTCAGCTCTTGCTCTTCCCTGGCTCCACCCCTCCATAACTACACACACATATCAAGGACAATAGCCCATGCACTTGGTAGACTGGTAGCTCTTGGGGAGACCTAGCTAGTGGGTGGCCAAAAAAATCTCTCCTCCCCAAAAAAAAGTATGACTTGTCTGTTCCAACCTTTTCGCCAACCTTACACGATTCGCTGCGTATCATGGAAATGTCTTCAAATATCATCATTTATTGTATTATATATTTGCCTGTGCCCACCTTTACCTATATGATATAGCATTTATGCAAAAGTGTTCTCTCAGCTGTGATACTACAGAAAACACTTTACAATAGGGTTCTTACTATTATTATCATAATTAAAACAATCTAGTCACAGGCACAGGCAGGTTTGTAATGTCCCTGGTGTCTGAGTGTCTTTGTTTAGAGAAGGCTTCATCAGACCTGTCAGTTGTTTTCATGTGGATTGGGCGTAATTACTTGTTTCGCTCGACACATTCTCTGGCTTGTATAATCATCAGCGTATGCTGTCGAGCCGTGTACACTCAAATAACAATCGGCCTCTCCCGAGACTACGCCCACATGCATGTCCATGTGTGTTTGTGACCCCAACTCCCCCTCATTCAAAAGATGACTCTCCATATCTAAGCATCAACAATGGATAAAACAAACAAAGCATGCACTCTGCAAGGGGACTCTAATCTGAGACAACTAGGGAGGGGAGCAAGAGCAGCCTGTGTGATTCAGCCTCCGTGATTCAGCATGTTTTCACCTAAGCTGAACCTTTCTTTCTTCTAATTTAATCCTTTATGTGACTAAAGTAGGTTTGTGTGAATGTTTTGGGTAGAAATCTGATCTAAGTGACTTCACTCCAGGGCCACTTGTGCTTCTGTTGGCTGTCTGGAAGTGTTTTTAGTTTTCTTGTCTAAAAGAATTTCTGATATACACAGAATCAGATCATCATTCCTTTATCTTCACCATTGGGTCTCTGGTTTCTCTGATTCTATACATTCTACAGTACACAAAATATACACTCTTCATCTATTTGATCCACTTTGATATCCCTTTATGACTTTATGAGGTCCACATGTCTTATATGTTCACTTTAAAGGTGTTCTATATTTATTTTATTAATTTAAATACAGAACATTTGTATTTAATCACTCTGGTTTCTGACCACAAATCAGAAGTTTCTGACCTGTTAGGGTAGATATTATTTGGATGGTGGATCATTCTCAGCACAGTACTGATGCTAACATAGTATTGGTGGCATAGTTGTTCACTTGGTGTTGGTACGACTGGATTAGATACAGCAATTTCGCTGTTTTACACAAATCACTGTCACTTTTAGAGAGTGGTCTATCAACCAAAATAGTCTCTAACTATACATTAGCAAGGTGGACCTACAACAAAAGGACTGACTGTCCATTACAGATAATAATATTCATATGCAATGATGTATGTTTGTAATAAGTAATTTGGTCACATTCAAGGTCATTTCTAGAGTAACGCTGCCGCATTGAGAAACACTTAAAACAGTCCTTCTCTGTCCTGCCCACTAAACAGCAGCAGAATAAAAATAGAAAGCTGTGATCTCATACATTTTCATCCATATTAAAACTGAACTTAATAGGAAGTGATAGAAGGCTACCACTTCTGAACCTAATATGAAAATGCTAACTGTATTAATAGTGTCATATTTTAATCGGACTGAAGCACTGAACTTTAGAAATATCCAGCTTTTGTGCCCGGCCACTGCAGTAAGTAGGCCACATCGCTGAGTCTCTCCTTAAATGTAAAACGTAGTGATGTATGCCACGTATAATCCCCCAGCTTTGATGTAATGCGCTCTTGATCTTAAATCGGGAAACCCACCAAGAAAACTACATCCCTGAAAGGAGACGTCAAAAATAATTAATGGCAATATTAATTCATGCAGAAAATACTTTATGTTTTATATATTTTCAATTTGGCCTGCTGCCAAGCTCTCCGTGGCAGCCCAAGCTTATGAAAAATGCATGTGACTTGTTTTAACCCTGACAACCGAACATCTCTGCAGAGGACAAATTTGACCTTTATTGGTTGTTCAATGCCCCCCGGGGGCCTTCCACCCCAGTATATCATACAAGAAATGCTTGCTTTCCTGGGTCCTCTATACCCGGAGCTAAGCCAGAAAGTTCTGTAATTTAGTTTTTTTTAAAATTCAGTTTACAAAATTCAGTTTAGAATATTCAGTTTACAAAATTGGTCGACTGCACATGGTATTCATTCAGTCCATATGAAATTTGTTCAAATAAAAAGATGAAAAAGTTCATTCTTTTGGACTTTGAGAACTTTTCAAGAAACTTGCAGAGACATATCAAGTGTCTGATTTTTCAGTAC
The DNA here is from genome assembly GCF_904425465.1 of Colossoma macropomum. Classification (NCBI taxonomy): domain Eukaryota; kingdom Metazoa; phylum Chordata; class Actinopteri; order Characiformes; family Serrasalmidae; genus Colossoma; species Colossoma macropomum. The sequence goes on from NW_023494786.1 coordinate 19,358,278, forward strand.
AGTTTGCACTGTCATGTTAGTTTTATTGTAACAGCATTAACCGCAGTATTAGATAGATAGCAGACCTGTGCAAAGCACTGACACTTCAGTGTTTAGAGTACAGGTGAGAAATGGTGAATGAGCTAAAGCCAAATGAGCTAAATTGAGGCCACTTTCTGAATCAGTTCCTGGAAATGCAGTGGCACTGCTAGAAAACCTTGATAACATAAAGGCAGGCAGCCAGTAACTTCAGCTCTGTCATTTGCTTTATTTTTGAATGGCCTGATTTGACGACATTATGATAGCCTTGCGTTGTAATGTTTCATAAATTACAGTCACGGTCTGACAAAAGCAAACAAACCAAAAAATAGACACGTAAATACAGTAATGACACAGCTCAATAGCTTCTGTAGCTCTGTTGTGTCTATAATCTTCCTTCAGTGTGCAGATGATGCTGGTGTGAACGTGTATTATGGATCCAGATCACTGTAGTTATCAGCATTGAAGCTTGCTTGAGAAAAGGGATCATGTGAAAGTGAGTCATGGTGAAGAACCAAAAAATTCTACAACATACTTACCAATGAACCACCAACTGTTCTTTAAAAAAACAGTTGCTAGGTTAAACAAGCTTTACTGGACATGGGAAAAAATCCCAGTTAAATGAATGAAAAATTAGAGCCGGAATTGTTCCTATCAGACTGCTGCAGCATTATTTAGTGTCACTACATGTTGGGTTTCAAGTTTGAAAAGCTATGCTGCTGAGATGGACTATGTTGTAGTTAATTAAAACTAGGAAAGTTGGAAATGACAATGAAATGAGATATTAACTTGCTTACAGAACACAAAATCCCCACCCCTAAACTGATCTGTCCTAACAATGTGACTTTACACATTTATTCAAAATAAGTATTATTTAAAATTAATAACATCCTCAAATTTTGACAAAGTTGTACACAATTTGTCTTTACAGTGAATGGGATTTTGCAAATGTACTGTACAGCTAGTTCAGCTGAGCAACAGTTGCTACAAAAGAATGCATTTGTGGATGGAGCACAGATAGGATGATTCAGGTTGCAAAATGTAGTTTACAAAATTCATCTGTTACAAATTCCTATTAATACCAATTTCTGAATTTATGTGAATGAAAAGATATATAAAAAAATAGTTTAAGACAGCAACACAATTCTGAATCTACTGTTGGCAGTTGTGTTTAGCAAAAGTGAACTGATAAACCAAATCAATCTGTGTAAATGGGAGAGGAACACTGTGGAGACTTCCAGCTGTCAGATACACATATGACACACCAACCAAACATTCAGGGTTATTGCTGTTTGTTGAGTCGGTGTGCTCTGGCCTTTAAACGGGGCATTCTGCTCTAAAACTAACATTTAATGTTACTTGTCTTGTTATGTAATATTCTGTACCACAGCATTACATCTATCAGCCTTATCAGTTTGACAGCATTCTCAATTTTGTATCTATTTTGTCCATCATTGTACTTTCATTACAATATCCAGCATGAATTACACAAATATGTCAATCATTGGCAATCCATACAACAGCGATAAAGAAATACGTCTGTTGGCATAGTTGCTGATGTACAGGCTAACAAACACAGGTGTGATTTTTGGCTTCATAGCAAAAGTTTCTTCCACTTCCAAGATAAATCTCACTAGAGGCTGTTGTAGCTCCTCTGTAGGAGACATGTAAGCAGGTAGGCATTTTCACAACAGACAACAGTTGTATTTTTGAGAATTGCAGCAAAATCCAGACATTGAGATTCAAACAAAATCATTCAGAGTGGTTTGATGTGAGGTACTTCATTTTGGAGAAATCTACTAGGGTTGCAATGTCTACGCAAATATAGCCATTTTATTTGCTATCCAAAATGATCTGTGAACCTACACATGATTTCAGAGCTTTTATATTGTTGCTGTCCAAAGAAAAACAAGTATCTCCAAAATGGTAAGTTTACAGAAGAAGGCAAAAACCTTCTTTAATTACAATGTAAGTCAATGTAAGGAGATTTTTTTCCAAGCAGTTTTGGAGCATTTCTATTGGTCCAAACATTGTGAACTTCTTACACAATGTAAGTGATAGTTGCATTGCTCAAATTACGCAGAAAACTAAAAATTGCAAAGAATGGAGATTTTTTTTTTTGGACAGCAACTATATGTAATGTTGATAAAGGTAAATAGTGGTAAATCCAAGAAAATCAGTCTTCTTTTGATAGTATTTTGCCTTACAACACTCTGCATGTGCCTCTCTATTATGAATAGATTAAATACATTTTAACCCAAAAGCTTATCTCAAAACTCTTGTAAAACAATGTCTCAGGCATCAGGCAATGTATTTATAACCAATTTGTGTGATAGCTTTGAGGGAGGCATTAGACACTTTGAACATCTGGTTCATCACCACTGCTGCGAACTATTCAGAGTATTTCACATCAAACTACTCCGAAAGACTTTGTTTAGAAGAAACTGTTAGAATTCCTCTTTAAGGAATTTTAATAACACTTGGAACATTACAATGTAAAATTTGTCTTCTCGAAATGGAGATGAAGTCATCAGCCATAGTGGCATATCTGTCTTTTTCCTCCACCCTGTAGTGTGGTTACAAATATGGCAGCTTCCAAGTGACACGGGCATGTGGCTATTGTCCTGTTTTTGCTCCACTGTGTCTAGTCTTGGCACCAGATATACCCTGGGGGACAATTTCTCTAATAAAAGCATTAGCCATGCTGTCAATATGAATGAGCGCGTGAAGGCAGCCTGGGTGGTGAATGTCGGCCTGTGCCACTCTTTCCCACTGACGGCCATGTTGACATTTCTCGGGGCCCTACCATTGTTCGCACCTGTCACGGGGAATGTGGCGGGGTGTCTCAAAGGCGCAGCTGTGACCCTCAGCACATCCACCGCATCCAGGCAGCCGGATCACCTCCATCTTCTGGAAGTTAGCATCCATCCTTTCTTCCAAGAGCCAAGAGCCTCTGCATGTTAAAGGAGCCTTATCCGCTTTCTGCCAGCGTTCAGTTGTTGATTTGTGATGAATAGCCAGCGGCAGGGTAAACAAGGAGGCTTAGTTCCGCAGAGCATGTGCCTCTAAAGCTTATCAACACGAGCCAATAATATTTACACCCACAGCCTGTCTTGCAATGGTGCAATGATTTGAACATCCAGGCCGGTTAAGTAACAATTTCGACACTGATTCAGTGATTAGCGCTGAGGCTAGCAGCAGAAAGCATCCTGCTGAGCTTCAGCATTCAGACCCAGGCTCACTTATAGAGTGTAAGCAGAACATGAAGGAAGCTGGTGGCCCAGTGAGTCAGGAGAGCAGGTGTGACTGCTCCTGTCCTTGTTATGGAGGCAGGAAAACTCACCCTATTATTGTATAAAATCATTTGACCTCTGGAAATCGGGTCCAAAAGTTTACACCTCTCTGTCTTTCTATGCACTTGTCTTAACATACAAAAGATTGAGAAATGTAAAGAGAATCAAAGTGTTTTGCTTTGTCCAGTTATTTTGCTGTTCTCCACTCTGTTGAGTCTTATTCTTTTTCTGCCAGGCTACAATCATTAACACACAATTCATTGCCAAATTCATGTTTTCAAAACGCTTCATACACCTTTCTGCAGAAACACACAGTTTGAAACACCAGTTTATTTGGTCCCCGAAATGCTCTACAAACACCAAAGCACTGCGAACACAGCTCAAAATAAACCCGTTCATGTTCCATGAAAACATCAACACTTCAATTTGGCTTGTGATTGTTGTCACATATAGTCTGTTATAGTATTATAATATGTTATTTGGCAAATAAGTACAGTTTATTTACCTGTTTGGTTTTCTGTTTGGAGTTGTAACAGCTTTGTAATGTATGCAAGCATTTACCAATGGAACTACCGAAAAAGCAAAAAGCTAAGTGAGTGAATGGAAGAATTTAAGAAATTGTGTTCTGTGTTCGAGCAAGTCTCCCTTTCCCCTCAGGTGAGAAATCTGGGTATCATCCTTGAGCCAACTCTCTCATTCAACACCCACGTGAACTCTATTTTTAAAATGTCTTTTTTTAATCCAAAATTCGAACATTCCTTACTCAGTCACTTGCTGTATCCTTTGTACGTGCTTTCATCTTCAGTCATTTGGACTATTTCAACTCTCTCTTCACAAGTATTAGCTCTTCCTCCCTTCACAAGCTTCAGATGATCTAGAACTCTGCTGCTCATCTTCTCACTCACACTCATAATCACACTCATAATCATATCACGCCTGTTCTCCATGATCCCCAGTGGCTTCCTGTAAAGTACCTCATTCACCTCAAAATTCCTCTGCTCACTTACAAAACTCTAACAACCTCACTCCTTCCTGTCTGATCTTCCTCTTCCCTATAAACCCACCTGTACTCTCCACTCATTCTCAGCTGCTTTACTAATCATCCCTCTATCCAACCTTCATAGCTTTGGTGTTCAAATGTTTTCTAGATTTGCTGCCTCTGGAACTCTGTTCCGGCAGTCTAATTCTCTCTCCATTTTTAAATCAAATCTCACAACCCATCTCTTCTGTCTGGCCTACAACATAGCACCAACCTAATCCAACCTTCTCATTACCTCTCTACCTTGTCTTCTGCTGTATTGTCTGCTTCTGTACTGTTTTATTGTTTGTCTTCTGGTGTTCTCTGTTTTATTACAATTCTCTGAAAGTACTGGAAAGCCTAGAACGAAGAGTCTGGGGTGTCAAAACAAATGTAGCCATGCATCAGACATGAAGCAATAGCTACTGTTGTTGAAAATGAAGAAAATTAAGCATTGTTTCTTCAGAGTCCTCAGCATTGTCTGAGCTGAAGCCATTGTTTAAGCTGCTTCAATGCAAGCAGAGCCTTGAATCAGGACATCACTCTGAGAGTGGGCAGGAGGACCAGGTGTTTGATTACGAGCAATTTCTATGTTTACAGACAGAGAAAACACTGCCAGCCCGTCCGACCCCCCCAGTGAATGAATGACTTTATAAGACATTAGGCTCAGCAGGTATCGGTCCCTCGCTGATTTTAATAACACACACTTTTTGTCAGTGTTTTCTCAACACAACTCTCAAAGCTCAAATCACTAGTCAAATGGGAACAGATGGAGGAAGGAAAGGAAGGCAGCCTCAAGTTCTTCCTTAACCTCAGGAGAAGGCCTGACTTCAAAAGATGTGGTTTTACAGGTTGTAGGCTTGAAGTATGTAGAGTGAAAGTGGTCGTGAGTCGTTATGAATTTCTCCTTGAAAGGGTCCATATTCTACACTTTTCTCATGTTATTTTTCCCCCAAAGTCCACTTGCACACTTGCATTGCATGTATCAAAAGCAACCAGAATTCATTGTAAAATGACCATTTTCCAAACGCTCTTTAAAGTCAGGTTCAGACTGAAATTTGCAGATGGACAGACTAAACAGCTGTAGGCTGAATGGGTGGCCATTTGAAATTATGCTTTCATGGTTGTGACATCATAACCATGATGAAGTTAAAACAGGTGGTTATAACTTCATCATGGGATAGTTAGATTCCGTGGGCTGTACGGATGTAAAGAGTTTGTTTTGAAAACAATAAAAAAATATTTATAAAGAATTGCACATAAGTCAGAGACCATCTTTCATTTATTTAATATACAGTCAAAAGTCAAAGTGCAGGTTATTCATTTCCAGTGTCAGAAAAAAGGAAAACATATGTAACTGAAAATCATACAACAACAAAATGTAATATCAAATCTATCAGTATTTAGTGTGTCCACCATTTGCCTTTATTACAGCTTCCGTTCTCAAAGAAATCTGCAGGGATATTTTCTCACCTCCAAAGTTCAGTCTTAGAAGTTGGTTGTATTTTCTGCTTCTCACAATCCAAGTAATCCCACACACATTTAGTAATATTGGGGTCTGGAATCTGGGGTGGTCAGTCTGTTATTATGAGAACACCAGCAGCTTCTTTGTTTGCAAATTTTCCTCTGTTTTGTCTATCTCCTTTTTCAGTAATTGCTTCTTGATGGCTACACATCCTTTCAGACTCCTAGTGTTGAGCTGTCTTCTCACAGTGGAAGGATGGACCGATCTGAAGCAAGAGTGGATTTTCCCTACTCTCTCCCAAAAACGAAAGCTTTACTGGTTATCTGATGGTGTCAGTTTTGGTGGTCTACCAGATCTAGTATGGCTGTTAAGCATCCCATTTTTATCTTAATGATTGAACTCCAGTTTTGGAAACTCTGGAAACTGTTTTTAACATTTTATCCCTCAAATTTCCTAATGCTAGTAGACAGTTTTGTATCTAATTTCCTTGGAATCATCTCCTGAAAAATGAACTTAATGTCTGTTTTGGAAAGGAAACGGGTGAAGGGTGGTCTCTGACCTTTGCACAGTGTCATATAGTACATCAAACTTTTTAATTTCAGGAAGGTTTTAAAAAAGATGCCCTTTAAATTTGGAGTTATTTTATACACATATTGTGAAAAACAGCATATTAGCCAATTATCTCATTACTGCCTCTCTGTCCGGCACACAAATACTTCCCCTGTAGTTAAATATTATACATAATCATGTAAAATTATTAATGACTAGTGCCACACTGCTTTAGATTCTGTAGCTAGCTACCTTTCCAACACTTCTCAATTATCACTGCTCTACCTGAACGTTTCAATCATGTGTACTTAGCTTCAGCTAATTGTAAACACTTCATTACTCAGTGAACAATAAGGTGCCAAACCCACTTAATGTCAAAGCTCACATTAAAGGTACTGGGTTGTAATTACTGTTTTGTAGAAAACTGACTTTGAATAAGGTGGGCTAACTTTCTCCACACGTCGCTTTGTTGAGTTGGGCTCACATTAAAAGGAGCTTGCCCTCTGCATGCAGAAGAGAAGCAGGTCATTTGGAACACCTGCCTGCTATTAACTACTTTAGTGCCGCTGGGAGAAGACTTGCCTTTGCCTATGGGAGCATCATTTGATGACTCCAAAAGATGACACACACATACACACACACATGCACGTACGCGCGCACACACACACACACACAGCCCTTACAGATTCCTCCAGTGGGGAAGTTTTATCAGTGGACAGTGAACGGTGGCTGTAAGCAGAAAGCCAGCAGCATCTCAGTACTAAATGAAGGCTGAGTTTCCTGACCCAGCAGGGCCTCTCCCTTAAAGATAGCTTTGTACCAACGCATCAAGATCAGCAAATTGTGGTGAATTAGTATTATGCTTGACCTGGGTTGACCTAAGCACTACCGCACTCTTGTTTTATTACTTTAAAAATAGAGTTACCAGAGTCACCATCTCAGAGAGAATTACACTAAATACTGCTATCAGGCTACAGGTCATAGCAGTTCAAGTGGGTAAGGAATACTTCAGATACAATAATCAAGCATTAAGACTGACAAATGCAGTACATTAGACAACCATAGCAAAGAGTTACACTATACTCTCACTATATCATAAGCCCTTCCTTAAAGGGCCTCCTGCTGGTGTACAGTTAGACTGTAGCTCATCTGTTGGTGCTAAATATTCATTAATGACCACAAACTGTTTTTGGCTGAATACATTTGGGTGGTGGACCCACACTTGACCCAACCAAGACACAAAAAATTATACTTAAAGTTAATTTCATTAAACAAACTTCAAATATATTCACCAAGTATACTTTATGTAGTAAGTACACTAATATCAGTGTTCTCGTAGTATACGTGTAAGTGTAACACTTCTTGGGACTAAATTGGCCCACTTTTTTTTTTATAAAAGTATACTTTTAAGCATACTTTAGGTGTAAGAGTAGCACTTTGAGCACACAGCTAGTTCACATCTAAGATTTATTTTGTACTGCAACTATACAATACAGTATGGGCTGCACAGTTTCAGCTTTTTAAAAGTTATGTGAACAAAGTCGAGTCCTCGTCAATTAACCACTGATGATGTTATGAATAAACCACAGAGAAGGGAATGTTTCACAAAAGCGACTTTAAAAATCTGTGACGAAGTCAAACTGGAGATACACACCCCGAAATCACCAAGCTCCTCACCTGCTGTCTTCTCTGAGGCTTCCATGTTGTTATTGTTCTAATCACGCAGTCAGCGACTGGTCAACATCAAGCTTAAAGTGCCATCGCCAAGCAGTCAACAAGACTAGTCTGTGCAACTCCTACTGTAAACTATACTAAAAGTGAACTGCTTAGTTATTAAGGTACTATTAGTTATATACTTCTGAATAACCTCTCTATAAATTACAAGTACAGGCCACAAGTATTAACAAGTATATATTGTGTGTGTATATATATATATATATATATATATATATATATATATATATATATATACACACACACACACCGTTCAGGCATAACATTATGACCACCTCCTTGTTTCTATGCTCATTGTCTATTTTATCAGCTCCACTTACTACATAGGTGCACTTTGTAGTTCTACAATTACAGACTGTAGTCCATCTGTTTCTCTACATACTTTGTTAGCCCCCTTTTACCCTGTTCTGGACCCTCACAGAGCAGGTACTATTTGGGTGGTGGATCATTCTCAGCAATGCAGCAACACTGACGTGGTGGCATTGTTAGTGTGTATATACACTATTTTTCAGATTTTGAATTTAAATTTATGTATTTCAAATACATTTCAAATGGTAGCATATGTAAGCAGCTAGAGAGTGGAAATGCAAAGTATGTGTTGGTGAAAAAGTGAAAATTGAGTGCATATTATGGATTTTTTTTAAACTGTGGTTATTGTTTGTGACCTACTGCATATTTCCAGTGTAAATCAAATATGGTATTCTGATTAAAATAACAGTGACATTAAATAATGTAAACACAAAATATTCTTTATTTTTTCCTCTTTACCTAAAGACTACACAGATTCACTGCTGTAGCTCTAAAAGGTATCTACATTTGCATTTTATTTACAGCCCATTTCTTGCCCTCTTATTTACAGGTTCAAAGAGAAGCGTTAGAAACACAGTGTTGAGAACAAACAAATGAAAAAAAATCCAAATGAGTCCAAATCCTTAGAAAAAAATTACAGCCTCACAACGCAGTTGTCAGTGCAGTCACCACGATGCACATTTTTTCCTTCAGCCACTTTTTTTTTTTTACAGCAATATTGTCCAACGTAGTGTCACTGTATCCAACATCCAATTGACAACAAAAATATGCTTGACAGTATTTTACAGACACTTGATCACTGAACTACTCCTCTCCTCAAACCTTCCCCAGTCACATAAAGAGTGGCAACAGCTTCAGTCAGAGACAGATTCTGACCGCTTCCATGAGGGGTGCCGGCACGACACCATGTCCAACACATTAACACCATTTTGTTCCACCTCGGACATTTAAAGCCAGAGCAAGGCTACACTGGACGCCCTTTTAAGTTCAGCGCATAGATGAGCTATAGGACACATATAAGAAGCAGCAAGTTATATCCAGGTGGCGGGTTGCCAGATTGGCATGCATGTAAACCCCTCAGCTTGTAGACAGCAACCTACACATCTGCAGACGCTTAATGCATCTCAGGCAGCTGTGGGACTCAGTGGGGTCTTGTCTTTCACATCCAGGGCACTTAAGATTCTGACCCTCAGGCATCCCACAGGGCTTTAAATCTGTCCTTAGCCCAGTGTTCAAGGCTAGCACTCCACGCCTCGAGAAAGGGAATGGCTAAGCAATGTGCTGTCTCTTTTTTTTCTTCTTTTGTTTTAAGCATTCACATCTCTTGCACATAGGGAACATAAGAGGAGGAATATTGCTTTAAAAAGCACATTACTAAAATAAATACTGTTATCCTTAAAAGGAACGGTTTAGCATATTAAAATCTTTCTTTTCTTTAACAATTAAAAGCAAACAAATTAATTTAACCGATTGACATTCCCAAACATATATATACTTTATTCCATGTGTCAGAACACTAGGCATCGTTCAAATACAACAGTTAGCAGAAAAGGGACAACAGTTCACATTTTTTGTAATGTATTCACATTAGTTATACTGTACTTCCATATATGCAGCTATGAAATAAAATTTGGAGTGATTTTTGAACTATTTTAGTAAAATATTCATTTTAATACAGAAACCTCCTACTACATTTTCAAACAGTGCCATTTTCATTTTCATAAGACCATGGGGAACTATTTTCTGTTTCGTCACTCATTTGGACAAAGTCTTTTTGGACAAAGTCAATTCTTTTTTATCCATTTGGTCAAATTCGGAGATTAAAAAAATACTAGGCAGTCAACCAGTCTGGAAACGGCACGCGACACCGTGACAGGAGTCGAGGATGAATGGGTGGGAGGGAGGGGGTAATTAGGAGCCTGAACAGCAGACACCGTCGTCCTTCTTTGAGTGTGGCATGGTCAGGCTTTCAAGTATAAAAAGAAGCGAATAAAGAAAAAAAAAGAATGTCTCTCCTTGGCTGTGGTGTGGGGGGGGGCAAAGGCAGGATGGAGGTGAAGCTGAGTGCCAATCTGCTCCACCTGGCAGCAGAACCAGCAAATGACCATAATGCACTAGCAGCCAGTCTTCCAGGCTTTCCTTTGAGCAGATCTGTAGACAGGGAGGCAGAACAGAGTAACTGACGTCGCCATATGCCATTCCTCTAGCAGCCACAACTCAAAGGGCAAAGACTGTTGAGGATTTCCAAAAAAAAAGAGCACTCGAATGTTTATGCAGTGCAACTGCTTTGCAACCATAAAGTTCTTTCTTTTCTGAAAAAAAGTCAAGACACATTTTAAGGAAATAAACAAATGAAATAACCTAAAATTAAACAAAGTGGTCACGTAAGCAACTTGTCTTTGGCGAGAAGTCCCGGATGCTGAGTCCAAGTGGCACCGTCATGTCACCTGCGGCCCATTTCGCTCTGTCGCAGAAAGTGGACGTTGCTAACGCTGTCAGCCAGCTCAGGGAACTGGTCCACGGAAACGATGTAGTAACCCTCGTAGCCCTGTACTCGGCCTGAGGCCAGAAGCTGCTGCCTCTCTCCGTCTGTCCATGTGCGGGTGCCATCCTCACCCTGCCGAAGCCTGAGCCGCTCTCGGGTCCAGGCCGCGTCCACCACCCTCTGCCTGGCCAGCTCCAGCACCCGGACCTTTTCCTCCTCCATGCTGCTGCCGTAGCGCACATTCAGGCTCAGTGTGCCGTGCTGCAGCCGCACATCTGTGATGCGCCGTGTCCGGCCGCCCAGCACAGCGTTGACCTGCGAGACTGACACATTCACACCCGTCTCCAGTGTCCGGCGGCCCACCGTCATGCCTAAAAGTGCCAGGTCGCCCTCTACTGGCCCTAGTTTAACAAAGTAGTGTGTGTCAATGCCAGCAATGGTGAAGTGAAGGTCCTGCAGGTAAATGGCCTGGTCTAAAACGGCGGCCAGCCGCCGGTCATCCTCGTTGGCCAGGCTGATTATGTCAGCGCTCACGCGACCCTCCCGGATGGCCAGTTTCACTCCTTTCCCAAACATGGAACTTCCAGAAGCAAAGGATGTGTGGCCAGGTAACTGCTGGCAGCCGGCACCACTTGCTCTGTAGATCTGGTCAAAGCGCTCCAGCCGGACGAAGGACTTGAGCTGTCTCTGGACCTCGCACTGGACGCCGAGTACAGACTGCACACAAACACAAACAAAATCAGGTGACTGACAATGACATTCAAAGTAGCTAATTCACATTAGCTAAGCTGCATTTTCATAAATGTTTCTGACTGTCTCTAACATCACAATGTGGAAGAGCAGATGTGTCAGGATTCAAAACAGACTAAAATATACACATATTATTCATTGTGTTTATTCATTGTCAAATATTCACAATCAGCAGAGCTTGGTGGTCATAACTCATTTCAGTTTCTTTCAGTTGACAGCAAAGCTCCTCTTTCTAATGGTAGACTAACAAGTTAGCTAGGTACATATGCTAGCGGGAGCGTACCCATGTTGTCACGGCACAGATCTTTATATGATTCATCATAACTCAAGATGATATATTAAGGTAACCTATTAAAGAATTACTAGTCCTTGTTTAGGATCATGTGGTCACCAAAGCTAACAGGGAACAATGCAGAGCAGATTTTTCCGGTGGGAACTCACTTACCTTTGGCTAAACTAGCCTCACTCAGCTAATTAGCTGGCTAAGCAAACTGTTTTTTGAGAAGTTAGAGCATATCATACCTTAACTTTACAAATCTGTCTGGGCTAGGCACTCTGCAAGTTAGCAGAGTACACTTAAAACAGTGTCAAGAATTCCTAAGGTGAAATGGTGAGGGGTAAGCTGACAAACACATGTTAAGAACAGCACTGAAATGAAGGGTAGATGTTGTCACTGAGGATGCGCATTACTTTGGTAAGGCAATCTTGTTAATATTGAGAAGTTCAAATTATATTATGACCCATAACAGCCCCAGAGAACATAGGAAGCTGGAAATAAAGGGCCCTGGGAACATAGGGATGGTGCCTACATTGGCTAGCTAGTCATTCTAGTGTAGTTTTTTATATTAATCGGTTAAACACATTTAACAATGCTGGCTCACACTCTCACCCCTGTATAGAGCTACAGAATTCTGAACTGTTGGAAATCAGGCTGATCAACTCCAGATCAATTTAAAAAAATACAGTCAGTGCGGCTACAGTAAGTGTATACTATGAAGCTGGTTTTAATAAGTACTGAACTGTCTGCCTGAATTTATGACAATCCATTATTCAGCTTGAAGCAGCTTCATAGCATAACCTAATATCTCTGTTTTCAATATCATGTAAGACTTATTTTGTACTGGGCACATTTACTGTGCAGAATTGGCTCCAACACAAGAAAGCCTCGTTGCTACTACTTCTGCCATGACCACGTCTCTAGGGGTTCTGGCTGAAATTTGAAACATCATGCTATGGCTGAACCCAGACTGGAAGCGTACGGCACGAACACTAAAATATCCGCATTTGGTTTTCACACCCTTTCTGCCAGGCCCTGCAGCAGAAGGCTTGATTGCACCTCCCGCCTCCGCTACCGCTATTTCCCGAGAGTAAGTAACGTCTTCTGATGGCTGGTGCAGGATGGGTGATCTCAGCGGGAAGCAGCCCCGTTCTCCCCCACATTCTCTCTTTCTCTCTCCCTCACAGTCCAAAATCAGGCTGCTTCATTACCACTTCAAAACATCTTTCATTTCCCTGCTATGACTATGCCATATAAGCTGTTCTATTTCACGTTAAGGTGTGCGAATGCATGTGGATTAAGTGCTGCCAATGTTTTATTTATTTATTTATTTATTTTTTACGGCTTTCTTTGGTGACTGGGGTTTGAAACACAGCTAGTTTAATTCTTCGTTTTGTTTTGTCTAACAGAAGTCTAGTTTATTTGATCTTAGTGGTGACCACCACTGCACTCAATGTTCTTTTCCTGACAGTTAGCTATGTATAGTTTTCTCAGCAGACCTTAACAGGTTCTAGTATGATCTAGATCACATTTTAATTTTTTATTTTCTTGCCAGTAATAGCCATGACCAGTCTTCAACAGTGGTTTCACCAAAGAGAAATAATGAAATAAAAGAGGCAGGGGGTTGAAAATGGTGTCCACTCCTGAGGCTAACATAGATGTTATGTGGGAAGTGCCTCCTCAGGGCTTGAAAAGTGACCCTATCGTCTAATATCACTTGACAAGAGATCCTTGCCCCAGAGAACACAGATTTGAACAACATGGAGAGATGTATGGGATAGGGGAGGGGGGATAGTTGCCAGACGCTGGTCATGAGTAGCTCCTGCTGAGAGGCCCACACCAAAAAGCCGCTGGCAGAGAGGAGAGACGCTGAAAGCCCTGCTAGCATTAAAGCACTGCAGCCCAGACTACTGCCAACAGCTGATGCACATGCCTATTCTACTCTCTCTCTGTCCTACTACGTCTTTCTCTCCCTCTCTGTTGGGTCCCCATTGACCTCTGCCTGGCTGTGCCTATCCCTCTCTCTGCAGAAGGAAAGCTGAGTAAGAGAGGTTTGCCAAAAGACTTTAACCTAACATTTACCTTGCATAGGTAAATATGTCCGTCCATTTTTATGGGTAACAGCATATCACTAGTTATTGACTAGCATGCACTTCTACATCACACCCAGATTCCAGTTGAAAAGTTAAAATACTATGACTGGCCTGAAACTAGACTGAGAAGCAAAAAATAGAGTATGTGTTTCTCTGTTTTCTGTACCAGCCATTCACTCTGACTACCCCAAAATCTGCAGACCAGGGCTGAGACTGTGAACCATGGCAATACTCAAGGTAGCAGGGTGTAACGAAACCCCCCAGTTACAGCTACAGAATGCATGTTTGTTCAGAACCGGTGTATCGGGATGGTAATATCTGTCCTGTGGTCTGTCCCTGTGACATCCCAGCTGATAAAAGGCATCAATCAAAGTAGCATGGGGTGGTCTGGCCGCACGCAGGGCACTCAATCCAGGCCAGTGATCAAAGTCAGGAGCTAACAGTGGACACCACCAGGACCGCAAGTCCACATGCCCTGCTCATTTTTCAAACTAGCAGCTCTTCTAGGTGCCAAGGCCTGTTGAGCCTAAAATGGCACGGTGGGGGAGAGAGATTAAAAGTGAATGCTTGCTTCCCTGCCGTTTCTGGAAATTTACGGCGTGTGACATCCATCACGTTCAGTTTAAGAGTACGCCGAACCCATGCTTCAAAGAGCCGTCAATTTAATTACAAGAGGTCAGCTATTTGGAGGAAAGACCAATATAGTAATAACACAGCCCTGAGCACTGTTTCTGCAGTCTGCTGGAGCTACAGCTGAGAATTGGTGGGGTGTGAATGTGCTTGGTGGGACTTTGCTGCACTCCTGAGACTCGTACCAATATTCGTCAACTACTAAAGAATTAGCTACAGGACGCATGTTAAGTAGGCACGAGTCAACTGATGGTAGCATTGTGAATCGCCGATAGATTTCAACCATCATGACTGCAGATCAAGATGGATGATTTAAATGTCAGAAAAGGCAGCGTCTGCAGCTTAAGATGCACTAAAGCAATTATATTTGTCACACAACTTTTGTTTTCTTTTAGTGTGTTTTCTTTTAATGAGTAGTCCTGGTCCATATCAGTCTATATATGCTGTGTGACATTAGAACATTCTATAACAACAGAGGCTATAGGCTGACTTCATGGTAAGCTTTAATATTTTAACAAGAAGTGATTTATAGGCTGTAAACTAGCAAGGTATTAAACCTATAGCAAAAACTACCAAATCCCTTCAACAACTACCAAACCATAAGCAAGAACAATGTTGGCCAAGTTAGCATTTATTTTCTCTGATCTAAGCAGGCTTCTGTGTAGTGCTGCCACATAACCTGCTGAGCTGAAAGGGGTTATTGGAGAAAGGAGCCACAGAAAAAGCAGTCAGTCGGTCAGTGTTCATGGTTTGCAAGCTCACAGTGTGAAAAGTGACGCTTTAAAGCAGCACGGTAAAATAAGCATGGCACTTAAAGTGGGACATGAGTCACGAGTTGATTAGCATGCATTCTCTATCTTTTGCTAAAGAGAATGATCTTTGTATGAATGAATGTTGTAAGTAATTATCTGATCAACATACATTTATACAGGTGGTGAAATGCAAAACATTTTCCCCTGTATAGGGTCAACTCCCCTAATCAGACACAAAAATACTACATAAGTTGATTTGAGGTTCCAGGAGTAAATCACTCCACCTTGAATCAGAAACCATCTAATCCTCATGGTCTTTTTCTCTGAAACTATTTTCGACTACATGTGAATGCTCCCTGGTGTAAACACGGTAAAGAAAATATAAGCATCTCTGTCCTGAGGCTTTTTCAGAGAAGCAATCAGACTCTTTCAAAAAGCTTTAATCTTCTAAAGGAGCTTTAGTACCAGGAATAATAGTAATGGCATTCTAGCCATGTAATAAAGTAGACAGAGAAAACATTTACATTACCAAGTCCAAACAAATCTTAATTGTATATGTACTACATATATCTGCCATAATGGGGACAGAACCACTCCAGAGATGTCTTTCATTTTGGTGAAGTTTTGAGTGCTTCTAGGAATCTTGATAAAATGCATTTTCATATGTGAAATAATGGGGCCACTTTTGTACCACTCGAAATTTTTAAGCACGACGTAGCCAGGTTTTACTCCGAGATATCTGATAAATATCCTTGTTTCATGCTTTCTTTTACAATGGTTAGAGCATTTTGAGACTACTGTAAAAGTATATAAAAAGCATCCACCTGAAGCGAATGGAGGAGCTATTGCCACAAATGTGAAGGAGTGGCCCTTTCCTCCTCCCTCTTCATCTCAGTGGATGCTTTGAATGAAACATGGGCATTATGGAGCAAACAACCTACTCCAGCCTCTCATAAGAGCAGTGCTACTGTTGCAGGGGCCATTAGTGGATTTTTAAATGCAGCTGCTTTAAAAGCCCATAAATGACCCCATAATTATATGGCCAAAAAGCAATTTGGCCAGCAATTAGAATCATTTACTTCCTCCCAATAAAAAAGGGAAATAATGGTTGTCAGTGCAGTAGTGATGATTTATGGGTAACAAAGTAGCTATTCCTACACTGAAAATTCGAGGGCTAAGGCCGTTCTTTCTGCTTCTCAGTTCCAGAATAAAACTGATGCACTCGGAGAAGCACAGAAAGAAAACAGTGATTCCAGTGACTTTTTTAAAACTTCTGGCAAAGCATATAAAATGCCGGGTGAAATGAGGAAATACAAAAGAGTTGTCTCAGAATTGAATTAGGCTTGTTCTTCTTTTCAGAGGAGCCTTGAAAGAGGCACAGGAGAGGAGTTGTAAGACACCCTCTGGAGAGGAAGTCTGTAGGTTGAAGTTTGAAGGGTGTAGAGCGGCTCCCTGGGGGCTGAGATTTGGCCCGGTGGAGACTGCAAACGCATCGTAGCCACGTATCCCAGGTGACTCAGACTCAGCTCATGCTGCGCACAGAGGAACAAAACCAATAGCTCTGGCAGGTCTTGATGCCACTGCTTTAACTTTTAACAAGGCATAACGTGGTCAAGTTAGTCATGCTTAGACCCCCTTTTCTAGCCCTTTTGAAATTAGCCAGTTGGGTTTTATGACCACTATAACTTCCTCTGTCTGTAAATACTTTCAGAACAAACCCAACACACTGACAAAAGTCTGACAAATTAAATCACCTGCATATATCCAGGTAGTGCTGTGTGGTATAGATACAATTCAATATCACAATATTTCCCAAATATATAACAGTTCATGATATCAGATGATTTTTAATTTTGCATTAATAAAATTGAAAATGAACTCATGCTTCTTAAGTACTGATACTCTAAAGCCATATTCAGACTGTAGGAAAGAGTGGCCCAAATCCAATTTACTGCCCAAAATGCATTTTTTGTTTGGTTGTTCACATTTTCTGTTTCATCTAGCCAGTGTCTGACATCAGTATGGACAGATCAGATCACACGCCTTAACTGACACACATCTGCAAAAGAACAATAATCCACACAAAATGCTCTTCCAACAAATATCTGCAGCGAACCACTACTTTAAATTTTGAGGACAAACAGCAGACACTAAAACGAGCAGGTTGAACAAAGTTAATGGACAACAGTAGAAAATGGTGAATTTCTGAACTTGTTTTAATTGTGAATGCTGATCAGACAGAGAAAAGAAGCTTAATTTCTTTTGTTTACCTGTTGTTAATGTGAATGCTGGTCAATGGATGCAAATTCAACGATATGTACCTGATAAAGAGACTCATTTAACTCTTTTGCTTCTCTCTCTTTTTTCAAATTTTTCTTGAAATAAACCTGACTGGAAATAGCGGTTGTCCTTGATTTTTCTCATCAGAAAGCACAGTGCTTATTGTTTTACACGGCCTGTGCTGTATTGCTCATACTCCACAATGAAAGAAGAGATGCATAACCACAGTAACAGGACTTTTGATGACAGTAAGGTGTCCGTTCCCATGTATATGAAATTATGATGAAGATTATGTTGGACTGATGTAAAAGTCTCATGAATTCCAATCTTGCTCTTTAGACAGAGGTGGCATTGCTGAGTATCACATACGCATCAGATTTCAGTACCACACATGAAAGTAGCTTAAATTAGAACTGAAAATGTCAGATTCACTGTTTTTTTTTGCTGTTCACCTTGCCACACACACACACACTTGTCATATGAAGAAAAAGATGGGCCACTTTTATCTGCAGTACGAACATAGCCTTAGATACCTTGTTTTGAATGGACTGGTTTGTTAGTTTTTCAGTATTGGCAGAAGCCAAATCTAAAGAAAGAAAACTTACTATTTAGTTTTAATATTCTGAACTGTGTTCTCAAGACAGTTTGAAGCACAGAGCAAATGATATATATTACAATTAATGTTTTATTTTTTTGTTATGTATTAATAGCACTAGAAAAAAAAAAGCTGTGTGACACCAATACCAGTTTAGTGGTAAAAGTGCTATATCGTGCAAAGTCTGGGTGAATTCTGGGAAAAGTCTTCACATTTATGATTAAATTATAATGACCCGTTTGCAAAAGGAATATCATTAAGGCAAATGTCTCATTTAAAACCCTTCAACTGTGAGAGGAAGAACAGCTTCTACAGGCTGCACTCCCTTCAATAGATCCTGTAAGCCCACATAACTGCAAAAGAGAATTCTGCCGAATGCTATACAGAATGTAGTACAATATCTCTGGAGATAGAAGAATCTGGGCTATCGGAAGCTTTAGAATCTCTTTTTGGGTATTTTGCTTGCTTCCCTATTCTCCTTGACTGAATGTGTGAACCAAGTTGAACCATGACACATTGACTGCTTCCAATGGTTCCACTGTGGCACATTTAAAACCTCATATCTCAGAAGCCTGAAACTGTGCACACTTCACACCTTTAAACACCTGTCTATTACAGTGCATCCATGTGCAATAAAGGCTTTACATGATGAAAAATTGCCATGACAATCTGATATTCAGACTGAGAGAGCTCCTGTCCCCTACACTTTCACATCATATTCAACAAGGATAGAAGATACATTAGAATGGTCCTTTTGTTATTATGGCAAGAGATCTGCAATAAAACAGGGTGTCTCTGGGTGTTAAGAAACAACACAGACATCAATGCTTGCCTAATCCATGCCACTCTCAGGGAGTAACCTGACCCTTGAAGACAACAAGCAGCTTCTCAATAATTCAGGTGACTTAAAGGAGACACAAAAGGTTGATAAGCCCTAGAGCCCAAGTATTTCTGTGGCCTGTGACAGAGAAAGAGAGACACAGAGAGAAAGAGAAGACAGCCAAGATGTTAGGAAAGTGAAAGTGGGAGGAAAAGCAAGGGAGTGAGGGAGAAGGTGTGTAAGGCTGAGCTGAAATCGATGGCCAGTGGTGGAGGAAATGTGGAGTGAATTTCCCTAATGGCAGGACTATTACAAGAGCTCTTTATTTTGACCCCATTCCCTCAGCTTGAGGAGCCGGAGCAGAGGGTGGGGTGCGCTCGCCTGTGATTTGGGCTGATTGCTGTGGGCACCACTGAGAGATTGCAAAACTGAAGGTTCAGGTTACTGAGAATGAAGTTTGCAGTTGGATTTGAAGGACAAGTATGTAAGTTCATTTCATCTTTGTCAGATCAAAACCTCCATAATTATAATTTGTTTTGTCTGTTTACTGTACTAGAGATGCACCCATATAGAAATTGATGCTGATAATGTTCAAGAACATATATCTGTTGATTTTGATGCTGATAAATAAACATTTTATAAAATGTAGAAATTGAGACTAGAATTGATCAGATCAGCAATATTGAGAAATATTAAAAAAATATTTGTAGAGGGTTAGAAGGGCAGTAAAATGAGCAACATGCAGATATTTTAGCACAAAAACTCTGTGCTAAACTTTAGCATAGAGTTTAGCATAAACTTTGTGCTCTCCTGGAGGACAAAAAGAGCATCAGATATTACCATAGAAGAACCATTTTTGGTTTTCTAAAGAACTTAAGTTCAACTTTACATTTCTCACTCTTGCACATCTCATTTACAAAAATAGTTATCTACACAACCATCCACTGAAATGCTCTTTAGGCAACCAAAAGTAGTTCTTCTATGAAATCACACAAAAATGAATGAAGGCCGTTGCCATCTAAATACTTAATGTGGTAGAACACGAAACTCCAAAGAACTGTGGCCCTCCAGGACTGGGGTCCAACACGTGGGTTACAGTAAGTTACAGTATAATCATAGTATGTATGCTAGAATTTGCAGTAGGCTTACCTTGGTGCTGTCCCACTCTTGTGTCTTCACCTGGGTGTGAATAAGCTCATATGATGGCTCCATGGCATCTGTGACTGGTTTGCGATATCCAGGGATGACATTATACAGCTGAAAGCCAAATGTCACCAACCAGCTATTCACATCTGCAATGACAGAACAGTGATGACAAACCTATTTAGAAGGATGCAAGCACCTGCACTGACTCACCAGTCCACCTTCCACAGCTGCTCTTCACCTCTCTGACATTGCAGTGGTCTGACTAAACTGCAAAATATGATTCATTAAGAACGAGGACCTAGGTCAAGTGATTTTCTCCATGAAATGAGCTCCCCTGCACTCATTACAACAAAATGCCTGATTAGTTTGTGACAGCAGGCCAAATGTGATTAATACTCCAGAGGTTGCAGCATCTCTACCAAAAAAAAGATGATAATTCCCACCACTTCATTCAGACACACTGCACTGATAAAACTTTCATCAAGCATTGCACGAAGTCAAGTAACATTGCAGGTTTGGTTCACAGTCTGCACTTGATTGTAATCCACATTTCATGCTTTCTCCTGAGCCAAATGTCTCATCCCTTCCTATAATCAGAAAATTGTGTATTTAGATTTGTTTACGAAGGTTGCAAATGCTTTCAAATTGGTAGATAGAAAGAGAATGAACCTTGACCAGAATCAAATCGACTTCTGAGTGATTTTTCTCTACTGCGTCTAATACATTTGTCATGGACAGTAGAATCATTGCTACAACAATGGAATGCATTTTGGCATCTGCTCCTTTATTTCTCTCAGTTTTATCAAATAGGGTTCTCTTAAATAAGAAAGCGCTAAAGGACAATAAAAAGACCCCATGTAATTCCAAAGTGCAATGGAAATGCCAACACAATCAATCATGTTGAAGATTAGAACTTACTCTTGTATATCTAAATATCCAAGAGTCACTTTAGCATTCCTCAGGAGCTAGCTTTAATGATATAGTTTAAAGCTTAGTGGGTAGCTGTTTAGTTGACTGTTAAGTATAGCTAGCAGGCAACATTGTTAGCATACAAAGAGACTGCAGTAGGAGGCCTATCCTGAGATACATGTGCTGTTTTTAATATTCTTCCATACATGCACATTATAGTTCAATTTAATTACATACACTGAGTAACTAGAACACTATGCCTGTGCTTCAAAATAAACAATACATCTAATAATCGCCATTCTTCATCATTCATTTCCCATTGGCTGTAAGGGCGACTAAAGCTTTGATTTCAGTCAGAAAAAGCCTGTTTAAAGGCACTGGCATAGACTACAAACACGCCTATAATATTTTGTCCTCGTCCAATAAAACTGTTGTTTAGCTTCCAAGCAGAGAGAATCTGATACAACAGCCCCTGGCTCTGATTTGTATGACCCCCATTGTGTTCTCTGCTTCCACTGGAGAGCATTCACTGCTATTACCTCCCCCATGTACTGAGGCAACAAAGACTGATGCGACATTTTGGGGGAAAACCTGAATGCTGAACAGACAGAGGAAGCTTTTGCACCATCATGATTCCTGGGGAGCCTTTCGAATGCAAAGCCTGAAAAACGCCCCAGGCTGAGGTCTGGAGCACAGCCTAAAAAATGACCACTTCACTGCAGGGAGGACTCTCTTAAAAGGCAGTGAAGCTCATACATGGTGTTTCATTGTTTATGTTTCAAGTTGTTAGTCACGCTTACATGCTGACCATTAAATAGGTTCCATTTAGTATGGAGAGCACAGTTGGAGTAGGCCAAAAGACCTCAACAGCCACTCAAAGATCTCATTTAAATGGTCATATAGTCACCTGTCATGTAGCACTTGGTCTCTTGTGTGTTGCTCAGAGGGTTATTGTTCTTGAACATGTAGAGGTTAAAGGGCACAATGTTGTTGTTGTTCAGCTGCTTCCAGACGTCATGGTCGGGTGTGGTCCAGCGGCCGGCCAAGACGTCGTAGTCCCTGCGGCCCATGTGCACCAGCTTTGTGAGGGGTTCATAGAGGCCACCCTGGTAGCCCACCACCAGTTGAAAGCTTGGGTTTGAGTCCAGGTAGACCTCTCCAAAGGCCGTGTGAAGGATCTGCTTGATCATGAGACCTGAACCACTGAATACAGCTAGTGGCGTGCCAATGTTATCACAGGCCACATAGTATTCATCCCCGCTGCTTAGTTCCATGGCGAAGAGGTGGCCCTGAAGGTCATAGTAGAGTGAGGTGATCTCTGAGCTAGAATGGTTGTACATGTGGGTGACTCTTGTAGGGCTGGACAGGTCCGCATAAAAGAACTGTAGATGGTGACCTTGGCTGCTCCTGCTGGATACTCTGCGGCCCAGACCATCGTAACGGTACTTTATGCTCCATCCGCCAACCTTACTGTAGGCTCTGACCAGCAGGCCAGCTGAGTTGTACTCAAAAAAGTCATTGCCTCTTTGCCTGAGGAACCCATCTTCATCTAACCTGTACTGGACATCTCCAAGTCGTGTGATGCGGTCCCGTATGTCATAACGTAGCGGAGTGAGGCGGGCACTGTTGCCTGGACTCAGGAGGTGCAGGTTACCATTCAGGTCATAGCTGTAGCGCCACAAGGGCTTGTCATTGATGGACACCACTTGGAGCTGGCCATCAGCATCGTACTCATACGTGTACCGTGTGGTGTTGGCATAAGGCCCTACCTTTAGCTCCTTGGCTACCACTCGGCCCATGTTGTCATACTGCACCATCATCCAGTACATCAACGAGCGGAAAATCTCGTACTGTACCTCTTTCACTCGCCCGTAGGCATCAAAGTGTTTGGTGTGGGTCATGACAGCTGTTGTAATGATCTGGTTGATGTCGTAGTAGATGACTCCAAACTTGCCAAACTGCTCTGTTTTACCGGACACGTCATCATAGCGGTACAGATCAATGGGCAATGGTGTCTCATTAATGACAGCCTGCATGCTGGTGACTCGGAAACTGTTGTCATAGTTGTAGTCAAATCGGGCATTGACCATGCCTTCCTCACTGAAACGGAAGATCTGTCGGTCAATGAGTGGGCCGATCTGCCGGTACCGGATGGTGCAGGTGAAACCCTCACTCTGTAGACTGACTGTCTTCAGCATGCCTGCGGCCTCATCATACGAGAAAGCGACACGTGTGGTGTCGTACAGAATCTCAAGCAGACGGGAGAGCTTGCCGTACTTATAGATGATCCTACGTCCCGTGCCTTGGTGAATCGTCTGCAGAAGCAGGCCATCTTCAGTGTAATCCTGCAGCACAGTGGCATTGCCCTCAGGAGGCCTGTATGTGTTTCTATAGTAACCAATCGAGCGGGTAGTCTCTAGGGTCTGACGGGCCACGTTGGGCATAGTGACAGACGAGAGACGGTCGTTCTTGTCAAACTCAAAGATGTACTGTCGCTGGCTGTACAGCAACAGCACCATGGACTGCCGAGGAGAAAAATGACAAAGTGACACTCAGTATGCTTGAGTCAATGAAGCATGGTAATTTGTAGCACATTTCATAAAACTGCCTGAAAATGTTAAACCGTTAAATGTTAAATTCTCTGCCCAGCAGAAGTGAAGGTCAATGCAAGCCCAGGAGTCACATTACGCTATGCAACTAACTGCACAACAAACTGTGGGGTGTCACAGATTCACTTCAGGGGGTCTAAAAATTACAAATAGCTTCATGGCGTGCTGCAACACTGGCTGAGAAATGTTGCAGGGCAAATTCTCATTAACTGGTGATGAAACCATCACCCCCCACGCCTCCTGCCCCAATAATAGTACAAATAATATTAGTTAACATGGAGGTCAAGGGTAGAATGTCCTGGAGTGCATAATTTAATAGGACGCATTTTCTTCTTTTTTTCACTCCAACCTCTGTGAAAGGCAAATTTCACCCAAAACGCTTATGAGTGATACTTTCAAAACCCCCTGAAGGCTACTGGATTGGTACTGTCAGCATTTCAAGACTGTTAACAGGGTGAGTAGTTGCCATTTTCGAATCAAATGTAAAACCGCAGGTTTGCATTCCTTCCTAAAGATCTTCACTCTGAGCAGGAAAGTGACATTTTATTTCTTCTAACAGGGTGCTATTTTGGGTAGAACTATGCTGTCAAGCTGTCAGCAATAACATTGCATAATGTGAACAGAGTGAATCAGACAGCTTTAACTGTGGCAGGCTAAGTTAATACTCCATAATACAACACAAAGGCTCAGAACACTGATGGGTTAAAAGGGTCCTGAGTAATTGTACTTTATAAAGCAGGATAATTATTATCTTTATGCATGACTATAAAGGGTCCAAAGCTGTTTACCTTCTCAAGGTAAGTGTAGCTCCATGACTTGCCATCTGCAAATATCTGAGAAGTGATTCTTCCGTTCTGATCGTATTCCATTCGGACGGACATGGTGCCCCTTTGGATGCCAGCCACATGCCCACCAGGGGAGTATGTGACGTTGACCCCATTCAGTCGGCTACTTGGAGCCCATAGGGTGGGTCTGCCTGCAAGGTCATAATGAATCCTCAGAGTAAACTTCCTGTGGTCGTCATATACTTTCTCTGTTCGGGTGATGCGGTCAAAGTCCATGGACAGTAGGTTTCTGTTATGAACCTGTCGAAAAGAAATGGAACACAGATTTAATTCCAAATTTTCTGAAGGTGGCAAATAGCAGAATAAATCTCCTAATTCAGAGGCTGGAGCCAGTTAATCATCAAGGAACTCAGGATTACTTTAAATTTGCCATTGTGTTTTTCAATTATAACAGTGTGGTCCTATCTCTGAAGGCAGAAGCTACTGAAGTGGTGCTATTTAGATTTCTTTCCATATTTTTTGTGTTGCATGATTCAGAGAACAGAGAGTTGGTAGGAGTCCATCTGTCAGAGTGAAGAGAATAAGAGAGGTTTATTGATCATTATTATCACTCATCTTGCATTTAAGAAAATAATTAGCAGGAAGTAGAGGACTTTTCATTTTACTTTGTCATTTCCTCCAGTCAAGACTTGGGAGAAAGTCAGCGGCACTCCTGAGAGGAAGATGAGTCAAAGACTCACTACAGGACTCAAATGACACACCACACTGAGTTTCGGCTCATCTCTAATAGGTAAGGGCCTTTTAATCCCGGCACATGCTGAGATCAGAGAAGAGAGGCACTCGTAATCCACAGGGCACATCCGGGTCAGTGCAGAAGGAAAGAGAGAGGGGCAAAATTACTCACAGTCAGTCTTTGTCTACTAGCGCCATCCATCTAGTGAGGTGTGCTCCAGCGTCACATTACACTAGCATAGAAAGCCAGTGGAGCAGCAGCTACACAATGGGGGCTTAGGGAGCTCACTCCAAACACATTTAACCTATAATCCTGCAGAGGGTGAATTCAAGTTTGTCATACTTAATCTATCTCATATTTTTCTTTTACTGCGCAAGTTTTGTTGAGTAGTTTTCAAGGATCTGACTTGCTCCAGTTGCTTTTTCTGTGATGACTTTTTTATTGGGAGAATACATTCTATGTCACATCATAGCTGCCACATCAAAATTTCATGATTTTGTTCTGAAACTGTCTATGTTCTGAAATGCCCTTTTACACTGTGTGAGTGCATCTTTATATTAACTTACTTAACTTTTCATATGGTAACGTTCACATTAATGTACATAAAGTTAAGCACATTTTTCTTTGTGTTTCAGGAGGCTGACCAAAATGTTACGACAGCAGTACAATTCTTTCAAACAATTCACTTGTAAATGTCTCATGAAGTCATATTCTCACTGTCCTAACAAAACCATACATCTCCAAACTGGTAACTTTACAGGAATGCAAAAATGTCATTAAACTGTAAGTTCATGTAAATATATTTTATTTCAAGTAATTTTGGACCTTTTTGGTAATGGCAATAAGACTGCTGTTATGGATGGGAACAACAAATTTGCAGGTGTGCCGAACCTTAAATTTCACTCTCACAGGATGGGGGTTACAACAAAGTATCATGCATCTGGTATCCTCAAAGAAAATCCTCGAGAGAGAGAGAGTAAAAAAAAAAAAATGAGATGCACAAAACTCAGAATTCATATAACAACAATAACTAAATTCGCTTTGCACAGAGAAGCAATAATGTCTGACATAATAAACACATTCATGATTTCTTTCTATTATTCAGGCACTTATGCCTTCAGATTTAATAAGCACCTTTCATATATGGCAGTGATGGTTTCAGAAGATTTTAGATTTGTTTTCTTTCTCTTAGCTTTTGTTCTTTTTTTGAGGTCGAAATGCTTAGCAAACACCGTATAGTTAAGCTTATTGGACCATTATGATTTGTTTCTTGAAATAAATTAATTTATTCATTTATTTAATAATAAGATTTATTGAAAGTACATTTAAGCAGTCATTGTGGGTGGGCCAGTGGCAAAAGTGGGGGGCCTAGGCCCCCTGGGGCCTATCATACCACCACCACTCATCATAAAATGTTCACATAATGTAAAGTTCAGCTGCTGTGCTGAAATAATGTAGAAAAACAAGTTATACATGGTTTTGATATGATGGCGATTATATACATAACCACATAGTGATGATAACGGCACTTTTCAAATTATTCTACTTTTAAATAAGCAGTTCTTGCACGCCAATTCTGAGCTGTTGTCTGAAGAAGGTGGTCTAAATGACCATCTGGGAATTTTTTCCTAAAGAGCTGCGTAATGAAAGCATCATTTTCCTCAGACCCTCTCTCTTCAAAGCCGTGTCTCTCTGATTAAAGCAGGCTGATCACTCCAGGTACACCAGCACCCAGCTTGGCACGACTTAGCCAAAGTCTTAAAGCAGCTTTGTGGGCTGTTGTTGGCCGCCGTCCAGTGACACTGGAGGATGCTGGGAGGAATGGCTCGAAAGTGCTTTTGCTCCTCGCATGCTGGGAACCCTCGTCTGTGAAGGGACAATTATACCAGGGCCAATTAATGTCACTAATACCTAATTGAGAGGATTATTTTACATTAAAAGCAAGGAGCTTGTGAATAGGAGAATTCCCGGCAGGGGCGGCAGAAGACGAGATATGCTTTCTAACATCTCTTCCCCCTACTCCTGATGTGAGCAAGCCAATGCCCTGCAGTTCTCTTACTCTCCCTTTAGTAAGCTGCTTATCCTACAACAAAGACGGAGACCCATGCAAATGATCAAAGACCCAGATCAGAATGTGCCTTGGAAATACTCACAGGCAATCTTTGCATCATGTGATCTGCCCAAAAACATACCTGCCACTATTGACAGACTATCATATGGCAGTGAGAGTAAGACTTTCGGTGGAGAAGGTTGATGTTGAGTGAGGTCTGCTTTCAGAAGGTCTTCTTTTCCAAGGGCCTTCTAAATAGAACGCTGGATTTGTTTTGATGTAATAGAGAGGGAGAAAAAGGAGGGAGAGAGAGATGGAGAAGGCTGACTGCCCGTGCCAGGCTCTGGTTGAGCAGAGGCCCAACAGGCTGGAAAAAAAGCTCTTTTGGCAGAGAGATCTCAGGCCTCTAGAGAATGGAAACCCACTCAAGGGGAATGCTTTAAATTGGACATTCCTTAAAACAGGCTTGGCTTAGGCAAAGCAAAAGGGATATGAGAAGGATTTGGGTTGTGAAACACAAGCAAAGACTACTTTAAAATGAGCTAAAGAGATCAGGAACACAACAGAAGAGGGTAACTGATCAAAATGCGACACTTGTACGACGATGCAATTCTTTTTGTTTAACAACTATTTCCCATAATTACGAACAAGAGACCTAAGCTTTCTCAACTCTATGAATGAATATTAAAACAATCACTAACCCACGTCCTACAATTAAAAAACAATGCAAACAATGAAACATTTATTGCCAATCAATGTCGTTAACGTAACTGTCCCTCTCACCATTCAAAATTACGTGAAATCTGCAATTGTCTGTCATCTGTATTCTCGTTAAAGGCAAATTCCAGTTTTGTTTTGCAAGTCCAATATTTGCTTGTGCCTCTGCCTTCCATTCTGAACGTGTCCCTGCCGTCTCTCCGATAAGAACTGTAATCTTATTTGCTCAGTGTGATTTTTCGCTTCCTCGAGCAAACACGCATGCTGGTGTGTTTATCATGTCTGTTTGGAGGCGGTATAGGACACCGTTCTAGTAAACGCACACCAGAATATCCAAAGGACTGTCAATACGGGCTTTGTGTGCAAAGCTTTGAGGGCGGCTTTCCGGATGCGAGCGTTTTAGGAGCTTCACGCAGTGCGCAGCAGAGGGAGAATTTCCCCCATTACTCTCACAAAGCCCCGGGGCCGAGAGGTGGCCCGGTTGCCATGGAGAGCGGCACAACCACCGTGCCCTGGCAGCATAAGTCATGAGCTCTGCTAGGAGTACTGAGTCGCCACGGCGACAGGCACGTGGCACAGTAGCACAGGCATACACACACACACACACACACACATTATACACAAGTCCGGAGCTGCCACTGACCCGATTCTAGATCCCCATAGCATATACGCCTTGAAACAGCTCTTCTTACATTTCATGTACTGATTTCTCAGTCGTAACACTTCAAAACAAGCAGAGAAATTCTCCTTAAAGTGCAGTGAAATTCTGTCAAAAGTGTGGACTTTCAATCGATACTGCGTCCATGAGTAGAAGGACAGATCTTTTATTATGAATTTAAATTTGATGAAAAGCTACTGTATGTACAGTTTTGCTTTGCTGAATTAAACACAACCCTTTACATTACTGGCACATATAGTCCTTGTTTGACAACAAACTGAAAAAGAAGTGCAGATGCAAACCTGTCAATATAAACCAAATGTAATTAGTTGCATAAGTATGTAATAACTGTATAATTAACTATGTTAATATTCTTGCCCTGTTTTTGTTTCATTTTAATGCTGAAGTGGAAAAACGTCAGAAGCACAAACTTGTGAGGGATGTTAATGCAATAAATTATTAATAACATTTTTTTTGTAATGCTTTAATTAATTAATCATCACATATGAATAGTTTTTTATGTAAACTGAATGGAAATAAAGTGACAGTAACTCTAGGCTTCTTGGTGTTGAGGACATGGGAAAGTGAGCACATGGATAGATGTGTATGTGTGTGTGTGTGTGTGTATTCGGAATCGTGCTGCTTACACAGGCAGTCCGAATCAGAGATCTCTTTCTGTATCTTACCCTCCACTGACTGTCTAGTCCTCATCTCGCCCTAACAGACACTCAGGCGCACACTGCCCCACCCTCACACCCACACTCACACTCATACATCGTCACCCACCCAGTCACCCATGTAATTTGACACAATGTCATTTGACATGGCACTCAAGGTTACTTAATGATTCCAGCGAGGTCCATCTCTCTGTTCTCACCATTAGACTGCTCTCATTTCTAAATGCACACACCCTGAGGCCCTCCACCTATTCCACACATTGTCTTTCGCCCTTCCAAACAGGAGACAGGGATCCTTGCGACTGACTGTCCACCACTCTGGCTGGATTTACAAAACTTTCCTGCAGCCTTAACCCTGGATCAACCTCGTTTACATAAACACCAGAGCTAGAGGAAACAGAAACACACAGGCTGGATACATTGGAAAGCAATTTATGCTGAATAAATCTAGATTGTCACTGTGCCATGGTTCAGATCACAAATGGGTCATCTTTCGATGGAAGCAGTGATG
The DNA here is from genome assembly GCF_904425465.1 of Colossoma macropomum. Classification (NCBI taxonomy): domain Eukaryota; kingdom Metazoa; phylum Chordata; class Actinopteri; order Characiformes; family Serrasalmidae; genus Colossoma; species Colossoma macropomum. Next base: position 19,388,141 of record NW_023494786.1, read on the forward strand.
GGAGGCAGCCGATGTGGTTTTCCCATCACCTTGCTGTTATTACCGCATGAGCCAAGCTGCGTGGCAACAGGGCAGATGATTGGTTCTGTTACTACTGGGGTTGTAGTAATTATTTGATGAATTCAATGACACTGATTCTGAAAAAACTGACACAAATTTATACTTTTAACAAGAAAACTCTATGATGGTTAATAATATACATATAATACATGTGGACATACTGACAGATTTCAATATAAGAAGTGTTGAAAAAGATTTGGCTTCTAAAGCTTCTAGGTTTTTTGCACTATAACAGAAGAAATGGAGCAACCTGCTAAAGTTGGATCTATCATTAGAAAATTATGAGCGTGATCTCAGCGATGCCACATCTGCCACAGCTGTCAAAAATTGTCAGATAGAGGAAATCTAGCTGGTGGGAAGAAACGGACATGACTAAATTGGGTGAAAAAAAAGAAGAAATTGCATGTTTTGAATGATGACATCAGCAAAGGGAGAAGAATAAAAGAAGGCAAGGCCCAGAATGTCCAAAGTGTGGGAATTTTTCACCCACAGAAGTGGTAAAATACAGCATATCGTTGGTGCCATAACAAAACCTCACAACCCTCAAATCCTAAATTGACAGCAGAGGGAAAAAATGTTTTTAATCAAAGTAATTTTAGACTAGTTGGACTATTTCTGTTGGTCCATTTGTCAGAGACCAATGGAGTTACAAGGTTTTGATATGACACTGATGAAATGAGAAGCAAATATGTTGTTTCCCACCTGAACATTAATTACATGTGAACATTTAAAATGAAACGACCCATGTTACAGTGCATATTCTGCCAATATCAGTTTCAATGGAGCTGAAGTGACACAACTCAGTGCCCCTTCCACTTGCGCTCAATAAGGCCAGTGGCTAAAACACGGCTTGTAGTGGTATTCGCACTCCTGCGGTGAATTCTACACAATCGGAGCTGTGCTACAGTCAGTAGACGGATGGAGATGTCAGAGTGGTACAGTGAGGAAAGCCTCTGGGTTTCATTCATCAGGGGAGTCATCACTGCCCCAGGCATTGACCTAGCCCTCAGGGTCACAAAGCAAGATGCCATAGCATGACGGATTGACCGCTGAGCCGCACACACACGCATTACACACAACCTGACCTTGGCAGACGGCTCTGAGACTGCTGGGGCTGGGTCAGAGCACCACAGTGCAGCCATTAAAATGGTTATCATTCTAAAAGACAGGTGCACTGCATGGGCCTCTTCAATAATGTCCATGAGTGCGGAGACTAGGCTAGAGAGATTATAATCAAGAGGCAATTACACCCAGAACAGGGACTTAGATGAGTCACTGCCTCTCCAAGAAATGGAGTCGGAGCTGTGTGAAGTTAACCCAGCCAACGCCGAGACAGCACGGCCATGCAATTACTGTTCTCTGTTAGAGCTTGACTGCCAGACTGGGTTTGAGGGGTGTGTGTTTATGTTTCTGTGTTTGCCAGGCCACACTGGGCACTGTCTTTATGTGTGAAGGGGGTGTGGGCATGTACCATGCCTCAGGGATTTATGATGATGTGTGTGGACATAAACAGGGATTGTATCCCTTTTGATTGTGTGGGCAGAGAAGAGTAAATCTAAACAAGTGCTTGTGTAACGTGTATGTGTCTGTCACTGTCTCCCAGAGGAAGAAAGCTTGTGCCCATGGATATGTTTTCTTCCTTGCAAATGCATACGATGAACGTTCACACATTCACATATGTTTGATATATATATATGAGTACACATATTCAGAATAGGTGCATCAGCTGTAACATGCATTTATGTTTGTGTCTCTGCTCCTGTATAATTTTTGTGAATTTAGTTATTTATTCTTATAGACTATTGTGAAACATTTCCAGTCAAAACGTCCATATTTTTTGGAAACAATGTCCTGTAGGAAAGCCAAAGACTAACCTGCCTTTTTAACTCAATGCATTCATAATTCAACAAATACAGGGCATAGAGTACTGCGCAAAAGGCACAGACCACAATTTCGTGTATTTAAGTACAAGTTATTCATTTTTCAGGAGATATTTCTGAGAAGATTAGATATAATGGGGAAAGGGGATAAAATACAGGAGTTTTCAGAAATGTGACCATCAGACAGACGATTCTTAAAGCTTTCCTTTTTAAGAGAAAGGAGAAAATCAGGCTCTACTTCTGCTTCAGCTCTGAGAAAAGTCACAGGTTTTTCCATCCTACTACTTTGAGAAGACAACTTATCGCTATGGGTCAGAATGGTCGTGTAGCTGTCAAGAAGCTCTTACTGAGAAAAAGAAAATAGAAAAAAACTGGTGTTGCTGGTTTTTTACAGAACAATGGACTGGCAACTTCAGAGCCCAAAACTCAATCTTTGACTGACTTTCTTGATAGATAAATTTCCTATCTAAACTGAAAGCAAGTCTCCCAAAAGAATGGAAGTTGTAATAAAGGTAATGACTGGACACACTAAATATTGAAAAAAAAAAAAAATCAACTTTCCATTAACTACGCTACCTGCTTTTTCCTGACACTGAAAAATAAATAACTTGTATTTAATGGACGTTTTGACTGGAAATTTTCACAATAGTCTATAAGAAAAAGCAACAAATTCAGCATGGGTACTCAAGTACAGTATGGCTCACTTGGCAATGGAATTAGTGACAAAATGCATCATCACAGATCTGTAACTGTACTGCACCGTCTGGTGGAAAAGCGCCTCTATATGACCTCACATCTTTACAAGATATAAAAATAAATGTGTGTATGTTAGAGTGTGAAACTCACCCTCAGTCTGCGTCCGTATACAGTCACTTGTCCCCTGGCTTGCTCTTTCCGCTGCCTCCACTCCACCAAGTTGAGGCCATTGTCTATGGGCAGCGTGACGTTCCTCTTGCTGACTGTTGGGTTGACCGTGCCTGAGAGTAGATGGGGTTCTGTATGCAGGGACACCTCCATGCCATTAGCCAGAACCAACCGCAGAGAGCCATCCAGCCCAATGTAGTAACTGTTCTTTACTTGTTCTGTGATGGGTAAAGAGGATGAAGATCAGTCAATAACATTTGCACTACTTTTACACAAACCTGTTTCTCAGACTAGAAAAAAATCATAAGAACTTAACCCTCTCAGACCTAACACATACATACATAACCTTACATAATACATTCAGACATGCTGGATTTGTCCTCTTTAACTCATCAACATCTGCTATGTGCATGTCCACAGGCTGTATGCATGTCCACAGTGGGCACAGCAAAATCTGTGGTAGTTGATTATAATAATTGTGGTTATTGATTTGTTTTTAAGTTAAAATAAAAGGCCACTAAACTGTAGAATATATTCCCTTTCATATGTTTTCCAGCTCAAAAAGGTAAAGTGTGACACAAAAATCTACACATTTTCAGATTTGCTAGATCATGAAGAAATGCGGATTTCTTTGAAAAACTGAAAGTAAGTCTCCAGAAAAGAATGGAAGCTGTAATAAAGGTAAAGTGTGGTATGCTAAATACTGAACATTTTTATGTTTCGTCTTTCAGGCTTCTGTGCAATTTTCTGTTAAATATGTTTTCTGTTTTTTTTTCCTGATGCTGAAAAATAAATAACTTGTACTTCATGGTAGTTTTGATTGGAAACTGAATGAAGGATGGTCTCTGACTTTTGCACAATACTGTATAAATTATTGAATGATGTGACACGGCATGGTATATTTAGTAATACAAATCCTGAACTATCTGCACACTGGCTGAGCATCTGTGCTAGTTTCCCATCACACGATGACACCTGTGAACGTAGGTAGAGTTCTCTGGAGGTTGTGTGGAGGTTACATGATTTGATACTGTAAGCAAAGAACAGGGGCACAAAGCATGTTGATGTTGGGCGCTGTAAATTTCATCAAACTGTGGTACTTCGGGTAGAAGCTTATTATTGGTTTATTTTATCAGGCTTACTATAAAAGGCCATTAACCCCTTAAAAGGCCAGGGCGCACCGGCATGCCCAAAGTTTTATTACACAATTCTGTAACCTAAGAATAGCTCAGAGCGTTTGCATCTCTGCAGTTCGTGAATAATAAGGCTTAGTATGTAATAAGCCATTATAAGCCCTTAGTATATATAAGGCTTATTATTCACTTTTAAGGGGTTAAATTGTGAAATATATTTCAATTCATGTGTTTTCTTGCTCCAAAGAGTAATCTGGGACACAAAAATCTACAGATTTTCAGCCTTGTTAGATGATGTTCTTTACATTTCAGCTAAAAGCACTGAGAAATCATGTTCTTTTCAAGGAGAAACGAAGATTAAATGAAATAGCGGTATTTTGCATAGACCTTAAACGGTTAATGAGTTGTTTTGCTGAACAAAGCCTTGATACTGAGACAGTCCAAGAAAGTGAGTAACTCTAGAAAGCCCTGCAGAAGCAAAGCCTCAGTGCTTTGGCAGTCCAAGGACACACAGAGCGATAGAGAGAGAGAGAGAGAGAGAGAGAGAGAGAGAGAGAGAGAGAGAGAGAGAAAGAGACTATCAGGGTCGAGAGTATACATCTATGGCCATGGAAGGCCACTGATGAATCTACAGCTCTGTTCCCTGATGGTCTGCTGGCAAATTTCAGAGGCAGAGAGTTGGGGAGAGAAAGAAAGAAAGAGAGAGAGCGAGAGAGAGAGAGAGAGAGAGAGAGAGAGAGAGAGAGAGTTCTGAAAAGAATGACAGGAGAAGAGCATTTAATAGCACATATAAGACAGAAAAAATAAAAGAAACAAGGCAAGTAAAAATGGCGAAGGGCAGCGCAGCAATGCCACCACTGCAGTACACAAGTAAGCGTCAGTCAGCACTTTAACAAGGCCCACCATGAATAAAACTCTCATTACCGGCCGCTGTGAATTAATGACTTGTCGAGAGCCGCGCTAATTATGCATCAGCGCTCAATCTAAAACACACAGGACTCTGCAGCTAGCTTTCCTTCCCTTCTGAAAACACATGCGTTTGTGAATCTTATGTAAACTAAGAGCGACAAGCTCTTTATTTTATTCTATGATAATGCTAAAAATAAGAGGGAAAAAAGAAGGGCCACTTCATGAGTTGTCCACTCACATTAATGTAAGAATGGCTGAAGTAACGATGAAGGTCTGTTTCTGTGGTAATACTGCACGTTACATAAGTCTATCCCTGCATTAGTAAGAGGAACCTGTATGAACTCTGAGTCTGAAGCAGACAGGGTGAGGAGGGAGGCTGAACCTGAAGGCAGGTCGAGCTGCAGTTATGTAGTAAACATCTTTAAAACTCTGCATAAGTTTCTCTCTTCTTTCAGAATTGGGAGAACCTGTTTTTATAGCCTTATTTACTTTCTAGGGAAACAGGAAAAAGCAGAAACATTTATTTTAGAGAAAATTACCTCAACAACAGGCCTCAACAACTAAATATTTTTTTCATATTAAGTGTGTCCACTCTCTGCACTTATTACAGCTTCTGTTCTATTCAACAGAAATCTGCAGGGATATTTTTCCACACCTCCAAAGTTCAGCCTGGATGTATTTTTTGCTTGCTAGGGTGGTCAGCTGTAAGTACTGTTTATCTGATAGTGACAGTTTTGGTGGTCTACCAGGTCTACCAGAGCCCCATGGGTGTTAGGAGTTTCTTTAAAATTTTTAATAATTGTTTTTGAAATCCAATTTTGGAATATCCTGTTGTTTTTTATTTAATGCCCCTTGACTTTCCCCTTCCTTATGCAAAGGGATTATTTTATATCTAATCTCCTCAGGAATATCTCCTGAAAAACAAACTTGCTTTAGGGTGGTCTATGACTTTTGCACAGTAATATAAAATAACAAAAAAAAAATATAATAACAGTTATTCATAACTTGTGAATAATAGCATAGCCACCTACACAGCATACACACACCCGTCCAGCTCACACTCCCACACCCACCGTCTCACCCACACACTCGCTTGACTTGGCAATATATACCACAAGGTCAGCGTTTTTGAGAAATGTATATCCAAGTTTTCAGCGCCCATTTACAAAGCAGACAAGAGTGAATTAATTAGCGACAAAGCATGGCTCTGCGCCCCCTTTCCCACTGTCACTTCCTCTCTCTCTCTACAGCAGATGTCCACCACAAGGTCATCATTTTGAACTGACTGTTAGTTCCACCCAGTGCTAACAATACTAAAACATACACCCACGCACGGTCTCTCAGGTGCAGCTATCTGTCAGAGGGACCAATCGAAATACGGGGGAGGGGCAGCATTTCAAATCAAGCGCTCACGAGAGCACAGAGAAATCATTACAGCTTCTGAGTATGCTGAGGGGGCAGGGGGAGTTCAAAGCTGAATATAGGGAATCGATGGAGCTGCTGGTCAGCCGCAAAACAGGACATCAAAATGCCAAAGTATGCAAGAAAAATCACAGGCCTGGGCTCGAGGCCCATGACCTCGGACACGCCCCTCTGTCCTCAGGCCAGACTGATTAAGATTGGATTTCCTACAGCAGACAGGAGCACCCGGCCCAGTCTCATACACAAAAGCCAGGGACAGGAAATCAATAGCTACTTTTATCTTTATGAGTGACATGTGTTCTCTGAATTACCAACAAAGCAAAGACCAGCGGGCATCTGTTTGTGTTCATTTCACTGATCTAAGGCATGTTTCTAACCAAGGCTGTTGCCTCCAGTTGCATACTGTCCAATTTGTATAAATAGTAACTGTATGGGAAAAAACTGTTCTTAACTTTAATGTATATTAATACAATGAGATTCTATTCCAAGACATTTTGAACAGTTCTCATTAATCCACTAATCATGAGATGTTCACACATCATGAACAGCAGCTGGAGCTATCAAATGGTGTAAAACCACTGCATAACACAAACCACTTACCCCATGCACATAGAACTTAATAGCACAAAACTGAACTGTTTGGTCTCTGTGGTTCTCAGACAAAACAGTTCTTTCAGTCTTTTGTCTGAGCTCATTTCACTATTCAAAATTCCTGTGGTGGAATAAGCACAAAATTGAAGGTGGGATAAGCACAAAATTGAAGACCACCACTGTTCCCAGAGTCTTTAGTCTGCCCTCATATTGTCAGAACAAATTTCATTCACTGCTCAAAATCCCTGTGTAATGCAATCTAGATATCATTGCCATTATTTTTATACTATAAGGAATTTTACATCTCCAGTCGTCTGAAAGACAATGTTCAGAAACTGTTGGAAAATACTGAACTTCAATTAGAAAAATGCTATTCTGGTACTGCTGTAGGTGCTGTAGGATATTAATGAGATCCAACAGCTATGTGAATGATTCTCAGACTCACACAAGGCTAACTAGCAATTAAAGTAGTCACCTGGTGAAACGACCAAGACAATGAATTGTAACCATGTCAATGGTGTCAGTGCAGCATATGAGAGTGGTATGCTGACAATTTTTTCTGAGAATAAATAAACTACTAATTAAAATAAACTATTGTAGCATAGCAGGTGGCGCGGTGGTGCAGTGTGTAGTGCTGTCACCTCACAGCAAGGGTTCAATTCCCTGGCCGGGAGACCAGGGTCCTTTTGTGTGGAGTTTGCATGTTCTTCCCGTGTTTGTGTGGGTTTCCTCTGGGTGCAGTCAAGCCAATTAGAGATGATAAATGCCCCTAGATGTGAAATATATGTGTCTGTCCTGTGATGGACTGGTGACCTGTCCAGGGTGTTTCCTGCCTTCTGCCCAATGATTGCTGGGATAGGTTCTAGCGACCCAGGAGAATAAGCGGCTTAAATGTGTGTGTGTTTGTGTGCATTCTACCACAGCATAAATATGCATGTTCCTACATGCAGCTGAGACACCTACCTTGCATGAGCGTGTAGAAGGTTCCGGAGGCCGAGAGGTTGGTTGTGACGATGATGTCTTCTTTGTTGGAGCCTTCAGCCTGCACACGCACTGCATTGTCAGCATCTGTGCGGTAACTGCTCACCCTGCCTGTGGGGTAGGTCACGTTCGTCAGTCGCCCGTAACTGTCATACCTGCAGAGAGGTAGGAGGGTTAGAGGTCACAGTATTGCTTTAGGAAGAGAAATATAAGGCATTGGCAATATCAGAGCAGCAGTAGAGGTGTACCTTCCAATCCCTCTCTCATTCTAAACAAAACGGCTTTAAACTTCTGATTGGTTTGGTTTTAACACTTTTTACTGATCCACTGTAGATGCTATTAACCTAGCTATCACCAACAATTAAAAAGCATGTTGTAATTTGATACGGATTATCTTTCTATCTGATAATCCATACTGTATTTCTGTAAATAAGACTATTAATTATGATTTGAATTTGGTATACGTTTGTGGTTGAACATATCATCTTGTTTTGTCGAAAGATAAACTATCCTTTGTCAAGTTTTTGGAATTTATCAACATCAAAAAAGATGAAAAAAGTTAATACAGAATGGAAATGAAAATTATTGAGTGATCGACTGAGCAATTAAATTGCTCACATAATTAAATATGTAATTATGAATAGGTGCAGCAAAATACTCACTTTAATTTTCTTAAATCAAAACCTAAACCTAATCCTAAATGTAACCCTGATCCTACCTAGTGCAGTACATTAGATAGTTTATACTGATTTTATACTTTTTTTTCTGGTAAAACAAGGCTGAACAAGATGAGTAAGACTAAACAATTTTCATTTCCAAAATGAGACACTGTAGCCTTGGACACAGACTACATGAGAATTCTAGGGGTGAGCTTGGTTTACCACAGTCCTCCTTACTGAGCTGCCAACCAACTGCAGCACAATAAACAGTAACACAGCTGATCAAATGCCTTTTGTCGTCTCCAGGCAAACCACAACAGAGCGAGCACTCTTTCAGCCCTGCCAGTCCCCCAACATCATGAGTGAGCGCATCTACTGGAAGACTTTTATCAGCAGCGTGATTGAAGCCTGTAGAGCTCTCACCAACGTGCCTCGTCTCTCTAATAACATTCAAAACACAAGTGATAGCTGCAGCTGGTCCACAGCGCCGGCCCCTCCCCTCCTGCCTCTGCCTGGCAGAAATGAAAGACAGGAGCGGCCGAGCTGATACTGAGAGAAATCTGATCTGATTTAGGGGTAAAGACTTCAGAGATATGTGGAGAGTTCTCGGGAGAAAACACACAGTGTGGTATTAAAGCTCAGAATGAGGCTGCCCTCTTTTATTTCCACGAGCGGAGGTAATCAGCGATAAAAGACTGGGCCACAGCATGACTTTTGCTTATCTAACTTGATTGAAAAGAAACGCTGAAGATGAGATAAGGAAGAAGACTCCTAGGTGTCTCCAATCCACTCAGTGTAAAAGAAAGGTTCACCAGTTTTTCACATTTAAATATATACTAGCTCTGAGGGAAGTCAGCAGATGAGAGTAAGGATAACTCTGGAGCTGCCTGTCCTGAGGATATTAACGTTACGGAAATGTGTTAGGCCTACATTTTGGCCCAATTCCCTACAAGGATAAGACAAATAAGCAAGCTACAGTACCATAAGCCAAAAACCCAACCTAACAAATGAGCTGAAACTTTAGAAAGCTAAGCCCCCCTACCAGTTAAAACACTGCCTGTCAAAAGTTTGGTTTGGTTTACTTTTGAAAATTTCTAACTCTTATTCTTGAATCAAGGAAGAAGAAAAAAACACCACTGTTCAATAGTACAAACTCTATATGCAGTTTAGACTGAAATACTATAAGCTAGACACCAGAACTTCTGAGAAATTCATACTTCAGGTTTTCTGGGAACAGCAGGAACTTATTACACAATTAATAATATACTGTAATTATCCATCTTAAGATCACCACTTTGCAAAATATAAGTAATAAAGTTTTCTCAGTCATTAAGTTATCATCTTAAAGTTGTAGTCTTATAGCATCAAAATATACGTTTCTGGGAATATTTATGTTCATCAAAATGTTTTCCTTGATATGAAGAACAGGTTTTGCCAAAATAATGATTTGACAGTTTCTTTTTTTAAACTATTGTTAAAAGCACAGCTTGTTACTCTTTTAGCCCAAAGGTGGTCTAAACACCAGAAAGATTTGAGTGTTGATGAGTGCTGACATCACAACAAAGAGATAACTTATGTGGTGTTTTGCATTAGGCCCAAGAATTCACTGTCAAAATTCTGTTTGTTATTTAAACACAATTGTTTTCCTCAAAATAAATGTAGTTAGTCTTTAATATACCACATAACAAAACAAAACATCAGGTTCATTTGTATTTGCATTTTACCAATATAATATACATTGAATAGATATATTATTTATTGAATATATATAGATGTTCACAAGACAATTTATAAGCATCCAAGTTGGCCGGAATTGCAGCAATGGCTGTGCATGACTGTGGCAAAACTGACAGGCAAGATATAAATAGTTGAGAAGTGAGGTTTTACTTTAAATGGTAATGGAATGGGAAAGACGCACTTTCTGCTGAAGACTATTTCCATGTCAGCATGAATACATTAGCAGTCAGTACAGTGACAGAGTAACTTTGTGCTGGGAGAAAAGTACAATCAAAGTATCTTTTTAAAGCAGCAAACCACACTGTGCTGTGATTACTGACCCCCAGAGTCTCCTGAAAAAAAGAGACTGACATCAGGGTGTGTGCAAACACACAAAACACAGCCCTGATAACTTCAACCTGCTCATACTGAGACACCTGTTAGTGTCTTCAAAGCAGACTGAGGGGAACACAAAGGGGGATGAGATAGAGGCACAAAAAAAAGAAAAAGAGAGAAAGCACCTGTGGTTCTTTTAGAAAACCCATATTTCCACTTGAACCCTTTCACAGAACAGTCACAAGAATGACCTCTGACTCTTCTCTCTCTGTTTTGCTGCTGGACTGCCTGCCTGCCTGCCCATCCCCTGCGTACCAGACATGCTGACCACATTTTCATTTGAACTGTTAATAAAGCTAAACATTAGCCATTCACTTTCGCAGCAAGAACTCAACAAAGACTTCAGAACTCCATTACGGTGACAAAAACACATCTGCAATCCCCACAGTACAGCAAGATTCCAATAAAGCGTAATGGAGGGGACAGCTCAGCAGATGTCTTTGTTATGTTTGCCTCTGCTGCTTTGCATACAGGCTCACCACAAATCCTAGCTGACGTAACTAGTGTGCGTCCTCAGGCTAGCGCGCCTCAGAGGGACTTAATGAATTCAGGTGGTGGCTATGATAAACCACCAGGGCCTGTACTGTACGCAGGTTGGAGTGCGTAGATAAATAGTGAGGTCTGTTCTGTTGGCATATTATGACTTTGACCCCTCGGGTGGCAATATAACCTTCAAAGCTAATTATAAAAAATAATAATAAATTAATCATTAAAAAACTAAAAACTAAAAAGCTAGCTTTCTTTATTACAAAGACCACTCTGTGGCGCTTGAAGGGAGAGAAAGCCTGAGTTGAATCTAACTGCTTAGAAAAGCTCGGGGAGTGAACCATTTCTAATGTTAATTATTGTTTTTTTTTTACCTCTAATAGCAATTATTGAGCTAAAGCACTTCTTATGCCAGTTGTTCATTTGGTGAAAGGGGATTAAACAAATGATATGACAGCATGAGTTCTGATAAGACGTAGTGGGGGGGAGACAAAAAGGTGTAATTGCTTTTAGACTATTTTCAATTTATTTGAACAAGAGGAGAAAAATACAGACTGGAGGCGTATTCACTTCTAGTTATAAAGGGTCATTTTCCGCTCCTTACCAAATATGTTTTTGCCACGTGCGCTAAAAAGACATGCCTGAGTACACCATTGAGGGGAATGAGGACAGACAACAGTCGAGGCTGTTTTGTTCCAAAAACCTCATGCCAGGCTAGCAAAGAAAGGGAACAACACAAGTGACAGACATCCACTTTCAAGCAGACCTTGAAGGAAAGGACGAGATGTTCTGGCTCTCATAATGGAAGGGGCTGCTGTTAGGTTTGCGAGATGCAAAGGCTCTATAGAGATCTACTGTTTCCGTGGGCATATTGAAAAAATACTGTTTTGCACAATCCAGTTTGATGGAAAATAATGCATGGCGTCGTGTCTTGTACACGATGGCTTAGATGCATTCATCTGAGCTGTATCATCTGTAAGTATCTGATGGTGATCATACAGCTAAAGAGGAGGGAAACTCAGCTTATACACAACATGGCCAAATGTGAAATTGCAGATTACAGCTTATATTATATATTCAATGTTCCTTAAGACGTTCAAATTAAATTATAGCTCATTATTTGAAGCTAACATACAGCAAAACGCTAATTAAAAATCTTGAACAGAAGCCACGATGGTGCTTCACTGAAGTTGCTCATTCTTGACAGTGCAAATGAAAAAATATTGTGAAGAGTTTTGCCTGCAATAGGGAATTTCAAAATAGTGCTGTGGCAGTACTTTGCATATCCTGAGCCTGATACCTGCAAGCACTCCAGTACATTACAATGAAGACGAATGCAAAATTCGAACTCTGCATTTCTGCTTTCTCAATCGGCTAAAGACGGATAGAAAATGACTTTCTTAGAAACAGCTCCTGAATGTTCTCCCTGTTCCCTCAGTATAAAAGGTAACCATGAGTAAGCACTTGAAAATTCTCACACGTTGGTGTGGATGAAAAAAGTGAAGGGCAGAAATACATCAGAATCCCTGAATACAAAGCGTTCTGGAACTACCTGTCCTTGTCTGAGGTAAATTAGTAACCCACAACACTTCCCCTGCTTACAACTAGAATTAACTGACCATACTTGTTTAACCATGTCCCAGTTTCACTCGTGGACCTTTATGATCCATTACTGTAGCCATGGCAACTTGAGCCATGGACAAATCTCTGTGTAAAGCATGGTCTAGCTGCAGAATCCCGCTGTCTACACAGTGTAATTACCGAAGCGCTCTAATTTACCAATAGTCAGTTTCTATTTAAGTTAAAAATGTTAATGGTAATAAAACATTTAGATGTGATGTGAAAGACCATTACTTACTCATAGAAAGTGGTCCATCCATCTTCATTGCTCTTTGTTGCCAGCAGTCCTGAGCTTCCATGGTAGGTCATCATTGCTAGTTCTTGACCTTGGGCAGCAACACTCTTGAGTGCATTATTAGTGCCGATAGTAAACCAGAAGGTCTGGCCATCAGGGGCCATGATCCAGAGGGGCAGCCCTGTAGTGTCCCTGCGAATGGTCACTTTGTTCTTGTTCTTGTCTGTGACAGTGCTCAGGTCACCCTCTCCAGAATAGGTCAGGTTGTACAGGTAGTCACCAGTGGTCAGACTCTGGGTGTAGATGTGGCTTCCATTGGCATCAAACAGGTAGAGTTCATCATCAATAGGTGATGACACCTCATACATGTTGAGCGGGTTAAGATAAGGCTTGTTTCGGCGTACATAACGGATGCGAATGTTGCCAAGGTCAGCAATGAAGAGCTCACCGTTAGGTGAGACCGCCAGAGAGGAGGGAGAGTTGAGTTTTGCGTCTTTGGCGTAGCCATCGTCACCTGAGTAGCAGTCACAGTTTGCATCATTCTTGCAGTCGCAGCCACTAGGGGCGCCTGCGACCAATGAGATTTCACCATTGGTCGAAACCTGACGCACACGGTTGATCTTCTTGTCGTCAGATTCGGCAATGTAGAGGATGCCGTTGTGGGACACGGCCAAGGCGGTGGCGGATTCCAGCGTGGCGTGGATTGCAACCTTGCTGACCAAAAAGTGGTCTAGGCCAGGCACCTGGCAGTGCATGGGCCGACCGGCAACTATCCTCACTTGATGGTTCTCCGATATCTGCAGTACCACGTTGTTGTCCAGCACATACAGGGAATTGTCCATTGGACTCACAGCTAGGTCAGTGGGCCATTCCAGACGCACCTGTAAAGAAACAAGAAAAGCGACCATCATTACTTTGTGACTCAAAAGTAAACAAACTGTTCCTAATTTTTCCATTCAGGGAAAAATTTCTATGGAGGGAGCTAAATTACACAGCAATAGCTGAAAACTGTTTGCAGGTCAGATATGCCTAGAAAAAGTAATTGAATTAAGCCCAGACTATTTTTCTACCCTGCCTTTGTGGACTCGGGTGCTGATTATCTGATAGTGAGGAGAGGAAATCACTAGTTATGCTGAAGCTAAGAGTAAGGACATAAAAAACACCTGACGATTTTTCAGATCCACAGCGATAAGAAGCTGCGGAGGATGAATAGGAACGGAGGAGTGGAACCAAATCAAATGATCAGATTAAACCCAAGCAGCAGGGAAGCATTGATCATGTGGACTCTGGACACCCAAACAGGACTGCAGCACATCCGTCAACTCAACCTGTGGATGTCTTTTCCCTGCACTGTGTTATTCATTATAAAATAAAAAAAGAGACTAGAGGCAAGGTCCTCAAGAGCAAGAACCAGTGCACAACAGAAAAACATTACTCACCTCCCAGCCTAGCGAATTATGACTTGTTGTTCAGCAAACAATGTAAAAGACTTTCAACAAATAGAAATTACCCAATATAGCTAATGTGCACACAGCCCCTTTGGTTGGGGTGAACCCTGAGTACTCTCTTAGGGAATAGATTATGAAAGGTCTTATTTCAGTAGTCGTCCTGGCACAGTAACAAGGCTGCTTGATTAAAAGATGCTTTTAATGTAGTGGGAGAAAAAAAAGCAAAACAAGCTGCCATGCTGTGTAGTCTATTAAAAGAAGACCTTGAAAGCAGCCAATTGATTTGCTTACATCAAATGGGACACATCCATTTTTCACAGACTTGTGAAACAAAATGGAAAGGTGGCACTGTACCACACTATCAGCAAAGTCTAGCTAATCTCCAAAATGGTTTTCACAAACTAAACTGACCCAGGGCATATTAAAGAAACCATAATACAATTGTTCACAGGATGACCTGAATAAAAATCACTTTGTATCACAGAAGCTGGCAAACATCTATGGACCCTTTAAGAGGTTTAATTCTGCCACCAGTGGAATCACATGTACATCTACGTAGTCCACAGTAAAATAGATCAACATATAGAACTGAGGCTGTCTGTGTGCTACTATGTTTTCTATCATTATATCAAAGATGCACATGGTTGCCTTTATTATTGGATGCCCTATGATTTGTGAGAATGCATGCTGATACAGAGCACAGTTCGGATTGGTAAGCGCTTATTACTGATCTGTTTATTACTTATGAGTAATGATGAAATGATAAAATAACAACATAATGCTATTGGTGTGTGACTTAGAGAGCTTTTCTTGGGTTATACCAGTGTGTAATAAATCTTTTTGCCCACTGGCAGGCCCTGGCTGTGTAAGGGGTTAAAGCGTTAATTGTTAAACATAAATGTAAACACTGATCAAAAGGCTTGGTGTATGGCTTTTATTATATGTATTTCACTAATATGTAATTACCCACATTTGTGCATTCATAGTATTTTTATTCTAAATTGTATCAAAATAAGCAAATCGAATTGTTGTGAAATCTAAGATTTCATGCTGCACTGAATCATTTCCTAAAGAATCACCTCCTGTTTTGCAAAACTGCTCTGGGTCCTGGTGTGTGTGAACAGTAAAGTTCTCCCAGTATGAGCTACGAACACGAACAAACATAGTAACACAAGCAACACTCCCATGTACTGTAACTTCAGGCCACCCCTATGTGTTGGTGTATCTGTTAACAAAGCAGTGGGCTTTTTGTAATAAATCTAGTCCCAGTGCTTCTGTCCACTTCTACAGCTAGCAGGGAAATGCCTTCACTCTCTGTGAGCAACCACATTTACTCAGGAATGAGGAGGGGGACCTTTCTTAAAACCTATTTCTTGTCAACAGACTCAGCTGAATATTTCATGAGAATAAGTGTGTGTGTGGTAGACAGCATGCGTGTGTGGAGAATTCAGTGCAAAAATGTGCATATGGTTTGCATGTTGATGTAAGGTACTCCCCGCCCTCACACATACACAGATGCATATATAGACTTCATCCACACACACATGTATCGCTGCTGTGTCCAACAAAACTCCATTTTCGCCATTTTTCATTTTTTGATATAATTTGAAAATGCCTGTTGTTCTTTACATTTTATGTAAATTTCATGGTAAATCGACCAAAAAAGCCCAGAATGACTGAAAAAAGTCTGGTTCCATTGTTTTACATTTAAAGTAAAGTAAGTTTTTTTTCCTTGTCCAATTTGACATTCAAATTTGTAAAGCACATTAAAAATATTCAAACAATACCATCCTGTATTATAATAAACACAGACCACACATCCATAGTACATGTCATGGCTTGGAATTTACACACAGAAAAATGTCAATCTGAATTTTTATGATAAACACACTAATGCTAATCGTTTGTTACCTCAGCTATGTCGTTAGCTTATTTCACTTTGTACCCTTTCTTGCTCAACAGCGAACTTGTGCTGATACACAACCTGATAATTTCTCTAATTCATGAAGAATGTTTTTTATTCCATGAAATTTGTGAGTGGTGTGTAAAATCTGGCTTAGGCTTGAGCCTATCTGTGCAGCACCATGCTTCTGGTTTGGTGTGTGTGGGCCGTTAGCCACCTGCAGTAGTCTATGTCTCTACTCAAAAATGTTTTCTAGGTTTCTACACTGTCCTCTGGTGGGGTCAAATGTTCAGATATGTCATGAGCTGGTACTAATGTGTGTTTATGTATTCTTTTAGCCCACACAGTGTGAACTTTGGGTATTTGAGAGAAAAAAAAGCTAATAAAATCGGCCATTGGACAGTTTGGCTGTAAAAATTAGGTGCTGTCCATAAAAATTAAATCAGTCATTCTGTCACACATAAATCAAAGAAGTGCAGTGAACACAGGATAGCACTTCTACACCCCCAAGCACACATACACACACTGCAAGGAGAAAACACGACTTTGACCTTGTCCAAAACCACAGATCTATATTTATGTATGTAAGCTCACTTGCTTGCATCTTTAAATAGGCATATCTTTTCAATAAAAACCTCATCCTACCAATCTGACATTGAACATAAGGGTAAAAAAAATAATCACGCTTTACTTTTTGAAGACTTGCTGGGTGTCAGAGCAAATGCTGCTGTCAGTGTCCCCCACCCTGACTAAGCTTGTTCTCTCTTTAGCCCTTCAATGAAAATGCATCCTAAGTAGCCTCTCTCTCCCACTAAAGCACGCTTTTTCCATCATTTGGCATGCAGCAGAGAGGAGGGGGGTCGTTGAGGAGAAGGTTCTCGCTCAAAAACAGACTTAATCATGGTGAAGGCACTTCAGCAGTGATGAAAAGAACATAAATAAGCAATCTTGCTGAGGCTCGAAACTCTTAGTTCTTGCGGGGGACGCCTGAAATGAGGAATACAAACCGGCAGGTGGAGGGCAGAGATCACATGTGAGGAACTCAGCTAATCCAGACAAACCACAGAAATGCAAAAATATGGCCTATTAATGATTTCATCCAGCCTGCAGAAATCAGAAGGCAAAAAAATAAAAAAATAAAATACATATTTTTTTTAATGAAACCAGGTAAGAGGGGAAGATGAAAAGGAAAGGAGAGGCTTTAGAAGAGTCCGGAAAAGTGTGGCAGCAGGCTTAAGTGGAGGGGGTGGGGGGGTGGGGAGGGGGGGTGTTTGAAGTAGCAGAGCGGTGTGCTGCCCATGAATTTTTAATGGATGCTTTTTACTGTCTGAGTGTCTTTGGCAGGAATGAGTGTGATTTGTCATCATTTCAGGGGCTGTATGCAGCCTTACTGCCAGTGTATGGGTGTGTATATGTGTTTGTGTGAGTGCTAGTGTGTTTGGTGTGTGTGCGCAACTGTGTGTTGAGAGAGAGAGAGAGAAAGACACTGTGTGTGCACATATCTGTGTATATTTGTCAACGTGTGTATGTGTGTGTGTGTGTGTGTGTGTTTATCGGGGGTCTCTGTGGGACAGTGGTAGGCAGCTGCAGGTCGTCTACCCTGTGCTCTGCATCCTTTCTCTAAAATAAAGCCTCTCTTAGTCTGGCAGCTGAGGCTACACCGAGGAAAACTGCACGCACACACACACACACACACAGTTTTGTTTTTATATCTTGTCAGGATGTGGGCTCATATATATGTGCCACATGTACTAGACATATGTCAGTACCTCTATGTAATAATGATACAGTACTGTAAGTCAGAGACCAAGCTTCATATTTTTACTATCCATTCAAAACAGCCATTAAGTAAAACTGATTCATTTTTCAGGAGATGTTTCTGAGTAGGTTAGACATAAGATAATTTACTTGAATAAGGCAGGAAAAAAGTCAAAGTAAAAAAGTTTAAAAAGTTTCCAAAATGACACTAACAGCCTGTCTGAAAAACACTACTTAAATCATCTTTGCAAGATGGAGAAAATGAAGCTCCACTTGTCCACGTGTTTCTGTCCATGCTCCTTCCGCTGTGAGAAACTCAACACTATGACTATGAAAGGATGCGTGTCAAGAAGCCTTTACTGTTAGACTGCTTCAAGGTTTTATGGACTCACGAGTCTAAATTTGTAACTGGGATTACTTGGTGGTAAGAAGCAGGAAATGCAACCAACTTTTATGACTGAACTTTGCAGGTGTGGAAAAATATCCCTGCAGATTTCTTTAAAAAAGTGAAAGTTGTTACTGTTTTATTAGTAACAGTAGAGAATGACGTAAGGAAAAAGAATGACAGCAGAAAACATAAAGGCGCGCACAGGTTATACAGACTGCATGAATGTATCTCTACTCTCTTCGGTAAAACAAAAAATACCCAAACACAGACGTATCTCTGGATAAGCTCTGTCTCATCTGAGGTGGGTATATGCTGCATACCTGCATATACGCAACACTACACTAGAGCCCTAAACCTACCCCTAAGCTTAACCTTAGTTAACCAAAAGTAGCCTTAGCTCTTTACATTTTAAATGAAACAGGCAGCTTTTGTCAAAAAGGACTATACAATGTCATTATGCCCTGAAAATGTATAAAACAAACATTCAAAAGAGAGCTGCAGATAACGAACTACACTGTTTACTCATCAGATTAGTATATATTCTGATCACTTGTCTACTATGTCATACTAACAGTTCTGTAGGCATTATACAGATTGCTGCAGTCAGATTCAGCAGATTAAAATGACTACCCAGAGACTTGTGTAGATGAACAGAAGAGGTTGAAGCAAACAACAGAACGCTGAATAACATGAGGAACAAAATGACATTAATGCTTAATCAACTGAAGGTATGACTAGAAGCATATTCCTTAAATCCACACATCACAGCGAGTGCCATCAGCGCAGCAGGAGCTCAGACATGATGGCTTCTTAAAAGTGGAATAAATTCATGGAAATTTTGGGTGGTCTGAGATACCATTAAAGAAAGATTTCTGTTTTTTTCCTCTTATGCCAGACCCTGTGGTCCATCATCTCCTTAATGGAAGCCTCAGTGCCTCTAGTCAGTGGTGTGTCCTTGCCTGGGGTGACTGTTAGCATTTGATCTGGGCGACGGTCCACTGGGTGGTCATGGGGCATATGTGTGGTTTTTAAGGCGTGTATATGAATGTATGTCTCTGTGAGTCTGTGTGTCTGTCTGTGTAAGATTCCAGCTCTCTCAGGCCTGCGGCTGTAGGCCAGCTGCACCACAGTGGACATCATTCCTCAGGCTCTGACATGATGGCTGGTGCTCAGACAGGAGAGAGAGACTGAGGCTACTTTGGCCTTTCACAGGCCAAGATGATGGGTGAGAGAGACAGAGAGAAGCAGAAGAACGCACCTGCGAGATGTCCATCACCGAGTCACAGCTCAGGGGTCGTGCCGAGGTCAAGTCGTTGAATCCCAGCAATGTCGAGATAATTCCGTTCTGATCGATGCGGCGGATCATGGTGCCGTCTACAAAGAAGATCATGCCATACTTGTCCACTGTGATGCCTGCAGTGAAAAACAAAATGAAAGGAAAAAACAAGCCTCAAACACTGTTTACAAAATGACAGTTTCAGTTCTAAAACCTGACTGGCTGAGCCACGTTCGAAGCTGCTGTAAAATACTGAATATACACACATTTGACCACATACAACTGACCTAGAAATGCTCTGCCCACAAATGCATTTTTTTGCAGACACTGTTGGACAAGCTTTTTAAAACAGGTAAAAATCTTAAAATTTAGGCTGGAATTCACAATCACTGCAAAATGTTAACCTTCAAGCCACAAAGCTGTACTATGCTTTTGTTGCTAACTGAAACTAGATAGACTGGAAACAATAATGGACTGGCCAGCATATTAACATTAGCTTAATTACATGAGAAGAACGCCTGATCTATCTGAAAATGATACAAAATGTAATATATAATTTGAAATTAATAATGCACTGCTAAGTTCAGGGTTTTGTCAAATCTGAGCAGTGTGCTACAATTTCTCATTGGATTTATTGTTCAGTGAAGCAATGGTAATGTCACTGTCGGATCAAAACCCCTTCTATCTCCAAAAAAGTAACTTCACAGAAGCTACAAAAACAAAGACTATAGTACTACAGCATTAGCACTAAGGAAAAAGTTCAGAGAAGGGCAAAACTGCTTTGCAATTAAAAGCTAATTATGCTGTTTGGATGCAATTTTAAATCAATCCTGTGCGATCGATAATTAAATGAAGAGGCAGCAACACAAAGAACAACAACTTCAACTTGAGCTTGCAAATCCAATAAACGTTACATTGATTCACTGTACATATTAAGCAGCGAGCTTTAGTAACTGACATAGGTGGAGGAAATGAACGCATATCGCGTAGTGTTGACATGCTCAGTAGCAACCCCCAAGACAAATAAAATATCCATGTGAATTCATTATTTATGTCCTTTGAACAATAGAGAGCATGCAGAGTGAGCGAGCAAGCGAGAGAGAGGGAGAGAGAGAGAGCAATGAGGTATGGCTGCAGAGCTATAAGAAAGCATGTGATCGGGTGAGTAATGTGTCATATAACAGTCAGAAAAAGGCTTGGCCCAGCTACAACACGCTGAGTCTGTAATCAATGGCTTTTGTTGTGAATGTTCTTTTCCTTTATGAGCACTGAACAACACACTGCTCGAGCACCATCCATCTGAAAGCTGTGGAGAGAAAATACCATTATGCCTGTATTTCTGGAAATGGAGGCAAGCATTGATCTGGCCTGCAAAGCTCAGGCTCTTTCACCAAGCCTGCAGTACCCCCCCTCCTCCCCAATCCGTCCCAATGCACTCCTCAAACTCCAGTGAAGGACTCAAAGCACTAAATATCTTCCTTTCAGCTGAGGGCTAGCCTCCACCTCCAACCTCCCGGCCACGATGGATGAGAGCTGTATAATTTGGCTTCATGCTGCAGCTTTTTACTATCAATTTCAAGCTGAAAGCTGAAAAGATGATTTCGTGTAGTCGTGATGGCTGAGCTGCATCTAATCTGATGTGCAACTATGAAATCACAAATCTGAGAGCATCTGAGGTAAACACAGTGTCATACAGCATGTCAAACAGTTTTGGGTCGTAAATAATATGCAATAGATTTCAAACAATATGCATACACTACTACATAACTATTATAAATTATTCATAAAAGTTTAAATATTTTTATTTAGTCTGCAGCAGAAGAAGTGGTCTTTGAATACAGACTGCATGATATGAAAATAATATTGTTTTGCGGCATATTACAGATGTCAGCTTCAATAGCACTCATATTCATTACAGGTTGAAGACAAAAAAGATACCTTTTAACTCAATTTTAGCTTGAAGTGAATTTTTACAATAGAATATGAAATAATATAATATTAATATGACAGTTACAACTAAATATGAGATTAATAACAAAGCACTTAAAAGCTGAACCATTTTGAGAGTTATCAGGATATAAGACTTTCTGAGATTTATAAAAACTGAATTTGAGATTGAAATTCACAACATTTTTAAAGCCAATTTACAGAATTTCACATTATTAAGGTATTTCACTTCCATGAACCTGAATCTTTACTCTGACCACATGAAAATTTAGACACTAGAGGCAGTAAGAAAGTGCATTGAGGTAACACTGATGATTCAAAATACATGAAATGCACTGACTTCCTGTAATGGTTTGAACCTTTCTAGGCACGAGCTTTGTATTCAACAGGCTACAACCCCATTCTGATTCACCTTACTTCAGTATTCATTGCTCCTGAAGAACTGTATTAACTGGACCAGGTCTATTACATTAGGGCTGGAACTAAACTGTGGGGGAATCAAGATGACCCCTAGTCTCCCATACACTTCCCATCTCATTCTGAGAATGATACATAAAGGCTATCCTCCTTATCCACAACTTGTAGACCATTAAAATGCAGAATGAGCACAAAAAGAAAAGGCAATTTTGCTGTTAAACCTGTCTCAGAACTTCTCCTATCTAGAAAAAGCCTCGCAGCTGAGAGAAAGAAAGCCGCAAAAGTTATAGCACCCACACAGGCCATCTACAAAAGTGCTGTGAGCAACATTACCTTACATTACAAACATAAAATTCTTTGCAAGCTCTCCAGGCAATTTTAGACCACTGCTCATAGTTGTAGCCCATAGTAGCTAGAGTACTCTGTTGCTAAAGAAATTGTAATCATTTATTCTAAATGCGTTCATCTAATGTGGCTAACAAAAAGTGAGCATCTTCAAACTGGCTATTTTTCAATTTGTCATTAGCCACATTACCATTGCTCATTTACCTCTTTATATATTTCAGATCTAAGCTGTTCAAGGTCTTACCTCTAGGATTGGTGAGAGTGGCCTCCACCGCCTTTCCTCCGTCCCCACAGCGGGTCTCGTCGTAGGGCAGACACTGGTCTCCTGTCCCAGCTACCAGCTCCAGGTTCTTCGCCACATCCTTCACTGTGTTCAGGGACTTCACCTTGAACACTTTCCTGCTGCTGGTGTCTGACAGGTACAGAGCGCCAGACACTGGACTAGTGGCCAGGTAGTACTTGTGGGCAGGACTGTTACTACAAAACAGAAAAATAATCTTAGTAAAGGTGAAACATCTCCAGTTGCACACCGAGCATTCTTTGTATTGCTTATTATTTGTGTATGACCTGTTTTTGCCTGTTCCTGACCTGCATTTTTGCCTTTGCCTTTTCCTGACCTGTATTTTTGCCTTTGCCCTTTTGCTCTGTCATTGTTGTTTTGCCTTTCCGTATTTAACCCTGGACTGTGTTTTTGGACCTCTCTTTATGATTCTCCCGTTCAAAAAAATTGCCTAACACGGCTGTATTAGACACGAAAACATAAATATCCGGACTTGGTATCAGCAGATATTCAATATTATATTACTTAGTTTATAAATTTGATAAGGAAATGTCTAAATCTTAGTATACATGTTTGGATTTGTGTGATGCAAAACAGGCGGGTTTGAGAAAATCCATGACATTTGTAGCAGTTATGAAAATCTGCCTAATGTCATCTTACAGAGTGATCTCTGCTGCAGGCACATTCACAACTGGCAGATGGGTGCATGTTCACAGTATGCATAAAACCAATGTTGTCACTCACAAAACACACCATACTTGTCGACACCAACATCTAAAACCACTGTCCCAGCTGCCGCACACATGTGCGTAATCCAGAATTCAACACGTGCACCTCTGCCAAACTATCAGACGCACACAGGTCCTGCAGTGGGCAAAACCCCAGGCGTCTAATGTGCTGTCAGTGTGGGTTCAGGTAGGTGTTCTGCCGATGTCCCCGGGGAGATAGAGATATATGTAGTCTGAGGATGGTATCTCAAAACATTATGCATTCTCAAGAAGAAACGGCATACCGCTTAGCAAATAGCCCATTATACAGCCGAGTCAGGCTGACACAGTCATCCCTCACATCCACACGGGGGGCACGGCAACATCAAGGCCTGACAAAATAGCTCCAATCAAAGCTGGAGTGAGAGAGCCAGCTACCTGCTGCAACACAAGCTCCAATCTAGAGCCTGCTTGCTGTTCTTCCCCTCTGCAAGCTAATCAAATAAAGCAGGCGAGGCACCTGCACTGCAATTTAAAGTTTCTGGAAATCACAAGTTGGATAATTGCGACGTGCTGCCGGGCACTTCAATAGACACGGACTTTGTTACTTGTTACTGTTGGCCCACACGCCTACTCCTAAGCTCAGACTGATTCCGTCCCTTTTTTCTTTAATTGTTTTTTAAGAAAGTTGGTTCAACTTAAAACAACAAAAAAAAACCACTTTTTTTAGTTCTCCAACAAGGGCAGAGGCAGGAGAGTTTGTGGTTTTGTTTATCTTAAAACCTGCATTAGCTCTGTCCAAGCACAAGCAATAATAACTGAGAAATGAGGTACATGATGATGTCTGAATCTTAATCTCTTCCAGTAGTGAAAGAGAAAGCACACTTTAGGAAATGCGTGTATGTGTGAAAAATCCTCTCCATCCTCCTGTGGTGGGTCTTCTCATTGGCGCTTATCTTTATGTGAGCAGAGTGAGAAAGGTCAGGGTAAGAGAGATGCTTGGAGAGAGAGATAGAAGCAAAAAAGGTCACGAATCAGCATGAAGAGTAAAAAATTGCTCTTTTCCAGTGTCCAGTGAAGCAGAAGGCAGCACTGTAAAGACCCTTTACCCTTAGAAGCTGCAGTTCTCACTAGTGATAACAAAAGTAATTTTCTATAAATTATTTCTCGTTTATTTCAAAAAGCAAAGAGATTCTGCAGGAACTTTCAATGGATCCCAAATCTATTATGATCAGAATTTGCAAAGTTATTGTTGTGCATACAATCTTACTTTGCTGAAAACATCGAAAACATTTACATTTTTTGTAATATATACATACATAATATATATTAATATAATTATAAGTATAATTATACTGTGATAACATTTTTTTTTTTTGTCACGTTATCTGCTTTTAGATTTGATGATCATTTTTGATGGGTGCATTCATCTGTATCTGATTCTAATCATTTTATGCACTTTACTGACACCAAATTAGTTTTTTATATTATTGAAAACATTGATTTCCACATTTTTGAAACAGTAGTGTAAATGTTTATTAATTATCACCTTGTATTACATAACACAGAACATAAACCTATGCGCGTCAACTGACTTGTAGATCAAATATAGAGGATTATCCAAACACAGTGGGACCTCACACAAAGCCACTAACTCACTCAGCTCACATTTTTACACAGCTAGCAGTCAGGGTCAGGGTCAGGGTCAGGGTGAGAGAGATGCTTAGAGATAGAGGCCAAAAAAAGGTTGCGAATAAGCATGAAGCCTACTCTGTCCTGATAAAGCAGAGGGCAGCACCCTAAAGACGGCTTCAAGTCACAGGGCTTCAGTTCAGGGCTTCTCCTGCCACAGTCCATCATCATTAACGCCCGGGCCATCTCCAAACCCGTTTCTAACATGCCTCACACCTCACCCTGAAAGGCCCTGAAAGGGCGAGAACAGCCGTGCCAAAGCACAGGCCCTCATGGAAGTTCAGGGGAAAACTGGAGAACCCGTTTTTGCTGCTGCCAGCTCCGATCCGTTATGCAGGATGACAACTGACCTTCTGCTGAATGCTTGGAAACAGGCTGCGGCGGCCATCCTGGGGGCAGAACGTCGCCTCGGCAGGCCACTGACCCGTTGACTGATGACCGGCGTGCGAAGCGAAGGCAAAGCGGGATTTGTCTCCAAACGTTTTTGTTCCCTGGCTTGGGACTATGGGGGAAGCGTGGCGTGGCAGGACACGAGCTACTTTCTTTCTGTTGTCTCCCTGCACGCTCCAGCGGTACATCATCAGTAAAGCGCTGTGCGTGGTGCCGTGCTGGTTTCCCATCATACTCTCTGGTGTGAGGAGTACATCCTGACCTTCATGGACTGTGTCTATATTCTTTCACTATAGACGGTTCGGGGGAGATAATTGGATTTCGCAGTGGGTCATTGTGACGAGGGAGGGTGCGGCTTGGACGGGGGGACAGGGGTTGGGGGGCTGCTTTAGTGGGGGTCAGTGCACATGGCAATGGGATCTCATACACACACTCCAATTCACGTACACTTTCACACTACAGTCCAACCAATACAAACAATTTTTGTCACAATACCAATACAGCTAATATCGGCCAATGTAGTTTCAGAAAGACTAACAGCTTCACTTGAACAATGCACTACACTGACTGATAAGACTGTTAAGCGTCAAATATGAACTCTCTATAGTAGTTCTCTACTTAAAATACAGAAACTAAAAGAGTCTTAACTTAAAAACACAGTACAAGCCTCTTCTAAACCTTACAACAGAAAAATAACACAAGCTTTCACAATGTTTTACTCTAAACAAACATTTAGGGACAACAGGTTTTATATTAAATTTACATTCAATTTGGAACAAGCTGTTCTTTCTTATTTCATTCAACATTTAAATGAACATGAATGTAACATTCCTAACATTTTATTCAAACCTGTTATTTGTTGGCCATTTAACGTTTACAACTGGTTTGGTTTAAATTAAAAGTTTTAATTATTACTGTTTGGTCCCTCATTCTTTACAATTAAAAAAACAACAACTTTTAAAATCTGTGCCAAACAACCTCGTAACATGTACCAGCCAATCCTGTGTTGGGGCTGGTTAGCACAAGTACACAACATGAATTAAACCATGACTTCACTAATTCCATGAAATATTGCCTGGTATGCCAGGGATATATGGTACACAGTGAAAACTGTGCCAACTAACCCTGCTGTGGCTTTTCTTGTACAAAATTTACAGAGATTGCTTCATTGGCTGATGCTATGGAGCCGATTTTAATGGCTGAACAATACATCAGCCAGGCCCCAATTCACATACAGCTTACATATATGTATATGTATATCTCATACAACAGCAGTGGGACTGTGCCCACTGACCATTCTTTCTAAAAGCTTCTGCCTGCCTTACTTTAGACCAGGGTTAACATATGCCACTGTGTGCACACATCTACAGCAATGTTTAGCCTTATACTGCAGTACTGCTGCGATGACCACATTAAGACAAGATGAAATGTGTCACACTTCTCTGTGTCCCGTTTATAACTGAAACGTTTACTGTGACCCACCAATGCAGAGACCATTGAATATCTCTTCATGGTAGACAGGCTTTGTGTGAAGACTGCAAGCAGCTGGTATTTCCCAGCCTACCCTGCCCAGTCGTGTCCCGTCAGTCAAAGCCCAGTGCCACTCTGCTGACTGCCAAGCCAGATAGCAGAACACCATGACATGCACTCCACCACTAGAAGTAACATTCCAGAACCCACACCCCTGCAATGTTTTTAATTTTTAACCCTTTAATCCATGCAAAGAGCATCTATTTCATCCTTTGAATCTATCTTCTCAATTAATAACATGATGTGGGATTTATTTTGATATGTAAACAAACATTTTGTTAACTAACAAAGAAACAATTGTCATTTTGTCCAGACTACCTTTCTAAGCAAACACATGAAAATGAATATACTTCCCACTTTAGTTAACTTTTATCATTACTCTGATGAAACACAAGCACTCAGCAGTTCTATTCTGAATGTGCTCACGTTTATTTTACACAGTGATAGAAAACACTGTAACACACAGAAAGCTCCAGTTCCACATGTTGAAGCTGAATGCACTTTCACTCAACAGTCATATTAATAACTGCTGTTTTATTCAATTTATAC
This sequence comes from Colossoma macropomum, assembly GCF_904425465.1. Classification (NCBI taxonomy): domain Eukaryota; kingdom Metazoa; phylum Chordata; class Actinopteri; order Characiformes; family Serrasalmidae; genus Colossoma; species Colossoma macropomum. The sequence goes on from NW_023494786.1 coordinate 19,415,723, forward strand.
AAAACTTAGTAAATTGTGATACTTTATGACATTATATACTATACTTTAAGCCAATCACCAGAAGGCATTTAGAGAAATTTCAAGGTTTGTGGGCATAAGTTATTAAATGATGAATAGTATTCTTTAATTATCTACAGCTTTCTTAGTCATTATGGAATCATCTACAGCTTTGTTCATTGTTCATCATGGATATATCTAAAATTTCTTATTTTTTTCCTACAAATTAAAAACCTATAGTTGTGGAGCAGTAGCATCATAATAGAATCATTTACACATATTCCAGTAATAAAACTGGTTGTATATTAATGAAAGCAGTGATTCCATACTTTTGAATGGTAGAGTACATTTTACCAGGCCCATGTAAAAGCCATAAGCAGAGTCTCTGAATGCATCGCTGGCAAGATGTTGATAGGGTTAAGCTTAGGCTTTTGATTTGCCGTTCTGAGCATTTCTGATGACAAACTGCAACTCATGACATCAAATGCTGTTAATGAACTAAATGTTCAGAAGCTGCTAAAAGCACATGAGTGTGTAATTTGTCTCTGACTGAAATGTCAAGCTGCGCTGTACGTGAGGCAGTCAGCTTTTTCCCCCCAACTCCAGGGGAGGAGAAGGTGATTACGGTCTTTAGGGGAGCCGCGTCCCCTGAGGGTCAGAAATATTTAAAGCGCTGAAACGGAGCTTATGTTAAGACCATGACTGCTGTTCCGTCTACCTGTCTGACATTTCAAATAATGGGCCTGGCACTCGCGCTCTCTTCTATACACCAGCGCCGCTTATTCCGCAAATGTTTGCCTTAGAGTGTGACCATAACCCGAGAAGGAGGGCGGCAACACGCATCAAACTACCTTCTGTCCATCTTCATCAGCGTTTGAAATGCACCATGGTAACACTGCCCTTTTCATCACTGCAGGAAAGGCATGCTTTTTGATGCGCAGAGTGCTAGGCTTTGTCAGGATGATCGCACAACACACAGTCTAACTCCACAGATCCCTGCCACATTTTAGTGTGATGCCATAAAGCCTTGTAGCATCAAGACATATGGCACTGTGATGATGCGGATGATGTTTGAAAAAAGAAACAATCCTTTCAGCCATCTCTTACCTGTGTCTGAAATCTTTATTTCTGTACCGTTTGATAGGGACAGCAGAAAAAAGAAGGAAGAGAACAAAAGGGGTTAGCAGGGGTTAGTATTAATTAGCGAGTTAGCATTTGGTAAGTAATGATCAGAAAAAAACACAGAATGACAACAGCGAACAAATATATGCCGCATTTCCCATTTCAAAAGCAGTCAAACGTGCTAGCATATTACATATATTTAATATCTAATAGAAAGGACAGGTGGAGAGAGAAAGATGTAGGTGTAAGAACACATGTAAACAGGAAACATCAGCATTATTGCTAGCACTATTTTATCCTCCATGTGTTCTTTGAAATGGACTAGATTAGCCTGATGGATTTTACTGCTTTGGCAAATCAGCATTCATACTAAAAAAAACGTCTAGATCTTCACAGAAGTTTCATATTTATCTTCACTGTATTGAACTGCAGAAAATACTCTAAGAGCCTGATGTAGTAAGCCTTTTCCATCAGTTTCAGGCACAATTCAGATGTATGAAACTGGCACACGAGGCTCAATGCGCAGTTTATGGGCCGTATATGTGGTCAAATGCAAAACGCAATTCTCTTCCTCAACCGTATGCTGAAGGAGGGCAGCGCCAAATGTGGGAGGACTGGAAGAAAGTGGGTGGAGATATAATGTGCAGCTGAATGCATATTCAGCTCGGTTTACTATAGTTCATTTTACTAAGCCTTTCAAAATCAGACCTAACATTTAAAATAATATGACAAATAATATGAATACAACAGAATTGATTGTGATTTTACATATATGCGCTATATGCACCCTTTCCAAACCTGTCCTTGAGGAAGCTCAGTATTGTCATTATCGTCCACACCTGTTTTGGCTAATCAATGCTTCATTATGTTAAATCAAGCATGTTGGTGATTTGACGAGGAATATAATAAATTTATGTTATCACTGGAGCCATCGATAAGATAAATGGAACCATACTTTCTTCTACCCAACTCACAAGATATCAACCACTTTTTTCAAAATGAGACATTCTTTTTACTTTTTACAGTATTTCTGTTTATTTGCACCTAATTTAATAATACATGATGTTATTACAGGTACAAAAAAAACAATCACTGCTCAGATAAATGGTTCTAAACAATATGCTTAGTTGCCTAAGACTTTTGCACAGTACTGTACATCTGGCCCTGAGTGCAGAGATTCATGACATTTATTATAAGGAGAGTAAAACCCTCCAGTTTATAGGCACTGTTGATACCCACTTGATCTGTGAGGAGCTTACCTCGCAATACTCAGTGGCAAAATCATGTGTCTGTGTGTGTGTTGGGAGGGTGTGTGTATATAAGCAGGCACGGCTTACCTGAGCTCCAGAACGCTGGTGACATTCCCAGTGGTGAAGATTCGACGGATATAGTTGAAGTCACCCACAAATAAGCTTCCATCAGAGCCACAGGCCAAAGCTACTGGAGCTAAAAGCTTATTTCCATCAGCCAGGCCATTACAGCTTGGACAGGAGATACTGCGCCGCCGCCCATTGCCCATGATACTCCCGATGACTGGGGGCTGCTGGGAAATGAAGACGTTCTCGCCATTGCCCTTGTGAAGGATGCCTATGAAAAAAGACAAGATGTGCTATGTTACTAATGGTGTAAACCTCTGCATGTACAGTGTTCTTACAACAGAATAAAACAATCTGCAATGTGAGATTTATTATTATTTTCCTTTTCCTTCATGTTGCTAAAAATACTCACAGCGTATTTCAGTTGTGAATTAAACAAGCTGTGAGTATATTTAAGCAATCCTACTAATTCTCTGTTTTTATTCCAGCTTTTTCTGTAGTGAAGCAAAATAGGTTGAGAGTGAGCGAATCTTGGGGTTTTAATGCTGATTCAATTCAGTTCAGCTTTATTTAAAATGCCTTCCCCCTGTCATGGGGCAACAGCATGCCTGCTGCTCTATGAAAAGGGATTTCATATTATTACCAAAAAGAACTGAGGAGAAGTGAACTGAACCACATCTAGGCAAGCTCACTTTTATTGGCCTGAGCCTTTTCATTCCCAAAGCTGATCTGCCTGTGCAGCGATTACCTAAACTAATGTCTACTGTGTTCACTGTCCACATCCATTCTATGACTGCCTATACCACAAAACAAAAAATATTTTGTTATTCCACCTACATTGTATTTCTTGTGGTAATAAGCACTTTAACTGTACGCACTGTCTGCACTTTTGACAATGTTGTTGGCTGCTAACTAGGTTTCAAGTTAGAATTGATAAATAATATATCTACAAATAGTCATTGCTAATAAGGGCTGTTAGATCTGTTTTTTCTCTCTCTTATTATTCTCTATTGTTCCATATTTATTGCGTATCTGTACTTATTAAAATGAAGAAAAGCAAAAGCACACTTCAGATTGTTCAGAAAGTTAAACTTGACCCATTTTGCACTTGATAATTTTGTTACCTAGCCATACCCAGTCTGACACCAGCATAGCATCACCAGAAGAACAGTGCCACATGGAGGGGTAGTGGGTTAGATGCTTTGGCATAAGGGCACACCCAAGAGTATTCGGTCAGTGCTGGGATTTGAACCGGCAACGATCTGATTGCTGGCTCATTTCTCTCATCTCTACCCTGCCAAACTCAATGGATCCACATCTAACAAATACTGGAAATCAATCTTGGACCATTTGCATTTTGTACAATGCAGAGCACAGATGCTCTTGTAGAACTTTCACTCAAGTGGCTGTAAGTGGAGCAAAATGTAAAACTCAATGTCTGGCTACTCCTGCATTGTTGCTCACAGAACACCTGCTGACTGTGGTTGTGTTTGTGTGAAATCCTGAATAAGAGCCCCATCAGCTAGGCAACTCTCTCAGAGCACTGAAGGGGGAGGGAAAGGCAATTAAATGAGATAGATTTGAAAAAAGCTAAAGCGCAAATGGGATATGGGCCTACAGGGAGAGAGGGATGAAAGAGACGATGAAAGAGACGATGAACGAGCGAGACACTAGACAGGCAGACAAACAGAATCAACTTCAGCGGAAGTCCTCTGTCCAAGCAGCCTGTCCTCCTGACGACTGGACTGCTTACAGTGACAGATCGAAGTGCCACCTGCGCTCCACACACTCCTGCTGTAAGTACGCCTCATTTCCCGTTATGACTGTGTATGGGCACTGGCAGGAGATCGTGCTCCTGACACAAAGTGGCGAGAGAGAAGCCTTTGTGTGCCTTCAGTTCGCTTCCTTCACAACCAACTCAAGCGGCAGGACCAAAATTGACCTCCCACAGCAGAAAGAAAGAAAGAAAGAAAAGAGAACACGGTGGACATGACACATCCTCCAAGAGTCAGAATGTCACGGTAGAGCGAAGTCTACAGTGCTGAAATGACTGTCTGCACCCGCTAGAGAACTGTAATAATTGTATAGCGCTAGAGAACTTTAATAGTCGTTACATGGCAAAGTGTGGTGAGCCTGTGTAGATCTCAGAAATGATCAGTCAGATTATCAGTACATCAAGGATATATGTTTATGGCCTCCGTTTTGTTGGATGCTTGTATTGTGCCTCATTTATAAACAGTCCACTGAAACACCCCTTATAACTTCAACATGAAAGGCTGGGGCTAAACTGGTGTAGGCTGAGCTCACCGCTTTGTATGTTGAGTGCATGGTGTTGGTCTATGCTCCAGCCCCCCAGATTGGATGCAGCGGTCTCGTAACCCTGCAGAATGGCTGTCCTCTTCTCCCACAAGATCAGGTCAGGACATGACTCGTACTCAAAGCCCACAGACACTGGACAAACAGAGAAAATAACAATGAGCTTTCAGCCTTTATGCACTACCACCAAATCAAAGCAGAAGGTTTGTCATTGGTTTTAATAATAACAAAATATACATTTACAAAGTGATAATTTGTTCAAAATTTCAAATTTACACAATTTCCCTTACAGCAAACGCAGCGAGTTAAGCAAGACATTTTCAGTGTCGGAAGAGTGGTTCTTTAGTATTACACTGGAGCTGTGGCACACTGCAATCTCCAAAAATGGACAAAAGTATAGCTGAATCCCTAAAAACTAGAATATGTCATATAGTTAACTGAGCATTCGAGGGAATAGTTTTTCATTATTTGTTAGTTATGTTAGCCTCATAGCTCCACTGCAAAACTAAAGAAGCTATCTTTAGACCCCATAATATTTGTCGATAAATAACATTTAGGGCAATTTTTCCAAAATGTTAAATTCAGCAAAAAATCTTAATTATGTACCAAAATATTTAAGCTTGTTCTCTGTAGAGGGTGTGTGAACCTCTTTTCACTAAGAAAATCAAAAAAACATGTAATTTTACCAGGGTTATTCAAACCTTTGCAAACTACTATAAATCAAAATACTGATTATTCTGAATAGTGGCTAAAGCACAAACTGATTTCATGTCTTCTAACCACATAATGTGTCCACTCACCGAAAGCCTCCGACAGGCCGTACACCTTCTGACTGTAGACGTCAGTCTTGTCCCAGACGAAATCATATGAGAGGTTGGGAGCAGCTGAGAACCACTTCCTGAAAAGACGGCCCTCTACCGCCACCATCAAGTGCACCTTCATCAGGTTAAATGGGATGACTGCGTGCGTCAAAGTGACCCTCAACAGGGATTTGTAGCCGGCCGTGCGGCTGCTCAGATAGCCTAGGCGGAGCTCTGTGCCTGGGATACGCACTTCCTCCTGTAGAGCCTGTGGTAAAGAGAGGAGACAGCTTCAATTACTCAAAATAGTAGGGGTCCATATTACACATTTTTCTTGTATTGTAAAGTGAGGTCCACGTGTGTGCAGTTTTATGTACCGCTCTAATTACTTTCCTGATTTTTTAACCTTACTATATCCCTTAGAATTAAGCAGGCTGTTTTTCCTATTGTCCTCTAAGACTGACATATGTAAATGATCTCTATTTTGACTGGCTGCTCTGTGATGTGCCTCTTTTGAAAAGCAGTCCAAGCTGAAACATTACTTATAACTTCACTGTAAATGGGTGGGCTTAACTGCAGTAGGCTGAAAAAACAGATATATTTAAAAGGGTGTCTGTGACATTACAAATACAGTAAATTCAAAATAGACTATTCATTTCCATATATTAACAGGTTGGATGAAGGAATTAATGTTTACATACACAAAATTCTGTTTTCAATAACAGTGGTCCTAAAACTATAACAAAAAGTATTGGAAAAGAACAACCTTCAAGTATGTGATGTTCTGTAGTTCATCTGGCACTGCACATGTTATTTAAATCACTGTACTAATGAGCGCAGATGTGCATGTTTGGAATGCAGATATGAAAATGTGTCAAGATCCCATAACACAACATCAATTAAATCATTTTATTTGCTGCGTCGCCATAACAAAAGTACTTCACTATGAAATGAAATTACAGTGGCACATCTGCATAAGAAACACAGCTAATGGAAGTGTAATGCTGAGCCTACTGCAGAAAGGTGATTGGTTCAGAGGTTTTCTCTCCCTATCGTCCCTTAGACACACACTGTGGTGCTCTCATTAAGTCAACACATATATCCCTTTCCCTTCCCAGATGAGAGCAGAGCAATTAGCCACTGGCTGCTTTACAAATGCACAGATAAACAGTATAACAAAGATGATGAAGGATGCTGGAGGATTTATGCTTGTCTGTAAATCCTCATAAATCAACAGCAGAAAAGACTAATTGTAAATGAGTAAATATAAAGTTGGTAAGAGATCAAAATAAAAAGAAATGTTTCTTTTTAGTTGCTGTGGATAAGATTAGGGTTAGGTTTAGGCTTCTTAAATACAGGTATTTCACTTATATATTTCCAGTCAAAATGTCCATTATGTACAAGTTAGTCATTTACTGCACCTACGTAAGAAAGGGAAAATAATCGAGTTTCCAAAACTGGAGGTCAAAAAATTATGAAAAGATATAGAGAAAATAGGACTTCTAACAACAATGTAAGACCTGATAGACTACAAAAACTGTCACTGTCAGATAAACAGTGCTTAAGCTTTCATCTTTGAGAGAGAAGAGAAAATCAAACTGAACTTTTGCTTCACAAAAAGTGCTTCTCTTCAATCTTCAGCTGTGAGAAGAAACACAACGCTATGTGTAGCTGTCAAGAAGCTGTTAGTGAGAAAATAAATTAGACAAAAAAAGAAGAAACTTGCAAATCATACAAAGATAGCTGTGAGAAGGAGTGTGGATTGGGAGAAGCACTAAATGAAACCAACTTCTAAGACTGAACTTTGGAGCTACTGAAAAATATCCCTGCAGATTCCTTGAAAAACTGAAAGAAAATCTCCAAAAGGGATGGTAGCTGTAAGGCAATGGGTAGATGCACTAAAAGCTGAAAAATATGAGATTATATTTAGGTGCTGAGGCTTCTATGAAATTACATGTAAAATATGTGCTGCTGCTGTTTTTCTACTGTTTATTTGCTGAGGTACAGTGCTATTTCTTTCGCACATGAGACATCCATTGCTTTGTTTTTTTCCAATATGTTAAATCCAGCAAATAAACAGTAACTGTGTATTAAAACGTGTAGAAGTGTGTTCTCTATAGAGGATGTGTTAACTTATTTTAATTTGAACAGGGGTCGCCCAATTTGTGCATACAAATGTATGTATGAGCCTATGTCCTGACACTGTCCCAAAACAAACCTGCGTCTGTGGCACAGACTAGCGTGTTCAGGGACAGGACAGATATGGTTTGATATTAATAGGCCAGACAGCACTGTGTGTAGCACTGAGCGATTAATCTTGTAAAGCAAAGTGGGAGACAAAGTAATTAGAAAGGAACACACAGGCGCAGGTAGAGCTACAGAAGCGCAGGGACAGGCATCCAAACACAAATTAATAACAAATAGCCATTGGCATACAGATTCACAAATGCATTGGTAAGCATACGGATGAATCTGCATACATAAACACAAACATGCACACATCATCTCATGCACAAACCCATCTACACAAATGCTAGAAGTACTTGCACCACAGCCCTCGCCACCCTCCTCCAAAAAATAACTAACTTGGAGAAAAGAAAGACGCTACAGGCTTTTTCACCAGCGACTACAAACTCTTCCGGACATGGAAATTCGACAAGCGTCCGTTTTCCTGTTTAACGTAATTATCATCACTCTGCAAAAAGCTGGCACACTAAATTGGACTGTGTATCTCCAACCAATTACGCAGGGCTGATAAAATGACAGTGTTGTCACTAGCAAGAGTCACTCCTCCATTCGAACTTGGTGTTCGCTTTTTCCAGTCCGGTCGTTGTGTGTGTGAGAGCACAGGGCTGTCCATCACTGACACAAGCCTCTGCGGTATGAATCACAGGCACGACCCGATGAAGGGATGCGGCCCATTTACAGAAAGCAATTCAGAAGCCCTTTTTTTCATCTGTTAAGAGCTGTAGTAGGTCATTTAGAAGTTAACAGCAACTGCTCACCTAATCACAAAGCACTCAAATAGAAATACACTTTCAGATGTGTACACAGAGCTATAATGAATATGAGCATGTCAGCAGGTGGGCTAGTACAGAATGCATTTTTTATAGGGGGTAATATATAGCAAAGGCAGAGCATAATGGCAGACAAAGAGAAGCTCTGTCGGTTCTAGAATGAAGCAGCTAACAAGATTCATAACAGAAAAAAAAGCATCTGTTTATCTATTTTAATAGATTATTTGTGCATTTGTGTCTGTTACAGTCATAACACTTAGGATCTATATTGTTGTAAATACCCTGTGCATTTAACAGTGTGGATATGTAAAATTTGTAACCGACTCTGTACCACTGTACCACGTTTAATAGAAAAAAGAATATGTTTTCCATTAGCTGTTATTCTTTTTAAAAATATGCTATATCCATTATTGTTACAAACCGATATACAGCATTTTAGAAAGGAACTCTTCACATGTAATTTGATCAAGGTCCCCACATTTTGGAAACAGTGAAAAAAAACTTAAATTTAACAGTGAACAAAAAAAGCAAATAATACATAAATAACATTGCTTTTCATTAATGATGTGCAAAAATCATGGCAACGTGACAAGCAAAACCTTCATTACACTGCTCCGACGTCGCTTGACCTCTTTAACGCGGAATCTCCTTTTCAGAATTAAATGCTAAATTAGTGTCAGAAGTAAACGCTGATAAACAATCCACACAGCTACATTTCATTCCAGTGAGCGGTGCTTTTAGCATAGCAAACCAAATGCTACGTATATCACTACATATATCATTTCCTCATATGATCCTATAGTGTCTACTGCATCTCCATCACATGTCCTGCAACTCTGAAATGTAATCACAGTCCACTCACAGCCCTCTGTTAAACTTGGGGGCATGGCTGAGGTTACAGGGCAGTTTCGCTCATAAACCTACAATCAACAAGCCACCTGGTGCATAAATCTGCTCTTCGCTTTGTGTTCACAGGCAACTTCACCCAGGATGTCCCTTACCTGAATCTCAGGGATGATGCCACCCCTCTCAGGGCAGTTCCCGGCAAAGGCGGTCAGGGGAGCAGGCAGAACGACTGGACTGGGCCGGGTGAAGCTGCTGAGGTCACAGCTGGGGATATCGTTGACCTCATGCCGCATGACGATGGTGTCCATAACAAAGAAGCGTGACCATGGCAGCCACAGCGTGTGCTCCTGCGTGATGAACGGAGCACGCTCAAAGCGCAGAGCGATGGCCACACCCCCATTAGAGACCAGGTCAAAGCTGTAACAGAAAATGAAATGTTCAGAGAAGCTGCTTTGGTGAAATGTTAATTATCAAACAACCGAGCAACATTCAGTACCACCACTAACTATTAAAATTACCCAATTTAGGATAATCTCAATATCTGCAATGTTGTTGTGCAGCATTATAGACTTGAGTAAAATCATGCGTCATTCTCTTTTTGTTAGACAAGCAAAAAGACATTAGGCCTCTGAAATGACTTCTGCTTTAATTTGTCAAAACATACTGCTGTCTTTTTATCAGTTCTTTTCATACTGCAACCCACACTTTGTCATTCTTTATCCCTCCTCAGCCCAACAAGCACCCATTTTCTATACTTTAAGCCATATACAGTATAATTAAAAATATTTGATATTCAGCTTGCACCTCATTAATTAAAGAGTTCACACCACATGTTACATCTCTGCTAATGGAATGATTCAACACGCAGTTGCATTACAATGCACTGACTAATTTTTTAATCAGCAGTGCTATACATTTTATGACTAAGCATCATATATGCTCTAACCCTTCCTTATACACCCTAACAGGATTTAATTGTGGCTGTAATTAATTATGAAATCCTAAATGACAGACTCTGACTGAAGAGAACCCCGCTTCAGCTTATTAGGGAGGGAGGTTTTTATCTGCTGGCTGCACAATATGCTACAAATACAATAGACTTCTGGCTCTGTTTGATAGATTGAGCTTTTGAGCCTAAATTAATGAAATCGTTTGAATGGGTGGTGCTGAAAGCCGTTATTCTCAACGGGACATAAAATGGGCACCTTACTTCTAGTGCCAGAATCAGACATATAATGGTGACTGTGTTGTGCTGTGAAGCCATTAAGCATCTGTGTTCTGTTTCTGAATCAGTTTTGCATTTCGCCTCCTGTGACAAATTAGCATAAAGATGCATAAACCTGATTCTAGATTGGGGCTTTAATCCTGGATGATCTTGAAGCAGGTGTTCTGAAGCTGAGAAAACACTAAATTGCCTCTGTGGTCCTCCGCAACTGGATTTGTGGAACGAGGATGCAGACTCCATTTGTGTTTATAAGGAGAGCTGAGAGAATTAAACTGTCAATCAGCATATCTAAAAGCCTCTCTAAGAACATGCCAACAAAAAAGACAGGAGATTAAAGAAGTGTAGTCTACAAATCAGCAGAGAAAACGTACACAGTACACACATTTGTGTCCAGCTGGACTTGTAGGTGTTAATGCAGAAATTGGGATTTTGCTGCGTATAAAAAAAAATATGAGGCTCTTACAGCAAATTGATTTACCCCCAATCTGCATGACCCCTCAGATGACCTCTTACAGTGCACAGTTATGCCGTACAATGCACACTGCCCATCAAAAGTTTGCGGTCAAAAAGCTGTTGGTTTGCATATTATTGACCAACCAGATTTATTTTGAGGAAAACAAACACTACACATGAAAATATGTGCGGCATATATTAGTGAGAATTCTACCTTATGAATTATGCCAAAGCCCACCCATTTTATTCCCTTGTTGTGTGTCAGTGTCACAGCACTCAAACCATTTAGCTGTACAAAGCACCTTGAGGCCAAAACATCATCAATATGTGCTTTTAACAATAGTTTAGACGCAAACACTCTTCATATCAAGGATGACAATTTAACGAACATGAAGCTGAATGCTGAAAAGTATACCGAAAGCATTAGTAAATAACTGTTTATGTAAATTTATTGCAGGTACATTTTCACACTTAATTGAGAACTGTAAGCAAGAAAAAAGGCAGCGTCCTCAAACTTTTGACGGCTAGCGTAGGTCCTCGCACTTTGCAGCCCTCAGTACAAACTTTAACCTGCTAATGATGTCACACTTTGCCCCAGTGTTGCCAAAATGTTGACAGCCAGGCAGCACTGGTCATGTTGTGCAACTTTAAGCGCTCACTTCCAAATGTTTTTTTGAGTTTTGCATGTAACCAAATCACAGCTGTGATGTTACTTCAGATAACATATTCCCACTCAGAGTCTATTCCTTCTGTAGCACTGCTGATCAGAGACAGAAGGGCTGTGCACTCTAACACAGAGGTGTCAGACTCAACCACTAAAAGGGCCATATTAAAAAAATCGTATTAAATCCGTGGGCCAGAGAGACTTTGCATTCGAATACGTCAAAACATCAACAGCAAAATACAGCCACTTGTTAAAAATCTTCAAATGTTACACGTGATTACTTGATACAAGGGCTACATTAGCTACAGACAACTTAAATCTCTTTAATTGTCCTCAGGATGTAGGTTTTTTAAACCTACCTGTGTGCTTGATCTACACACCTGACATCTTTTCTTTGCTGCAAATTCATTAACTCAGCTTCTGAGCTGCTGAGTGTTTATAGTGTTCATAACGTTTTTGTTGGTTGAACTGCACCTGAAACGCAGCTAGCAGTGATATGATGTGTGCATTTGGGTAGAAATCTGCTGCCCCATAGAGTGTTGTGGGGGTGGGGGTGGGGTTCAGTACACATTACGTTGCAGTGCATGCTGGGGATTGTAGTGCAGCTCACTGTGAAATGGACTAATACCGATAGAAAATCACAATAACTTTGAGGGCCGGATTGGATTGTGTCACAGGCCTGATCTGGCCTGTGGGCCTTGTGTTTGACACATGAGCTCTAACAGAACTTTCAAAGTTCTACAGTCCCACAACCAGCTCCAACTGACCACTTGCTGTACAGAAATTGAGCAAAAATCAGGAGATTATGGGCAATACCAGCATGTTCTGGGTTCAGTGTACAGCTAAACTACTTAGTTTCTTTTGAATGAATGGAAAGTCCTACAACTGTAATAATGAGCAGTTTTTTTTTTAAAAAACAGGCCTGTGACATTCACCTGATTGCCATTACTTAAGCTGACTGCAATTATTTTCCACAGTTGTTAGCTTTGCAATTCTATGTTGATATCACAACAAGCAGAATTTAATTGGGTGCATTTTCATCCTTTAAGGATCAATTTATGGAAATAAAAGAAAGCATGAAATGCGTTTATTAAGGCGCATCATGGTTCTTATGAAAACAACACAACTTCTGACTGGTGCTTTAACACCTTTAGAGGGCAGTGCTGGGTAATGTTTGTTCATCTGAGCTTGAGCTGTGTCGGTCATCAGTTGGGAGCTACTAAGCACCGAATAGCTATAAAGCAAGATAGCTGATAAGCTTGTGTACCCAATTCAGGCTCGCATTTTCATATAAGGGAATTGTGATGCCCATTTTACAAAAAAGAAACCACAGCCTGCCCACTTGTTTTCTACCAGCACATGCTTCCAGGATTTGCCAATTAGTAGAGTTAGATAAACGGCAAGGCTAAATTAACCTCAACTGGAATGGGATACCATTTGCACAGTACCACATCCGTTCTCATTCAAGTGAATAGCTTTTTCATTTTTTTTCTGTGTTCAATTTGACTGCAGCTTTTGGCAGTGTTTGTCTAAAAAACACAGATGCCAGTGTTTGGGAGTGGGAACTCTTTGGAGAATAGAGTATACAGGGACAATAGCACAGTGTGAATTCTCTCAACAGATAGAAATGAATGCGCACACTCAGGCAGAAACAAGCACACACTAATCCAGCTACACATCCCGAACACCTGCAACTGCTTTTCTTAACAAGCCATTAGCAGTAGGTGATGTTAGGGCCCTCGGGGAATGTATTGGGACAGTGTGTCCATGCAGGCTGCAGGAGTTACACAGTGAGTCTGCAGCCAGCCCTCATGCTGCCTGGACATTAATTCAACTGCATATCCCTGCAGACCTACTCTAATGCATAGCACTCATTGGCCAAGTCTGTAAACAAAGGTCTGCTCTGCCCTTGCTGTGGTACCCTTGCTAAAACAGGACTGAGTGAGAGTGTGTGCGTAAGTGGGGGGGCACTAGTCACTGCAAAATATTTTGTAGTCATCACTCTCTGCCCTTCACAATTCTGATAACGCAGAAAGCGCAAATAAACAAATTACCTCTCTAAAACATCCTTTTTGTGTGCTGAGCTCATCCAGATCATCGTGAAATACCAGATAAGTTTTAATCATGTCACAACTAAGGTTTAATGATGCTTTTAACTCTTACTACTTACATTTTGTAAATCTATTCAAATGTAATTACATATTTATTACATATAAAGTTCTGTCTTGATTGGTTCAACACTTCTTTTTCACTTCTACTACATCTTTTCAGTTTGTTTCAAGCAATGAAAAAGTGGCAAAAATATAAAGGATGGATTTTTTTTTTCTGCAAAACAAGTCTGTATGTGATCGTACAAGATTTCGTGTTCTACTTATGACCACAAATGTGGTATCAATTGAAAGTAGGGGGTGGGCAAAATAGCCAAAATATAACATACCACAACATATTTTCACAATATACAATACATATCACAAAATGTTGTACTTGATAAGCTGGAACAGACAAAATGCACCAGCATAAATGCAGCATTTTAGTGCTACAGTTAAAAATACTGTACAATGATTTTAATTAGCATTTCATATACTGCATGAAATCCAATAAAACAGGTAAAGGTGCAAGAAACTGGCCTGTGTTCTTTAAGTACTAATGACAATCAATCAATTCACTGAGAAAAGTATATTGTGACGTGATTTATCACAATAATGATAAAATATTGTCACAGCCCCCTCCCCCTTGTGTGAAATAGTTCTAAATTACACTATGCTTTTGTTGTTGCTGGTGACAGGCTTAATATACTGCAAGTCAAAATGTAATAACAATATACAGCAATATAACTGCAATTTACAATTTTGTCCATATTGTGCAGCACTAGTGGCAAACTCTGTGCTTTCATGCTGCCCCAAATCCTGCACCGCTCACCAGTTGGTGTCGGCCACTCACACAAAGGCCAGTCAGCCACATGCACACACAAATTGCACACCTACAGGCTGAGGCCAATCGATAAGGCCGTTATCAATCAGGAGAAGCACCTCAGGTTCTGGTGACACACACTATAATTCTCCACAGCACCAAGCCTTCTGCTCAGGATTTCACAGGGACAGCAGGGCTAACGCAAAGGGGTTAACTGGATCTGTGGATTAGGTCAGTACATGAACGATCGGCGCGGCTTGGACCAGCCACAGCGCCTGCAGTGTGATTACTGACGCAGTGGGTGACTCATTACTTTCATGTCCCCATCAGGGAATTGGGGATGTACACATGACTCACATATTTCACAAATCAAAGGCATTCTACAACCCTGCAGGACATGCCTGCAGCTACAAAAGAGGCATTAACCCTTCAAAGAGTTATTACTTGTTTTTTTGCATGTAATTACATAATTACATAAGTAATTATATAGTGAGTTATGTAACGAATTATATTTACCTTGAAACATACCTGAAACTGCAAAGTTAAACTTCCATACTAAAACTAACAGTATTATTTTCCTATATACAGAATTATGTACGGAATTTATGACACTGTTAGTTTGGAAATTAATTACATTCCCATTAATATGGACATGTTCAAATCTGCATTGCCAAATAATTTGGAATAAACTGTTAAACAAAGAATAGCAAACTCCAGAACTGTAAATAATGTTTTACTTTCCAAAAAAAACAAGACCGTACACTAATTCATACCATGCTGCATTTTTGATAACAATACTCATAATTCTTGTCTCCTTATAAACACAAATGTAGTATCGACTAAAAATGGAGAATTCACACTTTCGACAGAATTTCTCCGCTTGTTCCAAAGAGCAGTGAGTTAGAAGTAACTAGTACAAATTTACAGTATGCTTTTGCTAATGCTGATGCAACTTCTAGAGGTTAAGTGGAATTTGCAGTGGCTAAGCAAAAGGCTATAAATGTTAAGTTTAACTAATATATTATTGTTATCCTTCCCCAGGCTTATGTTAAACTAACTGTTTCTTCATAAATGGTCAGTATGAGTCTTAGTTGATGGTCGGGAGGCAGAAGAAGCCTTTCTGGAGTGGTGGAGTGGGGGGACATGGGCAAAACAGAGGTGCTGGGACAATAAAGAACACATCATAAAAACGAGTGGAGACAGCCTTCCCCTGTTTCTAAGTGGCTGAACAGGTGCGTTTGTGATTTCACGCCGCGCTGAGCATGTTTTGCCAGGGTTCAGTACAGAGCAGAGTGAGAGAGAGCATGTTTACACGAAAGAGAGAGAGACACAAAGAGAGAGAGAGTCAGAGAGAGAGAGAGAGAGAGAGAGAGAGAGAGAGAGACAAAGAGAGGAAGGTAGAGAGAGAGGCATAGAGAGGGGGGAACACAGAGAGAGAGAGGCATAGAGTGAGAGAGAGAGGCAGAGAGAGATAAAGGAGTGTTTACAGACAGAGTGATGGAGAAGAAAAAAGAGCAGAAAGAGAGTGAGTGAGTTGGGGAGGGTGAGGGAGGGAAAGACGAGTGTTTACAGTCACAAAGGAAGAAAAGAAGAGGGAACACAGTAGAGAGAGAGAAAGGTGCAGGGAGGGAGGACAGTAAATGTGTGGGATGGGAGAGCAGCAGGGAGGAATGATCAGCTCAGGGCAGTGAGAGAGAAAGAGTGGAGCATTGAGAGAGCGAGCAGAAGGATAACATCTAAACTCGGAGCAAAAAAGAGCCAGAAAGAGAGGGAGAAAAGAAAGATGAATGAGATCAGAGAGGTGGATCAGTGTTGAATAAGAAAAACATGTTCGAAAGGAGGGAGGAATGCTGCAATCAACCCTAGTTATTGCTATTTAATACTATACGATTACACTGCAATTATGTAATTACAAAGTCTGTTACACGGTTATGCAATTCATTACATTTACATTTTATTTAAAGTCTGTACTGTCAGATTTAAGTCAGCACTTTGGGCTTTTTTCCTGTTTGCTTTGATGTTAAACAATGGTAAAATGTGCCAGAGTGGGAAAAGAATGATTTTTACAGACTGGACAGGCAACAATGACTTTTCACCAACCTAAATCATTAAATATCTCCTACTCTGACACAAAGTCAGGACTGAAAAATAACAGAATTTCCATGCTTGTTTGAATGAGCTTTGAGTAAAATATTATTATTATTATTATTATTATTATTATTGTTGT
This sequence comes from Colossoma macropomum, assembly GCF_904425465.1. Classification (NCBI taxonomy): domain Eukaryota; kingdom Metazoa; phylum Chordata; class Actinopteri; order Characiformes; family Serrasalmidae; genus Colossoma; species Colossoma macropomum. The sequence continues at coordinate 19,432,616 of NW_023494786.1, forward strand.
TATTGTTATTATTATTAAATGGAAATGGCAAGTTTCATCTTTCTCATATCCAAAGTCACTTTACAGAAGAAACAACAATGCTAACAACAAAGGCATTACAGCATGTTTTTGTTGTGACAAATTATTTCTAAGAGTAAAAAGGATACTTTCACTGTGGGGTCTACATTGTAGCCACTTCCTGCAGGAGCCCCCAGCAGGCAGACTGGAACTCAATTTGGCTATTTTTATTCATTATACTTAATCAAAATATATTTCCCCATTACTCTGTTGTCAGATTAAATGTGACGCAGTTTTCTCTCTGTGTGTGAAATTTTGTGACTCTGTGTTGAGCTGCTGATGAGCAATGAGGGCTGAAAGGGGAGATGTGAGAACCTGCAGCCGTAAAAACAATTCACACCTCTCCACAAAAACGGCCATACCGAGATAAAACGGACAGCACAGCTGTAGTTTTCTTCACGCCAAAAAAATTCACAATGCCAAAATAAAAAGAACAACATTTGAACACAATAAAAACATTTATGACTGTTGACTTGCTTGCTCAACTTCAAAAATAAGACAGTCTTGTAAATCATATAGATTTACATCAAAATATATTCTCTAAATGTTGGTGAAGAAAAAAATATTGTATAGTACAACTGAAACCTCCCTCAGAACAAGCAGCAGCAGCATTTCATGGCTGAGATGAAAATGGGTTAAGCTAGAGTGGCTGAAAGAGCAAAGAGAACGCTACATACTTAACACAATACTTTGTCCTGACTCCTCATGTGCGTGTGTGTGTGTGTTTGTGTGTGCGTGTAGAGCAGCATACCTGCCGTCCTGTCTGGTGATGGTGTATCCATAAGCTGGGTTGTTGATGAAGCTGATGTTCACTCCAACCAGCGGCGTCCCGTCAGAGGTCACCACTTGTCCTCGGATGACGCAGGCGTGACTAGAGAGAGAGACGACATAACAAAGCTGACGTGTCAGCCCTCATTTCTGCCATGTAATACCACACACATCACACAGTGGCGGAATTCACCTCACGTGACCCAATTTCCAATTACTTAAATAATGAATTAAACCCGACCGACAGCTCTGAGGAGGCCGCAGTGGGGTTCCCTGCCTTAAAAGAAAGAAAGATAATGAGAAGAAAAAAAGGACTTCACAGAGAATTCTTTACACTTTCATCCTAATTAAAACAGGGAACTGCTTGGAGGAGGGAGAACAACCGTGAGGTGCTGCGGTGGTGTGTTCAGCCACTCCAGTAGAGTTGGAAATGATCTCACACTTTGAAGATGCTATCAGTTACTTTGGCAGAGCAGACACTTACAAATCAATATTAGAGAATCAATCAAACACAATTTCAAACAGTCCTGAACTCACACCAAGAGGATTAACAGCATGATACAAGACTTATGAAGTCCAATGTCACACGAAGTAGAGCTTACAGGAGACTTCATAAGACATTTAGGAAGTAAACATGCAGCACACAAAGAGGTCCTATAAGCCTTGTTTGTACATTACTATGTTTTTACCTTGTATATTCCACATTTTAGAATATTAAAGACATTAAATCTATGTAAATAAGACATACAGAATAACACAGTGACCACAAAGTGTTAAATAATTCAAACTATTGTCTAGAATTTTTTAAGCAGCCTTGAGGACAGTTTTGTACACTTATGGCATTCTCTCAGCAGTTTCATGAGGAGCCATCTGGGATTTTTTTTCCAACAGACTTGTAGTAGCTCCACATATGTTGAGTACTAGCTGACTGCTGAAAACTATGTGTTTTCAAAACAATGTACAGTACTGTATAAAAGTACAGTGACCACCCTTCATTTTTTTAATTACCAGTAAAAGAGGCCGTTAAGTATAAGTGGTGCACTTGTGGATGTTTTCAGATCTGAAGCAAGGGTAGAGCTTGATTTTCTCCTCCCTCTCAAAGATGAAAGTTTTAAGTACTGTTCATCTGAGGGTAACAGTTTTGGTATTCTACCACCGTGCATGGCTCGTAGGAGTACCATTTTCTCTGTATCAGTTAATCACTTCTTGAACTCCATCTACAGAAACTCCTGTTTTCACTTATTATACTTTTCCCCTTATTATGTAAACACATAGTCTTATATAATATCCTCAGAAATATCTCGTGAAAAATGAATAGCTTTTACTTAATGGCCACTGGAGATAAAGGGTGGTCTCTGACTGTATTTTAAAAATTTGTATTAGAATGAAATTCATACATAAGCATCACATTCACTATTTTAATTTGCTTTAGAAACAGATTCCAAGCATTGAATCATGAGCTTTTACATCAAAATATCTATAAAATCATGCAATATATTCATTATACATTATACAATATACAGTCAATAAGTTGCATCCAAACTTTTGACTGGTACTGTACAGCTTGTGCTACATCCACAGCAGTGAATCACACTGAGCATCGACTTTTTTAGAAAGTCTACTGTGTACTCCCTCGTCACTTTATGAGCTCCAACTCCCTTATAGGTCCACTATATAGGTGTACAATGCATCACTGTACACATCATGCAACATTTATTGGCCACCTCTACCCCACTGTTGGTCAGTTTCTGACCACAGGGCAACTGTTGACTGGATACTGTTTTGGTGGTGGATCATTCTGAACACATCAGTGACTCTGCCATGACAGAGACATGTTGGCGTGTGTTACACACATCAGTTATACTGCCACATCATGGCTAACTGATGTTAACGCCAGATTTCCAAGTCAATGTTATGTCTCCTAAATCCACCAGAGGGCAATCAGCATAAATTATCAAGCGACCCAAAAGCACGCAATTTGTAAGGCGGTTTAAAAAAGGCACATAGGCCGATTTCCCTGTGTCTTCGAAAAGGACTTTTGCATAAAATCCTCTCACCAGTGATGTCCCACTGTTATTATAAGCTAAAGAAAGGCTGAGCTGAAAACATGAGGACACCGACTGTAGTGAATCTGTAAGTGGTGTGGGTGGCTGCAGTAGCTGTGTTGTAGCTTAGCTACACAGCTTCAATGCCATAAATATAAAGTAATTATTAATTTATTATGCTACAAAATGTCCATATTCAGAACGTTGGCTTGCCAGCAAAGTCTGAGAAGCCACCTGACCCAAATCATTGGTTACTTCATATGAGAACATTTTTGCTCATTAGTGTTAACACATCACCTTTATCAGAATGACTGAGCTGCAAATGACCCCATGGTATGTAAAACCCCATAAAATTCTAATTAAAGCAAAATAATATATAATTTAAGGTCAGCAAAAGCATGTTCTTCCTTCCATTTGGTAGTTATTGTTTGTGATCATGTTAGTAATTGGCCTGGAAGATACTAGGAGCCACAGCAGAGGCTTTAAACATTCCACTGGATGTTTTCTACATTTCTACATTTTGACAGCCCTAGTCTCTAACTAGGTAAGTATTTCTAATACAGTGGCCAATTTGCTAATATGATAATAACATCCCACAAGTTAACAATCAAACATAAAAAGTAAAAAGAAAGTGTGTAGCAAGCTTTTTTTTAATTAAGTGCTCTTGCTGAAGAACGATTAGACAGTGGACCCGTTCCTATGCGTTAGGTCTTAAACATTTGCCACATAGCGGAAACAATTAACACTGGTGTGTAAGAGGCTGCCCTCATCCTGTCCTTACTGCAGGCAAGATCATTCACCCAACAATATCCTGCTCCCATGGAGCCCTGCTTTATGCTAATTTAGGCTGCCTCTCTCCTTCAGCTGTCCTTGGCTTAGCTTCGCCTCTCCGTAAACAAAGTTAGCAGAGGCAGTGCTCCAAACAACCCTCCAACCTGCCCACCAAGGGCTAGTGGTGCAATAACGAGTAAAAAGAAAGGAACAAGATGTGACTCCGTTAGCCTGTGGCTGATCACTGATGCTGGCTGTTTGTTTTAGTGAACTGCTATTAGAGTGTAACCGCCCCATTTTTCTCTCCTCTCTTTTTGGGACAAAAGTGGAACGTGAGCAGATCTGACTGATTACTGCCTTAAAGAAACTGCTTAAACATTGCCATTAAACAGAACAGTAATAGTGAGAAACAGAAAGAAGGAGAGAGTAGTAGAACACTTCTAGACCTGCAGGAACCTGAAGGGTTCACTTATGTAGAAGTTTACCAGTGCAAAAGGAGACTGTGTATACATCTCCACTTTGTGTTTTACAGGAAAATTGAGAGATGCTGAGCTTTCCACTGGTGCTAATGAGTAAAATAATGACACATTTCAACAGCAGTTAAAGCGCACTGAAACAATGCGTGGGGGAACATGCTGACAGCCTTGTTATTTCAAAGAGAATAAACTGCCTCCGAGATCAGCCTTGATCTCAGACTTGACTTTGACTAAAGTGGGATTACCACTTCTTTCTTACATTGTTAAACTTGTGACTTCATATTTGAAACGCTAGTTAGGGAGTGTTTAACAACAGCGCCAATTTTGGCCCACATTTGCTCAAAACTGAACAAAGCTGAAATATGGATGTTAAAGATGTAACACCATAAAGCTTTCAGCCATTTTTATAGCACCAGGAAATAGATAGTACACTAGATAAGTGTTCCCAAAACACCTCAGCATCTGAGATAAAAGAAAAATGTCTTATCAAATCATATCAGAAGCACAGATTTGCTTTTACAAAACTAGGAATCTTCCCTAATCAGCATTGGCATCATCATTACATCAGCCATTTATTTTCAAAGCACATGAAAAAGAACAAATACAGCACACTCAGTTCCTCATTAGAACTGCATTACTGTGCAACAGAGCTTTCCCTTTTTCCAAGAACACATGCCAGCCTTCTAAATCAGCTCAATGAAGAGAAATGAAATAGTCATCACTATCTTCCTCCTCTTCTATTCCCAAATGATGGCAAATGGTGCCAAGAGCACATGGATGTAGCAAACAATCACAAATTTAAGAACTATCAGAGAGGACATTTAGAAAAGTAGGAGAAAGGGAGAAAGATCATCTGTATCGATATTCCAGCATTACTCAACCAACAATATTGATATTCAGAGTTAGTGGCATCGATGAAAAGATTTGTACAGTACTGTGCCAAAATCAGAGACCACTCTTTTATTATCCCACCATTTATTCAATTTCCAGTTAAAACAGCCATTACGTACATAATATGTCTGAAGAGATTACATGTAAGTATTACATATTAAGCAATTAGTATGTATTACATATTATGCAACTGGATAAAATAATCCGCTTGAATAAGGGAGAGAAAAATAAAAGAAAAACAGGCGAAAAACCACTGAATGTGTTTTAGACTACTTGAATGTTGTCAAGCCAAAACACAACCAACTTCTCAAACCGAACTTTGAAAATGTGGAAAAATATTCCTGCAGAAAGGAGACTTCCTTAAAGCAAGTCTCCTAAAAAGAATGGAAGTTGTAATAATGGTAAGGGGTGGACAAACAAAACACTGAAAAATCATATTGTATTTAGTTGTTGAGACTTCTGTGTAATTTACTGTTATGTATGTTTTCTTTGTGTCGCTGAAAAAACAAATGACTCAATAAAGGGTTGTGTCAGATCTTTGGACGCACTTTGCAAGATGTTCCAGATTGTTTTGTAAGAACAGTTCAAAATGCATAAAAACTAAACATACAGTAATTCTTTATGCAAATGTGCTTTCCGTCAGGTTAACAATTACTATACTGTGTAAGGTTCTTTCTGGTGTACATTTAAGAACAAACTGAATAGAACAGCCCAACGAAAACAAAACAGTGCTGAGCATGGCTTCATGAACTTTATTAAAGTAAACTTAAATATCATCAAATGCTGTGACGTGTTTAAAAAAAATACTGTAATGCTGATGTTTTTTGCCATTACCATCCAGCACAATGCAGGGCTAAGGTAGCGCACATCACCATGTTTATATGTATGTGAGCACATACAACATAAAACAAGTGGCCTAAAATACAGGAACAAAATAACGTGTGGCACTATCCCTCATCCAGCCCAACGCAGGGCTATGATGTAGCCTGGTGTATTGGGTGTCCCATTAAAAGCGCGGTGGCTTTAACACGCAACACCTCAGACGCTTTTTAGTGGTGGGACACGTTAGGAAAGAGCACTCTGACATAGACAAATGGGTACAGGATCAATAGAGAGGGCCTGATCAGGTGACGGCCGGGGGGCTGTGTCCCACTGGCACGTCCCTGCGCCCTGAGTGCCCCATCTGGGTCTGAGAGCCCCTGCCAAGCCCTCTCATATCTGTCAGTGGCTGGAAGAACGAATAGCGTTGATGAATAATATATTATGGCTGATATTTTTAGGTAAGCTGTGGGCTTGGGCTCTTGCGGCTCGTAGCTGGTGGCTCAAGTTTTATTTATTTATGCCTTTTTTTTTCCACAGGAAAAAGATGGAGGATCGGTAGCACCCCCTTCTCAGAATAATGAAGTGGGGATTGTGAAACACTGAAGAGTTTCTATTGAATGTCACAAAAATGTCACCTCTGGAAAATGTCACTTCGTATTTGGAGTGCAGTCCATGAGTGTCCACTGACACGTCCACAAAAGGCACTATCAGACCCTGTCTTCTTCTTCTTCTCCTCCGTCTTCTTGCTTTTCTTATTCAGAAGGTTATATGCATCAGACATCTTGACATTAGCGGGCCGAGGACGCAATGGCTTGTTAAAGTTCTTCACACGGTGCGAGAGGGAGGAAGGCTTAGCCTGAAAGGCCGCAGAAGTTGGAGCGGGAGCTGTGGAAGGAGACCAGTGGCTCAGGCTTTGAAGTGATCAAAGCGTCATTAGGGATGGCGTGGATCAGAAAAGAGGGAGATTGGAATAGCGGAGGCACTGAGGCACAAAGCAGAAGCCTCTCGGCTTTAAGACTCTGCCCAGCGCAACAAACGCGCACTCCGAAGATGCTCCCACAAATTACAGCACAAGGCGGGGGGTGGTATGATCCTGCTATGATCCAAAGCCTCTCGAAACATCACATTTCTGCATCAGGACCAAAGTGCAAAAGCCTAAAAATATGATGCTCTGAATCTGAGGCCTCTCCGGCACATTACGCCTCAGCCTTAAGGAGACAGGAATCAAAATGTCAGGCCATTAGAAGCATCCTCCATGTGAACCGGATAGATGTTCTTTTGATGCTTCCCCTTTTTTTCCTCCGCATTTCCAGCTCTGGCGTTTCTTCTGCGCTTTGATAAAAGAGAACAAGGAGGGTTGGAGTATGCGTACGCATGTGTGTTTGTGTGTCCATGAGATTTCAAAAAGAAGCTGCATTTCTTTTCTTATTTGTGTTTCTGCCTATTGTGCTACTCTTAAATGAGCTTAGGAAAAGCACGAGAGAGAGAGAGAAGAGGGTAAGGGAGACTCACAAGCAAGTGCCAAAGGATCTCACTAGAGTTTAAAAGATGAAAAGGGAACGAGACAATGGCACAGAGACTCGAAGAAACCACACGGGACGCAACGATAGCGATTGTGTCTCTCCGATATGAAAGAGCGTGGCCGGGACCCTGTGCCCCAGGTGCCTATGGGAGTTCGACTCAAAGGCATTGTGACATGCCACTACTCACTGTATTCATGGATATGGGAACCTTGTGTTGTTGCTCTGCTCCCGTGATCTCAAGCACAATTCCTTAGCTGATCTAAATGGACTAAAAATAAAAGAATGCTGACATCTTGGCAGAAGAAAAATACAACATGCCTCGGGAGATACGACACAGCAGCTCTAAAGAATCACCTGCACATACAGTATAACTAGTGCATCACTGTGCTGTATTGTATTTTAACTGAAAGTTTGGTGAAACTCCCAATTTATGCAATTTCCTCCTTAATCCAAATGCAGCTGATTAACCAAGACATCTTTGCTTCGTGAAGTTTAGCAGGGATGCAGTGATACCACTTTTTCCCTTCTGGTAACGATACCTGATCCTCAAGTATCTGCCAATACTGAGCGCTGATACCAATCCTAACTCTGTCTAATCTGACTACTCAATAAGTGCCCATAAATCCTGCTATTTATACCATTCCACATTTTAAATACTTTATTTTGGTAAAAAAAAAAAATAATAAAAATTACTGGTTGGATGACTTCCCATTTGTGCATGTAGATCACTCCCCAAATTCAGCTCGAGGCAAAAAAGGGGAACTTTGAGAAGCTCGGGCTGGAGTTCTAGGGCCTTCTACTGAGCACGGGAAGCTGGACCCCCTGTCCCCCAGCAACTGAGTGAGGGAAGAGGTGAGGAGATGAGGAGATGAGGTGGTGGAGGGGTGCAAAATTTTGTCACGGAAAACTGAACGGAGGAAAGAGGATTTATAAGGCTGATGATGAAGAGAAGGAGAAGTTTTGGGTGTGGTCTTTCTCACGTTATTTCAAAACTAATTGATTATAGAGCTACAACGTCACTGTGCTCTCTGGCATGGTTTAAAAGCTTTAAAAGCTTAATTCAATTTGATGAAGTAGTTGCTGATCATGCCTCCCTCTGAAATACTGGCATCACAGATTTTGCAATGAGCGTTTTTGCATTTTTTGCAAACAAGCAGTTTTACTACTGCTTGTCTCAAATGTGAAATAATCCCACACTGCTGATATGTTGATTTCTTCAGTTAGGCTTCATCTACTGGTGTGCACGTAAGTGTCACCAGAGACGTTATAAAGGAAGAGACAGGTCACTGGTTAGAAAATGAATAGGAAAGCTGTAACACTTAACATGGCGCCTATTTACAGAGAAAGTCCCACTCTTCAATAAAACGAGCCAACTGGCTTGCTGGTAAAGCTGTAAGCAGGAGAAGCTGTCCCTCGTTGTGCAGATATGCAGAAGCGCAGTAGCCAGAACATGCTGAAAAAACACATTTTTGTGAGTTATCTGAGCCAAACACTATAACCTATGTGATGGCCTAGTTTTGGATTTATTGTATAGTCCCTTCCCCTTCAAAGAGATATGCCCGGGGGCACTGCCAAGATGGCCACTGAATAGACAGACTTAGCCCTAGAAAGACTTCCGTGCCACTTAGTAGACCACCATAAAGCCATCACTCACCTTCCCTCGAAGGGGTTGGCCCCGGGGATGACGTGGGTGCTATCTCGGCCCACCAGGAAACGCACACGCTGGTAGAAGGACTGCAGGTTGCTCGGGCTGGAGGAGATCTGCGTCTCTTGGATGATGTCCAGAGGGTCCGGAGAGCCCACACAGAGAGAGGTGGTGTGGCACGAGGCCTGCAAGCAGCAGTCTGGGTCCATGCAGTCCAGCAGGCCATCTGACAACATTAGAGACGGTCATTAGGACAGTCAACAAACAAGATTTACAATGTAGCACTTGCAGAGTTTCCAGACAAATTTCACAGAACAGTACGTGTAAAATGGCAAAAGCATTTACCACATCAGATTCCCCAATTCAGGAAGTTTCGTGAGTAATATAGACTACTGGTCCACCATGCATGGTCAGAAATAATTGGTTGTCTTATCCCACTCTATAACTGCAAAGTCTTAGACAGAGCAGTTTTCTCTACACCCCTTTTTCATTTTTGTAGGCTTTCCTGCCACCAAGTCTTTTCCTCACCTCCTCCTTCCTGTAATTCAGCTCAAATAATTCAAGACTCCCGGCCAGGAGAGGGGCACTTTAGAGCACTGAAGTGGGTCATCCCTCTCTCTCTCTCTCTCTCTCTCTCTGCCTTTCTGTCTCTCTCTTTCCCTCTCTCTCTTCCACTCTCTCTTTTTCTTGGATCTCAGGAACCTCTCTGGACAGATAGGCAGGAAGACAAAAATAACATGTCTCCTGGCAAACGTCACGCCGCTGCCTCTACAAGGCCTGTCTCTCCCATCACAAGGCAGCCAATTGACCTACCCAGGGTCCGCCCACAAACGTGTTCTTGCAAGGTCTTTGACAAAAACCCCACTGAAGCTAAGGCAAAACTATAATGTATAACTTAGTTATTGTCAAAACACCAGTATCAAAATTGGACCACTACAATATTTTTTTTTAGATCTGCTACATAATATTGATTTTATAGTTTAAAATGTCATGCCACCAAGCTGGACTATGTTAAGGTAGCCATTACAAACTAGGAACAATGAAAATAACAATGAATTTGTCACGCTATTAGCATTATTTTTTCATTATGGAATTGTGTGATTTACAAAACCATAAAAAACTGGATTTTGTAATTGTAGCAAGCAAGTCAACATTTCTAAAAGTGTTCTTATAGCGTTTAATTTTTTTACTGCAGCAGTTGCACATGATTGTATTATATCAAGAAAGTTGCAGTTGTGCTGTTTGTGGAGAAGTGTGAATTGTTTTTCCACAGTAAAGGTTCTAATCCCAATTTTCACCACTCATTGCTCACTAGCAGCTCAACACAGAGTCACATTTCACACTCACAGAAAGCCAACAGTGTCCTAAATAATCTGATAACATTGGCATACATATTTTATTTGATGTTAATTAAAAATATTCACTTGATTTTTTTTTTACTGAAGGCCTACAGAAGGATGTTGACACTGTAACCTGTCACAGATGGATTTTGTTAATGGTCTGTTTTTGTCTTTTCTTGAGCTTGTTGTGGGTGACTGTTTCATAACTTCTTACTACCACAGATCTAAGATTGCTTTTTTCAGTGCTGACTAGATACTTATGTAAATCTGAATGCCTTAATGCACCAAGGGGGTTGGCTCCATATTGCAGACAGTAAATGAGAAGGAGTGTAATTTCCACATTAGCTCAGATTTCCTGCTGTTCCAGCACAGCTCATCCTCCAACACATGTCCAAGCATCAAATCTGATTGGCCAAGACCTTGCCAGATAGACAAACAGCTTTTGAATAAATGGAAGTATGCAACTGCATAAAATACAGCAGTCAGTGAATGGTGAGGCAGTGTATTTGCTCGTCACGGCTGGAGAGGGCTCTCCAGAGGGAGTGTGTCCTCTGGAGCCTATGTGTTCTGGACTCTTGCAGGTCTCTGTGACAGGCACAGGCTGAGGCTTATTTCGGGGCTTAGTGGGAGGCCATCCCTGAAGCTGGTGCATGCTGGGATTTGGAGGCACGGCTCTGCGGGGTTTGTATGCCTCCCTTCTCGGATTACAGAGAGCTCAGAGGCTCTAATTCTCACTTGGAGTGGTCTCACTCTCCTACAGCCAATGCCCAGCATCTGCAGGCAGGTTCATACACATCCACTGTTATTTAAAGAGCTACCTGATTACTTTTTTTTGGAGCAGGTGCTCAGGACCAGCGCTGGGCAGGCTTAAGCAAGAGATAAAACCAACAAACACAGAGTGGCTCTATTTCAGGTACATGTGAAAAATAAAGGTAATATAAGGAACAAGAGAAGAGAAGAGAAGAGAAGAGAAGAGAAGAGAAGAGAAGAGGACCGATGAGAAAAGAACAAAGGAAAGGAGAAGAGAAGAGGAGGAAAGACAACTGAAAGAAGACAACTGATGAGAAGAGATGAAAGGAGAAGAGAGGAAAAGAGAAGACAAGAGAAGTGAGGAGGTGGAAAGAAACTGAAGAGAATATAAAAAACACTGAAGAGAAGAGAAGGAGAGAAGATAAAGAACTGAAGAGAACAGACAAAGCAGAAGAAAAAGTAGAAGAGAAGAGAGGAAAAGGAAAGAGAACTAAATAGAAAAAAGCAGAATAGAAAAAAGTAAAAGAGTAAAAGAGAGAAAAGAAAGAAGGACTTTTGGAACAAAGAGAAAAACAGAACTGAAGTATGGAGAAAAGAAAACTAAAGAGAAGAGGAAAAAAGCAAATGAGAAAAAGGAGGAGACGAGAAAATAAGAGAACAGATGAAAAGAAAAGAGAGGAGGAAAGGAGCAATGCAATATTTAAATTAAGCTTCCTCTCTGTTTGAGAGCCCATTAGTAACTCCTCAGTCTCCTCTGTGCCTGATGCGGTGATTTGTGGATGTTTGCGCGTTTACCTCCGTCGTTGTCCTTGGCGTCGCTGCATGCCGTCTCCATGGAGGTGTCACAGCCTGTTCCTCTCCAGCCCAGCTGGCACACGCAGTACCAGCCATTATTACCCAGCGTGCACCTGCCATTGCCGTTACACAGACCAGGGCAACCCTCTGTGCACACACAAGCAGAAGAGTGATGTCAGTGGAAGAGAATGCAGATCCCAACAAACTTCAACACCTTGACGATTAAAAAAAAATAGGTGAAGAAAGAGAGATAAGAAGGAAGTGGGTATTTAGAGCCATTAGTCTACATAAAATTTTATCTTGCGTTAAATGCAGCAGAAATGGCTTTGGGGTAACGGGACGAAAAATGCGTTGGAAATAATGGCCTCTGACTCTGGGTGATTAATTTGATACACCTTTTGTTAAGCTCCTCATATCCCTTTGAAGCAGGCACCCATTGCAGAGTTTCTCTAAATCAATAGACTCTCATTAGTGCTGCAGAATGGATCCAGCTCTTAGGTGGACAGTGAAAGAGAGAGAGAAAGAGAGACAGAGACAGAGAGTAAGCAATGAGGAATAACCAGGGATGCAGCAGTAGATTAACTTAAATCCTTAATGTAAGAATAGTCCACTGTGATATAATTTTTACTATTTCAAAGTCTGTTGTGATGTTTCACCAACCACTAAAATCAGGTGCTTTGGGCCGGGGATGGGCAGGATTAAGCAGGAGATAGAAACAACCAACAATGGATGACTCTATTACAGGTATATGTGGACAAGAGTGGCAGTATAAAGGTAGAAGAGAAGAGAAGAGAAGAGAAGAGAAGAGAAGAGCTTTGGAAAGAAGACAGGAAGAGAGAAATGAAGGGTGAAAAAGAAGAGAAGAGAAGAGAAGAGAAGAGAAGAGAAGAGAAGAGAAGAGAAGAGAAGAGCTTTGGAAAGAAGAGAAGAAGAGAGAAATGAAGGGTGGAAGAGAAGGTCTGCTGATAGGAATTTTACTTCTCCTTCTGCTGTAATGATATTCCTACATGCCTGATGTTTTTAAACAGTGGATGTATTGTAGTGATTTTCTTATTGCATATGGTATGTAGGTAGAGCTTTCTAATAGGTTAGGACTTCAGGAGCTGGATCGAAGGCTTGACACATCAAATTAAGTAACAAACAATCCACCAGTCATGTTATGATTTCCAATAGATAGGACCAATTTTATGAGGGAAAAAATTGACTTTTTTTTTGACCATTTTTGTTTTTTGTTCTTTGATTCTCATTTGTGCTTTGATGTTTATGGCCAGAACCGAAAGCCTAGATCTTTAAGTCATGGAATACAAAATCCACTACATAATACACAAATGTGACTGGACTATTCACAAAGTAGCAGAAATATATACTTTATAACAATACAGCAAAATGTGAACATCTGAATATAGCACAAGAATTTCATAATGGCTAAAAAATGAGCGCATGTTTTACAGAACACTGTCATTAGTGATTGTAATTGATTCTAACACGCTAAAATCAATGCAGATGAATCACCATCTTTAGTTTGATGAATCATGATGCACTGATACATTTTTATACCCTTAGTCATTCTGCATAACCCCTAGAAACAAACAGAGCAGAAAGGCTGTAAAGCCTGATGCTATCAAATACAGAATTCTGACATGCTTTAGGCAAGCAGAGCTCGCCAACATCCCCAACCATGACCTGCTTTACTGGCGTCAGTTACTGGTGCCACATGACAGGGAATAAGGAAGAGAGAGAGAAAGAGAGAGAAAGAGCATGGTGGTTGGTGGGTGTTTTGTATAGCAGAAGGAAGGTGGAGGTTGCCTGATAAGAAGGAGATTTGAGATGCTTCCTGGCAGCCATGATGTAAGAGAAAATGGCTGCATGTGGAGAAGCATCGAATGTGTTGATCTGAGCTTTGTGCAGCCGCTCTTGTGATAAGGCAGTGCTATATGTGTATGGGGGCCTCTATGGTTCACACACTATAATACGTAATATGTTTAGCACAACTGAAGCAAGAAGCAAAGACTCAAAGCTTGAGAAACACGATTAGAAGCTTTGCTTTCCATCTGGTCTTGAATGCATACAGGCATCTCATGTCTGAAAGCAGTTCACCAAAATATGAGCTGCTTTGTCAGACGTGAAGATGCGCCAAAGTGCTGTGTTATATTTTTGTAATATCCTCACTGGGGAGGGTAAGTCGTGACCTTACAACAAGTTGATTCAATTATGAGGCACGAGGAATCGATTCAGTGCATCGTTAAATGTCAAGTTTCACTATGATTCAACTGAACACAGTTATTTACTTAGGGACAATAAAAATATCACAAGTAGTGCCTGAAATATCTGTCCAGGACCCAACTGCTCACGTGTGGTGTGGTCAGGTTTACATGTCATTTCCCATATTCACGTCCAGGTTCACACACCTGAGCTTCTACTTCTTAGTTTTGGATTTTACTCTTCATTTCCTCCTGCTGTAGTTTATCTCCTTACTTTACTCTACCTTCCTACTTTCATTACCTTAAAATAGTCTTAATACTGTCATGCTGGACTCAACCACTTATGTTGTTGATGCCTCGCGCTTGTGAGAAAAACAGGAAATAAACAGTGAATCGATTCAGGGAAGTAGTTTAGTACAGCAAAAAGGATGTTTGAGCAAAAATATTTTTACGTTATATGTTCAATATGTTTTATGTAATATCATCTATAAAACATGATGATGTGGTTTGGTCTGGGCTCGGACTGAACGTTCTCGGGCTATATTCAGGCTTGGAACAAAATTTCATGCCAAATTAAAGCAGTGGTTTCTAACTTAGTCCTCAGGACCCCCCAAAAATGGTCCATATTTTTGCTCCAAACCAACTTACAACACATTGGGATGAAGAAAAGTGTTGATCCTTTGGGGGCTCTGAGGACCAGGTTAGGGTCCCACTGTTCTAGATTATCTGAAAATAGCCTGAGAGTATTATTTTTGCCAAAAGAGCATATGTTAGCAATGTTAGCAATTCTGACTTAACTGAATACTTGATTACACTGAATTGCAACATTTCAAAATCCACTTTGGAATCAACAAAAATACAAAGATGCAAATGAAACACCACCTTCAAATGCATTTTTACTCCTAGTCACTGCAATGTATCTTCTGAAGATTCATCTCTGTGAGAGTGCCACCGGCTACCTTTCCTCTCATCCCAGCAGAGAAGCAGCTCTATGTAGCTTCGCTCAGAGGAGGCAGTTGATTAGTTGCTTCTGAATGCTTATTACAAGGATAAATAAATAAAGATGGGCTCTCCGCTGGCACCGGTTCAGTTTAATTGGCAGCCCTTTCAGAGAGAGGCCCCCACGGAGCCGCAGCCAGTCAGACTGAAGCGGCCCCAGAGCTGAGCGGGCTTGCAAAATGCCTCGCCCAACCCCTGCCGCTCACGTTTGCGACACAGGTGGTCCGGAGAGACTAAGAGAGAGAGAGAGTGAGAGAGAGAGAGAGAGAGAGAAAGGGACAGAGAGATGGCAAGAATGGCAAGGATGAGAAAAGAATAGAAAAGAGAGAAAGAATACTGAGGACCTAGTTCAATACAAGTGTGGGTGAGCAAGGAAGACTATGTGAATGTGGGAGGGAGACCTGCTACTCAACTCTGAGTGGTCTTTAAAGGAATAGTTCAGTGAAAAATCTAATTTTCACAGTTGTGCGCGGCAACTATGAAGCTAATGTAGCATATAATTAGCATTGAAATTGTATGCCAAAACCAACACACAGTTGCTGTAATGTGTGTTGAGTTGCTATGTAATCTCAAATAGGCTTTCTTTGTGGTTTAAATACTGTTATCTGTAGGAAAGGAAAGTTCTCCAATCACCCCATGTTGTTTGCATCCAAAACATGGGTTAACATTCAGTTGGAGGTGCTGCACATTACAGTTTGTAAAGGGTAATGTGCCATGTCACCCCTATACTCAGTTACATGTTAACAATTATAGTAAAAGACTGAAATACAGTTTTTACAAGTGTTTCACAGCTGCACGCAACACATTCAATTACTCCACAAGATAGTCAAGTAAGCAGCTGGTCAGCATGTTACTTACATTTGCATATATACATATGATGGCACGCACATAACAAACACAACTGGATGAGTGAGAAATCCGACCGGCTCCCTCTGCATTAAAAGCCAGGTCAGGTCAGGAGTCACAACACAAATGATAAGAAGAGCCATTTTGTCCTTTCAACAAAAATGAAACCGCCTTGGGAGCCGCAACATTTAATGTCCAGTATGTGATAATGTCCTAGTTTAGGCTAAACAATATAAACGAAAACGCAGATTTACTCTGCTCTGCTTTAAGCTTTAGCTCAGCTTTAGCCGCTTTTCTTCCATCTCCGCCAGAAAACTTTTCCTCAAAACTAGAGCAGTTTCCTGTAAAATGTCTCTCAGCGTTCGACTGTTTTACGAGGCTGAAGTTGCTTCTCACTTGCCAGCTTCTTGCTGAACTTTCCCGTTCCACCTTGAATTCTGACTGAGGCACCGAATGTATATGCAGCACCATTTAAGGTGGAACGGGAAAATTAGCAAGAGAAGCTTCATCTTCGCAACATTTTAGTGTTTGACAGTCTCTCGTTGCAGATTTAACGTACCAGGAAACCAACTGCACTGCTTATAAATGCGAATAAGTCCATTCGTCTCCAAATGTTCGTCTGTCTTTCTCTTTTCCTTTTTCGTTCACTACTCGCTCTGCGAAACCTCGTTGCTATGTGACCTGCAGTCTGCAAGCGAGTTCTCAGTCGTTGCAAAACAGGGCTTTCGCGCACCCCCTCCTTATCACGAGATCAAAGCCAAAGTTATAAAATCACTAAAGAAAATGGGTAGAATAGCTGTAACGTGCTGCGTGGACATCCATCACCACTGGATCTTATTTCACAGTAACAGCGCATTTTATCACAGATCAGTGGCAGCAGCGTCTCCAAACAAGAGCAGTGAATGAGAGCCTTCGAGTTCACTTGACACATCACTTCCATTTGTTTTATTAATAAAAGATATTGGACGTAAATGCATTATGGATCATTACAAATACTTTGCTTTAAAACTACTAAGTCCTCAGACAGTAAGAAAATAGAAATCAGGTATATAAAAAAGATGCATCGATAATCGTTTTATAATCGCATCACAGCCCTCTGAATCGTAATCGAATCGAATCGTGGGGTGCCTAGAGATTCCCACCCCTAATATATATATATATATATATATATATAGATAGATAGATAGATATATAAAGAGTTTTGATTCTAAATGTTTTGAACACAACAAGCAGATGGGGTATGTCCGCACTGTCCCTCCACATAAAAAGGGACGAAAGTACAGACTAAACTCAGCTGACACAGTCTGAGGTACATGTGTGATGATTTAGGATTGCAGGTTGGACAGTGCTAACTGATAAAGTATAAAGCTTTCAATATTTGCTAGAGACAGTAGCCCCGTACTTCCAAAACTAAAAAAAAATCAAACTATATTTAGGACAAGTGGAAATTTATTAAATTTGATTTTTGGCTAAATTATTGCTTTAATTAGTGGCTGTAATGGAGCTTTAGCACCTTAGAGTGACCCACCCTCCCTTCCTCAAAGCCATACATTAGCTGTGTAGCACAGTGGTTAAAGAGTTGTCCAGCAGCCACCTACAATTACAATCATATTAAGCTAGGAGTTCCCACCAAAGACCCCCACTCACTCCCGTGGTGTGAACGTGCTAAGTAGAAATGGTTTCACTGGGAACGTACAGAAAGGACAGAGGGAGAGGAGGGCACAAAGAGGGGCAGAAGAAGGAGAAAGTAGGCTGGTCTGGATGCCAGAATGGACCATGGACTGTGGGTTTGCTGGATGGAAGGTTAGGCTGAGGGACAGCGAGAGGAGAAGGTATGGGGACGAAATGGATGGAAGAAAAAAGAAATCAGATGAAGGAAGAAGAAATAAAAGGAAAGAATGGAAGAAAGAAAGAAACAAAGAAAGAAATGAAGGAAGGAAGGAAAGAAGGAAGGAAGGAAAGAAGGAGGAAGGCAGGAAAGAAGGAAGGAAGGAAGGAATGCCATACCTTTCACTACCTTATCCAGATAGTGAGCTTGGGAGATAAAAGACAAGGACATGTAAGGGGAGGATTTGAACAGTGCAGCTTTCAGAGAGAGACGTGGACAGCCAGAGCAACAGCAGGCATGCCTTTACTGAGAGGAAACCACAGCATGCAGCACAAACACACATCACAGGCCAGAACACATACACAGCATAGGCTGCGACATACGATTAGAGAGACAGAGAGAGAGAGAGAGAGAGAGAGAGAGAGAGAGAGAGAGAGAGAGACAGAGAGAGAGAGACAGAGAGAGAGAGACAGAGAAAGAGAGAAGAGCTAGAGGGCTAAAAAGCGTAGTACAATCGATGGCCAGAAAACGAAGTCAATCATTTTAGCCAAACAGTGCTTTACTAACTGAAATGAGTGTCAGTTTTCAGCTGTGAATGAACAAATATGACTGTCAGTTTTCAGCTCAAACAGCTAAAACTCACATAGCATTAAATAATATAATTTTAGGGAGGAGCTTCTGTGACGTTTTACCACATTCTTGTTTTGTGTTCAATTGTACAAGTTCACCTGTGTTACTGTAACAGCAATGAACAGGTAGTGACCATCAGCTTAACGTTCTCTTGCATCAGAGGCATCTGTTCATTTTTATATAAAGCCAGCCACTAACTAATGATAATTTTTGCTGTTACCAATTAATCTGTGGGACTGCAGATATTATACTGATATTACTGCTGATATTATGAGCCAACTGATTTATGGGTCTGACCCTATCAAAATGTTTATAATGTAGACTAGAGCTGCATGATAAATCATAGCTTTATTGTTATTGTGATGAATTTTTGCAATTTACACTTTGTTAAGGGCTGCAGTGACAGAACAAATCAAGTAACCTCTAATGCCACACTGAAGTAGATGTAATTATATGGGTGGAATGCAGTGTTAGAATCCCGACAAGTGCTCTCTGTGTTAGACTTGAACCATGCACTCACTCACGTAACTTAACTATTCAGCTAAACAACTGGTTATAAAACACATAAGTGCAAAGCTCAGAAACTACTCTGTCATGAACCACAAGCCTGTTAAAAAGGCTTAAAACATGACGACTCTTCTCGTGCTCAGTGTTGTGTGTAAAATGCATAGACTATGGTAGCAGTGATAGCTACTGTTACAACAATATTTATTTGTTTTTGTAAGCCTATAATGAAAATAAAAAATATACATATTTATTTGTGTTTACAGCCTGATTGCAAATATGAATAGAAAAAGCTGTTCAGGGACTCCTGACTGTTTTTAGATTGAAGCACCTCATGGAACTCACATTTTACAGGCTACAAACAACCAAAAGGCTGTTGATGCTTCATAAGAGCAGGGCTTCACAGTGTACCTGTTTGTCCTTGTTTAGCATTACAGTGCACAAAAATGTGATTGCCGTTCTGATGTAAGTAGTTATACCTATTTCATTATTTACATTTTGCTCAATAAGAAATGCTATAAATGCTGCTTTTGTAATGTTTTTGCTATTTGCAAATAAGGAGAGGTTATGTTTCTGTTTACACAGCAAAAAAAGTCTGTGGCACATCCAGTTACAGGAAAACTATTTCAACACTAATTTAAGGCCTCTCAGGTTGTCATCGTGATATTCAATAGCTTTATCAAAAAACATATTTAATGTTCGTATTGTGCAGCCTCAATGTAGACTATGGTATGTATAGCAGGCTATATATAGCTATACAGCAGGGTATGTATTGTAATGTATAGCAGGCTAAACAGCAGCCAAATTCACTGCAAATAACCTGGTAAATCTGGCCTGAATGCCTCTATGAACACTGAGCTCCTTATGTAATAGTATGATTCTCTGTGTTTGGGGACATCTCACCACAGCACATATAAAAGGCATGTTAATATTGCATTCACATAATATTAAACATTGAATGACTTAGCTTGCACTAGAAGCCTGGTGAAAACCCTGCAGCTCTCTGCGCACACAGCCTGAGATGCCATCACACTTCGAACAACTGCAGGATGCTAAAATCTAAATATAGTCAAAATATTCCTCTGCTTATTTTTTCTTCTTTCTGAACTGCGCAGGTTGGTATGCACTGTCTACAGCCCATTTCTTTTCTGGGGCCATTGACGGATATACAGACGAAAATCAAGCACTGGAAATGGCACTGACAACAGCAAAGAACTATGTCACCCATTTCTACTGAGCAGAGGTGGCAGGGACGTTTCTCAGAAGAAGAGAGAGAAACAGAGAGAGAGAGAGAGAGAGAGAGAGAGAGAGAGAGAGAGAGAGAGAGAGAGAGAGAGAGTGTAAACAGAAGAGACAGGGAGACAGACACAATGGTGTTGAGACAGACATACTGGAAAAGGCAGTCTCCTAGAACGGGTCAGTCCACTGGCCCATTCAGGCTCTTTAAGGTCAGCTGAAAGAATGTGAATCCTCACAGCTAACACAAAGTGAACTGACCCCAGGCAGGACCGAAGGGAAAGAAAAGAAACGAAAAGAAAAAAAAAAAACTTATCATGAAATAAATGCCATCAGTGCACATTTATTTCTTGTGGCACCATCTAGTAATACATACAGGGCACAGTGGGATTAAGCGTCCCCCAAGGATGTTTATCAACCAAATCGCTGAACGCTACCAAATTTCCTTTCAACACTTTCTTTGGGTGATACATCCACTGAAAGAGTTGAAAGTCATTCCATCAAAATGATTCTGAGGTATATAGGTCTCGTATTTTCTTAACATGCAAGCATTCTCTGTATGATGTGAAGAGGCCAGACTCCTGAATTTATTATTAATATTTAAAAAAGACATTGTGATAATAAATCATCCACTTAGAAAATTCATGTTAAATAAACAAAATAGTGCAACATGAGTAATTAGCCACAAATTACATCACAAATGATAATTTTGCTAGTTTGTGTAATCCAATTCAGCCTGCTAATTAGCCAACCTGATCGCAACCTAGATTCATTGCAGGCCTAAGCCATAGGCTATAGCTACAACAATTAACTGGGTTCCATAATTTAGGGACTATTAATTTTCATCATAAATCATTCATGAGATTAAAAGGAAAACTAACACAGGTGTACAGATATGAAGGTGACTTTCAAATTGATGCAGCATTAAGATACAGTGAGGAATGTGCCATTTCACAGTAATGAAGTTGTATATTTCACTCAGTTAAATAGATTAAACTGCAGTACTTTTAATAGTCTAGGTAAACCTACAAAACTGACGTTTAATCGTTAAGCGGTCATATCCTCTACTGAATCTTACTGAATCCTACTAAGCACTTTATTTGCAGGCTAGCTTAAATTATAAATGATGATTACAATGGCTGTACACTGGTGTCCTATAAATACAAGTATGAGGTATAAGGCCAGTTTTTAGATTATGATTTTCATCAAAGATATTTTAACACCTTTCAGTGCCTCATTTTATTCTTAGCCTATGCCTCGTGTTTAACAGCTGCAGCTTAACATAAAAGCTGACTGCGCTGTCAATGTTAGCATCCCTGCTCTGAGCATCCGAGAGGCCACTGCACCCAGACCCAGCATTATCTTCACATTACGCTGTCTTTCATGAGCAGAGCTGCACACAAATTAGATTCACTTAATTACTTATTCAATTCACATGAGGTTAGACGTTTCAGTCTGCCAGCCTGAAACCTGTAGCAGGCTTGGTGGTGCCCTGCTAACAGATCTCTACTTAGCTTTACGTTATCAGCTGTTCAAGACTAGTTTAAGATAGTTTGATCAATCAGTGCTGATAGTGACTAATAATGAATGAAAGTCAGTAATGGCAGTGAGCGTAATGTCATGCTAACTGGCAATGTGACCTTTCATTCACTGTTAGCAGCGCTAGCATCACTTGGTTGGACTATTTCTTTAAACTGAGCTCAGCTTCTTGACAGCTCTATGGTGTCCCATAAAGCTGGGATGTGCATCAGCATGCGGAGATACGGACAGTGAAATCTGCCATCACGAATTTTATTGCCAACCTAGAAGTGATAGGGAAACTTGCGGTGGCATCAAGTTAAGGGAAGCCAAGCATAAAGGCACAGTTTCTGCCTTGACTGATGTTTGTTTTTGACCATTTTCTCTGTGAGTCAACTTTGAGGCAATCAAAAAAAGCAATCAAAACATGAAGGCGAAGGAAAGAATCATGTCAGTTGCATAGCTCCTCTGCCGATTGAGTCTCTGGCACTTTTACTCAAATTCTAAGTAGAGTTAAAGGAAAGTTTGGAAAAAAAAGTCTAATTTTCAATACTGAGACTTTCTAAGTAAATAAAAGTCTTTTTATTTTTTCTCTTTTCTTTGCGGTCAAGTGCCCTGCTAAAAAGAATGTCTTTCCAGTGGCTGAGCTGCTCGAGACGATGCAAATGTTTGTATTTCACATCAACAAATCAAAAGGAAGGCGACGACGCGGGAGGATAGGGAAAAAGCGGGATGTGGAAAAGGATGAGCGGAAATGAAAAGACACCTTAGCACATTCTCACATTAAAATGCATGAAGGCAAGCCTTAGATCCTTCAGCAAACCTCTTCATGCTATGCCGAGTTGCACAAATTCAATTACGCATGCTTCTCCCTTTCTCGCCCAAAACCCCCCAAAACCTCCCCCCATTTAACGAACCACCCCTCAGTCATTCACTCATTTTCACTCACTCACTCACTTGCTTGCTCGCTTGCTCACTCAGTCACTCACTCGCTCGCTCACTCACTCACTCCACCCTACCGATGGTGCAGTGTTCTCCGTTCCAGCCTGGGCTGCACTCGCACTTGCCGTCCTTGCAGGTGCCATGTTCGCTGCAGCGCGGGTGACACGCCCTCTGGTCACAACCGGCGCCTGTCCAGCCCTCCTCACAGCGGCAGCCGCCCGCCACGCAGACGCCATGACCGCCACAGTCCGCCGCACAAAGCTCTGTGGGAGAAACGCAGGGAGGGGGACGGAGGACCACAGGGGGTAAAGACAAGACAAATCCACAAGTTATTGTCGGAGATGGACCGGCCACGCTCTGCTAGCTCGTCCAACGGCTGCTCAAAAGAAATTCTCACCCCTCATAAGAAAAGGGGGGTACAATACCCTTTGGACAATGCAGATCTAATAAGCCCATCACAAAGCAAAGAGGGGGGCATGTATGGTGGCAGATTCTCCACAGTGCCCCTCGTCCTCCTTTGTGAATCCGCACCCCTTTTGTGCCGTGAGAAGGTGGCAAAAAAGGAAAAAGTCCAATTTTAACTTTCAATAGAAGCAGCAACACATGTCAGCCCTCATTAACCGCTTAAACTGCAGGCTTATTATTCACTTATTAATCTTAAAGGGCACATATCATGGCAAATCCTTCATCCTTGCCTGTTTTTCAATAAAAGAATGTGATGTAGTCTTTAAACACTGTTATAATGTTAGAGTTTCAAAAGGTATTGTTTGCTCCTCAATTCATATGATCTAAATATGAAAATGAACCTGCTAAAACAGCTTATTTTAAATTCATTGTATTTGTGATGTCATAAATATCAACACATTGACTAATTTCCACCTATTCAGCCTATGGCCCCTTCACATCGAAGTCCTATGAAGTGCTGCAGACAAGACTACTTTTATGATGAGGCACAACACAGGGCAGCCAATCAAAACAGAGGCAGATTAGCTCATTTTAAAAGGTACAACTAAACACAGTCATATGCAAAAGTTTGGGCATCCCTGGTCAAAGTACAAATGACATGTCTTGTTGATAGTTAACAGATCCTCTACAGAGAACACACTTATGTACACTTCAATCTATAATTACTTATTATTTGCTGAATGTAACACATTGGAAAATAAAACATAAAATGTGGCCTGTGTAAAAGTTATGGTCATTTTATATAGTTTATGCAAATAAATAGACATTGGCACTAAAGGGTGCAGAAAAATGCCATATATTAGTGTGTTCTCTGTAGATGATTTGCTCACTTGTCTTCACTTAGAAAATCAACAAATTTTCCGCATACGACTGAAAACATCTTATTTAATTCTAAGGGATAAAGAAAGGTTGGAAAATAGTCATACAAAAAGTAAGTATGACTTTTTGGTACATAAAAGCAGAAAAACAAAAAAACAAGTGGGCTACATAGGAAAAAATATAATCAACAAAAATGTAGGATACTGGCTTTTATAGGATTATTCAGTAACCACTACAAATTATTTACTACTTTATGTATATTATGTAGTTTTGAAAGAATTCAAGTGGCAATTGAAGGAATTCATGTAGGCTCAATGTTTGCCTTGCTGGTAATGAGGAAGACAAGGCTGATTACATGGCTGCTGAGATGATGGAGAAGAAAAAAAAACCTTAGTGGTAAGTCAGTGGAGGAGAGCAGGGCCAGATGGGGGATGTTCAACAAGCCCTAACAGAGGCCACAGCTCAGAATGCGCCATCTGAGTGTTTACAGATTGAATGCCCTCTCCTGCTTTCTGGGGCTCGGGGGACACGGAGCTATCCAGGTGGGGCGAAACAAGAGAGACAAGCCAATACTGAAGTGCAACACTTCATAGCACCGCCGCCGAGTTTGTAAACTTTTTCCAAACTCTGTTTGCCAACCACTTTGGTTGTAGCCTAGGGCTCATTCACAGCCAACTAGGTTTCAGAAACAAAAGCTGGAAAATTGCTCAAGAGCACGGCGCTGGCTGAAAACGAGGCCATGATGTGAATTAGTTGACATGGACTATGTTCAATCAAAGTCAGTCAAAGCCTTGCAACTTGGCATGTACAGGCTTACCATAACCATGTACTGCCGTCCGATTAGCTGAAAACATTCACCTATTTCCCAGGGGGACCAGAGAAAAAGTAAAGGCCATTAATAAGTCAATTATGTCCCGTGTAGCTCTTCATTTTGGCCATTGTTAGAAATTAAATGGAGTCAAGTTAGGCTTTACAGCCACACACCATAACACAGCATTAGATGCTTTAAAATCTTTAAAGGAAAAAAAAATCCCTCCTTCTCACTAATTACAGAACTGGGCTTTTGTTAAATTATGTAAATGTCCTTAATTTCACATGCGGCTTTTCAATTAGAGGCGTCCTAGCAGCATTTCATCATTAGCAGCTTTGAGCTGTCTAGGAGACACAACCATCACCCACTACCACACACATGCACACAGAGTGTGGCACTGTCTCACTGTCTTCCTCTCCTTTTGTCTTATTTGTCCTAATCTCTCTCCCACACACATACAAATGCACAGAAAGATGTCACTAAGTCGTTATTACTGCAGAGAGGTTTCTTATTAAATTTTGAAATATCTACACATTAAATACCATTTTAGAGAAGACTAAGCATCTCTCCAGTGCTTTGCTCGAGAAGACAGAGCAAAATTGCAGGACATTATTTATAAATCATGGAACAATAATCTAATGACCCCTGCTCGGCCACTGTAAAAGAGGGGAAGGTCTAATTGATGCGGATCGCAATTGTTCACAGAAGCTCATTTCTGAACATGACATGAAGTGGACACATGCTTAAGCTGAAAGCTTTCTCATCCAGTTACTGGCAGTGAGCAGCAGAACATGAGGAGGGAAAAAAGAGAGAATCAAAGCTTTTTTTTTCTTATTTTTTTAACTTGGAGAGCCCTTCTCTCTGAACAGCAGATGCAATTAGCCGCCACATCAGCAGGGCCCTAGGCTTTGCTCATGTAGAGAACTTGGGGTCATTTCATGAGGCTTTTTGCAGTGTTCCACAGCCTGTTTATCACCGTGACAAGCCCTGCCATGCAGCGCCACACACAACACTGCACACGTTTAACAAACTGGTGTGGGCAGACCTACGAGTCAAGATGGCGTTTCCACAGCAGATACTGCACACAAAAACCGCATTCAGTCTGTCAGGGGTAGGACTACACAGTTTTTGAGAAATATCACATTATTTGGAATAAATAGTGTGATATTTCAAAAAACTAACTATCGATGGGGCCAAACATTCACCCAGATGACTTATTCCCAGATGGGGCAGTAACACCTTAATTTGGTAGCCCACTACAGATGCTTACCTTGCATTTAACTTACATTCAACTATATATCTATTCTTGACCTTAAATTTCCCGAATCAAGCCTTGAGTCTCTGGGGTGTAAGTGTGAACAAAGTCTCAAGTCTCTGAAGTGTGAGCGCAAGTTGAGTCTGGGTCTTTAAAAGAGAATTTTAGTTTTGTTCTTAGCTGAAAGCGTTGCATTGTACAAACATAAACCCCTGCTAAAAACGTTCAAAATGGCTTCAAATAATGAGGCTTCAATTCTAGAAAAATCTTCAGTCTGAAGGACAAAACTGAACCTCTACAAGCAGCTAAGACAGTGTTTAAAGGAAAAAGGCAAAATGACTTGAATCAGTTACTTAGTCTGTAGTTTGTACAGCAAGCATATATAGCTAATAGCCAATCCAGCTTTAGCAAGTTTTAAAGGAAACACTGTATTTACTGTGTGTAGTGCTTCATTTCATCTTTCAGATTTTTCTATGATTAAAGGTTTGTTGTTTGAAGCCGTATTGAACCTGACATCACACATTAAGGTTGGCAGTTTTTAATCAGTTTAATCAGTGAAATTTCACAAGCTGTAAATCTCAAGTCATGTTGCAAGTCAGTTGAGGGTGAATCCCTAGCCGGGAGATTAAATATAATAGCAAAAATAGTGGCCTTCAAGAGAAAATGGTACTGGAGATTCATCAAACATGTGAAAGGCACAACATTACTGTCAATCAAGAAAATTACCACCCCCAAAAATAATCCTGATTGGTGAAAGACAAGGTTATAGTGCAGTCCAAAGACACCAAAACATGTTGAAAGTTTAGCCTGAAATGATAAATGGCATAATAAAAATAAACAGCATCAAATAATTATTAATTAATCCCTTATTCTCCACACTAGTGAGGCAGAAATCTGCAGAGAAAGTAAGCGTGGAAAACGTAGAACATTGCGCACTTTGGTGCTGCACGTTCTTTCGGATCAGCGCCTGAACTCTGTGGCCTGTGGTAGCCTTTCTCCCAGAGCAGACACTCCTTCATTTTAATGCTGGTGTGCGTCGCGAGCTCAGAAAGCAAGCAGGGCCAGGAGGGAGAAAGTGCAAGATCATCATAATTTACAGCGCAGACTTGTCCGCTTGAGAAGCCAGGCTTTAAAATGCCTATTTCCCAGCAAATCCCTCGGATTACCTAATAGGTCAGCCTGTCTGCTTGGCATTAATGGAGAAATTCACAGTCACAGATAGCTGTGTTTTAAACTTCAGGAAAGAAAAATGATTTTTACTTGGATGATCTTCTTTAAGGCCAGTGGCAAAGCAGCGGCAATTGCTAGAAGCAAAGTGTCCAAATAAAGCGAAAAAACATTTGGGGAGATCAATAGGGTCCAGGTCATGGCTGCTTTGAATAGAATCTTATTAATTGACATTAGAAATTCTGATTAACTCTGCATTTATATGCTCATGTAATTAAAACATGTCAGGGTAAAATAAATGAGTAAAAAATGTTGGTGCAAATGCAAGAAAGAAGTAAGTAAGTTAAGAGCACCAAAAGCCTGGCAGCATCATGCTTTGCTATCAGCAGGTACATGTATGGACTTTATATTACCCAAGCGAAATGAACAGGCCTCAGCATGACCTGCAGTCAGTCTTGCTGGCAGTCAGTAATCACTTGTACAGAGGTAGTGTTAGTGTAACAGTTACAGTTCCACAACCCCAGGAGGCAAGTGCATAGAACCTGACTCCACAATCCAGTATCTACTCTACACTGGTGAGGCAATAAGCCAGTTATACTGTATCAGAGAGTGCTGTGTCCTCCCCTACTAACTGGAACTTTAAATGTGGAAAAAGTTCAATGATCAGACATGTTCATCAGTCACAGCATGATAAAAACAGCAGAAGTCCACTTCCAGCATAGAGAGAGCAGAAAACACAAACAACAAAAATACAATTAAATAAAACATTAAAATTAGTATTTCTGTGAAACAAGCTTATTTAACAAATCCATATACTAACCCTCTCGACATCTGGAGGTCTTAACCAAAGCTTTCTTGCTCAGAGAACACATAACCAAGCATTTGTGGATTCTAAAAAAAGGGACTACGCTAAAACCTAAAAGCAGCTTTTGAGATTTTTCGCAGTGACGCAAATAGTGAACTGCAAGACAAATTACCTCTAGTGTGCAATTATACTCTGACACCCCGAGAAAAGGAGGAAGTGACTGCTGCCATGGCAACAGGTAATAGGGTGAGATTAGCAGAGGACTATTTCTTCTTCTTTCATTAAGCAGAGTTGTACCTTGACATAAGCATACATAAACACCCATACCTGATGAAATGCTTATTAAGAGCAGAAACAAAGCATCAGGGTACATTTATTGACAAGCATGAAACTAGTATCACTAAAAATCATTTTAAAGGGGCATCAGAGACATCATACTGCAGATTAAGACTTAACGGAATAGTTCAGCAATTTAAACAATTTACACAATTTTCCCCTTTACATCAAATGCAGTTACTACTACAAGTCAGATCTGGAAAATGTATGGGCAAAATTCAAGATAGTGATGTGGCATACTTTTGTCCATTTTTAATTGATAAAGTGTCAAAAACAACATAAGTAAGCCTATTTGAGATTACTTAACAACTCAATGTGGTTCGAGGCAAGTGTACGACAAATTAGGCATGCACAGTGCTAAGTCATGTGATATAAGTATCCTTTTTTTGCTAGCTACATTAGGTTTGTAGCTGCAGTCCAAAAATTAAGAAGCAAACTTCAGCCACCGAACTTTGGAGGTAATGGGAACAACTGTGCACATTTGATTTTTTTTCCACCAAATTGTTCCTGTAAAAGAGAACATTCTCTCATTAATTGTCTCTGGAAGCCTTTATATGTATAAAGTAGGCAGCTGAGCCGTTAACTCATCTTGGCAGAATGACAGTGCTGACCTGTGGAGCAGTCATGGCCGGTCCAGTTGGGGTCACAGCTGCAGGTTCCTGTGTCAGCCAGGAAGGCCCCATGGCCTGAGCATTGGTCCATGCAGGAAGCGCGGGGGCTCTCACACCCAGGACCCCCCCAGCCCACGAAACAGTGGCACTCACCCCGAACACAGACACCTCGCCCGGAGCAAGTGGGGTCCAGACAGTCCACTGAAGAAATAAAGAAACACTGTTAGGACGTCCTATCCAAGGCAAAATAAACACCACTGAACATATATGAGATACAAAGACTGAGAGCAAGAGAGAGAGGCTAGCTGTTTTGTTTGTTATTCCTGATTCTGAGTCGTTAACCTGAGGGGCTATATCATACATTGGCAGGCGATAGACTTGTATGAATATCCCTAGTCAAATGACATGTTTTACTGATTGAAAGGAAGTGAAAGGAAATTAACACATCCTCTACAGGGAAGACACTTAAACATAGCATTTTTTCTGAAAATCTCATGAAAATGCACAATTTCTGTTTATTTAAGCTATTGGAAAAAATGAAATCTAAAAAATCCCATACCTTTGGCATGGGCCACTGTTTATGTTTTTTTCCTAAATATGTTAAATTCAACAAATAAACAGTAATTGTGTGTTTAAATGTGTGTTCTCTATAGAGAATGTGTTTATTTCTATTCACTTAGAAAATTGACAAAACATCTAATTTGACAGGTGGTACCCAAACTTTAGCATACAACTGTACAGTGTTCAAGATAAATGGGAACATTTAATTATGATTATGTGTCTGATATTCGAATTGCAGTTGATAATTACAACCAATAACAACCAATGCATTTGCATCTACAGTCATACTGCGAAGGTACAGAATACAAATGTCAGCAGTTTGGAATTCTTTCACAGATTCGGCAGAAGACAACAGAACCGCAGCTGGCAACAAATATTCTGTTCCCAGTTCAGCACTGTCCCTCCCTATCTCCCTATATCTCAGTTCAAACTCAAGTTCAGCAAATGATTAAAGGAAAACAACAGCTAGTATTAGCATTAGCAGTTAGTATCCTTAGAGTTCTGAAGCTCAGTGCACTTAATTTATGGACTGAATTTAGTGTGAACTTGTTGTAAAATGCAAACAAGTAAAATGAGCAATTACTGGTATCAATATCAGCCATAACAAGGCATTAATAATGTGATATGCACAGAATTTGCACAATGGCTATTTAAAACTAAGTAATCATTTGAAAATATTGTACTCAATATAGTCATGATAAAGTGATGGTTTCCAAAATGGCGGGGTCTGGGACTCTCTTGTAAACAAGCGCTCTCCACATTTCCAGCCAATACTTCCTAAAGCTGGGCAAGAAAGGGATTTACAAACAGGCAAATTAAACAGCCAACCCTACGGCCGTGCAACATGCAGCCAGGTGGAGGATAGCTCTCTCTCCCTCTTTCTCTCTCTAACTCCCTCTCTCTCTGCTGGTAATGAGATTTCCTCCCAGCGCCAGGGAGGGACGGCGCAGCCAGCGCATGCTGGGCTAAATTGAAAAGCGGCGCTGGACGTGCTCCCCCGCTCGCTCGCCGCCGAACCCAGAAACCCAGAGAGCTGGACAGAATGCAAACGAGGCTGCTGCCACACACTCAGGCCTGGCGGGTAAAAAACACAGCCTCCCTCTCTCCACACACACTCGCTGCTACTCTTTATTCGACCGTATCCCCCCCTAGAACTTAGCCTGACTTATGACTGCTGATCCTTCCATCACTCAACCTCTGAGAAGGAAAAAAAAGAAAAAAAAAAAGCAGAAAGTCTGTTCAGTCCCATGCTAACGCTAATGACAGTTAATGGTTGTTTAATGAAAACAGAGACTTGGAGAAAGCTGGCGAATGTTGCCTCGGATAACGAGAGGACAAGTGCCGTGAGAAAAAAAAAGGTCCTCAATTAGAAAATAATAACAACAACAAGAAGAAATCGGATCTCACAGATGGAGAATGTGCATCTGGGTGGAGGGGACATGGAGACGCAGGGGGGCACGGCAACCTCCCTTTACCATGACATAAATGCATATAAAGGCCTCGCCTATAGACAAACAGGAGCTGTGGCCTCTTAGCAGATGGCTTGGGCACAAGGCTCGGAGATCATAGGCTAACTGACAAGAGCTGCTCTCCTGGCAATTAATCATCACTGCCTGAAGGTCGCAGGGAAGAAAGGTAGAAGCCTTAAAGGGCCAGTGGCCCCATTCTCTCCCTCCGCCTGTCTGCGGTGTGACCCAAAATAGAATATTGGGGGGGGATCAGAGGTGTCAGAACTCCCATTTATCAAAATCAGCTGCTCTATTTTTCATCTTGAAATGAGTGCCTTCAAGAGCTGCCAAACACAATGGTGAGTTCAAGCTTATCTCTTGGCGCCTTGGCCCTGGGCCCTCTGTCGGGTCCTCTGAGACGCCATTAACAGATTAAAGCAGGGCTGCCCGATCCTGCTGCCAGAGATCTACCTTCCAAAAGAGTTTATTTCCAACAAATCTTCCTTTAATATTCACCTGCTATGATTAGGTGGAGCACATGTACTTGGGGAAGGAGGCATATTGGTATAAATGTTGGTATGCTTTTGTCCCACGATGTGAATTATTTATCATATAGTCGATACCATGATAAGTTCAAAAATGATAAAACAAAATTAGCCCCACTACTAATTAGGTATGCACTTGAACAGCCTCAGTGATTCAAATGAACTCAGCAAAAATTAGGCAAACTGTTGACAGTGTTGGCATAGACTGTAACTTCGTGATAAAGAATATGCTTACTTTTCATTCTTGTTTTAAAATATTATGTTGTTGTTGTTGTTCTTCTTCTTTTTCCTATTATTATTATTAGATGTTCTTATATATCATGATACATTGTCATTGCCCAGAGATTTAAAACACTGTGATATAAGTTTGAGCTCATTTTGCCCATTCCTGGTTGGTACTAAACTCCTGGTTGGTACTAAACTCTGGAGGACAGTCACACTTTCCGTTTGTGCAAAACTGTTTACTGAGTTTCAGACAATAAAAGGGATTGCTCTGTGTCTTAATGAACTGCTATGAACGCCTCCAAAACATCCATAATGTACTGAGACAAGAGAAAGCTTCACCAGCTTAACAGAGAAAGATCAGAAGCTTCTGGGCTCGACTCCAAAAACTGTAGAGTCTGAAATATTCAGGAACAGGGTGTGTACTGGTCCTGAAAAAGCCCCATAAGCGCAGGGGATGAAATGGTGTTGTCTTTCTAATGTAGCTAAATTATGGCTCATCTCACAAGTTTGGCACCACACAGATTTTGGACTTCTGTGTAGTGGAAAACCAAAAACATGAACACTTTGCCTAACCACAGTGTATTGCTAGGCAGGCTGCTGCAATCACGCAGACCCCATGCTGTGTGTGCAGTGGGGGGGGAGATTCGGCTGAAAGCTGGCAGGCGAATGACAGGAGAATGATTGGGAAGATTTCTGCTGACAGTCCTCGCAAATGTTTGTTTATATATTTTAGGGCTGCTTTTCAGTAGCCTTGGACTCTGTGGCACTTTTGATAGCTGTTCTCCACTCAAATCCCTTTTCACCTGAACTTGAGCCTTTGACTATGGTCTTTTTTGAGGAAAGGTAAACTTGAGTGACCAGGCATGCAAGTGTCGAAAAGTCCAAAAAGCTGTTTGTGTCCTGCCTTTCTTCAAAAGCACGCCAAACTCATTATCTTCAGAGTGGCATTACCTTCCTCACAGTTTTCTCCCTTGTAGCCAGGGTTGCATATGCAGGTTCCCACTATGCACGTCCCGTGTCCACTACAGGTCACGTCGATACACTGGTTGGTAGGAACATCGCATTCAGACCCTTTCCAACCACTGTGGCACATGCAGCGGCCTTTTAGATACTGACCATTGCCGCTGCAAAGCACTGGACAGGAAGCTGTGGGTGGGCAAAGACATAGACACACATTCATATGAATCAGGTATGTGAAGTACAATGATTGTCTAAGGATTCTGGCATTTCTAACTGAATATTTATTGTTTCATGATTTAATATTACAAGCATATTGTGTTAAAGGGTCAATCAGAGATTTGTATAGCTATTTTATTTCAAATGAGATTTATGGCATATCTCACTGATTACCGAAGCTTTGAGCATTTACTCAAAGCTCTATTTCTGAGCGCAGAAGGTATCATGCCAACTCTTTCAGTGCTCAGAAAATTCCTGATTGTGCCTTGGATTACTTTTTTAAAAAGTCAGAGTGACATACCAGAAAATAAAGAAAAGAATAGCTAAACAGGTAATAAAGCAAGAGTCAGAAAAGTTAGAAAGCAAATTTGAAAAAAAAAGAGCGAGAGAGATGGCACTCTCACCTCTGCCGCAGTCTGGTCCTCTAAATCCCAGGAAACAATGGCAGGTTCCAGCTATGCAGTCTCCATTACCGAAACAGTTACTGGGACAGTCATCAATCGAGTCTAAAATAAAATAAACAGGAAAAAAAAAGCAACAGTGTCTGTCAGGGGAGCTCACAACATCCATCAATGGTTTTTTATATATATATTTTGTCTGCTTTTCTTGTTCTGCTGCAATGTCCAGTCTTCCTTCTCTACCTGAAAATGGAGACTGCTGATGTTAGTTCTCATTGTCCTGACGAAAATGCCTGTGAAACTCAAACTCTTCTTTAAAGTTCAGCAGAAAGTAAGACGACATTCTTTTTTTTCAAAGAAAAGCATGAAGTTGTGTATGCTGAACACGTTCAACTCAATCCCTGGCCAAATTACATGTTTTGTAGATTTAAAGTTAACACATCCTCTACATGGAACAAATGCAAAATACTGCATTTTCTTCAAATTTTAGTGCACAATTTCTGTTTATTTGCTGAGTTTAACAAACACACACACACACACACACACACACACACACACACACACACACACACACACACACACATTTTCTAAGCCACTTATCCTTCTGGGTCACGGGGGTTGCTGGAGCCTATCCCAGAAATCATTGGGCAGAAGGCAGGAAACATCCTGGACAGATCACCTGTCACTGAGTTTAACAGTTTGGAAAAAAATAAAAACAAAACATAAAATATAAAATGTGCCTTAACTTTTGCACAGGCCATATTTTATCTGATTTTTTCCCAACATGTTAAATTCATTAAATTGTGCAGATGTGTGTTCTCTGCAGAGGATGTCTTAACTTACTTTCACTCAGCAAATCAGCAAAATATGTAATTTGACCAGGGTTGCCCAAGCTTTTCCATACGACTGTTACGTGATTTGTGGTTTAGCAGGTGAGGTGTACGTTATGTTTATTTTAAATAGAAGTATTATGTATTATGTACAACCTGCAGGTCTTGTGCTATTATGTTGAGTATTATGTATTACTTTTACTTGCATTACTTGTACCTTATTGTTATAATATCAAAGGCATAAAGTCATACCAACTTCAACATTAAGAAAACATTGGGCTTGCATAAAGACAACAAAAAGATCTTACTACTAATTTCTGCTAGTTTTTCTTGATTACTAAACTTCTTGTAAATAATCAGTTATAGTGAATGACATTCTGTTGTCAGCACTTAAAGAAATTTAGGAAATATTTTAAATGCTTATCCAGGGGCAACTTACACTTTTAATTATATTATGGAGGTTTGTCTAGGCAGGGAATCAAACCTCAATCTGCCGCATGGTTGAGGTAATAAAGACAGGCCATGTCACTCTTAATACTGGTACATTATGGAGTTTTGAACTTCACATGGTGCAAGGTCTTCAGATTTCCTTCATATTTTTTCAAAAAGTTAAAAGTTTTAATGTGTTTTATTCCTAGCCTGATTCTGCCTCTTGCCATTTCTTGTTGGTTTTCAAAAAAGTTCATAAATTCAATAAAAATTTCATATATGATAGATTCAAATATCATATCTAATCTAACCTAATAATATAATGTTATTACCAAAAATTCATACAGTTGACGCTAGCAGAGGAATCTGGAATAAATAGATGATCATCAAAGACATAGATAGCTACTGTTATATATACATATATATATATATATATCTTTTTTTTCTTTATTTTAAGAAAGAAATCTTTATTTAGGTTCAAGAAACTTAAAATGTATCATTGCTTTGACTTCTAATAAAAATAGGCATTCAAACATTTGTTAAGCTGGATTTTGTTACAGTGCACAACTTCCACAGGCCTTGGTCATGTGGCACTAAAGATGCTGTTCTATTCTTCAGTATCTGCTGGAATTAAGCGCTATTAGCTCATTAAAGCAATGTAGGCCATAACGAATGTTGAGAAAACTGATCTTTGTACCTGACATGCAAACTGTTAAAGGTATTAACAATATTAGGTCCATAACTACTCAGAAAAGTCCAGTAACAGATACACGTTTAGATACAACTGATCATAACTGATCATGATTAGATCAAATGACTGAGATGGAGATGCAGCATGCTAGGCAAAAAGCACCAATTTTTTTTTCAGTTCAACATGAACCAGCTATAATGCAGATAAACCCTACAGTCTGCACTGCACACACATACACGCTTGCTCAAACCCTTTCATGCATCCAATACCTCCTGTCACTACTCATCCCCTGTGATCAGGAGGTTATTCCAGGCCTGCTCTGCACAGTGTTAACGTTCAGATGGTGGAGTACACAACTGCGCAAAAGGGGTCATTTCGGCAGCCATTCAAGCCGGTCAGAATTCAAAATCGGACGAGGCAGTGAATTAAACAAGAAATGCCGCTGAAAAATATTCCCCCTCTCTGGCTGCCCCAGGGCTTCTGGAGCTCCTATAGGGCCAGGACCGGCCCCGACAAAGCTGCTTTTGTGTGGAAGAAAAAGAGCTAGAAATGTGAACCTACTCACAGTCCTGTCCTTCCTCATGAGAGTAAATTACCGCAAAGGATGCAATACAATGAAAGAGAGAGAGAGAGAGAGGGAGAGAGAGAAAGAGAGAGATGGGGTGGAGAGGCACAGAGAAAGAAGGGAATTTCAAAGCGAGCTGAAAGTGTGTGTTTTCTACATTCTTGAGTTTTCGCTTAGTAATGCGAGAAGAAGAGGTTACAGGGTTAGAAACTCTCCCTGGTGTGTGCAAGGCCCATCTATATTTTGGTGGTGTGTTTGATAGCCTCCAACCACTGGTTCTAACTACAAGGCCCAACTCCTTTTATAAAATCTTGGACGTCTGGGAATTGTGTGTTATAGGCCTTCTCAATTTGGTCAAAATCTTGTATTGTGACTTTCTATACTTATACTGCAGGTGTGATATGCCTTGCAATATAACAAAATGTATTTGTTAGCTAATAATGTGACTGGGGATGTGTATTTGGCCAAAAATGATCAAAAACGGCCTTTTCAGTTTTGGCTGAAAGAGAAAAAAGGTTGAAATTTTGGCTGAAGGACAAAAAACCCACAAAGATCAAACAGGCCTGTACTGACATGCCAGACTTTATCAGTATTTTAACGATAATGGAAAAACAGCATTAGAGATAAAAATGGTGTTTGTTTCTGTTTTTTTAAACAAGCGATTCACTGTTCATGTATCAAGAGGGGGTACAATGCTTCACTACAGGTTTGATACCTCATCCTGCTCAATGCACAGAACACAGCAAAACAGCAGAAGCAAAAAGTACGTTCTCTGCTAGCAAGCGAACTGTAGCCATCTATTTTGAAATGATGAAAAAAATCTGAAAAAACAGTGCCAAAGTGCAAAAATACCTAAATAATAATGGAAATCACTGCCTTGGATGACTAGCCATTCTCTGTTGTTAAGAACAACCAAATTTATGGGTTTGGTTTTTGGCCAAGACATTTTATTTTGATGCATCAATAAATGTGACATGGTTAAAGACTGGCCTGCATTATTTTGACCAAATGTTTGTTTGATTATTTACTGTGATTAACCAAACAATGTTTGTTTGATTATTTACTGTGATTAACCAAACACCCACAGAAACTCTAGATGCTCACAGCACACAGTAAAAACTGCCCAGTATTACAATATTATTCATTTGTTTTTTCAGAATATACGTCATAGACAAACAAAATATGAAGTATATTCATATTCAGATTCCTATTTCATCTTTCTCCGCTCAGGTTCTTTGCATATCAAAATAAAGATAACACTGTCATTGAGTGATCTTGTTATAAATAATGAACAACACATTAAAAGGTAGAAATATCCAATAAAGAGTAATTTACATGTATAAAGCTACAGACTCTTTTCTCTTTCTGTATTCGAGCAGAGACAACTTGGTGATCTTGGTGGACATGCACATGGCATTCCAACAACTCGTTCTAGCTCTACAATCTGCCAACACCCTGCAGTCCTTCCCTACAGCGCACACACGCTCCCAACCACACGCCTGTCTGTCTGTCATCAAGAGTGATGTACACTCCACATACCCACCCAGCTAACTCCAGCACACACTTCCCAGCCCTGAACTTCTCCCCCAAACCCTCATGTCTGATATAATCTCTGACGACTGATGGTGGGTGACGATGGGAAGGAACAGCCTTTTTCCATGTTTTACCCCAGAAAAAATGAAGTACAGTCTATATTTCTGCTGGCTTCTTGCTCTCCCCAGTGACAAGAAGAGGAATGAGCCGTCAAATAGGCACTGGGTCACAAACCCGTGAAAAACATATAACATCTGGCCTTAACACAGATTTTTCTAGTCATGAACTTGTTTTGTTACTGATCAGCGCAATGGATTTGGACAGCCTGGGTCAGGGGACAGATTATGGCCATGGCCTTTCCCTCACAGGTTTTATTCCCACACACACACAGAATTCAGAGTGGGGGTGTGAGACAACGCTCGGCAAGGACAAATGAGACTGTGCTCCACTGAAGAGTGGGGAGGATGGAGCACCTCATCCTTTCAAGAGAAATCAGGATTATAGAGAGGAAGAGAGGAACTGACCTTTCTATGCTCCGCCCACAAATGTGTTTTCCCATAGAAACTGTTGCCAAGTTGGACAAGCTTTAGAGAACATTGACAAACATCCTATTTAACCTAATGAGAAACTGTAGTGCTCTCTGCAGTGAACTTTGTTTACAGCTGCTGTATTATGTTGCGTTTCCAGTTTAAAATGTTGTACTGCTGGACTATGTTGTTGTGCTGAACAATGCTCCATCAAGCTAGCACGAGCTCGATGATGCATAAAAAAATTAAAAACTGAAAATTTAGTAAAAAAACTATTCCCATTTATCCTAACACTGTGCATTTCACATACAGACACATATTCATGTGCATAAAATAAATATCATTTGAAATTCATTAACACACTAAGGCCCAATCCCATTTCATCCCTTGCCCCTACTACTTAGCCCATATCCCTCTGTTTTGCGCGTTCACAGCTAGGGTTAGGGTGTCCCAAGGCGAAGTGTTAGGGCTACATGGTCCTCCAAAAGGAGGTTTTTCAGAGATGCACTCCAAACGGAGTGTTATCAGAAAAAAAGAAAAACCGGCAAGATAGCTGCGCGAATGATTTTCTTAATTAAAAAATTACAATAACTATCGTATTATCTTAGTTTAATGTCGTTTCAATGTATTATGATCGTTTTCTTTATAACAAGCATAAAAGAATCGCTAATTGCATGCTAATGTTTCGGTAGCTATCTAGCTGACTTCCCGTTCCACCTTAAATAGTCTAGCAGTGTTGATGCCTGAAGTGCCAGTATGTAACTGCTGCACCATTTAAGGTGGAACGGGAAAATTCAAACAAGAAGCTGGTGAATAGCTGACTTCAGCTTCGTATCACCAAAGAATTAGCGATAGGCGATAACAAATAATTGTCTTAAACCCCCTCTTTGAAGGCATTTGATACCCTAAATGTAACTAAAATCCAGCAGCAAGGTTGCTGAACTTTGCCCTTCTCTTCTATCACTGAAGACGGGCTGGGTCGCCTACAGACCACCGCTAGTAGCCTGTTAATTTGAGGGTTGTCCCATTTCGTAGGGCAAGATTTCAACCACTACCCCTTGTAACTCAGTTTAAAGGGGTTAGGGTGACACTCGAAAATAAGGGGTAGGGGTAAAAAAAAGAATGGAAAACTGACCACAAGCTAATAAGTTTGATCCAAGCTAATATGCACTTTTGAGGTGTAAGCTTTTTGATTTTGATTAATTTGGTTTAATTTTTGTTATACTTCATGCAATACAAGCAATATTAAATGGAGTGCTTTATTCGCTCCAGTCTGTTGTACGTATTGTTTAATACTTGCTTGTAATGAATTGTGAGGTTCATATTGAACAATATGACACGTAATACGAATATAAGTATAAAGTGTGAGCTTTTCAGTAATGTCAATGAAGTTCATTTGTTTATTTATATCTGTGCCAGTGTGATGAATACATCCTGAAAATATACACCATACCAACTCATATGAACTACTTCACGGTAAAGTATAATACCACATGAATCTCAAACAAGGTAATAAGCTCAGTCATCTGGTCTGTAGGTTACACTTGACCTTGAATAATCTTGGTAAAGCTGCTGTATTTAGGTTATGAGTGCAGGCCTGTGATGTACTACAACAGTATCACTACACTGACTACTGCCTCCCTGACTTCTAAATCACTCTGGATAGCAGCATCTGCTAAATGAATAAAAGTCAGTGTAAAACGCTTTAATCCCTGAGTGCTCGAGGATCATCTAACGCCTGTATTCTAGAAACTGGCACAGCTTGATTCCTTCTGAAGGACATCGTTCAGCTGACCCACTTTATTACTTTTCTCTCTTCCTCTCTTGCTTTCCTCCACTTTATCACACCTTCCCTTTCCTCCTCTATCTCTCACTCTCTCACTGGCTCCTTACGTTATCACAACATCTCTCTGTTCCTCTCCATCTGACAGAGAGAATCATGATGAACTCTCCCTTCAAATAAACTCTCTGCCACATATGCTGCCTGCTATACCCCTATCCCAGCGCTTCTACATCTAGCTGCAGACTGCAGGTGGGCCGCCAGACACCCGGGACCATACCTGCAGATGCCCAGCATACCTAGAAGCAACAAATACTGAACTAAAGAGGACACTTTTCACCTTTCTCTCACATCTCCCTCCAACGTGAACTCTCATGTAGTACGACAGAGATGTAAAAGTGATTTACTACCTCAAACAAAATAATGTAGTTCCAGTGTCAGCAATAACAAAAAAAAACCAAACAAAAACAAATATTCAAAATAGTTGTACAATTGGCTTTCCAGTAGGATTTCTGTGGAAAACACACTGTCCAGTATTTTCTACAATACATGTGAGAGATTTGGATTGATTGCCTTTTTCTAGGGTTAAGCTATAGGATATGTCGCCTTTCCTGTTATTATTATCAGTGCTATCTGTGTGATGTCTCATTGATCCAGACGAAACCACCCCAATGCCTGGCCAGGTATAGTCTACCTAATAACAGGCATATATAAAACCACAGACCATAAATCTTTAAATTATCCAGCAAATTACACTTTTGTACAGAATGTTGTAACAACTGCAGTATTAGTATCAATGCAAATCTACAAGTATGCAAAGTCTATAAAAGGACCCACATCCTCCAAATTCTTTTCTGTTTTTTATTTTTCCCTCATGTTCCACTCCGAACATTTGTGTGCTTTTATGTACAAAAAATTGACAATGTACATTTTTATATGACCTTTTCTCAAATCTCAATTTATCCCTTAGGATTAAACAAGGTGTTTTGGTTTCTGTGGTTTTAAGACTGATATATGATTCAGAGCTCAAACACTCTTTAGAACTTCAGTATGAATGGGCGGGGCTAAACTGCTATAGGATGAATAGGTGTATATATGGAAATGAGTTGGTTCTTGTGACAGAAAATTCAATAAAAAACAGCGTGTTTTTGCTTAGTTGAAATACATGGACTGCATGGACTGGGGAGTGAACAGTACACTTTGAAACTTTAACACTGTTTAAATTACTTCAAGAAAAAATGAGGGAAAGTTGGTTTGGTATAGGCCCTTTAAAGTTCATTTCAAACCCAGTCTATTTACTGTTATGTAAAATGAAGTACACCATTAAAATATGTGAAAAGGAAGCAGATATAATACTGCCACAACCTCCACTGAAGTTATTGTTAGATGCAGGACAAGCCTTCACTTAGATCAGAACTCAAATCATTAACAGTCTACTTTAGATGTCGGAAACATTTGTTTGATCAGAGA
The DNA here is from genome assembly GCF_904425465.1 of Colossoma macropomum. Classification (NCBI taxonomy): domain Eukaryota; kingdom Metazoa; phylum Chordata; class Actinopteri; order Characiformes; family Serrasalmidae; genus Colossoma; species Colossoma macropomum. Next base: position 19,473,650 of record NW_023494786.1, read on the forward strand.
AACAATAACAGGTGACTGAAGGCTGAAGGATACTCTTTTATATTAATTTACTTGCACAAAATGCTAATTTATCACAAAAATGTACAAATGTTTGGCTTGCTTGATCATTTTCATTTCATTTAAGTGACTACTGGAGAAGGTGGCAACTGGTACAAGGTTGTACAGGGTTTACAGAATATGAACAGAAATCCCATTTAATCTAGAAAGGAGTTGCATACAATGTTTTGTGTATCAGAGTTAAAACTGAAAGGCAAACTGAACAGACATTTTCCTTAGTTATTACACTTCTATAGTACGAAGTATTTGACTCTCCCTGTGGCGAGGGAGGCCCAGTGTACCAGCGTCTGTCTGTCTCCTGATGGGTCACGGCTGCTGCACCAGTTGTACTGAGGATCGCTGCCATCGATCCATGGGCTTCAGCGCCCCTCCCCCAGCCCGTCCTTCTCAGCCTGTCTGTCACAGATGGACCATGGCCCAGGAGCTTTTAATTAAAGAGCATGTGAGAACAGCTCCCAGCTGCCACCTCCGTGAAAGCCGACACCTAGGGCCGACTCACGCCCCCCACCTCCAACCGTCCTCTTCCTCCCCGCCTGCCCGACGCACTCGTGCTAATCAAAGGCGCTTTTAGCAAACATAAGAGAGAGGACAAAACGAACAAACGTTCTCAGTCGGGGGGAGGCCAGATGTCGGCAGCTGGGCTGCGGAATCACAGCAGCATGTGCCAGTGCTGAAAGGGGCAGAGTATAAAAAAAGAGGTTTTTCTTTCATCAGTGAGAAGTAAATGCAAACTGGTTGTAATAATGACCAATAATGGCCCACGCAGGGGGGCAGGAGAGGGGGCTGCGCAATCAGAACGCTTTGAATCCGGCCAGCCAGTGTTGTATGCAAATGGCCTGCCCCAAAAATGGAAAACAGGCCTCAGCGAAGACCCTCGAATAATAAGGGGAGCATTAGCAGCCATCAGTGGAGGAATACCAGGACGTTGTAGAGCATTACTCGCTCCCTCCATCTTTCTTATTCAAATCCATCCTGATTGCTGTGTAGTGGCCTAGGCAGCTTGAGACCATACTGATCAGGGCTGAAGAGCAGCAGGTCATGAGTGGCACGGGTTGATAAGTAGCAGGGTGCTCCTTCAAATTTTCTCCGATTTTTGGCTGGGGGGACAAATTAAGCCTACTATTTGAAGACTATGACTGTTGAAAACAGTTTTTTGCTTTCAATGAGTAAAGAAATGGAGTGAGATGTTTTCATGGACATCGGACAAGTGTCTGAGACAATGACTCCCATCTGTATCAAATTCAAGAGCCTTGAATTGTAACTTGCTGTCAATGAACCTCCTGTCAAGATGGACTATTCAATTTAGATGGCTAGCCTTGAAAAGCACAAGACGAGGCCAAAATGAAATGATTATTTTGTGTGCTAGTACGGCTGCAGTTATTAACTGCAATTAATAATTATAAGCATTCCAGTATACAGCCACAGGGCATTCTGTACAAACATATGCAGGAACATCTGTGACTGGTCAAAACACTCAGGACATGTTATCTAAGAAAATCTATCCCTGCTCAATATACTCACACACACACTGAAAAGTACCACTGATCTTGGGCATAGACCATTAATTGTAGACTTCTATGATTAAGTACTTGCAGAGCTAAATACCATAATTTCTGTGATGCTACATGATTAACTCTGCAGTCCAACTAGCTACTCATTAAAGAATGGTTCAGTTAAAAGGAGCTAACAAGGAATGCAGATGAGATCTGCATAGGATATTAGTTGAAGTTTTTTTTTTTAAACTTTACATGGCATAGAACCACAATAAGATAAAAATTAGCAACCTCTTTCACTCTATGATTCTCAAACTAAGTGGAAGTGCTGATCTAGAATCAGATCTCTCATACAGATCTCTCACCACTAATTGATTCAAATGTTTACATAACTTACACATAAATAAAATATTTTACATCAACATATTTTATTGCTCACTTTGATTACTTCTGGCAATAATATATTTATTTATGTTTGATGTAATATATTTAATTCACATAGAAAGGACGTACATATTTGAATCAAGTACATACCATCACTTTATTCATGGTGGCATTTTCAAATGGTGTTTAAAAAAGTTTTTTTCAACTCGATCCCCAAATTTGTCATTTTTATTTTTTTTGAAAACTGTCACAGAGGGCTATGAATGGTAATTTAGTCTAGGTAGGCTTTGGTAGAAACAGTTTTTTTTTTATTTTTAATATGTGCATATGGTGGCACACCCTGAACACATCTCAACTTTGATTTAGATTTTTGTATTAATCTAGAGTGTTATCTGAGAGTAAGACATCAACAATTATGTAATAATATTCAATAAATTTCATAATTTTGAAATAATATTTAAAAACAGTAAAGCTATTTGAATGACTGACACTTTCATGAAACCACACACTTCGAGCAGGAAACAAATGTTTGTTTATCAGGCTAAAGGTTACTTTATCACCAGTAGCATGCAGCTGCCAACGCTGCACATCAGACTCTTTGGAGAATAGCAGCTGTCGGGACTCTACTCTTAACTATTCATTTTAGGTAACAACTGGTTTTAACTCCAGGTGCTGTCTAAAAATTGTTCTTACTGCTTGCTGGCTGCTAACATGCTATCTGTTACATTTATTTCTGAGAACAACTCAGAGTGTGCAAGCTAATAAACATACACACAAATCAGGTGGCACCGAGCTTTACGAACAGGATAAACTTACACCTAATCCATTAAGTATGTGGATACAAATGATATTAGAGAGTTACCGCATATTTAGTTATCCACCCCAAAAGTACAGCAAACCTTTATATTTACAAACATTCTGATTTGGTCTATAGACTTGTTGTCAATATGTACACAAAAAGAAATGGCAGTCTTCCACAATCTTCTTCAAAGCTTCAGTGTTTCTGTGTGACTATGGTCAGTGGTACTCACCTATAGCCGTTGTTAGGAAGGACACTTGCTCCGTCTCCTTCCCATCATTGTACACTGCCAGGTGCCAGATGCCTGAGTCCATGTACTGGATGAAGCCTGTGTCATGGCTGTTGAGGGGCATGAGGCTCCGTGGCTGGGTCAGAGCTGGCGGTCCCTCTAGACCCTGAACCCCCTGAGCCAGAAGCCGCCGGCCATCCAGCAACTCCACAAAGTCAAACTGGAGACGGGGCAGAGACAGGGGAGACCGCAGACAGGCATTAGGATGACATGCGAGCCAAATGAGCTGATAAGCCCCCCTTTCCTTACATACACCCCCACACACACAGTGAAGCCACCAGAGGCCTGTCACAGAAAGGATGCTGCTGTACTGACACTTCCCTTTGAGAAAGGAGCGGTCAGTGGAGGGTGTGCTGTCTACTCCTCACTCTGAAGGTGTTAATATGTGGGAAAATGACTGGCTTCAGGGCTGATAGCATTTTTATCAACCTTGGAGGAGAAAAAAAGCACTTCAAGGGAAATCTCTAAAAAAAAATCAGATAATTATTGCTTTGACTGCCTATCACTCATATAGACGGTGCTATAAGAAAAGCAGTTTCAACAGAGAGCTATTCTTTACTGGTTTTTATTCAACAAACTTGTCAAACTGTACCAAATCATCAAAGAAGCACAACTTGTTCATGGTCAGACAATAACTGACACAATACATGCTTTTGCCTATCATGAAATTCTGGTGTTTTACTTACAAGAAAATTAACTTATTAATTAGTAAATGCACAATGTTAAATGTCTATAATGTAATAATCGTCAAAACATAATATCCTTTCTCAGTTGTATCTATATATATTGATCTAGACCTTGGTGTAATTTCCAGTAACATAATAACATTGCTTCTATGATACAAATCAATAAGGCGAGGTTGAGAAGCTCAGCGTTCAATACCAAAATTAGGTGTCTGTTTGTATCAGAATCTTTACGCTGAGTCTTTGTGTGATGATAATAGTCTACACCACAAAATACAATGGAATTCAGAGAACACCAGCTTACACTACAGGTATAACCTTTCAGCAGCTTATTTGCCCATATTAAAAATGTAAAGTTGGAAAATAAACAGACATTGATTTGCATGGCTATAAAAAGGCAAGCATCTCAAACATTTCAGTGATCAATAGCTTTGGCCTTGACAAATTCAGCATGTGAAATGGATCTTAAACCCTAGCTTTACTGTATTCTAAATGGTTACCAATGAAATCCACAATTTTAATCTAGTATGAATCTGTAGTGCTCAGACTCTAACAGTAATAATATTAGAGTGAACTGCCTCCTGTAACAGGCTAAACTTGGAGCTGACCCAGTCCTGTCTTTATGTAATAAAGTAGTTATGTAATAACAAAACATGCAAATAGACAGCTGTGCGTCTATCAATCAAACTATTATCTTCATTTATTTGCAAATCTTTTAGTTAATTCCGTCAAGTTCTGGAAGGCAGTCAACTCATTCAGTACAAACTCAGTATGCCTTCCAACCCGCATCTCACCTCATGACCATCAAATCTCTGATCCAAAGGAGCTCTGCCAAGCCTTTAATGCACACTTCTCATGTGCTGGACATTTATTTGATAGTACTGATACAGGACCTCCCCTTAATGTAACAGACATATCCTCTACGGTAAGCCATAGTCACTTCACTTTTCACCCCTTCTCTCCTCACATACTAGCTAATGCTCGCAATACTATAAACCCAAGAAAAAGTACAGGTGAAGACAGACTTGATCCTTTTTTCTGCAGCTTGTAACCCAAGTCATTTGAGAACATTTTACATACATGTTTAATCTTTCTATTTAATCAAGCAGAATTCCTAGGATCTGGAAGACAGCACATGTAACTCCACAAAGGTGGTGAGGCATCAAATCTTGATAATCTCATTATTGAGGAAGTTGTTATGCCTAGCCAAAATGTTAGAATATTTAGTGAATGATCAACTCGAGTGTGAACTTGTGCACCTATCAATTTGGTTTCAGAGAAAAACATCGCACCATATCTGCTACCACACTTGTTTTAAATGACATTCTTACTGCCATAGACAGAAAGAAACACTGTGCAGCCAATTTAATTTAATCTTTCCAAAGTCATGATGCAGTTGACCACTAACTACTTCACTATATTATTCACTATATTTTGTAGGGTAAAAAGTCTACAAAAGATTAGATTAATACACAATGCTACAAGATGGGTTCAGATTAATGTCTGACAGACAGATTTGCCCTGGGGCAAAATAAATTACACCTGTTACCAGTAACTAAAGGTATCCCTCAGGGCTCAATCCGTGGACAGTTTCATTTAATAACTATACTAATGATGCCGCAACCTTCATTGTGGACTACAATGTGCATCTCTATGCAGAAAATGGAAAAATTGCAGTGGTCTTTTTAAACTTACAAAGCCTTACAAACTGCCTTGAACAACCATAAACTAGTTTTAAATGCAGAAAAAAAAATTTCTACTGTTTTTCAGAGCTTCTAACATTCATTTTAGCATTACCTTGAAGGGATCCAACATTGAAAGAGTAAGTAAATATGAGTATCTTGGCATATGGCTAGACTACAAATATACTTTTAGATGCCAAATCAATAACCTCACAGGCAAATTGAGACTATATCCGCACAAAATGTGTTTTCCAATGCACGCTAGGAAAAAGGATTGTTGAAGCAACATTATTATCTATTCTTCATTATGGTAATGTGATTTACAGATGTGCATCTGCTATACCCTTTATATTCAGTTTTTCACCCAGCTCTGAGATCACTGGCAAGCCCCAAAAACAGTCATTGCTTACTCTATAAAAGGTTGGCTGGTTCTCTCTGCCTGTACACTGGGCAACACACTATTTATTTATTTATAGAGTGCTTATTGGTCATATGCTATCATATATCACATCTATGCCCATGAAAATATCAGAAATGATCAAACTTGCTCCAATGACTGGATTACCCTTCAGGTGCCAAGAGGTTTTACCGAACTGGGAAAATCTGCTTTGAGCTGGCATGTTTTATACAAATTTTTTTAATTGTAAATTTTTAAGTACTTCATATTAATTATTTTTGTTTTTATCTACTTTAAATTTGGTAATGCTCACTAGTTTAGAATTTATTTTGTGTTTTTTACTGGTTTGGCATGTTCTTTTATTTTCTTTCATTTTATTATTTTATTTAATTTTTTTTATTTTATTGTTTTCATTTATTTCAATATTTTTACTCTTTTCAATCCTTGTTCTCTGTTCTGTAGCTCAACCACATTGCAAATGAGGGTTACTCTCAATGTACCCTGAGTTTAAATAAACGTTACATGATTGATTGATTGGTTGATTGATTGATGTTGTATTACTCCTGTCATGTAATGCTAATGTGTACATTCAGCCTGTGATGACTCAATCAAGCTAACTGTGCTAATCTGAGGAAATATGCTCCAAAACGACCAGTCAAATCCTTTACAAATGACCCCACTGAAGCCCCTTTTTAAAAATGAATCCAGCTTGAGTAGTGTATTAGAAAAGTTATTGAGGATTTAAAGAACTGACAGGGAATAGAGCAAACAATCTCTATGATTGAACAACCCACCTGTGTGTGTGAGGGTGGAAGTCCTCTTCTTCCATAGATTCCCACCAAGGCATCTTTACTAAGGGACACATTGAACTTGAGGTACATCGGGTGGTCGATGAAGACCTGCGACCTCCAGAAGATTCCAGGCGGTATCTGCTGCGAGACCTTGCGACCCACGTCTATCTCACCCATGTCTATGAAGCTGTCATCCGGGAAAAAGCTGTCCAGTTTGCCTGCGTTACAAAGAAAGTAAAATCTATGAGTAGGCTTCAGGCTTCCTCCAGTCAAACTACTGACCAACATCTGGTTTAATAACCAACATGATGCAATTTTTGTTGCTTAGTTAATTAGAAGGTAGAAAAATTTTATCAAAAATGAAATGACAGATCATTAAGTTCACAAATATATCACTAATAACAAAAACTGACAATGGTACTGAATGATGTTTGGGAGCCAAAAGAGTCAGCTCTTATTTGTGATTATTATTAGCTGAGCCTATTTATCTGATTCAAGGAAAAGAAGCGTAATGCCCATCACTAGTGAGAATTGCTGAAGGCCCCAGAATACAATATTAAATAATAAAATAGCAATACTTGGGCCTCCACACATCAATCTTATATATAACACCACAATATTGTGATAGTATCGATTTTTTTCTCCCACACCTACAATCTTGAACTTTCCCATAAACACAAAATGTAATCAAATTTCTTATTAAAATGTTTTTTTACCAATGTTCTGTAAAGCTTGTCCAACCTTGGACCAGCTGCTGTGAAAGATGCATGTTTGGTCAGAACATGAACAGGTCAATTCTAATATGTAGTAATAGAATCACAATATGATATATTGTCCATACTGTTCAGCCCTGAGGTGGAGCAGTGGAGCGACCACCTCCCGCTGGACATTCAATCATGCTGGTCACCTGCAGGAAATATTATCCCACAAAACACAAAGCTGCACTCGAGCTATTAAAGTGGGAGGCTGCTTTCATTCACTATGAACAGGTTCTTTCTGTATGGGTAGAAAGCCTGCTTGCGCCATAACACACCCTTCTTCATCGGACCCCACGGAAATGGCAACATCTGCTCGCCCGTGTACACGGGCCAATTTCTGCGGTGATGGCGACGAAAACAGACATCCCTGCAAACAGAGCCCCGAGGACTTTTAGGCAGTCAGCACCACGGGCTGCTCCGCACGCCACGGCAGATGGCAGTCCCTCAAAAAAGTCCATCATTTGCAATGTGTTAGATCTGGAGAGACAAGGCATGCTCTCCTGCCTTCCAATTTACCGCCTTGGATAACGCGTCAACACATCAGCCCCAATTACACATCGAATGATATTTTGCTGGGCGGCTCAACACTCATTTTAAGCTAGGCGGTCTCAAAAGTACAGTAGCGAAAAAACGGCACATTCTCAGTTGCCTTCATCACATTGCCTATGTGATATTTCCATACGGTGACTTTTTCTGTCTTTCTGCAAAACATCACATTATTTGAATAACAGGCATTTGGATGCAGTAAACATTTACACCTCGTTCTAACATTTCGGTGACACTGATACTGAATCGGATGAGCACTTCTTCAGAAAATAAGTAAGTATGCATAGCGCTGGGGTGACACTGGACCTATTGGCTGTGTTTCTAGTGACAACTGTGCTCTGTAAGGCAGAATTAAAAAGCCCAGTCTATTGATTTCCCTTCAGCAACAGCTGTCACTCAGACAGAGACAGGCTAGCAGTGGTCGGGTCTGTGTGGCTCTCTCTCCGCTGTCTGCTAAATGAAAAAGGATGACTCTGTGACTCATCTATATGGTAATAGATGTGATCTTCCACCTTTCTTCAAAGGCAGATGGCAAACCAAATAGCTAAATCTGAACTCAGTTTTGTTTCTAGAGCTGAGTAGAGCAAACTTTCCCTACTGCGCAGCTCATCGGCACTACCATGGGGGGATAACATACGCTGCCAAGAAAACTCCAGACTAGTTTGGGAGATGAAAGGAAGGCATGTCTTCTTTGGATGGAACACAAGTTCTAATCCTCCTCGAGCCCCTGGATACCCACTCCCTAAAGCTGTACCATCCCTTCCTCCAGGAACAAATAATGCCCTTCCACTTCCCCAGCAACTTTCATTGGATTACAATGCAGATCTCCCAGCAAGCCGCCAAGACTGGTCACAGCATGGAGCTGGATGACAACTAATCCTGGATCTGGTTAAGTCTTTGAAAAATCAAAACTAAGACGTTATAACGTTGGCTAGTGATGAGCCGTGTCAGTGGGAATCTGGAAAAAATAAAAAAGCTTCGTTTTGGAACGTGTGACCGGATTTGGGCCCATAAAGGACAGTTCAAAGGGCTGTGAAGAAAGTTTTGGGTAGGAGGTTAAGTATGGTTTGGCAAATGAAAGCATTTCATCAAACTTTACAGTCTTTGCAAGGCTTTGAATACAAACTGTTTCAGATGATTTTTTTCCAGAAAGATCACTGATTTATGACATTTAAGTAGGTTAAGCAATAAATGACCCTACATAAAGAAAAAACAACTTTTGTCAGTTATTTGTATAAGAATGAAAACAACTACGGCTTATTTATTAAAAGGGCATATTTCAAAATTCATTTGGAAATTCTTAGCTGTAAAATATTACTAATTTATCAAAAATCCTATTTCCAAAGAATTGCCCCTAATTTCACTTTAAATTGTTTCTGTGGAAGTTTTACTTAAAACTAGCTTAAGACTCTTGTTGTTTAGGTTGTAAGTCCTACAAACTTTCATCACTTTGCCTTCTACTGTTTGTATATTTCTAAATAACTCTTAAATAAGAGAATCTGCCAAATAATAAAAGGCAAATGTTAGGGATGCTTGATCAGAATCTGCCAAGATTAGAATCAAACAGGTGGTTAATCTATTCATATTTTCATTTAGGTCAATTTGTGTTAAAATGTTATGTCTTATGACATAGTACAATGATATGTGACTCAGTGTGCTAAACAGCCAGCTGTCTCTTACATTCAATGTAGCACTTTATGTTGTTTAAATAGACTGATTTTTCATTTAATAATTTAAAATGCCAGTCTAGACCACTAAAGTGTGCATATCACAAAAGAACCACATTTTTCTTGCTTTTTTGAAAGAAAAGAGTTTGATGTACTACAAAACATTCTTAAGGATTCAAAACAATTGTCATCAGAACAGAGATAATTTACATATACCAGTCTTAAAGGCCCAGCAATGAAAACAGCCTGTTTAATTCTAAGGGCTAAAGAGAAGCTGGAAATGGTCAAGTAAAACTGAATTGCTATAAAATAAAATAGAAGAAGAATGCTGGATGGGTCCTTTAAAAAGTAGATAATGTTATTTATAGTGCAATTTCAGCTAACAGAAAGAACTGGAAATAGGCTAGTGTGTTTATTTAGCCCACACAGTGTGAGCTTAGAGTTAAAAGAAAAGGCTAATAAGAATTGGCCAATTTGGCTGAAAAGAAATCAGAACTGGTCAAAATACATTTGCACCCTTAGCAAATGTCATTGTTTAAATGCTTACACAGTTAACTTGTGCCCACAGGTTTCCACACGTACAACCTAATATGAGCTTAATGAAAGATATTACAAATATAATCAGAGAGCAACAGAAAACAGCAACATTACACCTGCATTTGTGCAAACAGACACTGGATTCAGCTAGAAAAGCAGTAAAGCAGCTCAGCATTTAAAATTTGTGTGATAGTAATGAGTCACATGTTAATCACAAACAGGTTTTCTTTGTTCTTGATAATTAGTGTTTTTGTAAGTTTTTAAGAGAATGGGAGTCTTAAGAAATTGATTGGAATAGAATGGAATGTTGTTTGTTGTCACTGTTTAATGAAATTTTGTTTTGTGATTTCTCAAGTATGACACTTTTTGCCAGTCAGCCAAATGCAATATAAATTCTAATCATATACAACTAGCTAAGCTTAAAAACATCCTGAGCTCTAATAACCCTGGAAGGCACTTGGCAGCGATATTGACTGAATAAATTAAAAATAAGCCACAGAACCACAGCCAAAATGAGCACTTATAAAGTTAAAGATTTATGTTACTTATATTACCACTGGCGCAATGATAGGTAAGTCACAAGTTTCTGCCAACATGACACTCAACATTTGTTCAGATTGTCTATTTAATTTTTGGACCCAATCACAATATTTGCACATACCATCGTCTTTGCCCCTTCGGTCTGGAAGCTCCAGACCAGTGTTGCCCAGAGGGGGCAGGCCCAGGTCTGTAGGTAAGGACAGGCCACTGGTGTTGTCTTCTGCGAGCTGGTACATCTGCCTCTGCATGGGCTGCAAGTGCCAGTTCAACCCAAACAGGTGCATGGCTGTAAGACATAAACACATCTATGTGGTTAGCATCAAGTGTAGTTTTTTAAAGAGATAGTTAAAATAGTCACTAAATAGTGACTAACAATGATTGATAGCTAGTGCTGCCCCTTAGCGTAACATCATAATGAGCATAATTATCTTTCATTCTTTCATTGTGTTAGCACAGTCAATTCTTTGTTTAAGCATCTGCTTAAGTGTGAATCCTGTGCAAAGACCATGAACTCATTCAGTTCCGCTACACACAGGATTGAAAATGAGTATCATTGCAGATTTATGGTACACACTAATGATATTGTGCAAAAACTTGAAAAGTGCTTGAATACTACATGACCCACACTGACCATAATGATGTTATAATGTTACTGTCTTCTGAATATTCATGTCATGTTTTTGCAATGATGTCTTTGCACTGTGTATGTGCACATATGAATAGTTCATTGCTGCTGCTGAACAAACATTGTCAAGAGAAGGTATAAATGTTCTTATATATAACTAGAATAAGTAGCTAGTAGTAAATAAGTAGCTAGATTTTACTTTAACTAATTTTGGGCCCTTTCTATTGATATATTTATCATGAAAATTTAACAGAATGTAAAGGAAAGTTGATTTGATTTAACAGCGAGAATATCTATGCAATATCCATGCACAAGTCAGAGACCATCCTTCATCAATTTAATATTCAGTCTAAATGACCGTTAAGTACAAGTTATTCATCTTTCAGCGTCAGAAAAGAAGCAGAAAAAATATATTTAACAGAAAATTACACAGAAGCCTTAACTATTTTTTCAATATTTAGTGTGCCCACTCTTCCATTCAAAGAAATCAACAGGGATGTTTCTCTACATCTTTAAAGTTCAGTCTTGAAGTTGGTTGCATTGTCTGTTTCTCATAATCCAAGTTATCCTAAATTCATTCAGTTATGTTGAGGTCTGGACTCTCGGGTGGTCAGTCCATTGTATAAACACCAGCAGCTGTTTTGTTTGATTTGAAAATGTTCTCTTTTTTGTCTATTTTCTTTTCTCAGTAATGGCTTCCTAACAGCTACATATTCTTTTAGACCCACATCGTTCTCACAGTGGAAGGAGTGACAGAAACGCCTGCAGTTAGATACATATGAATAGACACATCTAATTATGCACCTACTTATATTGTGCAAACAATGTTACTGTTTGTTTGCATGCAAACTCTCAGAGACCATCTGTCTGTCTGCCTGACTATATAAGTTCTGACTTGTTATAATATGATATAATATGATACAAGAGTGGACATCCAGTTCCACTTTCTTCATGACTGAATATCTTTCACAGTGTGTTTATCAGCCTTTGTAAGCAATTACGGCTTGTAAGAGAAAAATACTTTTTGCTAGTAAAGGATTCTTTGAACAATAAGAGAAACAAATGGGTGAATTTTACAAACTTCAGGAGGAACATACAAAAGAAGTTTAATGCTTAATAGAGTTTACATGCTGACAGAGCACTGGCAAGAAGCCAAAAGAGCTGTAAACCCCCACAACCCCAACCCTCTGGGGTGAAAAAAAAAAAAGTGTTGTAACTACCAGCAGACAGAAGAGCTAAAGCCCCTGGGGTAGCTCTATTCTTCTCATCCCAATTACCTTACTAATAACCCCCCCTCGCACCCTCCCTGAAGCAGCAGAGACAAGGAAACGATCAAGTCAGCAGGAACAGAACACAGGCATGGATGAATGTGTGCGCGCAACCAGAAGCCACGCCGATATTTCACAAGGTCAACAAAAGGAGCAACCTTTGGGACGAACAGCAATGGAGCCGGAGACTGAGGAGGAGGGGCCCACCATGATGGATCACCAGAAAGAGAATAGACGCAACCAGCTTAGCCCGGCAAAAGCCCATCCCAGAACCCTTTGGTCAGCAACAAAAACAAGCCAAGAAAAGGCATTACGGTCTTCCTTATTGGGTCCTATTGGCGTGTCTAAGCTCTTGGTATAAATAACCCAGCAAGACCATTATAAAGTGTGAAATTAGAAGCAGATTTAGAAGAACAGCTAAGGGTATGAGCTTATGGCTAGGGTCGGAATGAGTCAACACGTGTCCTTGTGCGTACTTTTATACCCCTCTCATTTCATCATTCTGATTTTCATTCATCAGTACACAATTGGCTTCAAGTTACCAGAGCACCTTCCTCTACTGCACCTTCTTGACAACCTGTAGCGACAATTCTGAGGCAAAATTAGTTTTCCGCTCCACTCAATATCAGAGCAAAGAGAGAATGTATTTGTTTTGCTCCGCAGCAAATATCTTGTCTTGACAAAGGTGAAAGAGGGTCTAAACGAATGATTTATTCTAGTGTCACAGCATTTGAGGAAAAGAAGCGGTAGAGCTGCTATAATTCTGAAATACTCAAATCAATCTTGATTTGCATGTGACAGGGCACTCAAATGATTATGTTCTGCGTTTTTTAGATGAAAGAGCACAAGGAACAAAAAGGCAGCAGAAAGAGTACATGCCTCCGGCTAAGGGCTTCATGGAAACAATTTGTTTGAAGTGTTCAGTTTCAAGATACAATGCTCATAATGTAGAAACCTGTTTAAACAACATTTATAGTAAATTCTACATTCAACACCTGTAAACATTTTTTCAAACTACTGGTAATGACAAACGTAATATGAAAGTGAACTGTAATGAATTCATACAGACAGATATGGACCTATTGTAGATAAGCCACTCTTCTAAACTGTAGACTACAGTGTATAATCAACCCAGTGCATTACTCTTCACAACATAAAGCTGAAACACCATGTTAATAATGCCTGTAAATGCAAAGTAGAATCCAGCTAGAGCTGTACACATCGGAGAATCTCTCAGGGAATCTTTAGTCCTCCATTAACGTGCAGAAAGCAGGCAGAGGCTGGTAGTAACATGGTGTCATTAATAACGAATGCAAATGAAAGACGCTTCACTGAGCTGAGACTGATTGGTTGGCAGCGTTGTTTACTGAAGGGGAACCTTCCCACAGTTCCCTTTCACTTCCGAAGAAAAACAAAAAATTTGCGTAATTCGCCTCATCAAGCCCTTGCTATGATATCCACTCGCCCTTCTTTAGATGCTGTAAAATCAATGATCCCTAAGACTGTGCAGAGATGTGCTTGCCTTGGCGTCAGCATTAGCCTCAAATTGGCAGTTTAAATGGGCCTAACACTGAGCTGACAGACTGCAGATCAAACTAGTGGTGATAAATGGAAAAGCACAGCTTTGCTCCCCAGTGCACACTCGTCCATTAATTACAGTCATATTAGATAGCTACACCCTGCTTTAATTCTCCCCATTCACAAGCTGCTAGAAAATCTGGCCCAAAAAATGATGAAGCCTTTGATAGAGGCTGCCATAGAGGCTGGAAGTGCTCTGCTCTGGCTTACTGAATCAATAGCTATTTGGGAAATTGCTCGGTGCATTTTGCTGATTGCATTCCAGCAGATTTCGGCATTCCCGACCAAATCTGCTGCTACCTTTTCTGTGCAAAAGTAAACACGGGGAGGAGAGAAAAAGTCAAGACCGTCTTGCGAGACAATATAAATGCAAACGATCGGGTCGCTCCACACAACTGGAGCTACGGCAGAACACTGATGGCAGAATTTGTCAAGCTCGGCTAGTGCAAGTCTCCATCTCTCTCTCTCTCTCTCTGTCTATTTCACTTGCTCTCCTTCCTTCTCTTTCTCTCTATTTCTCATTCTCTATCTCATTGATTTGTGGCTCTCTGTCAACAGGCAAAAGTTGAGCACATAGTAAGAAGCATGAGCACTGGGTAGGACAGTCACATCAAACGGCGACGGGGGACCGCGTCTCATTCCAAACGTCAGAGTAATCGCTACTCTATAGGGTCCCTCAGCCGGCCTCTCATCTCTCCCCTACTCTCCGTTAATGGAAAATGACTCACCAACCCACCCTCACCCCACCCCTTCTCACCATGACCCATCCACATTATCATTTCCTCCAGGCCAACCCTTGGTATCTGTGCTATGCAGAATGCTTGGGGAGAGTCCAGAAAAATGGCTTATGAAACGTGTTGCCCCCGCTTGCCTGAACTTCACCACCATCCAGACTGTTGGCTTTCCCTCCGCTGGCATTCTCAGGCTCTCTGAATGGGCTTCAAAGCAAGGCCAGGTGAGCGAAAACTAAGCTAGCTAAGCTAGGTGGATTTTAATGAGGCTCCTCCTGGCATGGAATAGCCACACCAGTGTTGTGGAGAAATATGGTGACCCGCTGAAGCGACATGGTGTCCATTTTTAAGCTGCAGTTTGGACCAAGACATTCTGCTTTCTGCTCCCTGTCTTGGCAATGAGGGCAGCAGAGCGGCACGCACCAATTAGCGAGCGGAACACCAGAGCAAACTGCCCCTGTAGTCCAGATAGGGAGCGAGAGCCATTATCACACTGTTTGTGCCAGCACGCCTGTACTCCAGCTCTTTGTACTCTCCAAACAGGAACGTCCAGCATCAAAACACCCCATCGTTCCTCTGGCTCCTCCAGATTCCTCAGAAAAAACATGCTCCATATGGGAGATGGATTGTATGCTTATTTCATTAACTTCACCATTCAACTAAATTTTACTAGTGCTGATTAGTGAATAAATTACTTGACCAGCCAAGATCCATTAATGTGGTGTGTGGTACGGCCATGTCACCACAGTTTTAGGCCTGTTGTTTTAAGCCAAAGGTTTTAGGACAGAAGTGCACACTGTACAAATTATGGAAGGCGTAGAGAGTAGATAACTCGTGCTGAGTTTACATGTTGGTGTCGAAAAGGAACATTTCCATGTTCTAAGCAGCCATGGTGACAGCGTCACCTGCGAAATTGGATGATTATCAGAGAAGTGTTTAGAAGCGTCAATTGTTTATTTAACGACAAAGGCAGGAGGATGATCTGTATTCTCTTATTTTTAGCTGTATAATACTGGGTGCACCTGGACTTCAACAGTGAGTTCAGCGTCCACGGCTCCCAAAGAAATCAACACCTGGTTTATTCCACTGCTGCTGTCTGTGGCGAAAATGTAACTCTTGGCAGGATGTTTCATTGACCGCTGTGGTACGCTACCGTCACTGCAGGCAGTGGCAGAATTTTCCTTCACTACTCCATTGAAAATAACAAAACGCCATCAGTTTGACGTTGACGTCTACTGCCATCATGTAAATGCAGCATAAGCCTATAATCTTAACCCAAACCTGAAAGAATATTCAAATAACAAAAAAACTTACAGCATAGCATAGCACTCTTTACTTTTTAACTGGACATCCAAGAAAACATTTTATTAGCCGCTTGCTACTAACATCTACTATTGGGTGCAGAAGTATTTTGGTTGTATTTCATGGCAGTCCTACATAACTTGCAGCTGACAGTGAAATTAAAGCATTTCCATATTAACAAAGCATATTTGTCTTCTGCTTATTTTGCACAAAACCGCTCACTATTGCTTCTTCTACAGCCATATTTCATTTTGAAACCCCAGCACTGTTCACAAATAGTTAACAACTGCCGACTAGTGGATAAACGGCTTGACTGGTTAAAATGCATCCACTTGCAGTGTTGCACTGCTATAAATCACCACGATTTTGGGCTAGTTGTTCTCTGACAGCAATTTCAGGACTAAGATAGCAGAGCACACAGTGTGTAGCTAACCATAAACTATGACTGTTACCTGAAAGAGCAATCAAATAAATTAAATACTGGCATGAACACGGCAAGTATTGGAACCAATGGCCCACAGCTGTTGTAACATCTTGGGGAATTACTGCCTTCAACAGGCTAAGCGGCCCAAGGCTAAAAACTGCACATCCTAAAACAGCCCTTCTATCCTGAAACTTTAGTGACATCATAGCATAGACAGATTACAGAAGGCTAGTCAACTAGAACATGCAACCCCTAAAATATTATAAATATTAAGAAAGATAAGAGGTGCCATTAGGGCAGGAACAGACCTGGCGTGAGGAAGCACCAGTCATCGGCCATCCATCAGAGAATGGACAGCATGCACGTTAGCAAGCATATGGCTAATTAATTCCTTTTAGACACTTGAATGGATGATGTGCTGAATGCAGGCAGTTCTCTGTCCTCTCATTAGCTGTCTAATTACTCTGACACCTCTCTCACAGGGGGAGAGGTCACTGTGCGAAGCCTGGGCCATGCTTCTATGGAGCCTTTTCATATCGGACCAGACTGCCATCGGCACAATGGCAGCTGATATGAGAGAGAAAAGAGGTAAGGAAATGGGCAGAGACCGGAAGCCATTTGTTTGTACCACAAGCTGATTGAAAACAAGAAGAAGATAGCATGGTCAAGGGATGGTCGCACTTTCAAAGATAGCCGGTGGTGAGGTAGCGCTTAGTGGGTAATTAAATCTGCTGAGTGGCTTTTGAAAAGATTTTCCCCTCTCATTAATTCATTGATTGCTAATGATAATGAGATTTATTGGGTGTTCATGTGACACTCACACACTTGCATTCACACCTACACACACAAAAGAGGCTAGTGAGAGACGTGACCAGCTCCTTGGTTGTCCGTTGGCTCTGTGACTGAAGGTGAGGCTCTTAACTTTTCAGATCTCATGAAGACACTTTTCCTAGTTCAGTTCTTTTCTACAGTTCACTGAGTCCTTGATCAATTCTTAGTCTGTAAATTAAAAACAGTAAAAAAGCATATCCTCAGCAAGTATACCGATCACTATATCAAAAAGTCTTGAGTAATCTTTCACTTTCCGACTGAAGCTGAGAGGAATCTGTCAAGAGTGAATCATTTCTCCAGACTGTCTTCCTTCTCGTCTTGTGAAAAAGTGTGTGCGTATGTGTGTGGCTGACCACTGAAGTGCAATCTCACTCTATTCTTTGATTAAACGCCCATGTTTCTGCAGGCTACCGCTGCCTAATCCAATCCTGTGCAACCAACCCATTTTATGGACACAATTTTAAGCCTTAGCAGATAATGTAAAGGCTTTTCAATCACAAATTCTAAAATTTAGTCCGCAACAAGGAAGCTGACTGAAGTCGCCTAATATCCCAAAACATCCCGTTGACCAAGCTTATGCTACCAAATATCACTGACCTATCGATACTTCATTTGCAGATGTTTTTCCGTAAGAATTGTTATAACAGGCTTTACAGCAAAACTCCCATTTAATCTAATCAGAGAAAAATTTTGAGTACGTTATTGATTTTAAGGGATGTTTATTTTGAATGCGTGTGAAAGGTCACCCTGCCAGGATTAATAGGATGTAGTTTTCTTTCGTCATGTAATCGGGCTAACATTATGGTGGTATGGTGGCATATTCTTTGCTGTTGTTTCCAACTTGCCTACCTTCTAAACTTCTCTATAACACAGTCTATTAGCGTAGCACTTTTAACTGGAAACTCAACGTTACATTGCAACTCCAAACCAAGACTGTGACAGTTTCTCTTTAGATTGAATGGGATTTTGTGCCAATGCTCTGTAAACCTTGCAACAGTTTTTACAAAGGAACAAGGGAATGTTCGGAGGACTCCTTTATAAACGCAAGACGTGCTGCATGCACTTGTTAGGGGACAGTTTAACGCATTTAATTGACAAGTAGGTAAACATGAAGCAGCTATGTGAGACAGTTTAAAAGACAATTGCTAAATGTTTCCAAACTGGCATATATATTTACAAATGAAAACTCTTTCATGATTAGACTGTGGTAATTTTTGTGTTAAATGTTGCAAAACACCAAATGTTTGAAACTAGGCATCCTTGATATTGCTTGGTGTTTGATATTGATTAATCAGCTGTGGATGAAGTATAGAGCTTTTTTGTGTACATGTTTTGTTAACTTAAACACATGAAACATGTTTAAAAAAAACTTCTCTGATCATGAAAAAATAGCATCAGAAGCTGAAACAGGTTGATGGAAAACTGGAGACAAAAAAAAACAAAAAAACGAGGCAACAGCTGAATGAGAATTTGAGCGTGTGGGAGTTCAATCTGAAGGAGGTTTCGGGTTGGGCAGTAAGATGAGGGCCCAGCGTGAGCAGAAATGAACACAGAGGGAAGCTGATGACCTTCAGATGCGGAGGACATAATGACCTTCTTAATGAGAATGCCACCACGGAGAAAATGGCACCCACCCCCCAACTTCCTAAACCACCTCCCTCCCTCCTTCTTAAACGAACCGTTTCATGTGAACTACACCCCAAAAAAAGACGAGAAAAACACACACACGCATACGCACACTTGTGAGTCAAAACATCTGTCAGGAGGTTTAATTGGGTTCATTAGACAACACAGCTAGAGTTTCCAATTACAGGCCTCCATAATTAATTGCACTTGAAATTAACTATATTTTCTCATCAGCTTTTAATTAAACGTGGCCCCTTGTTCTTGATTGGAATTTCTTGATTCTCAGGGTGAGCTAAGGTTTCCTACATGTTTACTCGCGGGTGCGTGGGGAGATGGTCTTGATTTTTTGGGTTGAGTAATTACATGCAGTAATTAAGCCCCATCAGCCTGGTGGGCTTCTGCGAGCTCCTAGCGAGGTCAAAACGGAAGTCAGCCGCAGACACTCAACTTTAAGCACAGTTCCAGCCTTGCACTGCTCATCTAATCTTTTCCACTGTGTAATCTGCCTGTCATCTTCAGTGTTAGCAGATAACAGCAGATTTTAATGTGGATTTTGGGTTCCAAACCACAGTGACAAACTGCCAAAAAAAAATCATTTAGACAATTTTTGCAGCCAAAAAGAAATGAATAATACTACTTTGGCATCATTTAGCCAGAGGGGGGAATAGAAATTATGTTTTTTTATCATCATTCCACTATGATGCATATTTATTCTCAGTGACGGAACAGCAGAAGCTATTTATCTCTCTGCTGATGGAAAACTGTTGCAGAAGATATGTGGCTGTCTCCTCATGTTCTTCGCACTTGTTTTTCCCATTTTTTCAGCTTCACAAAATCTTATTTCATTTCCGATTCCCTTTTCAACATAACTGCGTGATCATTTATATGCTAAATAGGTACACATGTTAATGCAAACCATACGATGAAGTTTATCAGAATGTATGGCGTGCACCAAAAATCCACATTTGCAGTGTGTTTGGAATGAAGGAACAGATACTCAGCTTTTCATCTGACACTTTTTTCTCCCTTTAAAAGATCACAAAGGGGAGGGTGTGAAAAACATGTCACACTGAATAACAGGTTTACAATCACACACAGAGGGAGTCTGACTATGACAAGAGAAGGCTTAGGTAAGATCACAAGCATTACCTATCCAAACAGGATCATTGACTGCTTATTAGTTCTTTGGAAAGCCACTATCAATTAAAGACAAAATACCTTAAGGGTATGTATTTAAAACATTGAGCAAGTAAAATGCTTGCGAGACAACTGTGAGACCTTAACAGAAGACAAACACTGCTTTAATAAGACAATATGCATTCACAATAAAGTTAATTCGTGTGCAAGTGTATTGTATTGACAAACATTTAATGGAGGGTGCTTCTCATGTTGGAGCAGCAGGCATTAATCCTTAGACGCTTGTTTTTTTTTTGTTTCTCTGTTTCATGTCAAAATATCTTCTGTTGTATGTACGAACACCAATGCAGTATGGATTCAAAGATCAGAATCACTTATAAAAGAGCATATTCACTTGTTGACCTACAATTAAGAAATTAAATTCCGCCAGCACCCCTATGGGATTCTAGTAGTGTTTTAGGACTTGGCTAACAGTGATATTTTACCTTGTGTGCAGCATTCAGTAAAGAGTTACTGTTTTCCATTCTGAAACCTGGTTAGATACCGATTGATATAGCCTATACAGTCAGTTTTCTCACACATTGGAATTCAAAACATGATTAGTTGATTCCACTATCAGTTTCTAATTATATTGCTGTTCATCTGACATGTCAGGACAGTTCAGCATCTGAAGTGCTAACCAATGGGAGAGCTCGCTTAGCTGTATCTGCTTATACCATAGAGGAAAAAAAAAGAGTAAAAATCTTGACTGGATAATTTTCCATTAGCCATTTCAAGTCTTTAACCATTTTGTTTTCAGCCAAAACTTAACAATGAAATGAGAGTATTACTACAATACTTGCAAAGTTAAAAATACAAGGAGTATGATAATTATTTTAAATAAAAATGAACTTAAAATCACAGACATGTAATTGATTCACAGAAATAATTTGGCCTCCTCTCAAGGCCTTGAGGGTTCCCCACTGATAAAACTACAACATGTTTTTGTTATCACTGGTTTCCAAAGTTCAATGCATTTTTAAGTCCTGGCAGTACTATTATGATGAGGTATCAACTCACCGATGAAGTATGCCAGCAGAAACACCAGGGTGACTGAGATGAGGATGGCACTGAGGGCAGCACATTTCCAGTTGAAGTGCTTGTAGGGCTTCTTTAGGCTGAAGGCGGGCCGGGAGAAGGTGGTACGGGGCAGCGGCCGTGGTGGGGGCGAGTACACCGTGCTGGAGGTCAGAGGGTAACCGGGTGACGTTGTGCAGTACAGTGGCGACGTCCCTCCAGGCTTGAACAGAAAATGTCTGCGAAAGCGCAATGAAACCAAATTGCACAAAGCACAACGACAACAGCCAGAAAGTGCACTGTGTTGAGATTAAGTGTTTTCCCCTCTGCGTTAAACAGTGCTTGTAGAACGAGAAGGGCTCAGGCCCCTTGCACCCGGTCAGCAAAGCTGTCGCTAAGCAGTTTCAGCAGCCGTTGCCATAGCCACCTCTGAGCCCCTAGTGATGGGGGGCATGAAGGGGAGGTAAAAACATTCCTGCCACCAGGGTTTGTTCTATTGAAATTGTGAATCGATATGGAATTTAATTTACAGCACGAATGACCACAGCGGATCCTTGTTAATACGGACCTGCGCCGTGACTTCTAATTCACCTCGGGAGGGTGTGTGTCAGGAGTGCCAAGAGGCTGCTGGATATATATAGTAGGATGAGCATGGAAAGGGCAGCCTATTTGCCCTTGAAGAACAAGGCTTGCTCTCTTTAAGGATGTGTAAGCTGCAGCAGGTACCTCTAGGTCCTGTAGAGACTGCTTTACTGACCGTATAGAGGATGCTCAGGGATGAGCTGTATGTAAATGTGTATGTAAGTGTATGCAACCTGATGTTATCATGTACAGAAAAGGCCAGCCTAATGTGCTAAAAATCAATTATAATTTCACTTGCTAAGATCGATCATGGTTAGTTCTGATGGAGGGTTGTGAAAAATGTGATTCATTTGACCTATCCAAGCTCCGCCCACAAACGTGTTCTTTCATAACAAATGTTACGATTCTGGACAGGTTTTTCAGAACACTGAAAGAAATCTTACCAATGTTGCTAATGTGGCATTTTTGCTATTCATCTTAACAAATTTAGATTCACTACGCAATACCCAGTTTCCAGTGTAACTTCTTAAACTCCAGGATTTGCCAGCGGGATCAAACTTCTATTATAACTAATAACAATTCACCTAGTTTGCATTGTAATCCATGCAGTTGTTGAATAATGCGCCTTAGGAAGAATAAGCCTGTTCAAATTGCTGTGCTACAGAGCTAGACTATGTTGTAGCTGATGGAAATTAGTCAGACTGGAAATGCTAATGATGAATTTGCTACCATGGTAATATTAGTTCAATGACATGAAAATACACCTAATCTATCTCAAGACACACGCGTGCAAAATAAATATGAATAAAAATTAATAACGCACTCTAAATACAAGTATTTTGAACAAAAAAATCAGAATGTGCACTCTAAGTACATAAGGGATTTCTTCTCTGTTGCTTGTCCAGCCTAGCAATGGTTGCTACAATAGCACATCTGTGGGCAGAGCCTGGACAGGTCAATTCAACAAACACATGCAACACATATTTACACAGAAACTGAAGGTGTTAACTTTAGTTTCACATTTCCATGTAAGCTAATGGAATGGAAAAACCACATCAATGCACAAAAGGTACCACTATGCATCATGGCAAAGCAGATCCTACTAGTCATGGCGGCTGCAGTCAGAGCATGCAACATACCCGTCAGTGTAAGCATCGTCGCGGCGAGCTGTGGCCAGTATGTCCATCTCTATAAGGTTGTCCTGTAAAGTCTCTAGGAATGTCTGCTTTGCTATGTTTCTACACACAGGTGGAGAGATGGATAGATGGAGCGAGAGTGAGAGACACGCGTGCAAGAAGGAAACACAGACGTGATCACCCAGCGACTTTACAGGCGGACGAAACCGAGTGGAGAAACTGACAGACACAGAAGAACGAAAATCAAGCTCCCTATGGAACTAAACTATTTGCTGAAGGAGTTTCGGCGTCCCAGTGAAAGCCTCCCCTTTCTTTCTGGACCAAAAAAAAAGTGTCTCCCCCCGACCCCAGCATGTACCTTGTATTGTACGACCCTTGCCCTTCTCTGCAAGAGTCCTGCTCCCCTCTGATAAACATTAGAGTATTCTGGCTCCTTTGTGGTCATGGTTAGAAGAAAACAAGGCTTCACATTACCATCCAACCCTTACACAGTTGTTCCAAGTGTTTTTCCACTTGCTATGGTTAACACAGTACATTTTTCATTAAAAATAATAAAATAAATAAATAAATAAATCACACATTATGCTGACAAAATCCCCAATAGGCAAAACGTTGTCCTATTTTGAGATTGTGTTTTTGAAATAATAAATAGTCTCATAAAGCGCAGGGTTATTAACATTCAGGAGAAAAACTCTCTCTCTAGACAACCAGTGTGCACTCTCTCTCTGGCTGAGGCACATGCATTCTATCTGCCCGAGCTCTGCGCCCCATGAGACTGCTGTTCCATAAGGGAAGGCTGAGATAATGCAATGGAGAAATGAACCATCGGCATGCAAAAGGACAGGCTCCGCACCTTTCATTCGACAAGAGAAAAGACTTGTTTTCCTCCCTTTCGCCCTCCGTTCCAGGCTACTAGCTCTCTTCTCATTGTCTCTCCCCTGGCTCACGCTCATTCGGTCATTTGTTTGGGCAGCAGGAGACGAATTAAACTTTTAATGAAGAGGAGGCAGGCCAGGAAGAGGTTCAGCACAAACGGGTGAAGGAGGGAAGGAAGAAAGGAAAAGAAAGCAAAAAGGGGACCAGGCTAAGCCCCAGCATCCTGAAAGTGTGTGTGTCCCTTTCAAGCTCATTCAACTAAAGCCAGCAGAGGGGACCATTATAAGGCCATTAACTAAAGCCCCAACAACAGGCCACGTTTTCCAAGCCCTTGTGGACTTTTCCTAATGGTTCCAATTTTTGTCAGAGGACCTCAGATAATTGATAGCTCTTTCTCGGATAGAAGGGAGAAAGGAGGGGTTGATATTGCCGATTTATTCGCTTTCCGACACTTCCTCTTCTCCCGCATGCTGGCTGGCATGACCATCTGTTCGCCTCTCCTCTGGGAATACCTGGTCCAGATTAAACTTTGGGAAAATCCGTGGCGCTTAATCAGTCATTATGTCGCTAAGTGTCCCTCCACAAACTGAAATTAACAGTCATTTTCCTGTTGAGTGGACCGCCATGCAGCAGCGATCATGTTGAAAATGGAGAAGAGTGAAAATCTACACAAAAAGCGGTCGGCAGCCAAATAAACCCTCAGTGTATGTGCTAGTCAATGTGATTCCTCACATCCGAACAGATACACTAAAGGAGACAGAACATCTAATAATGATTAGCCTAAAAGCAGTCACATCTTGTGACCAATACCGATTTTAGGGGCTGTTGAGTGTTGGTCCTTTTGTTGGGAGGTCAGGAGTTCGATCCCCAGTGATGCCACAGCCATCTGTGGCCTGGAGTCCAAAACTCTAGCTGGGCCACTCTCTGGACGAAGGGAGAGTGAAAGCTAGCATGTGCTTCCTCCGAAGCCAGCCATCACATCTTTTGGAACTGCCAGTAACGTGACATCAATGGCTCAACACACTTGGAGGAGAACACTAACTGCCAATTCTGCTATGCCAGAGTATCTGTTATGTATTGGTTAGCATTGCACTGGGTGGATGGAACTTGGTAGCATCGTGTGACAGGGGAGACATAGGTAGTAAGTTGACTTAGTCATGACTAAATTATGGGGAAAACTGGATAAATAAATTAGCTAAATAATAATAAAAGACCTAAATACTATACATAACATAGCATGGGATGAGTCTCCCAGAATCTTTCCAAAATTTCCTGTGGTCTTGGTTTTCTGCTAATTACTTTTTATTTTTCATTGGTTCTGTTGGTAGAAAAAGGTTAATGCTAGTTTTGGATTCACTTTACATGTATTTGTTATTTTAATCATGATGGTGGTTTGTATTTACACTTATTGAATCAGCTTGCATTGCTGTCAGTGACTGGCATGTGAAGAAGAAAATGTTAAGTTCTGTTAAGGTTTTTGTTTAACATGATTTTTGTAATGTGAGACGCTCATTAGAAGATCCAAGGAGGAACTAATTATCTGAGCTTCATCAGTGGAAACATCAGTGGGGTCTCAATATTAGTCTTAGATATGTTGTTCAGGCCCTAAAGGCGATCCCTGGCTTCATAAAAATATAAAGGTTACATCTTGCTTTCACAAAAATATGACTTAGGTGAACACCCCAATCAAACATGCAGACATGTCTTACAATTAAAGAAAGCTAGCAGAAGCCAGTTAGCATGATTTCATTTGCATAATGAGAACTGGCCTCCAGTAACGTCTATTCATTATTAGCAGCACTGGCACTTTCTGACTACAGTCTTCCTCTAAGCAAGTTTCGTTTTCCAGAGTTCTTTTTCTACATGGAGTTAAAATGAATAGTAGACGGGGCTTCTGGGAAGCGATGGGTTCACTAGCGCGAGCGAGCAAGGGTAATCTGAACATCAGTATGTATCAGTTCCCTTCAAGCCTGGCGTGACAGCCCTGATCTCCCTTCCACCATGCATGAGGAGCGGCCAGAACAACGCAAATAGACATCCGCTCACAAGGCGCTTGACTGATCTCCTTCATATAAAAGCCTCCCAAAGAGGCATACTTGAGCGCAGGCTGATGGGAGATAAATAAGGACCCCAGGCTGCAATCGTAAAGAAATAAAGCTGCCCTACAGGTGCCCAGATGCAATTATCTATATATTATGATCATATGCTATATAAGATCACTTTCTTAAGTTGTTTGGAGGAAAGGGAAAGAAAACAATGCTTTTCTCTTGTTTCAAAGAAATGGTTTGAAAGCATGATGGTCCTTAGACAGCCCTTTGAGCAGATGTCTACTGAAAGTCATTCTGCAGTAACAACAGTCAGTGCAGTAGCACTAGGGGTGTACTTGTTTTTTGCATTAGAAGATGCAGTATGGATGCATAAGGAAACAAAGCTGAATATCTCTAAGTCTTTCTTCCAAGATATTATACAAAATATACAGGCTACAATGCCACCTATAAACCCAGTATCAACAAACATACTGTTTATATGAAGCACCTAAACATTATAATCTGTACATATTAAATATCTGAATAATTATTATCGACTCATCACAGCAGATTAACCGATCATATAAGGCACAAAATGTCCTGTTTGACTTGACAATACAACAATCTCGCTGTTGCCTTGTGAATCCATACATCAATACTCATTGATACACCCCTATGTTGCACTGTGTTGATTCTGATCACTGTAACAAGCAAAACATTATGCATCATATCAGGCTATACAGACCTACTCAACATTATTGAACAAATGCCTCAGAATAAGAGCACTAATCAAGCGTCAGTTCCTCACTCTATATTCACTACCGTTCAAAAGTGGGGAATCACCAGTCAGAAGTTTGGAATCAATATTTTCACTAATATAAAACTAATTTGGTTGCAGGTGCAGGGTACTTCAAATATGCATATGTTTCAAATATGCTGGCCCTTTGCAACTTCACAGGTTTCAAATAATTGGTTGGAAAAAATCTGAAATATTTTTACAGCTTGAGATGGTTCTAAAATGAGAAAACTGTATGGCATCAAGAATGAAAAAGCCTCATATTTCAAAAGTGTGGATCAAACCTCAAAGTAGTTGAAGGGACAAAAACTACTGCTACATTTGTTTGAAACATGTCTACTCACCTTCTACAGAGGTGCTTTAGGAGATTCTAGATTTATAGACCCCTGCTGATGG
Source organism: Colossoma macropomum (assembly GCF_904425465.1). Taxonomy (NCBI): domain Eukaryota; kingdom Metazoa; phylum Chordata; class Actinopteri; order Characiformes; family Serrasalmidae; genus Colossoma; species Colossoma macropomum. The sequence continues at coordinate 19,500,664 of NW_023494786.1, forward strand.
TGTCTCTTGCAGGTGGGAGGAACTTTTGGAACTACAACTACTTTAGGGTGGATTTTTGGGGATGGGCTGTTCAAAATATTTTTTTTATCCACTAGGCGCATGCAGAAGGAAGCCAAAAGGAAGCTAGTTATACTACTAGGTGTATCTAATTGCAGCAGATTAACTGTGCTAACTCTTCTTCAAATAATCAATATGCTAGAGAGAATGGATTACTCAAATGATAGAAATGAAAGAAACAAGTTAAAAGCTGAAGTTAGCAGGGTAGCTGGTTATCTAGATAACGCGCCACAGTTTGGCCCCTTTCCTCTGGCTGAAAGGAGAAAACTTGTCAATTTTGTACTGAATAAAGACAGAATTTCAGTTTTCTTAACAGGTTAGTCTGACAACCAAGCTGCTAGCACGGCTGTACTTATCAGTCATAGCTCAGCTCAGCTATAAATCAGAGGATAGGCTAGCATTTAACAGTGGTTAACTCAGTGCAGAGATTCTGACTGCTTTATGTTTCTGTGCAGTGCATGCTGGGTACTGCAGTGAGAGAATACTGCTGAATGAAAAGTTGAAAGAAATCTAAAATCATAAATTCATGTCAAACTCGTGTCTGAGGGATTTGATGCTTTGGTACAAAATACTACATAACACAACAAATAATATATTATGAGACCATTTTTAAATATACATATTATTAAAGTTTTAGAATGGAATGACCTTTTAACCTACATAGAAAACTAAAATATAGTATTTATCATTTATCATCATTTATTGTCATTTATCACAACTGCTTGCTTTTCCTGGAATAACTAAAACGTTGTATAAAATATTTAAATGATCTTTCGGTGTCTTGTTTATAATGTTTAAATCTACAATTTAGATGTTGTACTTAAAATATGTGCAAAAACATTAATATGACAAGTGATTCCGATCTTTTGAATGTAGTGTCTTCATGTCCATTTTGATATAAAAGATGAAAAACAATGCAGGACGATCATTGTACTCTGAGACCTAGGTCTACTGTATAGTTCACGGTATGGCACAAATTGCCTCATTCAGCCTTATTATCTATCATTAAGCTCACCTATGACATCACTGTAGCTTATCGTTAGTTATCCTAAATGGATAAAAAGTCTTAGTCCTACCTGGTCTCCAGGGGGATATTACTGTTGAGGAGCCAGTTGTCTTGCACACTGGCAGAGTCCTGTGCGCTAGACGGTCCCTCTGGAGCGGCCGTGCTGTCGGTGGGCGCAGGGCTGGCGTTGCTGCGCGGGGTGTAGTTACTTCGGCTTAGAGAGCCCACAGAGGCTGCATGGTGCTGACTGGGGGAGTGCGAGTGGGATAGGGGGAGTGGAGGAGTCCGCAGCCTTGAATGGTTCTGGAAGGAACCGTCTACGAATGAACAAAAGACAGAGGAAGAGAGGGAGAGAGGGAGAAAAAGAGGAACATTAAGAGCTAACCTGACCAGCAAGCAAAATTTTTTATTTTAGCAATTCTAAATTTGATTAGTTATTGAGAAAATGATGCATCAAGCGGTGCAACAATTTATTCAATTTGATTACTTTGGCACTATTCAGATTGTTTTTTTTTAAATAACTGGATACAAAAATGTGACTGTTTACACAATGCTGGAATATAGACAATATATAAATCCTTATATATAATAATATATATATATATAATATATATATATATATATATATATATACATAAACTTTTTGAAGAATTTTACAATTGAACATGGCCCAGGAATATTACTTCCACCACAAAATGAGTGAACACTTTTTTTTAAATATTATTATAATTGATTATAATCAATTAATTAATCACCACCTTCAGGTGCATTAAATTTTTATATCCAGCCCTAGTTCTCAGTGCTTAGAGAATTTAGGCCATGTTCAGACTGCAGGGAAATCAGATTTTTTTCTCAAATCAGATTTTTTGAAACGACTGTCCACACGTATGTGCAATTGCTTAGATCGGATTTGTGTGTCCAGACATCACCAACCTATCTACACAGGTTGCTGCTGTAACAAAACAGGTGTCAGTAACTATGTAGCTATGCTAGTGCGGATGTAGGAGAGATGGAGATGCATCATCTCGCCCTCCAAACTCTTCAAAATTCTCTGGCACAAACATGAATCTCTGGCGCTCTTTTTGAACTCCAGCACTTCCGTCTGTCTGGATATGATGCCTTTGTCACATTGCAAGTGATGCAGAAGATACTTTGAAAACTGATTTGAGCATCCAGACTGAGATGCATCTTTAAAAATCCAACTGGAATTTCAATTTCAAACTAGGATATGCAAAAATGGGATTTCATGTGTGTTTTTGCCATCCAGACCATCAAAAATCAATTCGCATACAATCTGGATACGCCAAAAATCAGATTTGGGCAGGCAATATGAACAATGTCTTAGTCTGCTTTGTTGTCATAAGCAGAAGTACTGCATCTTGTCTAATACCACAAAATACTTAAAAAAAAAAACACACAGACACACACACACAACATTTGCCCATAATGAACTGACTTCGTAAGACTTGTTACTGCCATAGTTAGCCTATGTGATACGTCAAATAATACTGGGGTCATATCGGGGCAGGTTTAGGCTGCCTTAGTCATAAGGTTCAGATAAGCATGACAAGATTCAGATTCAAAAGCAACATGCACATGTTACATGTAATTCTGTGATCTGGGGTGATTTCTCCCTATATATTCCAAATAATGTTTCCATATGTTTCCAAATAAACGTTAGAGCTTTCACTTTTGGGTTTCAATAGCTGTTCTGTAATTTTACTATTTGTTTTTTGTAAAAGTTACAAAAGAAAAGCTACCATTCTGCACAAAAGAAAGCTGCTGTTCTTTGTCACAAGCTCAATGCTTGCTATTGCAGTATACACACACACACACACACACACACACATCATTTCTGGCAGCTGGAACCTGGCATACAGCTTTAGCTACCCGCACTGCTGACAATCTATCATTATCAAGTAGGCTGAATTACCAGTGTCAACCTGTTTGAAATTCGTTTCCATTATGAAGTGCTGTTCAGGTTGGTGTGTGCCAGCGGGTGGTTCCTCAGAGCCTGCAACATTTGCTTTTGCTTCCTGCTGTCACTTCATGTCACGATATTTGAGGGCTATCAGACATTAGATAGCGTACATCAGACTGAAGCCGGCCGTTCTCTGTTGCATCTGATACTCTAAGCCCAAGCGGAGATAAAAAAGCATGTGTCCTTGTGCTATCCACAGCCATTCATTTCCATATCTGCTAGGCCATTAATCAATGAGTTCCTACATCTACAGCACAGCACCGGCCAGCTTCTCTTTTCAAGAGTGAAACCTAGTTACTAAGGCCATCACTACTGACAATATTAGCAGTCAAGTGATCTACGAATTACTCTGATGATAAATAAAACATGCAGGCAGATCCTTTTAAATGTAAAAATCGTGATAAAGATTTTTTATTATGAAATTCCAGGATTTAGTTGCAAAAAAACATAGTTATGTGGGTTATTTTGACCTGTCATATGTGCATTCTAGTGTTTAAAAACGAGAACCCGTCTATCGTAAGTACTTTGAGATGTAGGCCTACAGAACGGACTTCGTACCGGAATGTGAAAAAAGCTTTTCGAGTTGTGACAAATGAGTGTGAACGTCGTGAATCATGAACGATTATAAAGGCTGTGTTGTCGCTGGGCATTTTTCTGCTAAATGGTGCATCGCAGAAGCAAAGTCTTGGAGATATAACTAGCATTCCTCGTTGGCTCAGCGGATTCTCAGCTGAGACTCAAAGATAAACCTTTTTCCAAAGTTTAAAACCCACTGTACACACCACCAATGTTACAATCAGCACTGACACTGGATGGAATGCCAAACATCATTCAGTCCTCCCAGTTTGAACAGCACAAAGCAATAAACACTGCACACGTCAGAGGCGATTTCATGAATAGAGTACGTTTTCTCCTGGCGCTATGCTGGGAAAAGAGAGAGAATATTAATTCTCTCCTTTCAGATATGAGCAAATCTGCGCTTTTTGCTGTGTGCCGAGCACATTTTTTGTCAAGAGTCGTTATGGGATGTGCCACCGATAGGAAACCAGTTACTTTTTTATTCCTTTTCATTTCAGGCGCGGGCCTGGATTGTTTGTCAGGGAGCAGTGACAGATGGATCCAGACACAGTCACGTTCCCACAATCCTACGCTGCCGATTACTCAGAGCCTGATACCTCTCCAAGCCAAGCCGACGACGACCCTGATGAAACCCGGATCAAAACAGAACGAAATCTCTGTGCTGCACCAGAAGGCAGGACCGTTTCCCTTGCTTTTAAGGTGCAACTGACACAGCCACAAGTCTAGGAAATGAGGATCTCCACTGATATGTCGCAAAGTCTGTGAATTTGGCATTTTGTCATTTTGTTACTGATTAAATCAACACATATGCTATGTTACTGCAAGAAGAGTGATTTCTCTATAAATATGTACATTTTTGTCACTTAAACGTCTTAAGTCAAGATTTCTGCACCTTTGGCTTTCAGAGGAAATATTTTCCATATTTTCTATAACAATACCTATATGTTAAAGAGCCTGTGTAAATAAAAACATATTTTCCTCATTTTTCAGGAACAGAATAACAAATAAATAAAGGTAATAATAAAATGGAAAAAAGAGTTTAGGTAGTATGTAAATTTTGTTAAAAAAACAGCATGTTTTGAATTCTTACATACACTCTTAAAAAAGATGGCTCTTAAAGGGTTCTTTTGTATTGAAAATGGTTCTTTATAGAACCATGAACACTCAAAATACCCTTTGCATGATTAAGGATTCTTTGCACCATGAAATGGTTCTTCAGACTGATGAAGAATGTGCTGTAGACGGTTCTACATGGAACCTTTTCAAAAAGGATTCTATATAGCAACAAAAAGGATTCTTCTATCAGACAATGTCTAGCTTGTAATCTTGGATGCTTTTTGCTCTGGAAACCTCTTCCCTTGGTGATTCTTTCATGCACATTTAAAGAACTAATGGCGGATTTGGACTGATTTCTGGGTCATGGACTGGTGAGCGGAAGAAAGAGGAATCGAGGAGGCACCGATTACAGTTTTAAGATCCATAACTGGAGGGGCTTTTTAGTTGTGACACACGTCACTGATTGACTGACTCACTCACTCACTAACTCGTGTTTAGCAATCTAAAGAATCTCCAAAAGGGGGTGCTATGAGCACACAAGTTGTTTTTGGTGCTCCATAAGAGTGGTGCTTTGCATTAGTGACACTGTGTGTTCTTGTTAAATGAATCACAACACAGGGCATCACATCAAAACAGAGGCCATTTACATGAATCAGTCTTGAAGGCATATTAACAAAGAGCTGGTTTAATTTTAAGGCGTACAGAGAGGCTGGAAAATGGGCATGTGAAAATTATTTATGCTTGTTTTGGGTACATAAACTCACATACAGGTCATAAGTAGACTTTGGGGAAAAATAAAATATAAGAAAAATGTAGCATAAGGCCCTTTTAATGTGGCTGTGTATGCAATGTGAAATACAAATGATACAATTAAAATCAAATCATTCTGCCATCATTCCTGGTCATGCTCTCAGACCACGTTTGCCCTTGCAACAGACTCAACGTTCCTTAAAACAGCAGACAGCAAATGAGAACAGCTGATGCAGCGTCCAAGGACAGGAGCTTTATTTTTATTGAAAAGCACAGAAAGGTAAGGTACACTGGAGTCCTTGAGACAATGAGCATCACAACAACAGAAGCAATGATTCAGCAGCAATGAATCACCCTCAGCCCAAAAGCATCTAAAAATGTGGAAAAGGCCCCAATCAATCTACTTTGCACAACATCTAGGAGGCTGTAGAGAATAGTACTTTGGCAATGAAGGGAATAGTCTTACATTCTGAACTTCAAAATAGCTTCCAGAAAAAAAAGCTTCACCATATTTCCTCCAGCCGCTCCTGTTTGCTAAAAAATCCCTTCCCATTAGGAATAGAGGTGGAAAAAAATTTTCTCTGGAGATGTAATGTAATTTCCACCTAATTATCCAAGTTGACATTTTGCAAGACATGAAATTGTTTCACAATTATGGGATGGCAAATGTGTCAAACAACTATTTTAGAAAGAGACAGGTGGCCCATAGGAAAAAAAATTAAAAAGTACAACAGTTAATTATAGTTTCAAAACTTGTTTGAAAATAGCTTTAAAAGACCAAAAGAAATAATGAGAAACCATTATACTTAGTTAAGCTGAAGTTCGCTCTGGGCTCTGGGTACATTCCTGATTCTCTTCTCAATCACTGATTGGTCATGCTGCAGGAAAAAAAATCTGAGAGACTCCTCTTCCTGCTCAATATTTGCAGGCGTCAAAGACCCAATAAAGTTGTCTGAAGTCAATCTCCAAGGAAAATCAGGTTGCTTCAGTAGACAGTGTTAGTTAACCAATGACTGATACCAATCCATCAAAACTGGTGCAGAATTGATTTGTGGATATGAAAAATTGATGAGCTGGGAGGTCAAGCCTTCAAACGTATCTTCTTTGATTATCCATGCTGATAGTACTTTGATGGTAGAGAAGAGCATCAACAAATTTCAAATTCTGCACCATCTTTCTGGTATATCTCAGACATATCACACTTTTTTGTCATGGATAATGTTAAATGTTAAAAGTGGAACAATAAACATGAACTCTGCTTTGCTACAAACACTGTGTATCGACTCAAAGCTCAAAGATAACAACCTACACCAATGATGGTCACACCTGACAAGAAAAAGTGACATGACATGCCCCGGCCAGCAGATCGAACTGCTGAGCTGGGAGAGATTGATACAGAATTAATCAAAAGACCATCACCAGCCAGACAGATCATTAAAGTCCATCCACTGCTGCAGCCCCCACAGCTAAGAACAGCAGCAACAACATCCAACTCAACAGTGTTTGTCTACCCCAACACATTGTTGATGGAGGTGGCACTTTAACATTCATTTAAGATGTATAACATTAGGGCTGCAAAATGATTAAAACAATTAATCATGATTGATTACAGTACTTTGTGTAGTTAATTGAGATTATTCTCAATTCTCAATATGCTCTAATTTGACCTTAAAGAAATATTTGTTTCCATTTTAAAAATAGTGCATTTTGTTATAGCTACATCATCATCATCATCATCATCATCTCTAAGATGCTTTTTGTTATAAGTGATATGCAAAAGTTTGGGCACTCCTGGGAAAATGACCTTCTGCTGATTTTCTTAGTGAAAAAAAAGGTAACATATCCTCCACAGACAACACACTTCTACACATTTTAATGCATCATTATTGTTTTTGTTGAATATATATACTGGAAAAAAATAATAAAACATAAAATGTGGCCTGTGCAAATGTTAAGGCATATTTTACCTAATAAGGCTTATTTTTTCTTCTAGCACATTAGACTTAGCAAATGAATAGAAATTGTGCAGCAAAATTTGCAGAAAATGTCATATTTAAGTGTGTTTTCTATAGAAGATGTGTTAGCTTATTTTCACTTAGAAAATCAACAAAATGTCATTTGACCTGGGGGTGTTCAAACTTTTGCATATGACTGCATACATGTGAAGAAAATAAGCATCATCAGAAGTATTTATTACTTTCAATAATTCGACTTGAACACAATCATATGAACGCAGGGTGAAGCTGATAACAAAATTAATGCAGTTTCCAATTTTCATCACCGACGTCCAGTGAGAACAGTGGTCCCAAGTTCTCTACAGTTATAGCTTCTCATTCTCATAACACTTCATTATAGTTTGTTTCTTTGCTGTTACTTCTGTGGGTTGTTGATAGTTCTCCTGCAAGCACTGTCCAGTGTAGACTGCTGAAGGCATCCTCTAGTGCTAACATTACAATTATTACTGATATTGCCGGCATCAACACTGGGATTTGATTGTAAATTGTACTTCGGTGATAAACAAATCCACAGTATGAACGTAGCTTGAAATAACTTTTATCAGGAGATCCATCACTGAAAATCGCCATTTAAAAGCATGTGAATGTATGTGAACGAGAGGACTACAGTGACAGAGCCATTGCAACAGCACACATGCAGCTGAGCTTCAGGCTGGAACTAAAGGTGATTCAAAGGGTCAAACTAGGACAACGCAGTAATGCCATGAAAAAAATTGTTGTATCTATTAATGCAATAAATTTAACACCACTAATTTGTATATATTTCAGAGATACAAGCTTTTGAATATAAATGTGTGTGTATATATATATAATATATATATATATATATATATACACATACATATATATATATATACTCCCACAATTGTTTATACAATCTTAATTGTATATATTTCCTTTTTAGAGACACAAGATTTTTGTTACATGACATATGTACATACCAAACCTTGTCACTGATCTTGTTAATCAGTCTAAAATTATAAATTATTCAAAACTATAAATTATGTATAATAAAAAGGGGGCAAACAGGATTTGTCGGGATTTGTATGCTGGATGCTAGCCTTCGAGAAACACATAAAAAAGGAAACACAAACCAAAACTGCTACCCTTAAGCCTGATTCACTGCCTGGGGAATTCTGGCTTCAACACCAGGACTCTCAGCTCTGTTCACTAGTAAAGGTATTGTTCCTCACCATTAGGGGAAGAGAGAAGGAGGGACGTAAGGGAATACATGTTGTCTTCACAAGGCTCATTTGAAGGCTAACATACCCAGGCAACAGAGGATCTGTGGCACTCCCAGCAATTTGCTACAACACCAACACATGAGAACAAGGAAAGGACCTCACTGTCATATTAGAAGAAACAGTGAAAGACAGATGTCTATATGTGGAATGTGGGCCTTTGAGAATAAATTAAGAGTTTGCTCAGAACTGATACAGAATTTGCTATTTGCTGTATGTCTATTTTTTCCAAATTCATTTATTTTATAGCATTATGTTTTATTCAATATATGGCGGCCTAAAAAATAATCCTCTCTCTATTAATATGCAAGCCATAGTTCATGTATCCTCAAAGGTCCTGAAGATATATTTGATGCTGAAATGCACAGATGGCTTTGATTAGCTCTTTTGTTATCTCCATGGTAACCTCAGAAAGGATTGTCTAAATAAAGCAGAGATGCATAGGCACCCGCAGTACATTCACCAAAGGTGACAATGCATTAGAGTAACAGCTGTCAGAATGCAATCAGAATTACAGACTGCTGCTCTGGTGCTTCTGCACATGTTGCTCAGCTGCACTGTTGCACTGTTGAACAGCTACTGTCTCACGAGAGAGAACAATATTAGATAAAGTTCGCTGCCAACGGAATGGCGGCGAGGAATAACCCTTTTTCCCAAATCCACAAGGACCTTAGATTCCTCCTCAGCAATGCCATGTGCTGCTCATTAACTTACTATTTCTCCTTCCATATTTTAATCTCCAAGCATTCTCCTGTGGAAACCCATTCCAGAGTGACCTCTTTAAACCCCATTTGCTCCCTTCACGCTGGCAGGTGGGAGGGGGGCCTATGATTAAGCAAGTTCCAGCGATGCTCACCTCATCTAAATGCAGACGCGCAAGACGACCCGGCGGCTTCATTTCTATCCGCCTATTCCTACCCAGTCAGCTGCAAAGGCATGTTTTCTAGCCTTTTACAGAGGAGAACCATACTCAATTAGCAGCCCACTGTGGCCAAGCCCCATGCTACTCAGTGGTAAAAGATGCTAAGACGGGAGTTGCGGGGGTGTTCTGTGCTCGAGAACAGGAGCCCAGCAGGGTGTCTCTGGACCCCAATAGCCGTCTCTCCAGGAAGAGGCCCCTGAGAGAAAGCTAGGGGCCATGGTGCAACACATGCTCAATAAAAGAGCTCAAGCTTCAGTGAGCGTGCCTCATTGCCCTAATGGAGGTTAGCGGGCACTGAGAGAAAGCCTTTTTTTCTCTTTTTCTTTCTCTCTGTTTTCTAACACCGGGCCTACAGAGCCAAAGGCGTGCGCTTAGGACATCTCAGAGAAAGACTTGCTGTGGATGGGCGAAACGCAAAATGAAGCCGCGAGCATTTTGTTCTAGAAAAATGCAACAAATGCTGTTTTTTCTTTTTTTTTCCCCAGCCGCTGCAGCTTCACACTGGCAGAAAGTTAAATCACCTCAGTCAGCCTGATGAATGTAAGAAGGTGCCAGTGAACGCAGGCAGCTGTGGTGAGAGTCCTTTGTTTCTAAGGTTCCACAATCAGCCTGAACTGTTCACATGCTCAGTGTTAGATACTCAAGAACTTATGGCACGCCAAAAATGTAATCAGTAATCTTTAGATTACTTAGAAAATGTAATCTAATCTGATCACTTTGGGATTACATCTGGACTGTTACTTCTAGACTGTAACCCTGTATTGTGTCTTATTCAAAAAGCAGTCTCGGATGAAACACTTCTTAGAACTTCAGCATGAGTGGACGGGGCTAAACGGCTGTAAACTAATGAATATGTGCATATGTGCACATTAGTTGGTTTTTGTGACATCATAAAATATATTCAAAATGTGCTGTTTTTTGCAGCATTGTACTGGACAGTGAACTGTATGCTAGAAAAAAAAATCATAGTGTTTACAAATTATATCAATCTTAACTTAAAAAAGTGAAGAAAGTTCAGTTTTCCATGATATGGGCCCTTTAAGACTAAATCACCTGATTTATTGACGTTACCCGATCAAACATGTAACCTTTAAAAACAGTAGTCAACAAATTAACTGTAATCTGAGCATGCCTATTCTAGTATTCGAGAATTGTAATCAGATCACATAACCCAGATTACATGTAGCTCATTACTATCCAACACTGGATATGGTGTCTAGAAACAATGTGAGACTGAGATTTTGATGCTCTTTTTCAACATCAGTTAGCTTCTAAACTCCAGCCTTCGATAATATCCAGACTTTTGGATTATCTTTGCCATGTCCTCATGTGTAATTCTCTCTCAGTCGCCTGAGAAGCATACCAAATTCCTCTGAAAACACGCTCAGTATTCAGAGGCACAGCCCCAAACCCTGAGCTAAGCCTTTTTAGCCTACATCTCAGCACCAGATCGCATTTCTGTAACTACATAATAGTGCAGATTTCTAACGACACACACAAAATCATATTAATGCCAGCAACTCAGATCTGGCTCCAACCCCTCTTATCATTTTACATGAGATGTGAGAATCTGGGCTTGCGTAGCTTTCCATCCACCCTCTCTCTCATTTTCTATCACTTCAGAAATGTTAAAGATTTAGCTACAGAGAAGAAACTCTGTTACAACATAGTCAGATGTGCTCTAATGTACTCAGTTAATTTCCTGACATGGGGAGAACAGGAGAGGAAATGGGACAGTGGGCTAGAAAGCCACATAATTTCAGGCTACATACAGGCCTTCAAAAAGATCTGGAGATATAATGCACATCTTTGAACAAATCTATCATATACCTTTCTGCAAATCCACTTAATCTTAACTAATAGCAGCAAATGCAGCACAAGTGATAAGAAATATGGCCACAAATAGTAGACCTTCGGTGTTAATCGGGCTAATTAACTCACAGCATGTTATCTTCAGCTATGATTTATGCTAATCATGCTAATTCAGCAGGAATTTAAAGACATCTATTCATTAAAATGAAGGACAGGTTTTAAAGAAAGGACATAGCAGGTCTTGCCATAGTCTCTCATCACTCACCGCCTTACACTTATTTAAAAGCCATGCAAAGATCCACCAACAAATATGTTCGAGGTAAAGTAATAAGCTGTATTTTTACCCAGCTCTGAGCTGCAAGATGCAGGTAATATGGCTAAAATTGACTTCAACGGCTCATTAGGTGCTGTAAGTGAATAAATAGAAGCATCTCCCCTTTCTTATTGTAATTGGGTTCTTGTTCTGTCAAAGGCTTGGCAAATATAGTGGCCAAACAATGAAAAATGACAAAGTAGGGAGCTTTCCAAAAGAGCTATTTGCATAATTTACCACTTATTTACACCTCACAATTACAAAGCAAGGTGAGAGGTTCTTAAAGCGGAACAGAACAGTTATTTGGGAGCTGCCTGGTGTTTAGATGAAGGGTTACTGAATGATATAAATGTCAAAACAAAAAAGCGAAATTTGTGCTAGGCCTGCTACAGAATCAACAGTTGGGCATTGCAGTAGAATGTCTGTCAGGATCCCCTCGGTTACTTTACACTTACCTCCTTCAGCTCAAAAAGCTGCTATTGCATGCTACTGTGTTATGCACTTTTGTCTCAGTCAAACAGAGCCTTATGGTGCCTCACATAGCTCGGAGGCAAAGAGGCCGATTCCTTTGGTGTGAGCGCTACCCCTTACCGTCAGCCTGAGGGTAACCTATATAACTGATGCAAATCGCAGCCTTTTGTCGAAGAGATAAATCCCTGTTCCAGCACTGGCAAACCACTGCTAGGTGACCAGTGGCTGTTCAAGGAGAAAGTACATGCTTTTCTAAAGTTGCAGAAAAGACTATAGCAAGCTAGTGTGGTGGCAGATGGCTAGCACACTGGAAAGATTCATGCGAGTGCCAGCTTTTGGTTAACTTGTAAAGGCTGATCTATTATTGAGAGCATTTTTTTGTTTTGCTGTGTCAAGGGGCCTTTGGGAGAAACCAAGCTCTCCTAGTGATGACAGGCATTCACGCTCCTGCGTCGACTTCTCCGAACATGTCACCGCTCTTATTATCAAAGCAAAGCTAGCGCTTTAGCCATAGTTGAGTATCTCAAATCACTTTTCTACGATGTGAAATTTCTCAGCTGCAAGGCCTTTCAATTAATCATTTCATTATTTCTTTCGTGATAAGCCAGTGCCAACTTCAATGAAAAAGAAAGGAAAGTGCTGCTTCTGCAAAGACCTAATGTTCATACAGAAAGACTGAGTGGAACAAAGAAAAATTATTTCAATTGTGTGGGGATTTTTTTTTTAGATTACATTCCAATCATTGACCATGCCACTAATACTAAATGTGAGGACTTCTAACATGAATAAAAGGCTTCCTGTGCTGTGTCAGTACCACCAGGACACTAATAAACACCCTATTCCTCATCCTGTATTGTGCTTTTGATAAACAGCTCATTTAGTGCATTAGTGACATGCCACATTGATTTATTGTAGCTACACCCAGTGAGCGCTGTGGCACAACGAGTTGTTCTCTTCATGGTTAGGTCACTTGGGAACTTTGTTTTGAAGTATTACATCACTAAATGCAAACATTACCACTAATTAATAAGCATTTGTGTATTTTAATTATCTATTGTGCATGATATTATGCTAACTGTTACTTCTTTTTATTCATTGGTAAGTGAAGAAAAGTTCTGGTGAAGTATTTTTGACAAACTGTTAGCTGAAATCTCACACCTCAACACAGAATGTTTGGAAGCACTTTTATTAAAGTTTCTAAATTAAGAAGCCTAAAAGAGACCTCACAGATTTTAAAGTGACAATGCAAACAGTGCTAACAATGAAAGAAAGCTGTTACCAATTAGCATGAAAAATACAGGAATCAGGTATACAAGAATGAGAACAGGTGATAGGGCTCCCAGTTTTATTGGGTTAATTCTCCAGCTGTAGCAACATTTTGCCCATTGTGCCAAATCACCACTGCATTCTCAAACTATCCCACTAAACCCCAGCAAAATTCTGCTAAAGATGTCTAAACTTGGAGACGAATTGCTAGATTTCAACCGTGAAGCTAGCTTGCTAGACTTCGACTGTGAAGCAGATGTGGACCACTTCAACAGTCATGACACGGGGTGAAATCTGCCATGACAGGGGCAATGAGGGGAGACTTGCCAAGGTCTACACTAAACAGGAGAAGGCCAACAATGGGAGAGAGGAAGCGTGCAATTTTTGGCATGTCAGGAACAATCGGAGGAATAAGCCGTTTGCTGAATGAAATTTTGGAAGACATCTCCAGTTAATCAAGTTCTCAAAAAGAGATTTAATATGCCACAGTGGAAGGAGCAAAAGTAACCCCATGGATGTCAAAATACAATGAATTACTGTAATTTGTGTAGCGATGGGAGCAGTACGTCCTCTCCTACATTTTATGATAATGGCAGTCCATTGTAATGGAAATTCAAACCGTAGCTTGCCTATAGTTGAGGATCATAAAAGGGAACTCTGTCCAAGGCACTTACAAAAAATCTACAACATAAATACAGAATGTATAGTAATATGTTGAGTCATATGAGATGCTGAGACACAAAACTTATATAACTTTCTTTGTTGAGCAACACCAAAGATATTTCTCTCTTCTCTATGCTTAGAAGCATCTTTAGCATGACTTCATGGTGCGCATCTCCTCCAGCAAAGGTCTGTCAACTCTTTGAATATGGACTATAGTCCCCTGTTGGCCTTAGAAAAAACCCCAGGCAAAAAAAAAACAAAAGAAAAAACAAAAACTCCAGCTAACATTTTGCTTCCATCTCAAGCTACTCCTTTAAAAAAGACACAGAGTTTCGCCCGTGGCTAACTCCACAAGATACAAAGCGTGACCAGCAGGGGCTGCCAGGGCCTCTCTAGCGAGTAGCAATAGTTTTTGAAGCACTCACCGTCAGCAGTTGCAGTGGCAGGAGCATAGACGTTCCCTGAGCCAGTTTTAACTAAGAATGAACTGGGGCCAAACTCATCTTCTGACTCAGAATCCTGGCCAGGCTGAGCCCCACTGTTACCTAGCAACCTTCCCTGGCTCTCATTGGCTGCATGGGAAGGGGGAGGGTATGGGGACTCGACAGGGGAGGAGGAGGAGGCAGATGAGCAATGTAGAGGAGGACCTGTGGACCACAAACAGAGACAACACATCGAGAGAACATAAAACAACACACTTCCAAACAACAGCACAACACCCCAAAAAAAGAGAGACAAAAGCATGCAAAGGCTCTGATCAGCCAAAGTAAACACAAGAGAAATGGCATGAATAAAACCTATCTGTCTTCCCCCTCCAAAAGCCCTCTTCCGAGAGGGAGGATCTGAACAACTGTGGTGATTCACAGCTGGAAATGCATCGAGTTGTTTTGAAAAGAAACTGCAATTGAGGAGGGATCAGTTTCTTCGAAAGACAGATAGACTTTGTTGACAATGCAAACTTTAAAATCAGTTGCAGGAAAAAAAGCTACCTTTACAAAATCTTACCTAAGGAGGAAAAAAAAGTAAAAGCAAAAAATGTCAAATTGAATGACTTTGTCAATTTTCTCAAGAGTGCAAGAAAACAGACAGAAAAAGAAAGAAAAATCAGTTTTTCTTTTGTTTTCTGTATGCTACTTCTAAAAGTGCACAAAAGCAAAAATTTGAAAACTTTTTTCATTCTAGTTTTATTTCTTGTACTTTATACATTTCTTGGACATTTTTACATGTTTTAAAAGATGAGTCAAAGGAGCTACATGGAAGATTTTATTTATTTATTCAATTTATATATTAGGTGAACTTTATGTAATGACTGAGATGTTCAGTTGCAAACATTAAATTATCATCAAATTTCACTATTTATTTTTCTTTTTATTCTCCAAATTATCACAGCCTAAATAAGAAAAGTTACCATTGCTGTCCCAAAAAAAAATCCATTACATCATTTTAATACATCTGCTATGTTTAACAGTGTTGCATACATGGAGAGAAATGCTCCAAAATCGCTTGTCTCTTTACGTTAACTTACATTAAAAGTTAAGAACATTTTTGCCTTCCCCAGTAAAGGTACTATTTTGTAGATAAATACTATTTCTAGGACAACAACATTATGCATCCAGGCTCAAGCATTCAGTCCCAAACTTAGGGAGCTCACTAACAACAGTGGCAGACTCTAGAAGCAAAAGGCCCATTAGTCTACCTTGTTAATCTTACACGTAGCTCCTTTACAAGATGTAACATGATCGCAAAGAGATTAACAGCACAGCACTCTCATGCAACACAACAGAGAGACAAAAATGGAGAGTAATTTATAGTAGGATGAACTCCAAAACAAGAGCACAACCATCACACTACTAAAATTACATTAAAGGGAAGGAGGGAGGGGGCATCCTAATCTGGCTTCCCTGTGTAGGGCTTTTGATCGGGTCAGAACAGCCTTCGTCCCCTGCCTTTCAGTTTCCCCATTTAAAGCTCATTGTCTTCACACTTCATCTTGTCATGGGGAGTTGAATCCCGGCAGCGGCTCTAATAAAGCGTGATTAACATTCAACGTCGTTCTCCCACATGCTGAAAAACGAGTGCTTAAGTAACATCACTGCAACAAGCTCAGCCATCAGTCTAGACCCCATTCTCTCATCTCTCGCCCAGCCATATTAAAATCTCTGCTCAAAAGTGGAGATCATCAGAATTTGAAGGGGAAAAAAAGATGCTTTGCTATCTGTGGATCGAAAGTGTGTAATTATCACAGCAGTGTGTTGATGTACAGCTCACTGACTCGAAGACGATTAAGAAACAATTAATGAAATTAACATTAAATGTGAAGAAAGTGTCCGACTAACCAATCTAGCTGTCATCGCTCAGACGCTACACGCCCTCTACTCATCTCTTTTCATTTCACAAAGCCCTAGGAGTAAATCTTAAGTGCAATGCTGATGCAAAACCAAGCCTAACCGAATAAAAAAAAAGGAAAGATGATGAATAATCCGAATAAACAGCACCAAATTCTTGCCAAAAATGCTTTCAACAAAAAGGCAATTAGGCCGACCTTTCTCTGGAAATGAATTTTTCCCATTATTCAGAGTCATTATTCTAACTTGTTTCACCTCACTTTCACCTGTGCCAAAACGTTTTAACTTCCTGTGAATGCATTTTTCTCCAGCACTGCAGATTAAAGTCCTCTAAGAAAGTCCTGAAAGTCAGAGGCAGCGGAGAACATTCCGCATTTACATACCTGCACACAGCTATGCAAAGAGAGAGCGTTTGTCTCATGGTCAAAGGCTGGGCTGTGGCTGACTGTGTTTAATTACGTCAGCCTGGAGTAATTCATTCTCATTGCAGCCACTTACTGAGGAACCAGGAGCAAAGGCTGCGCAAGAGCAAAAGTTCAGGTAAGTAGAAAACTTTCCCTAGGGGACGTGGGGGGGCTCCTGGGCTCTAGCCCCATCTGCTTTTTTTATCAGGAGTCAAAGAACTTTCACTGTCCTATCACTGTAGAAAAGATGCTACAAACATTTTCCTGATGTGTATTTTTTTTTACTTCACCTATTCTGCTGCATGCAAATAAAGATGCTAAACATAATAGGCCTACTGGGTCTACCTGTATCAGTCAGTGCAGTAGAAATAAACTTTACTTGATCTCTACTTCCTTGTGATTGACTTGGAGGAATGGTTTGGCTAAAAAACAAATTTACACAATTTTCCACACACCCAGATATAGTCAATCAGCCAAGGCATGATTGGAGTCCAAATTTTGCAAGTTTTAGTTTAGCACTGGAGGCAAGAGGCTAATGTTGCTAACAAACACTAGAAGTCAACAGTAATCCATTTTTTTTTTTGTAAATGCATCCCAAAACATCTCTCAACCCACTAGAACTTCATCAAGGTCTTCATTAAGGTTTAGCAGTTTTGGGGATGTATTTACATAAATAATTTGGGTGACTTTAGTTCTGGTGTTATCCATGTTAGCCTTGTAGCTCTAGTATAAACTAAAGAAGCAAAATTTGTACATCAAACATTTCTTTGCTGATCAACTACATTGTGTAAATTAGATTTTTTGCTGCATTCCTTTAATTCTGCACTTATTTAAACATACCTAATCAGGCTGCTCTCTGCAAATAGTGACAATGTATCACTATATCCTGTGAAAGTATAATATCAAAATGAAAAATATCAAAACAATACTATGGCAATCTACTAACTTATCATCTCTTTGTGAAGCAAAAAATTCAGGACATTTTTTTCAGCCAAATGCTTGGCCAGTTCGTTCTACTTGCTTTGGAGAAACTTAAAACAACTTTCACATTCTGGTCTTGTTGTGTCTGTTGGCTGACCATCTTCATTAGTAAGGCAGGCAAAACATGCCCAGATCTCATTCCTTGATCCCATGTTTTCCACAAGTTGCGGGCATGAAAGGACTTTGCTAGCCATGCTTGGTAACACTTAGCACTGGCGCTTCACAAGTGGCACACATGTCCATGTGCATCTCTGCCCATCTGATTCAAATTAGCGTGCACAATCTGAGTTGCCTACAGGCAGAATACAATGTCAGTGTAGTGTCAGGAAGAGTATTAAATTGCTCACCATGTTATAGTATTGAAAAAGCATTTAACTTTTGATACATCACTCAACACTATCTGACACACAAGCCATTAAACCTATTGACAGATGGGTGGGATGGTGGTAGCACTGATGCCTGGTCTTAATTATATCCTGACAAGTGAAATCTATTCAACAAAAATGTAATATCTACCAATTAAATAGGACAATTTCTCAAGAAGAATATGAGTGAAAAAAGTAAAAATGCCCATAAATAAATTCCATAATCACAAAATATTGCTACAACAATCTCATAATGAGAAATATTAGACATATTGATTAATTTTAAGATAATTTCACTAGCCAAGACATTATTTTTGTTTTCCATAGTCCATGATCTGCTCTAGGGTTGTCAGCTCTCAATGACTGGGAGCAGATATGGAAAATGCAAGATGACTAGCCACGTACACAACGGCAATAAAACAAATTCCACCCACAAACTAAAAAAATCAAAAGCTGGACTGCAGCAAAAGCCCTGATGACTTCAACTTTATGAGCTCCAGCTCTGGAGCACAGCTTCACCACACATTCACTCTTCTTCTTCAGACAGCCTCTCACCTGGGGCCTGCCCTTTAAGCCTAAGCATGACTGCAGTTCACTGAGGGCCTCAAACCGGTAGACTACCCATGATAAGGCAAGACTCTCCTACTCAGAAATCACCTAATTAAGTGACACATCGAACCAACAGGAGCTGCCGATTTGCAGGTTGGCCGAGGTGCTGCTGTCACCACGGCAACCCCACTGTATTCCACCTTCTCCCGAGAGGCCTGGCCAAACACACAAAGTCAAATGCGAGGGCAATTGGTACAAATAGCATGGGCCAGCGTTCTCTCTCTTTATTTCTGACCTTGTGGTCATGTTATAAAGAAGCATATGGGCCTTCTTCAAACATATAGCCTCCTCATGGTCAAGTGCAGCATCCTACAAGCTCCAGCAGACATGATAAACAGCATCTCAATCAATGATGCTTTCAAGCAGTAATGCACACCCATGTGCTTTCCAGTCTCGCGGAGTACTCTGTAAATGATGTAATTGAAATCAATAGGTCTGCATAATATAGAGTGGTTTATATAATTACCCTAAGATGAATAAAAGGGTAAAAGAATGTGAATGTCAACTGTTGCTAAGGTGCAGTTTGTAGATCTCAGAAATATATGTAAGAAATTTCCACACTAAATGCTTATAATTGAACAAATAACAATTTAAAGGGCCCAGATCACTTTTTTTTTAAAAGAAAGAATGTGATGTAATACATAAACAATGTTAAATCATTGTTTATGTACTACATTATCACCACCAGTACTAAGTGGCAAAAACCTGCCCATTCTGAATTCATTGTTTTTGTGATGTCACAACCAAAAAAAGCACATTTACATATAGCTGCCCACAGCTATAGCTGCACCCTTTAACACTAAAGTAGTAACGAGTGTTTCAGCCTGGATTGCTTTTTGAATGAGGAATGATACTTAATAGCCAATCAGGACAGGAGGTAATTTACATCTATGAGCTTTATAGGCACAGTACACAAAAAACAGCCTGTTTAATCCTAAAAAAAAGAATCCTGAGGGACAACAAGAGGTTAAAAAACAAATTATTATATTTGCCTGTGGTACATAACACCACACAAATGTCAATGGATCTCAGGGAAAAAAATACAAAATGTAGGATACGGGCCCTTTAATTGTGGCTTTTATACAGAAACCAAAACTGTTGCACTGTGTTTGGGCTATCGAGGGAAGAAAGGCGTAATTAATTCAACAGTCGCTGAATATTGTGTACTTATGTGTAAAATGTCACCTGGCAAGCATCTGTATATTCGCTGGCTGACATGCAGTCTGGGTGCTCCACTTATTGCGTGAAGAATGCCCTGCCTTCAGCAGACTTTCTGAGGAATGTATGTTGCATATGCATGAAAGCAGAGTTCAGTCCTTAAGAGCTAAAAGCCTCCTCTCCTCCTGGAGGGCACTGAAACTGCACCAGCAACAGAAAATACAGCAAACACACAGTTGGCAAGCATGGGAATTTGTTCTTACCGAAAAAACACTGAGCACTGAAATTAGTCATTGTGATGTGCATATTATTTCAGTAATTAAGGCCTGCCTAAAATGCAGCTAGAATTTCAGAATGTCTTTTGCACTGCAGTAAAGGCTAGCTGATACATCTTTTATTCGCAGCTCTGCTGAGTTCTGCATATGAAAACTCCCAGATCTGCTCGAGTGCTTGTCTTATCGTCTGTATAAACAAAAGGCAGCGTATTTATCTTAGATTTCGGAGCAGGCTGAAAAATACGGCTGTACACGTCTTTACAAAGCAAGCGCTTGGGTGAGCTACCGTAGATGCATGACTTCCTGTTGAAGAGGAGCATTATCTGTTTGCTCAAGGATGAAGCCCAAGGTGTGATCTAAAAAAGGTGCTTGCTGCAGCAGATGGGGGGAAAGCGGGGGAAGAAACAACAAATATCTCGGCAACTCACCTCAGAGGTGGCAAGGACATTACATTTACAACTGCAGACGCGGTTCAGATAAATAACAGCCATGTAGAATCATACTGACTGCGAGTTAACACCTCAGTTCAGTCCTCCTATTGGCTTCGGAACATCAAAATAAGTTGCGTAACCGAGACCCGGTGCGGCTCACATCTACAGAGCCTGGCCTAACACAACTACTGAGACTTGTGTTCCTGTAGTGAGTCATAAATGTGGAGTTCAATCTGTAGTTAACCTTATACTGCAGTGGCTTTTACACCAGACCTGCCCTTTACGGTACAGCCATAACATCTCTCAAATGCAAAATAAACAGTCAACAGGGCAAAATTACTATTCCAGTAGGCATAGTTTTTAAGCTGTTTAATATTATAATATCAAGCAACACACTCATGCGAAGACAGCTAAAAAACGTGCAGCACGAGGGAAATGTCAAATCATTCAAACCAGGGAACAATTTTCCGCAATGAAAGCACCGATGTTAATTAACTAAGTGCTCACCTGACCCTCTTCTGCCCAGAGAGGGCTGCGATGAACTCTGGAGTTCTTAATGACCGACACATTAGCACGATTCTAATTATGGATGTCTATGACTAATCACAATTTTTGGACACTTCTAATAGCTACTCCAGTAGTAGAGCTGTGAATGAATAATTATATAGTCAGATATTCGAGGTCAGTCCTAATGGCCAAAATTAAACTCACTGTCACAGAATTCCAGTTCTAACATATGAAGGCCTAAAAGCTTCACAAGCTGCTATCATCATACGATACACCGTACACAAATCAGACATGTGTTGGAGGGTGTTTGGTAGTCACGCCGACGTCTCAGACCATGAAAGCTACTGCAGGAACTGGAGCTCTCAAACCGGCTTTTCCCCACTATACTTGCTCAGTGGCAGCAGCGCTATGTGAGATTAAATGTGGCGCACCCCTCTCCATCACCGCCTTTGGCTTGGATTTACCATCACAGGGTCGCGCCATGAAAGTGCTAAAATGTCCTCGGTGACAACAGTATCTGTCTCCCAGAGCAGTGCCTGATAGCACAGCAGTAGCAAAGCTGTGCTTAGCTCTTAGGGGGAAACTATGGTAAAATGTACTCGTCTCATAATGTGTGATTCACTGTTATGTTGTTGTGGCTTTAGCTCTGTCCAAAGTTCCCATGTATAGGGCCCACATCATGGCATACCAAAGTTTAATGTAGTATATAAACACTTCCCTAATGTACCACTCCCTCCTCAGTCCACATACTGAAAACAGCCTGTTTTGAGTTCATTGTTTTTTGTGATGTCACAAAAACATACATTAACCTACACCAAAGTACACAGTATACGGCAGTTTAGCTTCACCCATTCACATTGAAGTTATAAGGAGTGTTTAAGCCTGGATTGCTTTTGAAAAGAGGCACAATACAGGGCAGCCAATCAGAAAATAGATCATTTACATATATCAGTTGTAAGGGCACAGTAAGAAAAACAGTATGTTAAAACTACTGAATAAATTCACAGTACCTCAAATTATCTACAGGAGAAAAAAAGCTTAAGCTTCATTTTAATGACTGACTTTAAAAAAAGTAAAATTGTATTTTTACTTGTTAATTTGCTGTAACTAATAACATTTATTTTCAATTAAATTCAATTAAATTATTTTATTTAGGTTTTAGAATTTAACTTCACTTATGAACTACAAGGTAATAAAAAGAAATCACTGAACAAACAAGCTAATCTTAAGGTTTCAGGTAAAAGTATTAATTACATGAATTAATTGTTTTTAAATCTGTAATAAATATTAACAAATTAATGAATAATCAAATTGTACTGCAATATTCTCAGTACTTCCACTTTGGCATTAGCTTTAGTGTTGCAGTTGGTCGTTTTTGCTGAGTGAAATTTCAATGATAATCTTTTCCATGTATCTCAATCAGACTCTAAACAATGAGGCACATTAGCCCATAGTGTTTTGTACTTCAAGCATCTCCGTGCACACCCAAGCAGCCTCTATGGTAAAAGACCAGCGACCGCACACTTACTGGAGTGAAGTTCGGAAATGGCTTTTCAAATGGAACATCATTGGAAAAATCATAAATTTTCCCTGACAAAGCCATCTAACAGCACACAATCAATATTGTAATATTTGAGTGGCAGTATAATGTATGAGAAAGTCGAGAACAAATGGTGGGTACTCAAATGTTTTCTTTTATAGACATCAATATGGAGAAAATGGAAATTATATCCCCGTGTAATAAAATAGCATTTAACGACCACAAAATCAAAAGTTTCATTTAAATGACCAACTGCAGTTCAGTCTGCACTGTTGAAAGACTCTGGATCAGGGTGGCAAGCCACTTGTGAGTATGAGTGAGGATTAAGAAAGCTCCAAGAAAAAATTAAAGATATATTTACTTCTGAATGGGACTGGAGCAACGGGTAGTGTGATACTAAATGACACCCCATCATAAAAACAGCTCTGTTCCAACAGCCTGGTTTTCATAACCCAAAGAATAAACATTATCTAACATTTACCTTATATTACATCAGTTAGCAGATGCTCTTCTATAGAGTGTCTGACAAAAACATATTAACTGCGCCAGATAAAGTGATTAAAAGTACACAGAGAACTAGGAAGAAGAAGCATTTCTGAGTAGGCTACGATAAACGCAGTCTCATACAATTAGAACTTGTGAAAAGTGCAGAGATTAATAAGTGAATATTGCTCAAATACAATATTTTACTTGACTGCAGAATTAATTATGTAGTTGAAACTGCATTTTTTTGCCTTCGCAGATCATCAAAGCTCATCACTAAAGGTTTTAAGTAATACATTTCATTTCACGCAGGCTGCAAAAACATAGAAGCATTTTTGTTTGAGGTCCACTTTTGACATTTGTGAGGGTTTATACTAAGAACAATCATAAATCATTTTACATCATCATTTCCAACCTATCTTAAAGCTGCACTATGCAAGATTTATTACTGAATCAGAAGAAAAAAAAATATGGTGTGTGTTCTTCAAATTACCCTGTAAAACCTGAAACAGTAATCATTACAACGTCACATGCATGGGCTCAGAAAGAAGTTTCGGCTTGATGTTCAGGTCTGCAAAATCAACATAATACTGATAAACATTCGATAACAACAGTAGTTCATTCACTTGCATCCTCAGAAACATGTCCTTCACCAAGTTTTGACTGAGATCTCTTTGAATGTTCTTTCAATGCGCTTACAATGATCAGATTCTTCCACTCAGGGAGGACGGGATCAACCTCACAAATTTTCTTCCACAAGAGAGGCTTCCAAATCCCCAAAACTTACACAGTGTAGCTTCAATTAAAGCTAGAATAAACCAGGCCATTTTTGTTACTGTGTCTTTAAGACTGATATATGTTCTGTTCTGATTGGCTGTGCTGTATTGTGCCTCATTCAAAAAGGAGTCCAGGCTGAAACAGCCCTTATAACGTCAGCAAAAATCTGTGAGGGCTAAACTGCTGTAGGCTGAATGGACATCTGTAAATTAGCTGTTTATTGTGGGATTATGAATAAAAGAATGGAAAACAGGCTGTTTTTTCCAAAATTAGCTTAGATATATGGACTGTATTGACTAAGAAGTAAACAAACAACATCAAACTCTTATTTCAATAAAGTGAGGAATTTTAAAATTTGCTTTTACACAGTATGGGCCCTTTAACACTCTCAGTAAATCACTGTTAATTGCAATTAATAATCAAGTTCAAAGCATTGTTGAAAAAGATCACAGATATCACATTTGTCCAAATAATGCAGCTGTCTGAGTGTCTGTATTCATGTCCAAGCAGAAGGAGGAGGCATACAGTATATAAGAAATTGTCTCTGGGCAGCAGCCATGCTGAACCTATAAAAATCATCCACCAGAAGACTGGCCATATACAATATAAGATCGTAAATACGGACAGTCCACACTGAGTAGAGTTCAGCAATATAACCTGAGTGAGGTGAGATACTGACTCATAAACAAACTGCAGTGGTCAGAAGCTTCCAGCAAGCAGTGGACAGCACTCAGACACTGAAGTCCAGCTTTATGTGCTTCCATTGGCCCTAAGCTCAGCAGACTGCTGCTCTACAGAGATCACCTCTTTAACCAAATGGGCGAAAACCTCAGCAGACTAAATGCAGACGCAGCAGGCTCTCCTCGGGCTGATAACAGGTGCTTTCCCTCTCAGTCTTTCCTCACCTTCTCCCTCATCCCTGCTTCACTCAGTCCAATTTTTTTTTTCAAGAGATGGCAGGATTCTGGTCTGTGGCCCCGCGCCGTGCTGAAAGGCGCCATCTGCTCAGTAGTGCGGTGGCGGCCCAAGGCTTCAGTGAGCAGATTGAAGCCTGGAGACTGGAATCAAAAGAGCACCGAATTGGGATTTTTTTCTTTACTTCTTTAATGCATTCCGGGGCACAAAGCTGACAACTGTTGTGTAGGTTTCATACAGCTGCTTCTAAAGTAGGGTCTTAAATCAAAGAGGCCTCAACCAAACATCTGAGAAGTAACATGGTATGTCAGTAACTAGCAAGACTGAGAGAAGAAGGAAGCATGGAGATCCAGCAATATCAAGAAGTACAGCAGCCGCAAAACTTCTGGTTATTATAGATTAAACAACATTTTTCATGGTTATGAAAATGAGAAACAGTAAATAAAACACTGCCTGCGCTGATGGATTCAAACAGCAGCAGATCAGTGAAAAAAACTTTCAGAGAAAACCAGACAAGCAATTTGTAATCACTGTTCATTCCAAGTATCAAAAGGAGATACAAAACCTAAGAACTTCCTCCACTCCCTCCACTACAGGTTTGATAACACTTGAAAATACATCACACTCAATTAAAGCAGATTACCGAAAAACAACAGAGAGTAAAGTTCCTGCTAGCACACTGGAACCATCTGAAGTCACAGCTTTTGAAATGACTAAAAGATTTACAAACAGCAGCAAAAGTGCACAGCATAACTAAAAAATGCCTTGGATGACCAACCGTTCTCTGCTGTCAAGGACGCTGGAGTTCACAGGAACATACTGTAAATAAATAAAACTATTTTATTTTTTGACTGTGTCCCAAATTTCAGTTTTGGCTAAGAATTGGATCTATGGGATGGGATCTACTCAGCATACACTGATTAGAATAAAGTAGCTGAAATGTTCTGAGTGATGGCATACAAGAACTACCGTTTAATTGATGGTTCTATAAAGAACCGTTTTTATCACTGAAATGTGTGCGTATGGAGAACCTTTATAAAGTTTAATAAACCACTTTATGATGTGAGGGTCTCATGCCAATTAAAAGTATTTAAGAGAACTAGAACCCAAGCCAAGCACCATTTAGAAACCTACATTTTTAAAAGTGTAGAATGACACCACTTATAAGAATAACTATATTATCACAGACAACTATTCTGTGATATTCTGGGCACAAAACTCTCCTGCAGAGAGCTCCTCCTCAGCTGGGCTTTCTGCACTGCTTGAGCTTCTTCACTCTTCACTGCCGAGCTCTAAAACCAAAAATGTGGGTCTGTCCGATCTTTCCTCATGCTCTCTATCAATGTTTACACTCAAGGGATAACGGCTGACACTGTCAAAATCCCCCATGAGGTAGTCCATTCAAACATTCCCCGGAGTTCTCTTAGTTCCAGGATAAGAGGGGCAGCCTTGCATCTCTTCAACTCTCTATCTTTCTCTCTTTCTGTTGAAGTGTGGCACGAGTGTGCTACGTTCACATCAGAGGGGTGAAGTGGCACAAATCCACTTTTTGCCTACACGTGACACAGAACTGACTTTTTGCAGTGTTGTGGGAACATAAAAATCTAATCCTTAAAATCAGACTTGAGCCACTTTCAAATTTGGTCCTAGATCAAATTTAAATCAGATATGTGGCTATAAGGCCACGGGACCTTTATGAGAACAGTCAGATCAGAAGTGTTTACTCCGTACATCACTGCTGTAAACAGTGTCAGAAGCATAATGATACTGGAATGCTGGAGGAGAACGATAGCGCCTAATGAAGACAAAATGTGTGCAAGCAGATCCTTTCAAGTCACACTAATGGTAGATACGGGTCACTTACAAACACTAATGAAGACAAAAAAGGATCTGCGCAAAAATATCAGAAAAAATAGCATAGACCAGCATGACTGGTCACCAGCAAAACCAGCAGACGCTGTGTTTTGGACTGGTATGCTGGATAACCAGCATGACCATGCTGGGTGACCAGCTAAACCACCACCAGGCCAGCACCAGACCAGCATAAACCAGCACAAACCAGCTTAGACCAGTATTAAATGCATGCTGGTCTGTGCTGCAAGATCTGTCCACATGGTGGCTATTTTGCTAATTACCTCACACAGTGGGTGGGAACTCTGAAATGGAAATTATGGGCCAATGTCAATATCCAATATTTTTCATGTACACATCCACTGATGCAGATGCTGAACACAAACATATCAGTTTTAAATACTGGCCAAATCTACACATCTCTCTGATGCTGATCTTTTTTTTTTTTAACAAATATCTGCCGATACCGAAATGACTCCAGTATCAGCATGCATCCCTAGTCTCTACTCAGTGAGCAGCTTGAGCTAAAATATGATTCTTTTCAAAGTAGATGGGCCTGCAAAGACACGTCAAAGGAGACAAAGAAAGAGATACAGCAACTGGACTGAAGGTTACATCCACAATATTAAAGGTAAGACTTAAATGTGGTAGTGTAATTAAATATGGTAGTATAATCAAATATGGTAGTGCATAAAGTATACTGCGCTACCATGAGTCACCCTGTAAAACCTGAAATAATCATTTAAAAGCGAGCAGCACCGGGGCAGATTGGCAGGAGTTTTTCAAACCACGTCATACATGCTTATGCATAACGTTACGTTCACTAGGTCTTTACTAGGTCTCCAATTCAAAATCAACATACTAATGTGATACTGATGAGATATGATGATAATAGCAGATAATTCACTTACATCCTAGGCAGAAACGTTCTTCAAGTGTTGACTGAGTTCTCTTTTAGTACTCTTTCAACACACTCGCAATCATTAGATTCATTACACATATTGCATGCAATTACATATTTTCACCAGAGAGGTGTTCAAATCCCCAAATTCTTCACAGTGTTGCTTTAAAACACTGTGGTTTGACTAAGTTAGCTATGTTAGCTAGCGTTAAGGTTATTGACAGCTCATGGTGGTAACAGTACTAAAGTTATCAGATCCTTTGCTAAATGTTCCAGATCAACTATTCCATCAGAAGAAACATAATCAGCTGGTATTACTCTGAAATGATGGTTTAGTAATAGGACAGCTTAACAAAATGTGGGAAAGCTAACTTAGCTATATAGCCAGTATAGCTAGGTGCTGTTGTGTTTGTCAGTTAAATGAGCTTATATATTTATCTCATCTACTTCTGTTTCTATTTATTTAATTTTTTTTTTGCTCCACATTCCAGCAGCTGTTGACTGACTAATTACCTACCCAGTGCAACAAATGGCCACTGTGTGAATAAAGTTTTTAATGTTTACATAGCCCTAGCACTGGCTCTGTTCCGTGTGGGAGTTCTTCCCCCCACCCCCTCGCGCCAAGAGAGTGTCTCCTCTCGCCCAGCGAGTGGCCTAAAAACAAGCCTCTAATCACCTTCACGCCTACTCTGCACAACTCTCCAGACTGGCTCCCGCATCAAAGGGAGCGGGGCAGTGTTAATCAGTTAAAAACACATGTTCCTCCTTCTTCTGCTGTCAGCTGCCACCCGAGCAGAGATGCTAACCCCAGAGTTCACAACAATGCTAATAGCAGATAATTATCAACTTTTTTCCCCCCGACGCACTTTCCGCTGCGCCTCAGCTGTGTATGGATTTTGCTCTAAAATCAACACAAAAGCATGAATAAATAAAGGCTTTGCCTTTTTTCTGTGGGACAAGTTAAGAGCAGGGAAAACAAGGCGAGCAGAAAGTTTACTTTAAGCGTACGAGAGCGAGCGGAGCCTGGGAATGTAAGCGGCTCATTAAGGGCTACATTTGGCTAGCCTGGGGCGGTGCTGAACGAGGATGGCACCATCCCCGTACCCATGATGCCTCTGTGCGTCGCAGGCCTGGCCTAATAAAATGCTAAAGTATACCCTGCAGACAGATGCACACTTCGATCAAAGGCATAAAAGTGACTCTAACTCGCCACTTATGGAAAAGAGGCGGAGGAAAAAAGTTTGAAACTTTTCTCACTGAGCGAAACACCATTTAATCACATTGTGTATTCACCAGCAGAAGAGAAGGGATACCCATGTATGGGCAAAATTAAATGCTGCACATGCATTGCCGGCATGCTTTGCTTTCAAAGCACCTGCATTTGTGTCTAAACATCTGATAACAAGACCGATCTCTGCCTGTTCTAGCCGTTGCCATGGTTTAAGACTGTCCAGGAAGAAGCTATTGATCTGCTTCTCCTAGATTTGTGCTAAGCGTCACAAAAAGAAGTGAAATTTCTTTCAAGCTGCTTTTACGTGTTAACGAATTAGGACGATAATGCTTCGATCTATACCAGATGGCATACTGCCAACATTATTCAATGGGAAAAGTAGGGTCTGTTTAATGGAGTAAACAAGTGATGATATTGATTGATGGATTGATTTGCTATTAATGAAAGGAGGTAATGAGGCATTTCCTCTACCATTTTGGCCTTAACAAAAATCAGCCATCAAACAAACTAACTGGTGAAACTAACGCATGAAATGCAAGCAGATGAGAAAGACCAACCGCCACGGTTGCTGTCTCACTGGGCAGGTCTGCGCTCAAGGTCTTCAAAAAGCTAATCAATTCATTCAATACAAACCGTGACACATATGCCTTATCATTTGAGTGGCAGAGCTCTTTTGATTGATGCAAAGCTCCAGCACAGAAATCGGCCTCCGTCCAGCTTGGGAACCAACACATTGTGTTCAGTTTACAGGTCATGTCACAGTGAAAAAGGGGAAGAGAGATGATAACGTTCACTGGAAAAACAGAGTTCACAATCTCATCCTTTGACTCACGTCTAAAAAGGCCTGCCTTTGATTTATACAACGTTCCTGTTAGTTTCACTCTTGGTCCTGCTAATGAGAGCTATTGCGCTAGCTCATTACAGATAGTTCTGCCAGTTTGTTTATTTCTTATCAGGCCTTTGTTGATGAGGCTGGGGCAAAGCCATCTTTTCCGGTCAGCAAAAAAGCCGCCATGTCTCCAAATGAAAACAGCAGAGCAGAGGCTTTACTGTGAGGCTTTGCTTCCATCTCTCTCTCTCGCTGTGTAAGCGGCCCCATTCGAGACCAGGGCATAGGACACAGCTCGTGTGTGACCTGTAAAAAGTGAGCAATCCATACAGCTGAGATAAGGCTGCTGCCCACAACAGGGACAGTGAGGACCTCTAGAGAAGAATGGAGAAAAAGAAGAAAATGAAAAACGGGGAAAAAACGGAAGAGCCTAAGCCAACGCGGGGGCCATTTTCTCTGACGTGCAGCAAATGAGAGTTTCACTTGCTTAGCTTACCAAAGAAAAAACAATTCCAAGAACAGCGCTCTACAATTTTTCCCACTCCATAATGATTCTAAAGTACACAATTGCTCTGTAAGGGACAAAAAATGCACCAGCGCTAAAAATAACCATTTCCTTTTCCTCTTTACCCACTCAGAACTAAACTGACAGATGTAAATTTGCATGTAAGCCATGCAGAAATTATATATTTACTGATAATGCAATATGGAATTGACATCAGCTTAATGAAGTATTCGTATAGCGACATTTACAGTACTGTGCAAAAGTCACCCATCATTTATTGAATTTCCAGTCAAAATAGCCATGAAGTAAAAGCTATTCATATTGCAGGAGATTTCTGAGGAGATGAAATCTAAGATAATCCATTGTCACCATCAGATAAACAGCATTTAAAGCTTTCATCATTGAGAGAAAGGAGAAAAGCTGCACTTTTGCTTCAGATGTGAAAAAATACACAGATGTTTCTGTCCATCCTTCCACTGTGAGACAACGACTCAACACTATGAGTCTGAAAGGACATGTAACTGTCAAGAAGTCGTTACTGAGAACTCAGAACAACTGGTTTTCAGAACAACAAACTGACCACCCTAGAGTCCACACCTCAACATCATTGAATGTGCTTGAGATTACTGGGATCGAGAGAAGCAGAAAATATAACCGACTTCTAAGACTAAACTTTGGAGATGTGGAAAAACTTGATAATTGACATTATATTTAGTTGTTGATGCTTATGTGTAATTTTCTGCTACGTATATATATGTATAAGCATATGTTTAAATGTTGTTTTTCCAGACGTTGAAAAATGAAAAACGTATTAGCTGAAAAGCCATTTTGACCAGAACTTAAAGAAACGAAGGATGGTCACTGACTTTGCACTATACTGTATGTAAAAATTAAAAAGCTACTGTTACCTAACGTTACTAGTGTAACTTCTTCCCCATTCCACTGTCAGTAATGGCTACTAGAACAAGCCCTTGTTCAGTAAACCTCTCAGTGACACTCTCTAGTCTGCTCTACAAAATTAGCCTATTAACGAAAACCGTTAGAACTCATTTGAGAGAACAGTTTGAAAGAGACTGGACATTTTTGTTGGCTATGCTATCAGCGTTCAGTGATTATTTCAGAGCTGAGGTAGCATGCTAATCATGTTTCCATTCACACAGTTATGCAGGTGAAGGTAATGCTTTTCTTATCGTTATTGCTTTTGGCGCAGAGCTACTAACAATCATCCTGGGAAATGGAAAAGTAAGAGAGAGAAGTAATAAAGCTCATTCTTTTATTGATTTTTGATTGTCTCAGTTTTATTCCATTTTTCACTTTTCCTTGTCAGTATGTGGTTGCATAATTTCCTCTCAAAGTTAAAATAATCAAAGTTAAAGAAACCTTGTAATCTTTAACACTATGAAAATGACTGCTGCACAACTGACTTTTATTAGAGGCTTCTAGATGTTTAATTCATGTAGGGAGTGACTGTGTTAAATGACTTGTCTTTAGCTTCTCTAAAGGCAAGTAATCCTCGTTTCAAGGCTGCGTTTATAAAATCCATCAATCAAAACTATGGGAATCTGAATGGGCTTCGATTCGCTATGGGGCTCAAAATGTGAAAGCAAACAGGTGCAGGAGACGGCGAGTTTTGAGTCACAGGGTAATTACCTTTCATCCGAATTGAAGAAGAACACTAGGAAACACATTTATCCAGTCCTCCTCTGTGTTTTCAATTATGCTGTAATGAAAGTGTAACCACTATCTGTGGCTGAAGGCATGTAGTTGCTTTAGGCCAAGACAATTTAATAACAGTAGAAGTGCAGGGGAATTCAGAATGGGCCATGCTGTAAAAGCACGCTCCCTTCACTCTAATTCTTAATTCATCTTGAGTTCCACGTATTGCACCATTTCTGATATTCATTTCACAGCCTGACT
Source organism: Colossoma macropomum (assembly GCF_904425465.1). NCBI lineage: Eukaryota > Metazoa > Chordata > Actinopteri > Characiformes > Serrasalmidae > Colossoma > Colossoma macropomum. The sequence continues at coordinate 19,532,820 of NW_023494786.1, forward strand.
CATATTTCATATCTACAAAGAGAAAGAGCGCTATATTTTTCATGCATAATGCCACATGCACATGGCTAGATGACACAGATTCTGATGTCAGTCAGATAAAGTTTAATTACAGTAATTTTGAAATGTATAATACATAATGCATGTCTGTCATTTTGATATGCAGAAACACATTAGGCAGAAGACAGATAAAGATTTGATTTCCAGCTAATATTAACCAGAAGACAGAAGGGGTTTTTGATCTTAAAGCCAAAAGAACTCATTCAGAAGCCATCACATGTACTTACATTTCATATATATATATAAGCATAAGCACATACATTTTATGCACTTAATACATACGGTCTTAGTTAAACATCTCATTTCAGGCCAAAGCACACCAATCTGCTTTCATCAAGTGCGTTTAAGGAGACATACGTTTAATGAGCACTTTCACATAGAGATACATGCAGAAATATGCACTTCTCTGCAGTGACGAGACCGCTCAGCACCCTAGCAACAGAGCTGCATCAGACTGCTAATAGAGAGAGAGATGTTTGGGTTCATAGATCAGTAAGCTGTTATTCTTTCTAACTAACATTTATGGCTGTGGTGTGGTCTCCGCCCTCTGGAGAGCATGAGGGTCCTTATAGGCTGTTGGTGCGTAGCAGCCATGCAGACTGCGGCAGCGGTTATGGAGCGCAGCTGATAGCAGACCTGCATTGTCCACCAGGGCCTTTAAACTCTCAAAATGAGCTTTCAAATGAGCCAGCGCTAACTCTGCTAATCCTCCATCTGAGGAGAAGCTTCAGCCAAAAAGAAGTAAACAAATAAATAAAAACGTGCTTGGGAAAAAAACAGACAGAACATGCTCATAAGCGTGATTAATCGGAACCAAAGTCAGCAGTTCTCTGGTGGCTGCTTTGAAGTAATACTCAGGCTCAAATGTGAGCGTGACTGGCTTTTCCGCCGCCCTCGACAGTTAGCCCAGGAATCAGCTCAGACGCTGAACTTTGGGGTTTCCAAGACATGCATGATCCCCAGTGGAGCTAATGAGCAAAACCAATGAACGTCTAGCATTGCGTGAACCACATAAGAAATGCTGAAAGGCCTGAAACATACTTAGGAGTTCTGAATTGAATTTATTTAAGATGTAAACTATTTAAAGAAATGGGCCTAGATACAAAAAAGCTATTTTTATAACGAAGCATGAGCATTACTACAAAAGACAGTGTTTGTGACTGCACTTTGATGTGATGGCTAAAATGTGGTACTACTTAGCACACCAAAACGCAATATGTGCCTGTAGGGAACTGGATGGAGATAACGTTCTGCTAAAAGCGCAACACAATTCCATCTTAATTTCCAAAAATAAAACAAGCTATGCTGAGAGAGGAAACATCAAAGGCTTCATGTTACCCACAGTACAACCTAATCTGCTAATCAAAGGCCTGGCCATGGCTTCATTTAGTCTCCGATCACATTACACATCTAGGAGTAGAATGTGTTTTGGTGGAAGGAGAAAAAAGAAGGTATGACTCTGTCACGGTATGAAATTGGGGGCAACGCAAAAAGCTGCAGACTACTCCTACTGTACATGATGTTCTAGAAAGGAGGGGCTGATGAAGCAGCATTTTTGGTTTCACTATTAAGTGAGGTACACGAGCAGCTCAGTGTTGCATTGCACACATTTCTGGAAAAGGTCATGCGACTCTCTTCATGCACATTGGGACTCAATGGCATGGTAACAGTAGACTTGGTCCCCCAGCAAATCTGCAAAAACAAAGTTTTATAGCTAACAATGACTAGCTGGTAATTTCAATGATTATAATGCATATTTTAAAACCTCCTACTGTTCTTGAGCCGACTGGCGATCAGATTCATTGATCGTTTCCAAGTATTGTGATTGCAATTGAAGCTGAGTGATTTCAATCTCAGAGAATGCGCTGTCCACTGCTTTAAGAGACAAAAGTAATCATCATAATTGTGTTATGCTTGTTAAACAGATAATGCCGTGCTGCAGCTTCCTACACACAAAATGCCCTCTCATGGTTGGTTACACAAAAACAAAAAAGCTTATTATGGTTATTAAAAGTATAACAACAATAATATGCTATAGTAACAGTGGCCCATAGGCTAACATCAAGATTTATTCATTTTATTATTTTAACAAGCTACATATAGGTTATAACCACACAAAACATGTCAAAACCAACCAACCTATAAGCAGAAATACAATCATGTGTATTTTCTGTGGTTTAAGTAGCCTTCTGTGCTGTGTTACTTCATAACTCGCTGTGCCGAAACGGGTTATTGGAGAACAGAGAAGCAGGTTTGATTAAGAGGGTCTGCAGTCTGTAAGTTATGAGCAGCCTCTCAGTCAGTATTTGCTGTTTCTATTCTGAAAACCCACTCACACTATGTGCTGGTGACGCATCAAAGAGGCTCTTTTCGTGTTTTTGGAAAGTGTCTTCTCCACCCCCAAGATACTATCGATACTAACATCAATGCCTACAGGCCACGATTGGACACCAGTATATTGCACATGATCTCACAAGCCTACCTTCTGATGAAACAGTCTGATGGAGACACATATTTATATGTGTTTTTGCTACAAAATTAGATTATATTTCTTCTCTTGAAGTCTTTTAAAGGCATCCTATTTAATTGTTTTCCAATAATGTATTTCGAAATCTCTGAAAAGCTTTGCAGTTGTTAAGATTTTTTTTTTACTGCATGGCCTTTTTGTAAAAGCTCTGATTACTCAATTGTCAAAATAATTGATAAATGACTTGATTGCAAATAGAATCAATAGCGCCCCTTTTTCAGCCAGAGCGGGAAATTTCATCTGCCCAAACTGTCGCTTCTTCTGTCTGGGTGGCCATGCGTCTCGTCTCTCCAAGGCTTCAAGGTCAGGTCCTGTAACTCCATCCCTCTGTTGCTGCCGCTCTGCCACCCAGCTGTACAACACGCCCTAATGAATCCACTCCTATAACAGGATGAATCTCATCTAATTGGGAGTCTGATTTAACTTCACTCTGCGGGCTCCTAATAGTGGCAGGGCTCGGGGGAACCAGTTCAAAGGACGAGGAGAGCACTAGGGAGGGAATGCACTGTGCTAAATATGGAGCCAGCATCAAAAGCATGGCTCCTTGTATCAAACACTTCAGATGGGTGTGGCTATCAAGCAGTGAATAATGGATGAAATCTTGTGAAAAGCAACCCTACCACTCGCGCGAAGATGATCAGGGGAAAAATGGAGAAACTGCCATTTGCTAACACTTACAAGGCAAAGTAATGGACAATCTGTGGCAGGCACACTAACAGGGGGACACACAGGCCATTAGCAAACAGCCTTCTGAAACAGATTTTCCCAAATGAGTCCTAGTAAGTCATTAAATGCCCAAAATGCTGGTGATAATCAAATATGGGACATCTGAAAGATCACAGAGAATCCCTACTTAGCTGCTAGCGCTAAGTGGGAAGTTACTGTAGGTTAAGTAGGAGGTTAGTGTAGGCACAACTGCGTTTTTCTGAGCATCCCCCAATCGCAGCAAAACACTCCTCGCTTCCCCCTGAGCCTTTCTTCATAACCTCAATCTTTCAGCACCTCAAAGTTTCTGGTAAATTCTGAACCCCAGCTGGGACATCTGACATGGCCTCTGCGAAGCAGCAGCACACAGGCACATTCACTCAAATTAACCTATTTCAGTTTGCTTGCTCAAACAAAAAAAAAGGAAAGTGTTTTTGTAATGCTCATGATGTACACAAGTCAAAAAACATTTCCTTGATCTACGACGCCTTCTCGCCCTTCAAGCTTGTATTGCTTTTCTAAAGAGGCAGAGAGGCTGTCACTGAGTGTCTACGTTCAAGGCACACTGTCAATTTGCACAGACAACCGTGAACGGCGTGTGTCGATAGACAAAGGCAGAGATGCTAATCAACAGCTTTCGCTTTTTGATAGCTCCACATCAATGCTTGCTCCCCTGTAGCAGGCATTAAAGCATGATCACATCAGCACATTAGCAGCGATATGCCTGTGAGGGAAAACATGCTAATGGATGGAGCAGGACGAAATCGCGCTGCAATAATGCATCCAACCCTTAAAAGAAAAGCCCAGCTTTGTTTCCTTTCATCTCACACTGAATTCTATGTCCTCTCAAATCATTTTCTCACAGAGTGGCTTTTTTAACAAAACAATAGCATGATGTTCTACAGTTAAACCTTTGGCTATAACAGGAAATAGGGCTATGGGAGTTCTAAAGGACAGAGGCGGTGGTCTACAATGGAGGTCATAATAAATGTGCTAACAGCAAAAACTAAGGGCATTGTAATAAAAAACGTGCACATTCAGACTTTACTAATGAGGACACCTTTGGATAAATGGCAATGTATTTAAAAATAACTGCATTTGATACAGCATTTCAGATGCTACAATACTAACACACGTTACCCATAACCTTAATGCACTGCAACCTTCTGGAACTATTTTGTTCTTGTGAAAGCCTTTTAATTTGTGTTCGATTCATCCCCGATGGCCAAACGTTTGTATATCACTTCTGATGTTACTCTGTGATGTGGCCCTCGCTGAAAATACCCTGCCGATCGATGCAACCTCAGATTTCCCAGTTGACCAAGTCAGATGGAAACACTGCTCAGGCAAAGATTACATTGATTATAGAGTGTTTACAGTTGGAAGTTGGTTAAATTCAAACAGGCCTCACTCAGACTCTCTGCCCAAAGACAGAAACAAAGAAAAGGGAAAAAAATATTTTAAAAAGTTCAATTTGTGGTTTTTGTGTTTTTGAAAAGATTCCACTGATTCCACTGCAAACGGTCCAGCTTGGCAATGCCAATAAAACAGGTAACTGTGAGAACTTAGCTGCAGTCTAAAAGGAGGCCATGCGATTTGGGATAAGTCAGAGTGAAAGCTGTAGACTCCTATGCTGTTGGCTGGGACTGGCTGTGTATTGCCCAGAGCAGCCCTCAGTTCTAGAACACGACACGCTGCTATAGAATCTGCCTCTGAAGGATCAGAGCGACTCAGCAATGGGCCTTGGTCGTAACTGCCTTAGGGAAACTATTCAGACATAAGGGCCAGAAGACAGAGGTGACAGCAGACGTTCAGCACGTGTACATAGACACACACACACATGTCTAATTTGTAGTCGTATGCAAAAGTTTGGGTGCCCCTGTGCCAATTACATGTTTTGATGATTTTCTAATTGAAAATAAGTGAACACATCCTCTATAGAGAACACACTTCTGTACATTTTAATATACATTTATTATTTATTTCGTGAATTTAACATTGATAAAAAAGTAAATAATTTTAGTTTTACTTCTTAGTTTTACTTTTTTCCCTGTGAAGTTAATCATATAAATAGAAATTGTGCACTAAAATTTACTACAATTATTCCCTGTTCACTTACAAAATTAACAACATGTAACTTGACTGGGGGTGTTCAAACCTTTGCATATGGCTTTATATATGTAACTACTTATACGTTAGAAAAGTTTTTTAAGCCTAACCCTGAGCCTCTTTTTACCCATAAAGGGGAATTACACCCATTTGTCAAAAAAAAATATTTAATTCAGTCATTGAGATGTAAACAAAGTTATTCAGAGTGGTTTGATGTGAAATGATTCACTGAAGAGAAACTCAGATTTCTTTTTGGCAGTGGTCATAGAAAACAGGGAGCAATATCTACAACGCAGATATTCATTTTATTTACTATCCAATACGACCAATAAATCTACACATATTCCAGGGTTTTACATGTACTGTTAATCAGTGGAAAATACTGACAAATCTGAAAAGTAATTTTTCTTTGGGGATTATTATTCCTTATGATGGACTGCATGGACTTGCTTGGAAATGTATTGAAAATACATTTCAGGCCAAAATCTTATCTCAAAACTATTGTAAAACAATGTCTCAGACACCAGGCAAAGTGTCTGTAACCATTTTGTGCAATTCACATCAAACTACTCTGAGCAGCTTTGTTTCTTAACAATTTAGCTATGCAGAAATTAAAACAAAAATAGTAATATCCCCCTTTTACCTCACTAACCAAGAATATATTTTTGCCCTTCTGAGTAAGGAAAAATGTCATTTTTGAAGCACTTTTTTTGAAGTCAAAACAATTTTGTTACCCCTGTTTTTCTCTGGTTTTCCAACAAAGTCAGAATAAAAATTTGTCCTGAAAATGTATGAAAAAACACACGCAGATAACTAATGGATTGCGTGGCTCATTTAAAGGACCTGTTTGCTTGATAAAGAACATCATGTTCAGTATGTACTGTGGAAATTGGATGCTAATTGCTAAACAGCATTGCATAAATCTAATTTTAAAAAGATTAGTATAGAACTCGCATTTCCATGAAACATACAAAACAAGAACACTGTGGCTTTTAAAATAATGACAATACAAAAAAACTGATATCATCTTTCTACAGCAGCACTTCTAGTCAAAACTAGATGCAAGCAGAATAAAAAAGGTCTCTAAGAACAGTGGAACCTACAGTACAGAATATTTAAGACAGAACAATCGTTTTCTCATTTGCATGTATTACACCTGAGGTGGAAGAAGCTACATGAGGGGAGAGAGAGAACGAGCCCTGTGGTTGGAATAACAAAGTAAACGACTTGTTGATGTAAAGAGATTAGCAAGCAAGCTGAGCAGCTCAATGGATTTTAATTAACTTGCCATATAGAAAATGCATGTTATTAGGCGCTACTTGATTACATGGTGAGTGCAAGTGCTCTTTCTGCTTGGACGACTGGAATAAAGATCTATTTAGAAGGTCTGCTTTACTGTAGACAAATAGCGGTGAGCTACAAGAAGCCAGGTGTTACTTCTGGGCTATGATCTTGAGCCAACAAATCCAATCAGAACACATAATACACTCACTGAAGTCTCTTCTATACAGCTCTCTATGGAAAAAGTCTATTCCATATTCTACACTAAGCACTGTACGTGAGTTGTACAGTGTAACCCAGCACAAAAGGGACCCCATGCCTATCCGAATAAGATTCTAATATGAATATCACAGATACTTTGCCTGGTGTCTGAGATGCCGTTTCACGATAGTTTTCAGATAAGATTTTGCTCACATACACATACATGAAAATCTGCTCATGGGCTTTCAGAAAGTCCATGAACAATTAGCGTTTTGCTGCCAGGTCTTTTGACGCGTGGCTTCTAAAGGCTCTTTCAGACTGTATTAGACAGAAAACGTATGAGTTACAATTTAAATGAGAGAATGATTAAGGATTAGCCTTGCTGCAGCCTTCTGCGCAATTGAGAAGCACGATCATAAAGGCACATTTTGAGTCTAAAAGTCAGCACTGTGCATGAAAAATCCTTTTTTTTCATTTTGTGTAGACATCTAGAAACATTTAAGATGTTGCAGTTAGTTCAGGTAGTAATAGTTGGTACTTCTCACTCTACTGAGGTCAGAACACATATGATATTCATAAGAAACTGATTTCTATTTTTTCTTGCTTTTGTAAAAGGAAAACAGATGTTGGAGCACTGCACTGGGTCTTTATTCTGCACCAAGTACGATTAAATAAACAGCACTGCGCCAGCCAAGGGAAATAAAAAACAGACTAAAGACAAAAGCAAAAAAAGACCCCTTTTTCGAGAGAAAAACACGTTATATAAATATTGATACAGGTGTGTCACTGTATCAGCGCGCTGAGAATTTTATTACAATGCACTGCCTTATTTATATTCTGAGCACAGCTCTAATCATAATAAGCTCTTTATAAGATTGAGGGATTCTAACACTGAGATGAAGGAAATAGAGGGAAAGTGCACATTTATACAGCGTTTCACAGCAAGAGGAATGATCTTGGATTACATCTCTCCAGCCTAAATAATTCTACTCATTAGGATATACAAAGCAACAGCTGATCCTAGATCAGCACTTGCACTTCGAGTGTGAGCAACTGTTTGGCTTGTACATTGAGGTCGTTTTCTACATCATTTGGGTCCAGGATGCTACAGCTAAAGATGTAGTTGATCAGCAAAGACATGTTTGGTGTGCAAATGTTGCTTCTTTACTTTAACTGTGGAGGCTAACAAGCGGTAGAAGTAAAGAGCCACCCAGATCTTTTCCGTAAATACATCTCCAAAACTTCTGCCAACCGGCTCAAACTGCATCAAGATCTTCATTAAGACTGCACAGACTTGTCAGTGTGGTTTAGGGCACAGTATGACTTACTGTAACTATAAAAATGAACAAAAGAGAGTAGCTGAACGCTGCGGGTAGCCTTTTTAGACAACATCTGTTGTTCTGATTTCCACTTTAGCAGCAGAAGCTGGCTTTTATTCGCATACATGCAAATTCATTTCTGTTGTTTTAGCCTTTAAATATAGATCTTCAGTTAGAAATTTAAGATTAAGTTATTTATAGAAAAAAAAAACAGAAATCATGAAAGTAATGTGCACTGTTCATATGTCTGCATGACTTGCATGTTTGCGTTCAGCTACCGGGTGAAATTTTGTTCATTTTCACAGTTCACAGGAAGTCATTCTGTGTTCTAAATCACATCAGCAAGTCTGCATGACTTTAACGAAGACCTGGATGTGGTTTGAGTAGGTTGAAAAAAAGTTGTATGGTTGTATGTGGGGATGTATTTACAGAAAAAATCTGGGCGACTGTTGACTTCTGTTTGTTAGCAACATTAGCCTTGCAGCTACAGTTCTCAACTATACATGTAAAATTTGTTTTTTTTTTCCCAAACCATAAGAGATTAAGGGATCAAGCGTGGACAATATGCCTAAATGTTATGGTTATCATGATACATTTCCTCACAATAAGCTTTTCTGAGCACTTTCACTGACCTAAGCTTTGGAAGCCAAAAGTTATTAATTTTGCTGTTTTCAAATGTCAGTATATACTTGCATATTTAATGAAAACTTTTCATGAAATTTAATTCATAATAAAATCTGTTTACAATCAGCACTTTTGATACACTTTCTTGGCTTGTTTGAGTGAGAATATTGAATAACATTTTGTTTTTGTTATCGATAGTGATAACTGAGAATACTGTGGGTTAAAGAGATTTAAAAGAGGCACTCATGTGGTGTAGATCTTTAATGTTTTTCCTTTTTTAAAATGTGTCCTTTTCAAAAATTCAGCTCATCAAATCTGCAAAAAGAGGTGGGTAATGTGTCAATATTTTATCGTTATCACAATATATTTTGTTATGATGACAAAACAGTACAAAATCATGGATATCGTCAGTACTTAAAAGAACACTGAACACTGTATGCTTCATTACACAGAGAGCATTATTAGACCTGTTTAATTGGATGTAGCTCTGTACATTATGTGAAAGGGTGAATTAAAATCACTGTACCCAGAGTTTTTGATGTCTTTAAATGTGGTACTAGTGTATTATGTCAAAATATTGTGATAAGTATTGTGCAATCTGAAAATGTCTTTAAATATATTATTATATGATATTTTTGTCATATCGTCCTTTACTAGAATACCCCTACTGGGTATGTATTGTGCATAGCCAATGCCTGCAAGTATTGTGTCTATACTTTTGCTATATTGTCCAGCCCCAGTTTCACTGACACAGCATTACATATCTTAATCATCCACTTGGCAATGAACACAACCCTCTGGAAGTCTAGGTCCTCTGACTGACTGCAGCACGCAACTTCTCCTCCAAAATTGCACACATCTCCCCACGCTTCTCTGTCCTCTACCTAGCTTAATCAGGCTCCGCACTTGACATGTTTCATGGTGACACGTTCTCAGAGCACGGTGACCTTCCATGCAAGCAAAGAGACTCATTGGGCCCTTGAGGGCAATTTAGAACCACCAGGCCTCAGGAAGATGGATCCGTCATGGCTGCCCAGTCTATTTGGGGCACTGATGTCATCAGGAGGCACCTGCCACCTGCTAGCTTTACTGCATCCCGGCATACATAGTGAGGAAATCATTACTGCCAATCGCAGAGACAGGCCAATATTTACTCACAAACACTGCCAAAACGAAAAAACTGCACTGTGACTTAAACGGACAGCTGAATTTCTTTTCACATTCATTTGGCTCTGAGTAAGAAGGAGGTCTTGATGGTAAAATTACATTTTCTTTCAACTATGTCGCAGTCAAGCTAATGTATGAGGAAAAACCGTGATGTAAAATGATGTACTGGCTCATTCCACATGTCCGGAGGGCTAGGGCTGAAATATCTAAAAACAATTACAAGAGCGGGGGGGATGACTCATCCCGTTGTCCAATTTGTTTCACAGTTGCCACAGTGCGTGAGGGGCTGGACTGGGTAAACCCACCACCACGTGCCTCAAGGTCACTGCCAGTATGCAGAAAAATACACAAACTCCACCGCAGAAACAATGTAACTCCATTCAAACATTCCATAGAAATATTAATGGTGTCTTTTAAAGAGGTTCAAGCTAAAACAGAACACAGAAGTAAACACATTGTGCAAATATGCTTTGGTCAGACATATTAGTCTTCTATGACACATTCTGAAGGTTTTGTTTATGCCTATTATAAGACATTTTTCAATCAAAATGCAAAGCAGGAAAAACAATACGATCACTCCCAAACTACCGTAAAAAAGGTGCATTTACAACGGCTTGTCACAAACAAGTGCCAAGCTGAATTATCACACTCTGTTCTTCATTTCCATAAAGCAGCAAAGAAGTGCTGCAGGTTCAAAGCATCACCAATTCTAAAGGGAAAATTATAGCACAACAAAATCAGCCTCCTAAAACCTCATTACCATGGCACACCTAACAGAAAACCCCCACACCACTGCACCCCACCCAGCAGACAGGCAGAGATAGCAGACCAGACACTCACCATTTTCTGTGTTTTCATGCTCGGTGTCCGTCAGGGTCAGGTTGGAGTTGGCTCTGCTGGACAGGCAGGAGCTGCGGCCAGACTTGGTGTTGCTGCGGCCCCAGAGCCGCACCGCATGTTCGGGGGACACTATTCCGTCTGTCTCTGTGTCTGCGTCCGAGCCCACGCTGACCGAGTAATCGCGGTGGGGCATCCCCAAGTCTGGACGGTACGCTGCCACATGAGGAGCCACGGGGTCTCCAAAGGCCAGATCACGGAGAGAGAAATCAGTTCCTAAAGCAAAAACACGTTACCAAAGTGTAAAATCATCCTATTTTATTAAAAATAGCAATGATTTCAAAGTGGCAAATATACATAAAATGCTTCTACTACAACACTAGCACCCTACATTTCAGGTCAGTCTAGACTGATCAGTGGAGCTGCAGATGGTTCTGGAATGAGTAAGAAGGCTGTAAAGCATTAAAAATTAAATTGTAATAAATGTAATATCCAAACTGTTTTCGAAAAGTGCAGATAACTTTGCAAAAAATGACTATAAATAGGTAAATACAGTATATTATTATAATTTTATGCCTTTTCAATAAATAAACCAACTAAAAACATCTTTTGATGTCTAGTTTATAATATTAAAATGTTCTACATATTGCATAAGTTATTACATAATATTGATGATGATTAACAAGACAAATGTTTGCAAGCTTCTGATCAATAGTTTAAATGTCAGATTTAAGGTCCAGAATAGAATAATTGCATGAGAAGAGAGAGAATCATTAAAAGACAGACACTCTGACAAAACGCTACAGCACATAAGGTCTAAATATGCAAATATGTCATATTATCATTAATGAATTCAGCAAGAATACCTAAAATAAACAAATATACGAGGACAAGTCAGAAAACTGGCCCACTGAAAATATAAAACTGAAAGTTAATTACTGTAGCTTTGACATTTGGCAAAATTGAACGCACACGGCTTGCACAGACAGCACGTGTGCACTGAGAGGAAGAGTGCTTGAACTTTCAAAGGTTCAGAGAAAAGACTTTGAAAAAGATGTCTAATTAACATTCACTTTCCACCAGACTGTCAACACCTTTTCAGTGGACTCCACTGAATATCCGCACATGAAATTTAGTGTCCAAGTGCTGAGAAACAGGCAGTGACTTATATCTACACAAAAAGTCTAAAATTTCAGATTTACACTATACACTCAAACATGACTGAGGAAGATCTAAACTTACAGGTAAGATTTTGTCCATTATTCTTTCATTATACTCTTAAAAATAAAGGTGTCAATAAGGGCACACTGCCATACAAGATTCCTTAAAAAACCTTTCAATGGGCTTCAATCCTAAAAAATATTTGTGTAAATGAGACAATTGAGTTTGAAGATCCTTTTTAAAGTTTAAAGAGTGTCTACGCAATGTAAAGGCTGTATGCCAATTGAAGATGTTTCCAAGAACTACACAACCAAGACAAGAACCATGTAAGAACCTTTATATTTAAGAGTGTAGTACTTAGACAATCCTGCACTGTACTGTAATAAGAACTGATTACAGCCTAGACTCATTCAAATATTGGTGCCAAAAGGCTTCTTTGAGTGATGCCATTTTTATTTAGCTAAAAAAACGTTCAGTGGATGGTTCTTTAGCAAAAGAGAAATGTGAGTGTGAGGAACCATCAAATAACAAAGGTTCTAGGAAGAACCCATAAATTGTTATGGAATCTTTACATTTTGTAAAGGTTCTTTAAACCTTTTAAAAGATCCTAAAGGACCTTTCAATGGATGGTTCTTTGAAAAACTTTTTGTAAATGAGATGGGTGTGAAGATTCTTTTTAAAGTTATAAAACTGCCACATAATGTAAAGGTTATATACCAATATATATACACCAATTTAAATCGATTCCTAGAATGACATCATAAACAAGAACCACTTAGAAACCTTCATTTTCAGGAGTGTACTACTTAAAACCTCCTGCACTGCACTCTGATAAGAAACGACCACACCGTACATTCTTCAAAATATAGGTGCCAAAAAGGTTTTCTGCACAATGCCAGAGAAAAAAACACTTTTGGATCCCTAAAAAAACCTTTCAGTGGATCGTTCTTTTGTAAAAGAGAATTATGAGGACCTTCGCACAATGTAAGGACTCTGGGTAGAACCAACAGTTTGGTATGGAACATTTACATTATGTGAAGGTTCTTTAAACCTTTAAAAGGTGCTTCACACTCGCAGATCACTTTTTCAAACATTGTTCTTTAGGGAACCAAAAGTGGTTTATCTTTTAATCACTCAACACACCTTGTGACTGAACAGGCAATTTACAGGAGGAGTAGGAATGCAGTGATATGGGCTGATGCTGAGACCCAGTATTATTCATGTAGACATCTGTCAATACAGATGTCATGATACATAAGCCTTTACAAAATGTAGAAACTCTGACTAGACCCACGTGGATTAGCATTACAGGGAAATTTTCAGTCATTTACAGACATGTACAGTCGTGTGCAAAAGTTTAGGCACCCCTGGTGAAATGACGTTTTGTTGATTTTCTAAGTGAAAATAAGTTGATACGCCCACTACAGAGAACACACTTCTGCACATTTTCATGCACAATTGCTGTTTATTTGCTGAATTTAACATATTGGAAAAATTAAGCAAACATAAAATGTGGCCTGTGCAAAAGTGATAACACATTTTAGTATTTTATACATTTTTATAATTTTACTTTTGTGTTACATGTAAGTTTTTTCGCTGTAGAGGATGTGTTATTTTCACTTAGAAGTTATGCTCACTTACAAAATAATCAAAACATGTCATTTGATCAGGGGTGCATTTATGAAGGCTTATCATAAACATAGCCAAGCTGAATTATCAAACTCTGTTGTATTTTTGTAGGTTTACAAATGCAGTTACATAAATAAAATTTAGAATTTAACAAATCATTAAATATCAGTTTGAAATAAGAGTCAAATCTAAATTTAAGTAATTATCAGCTGATACGGATCCGATTCGGACACCTTTGTGCATCCCTAAATAAAAATACAGAGTAATCCCTCAAGAATGCTGACGGGCTTCAATAGAAACATGTAGGTTGCTACATGCTAGGTCACTAATCCACTTACAAGTGAGCTGGTGGTGTTTTTCGCTACCACTGTTTAACATGATAAATGCCTAACTGCTTCACCCCTTAAGTGGCAAAGCTCTCCCTTAATGAGTGCTGGTGTATTACAGAGATATTACGCAATAGATAACACAATAGCAGATTCTTCATTTGTCTTCTATCCTTAGTAACACTGACAACATAAGTGCACTTAGAGTAAACAGTGCAGAATTCCATTTACATTAAAATCAAGAGGCAGGAAGCAGCCCAGATTAAGCATCTAAAAGCTTAAAAAGAAATAATATAGATTTATGTTCAGGATAGACTGCAATAACAGTTAGTGCCCCTGAAAGCTACAATGCATTTAGTATTCACAGAAGGGAAGCGGGTATTTTTTCAGGTCATCATCAGCTGGACACATTAGAAGGTCATAAAAGACATCCGCGAATTGGCATTCACCTCACCCCCTCTCATTAAACTCCTGCTGGGCTAATGGCAGGGCTACAACGCTGCATTCAACACTCCTTTTATCTCTCAACTTTTAGGCGCTGCCTTTTTTTCTACGAGTGGAAAGGAATATATTAAAGGCAGATCAAATCTTCACCACAGTCTCTCTTAATTGCTTGAATGGAATCACTCTGCGAGGCGTATCTAAGGGACGGGGTGCATATCTCCAGCCTGCAAGACGAGCCCCCCCGCTGATACTTATTATAGTGCTTTTCATGTCAACAACTAAATGTAACAGATATCTACTTCGCCGTGCGGTAGAGGAACGAGAAGAATGATCCTGAAACCAAGGTGACTGTGCTATTCATAACTTTGTCAAAAGAACATGCATGAATGATAAGTAGCTCTGTGCTGCCAGTGATCAAAGATCTAATGAGCAGACCTACATCTAGCAACGGTGAATTAGTTACAGCCTTCAAAATGTCACATATTACACCAGACCTTCTAGATGTATACCAATGATATTCACATACGCCCAGACGTTAAAGGAACAGTTTGGTAGAAAATGAACTTACACAGTTTTTACCCCAAATATAGTCAGTCATGTTTGGTGTCTGAAGTTTGCTTGTTAATTCTCGCACACAGCTAATGTAGCTAACAAGTAATAAAAGTTTATAGCCACTAATTAGTATCATACAAACTTCATACCATATTGTACACTTGCCTAAACTCATGTTATGCTGTTAAGCAATCTTAAATAGGCTAGTCTATGTGGTTTGTGACACCATACAATACGCTGTTATCTACAAAAATGGACAAAATAATGAGCAAAATTCAGACTTAAAGATGCTGCTACTGTTTTTAGCTATACAAAATACTTTTGTCCATTTTTATACAGTGTCACAAACCACATTAGCCTTTCAGATTGCTGTAAGGGTCCATGACATGGAAAACCAAATTTTCCTCATAAAAGAATCTGATGTAGTATGTCAACACTGTTAAACTTTCAAAAATATACTCAGGTCAATGATGTTACACTAACAGCCTGTTCTGAATTCACTGTTGTTGTGAAGTCACAAAAACCTGCTCATTTACTTATATCCACCTTTTGGGGTTAAATACATTTAGCCCCACCCACTCACACTGAGGTTTCAGCCCAGACGGCTTTTTGAATACGGATCCTGTAAAAAATGAATTATGACTGTTTTTGGTATACACACACAAATGTCACACAGTGGACCTTAGGAGGAAAAAATAAGGGAAAAATGCAAGATATGGGCTTTTTAACAAATCATCATGGTTTGAGGCAAGTGTGATGATTTAGGCATGCAGTATGCATGATGAACACTGGTGGTGTTCAAGTTTCCATTACTTGATAGCTACATTAGCCTTGTACCTCCAGAGTAAAACTAAAGAAGCAAACTTCAGACAGCAAACATGTCTTGGTAGATCCATTATATATTAAGAGGGTAAGCAGAAAATTGTTCCAACCATTATTTTAATGACTGTTAGGTTTGAATACTGTACAAACAGTTCTTTGTTTTGATATAAAGTTTACAGAAGAGGTGTACAACTATCCTAAAGCACCTTATCTGGTGTCTAAAAGTGGAGCCGCACTCAGCCTTGACTGTGTTTCTTACCTTGCCTGCCGAACTCATCCACTTCATGATGCACTACCTCTTTGGCACGCCCACTGTAGGTCATGCGGGGGTCTTGGTCAAAGGCCTTGAGGGTCTCGCTGGAGCTGTAAGATTTGGGGTTGAGTTTGCCGTCCTCACTGTCGGCAGATGAGCTGGTGTAGCGACGCTCTGTGTCCCGCCGCGCCGTCAGAGAGCGATACGGTCTGCGTTCCTTCACTTCCATGATCAGCACGTCTTAGTTCTCCACATCAAAAGCGAAGGAGCCAGTTCAGTCCCTCTGATTCTACAAGAGAAAATGATTTCGTTTGAGACATGCTTTACTGCTTGTTGGCCAATCCACATTTTAGGTCTGAGGCAGTGTCAGCATCCTATAAATGTACTTTAGTTTTACACGTGTATGTCATTATATTTATATGCATTTCTTTGCAACATTATGCAACATCTCATCACTTTGGTTTCTCAGGCAAAGATAACACTCTATCTTTTACACCCACAACAATACAAGACAACCATGAAAAAGTAAGAGTAACTACAAGAACTGTCCTAGTAGATGCATCGTGCACACAACACAATCCTGGACACAATCAAATCATAAATTTACTATTTTATGTCGTTGATAAGACCGTACATGACAACAATAAGCAAAACCAATCAAACAAAGAACAACAGACTGCTGAAGACCGTCCTTTGATAATGCTTTATCTTTCCTTTCCCAGTCCAAACTTCCTTTATGGTGCACTGCAGCACTTTTGTGGCTTTGATAAAAACACAGAGGCACACAGTGCAGGCAGCCAGCAGGATTCATTCTGATAAAATACGGCGCAACAATTCTTCTGGCTGTATACTTTACGATCTGAGTCCTGCCACAAATATTCACCTTCTTTTCTCTCTTTTTTTAAACAAGGCTCAGAGAGAAACGCTGCACTCCCAACAGTGTTTTAAGTGGCAGGTGTCCTTCCATGTGCCATGCTGTTTGTAAGATATGAATCATAGCTCAATTTCTGTCAGAAATATCCAACCAGCAATGGTGGTTAAACAAAGACCCAAGCATAAAATCCATGAATTGATCCTCTATTGCGAATCAATTCAGAAAGTGACTGAATTAATTGAGTTAACTGTTTGTCTACTGTGAATGAATTCAAAGACCTACTGAGTAAAGTGATTTGCTATTGTGAATCAATGCACGTACTCATTGAATTAATTGACTCTTTATTGTTAATCAGTGAATCAGTTCACAGACCAGCTAAGTTAACTGGTTCTCTTTTGTAAATCAATTGATACACTAAGTGAATAAACTGATACCCTAAAATTAATCAGTTCGCAGACTGACTTAATTGATTCTCTATTGTGAAAATGAAATGATTAAAAAACTACGCCTAACTGAGAACGTATGCAAAAACAAATTTCATCTTGCTAAACTAATTCCATCTCATAATTTACATTTTTTTATATTTAGATTTTTTTGGTACTTCTGCCAGCTACACTGTATAGACAGTCTTAAAATAAGACATTAGTTCAAGCCAATTTCCTTTGTAAATGAACAAAAACCGGAAAAGTCATAAAGCAAGTTTAAAAAAAATTGATAAATCTGTTGATCGATAAAACTAATTATGCAAACAGCAGCACTCAGCAGACGTCAGGTCTCTGTGATCGAAGCTTGCAATGCAACAGTGCCTAAGCTTGCATGCTAATGTACCTAAAGAGTGAGTAACATATAGAAGCTGTTAGTTATAAGTGAAAACAAAATTGCGATTCTGAGATTAGCTGCTTTAGCAAAGAAATGATGAAGCACACGGGTCTGAACAGCAATTTACAGGGCTCCACGTTCTGTCTTAGCAGGTTATCACATGGTACCATGTGCCCATGAACAGGCTTAGGGTATGTCGATATGGATTTATAAAGTTGATTAGAGGCTGGGTCATTGTTTCTTCAGAGGCTCACTTAAAGTAGAGAGATTTCCCCGCTTGATTCATTTAATTTGTTTCAGTCAAGCTCTCCACAATCGCTGGGCTTCAAATCAAGTGTGTCATGCAGCACAGGGCGAATTATCTGAAATGGATCCAGCTGAGAGCCATGCTCATTCTGTGTGCGGAAGAGGCTGCTTCATACGGCCGCTAAGCCGATCCACTACCTGAAAAGTTCACAGCTTTGCAACTGGTGTTACAAACAGAAGCGCTGAAACAATCTAATAACTCAAGGCAGTGCTATAAGGTTTAAGTGCTCCACAAAATTAAGAGTCGTAAATCTTCAAAAATAGAAACGTCAACCAAAACACTTAATTAAATTAAAAAAAGGCCCAGCTCCTCACAACCTGCTTCTAAAGTTTTTTAAGGCTGGTGTACCATAAATGTGTTGAGTTAGGGCAGTGGTCCACAGTAAACTAGATCAAACCCCCCATTCAATGGCCTCTTTATTGCCGAGCCCATTTTGGCACTGGGGTCACCTTTTGTATGGACTGACAGCTGAAAAGATGGCTGTGATTAATGACTTAGAGACCTCGGTGCGGGGACCTCCGTCATCGACAAAAACAGCCTTTCTCTTAAAGCCCCGCAAGAGCCCTTCAGCTGCTGGCCCTGCATTTCTGAGCTTTTTGCTTCTGGGTTACTAATTTTTTAGCTTTTACCCAAGGTCCTCAAGCCTATGCTAATCATTTTGAGGCTTTATCTTGAAGTTTAAGGGGGTTTTGTTTTCGTGCATTGTCTTAATTCCCAGAGAGCGGTGTTCAGACGAACAACCACAGCACTCTTGCACATATGCCTTCCTCCTTGTTATTGAACGGCTGGTATGTGTAAGGTTGTACCTTTGAGGCCATGGGAAAGCGATCCGTTCTTTCAATAAAGCAACAGGCATCACATGCGTTAAGACAGCTAGCGCAAATGCATATATTTGAAAGGAGTGAACTGTGACTGACTGATATAGTACTGCTAAGAACTGAAGCTCAAGTTAACTGAAAAACAAGAGAAAACATTCATGCCCCGTGTTTATCTTTGATAGTGCATTTGGTAGTATGAATAATCAGTCTAGTCTGTTTTTATCTAATCCCTAGAGCTCAGTCGTGGCTAAAAACAAGATGCCAACAAGATGCTGGGAACTCTGGATTTCTGCCCTGTTGTGCACGCTATGTAAGAGAACACAGTGTGACTGACTCAAGATTGACATGTGTACAGAAACCTAACATAGCTGTGGAAAATTCTAGACAAATGCATGTCTACTGAACTGTATGTCACCACACTGCAATGGCAGGTTGAAAATGTCATAATGCAGTTCAATAATATTACTGGTACTTTTTTGAGCAGATCTAAATAATAGCACTTTTACCTTTACGTGATATGAATTAATAAATAAATAAAGCTTTAAAAATAAGCACTTTTACTTCACTACTTTAAATTTTAATAATCACTACAGAGTCAAAACAAGTGTTTCAACTTGTGAACCCATTAGACAAAAGCCTGGTTAGATTTATAAGATTCAGTTCTGAAAATTAATCAAAGCTGCGCTAGGCTCTAAAAAAAAGGCTACAGTTCAGCCCTGATGTGCTCAGAGATGCTTAGTAGAGAAAGAAAGAGGATAATGTTATTAGCACACGTGAGGAACACATTTTACCCAATTTGTCATCTTCATTCATTTTCAAATGAACTAAAGAAAGCAGCATTATTCTGGGCTGTTTCTGAAACCTGTAGAGATCTCAGCTTTTTACAACTCAGCTTCAACCCTGAGGAAGCATGCAAGCATTTATCTGACTGGCTAACTAATCTTAGGATTAAACAGGCTAAACAAGTACTATGTCCTTTCACTGTTTTCTTCTTATCTTTCCACCTGAGAATAACAAGTTTGATAGATATTTATTAAACTTGAAAATTGTTGTGTATATGTTTTGTTGCATGCCTGTTGGCTAATTTGGCAAATGTAAGCTAACGTTCAAAGTGAACTAGGGCTGTAACCAAAAAATATATTATTAATTGAGTAATCTACTTATTTTCAAGTAATCTGTTTTCTTAAAGGCCATATAAAAACAGAATTAATTAAACAGTAACAAACAATGACGAGCCTTTCTAGGATTCTAAATGGTTAGAAGCAGATAAACTGGGAAGCTATAATCTAGTCATGAAATACTTGTAGTTCAACGCAAACTTTGTGCCTTACACAGTACACAGACAGTGGCTAAATATGCAATAGCAAAGCATACTGTGATCAGTCTCAGGATGCAATACTTGTCATCCTTTTCTTATGTAATATATTTTGCTTTAGTTTTTCCTTTATTGGTTATTTTCAATGATAAAGCCAAAACTCAAAAATATGTTCAGATTGGGATTACAGATACATAAAAAACTCCAGTAGCACTGAAGTAATGAACAACAAATTTGCTCTTATGACAAAAGCAATCCAAAATGACCTGGAATAAAATCTGATTACATTAACTGACATGACAGGTTTTGCTTTCACTTGTAAACATACCATTTTTTAAGAACACTGATATAAAATATCATTTATCTTAATTTTTTTTTTTACATTATTCACATTACTATTCTCACATACTATTAGTACATGCTACTGTGCTAGTTTTTCAACTTATGGAAATGAAACATCTAAGCAAATGATTAACAAACAGCAACCCATTTTCTAATTGTGGTCCCTGTAGAAAAATCAGACTGCACTTATTTGCTACCCTGAAACAAGCGAGCACACTGACTGACTTTAGCTTTAAACTTTAGAAAGCAAAGTTGTCTGGCTATTTTGTAGTGAAACATTCCTTACGGGCAAACAACCAAAATCACTGTAGCTGGTAGAGAGCACCTGCAATGCACTCTGAGGAAGCATCAAACTGTGTATCTATAAAATGATCCAACGCTCAGGTTTTACTTTTCTTACAAATTCAGAGCCATTGATCGGTGAAGTCCTGATTCGATAAACACCTGCACAAACTCAACCTGCTGCTGTGGAGCCACAAACAAAAACAACTTGTATTTACCTTTTTTAATAAGGTGATGAGGCAAATGGGCTGGGCTAGCTTGACATGCTACTTCTCCCCACCCAGGTGCTGAATTTCATAAGCAGAAAAACACCTTGTGCCTCAGCAGCTGCTGGGGGTGGGAAGAGGGCCTTGGAGAAATGGCTCCGAACAGAGCACTGTATCACTTTCTGCTCCCCAAACCAAACAATATGAATGCCATTAACCTCTGCAACGATTTATTAAAGCAGGCAAAGCAGGAGGGAGGGAAGGAGTTCCACTGCAAAACACCCTGGGAGGAACCAATATATCAGAGGATAGATAACATCAACCGATAAATAAAACAATGATACTCATCTGATACTATTTTGCTTTCTATTGTAACAAAGAGGCAGCCCTGAAGAAAAAGCCTTTCATACCTGAGGAATTAATATCATATAGAGGCCCAGCATGCACACTTCTGACTATGTTTTATGCAAATCTGCAGAGATGTGCATCAAGCAAACACTGATTGGCTCTCTGGTAGCATTGGGGGTGGGATGAGATCGTGCTCAAGGTTCAGCTGGCAGAAGAGGTGTGACCATAAAAACATTCATACAGCTCATCTTCCAAATATTACAAAAACAGTGAAGTGAGCATTAATTCTTGGAGTCTTCTTTTTCGTTTCTGCACATTCTGGTTTGGACACTGCTACCTACTGGACATGGTCAAGTCACAGAAATGTATGCTTGCAGACACCTGAGTGCAGATGTTCACATATATGTCTGCCAACATACTTGCATGTTTGCATATACACAGATGGAGAAGTATAATTCGGCCCTTAATCAGTTCTACCACAAAATTGTTACATGCATACAAACCTAACCTTAAGCATGAGCTCCACACAACACAAAACACAACAAGTTTATATGAGCAGATGAACAATTAGAGCGGATTAATTTTTATTTATGAGTTTGTGAGTTTATGCTGTTTATTTAAAATTATACGAAAGTCATAAGTGAGCCTCACTGTGAAAAAAATGTCACAAAAATGAAGAACATGGGCTCTTTAAGAAATGTGAAAAATGAGAAATGACAATCATATTTTACTATTAACAGCTGACAACAGCGCTTTAAAATAGATATTAGTATAGACCACACCATTTTCACAGCGGTTGGGGCCTACTACAGGGCTGAATGTCTCAAAGAAAGTCTAAAACTGATCATAAAATAAGGTCAGTATTCTAAGACAGTATGTCCAGAACTTTTATTTTGGCACAATCATCACAAGCTTCTTGTTTAGATGTTTTTTTGGTATCTAGTATAGCATGTTCAGCATATCTAGCACATTTAGACTGTTCTGCTTTTTGTTCTTAGAGCAGAAAAACTTTCAGATGTTTTCACTTGGTCAAAGCTACAAAATGTTGTAGCTCACAGAATCATAAAAAGGGTCAGCTTAAAGAAAATAAATCTGAAAACTGTCAAAAATGTAATTAGAAGATTTTGGTAGTGCAGAGAAAAAAGGCAAACGGATGAAATCTATTCATTCAGCAAGCTGCCTGGGGTAATTGGAGCTATTTGGCCTCCCAAAGCTGACCCACAGCTCCAGCATGATTATCTTGCATTAGGATGTCTGTGGTTTGGTGTACAGAATTAATATCGTTCCATTGCCTTAACCCAGGAAGACAAGCGTTTGTGGTGGATGTAGTGATGGCTCAGATTATAAAGAACGTCTGGAGAGGATTACAATGATGAACAGGGCTAGTTAAATGACTACTACTGTAGCTGTTTGTAAGCTACGGGTGAAGGAGATGTCTTTTTAGAACGGTGCTCAGAAAGCTGAGTTTACCAGGCCTGTTTACTGCCATGCATGACCCATCGGCACAGTGTTAGAGATTTCACCTCGGGCAAAAGTAATGAAAATGGATGCAGCATGTTTGGCTGAAAACCTAAGAAGCTTATATGAAATCGGCTGCCTTCAGAAGGTCAATAAACATACGGTGTTGGTCACATGCTAGATGTTGGAATTAATTCTAATGCCTAAACAATCTCCTCTCAAATTTTTCCTGCATTATGAGCAGTTAGTGTTTTCTGAACTGAAAAGAACAGGACAACAAAGGACATTTAAAAGAGGCTTTATTTCCTGCTGCAAAGGACATAGTGTCACTTTACTCTTCTCTACAGTGATTGTCATCTGTATGTTCAAATGTTGACTCAAGCAGGTTAGATGTGAATGATGTAAATGATGTTAACTATCACAGTAATGGATACTTAGAGCATCATTCTCCTGCTCTAAAAAAGTGGACGGTATTTTCAGCTAGGAGACATTTAGTCTGCAGGGTCAGACATAGTGTAATGATGAGAATATACACCTGGTGCTGGTGCTGCAAACAAGGGCAGGCCTCCTCTAAAAAACAAGGTGTTGGATTGGTTTCGAAATTTCACACTCAATTTGTTCCCACCCTTATAAGTCTATACTCCCACCCACATGTCGCATTTGTAACAAAACCTCATATCTGTAAAATGGAAATTGTAGAAGAATTTACCAGCAACAGTAAGCTGTAGGGATGAACAATTTGAACAAAATATCACGTGTCGACCAGCACATCCATTTTTTTTTTTTTAGACCTGGTTCTTAAACGCTGAATGTAGTGTGCCAGACTGCCTGTTCATACGTTCTGCATTATTAGGTTAAATTTCCCCACTTAAAGCTTAAAATAACATTGAATAATGTAAGATATAATAAAAATGCCAGCACCTGCGATTTGAAAATTGCATTCTTTCAAACTGTGATTTCGATATCTTTCAGCCCTAGCTTCAGCTAACATGATACTCCTCAAACTTGTTTAATAACTCAGCATGGTCTAGGACACACCAACGCACATCCACTTACTCGCAGACAATAGCTGTGGAGCCTAAACCAGGATTGTGTTTTAGAGAGGCCCAAAAGCACCACTTACTTTCTTTTGCAGAGAGCCTTTCAGATGTCTGCTCAGCTCTGAGAAAGTAGCAGAAAGGTGTGTTTTCAATAGAAAAGAATGACCGGGGGGGGCGGGGTCTGAGAAAGGGAGAAGGGGGCACAGAAGTGTGTGTGGGAGAAGAGATGTGTTATTCAGAATACTCTCTGCTTCCACGATCAAACAGGGAACTCTGCCAGTGCATAAAAACAGAATGGGCAAAAGCCTTAACGTAAACAAAAAGTAGCCTGGGACCAGCATGCTGCTGCACTCTACCTACTACTAATCACTTCCCTCTGATCCAAGGCTGAGAGAGAGAGAGAGACAGAGAGAGATAGAGAGAGATAGAGAGAGAGATAGAGAGTAGAGCCAGAGTAAAGCTTTCAATTCGTCTCAGTAAATAACGAGGGGAGTGTGTGTTAGGGGTGTATGGGGGGGTACATTTATTCACTTTCTACACTGATGGACACCCCTGACCTTGGCCGGGCCGTATGAAACGTTAACGTGATCGGCCAAGACGTGTGCTTATCCATTAACAATGTGGCAGCAAAAAGGAGGCGTAAATTGCCTTCCTGAGAGTGCTACGCTATGCTACGCTACCACAGGTGGGAGGAGATGTCAGTAGGGAGCTACAGGCGGAGTGTGAGCGCATGTGTGTGTGTGTGTGTGTATAATGTGTGTAGGGGGCTAGGGGACTGTGCGTTAGTGCGCGGGATGCTCAAATATCACGGATCGCGGCTGGAACGGGAGGAAATAAATAATCTTGACTGCAGCTGCCCCTCTTAATCCTTGGACAGCAAATGAGGCGAGGAGTGAATGAGAAGAGAAATAAATAAACAAGAGGAGAGAGAGAGAGAGAGAGAGAGAGAGAGAGAGAGAGAGAGAGTAGAGAGAGAGAGGGATTGAGACAGAGAGGAAGAGAAAGAGGAAAGAGAAAGAGACAGCAAGAGAGAGAGAGGGAAGGAAGAGAGAGGATGCGTGTGTGCGAGAAGGTGAGCAAGGAAAAAGGGATGAGTGAGAGAGACAAAAAGAGTGGGAAGAGGGAAAAAATGCAGGAGAGTGAAGAGAGTGAAAAAAGATGAAACAGAGAGAGGGAAGAGAGAGAAAGAAGATGGGGTGAGTGAGAGAGAAAGACAGAGAGAGGTAAAAGAGTTAGAAAAAAGAAGAGGAGGGCAAGAGAAAGACAGAGAGAAGAGAGTGAAAAAAGACAAAAGAGTGAGAGAGAGAGAGAGAGAGAGAGAGAGAGTGAAGGAAGCAGGTGAGAGAGAAAAAGAGAAAGAACGAATAATGGGGGAGATAGAGAAAAAGAAAAGATAGATCAAGAGTGGCAAGAGAGGTAAGAGAAAGAGACAAAGAAAGAAAAGTCAGATGAGCGAAGGGAAAAAGAAAAAGAGAGAGAGAGAGAGAGAGAGAGAGAGAGAGAGACAGAGAGAGAGAGAGAGAGAGAGAGAGAGAGAGAGAGAGAGAGAGACAGAGAGCGCATTTGGAGGCCCTCACTCATGGCATGTGTCTTGTAAAAAGGCAGCGGGTGCCTGGTGGCCAGAGGACAGGTGAGCGTTTGGGGCCTCACTGGTTCATTGGTGAACAATTACAGCTCATTATGCCTCTTTTGCTGGCCACTGATTTACAACCCTGGTTGAAGCACACAGTCCTAAAAGCAGCTAAGCAATAATCAACTGCCTGTAATCCCTCCAGCACTGGAGGCCAGCCCAGGAAGACCAGCAAATTCCAAAAAAAAAACCCAAAAAAAAACAAAAACATGTTGGCTTGCCAGCACTGAGAGGGCACAGCCCCTTCCCCCAGCTACACCGTTCTCAATGAGATTACCGAAGCATACAGCAGCAGCCATGCTCAAACCTCCTCTATCTCCTTTTCCCCTTCCTCTAAGGCACAGTCCTGCTCTCTCTCTCTTCCTCACACTCACAGAAAGCGATCAGCGCCGTGAGTTCCACATACATCTCGGGCGACAGCAAGGAACGTTTTGCACCGAAGGGGAGGCAGAGTGCACGCGGCGTGTTCTGCTCTCCACACTAGCGCTGGTTTAAAAATACACCTCCTTTTCCATGAAGCGGGGATGGAGCTAGCAGTGATGGTGCCATTGAAAAAGCTTCTTGTCCCCGGGCTCTGTGCGCACGTGTGTGTGTGTGAGCATGCGGGTGTGTGTGCGCGTGCATCGAGGCCGAGAGCGCCGAGGAGCGGCCTATTCCCATGTTGCGCGCTATTTTTCCGCAGTATGGCATCATGTGTTTTTCATGCAGCTGCCGCGCGTCTTCCTCGCGCGTGAGATGGAAGCAAGAGCAAAGGAGAGGTTACACCAGTCAGTGCTATGAAGCGCATGATAAGAGCAGATTTAGTCTAATGTGGGGCTTATGCAATATGTAAGGCTGCAGCGATTAGTCAGCAAAGTCGATTAGTCGCCAACGACGTAAAATGTGAGAAAAACGTTGACGTGTGGATGTATCAACTCAAAAATAAAGGGGCTCTAGGTTCTCGTGTTTGTGTGATACACATGACAATTCCGACAGATTGCAATACACTACATGAAGCATAGGGGGCGATGTTTCTGTTGAAATCACTTGCTCACACTGAATTTTGAATGGTGGTGGTGTGGTGACCTAAAATCACCCATGTGGTTACCAGTACTGCTTAGGCAAAAGTCACAGATGAAATAGATCAAAAACATTTTTACACATTACTAAGAAAGTGTTTTTTGCTGGCAAAAGAGCTTGAGTGTTAGCTTGTGCATTAACTAGGAACGGAGGAACTACTTGGGCAAGGCACAGTCTAGATAGCAGTTAGCTAATAAGCTAACATAGTTTTGTACAAAGTGATAGCCACAGGGCTAATTCATTTCAAGGAGGGATCATCTGTGCAAGGTATAGTTGGGGTGAAAGTTAGCGAAACAGACAAACAGCAATATCTGTATACAGTAATTAGTATAATTAATAATTATGTTAGCTAAACATAAAAAGCTAAATAGCTAGCTAGCTTGGTAGGTTGCTAATACCACTCTATTAAGAAGGTCTGGGGTTACACCAAGAGATAATCACTGCAGTAGCTATAGATTAAAAGACATCACGTAGATCAGACGATATCAGGGCTCATCAGCTCAGCACTGGGGACCGCCCCAGTAAACACAGTGGTGCTTTGAAGTAAGCAGACCCCACAAAAGACAATGTTTTGATGAATTATATAATAGATGATCATATACATGTTAGTTGCAGCCCTTTTTATATGGAAATTTGGAACATGCATGTCCTTCTTTTATTCAGTTTCCCACTACAAACAACATTAATACAATACTTTGCCTATTTACAGTATTCGTTTTTGCTCATTTAAAGGAGTACACAAGAAAGCATCAGCTGAAATTGGAATGAAGCGTTTCTTCTTTTACATATTGACCCAAAATACACCCTATAGGCAGAAACTAGTATTAGTTCCGCTGAAAAGTGCTGACACATCCTGGCCTAAAGTCTGAATCTTTGGATTTTTTCTAAACTCACCGGTGACGACACTCATTCAAATCTAAAATGAGGCCTTCTTTAGCACTTGTGTTTATCATATATAACATGCTTGTACCAAGTTAACACCATCAGGATAATCCTCAATCTAAATCAAGTTCTTCACAGGCAAAGTGTAAAAAACCTACTAAAAATAGCACTGTAGTCAAAAACACACTTAACAGCCTCACGACATCCATCCCGGCCTAATCCTTCATTGCTTGTCTGAACCGTTGTAATCTACAGAGATCTAAATGCAATTTAAATGACTGGGACTTAAACTAAAGCATATTCCACAATAATTTTTCCTCATTTTCTACGAGTTAAGGAAATAGGAGGAATAAGGAAAGAGAGAAATGTGGGCCAAAGGATAAAAAGTAACCTGCTGTTTAAAAAAAAACTTGAAATATTTCCATTTGTGTACAAAATATTTCAAAATACGCCCTGTTTTCAGGCAGCTTCAATGAGGATAAGTTCACACAGAAGTCTTTCAGCGACATGTCTATTCACTTCCCAACTCAAACTTAGGCAACAACAGGGCTAGAATGAGCTTGATGCCCTTTTCTATAATGACAGCCTGACCTGCACAAAAATAGAACATAATAAATAGTTGAATTCAATCCCTTTAATCAGCTTATCACCAATGATCCTCACTGTCTGTTTTTATAGGCTTATTGTAGAGAGTCCCTGTAACAAAAATGGGGCCGCTAGTTTGTTTGGTCTTTTTTTCTTGATAATCCTTGCTGAGTAATTCTTTGTAGTGGCTGCTGTTGGATCTCAGAGCTGTCAACCTTCCATCAAGTGCAGATGGCACACAAGCAAGTCAAGGTTTTAAGCACTTTTAAAGCTCACAGTTGTGTGTATGCATGTGCTTTGATCACTAAGTGAAAAGTCTAAAACTGAGTACACACTGTCCGCGTACAATATAAACGCATAAAACAAAGCCAAATCCCAGGCTGGTGGCCTGAATTATAGAACGCAACTAAAATCTGCACCACGTGAGCAAACATTGGCCTCAGACAGCTTCTATCCGATTTGAGGTAGGGGATCAAACATCAAATCTCTAACCCAGGCTCTGCTCAGCCAGACAATTTGAGACCCGGCCAGCAACGTAGTGCTCCCACAGACACATCAAAATAAAGGTTCTTGGCTTGGATGTACACTTCTGAAGCGGTACAGAACCTTAGAACCTCACCTACATTATGTGACCTTTTACAAAAAAAACCATCCTTAGAATGATTCTTTATGGAACAAAAGGTGGTTCTTCTATGGCTCCAAAGAACCCTTTTTGCCACTTTTAACAGTGCACATGCTGGACAAAGTGGGTAACCTGCAAGCCAGAACACTGCTTCAGAGTGATGCCTTCTAGTGGGAATAACCAGACCTCCCACTGGAGAAAGTACTAGTCCCTGTAGAGCAAACAGGGAACCAATTACAGTTCCACCAAGATAGTGAGCTAAGAAAACTCCACAGTAACTTACACTAGTTGGCTGAGCAGAAAGTGTGTCGGACTGGGCGGGGATGTTCATGTTCCAGCAGCTTTCAGGTGACAGCGGGGGCGCTTATTGCCTCCAATGATGCGCGTTCGGAGCAGTCCCGGACAACAGTACACCATCAATTCCAGCCTACTCTCTCTTTTATCAAGCCCATAAAATGGAGGCCAAAAGCTTTGCTCCAGATTTCTCTTCAGCTACATCTGTTCTAAAGTAGACAGGCAAAAAGATACCTTTTCTCGACAGTCTGATAAACTAGCCAGCATAGTGTTTCTACAAGCAAAGAAAAGGCAGGTTGAAAATTGAACTTACACCTGTTATGCTAAATCTTCTTCGTGAAGTGCTACTCTCAGTGGCCAAATAAAAAAATTGGTAAGAACGCTAAGTGCTGCATTACAAACACGCTATTTGTAAACACGAGAACATCACTTTACTTACCAGTTACAAACTCCACCTGCAGGACCTGATATTGAATATAACAATAATCAAAGAAGAAACATAGTCACTGGAGATAGTATGTGTATCATTAGCATTAATTAAGTAGTCACATTAATGAAATACAAACAAACTAGATCAAAATAGGTACAGAATGAAGTCAGCTCCGGCTATGTTTATCTCCTTTTCATTTTCAGCTTGTCCTTTTACAAACTGTACCCAAAGAAATGCACTAGGCCTGAAATGACCATTACATTTCAGCTGATGATTAACTGCCATATAAAGAGTGATTAATAATGACTGTTTTTTAATCCCAAAGAGATAAAATTAGGTGATTAGCTATCTTGCTTCCTAGGTGTCGATACTTAGTAGCTCCCAAATAAACAAACATTACTCACCACTGCCATCTAAAGGTGTTATTGCACCCAGGAGAAGTTCAACCTGTCATTGTTTCTGATAGACTCATTTCTCCATAAAAGTCTTCTGATTTCTTTTATTTACATGTTTTGCCTCAACCCAAAGGATGAAGACAAACCCAATTCAAATTCTGTTTGTTGCGACATAAACATATGATTGTGAAATAATAAATCTAATAATCTAACAATAACAGTCATCTTAAATAGTTGCGATCAGCTCAAACAGTAGTGTGTAATAATATAATGCTAAAATGTGCAAAGCGTTGAAGAGTTGAACAAAACAGTATTACATGAATTGCTATGAAAGTCATTTGAGGATAATACTTCAACCTACACATTTCTGAGCAGTGGCGTAACAGAAGTGCAATGGCTTTTTTTGAATTTTGGCTTATAACATGCATAAGTCCAGAGCTGCAGGCAATGACTGGACGATTCATCAGTGTAACTAATAGTATATAAGCAATGAAGTGATCAAACAGCATGTCACTAATGCAGTTGTCCACCAATGAATCAAGCTGTGTTGCACTAATTACGTGAATTAATGGAGACAAGCAGACAGTTTGGCTGTGCTTCTTTCAAGTGCAACATGTAGGGAGTTTTAAGGTTATAAGTAAGAAGGCCTCAGTGAAACTGTCGAATTACAGATGATTTTACCTACAACCTAATGGCAAACAGAGCATAAGAGCACCAACAGTTGGTTTATCGTCTGTTTTCAGCCTCAGTGACAGTGCACTCTAATACAGTTTGCTGTCAACAGCACAATCCATGGCGTGTGAATTTACTGCACAATGTAAAATGCTCCTTTGATAGGGACACTAAATCTCCAGCATTAAAGTCCCAATTCATGAATATTTGCTTAGCCTGCTAGATGGAAACCCTACAGCGGCCCGAGTGTTGCATTTAGAGCTTCTTTTGCAGAAGCTCAGTATAAAATAGTAGAAAAGAGGGGCTGTGGAGAAGCTTAGGCAGAAACACACAATTCTTCAGAAACTTAGGGTGAGTCATCCCATCTCTGCCAAACACACGTCTCTCACATCCTTCTATCTCTCTCATCGCACTGGGTGGGGCACACCAGTCAAAACCACCCTCTCTGTTTTGCAGGCTGTGTGCTGCTGCTGTAAACATGCTTAGGAGCATAAGTCTAAATTCAATTATGCAATATAGCTGGATGAAGAGAAATGGTCCATCTATGATTTTAAGAAACGTACTGAGCAGCAGGGATGGTCGGTGATCCAAATGTTTGGTATATACAACAGAAAATAACATATGTATCATAAAAACAATCAGTGCATGTTTTGTTTCGCTGAAGCCCAATAGACAGCTAGTTGATTCAAAGCAATAAAATATTCATTCAGGGATCTGGAATAGCACAGATATGTCCCTAAAATACTGAATATTTCACAGAAAAATGTTAAAAAAGACTATTCCTACAATGAAATTCCACTTCAGCTGTACTGCCATCTAGTACAACAGACTAGACTGAAGAAAACCAGTGATTTAACCAACTACAAAATCTCAAAACTGTACTCTAAAATTATTAACATTATAAAACAAACAAAAATGAAGTAAGAATGTGAATAGGGCTACTGATAACTTATCACAGGTAGTCTACTCTGCAGAGCAACGTAAGTGTTACATAGGTTACTACACTCTATTATTAGATATGCTGATTTTATTGTAAGGTTGCTTTCACACCTGCCTTGTTTCACAACTGAACTTTATCTTTTGACAGGTGTGAACACTCTACTCGTACTCGGCTACTCACACAAATGAACTGAGATCCGCCAAAAATCAAGGGTCTTGGCACTCTTCCAAGCAAACTGTTCTTCAGTTCCCTGCTGGTTTGAGCACATTTTTACCATGGTCCACACCAAATGAGTGAATTTAACACCACAGCGTGTTTTCTTCAGAACACTCTTTACTGATGCATATATATCATTCTTGCAGCACAAGCTGCTGATAACAGTAGACATGCCAGACACCAGCAACCAGACTGACTGAATTCAAACTGACGCATAATTAAACCAGTCGATCACAATGAAGTAGAGATCAAGAAAGGTTTGTTTTTATTACTCTAGTTGTGATATATGTAGATGTTAAGCTTCCTTATTTTCACCCAACATAATGGTATGACAATACACGTTATCAAAAATATATTTGAAGAATAGGTCTGAATTTGATTATACGATAAACTAGAGGAAGTTAAATTAAATATGGTTTCTTTAATGGAGCTAAACATGAACATAACAGGGTGCTTGTCTCCCTGCCAAGTTTCTGACCAATCGAAGAACAAAAAGAACACCTGTGTGTATAATTAAGCGCAATACAGCTGTTGGTGTGTGAAACCAACCGAATTATGAGAAAAAAAACAATGCAACACAAAAACCCAAACTCTGGACTTTAGCAAACAAACTAGGTGTGAAAACAGCATAAGAACTGGTCAGAGGAGAACATCCTACATCCTACATGACATGATTTTTTTGTCTTGTCTTAATATAGAAGAAAATGAATGTCTCTGCAACAAGCAATACAGCAACAGCAGTACAGCATTGTTTGGCATGACTGTTTACACTATTACAGCCAGGTATTATGAATCAATGGTGAAGTTTCATATTTCGAGAAATCTAACAGTTACGACGTGAGAAAGTGAGAAGCTGTCAGCAGAAGCCATGCAAATATCCCACACATCAGCATGATCCAAAACAAACAGATGGCCCATTGGGGTGAGTGGCAGGTCAGCATATTCTGAGTGGAATAACTACTACACAGGCTGATTCCTGGAAAATAGGCACACGTCTCTTATTGTTATTCAGTCCATGAGGTAGTCATGCTCAATAGCGCTCCCAAAAACAACAGAGCGATGGCTTCTTTGTGTGGTCAGCTCTAAGTGATATGGATGCACGACAACGATACATCGCTTCAACTGGTCAGGTCAGCACACTGAATCTTTTATATGTTAATCTGATTCCCCCAGTAAATTAGGATTGATCACCACAGCTCCGGGCCATAGCCATCATCCAGGATCTAATCAGAAGGGGGAGGGGGGTGGGGGTTTGGTGGAAGCGGGGCTGGCTAAGGCAACAGCCGTCCATAAATATAAACCATATGAGAAGCAGCAAGCAGCCATAACGGTGCGAGGGAAATCCGATTAGCCTCCACTCTCTCCGCAGGTGTGCTTTTAGCCCCCCACCTAAGCAGCCTGCTAGCACACTATGCTAAGACTTTCTTCGGCTATTGTCTGCATCCAGCAGGGTGACTTGCTCTGTACTTGCGTCAGGCTGATGTTAGCGAGAGGGTGCTGTTATGGCAGTGATGGAGAAAGAAATGTAAGAGAGGGATCCTCCGAGATAAAACTCGCCCAGGAAAGCTTCTCCCTGCAGCGTTCCCTGTCATAAATTACCCTGAATTAACGTGTCACACACTCAGATTGCACCACACGCACACTCGCTCTCTACTCTCTCTAATTTCCCTCTCCTTCACATCCTGCCTAATGGATCTATTAACCAAATGGAGACAGGGGTAAATGGTTACACAAGCGGGATTCAGAGTTTGGAGCTTGTTGGAGAAAGCTGGATGGGATGGCCTGCAATGGCTGGAGATGCGCTGAGTCAGCCATTTTGTTGTTATGCTGGGGTTTTTTTTTGCGTGTGTGTGTGTGTGTATATGCGTGTGTGTGGCTGAAACTTAATGGAGTGGCAAAGTGATTGAAAATGAAATGATTGGAGAACTCCTAAAGGGATGAGAGGGGGGCCGTGATGGGGAGCGTGTTTAATGGCAAAACACACTCATCTGTCTGCAATGGCGTATAATTAAAGTCCAATTCTAATTAAGCAGCCCACGTTCGGGACAAGATACAGCGTCCAGGTGACTGCTGCCAAATCGGCCGCAAAACACACATTCCCCAGTGAAATCTTCTCAAGCTCCTCCAGGAGGCGTCTCTTTTTAAGCCCATCAACTCTATACATGACAGTGGTCAGTGAAGCAATGACTGGTGGGAATTCGCTGCTACTTGCGGCACTTTAAGAAGCTCGCCTCAGTGGTGCTCAAAAGCCCTTCTCACTTACCGATGGTTGTCACTGATAGCAGAAAAGATGCTAAGCGGCAGGTTCAAATGTCACTCCCACTGCTACTTGTATCTCCCTGGCATCTCGGGCACCCACCCTGCACGCTCTGATAAGCTGACAGCATGGCACAAAGTGCCATGAACAGCTTATGGGCTTCATTGCCCTGCTGTGCCTATAAAGACCACAGATAGTCAGGCCTCCAAAACGTAGCTGCCAGTATTTGGGAAGAACTCCATAGACATACCAAGACTAGTACCTGTCATGATCTTGTACCTATCAAGCCTGAAATTAACTCTATTTTACATTACATAGACTTTATTGAAGCCCAGATGTGGGCGATATGGCAAAAGTTTAATATCTCGATATTTCATGATTCACGATATATCGATATGTCATGATCTACCATATATCACAATATTTATTTTCTCTGACATTTGATAAAAATTACTATCCAAAACTATGAACACAATGAATTGTAATCAACATTGTCAACATGTTGTCTGAGAACTGACAATATCCATAACACGCTCAACAAAAGCTTATTGTGATATAATTTATTACAATTACCATAAATATTATCCTATTACCCAGCCCTACTAAAGTCCCCTTTAACTAACCCTCCAGAGTAGTTGCAATGTGTTCAAATCCATGCTGGGAATGCTAAAATGGAACAGTAAGTAGAGCTTTCTTTGTGCTACTGTGTTTTCTATCACCATATAAAAGAAGTTTTATATTATCTTTATTGTTGAATCCACTGTGATATGCATTGAATGGAATTCAGTGTATGAAATATATTGTTATTAATATATTTGGTGGTTCAAAGTGGCTGCTTGCAACAAAATAAAAATCCAATATTTGGCTTTGTTAGATTGTGTTCTTTACAAACCGAAATAACTGCAGTAAAAACATGGAGAAATCTCATTATTAAAAGAGATAAAAATGTTTAAATGTTACTTGGACGTAGAGCCTTGAAGACAAGGCTGTGCTTTCCTTTCGTAACGCTAAAGTGCACAACAGTCAGTACACGGCCATGCACCTAAGGTGTGACATTAATGCCAGTTTATTCTTTAGACCGTTTTTTCCCTCTCTTTGGCTTTCAAGGTGGGATCAAACCCACCCTGATGACACCTGAGAGACTGTGCAAATCACTCTCACACTAAAAGGCACTCCAGGGGATGAGTCACAGCTAAAAATACCCCAAACAAAGCACCTGTCTATCAGTCGGCAGAACAGCATGTCAAGAAACGAGGAAGAAACTCATGGAAACCATGTTGCTTATCATGTTGCCTAGAAAGCTAATGCCAAACCCATGTTTATTTCTTTAATTATTATTTTTTCCACACATTTGGAAATCTGGAGGAGCACATGGTCGGGAAATTAAATTAGCTGAGCAGAATTAATTAATTCAAGCAGTGGAGCTCCAACTCAATCCACCGATGAGTGTGCTAGGTGCAGGTTTAGAGGCTCATTTATATACAGTATATTTTTTTTCTGCATGCACTGGATTATTAAGCGAGGGGGCCCACACTCCTGCTCCTGCGGGTCTGTTCTCTATGTACATCTGTGAAAGCCTACTGATTACTGCTGGTGCAGGAGAAGCCGGTTATGAGCTTGAATCCCACAGCTGTACTTTGCATTAATTAGCTCATTCGCTATAACCCTTGAAGGCTCTCTGGCCCCAGCAAGCTCTTTAGACACATTTACAGTTTAAAAAATTGCTTCGTATGGTACATGAGTCCGTTAAGATTCCAGGCCTCGTAAAAAATAGCATAATTTTCACAACAACCAATTACACAGAAGCTAAAGCTAAACGTGCAGGTTGCAATTTGTGTTAAGGACTGAAAGAGACACAGACCTGAGGGGATTAGAGTGTTAACGTCTTTTAAAGCAGCGTTCGTGAGTAACATGATTCTAAACACAGCCAGACAACAAGAGATAACGTTTTAGGCAAATGCAGCTCAGATCGTCGTGCCAGCGAACCACAAGAGTACGCAGCTAGAGGCACAAAGAGGGACTCACTAAGGTAAAAACCCTCTTACTGAGGGACAAAGAGAAGAGAGAGTGGTGGTGAAGAACAAAAAAGCTTTTCAAGGGTGTTCATTGTCTCAGCCCAAGTGGGGTCACGAGAGGGCCATGTTGAGCACGAAGGCCAAGCCTGCACCCTCAAAGTGCTTTCACCCAGCGTAGCAAGCGGACATTTCAGCAGGACAAAGCCCAGATTCATCCTCCGCAGACTTCACACGCACCTTTCGCACACCTGCTTCACACATGCTTTTAAAATATCAAATAGCAGTCCCCAAACGTTGAAAAAAAGATCACCGCTATCTGAGAGACTAAATCCAAGCTGAGGGACGCATCGGAGACTTCAAAGGCACGAGGAAGACCTAAGGTATAGGAAACGGAGGGAAAAAAGGCAGGGAGGAAAACGTCTAGCCTGAACAAACAGCTCTTAATTGAGGAAAGTGTGATTGGAAGGCTATGCGGGGGCCAGCGGGCCGTTCCAGATGGCAGGCTGTTATTTCACCGTGCCCTGCTAATGCAGCAGGATGCGACGGCGGTAACCTGAGCGCTCCCCGGAGGCTCCCCGCTGCTCCTCCGCCACGGTTCTGGACTAAGGGCCACCACTGCTGCCACACTGCCATCCCGCTCACTCGCTCTTTTCCGCAGCACGCCGCAAGACAGAGTGTCGAGCTTACCACCAGGCGGGTGTTAGCTAACGGTAACGCATGTTAACAGGCTCGCTGCTGGTTAACACATGGTGGCTTTCTCTGGAGCTATGGGAACAAAGAGGGCCAAGCGTTAGACATGCATGGATAATTGAGTACTCTGTTAAGCGTTCCAGCTTCCAGTATTCAAATACTGAAATCACTCATTGCATCACAGGAAGAAAATATGGCAGGAAAGAAAAGTCACGCCTGGCTACTTTGACACAGACAGGAATACTGTTGTGACATGTAAGTTATGCAACACCAAGCCTAGAGCAACTCAACTAGCTCAGTGCTGAATCACTTAAGATTGAAGCAACCTGTGCAATCGCTTGATCCAGCAGCAGCAGGACACGGGGCTAGGCCAATATTAATAACGTTTGCTGTCCCAGCTTGAAAATGCTAAAAGTTCAAAGTTTAACTGCAGTGGGAAGATTATTTTTACGATCTGTTGATATCATGGCCAAAACACTATTTTATCTTCCCCATGGTAAATGAAATATGAGTCAACTCGATGCTCGAATGTTGGACTGTCACAATTACTCAAGTAAACTCAACTACTAGATTAAAAAAATCATTGATTAAAAAGGTTTTATAATGTTTTTGTTCAATTAAGTTTTTACACAGGCGCGCCTTTGAAAAGAATCTTTGAAAACCTATGCATTTTTTAGTGCATTTTATTGTTCAGCCTTGATTGATTAGCTTGATTAATCATCAAAATAATGGGGAGGTTGCTCAGTTACTAATATAAACACTGGCAGCCCTACCTGAACATAAAAATTTGAAAATGTGCCGATATGGGAATTGTGAGAGAATGACAAGATTTTTCATGTACATATCTGCAGACACCGATACATAAACATTTACATAATGTTTTTCAAATGTAGCAAAAACATTGTGACCTTTCAAAAATCAATAAACATAAATATTGGTTTAAAGTTTACATTTGCATTTACATTTACAGCATTTAGCAGACACTCTTATCCAGAGCGTCTTACAAAAAGTGCTTTGTCTACCTAGAGAAAGTATCTTTGCTAGTTACAAATAGGTTAGAGAAAGCCAGTCCTGAGCTCAGATACTGCTACAAACAAAAGCCCACGTTGATACCTAGAGAAAAGGGAACAGAATTAAACACAGCACACTGCAATACATTTCAGTAACTGCAGTAAAATACATTACATTACAATAAATACTTACTTAAAAACTCAGTGCTCACTTAAGGCCAAACGAAGCATCTGTCTGATGCAGAGGATTTTTGCCTCAGATTTTCTTTTAAGCTTTTTTTTTAAAGCAATTATCTGCCAATACTGATACGATTTATGCATGCAATATCACCATGCATCCCTAATCAGAATACAGATACTATGCAAAGCATGAGAGGGAAGACACCACTATTCACTGAGACATGGCCCTCACCAGGTATACTTATATGTTGTAAAAAAAGGAAAAAAATGTATTCAGAATAGTACAAAGACATTCCAAAACACACAGAGCTCGCAAGCAGCCATCCATTCTATCACCACTTCCGATCCATAAAACAAAAGTGAACAATCACAACAACCGCACCAGCTAATGGTCAGACCACATGGCTATAAGTTCTGGACACTTGAGACAAGCGATTCAGATCGAATTTGTCTGGGTTGTAATGTACCATCCTGAAGAAAAATTGAGAAACAAGAAGCTTTGGCTGCCTGTGAACCTTTTAAACCAACAATCTTACATCAATTCTAATGTCTACCCTGTCTGTGCGAACAAGACAAGATATGGGCATAAATAATTCAGTGCTCACCAAAGCCATAGATAA
This sequence comes from Colossoma macropomum, assembly GCF_904425465.1. NCBI lineage: Eukaryota > Metazoa > Chordata > Actinopteri > Characiformes > Serrasalmidae > Colossoma > Colossoma macropomum. The sequence continues at coordinate 19,571,140 of NW_023494786.1, forward strand.
ATAAAGCTACAATAAGCAGTTACATACTCCCTATGCTAATCTGCACCCTGAATGAATGCGAAGGAATGCATAATTCAGTGCACCAAGGCATTTATACTCAATACCCAAGTGATCCACACTGTTACGATTGGGCTTCAATAAAGCATAACACAGCTGTTTCATGTGTGTTTCATGCATAGTTCCCAACCTTCAGAGGAATACATTTACACAGAGATTGGAAAAGACAAGATTGGTAGAAACAGCATGAGCAATCAAAAAAGACTGGATGGAGAGGAAGTGCACTAGCCTTAAGATGCCTCACTGCGTGTACTAAGGTGTAGTGGAACTAGTGTAGTGGAGAAGCTGTAAAATTGGAAATGTATAAAAACAGTTTCATTAGCATAACATCACTACAGAAAAAAAAAATGTCCTAGTGTCAATATTCTACAACTCACTGACTGCTCCATAATTCCAATCCCTACTTAGTTATTATTAAGATTTCAGTGGAACTACTCCACAAGAGCGCATAACAGAAATTTTACTAATGATGATGCTTAATGTACCATAGACTCACACAGAAGCAGAATGTTCCCCAATTATGTAGTTCAGTGAAGCAAAGTCACCTTCTCAAAACTGACCAATATCTAAATCTGTGCTTCCACACTGTCCTTCACAGTCCTGCTGTGCATTAAAAATCTCCATTCTTATATATCCTAATAAAGAGGGAAAGGAAATGTATAAAAAAATAGTACAAGCTCCAAAACATGCAGAGCTAGAAATCAAGTCATGCATGCAATCGCCACTTCCCCTTTATGAAACAAAGGTGGAAATAAAAAACAACAAAAAAAATTTGCACCCAAACTACCAGAACAAACCCAAACACCTTTCCTATTTCCCCTTGTCTCTTTATGACCTTCAGTTTGAAGATCTTCATAACAGTTTTCTGAGATTACTGTGAATTTTGAGCAGTTACCTTTCCACTCGCAAAACACCAGATAAGTACAATGTCCAAGGGCATGTCCATTTCAGTGCTATTTCAGTGAAGAAAGAAGCGAGAAGTTGTTCTTATGATTGAGGAAAGTGCTTATTCTTCCATCCTGGTCATTGGGCAGAACAACCACACTCTTTCACAAAGCCATGCAAAGAGCTGTTGTGATCTTATACAATGATAGTTCTTTAGGTATCACCTTGTCCAAATTCGTCATGACAGCTTCAGACCGGTACCAGAATGAAGGTAAAACACAACTCTCAGACAGATAGACATAAGAGTGAAAATAATACTATTACACAGAACCGATAGGACGTTATTTGATCATTGATATGTTATTCAATAATCACATAGGACAATAAAACCTAGCCTTGAGTAATTGCTTAGCTTGTGTAGAGCTGAGCTACAACCCCACCACCAAAAGTCACAAATAGCAGACTAACAAACAGGTTTCCTTTTACATAAAATAGATAGAGATGATAGAGAGTGCATGGTGATATATCGCCTATACTGGTATTCTGGCGTTGCACAACAGTATTGACTTTTAGCTTTAGCCTTATGATACCTAAGAAAAACGTACTTAACTGCAATGTGTTTGCTGGATCCTTCAGATTATTTTGAAAGGAAAGTTCAAAATATATAAAAACTAAAAAAAATATTAAGTCCTGCAAATCCATTTTCTGTATGGCTAATATTTACAATACTATATAAGATTCTTATTGGCACTATTTCATAAGAAGCAGAAAAAAAAACAGTTCAATTAAAACAAGCTAAAACAATCTCAGGCTTTCAAGACATTCCTTTAGCAGGGTAGCAGTACTCAGGAAGCACGGCTTGAATCATCCAAGTACATAAATGCAAGCTTAAACATTATTTGATACCATGATATATTCAGAGAATATTATGATATCAAATTCTACCAACATGGCCCAGCACTTGGCGGAGAACGATTCCTCACCATATATGGATTTCTAAAGCGTTACCACTCTATGTTTTAGTGTCGTGCCTTTCTCCGCTCTTTCAGGGGATGAAACATTCCACTCATGCCAGAATACACACAATCTTTCAGTGTTATTGGAGAAAATCTCAGTGTAATTGTTTCCAATATTTCCCATCTCATCTGAAGGCTCCAAGGAAAGCGATACTCTGCAAATGGAGCAAATCCAAGCTGAAGCGCTCAATCTAGGTTTGTAAACCAGGGCAAGGCAGACACCAGACAGACTGTCAGTTACAACCATTCTGAAGTTTTACTGTATCTCACATCAACGTGAGTGATGTCATCACTCTCAGTCACACAAAATGGTAGCCGGGAAAGAGAACACCTAATTGACATTCTACAAGCTGGGTCTGTGGGTCAATTCATGAATAATATGAGCGAGAAGACTTTAAACTGGCCCACAAAGTGTATCTTCATCTCTAGACATAGATATAATTGGTGTTCAAGGTTTGCTTCTTTAGTTTTGTACTGGAGCTTTCAAAGCTAATGGAACCAACAAGGAGTGGAAGCTTCAAACCGTATGCCTGAATCATCACACACTTGCCTTAAACCATATTGTGTGGTTGAGCAATCTCAAACAGACTTGCTGATGTGGTTTCTGATGCTATGTGATATAAAAATGGACAGAAGTACATCACAAAGCTGAAAACAACAGGATTTTGTCCATTTTTCTAGATAACAGTATGGCTGCAGCCAAAACCGCATATTACTATGCCATACATGCTATACCAATGAATGGACTTCTAATGGTGGCATACTAGTTTTGACATAGTGTTTAGTATGGCAGTATGTGATTTTGGATGCAGTACATATCACACCATAGGGATTACTTAACCACACAACATGGTTCGAGATAAGTAAGTGATGATTTAGGCATGCCCAGTGCTAATAGATGGGGTATAAGGTTCTGTCACTTAGCTATATTAGCCTCATAGCTCCAGTGCAAATCTAAAGAACCAAATGTGCTTTACTAATCAAGTACATTTTAAGTAAATCTGTTTTATGTGGCCGAACTATCGGCCTACACCTTGCTGTTATCTATATCTTCAAGATGGTTTTAGACTTCACGCTTTGAAGTGACATCACTGTGTGTGAACTGGATCCAGAATGCCAGACAGCAGTTACTGGCTTGGTGCGAGTGAACAGATGTATTTGTTTACATGCTTATTCTCAGAGGAGAACTGCCTCTGCATTACATTCAAAAAGAAATTTCCACTGCGTAAATTAAAATAGCATTTCAAACCATCAGCACACTCAGCTCCATTACTCTTCAATCACTTAGAGGTATGTGTGTCCGCCTATTTCTCTAGATGTACATTTGCAGCAGCAAATCTATTTTCTTCAGCAATGTTTCACAATAAATGTAAATCAAAAATAGTTGTTGTGATGTTGGGGGATCTACTGCTAGCTCTAAACTGCAGTCAGTATTCCATCTCTCCAGGTATCCAAATGATAATGCATTGTTAATTTAGCAAAGAATGCCAAAAGTCAGCATTTTCCTTTAACCACAACAGACTGCTGAATAAGCATGGGCTCTGCCATCCTACTTTCATCTCTGTGTATGCAGCCTTCTTATGCAGGAAACTGCACAGGCCAGAGGCCATACATGTCCAATAACAAATTTTCATTTTAATGAGTGGAAGTATATGAATATTGATGGAGATGTCGGATGATTCCACCACGCAGAACAAGAAAACAAATAAGTCGAACTGCTTAGCTACATAAAACTAATTCATATCCATCGGCTTGCTGCATTTGTACTGACGTTAGTTTACAGTGTGACTGAGTTAGGAATTAGGATTTAATATAAACAGTTTTGCAGCAGCCTGTTTAAAAAGGAAGGGTAGCAGAGTATGCAGAGAAATGAGAATTATTTATACCCACTGGCAGCTAAAGTTGCCACAGTTTCACAAATCTAGAAATGATGTACAGCTGATGTACAACTAATACAACAATAAGAAAGTGCTTTAAAGATTTTTAAAAAATCAGGGCAGGGCCAAACTACTGTAGGCTGATTAAGTAGACATATGTAAAAAAACTTGATTTTTGTGACATAATAAATGTAAATGTTTTTTTTTAGTTATTTAAGTATTTACATACTACATTTTTATTTTAAAAAAAGCTATGGTAAGGGTCTTTAAATGGATCAGTACATCAATATGCATAAAATCACAAGGAAACATTTGGGCACAAATGGGCTAAGTCAGAAATCTATGTTACTTTTCGCAACTGCAAAACTTCTAAAAGGTTCAAGAAAGATGTTTACAGGCTGTTAAGACATCAGCATACTACTCTCTCCAGTAATTATTGTATACATGAACTGGCACATCCATCCTGGCTCCCTGGGCTTCTGATTACAATCTTGAGTGAACAGAAGATGGAGCCTTGCTGAGACACAAATCAAAGAGCGCACATCCACTGAGTTGTGCACAGAAGTCAGCTGTTTCCGCAGTGATCTGAAACGCTTTCCTTTTGCTATATTCTGACCTCCACCGTGGCCTGCAAACATCTCATGTCATAGCTCATGTTTTAGTAAAGACTTGTGATTGATGGAGCTCTAAGAAGATAATGTTTATAAAAACCTAAATGCATGAGTTAAGCTAAAACGTGTCCTTAATGTATGAGGTGTTTTTATACTCAATAATATTTAGGAATACAGTTTACTTTTTCAATTAAAAGAGATGAAATTATTGGCATGAACTGCACAGAATCTACATTTATATTTCTCACTATACAGTCAAATTCAAAGATTTGAACACCCTCGATCAAAAGATTTGCATTAAAATGTGTAGACATATAGACATGTCTCTATAGAGTATGTGTTAACTCATTGTCAAATTAACAGTCCATACAGTACATACAGTACTTTTTCCACTGTATCCCATGAAAACACCTATAATGTACTTCTTGGTAGACTGCCCTTGAGGGACTGCTTGTCTTGCTGATATATACTGAAAACCACTGTGAATACATCATGTTGCTTCAGATTTTGATTCAGTGACTCAAGCTATGCAGAAAATGGTACTCTCTGTCTATACAGAGCATTTGTTTCTAATAGCTCATGCATTTTACTCATGCATTTTAAAGGGCCAGAATAGATGATCCTCTCAGTTAACAATAGCACCTTTGCTTTTGTTTTTTCGTGCACCAAGGACGTTTGAGGAAAGGTGATGGCTATCAAAGCTGAAGTCTGCGTGATTTCGAGCACTGCCCTTTAGGGTTAAACGACAGAAAGCGCTTCTGTGCTGTGGTATCTCCCATCTTCCATAGACAGAGCAACATAAGGTTTCAATGTGTTTTACAGAGAATGCAACCATGGCTTCAATCTGCACTCTACAACATGTGCAGCATGTAATATGCACCAGTGACTTTTATAATCTGGATGTGTCCACAGACTGAAAGATGGGCAAGGCTCTTTTCTCTAAAACAGGTGGGAGATATTCCACTTCTGTGGACCCATATGGACGCTTTGGGCAATATAGAATTTACAATATAGACAGTCATCTGCTGCAAGATGCCTATAGATGAGCATGCATGCTAGGGCTGCACAAAAATCTAATTCACACAATTTTCCACCTACCCCAGGAGTACCTGATCAGTCAAGACGTGTTTGGTGTTCATATTTTGCTTTGTAGCACTGGAGCTATAAGGCTAATGCTGCTAAAAAACACTACTAGAAGGCGACAGTCACCCAAATCTCTTTTGTAAATATATCCCCAAAACTTTCAACTCACTTAAACAGCAACCAGGTCTTCATTAAGATTGTGTAGACTTGTCAGTGTGGTTTAAACTATAAAAATGAATAAAACTTCACCATGTATATGAATGCAGCATGATAACAGATGTTGTGCTGAATTCTGACATACACTGCACAAGCATATGGACGCTAAAGATTACATTCACAATTTCTGTTGCTTCTTTTTACCAGTAATGATTTAATTTTCTAACAGAAACAACATAAATCACAAATGTAATCAAGCATCCCTGTGAATGGGAAAGGGATTCTCTGGAAAGTCAGAATCTGGCACAACAGGCATACCTGAAATGGCTGACTGCAGCGATTAGCTACTTTGTGAAGCTTTGTTCACAAAAACTTACAGTACACAGTAGATACTTTATACTAAACCACATCAACAAGTCTGAGCAACCTTAATGAAGACCCGGATGCAGGTTGAGCAGGGTGAGAGACGTTTTGGGGACATATTTACAGAAAACATTTAGGTGTCTATTAACCTCTAGTGTTTGTTAGCTATATTGGCTTCTTGGCTTAAGCGCTAAACTAAAGAATAAAAATTTGGGCATCAGATCAGTCTTGGCTGATCATCTACATCTGAGGTAAGTGGAAAAATGTGTAAATTTTACATTAATGCATTGTGATATAATAACGCATTGCAATATATTTAATATACTGCAGTCACAGTATGTAGCAACATCTCACTACAGCAACAGCAGTATTTTGTTCGAATAGTGCAGCCTTAGTATATGCCAATTTTCCTCACCCCTAATCATAGTTGCAGGATGTACATACTGATCCCATTTCCTCAATAACAGCCTTGGCAATCAGCAGTAACCTTCTCTTTTACCAGTTTTTTACACAAATAACTTACTTTCATCAGTACCGTCTAGTCTACACCCTTCTAGAATGAAAACAGGTCATTCAGTAAATACTATTGCTAAAGGTAAGATTAGTCTCAAAGACTTGGAAGCCCTGTAAGATACAGCTGCCTTAAATCCTCTTGTATTAGCTAAGTGTTTTGTCATGCTAGGGCTGAGCCATCCTACCTTTGATGCACAGGTTAAACGGCCAAGATGTTGAAAAAATCCTGAAACTTTTCACATACAAGCATGACCTATTCCAAACCCGTCTTAACATGATGAATGTAACATCAAACGCATTTACTTGTTTTTAGGATCAGAGTTAAAGATCAGATCAGAGGATGGAAAAAACAGGATCATTAACCGATACGTCAGAGCACTGTGTTTAGCTTGTCGGCATCAGGCTACTTCTAAACCAGCCTTTTAGTGGAATCTACACATGAAGCATGATCCACTTCCCCTTTACTTATTCTTTAAAGGAAAAGATCATATGTAGAATAAATTATTTCTTTCTTATTGAAATGTGAGTAAAAGACCTTATCTTATGACAGTTCTGTTCAAAACATTGGCAAGTGCTACTAGGCAGTATGTAAATCTTGTCCAAAAAATAATAATTACCCTTATTTCTGCACCAGAATAAATGTTACTCAGTTATTCAGCTCAGCTGGAATATTAATTATGAATAAAATGAAAAGACAATCGCATTCTTTCCCAAAACAAAATCTGGGCAAGGATCCCACACAGTGGCAGAGTCCTTCCTCCAATTGTGGATATGACAAACTGAGAAAGATCTCAACTGCTATGCCAGTATTTTGCCAATATCAATTATCCATTACATTACTATGCTATAAAGCGTCCATGTCCTACATTTTTGTTGTATTTTATTTTTTTTTCCTGCAGTCCACTAGAAGTTTATGTGCATTTACGTACCAAAAACAGTCATCATTTATTTTTACATGGCCATTTTCCAACCTCTCTTTATCCTTTAGAATTAAATAGACTGCCTTTAAGACATTTTGTTGTTTATGTACAATAAGGCTGCCCTGTATTGTACATCATTTAAAAAAGTAAACTGGTCAGAAACACTTATTATAACTTCAGCTTGAATGGGTGGGGCTGAACTTCCGTAAGCTGAATGAACAGATATAAATGCATTGGTTTTCATGACATAACAAAAACAATTTATCCAAAAAAGGCCCTTTTTGCAGCCTAATTTCCATGTATGGACTGCAAGAAATGGGAAGTGAATGGATCGTATTGAAAAAAACAGTAAAAATTTGGTTTTCCATGATATGGGCCCATTAATGCTCTCAGGTCAAGACGAAAACTGGGGAAAATAACCTAAAACGATTTTGTTGAATGTCAATTTACTCTAATGACCAGGTTTTGGTTATTTTTGCCCTTTGTGATAATCTACAATGTCAAATCCTAATTGCTCAGTGAACTCTGTCTCATATATTGCTCTGGATTACTGTCTTAGTGCATGAGTCTGAATCCTGGCACAGTAGGTGGGTGGAGAGGCCAGAGACAGAGACATGGATTAGAAGCGACGTGCTCTCTTTCATCAGGACTGCAGGAAGATGATCCATTTCAGCATGGAGATTTTTCAGCCTGAGCTCCAGGAGAGGAGGAGCGCTCTGGGGACTCATTCCAGTCTCGCCTTGCGGGGGTATACATCTGCTCTAGTAGGGCTCTCTACACTGCCTCGCACGCTATTCTATTTACACTGCTGAGAAATTTTCATCCATATCACATCAAGCCAAAATTTATGGCTGTCTCAGTAAGGCAGTTTAATGGGTTAATGGACATGAGGCCCTAAAGTGGTGAAGAAAGGATTAACAGTAGACTCGGCTGTGTTGCTCTTGTTTTTTATCACCTCCTCCTGACCTTTTCTGATCTGATTTATGAATTTAGAAAGAAGAGTGACCTTTTCTTATCTGTCATACACATACCTATCCAAATCAGCCATTAAAGTCATTAGCGTAATTAATGTAAGCATAACGAGTCTGAGAAATGATGGCAGCTTTGATAAAAACTGACAGTCTGAAGTCAGAGCTGTGTCAAAAGGACAACAGGTTGTTGCATGCATGTCAGCGTGTACACCAGCCTCAGCTCAGTGAGGTGTGTGTAGTCAGAAGCGACACCATCCCCCAGTTTCTGACATTTACACACACACACACACACACACACTCTCTCTCTCTCGCACATCATGCTGCACTTTCACTATTTGTTTATACAATACTGTGTAAAAGTCAGACCACATTTCATGTATTTAATTTTGAGTCAAAATAGCCATTAAGTATGTTATGTTTTTTATTTATTTTTCTGAACAGATAGATCTCCACTGTTGCTTCAGATTTGAAAAAATCCACAGGTGTTTCTGTCCATCCTTCCACTGTGAGAAGACCACTCAACAATGAGTCTGAAAGGATGTGTCGCTGTCAAGAATCCCTTATTAAGAAAAGTACAAATCAGACTAAGAAGCTACTGGTGTTCTCAGAACAATGGACTGACCACTCCAGAGTCCAGACCTTAACATAATTGAATATGTTGAGGTTGAATAGTTGGACAGTGAGAAGCAGAACATGCAACAAACTTCTAAAATTGAACTTGGGAGGTGTGGAAAAATATCCCTGCAGATTTCTTTGAAAAACTGAAGCCATAATAAAGATAAAGGGTGACTTTGATAATGAATATGACCAACAAAGCACAAGTGCTGTAACCTCAGCAAGCAATCTGTCAATGCATCTAATCATGCTAATATGAAACTCATGACTAAATATCCCTGTGCTGATAAAGACAGTGCCCCAAAATCACCTCAACAGGCCAGACTTGATATTTTGAATCCATTGTTTTTGTACTACTTGTATTACAGCATTTTCAAGTACATACAGATCTGTTTGGGTTTAAGGGAGTCACACTGCAAGTAAAGTAATGTACTTAGATTACCTTTCCACAAAGTAATCAGTAAAATAATCCCATTATGGTTTGAGAGAAGTAGCAAGTCATTTGTAATGGATTACATTCCTCAACATCATCAACTGGTACAGAACCTTTACATTATGTGGAGGTTCTCTAAAATGTAAAACTGTTCCTCACACTCATACCTCGTTTACAGAATTAAGAAGCATTATTCACTGAAAGGTCCTTAACCTTATCTAGATCACTGTACCAGCACACTACAGTTGACACGTTCACTTAAGGTTTTTTAAACATTATTTTTATGTATCAAATCATCCAGCAATACAGTAAAGCAATCGACCATTAGAAAACATGAAATCTCAGGATTCAATTCCCACAAACCATTTTATTTATTATTCACAGCATCATTTTATTTGCAGCATAAGAACTGAACAAGCAAATGCTAGCAAATATGTAGGTCGTTACCTTCAAAGCCTTGGCGCTATCCACAGAGGTATCATAAACCAAAACATGTGGTCTTGATAATACGGGAAAAGTCAGAGATCAGTTTAGAGATCTCTGAGTCAGGTGGAAACAAACTATTCTAGCTATTCTATCCTATTTCTATTTCTAACTATTCTATTTTTATTAAGAACAACTATCAAGTTGAGGGAAAAAACTTGAGGGTGTTACCTTTCAAATTTGACCAAGATCATGACATTAGCCCAAACTATGCGGGAAGAGTGCTCCCTTTTCCTTTTGTATGCCGTTTCAGGCAAAAATTGGGTGACAGTGAACAGGTGAAGAAACCAAAAGTGGTTCTATGGCACCTTTCTGGCATCTTTATTTTTAAGCATAAATTATGAAAATTTAAATACAGAGCTGTTTTATAACAATTGCAAGATCAAGCAGTGGCAGAAATGCGTTGGTAAAGGGTTAAAACTGGGAGACGGCTTCAGAAAAATGAGAATTCCCTCTACTCAGTCTCTCTCCTGCTCCATAGTGAGTGCTTCTATTACTTATTCAACAAGGGCCATGTTCTTCCATGTATTACACAACAACTGCAAAACACTCGATCCTTTAAGGAACATTTTGCATCTATGGGTACAAAACTGAACAGAGACTTTAACTAGTAGCATTCTTATACACTCACATTGACAAAAATGGTTCTATAAAGATCCATCAACCAAACATTCTTCTATAGCATCACTCCAAAGAACTCTTTTTAACACCTATATTTTTAATAGTGCAAGGGTTCAAGTGCAAGTCATAATGCTATTAGATTCACATCAATTCAGACTTTTACTTGTTAGGTTTTGAAAGCCAACTCTATGGCCAAAGCAAATACACCAAGGCAACATTAACGTCGTCCAGTCAGCTATATGACTGTGATATATCTCACTGCCTCGATGACCACATTTAAAGATGTTTAATATTTAATTTACAATGTGAATTAGTGTGCGGGAGTGTGCTTCAGGGCTGCAGATAATGCGTCTCTCCAGTATGCAAGTACTGTGTTAAGGAAAATCTTCTATTTTGCAGTACTCGCAGGCTCAATCTGGTCACTCAGTGCCAATATAGAGCAAAGTCAACAACTATCAGTGTTCAATATGTTCAATCAAGTCAAATTACAGTTTTTGTATATAAAATAGAGGTACAAAAAATGAGAAAGCAAGTGAGCCAGTGATTCCTAGGCCTGCTTCTCCTTTTACACAATATTGCAGATGCATTTTATTTATAAGGGAACTGAACCTCAAGGACTAGGATAGTTTGTTCAGCTAGTGCTGGCCAGATTCAGCTTGTTAGGCTTTTAAAGTATAGCACAATATTCCCTGCCGTATAAACAGTCAAGAATGTCACTTTGCCAAAGGGAAAGCAGTCGGAAGCTTTGTCTGGTGCATTGTGCAAGACCTAATCACTGGTTGTATAGCCATCAACAACACCCCATCAAATTCCCTATCCACTGCAGCCTACACAATATAATGTACCTTGAAATAGTTCTAATTTTGATAAGGATTTATTATGCAAGTGTGCACAATTTACTCATCTCTGAACTTTTTCCTTGCTGAAGTATGTGAATGTTCTCATGGCATATATTTTTAGCGCCTTGAAATAAAGGAATGGATTTGAATGAATATTAATAACCCCATTACTAACCTCATTTTGTGTCTGGCATTTTTATTAGTCAATTTTAGAAAGTTTCATGAAAATGGATTTTGACACAAATCTACTGACACTGGTCCATTTGGTCGTTTTTCTGTTTTTTTTTACTTTGCTCAGGTTTTGCATATCAGAAAAAAATTAGCTCAGAAATGATAAATGGGTGAGAGAGATGTAATACATTTGATATCACTCTCCAACACCTTCATCATCATATTATGCGGCGTAAAAGTAGCTAAAAGCACATATTAGCTCCTTTTGATGCTCAAACCAACCTGCTATGATTCAGCTCATTATGATCAGAATCATCTTGTCACATTTATTCTTTGCCAAATCAGATAAGAATTGTATATTCTATGTTTACAAAACATATAAAAGTGTAACTAATAATCTATGCACACTTTGAAATGTAATATAATGTTTGATGGATCTACCTCTGTATTCTGTGGAAACCTTATGAAAAGATCTTGCTTATACTTCTACATTCCATCCAGAACTTGGTAGATAAAGTACGTGTGAATGTGTGAATGATGCTTTTCGTGTGTAGTCTCGTAAGGTTAATTAAAAGTATCATTAAATCAACTGCTCCTCAATATAAACAGAACTGATTAATCGATTTCAGTTTGTCCAAAGTTACGCATGTCATTTTATTCATGTCAGGTGTAGAATTAATCACCATAAACGCTGATCGCTTTCCCAAGCTTTTCTATTTGTTCTGTTTAAACAAAATTCAATACTATTGACAGAAATTAAAGCTATGCATAAGTAATCAGAAGAATTAACCTTGCTTAACCTTCTCAAAGAGCAGAGAAGCGGAGAAAGCCATTTTGTTTTACATCCTAGCAAACAGGATGAGTCTTGATGATCGCACTGCATTTTAATACTGATAGTTTCATCTTCACCAGGTACCCAACAACCACTTTTGGTTTCCAAAAGAACCTTTAAATGATTGGTTTAAGCCTCTGTCTATGGTGTTTCTTAGAACAGTAGGTCCAAGCCAAAAACAATTTAGAAACCTATCATTTTAGAAATGTTTTTTTGTGTTTTGTCTTGGGGTGAATTCGTTCTGAGCTGATTTGGGAGCGTTAGATGGGCATGATTGAGTCACATTGTTTTTGGCTGACTAATGCTTACCTTCACTTGTGGTTCTTGCTAAAACAGCAGCTAAAGCCACAGTAGATTTATGTTACATCTGTCCTTCATACATCATCCAAGGTAAGAGAAAATGAATGCAATAACAGTTAGTTGCTACATGATGACACAGTTGTCGACATTCTCAGTTTATGCTGAACAAAGGAAAAAGAAAAACACTCCTGCACAACCTCAGAGATGATCATCAGGTTTCTATTTAACCACAAGGGCAGTTTGCTCTTTTCATCTATCTTATATTTTCACAAAATATGAGAGGCAATGGACACATACATGTGAAGCTTCTGAGCTCAGTCACTATTTCATTCATTCATATTAAATTATTAAGCCAATAGGTGCCCATTAGTGCAACACGACTAAGATAAAAATGCCTGACTGTGATTATTAACTGAAACAAGTTACATGTCGATAAAGTTAATCAAGAATTTACCATAATGCTCACAAAACCCTCAAGGTGAACATCATATATTTACAACACACCACTATTCTTACTGTACTTATTTGTTTGTAGTCATTCTAACAAAATGTATTCTGCAATAGAACAAGGTGGGCATTCCATGAAATGAATGGATTAACTGCATACTAACAAGCAATCAACTAACTGGGTACAAAAAAGCACAATTTCAATTACTAGGTGCAAAAAAGCACAATTTCAATTACTATTTGAGTAGTGCAGCCCTTCTTTGAACTCAAATGTTGCAAATCTGTGGCTTATGGAAGGCAAAAAAACCTTCAAACTAAAACATTTGTCAACTAATTAACACCCTTATCTCGAATCTTGAGCAAACTGCTTAACATCAAAGAGGTGCAATTTTACACCTTGCTGCACAGGAGTCATCCTGCTTCTACTGCCTGCAAAGAGTCATTAAATCAAAAGAAGCCAGAACAAAGAGCAGCCATAAAGAAGGAACAGCCAGTACAGGCAAATCACATCCACTTTGATTCTGGCTTAAACTTATAATCAAGAGTAATTTTTCCTCTGTCTATAATGTCTATGCTTACGTTATAAATTCAGTACATACTGACATGGAAATGGTCTTAAAAGGTTTAGAATTGTAGCCTTTAACCTAGAAATAAAACAATCTACCAAACTAAGGAAACCACTTTATGAGAAGTTACGAGGCACAAGCAGCTAGTAATAACAGAATATGTTAATGCTGCTTCGTGTTTTTTCCGCTTCATTTTAATGTATTAGAAGTAAACAGAATAACCCAACACAAAAGCCATGACGTGAATGTTTACCATAAGTGATACACAAACTGTCATTTTAGATCTGCTTTTAATCTACATGTAGAATGTATGCAGGAGTTAAATGGAGCCCAACATGAGGCACTCCCTATTTAAATATATGACACAAATACAGACTTAACTGGTGAATCTGAATGCTAAATACCACCATGGTTAGTATTACATAACTACACATATGTAAAAAGTATTCAGCATGTCAATAATATGTTATATGAAGAGAATTAAAAAAAAATAGGAAAAATAAGATGTAATAAACAGAAAACAAAAAAAGCAAAACAATTCAGGGTAGCTCATCCTCAGTGTTACATTTATATTTAAAGGCGAATTTTCAAAATTCGTATTTTTAAAAAAGTCTTTAGAATTAAATCATTAAGATGTAAAGAACATCATTCAGAGTGGTTTGAATGTGAAATGATTAGTTTTAGAGAGACTTCTGAATCCGAATTTTTGACAGCTTTGGTCATAGGAACGAGACATCTGAAGCGTTTAGGGCCTCTAAAAGTTCATACACAAAGTAATAATTCGACATAGTAAATAATACGCAGCCTGAAGCCAGAGATGTTTTTACTCCAATTTTGAGAAAATATTTTTTTATCTATTCATGATAGAGAGATATTCAGGGTACTGGGCATTGTTAGGCAAAACTGTCCCCAAAAAAAAAACTTCCCACTTTTTTTTAGCATTATCAACTTTACATACACATACTCAGAAGACATGCATCTGGTAAGCTAGTCATTTTGGATAGTGAATAAAATGTCTATATTTGCATTGTAGACATTGTGAGCCCTGGTTCCTGTCAACACCACCGTGAAGAAATCTGAGCCAGTAAGTTTCTCAACAACGCATTATTCCATATCAAACCACATGACTTTGTTTACATCTCAATGACTGAATTACGCAGAAATTTTGAGAAATCAGTGGAATTCTCCTTTAAGCACTGTTTAACTAAAACTATTGGCATACAATTAAAATCTAAAACATAAATGTAAAATTATATTAGCTGCTATTAAAGGTTGTCAGAATGTTTAGCCCCCTTACATTGATAAAAAGAGTAAAAATGGTTCATTGGACTGATAGCCTAGAAGAAGAATTCCTAGAACCATACGTTCAAGCCAAGAACCATTTATTTTTAAGATTGTAAGCTGTAGAACAGTGGGGTAGACATATGTTAATGGTTAAACTGTTAACTATAGTGAATGACACATGAACGCACTCAAGCATGACCAATACTTCCTAGATTTATTCTGTCGCAAAATAAACCAGAAAAATGGAACAAAAAGGGCATAAATTAAAACAGTTGAGCACCCAGGCTGGCCATGTGCCATTAACGCCTGAGTACTTACTCCCAGAGTCCAATGCGCACACTGCGTTTGCCCCGTCAGTTCAGCCACTTAGAAGACCCAACATTACTTTGCAAATAAAAATGGAACACCCAAACAGTAGAGCGCTCTTCTTTTAAAGGTCATTGCTCCACTCAGGGATCAGCCACTCTGCTCTGGGAGAAAGTGAGAAGATAAACTCTTCTGACAGCACCGATGCATTATGTATGGCATGAGCTTTTAATAGTTCGGTCTGCACCAGAGAAACATAATTATATTGTTCAATAAATCTGTGCATGAGACTTATGAATACCACTTCTAACAGAGAGGGACTTAAGATGCTGAGCTGAACTTCCCATTGCTGCTCATTAGCTAAATCGTTTCAGGCTAATCAACACTGCTTCTAATAAGCAGACAGATCTGAACACACTGCCTGAATGCTTGTTTAATAACTCTGTGGATAAACTTCTCAGATGACTGTCTTTGTTAGATTATCCACTGTAGTGTTTCATTTGACCATGACAAAGGGATTCTTACTAACTGAATAGCACTATTATTTTTTGTTAAGCTCCCTGCTACACATGAATCTATACTAAAGATACTAATGTATTGAAAACAATAAACAAATCTACTACTAGAGAATTAAGATGGTGCACAAAGCCTCACCTAAAAATATCTAAAGGATGCACAGTACGTTTCTCACAATTACTCAATTAAAGTCAATTACCCAACTGCATAGGAATGCACAGAATCATGTCTGTATCAAAAGATACATGCTTTAAAAATGTGTGGCATTAGACAGATGTTTAGATTTGACTGATATTTCAAACCGATATAACCGATGATTATGTATTTATTGTCTCTATCAAGAAAAGCAGAATGTTTAGGAAATGCTGGGCTACTGTGCTAAAATATCCTCATATTATCTTTACTGCATTTGCAGCCCTCTACAAATAAGTGTTACATTTCTCTGTAATGCCAAGCCAAGTAGATTATGTCCCAACTTACCTATATTCTACCACTGTATGTCAAAGTTTGGCATCCCTGGACAAATGACATGTTTTGCTAATTTTATAAGTGAAAAAACTTAACACATCCTTTACGGACAACACACCTCTGCATATTTAACATTTTTAAATGCACAGATACTGTTTGTTTGCTGAATTTAACATACTGGGAAAAAAACATAAAATGTGGCCTGTGCAAAGGTATGGCACTTTTATGTTTTATTTTTTTGAATATGTTAAAAACAGCAAATAAACAGAAATTGTACACTAAAAATGCAGAAAAAATGTTTATATTTATCTTATTTTCACATAGAAAATCTACAAAACTTGTCATTTGCCTGGAGGTATTTCATATGACTGTATAAATGTTAATGATTCAGCACAGGTATTGGAATTATCAGATATGTACATGTAAAATACCTGACATTGGCATCGGCCCAGAATTCCCATACTGGAGCCTGATGGACACACCCATTTACATGCATTGAAGGCACCTAGTTTCCACCTAGTTCATCTTTTTTCCAAGAATATGTGATCACCCAACAAAACCTCATATCTGCAAAATGGTAACTTTTCAAGAGAAAAAAAAACCTTTTATCTTTTAATGTAAGTTAACGTAAGATGTAATTTTGGATCATTTCTGTAGATCCATTTGTCATGGATTTTTCACAAAGTGCAGTTTCAAAGGTTTTTCACAAAGATCATCTGTCAGTTCAGAGATCTGAAACTGACCATGATCATATGTTGGAATCTTTAAAAGGCTATGCATGTTATTGTTCAGTTATGTTCATATTTATTGCCTTTATATCTCCAATTAATCATCAAAATAAGCAGTAGACTACTCAATTACAGACATAATGGACAGTGACAGTCCTTAAAAACCATACCGTACACTTGGGCCATTGGCAAGATATCTCTTTCTAGTGGAAAAAGAGCTATACATTCCAGCACTTCTTTTTTCTGTTTTTCTTTTTTTGTTTTTAGGTCAGCAGCTTGGGGTGCTGTTTCAGATGGGAGTGATGAAATCAGAAATCGGAAATGAAACATGTCACTAAATGTCATCTCATTCTCTCCCTTCCTCACCACTTGACACTCTGAACTACAGTCAGTGACACGGGCCAAACGCACCGAGCTACCTTCCAGGCAGGCTGGTGGGCCTTATTAATATTTATAGAAGAACAGCTTAAGGGCAGTCCCCTTGAGAGCTATCACTCCACTTTGCTGCCTAATGCTCGCAAAATATATTGACAAGTCTCTCGCAGCACTCGCCCCTGCAACCCCCGTAAGCCTTTGAAGCCTTGCAAGCGCTGGGCCCAGTTTGAATAGGTGCCAGTTTCGCTGCAGAAACAAAGAGCTGTGTGTCTACGCTGCAGCCTGGCCAATTTACCAATTCCCTCTACTTTACGGTCTAATGAGGCTCCTGCTTTGAACACGCCAAAACCAGGTTTGTTTGAATGCATAAAACTTTTCTTTTATTTCCCTGGGACACACACAGCAGTCCAACATTTCAACTCACTGTTGGCTAGGTTCAACATCCAGGCACAGAAAAATCGGAATGACATTTGTTCTTACTTTCTGAACTTGAGTAAACAATCAATAGTGGATTTGTAAATGTCACAACCGCAGTTTCAGTATGCCTACATTATAATAAAAAGGGTTACTGCTATACTTCCCTCTCAGCTTGAAAGCCACATGAAAACTGAAAGACCCTAAATTGATTTTGGATCAATGTCCATTTAAACATAAATGTATCGTCGCTGTACATTTATGATAACTTTACAGGGGAAGGAAAAAACATTCTTACCTTTTAATGGAAGTCGATGTAAAAAGATTTTCCTCCAAGTAATTTTGGACCATTTCTGTGGGTCAATTCATCATGAAATTCACACAGTGTAAGCTGGCATTTTCAAATTATGTAAAAACGCAAAATTGACCAAAAGGAAGATAAAAGGTTCTGTCCTGACAGTGACAATATATGTATGTGTACAATTCAGTCTACGGTCCTAAAAAGGGGTTCTTTGCATGACGCCATAGAGGAACCAATATTGATTCCCTAAACAACCTTTCACTGGGATTCAATGATACACATGAGCATGAAGAACTTTTTTAAAGGTTAAATATCCTCCTTATATTGTAAAGGTTCTTAACATTATGTGAAACTTCTTTTTATCACCATAAAGGTTCTTCACACTCACACATCTCTTTACAAACATGTTTTTCAGGGAACTACAATGTTTTTTTCTATGGCATTGCTCAGAGAACCGAACCATTTGTGGCATTGAACTGCATGGTTCATGTTGCATTAATACACTTTTCTGAGTATATCATGAGGTACTGTCAGCACTTCTAGCACACTAAACAAACAAATATATCATAAAAATACATATAAGCAACAACAACAACAACAACAACAACCAGTGTATAGTAACTGCACTGTATAGTAATAAGCGAAGGCTGGGATGTCAGTCCATTATGGCATCTTTTTGTTATTAATGTTATTAATTTTATTATTTTTTTTACCCATTGCTTGATTGTCCTAGTGTTAGTTTTTACAGCTTTTCTTGCCTTTTTAAGAAATCATTATATTCATAATTTTTCATAGCCACTGCCTATTTTAGCAGATGTCAGAAAAACTCAGTATTGTGATGCATATCATGATGATATCTTTATGTACCATGATGCTATGTTTTTATCCCATAATCTCACATCACCCACCTTTAACATGTACTACTAATTTGGAACTCTAACCAGCTTTGGCTGGAATAAGACATTTAACATAAGATGTTTTCTACCTGTAGGCTATTTCCTATAAAATAAATCAATTGTGTCTAATTAAAATGCTTACTGCATTGCACATAAACTCTTCCAGATCACAAATCCGCAATGGCCAGAGCTGAATTGAACAGACATGCATAAAGAACTCTTTGTGAACCCTTTAATGAGAGACAGACAATAAGTACTAGCTGAGCAAACAAACAAGCGGAGGTCCGGCTAAAATGAGGGGCTGTTAACTCCTTAGTAGGAGAGAGTGGAGCGTTCTACTATTAGAGACATTACAGTTAAAGAGAGAGGTGTGAAGAGATGTGAAGAAACTACACGAGAAGGGGCCCATTTGAAAGGCAGACCTACATTTTGGTAGTGAGCAAATAGAGCTTGGTATTGGCAAGGCAACCAAGGAGAACGTGTGTGTGTGTGTGTGTGTGTGTGTGTGTGTGTTTCGGGGGGAGCCATAGATTTAACCATCAGAAATTGAGTTATTACTGCTGTTTTGCTACACTGTTCAAATGTATTACATACTTCAAATGTATTACATACTACATAGTTACAAAAGTGAGTTACATTTACATTCTGTATCAGCAGCTCCAAGTTTGTACTTTAAGCTTTTTCTGTTTCAACGTCAAGCAATGATACAAATATGCTTTTTCTTCCCATTAAAGAGAACTGTAACTTTTCATTAAATTCAAATAATAATAAAATATCTCCTCTTTTACTTACAAACATGTACTATAGATTTAAAGTGAAAATATGCACTTTGTACAAAATTCCCTTGTTTATTTCAATAAGCTACAAGTGACTCGTATCAAATTAAATGTTATCACAGGTGATATCGTAGGCCTGTCTTACATAATCGCTTGATTGCAGTTTTTTAAGTTGACCACAGCCATTTTCCACAGTTGTTAGCTTTCCCAATTACATATTTACATCTCAGTAAACACAATGCAAACTCTTTGCATTTTCATCAGTTGGGTTGAGGCAAATAAATGTAAATTTAAAAAAAAGTAGAGAATTCCTATATTGAGACATACAGTGAGTCTTACGAAAACAACATCTGAATGATGCTGTAACACATCTAACAGGAAGCGATGAGCGTAATGAGTAAGTAGTGTTTGTATATTTGAGCTCAAGCTGTTTCTGTCTCCAGTTGAGAGCTACAGACCTCCTGTTTTAATAAGCCCTCGTCCATTTGGCCTCGTCCTTTCCCCTCAGGGGAATACCTGACGCCATCTTAAAGGCAGTCCCATTAGTTTATTAGCATAAGTGAAGGATGTTAGATGAGCCCTTGGAGAGGTGAGGGATCAAGTGAACACAAATATCAACTTCCGCAGCAGAACAGAAGCCCAGAAATCAATGCGACCTGGTGCATTTCCCTTTTCAAACATGGAAATACAGGTGGACAAAGCTGTTTTAAGCCATAGAAAAAAGTACTTTAAAATGTTTTGCATTTCAAAACTATAATATCTGAGTTGCTGGGCTTTAGCTTGCAAACCACTCCATCTCTTATACATAACTGCTGATACAACTTCATCACTTTCCTCTGCTAACTTGTTAGTTAGCATGATAAATGCTACACAGCTAACAACAACAAAAAGAAAGGCACTACACCAAGTTCTGTCTGTTCCATACCAGGTTTATAGCCAGACAAATCAATGTTCACATGTACATTATGCTCAAATTTCTCAAATAAAAAGGTTTTGCATTGCAAAATTTGCATGGCTAGCTGATTAGCTCATTAAGGCTAGCCTAGCCAAGGGCATGGTGTGTTCTGTTTAAATAGTCCGCTCCTTATGCCGCGAGTGGCCACTTGTGTGACATAGATGTGACACACATACGAGTAGAGAGTCGAAGTGGGAGAGGGCATCTTAAAAAAAGAATTGAAACACGGCCTAAGTGACAACAGCTAGAAAGCAAAATACTGTAGCTAATCACCATTTTAGCTTGTACTTTAATAGTTGCATGCAACTAATAAATAAGACAATTCAATTGTTAATTACAATTATTCATATTCATGGTCACATATTCAGCTTTAATGGCTGAAAACAAATTAGATAAGTTTTCTGTCTGTCTCTGTCCACCCTAAACCAAAGAGCTCTTTCACTAGGGCTAATTAGCTTTAGCATGACCATGCTACAAATATGTACATAAAAACTATCACAGTCATTCTTGGTTCACTACCTTACAAACTCTGAGAGAGAATGTCTTGCATTAGCAGTGTACTTCAACTGAGATGACAAGATGCATGGCTAAATGACAGTTAAAATAAAGCCCCGCTCTGGAGAGTTTGTGGACAATTTGCACAGCTGCTGTCATAAACTGTTATTAGCCATTATTATAATACCCTTTTATAGGCACTGTAATTCATAAGACAAGAATGTTTCAAATAACTTCACATAATGTGGAAAAATGGATTCTGCTGAACGAAACTCAGATGAATACACATAACTCTATTGCATATCAAGTAGATAAAATGGTAATCTGTCCCTACAGCCACATTTCAGAGAGGAAAAGCAGTCCTATGATGACTTTAACACAAATGCTATGCTGTCGATTTAATTTACTGCAGTGTAGGATATAAAAACCCCATTCTACATGATTTAAAGCAATATACTCTTGTGATTTACAAGTTAGATTCTCTTTCCCTTTTTTAATATTCACACCTGTGCTTCTGAAAGTCCCAAACTAACTGCATAAAAACATACTGAATATTTGAACGTTTATATCAACAGCCTTGATTAAAATATTAATACTTACTTCATGAATGTGCAGTGCTTTCCTCTGGGTCATGCATTAACCCAGAACTGAACAAAAGAAATCTATGCCAGTAAGATTGAAATGCTAGAAATATGCAAAGGAATGCTAACTTTTCTACACTTTAATTACTTTTCATTTGTGGTCTCATGAATTTAAAAAGAACCCCACATTTGACCGTTGAGCAACGCTGAGAAAGTTTTTAATAGGCCTCAAAACACAGTCCTCGCAGTTCTTTCAGTGAATAAGTGAAGTGAATGACCTTCATGTTGGACTAATCTACCTTTCTCCTGCATCTCAATTACCTTTGTCCTCAACTGGCCTAAATAAACAAAAAACGAATATAGTGCAAAACATTACACATCCATATTTATTATGGGTGGACAATGTGTTTGGTGGTAATCTACACCTCAGATCTTGTATGGATTTTCCATAATACCTAGTAAGCTTTTATGCCTGCTTGGATTAGGGCTGAAAAATTTGAGGAAAATGTGTAATTTCTCATGATTTTTCTGACCTATATTGCAACTCAAATGTGATTAATTTCTACAAATTAAGCTCCAGGGGATTTATTAGAGAAACATCTAATTTTTAGTCCCCAAGTTAATATTTAAAATGTTTCACAACTTATTACAGAAGAAAAACCTATCTTAAGTGATCAGTTGTTATGTCTGTTACCAAGCAAGTGACCACACACTCAAATCTGAGAGACGACCACATAATTAAAATGGGTTAAACAAAAAAGGTAGGTTTATTTAGTTAGACAGTTACCACTGAAATAAAAGGAAAAACAAAACCAAAGTAAAATTAAGTGGAAGTTTTGGCAAAACCAGAAAAGCTCAGAATATTGTGGCTGCAGCTTCGTGTGTTGTTTAATGGGGTCGCTGCTCCCTACTTTCCATTTCCCAAGGTCAAGCTCAAGTAGCCTGCTTTCCCTGTGCACAGCACTGTTTCTCCTAATAAACAGCTACATGTTCAACTCGATCTCCTTATTAGTCACAATCACTGCAACATTTACGTGTTTTGCAACTTGAGTAAATGTAATACCATCATGCTAGTTAATGCTAGTAAAACTACTATGCTGCCCGTGACCATTAAATATCATTCTATTTTCAATTCATAGTGATCCAATAACGTCATGCAATGACGCGGCCATTTTGGTAGGCAACTTCAAGTTCCTTTGACAGCGCAGTGACTATTTGTTAAGGCATAACAAAGCCATAATCGATCCAGCAAAAGCAGATTTTTGTTTAAAACATTTTTTTGCATATTTAAGTGTATTAACCACTACACATGCCTTGATTTTATTTGATTTGTTGCTGTAGTAACAATAAATGAAAGTTGAAATCTAAATGGCTGAGACTGTCCGCTGCGATCAGCCAGAAAGATGTGCTCAACAATCTAACAGCTCCAGCAGCTGGTTATAGCTTTGGTCTGCTACATTAAAATTTTCAAGCAAAAGTTTAGCCATGCATTCACTTAATTTGAAATGGCTAGAGGTGTTTCCTGATTAAGGAGGCGTTAAAATGGTACACTGCATGCCTACAAATTGTTCTGTGATATGTATAAGGCACCTGGATGTAACTGCAGCACCATTTAAGGTGGAACAGAAAATTCAAAGAAAAAGACTGCAAATAAGAAGCTGACTTCAGCTTTATATATATATTTATTTTTATTAGTTTTTGTAAAATCTCATGCATTGGAATTTTCTAAACTAGAGAGGTATGTAGATTATATCACTAGTCCACAGATCAAGATAATATTCTCCTCATGGTATTTTCTGGTGTCTGCATATCTTTTCATCTTTTCATGCTCATTGTGCCAATTTTGCTTGGCCTTCATCCACCTACAGGGTTGTAGCTGCAGCAACGATGACCTGACAAGGTATTTCCGGGTTACCGTACATTCATGTTAGCAGATAATAGAGGGATATCCTGTTTACCAAAATGCAGATGGGGCTTTCTTAATGCTGTAAACAAGTACTATGAACAGAATAGCTAATAGCAGCAACACAAGCTTAAAAAGAAGTTAGGACACATCTGGGGTTATCCAAAAGTTAGAACAGTAGGAGATAACATATACTGTTACCGTGACAAATTATGTCACAAAACAATACAATATGATTTTCTGAACATATTGTGTATATCGTCAGTACTTATAGAACACTGAGCAACTGCATGTTTCATTATGAAGAGATCAAAATCCTATTCTTGTTTAACTGAATTTAGTGCAACACAGTTTGCCAAATATTGAATAAAAACCATTGTGTTCACAATTTTTGATTGTCTTTTTAAAAAAACGTAGCACTGCTTGTTCTTTATCTGTTCCAACTGATCAGATGTCTGAAAAATGTAATATTGTGACATAGCATGTATTGTGAAAATTTCTTGAAGCATATATTGAAGCAATATTATATATCGCCCACCTCTATAGGCCAGTATTTAAGAGATTTTGTTATGATGCTTCTGTAATACTCTGTTCAGTCTGCAGTTAAGAAGAAGAACTTAGGAAGTGTTATTTTGTAATATCCACTGTCCTAAGTTAAATCCTAACTGAAGTTGTCATGGTAACTATACAGATATTAGAGTTAGGATGTTAATGCAGCCTCAGGCTTGTATTAGTGGTCTACATAGTATCAAATATCTTCCAAGCATGGTTACAAATGTGTTTTGCTCCTACATGCAAAGAACCAAATGAAACTGTTTATTTAAACAACCATAATTTTGAACTTCTTAAAAAACTAAGACCTTCTCTACTATGGATCTTGTATGGAATCTTCATATTATGTCTAGATCTGTGCCAGCTAGGAGCCAGATTTACTTCCTTAATGCTTAGTTCCTTTCATGATGTACTTTGGATTGATTGCACATTGTCTATTTACTTAGTCCAACGATTCTGGCTTATACATCCCCATGTTTTATTTTCATTCCACAAATCTTAAAGCTAATTCAATTTTCTGAAAGGACCACCCATAATTATTTGCAATGTCTGCACAGCCTTTCTGCCTGACTGCACGCTCTTTATTTGACGGTGCCCTAGCACTGAGGCTAAATTCCAGAGTAAGCACTTTAATTGTGCACCCTTAATTGCTGTTGTATTAGAAGGCTTAGCGTGTCTTTCATTTCAGACTCAGTTTCCCTCTCAAAGCTCTTGCCTTTGATACACATGTATGACTAGACTAGTTTGTGGAGGTAGATGTACAGTGGGAAGAGACTGGATGTCGTCACGATTCAAAGGCTCTTTCTCTCTCTCTCTCTCTCTTCCCTCACTCCTCTTTTAAAAGCTTTGGCTCTCTTCCCCCTCAGGTCGTGTGGTGAACAAGATGTGAGGCAAGTGCTGCAAACAAAGCAATCGATTGGACAACCCGTATGTACAAAAATAAAACAAAGAAGAACACATTTTAAACCAGGACGCTGCTTCCTGGCATTTAAAAAACTGAACCCAACGCAGACGGAATGGCTGTTTCATCACTCCTGCGATGCGCTTGCGTCCTGATGAAACATGGTCGTTTTGAGACTTAGGAAAAATAATCCAACCACGGAAGGTTTCAGAACGTAATATGAATGTGTAGCAGACAGAATCCAAATCAAAAGGGATTTCTCTGCAGCTTTATTTAAAGGGCCCATATCCTGCATTTTTCTTTAATTTTTCCCGTGAAGCTTATAACCCTTTTATCATTTGTGTGCATTAATGTACCAACAACAGTCATAATTTATTTTTACATGACCATTTTCCAACCTCCCTTAGAATTAAACAGAGCATTTTTAGAGACGTAAGTAATGAGACAGGTCACTGGATGTAAAATGATTGGAAAAGCTCATAGTGCTCAACGTGTCACCTGTTTATGAAGAAAGTCCTGCACTTCAAAAAACGTAAATTTTGTGCTTTATTGAGCCAAACTCTACAAACTATATTTGTTATATTTCACCAGTGATTTTAAAGATGTTTTTGAAATGGTCACTTGGCGTTCAGTTTCGTATTTTTAGGCTTCTCCTCATTCAAAAGAAAAAGAAGCCTGGGGCCGTATTACAGAAACGTTCTATCTTTTTGTCTTAAGATCTGACAGGTTAAGATAAGATTTGTCACAAATTCATACTACAGAAGCAAATCTTATCTTCATTTAGGAATTTTATCTTGTCTTACAGCATCTTATCTCAAGTTAGGAAATCTCAACTTACTCAATCAAAGTTAAGAATCAAATGTCATGTATATTACCTAGCAACTGACCATACATGCACAGCTGAAACGTAAACACGTAATCAAAATAATCAATCTGCTAGCTACTTAGATACAAAACTAAAGCACAATAAACTTAAGGGCTAAGCGCTAAGTGGTAGGGGCAAGGGGTGAAATGGGATTGGGCCTTAAAGTTAAAAATGTTGTGTCAGCGCTTCATCCTGTTTAAACAGACACACGTTCAAGCTCTGTCTCCTCAATATACACCACCATCACTGTAATATTTTATCTGACGAGTTTTCATCAACATTAACACATAAAGGTAGTAAGAGGGATGGTGGAGGTCCTGTGTGCAGCATCTGAGGTTTTTAAAACACTGTTAGAAAAAACCTCATAAGTCAAAGCACCGTTTTCAGTGTGGTTAAATGACACATCATTAGGCTAGTTATAGCGAACTATGCTGTCTGTCACAACATAAAACAATAGAAACAAACGGTTAAAACAGAAGTTAAGACACCTCTGGGGATGTCTTTAAAGTTAGGACGGTATTTAGGAAATTTATTCTAGTTGGGATGTTTCTGTAATCCTGTTTTCTTTACTGGAGTTCATGGATAATATTAGGAACTTAAGTATTCTGTCATTCTGTAATAGCTTTTGTCTTAAATTCAGTCCTAAGTGAAGTTGTCATAGCAACTAAACAGACAAGATAAGATTTCAGAGTTACCAAGTTTTTGTAATACAGCCCCTGAATGACTCCAATGACTGGAAGTAACTGCCCGACGGTGTTGCCAAGATGGCCGCGTAGTGGACAGACTTTCCAGCAAAGACTTTCCACCAAAGGTACATACAAATTTACATACTGCATTAAATTATTTTATTTTAAAAAAAGTTAAGAAAATGAGATTTTCCATGATATGAGCCCATTAAAACATTCAGCACATGCTCATCAAATAAGTAGCAAAAACTTCAATCTTCTAGTAGGTAAGCTACATGAACCACACTACTGTAAATCACCACTCCTACTGCACTGTGCTACTGCATTACAAAATTCATGGTCATATACGACCCATATGATTACGCAATTATCCACGCAAAAACATTTCCTTCTTCACCGGTGCGACTGCCTGGGTGACATTCAAACACAGACCTCGCTTACAGTGTCCTTTCAACCGCAAATCACTAGGGTCTAATTACCTGCAAATTATCTGCCATTTCACCATCTTGCATAAGATTACGTGCCACATGATGAAATGTCACAGGGGAAGCCTATCAGAGGGGAGCGAGCCATACATGCAGAAAATGTGGGCGCCACTTTGTTAGTCTGATGGTGGTAACAGGGTTGATGGCTGTCAGAAAAAGTGCCCCGCTAATGTAACCTTCAAACACCATAAGGACATCTGATTATTTACGTGTCACTCTGTCCCCTGTTCTCTAAAAACTGCCTATGGAGGGCTCTAATTTCTTCAATTTGTTTCTCTCTCTCTCTCTCTCCTTTGTCTCTCTTTCTCTATCCTTCCTCCTCTTCCACTGTCTCTCTCCCTCGCTCTCTCTCCCTCTCTCCCTCCCTCCCATGCGTCTCCTTCTTTTCCTTCCTTCTCCTTCCCTCTCTATGTCACTCTCTCTCCCTCTTTCTCTCTCTCCCTTTGTCCCCAGAGTCCTGTCTCTGTCACAGGACAGAAAGAGTTTCATCAGCGGCTCAAGCTTACTCCCCTTCTCTCTCTCCCTCTCTCTCTTCTTTTCTCTGAGCTGGGGTTACAGCATGGCCACTGGAGCTCAGGGGCAGCCAATAAGATGATTTTCTCCAAATAACAACCGCAGTAGAATATTCACCTCTTCATTCCATGATGCAACTTCAACTTTTCAGTCCTGAGGTGCAGTCGAAAAAAGCGTTCTACTTCAGAACGTCAGTACACATCTGCAGGGATAGAATATTGCCTTAGAAACCAATTACAAGAACAAAAATTATGTACACATTTACAGCCATATACAAATTTTGAACACTCCCTTGGGTGTGTGACATAGCAAAAAAAAAAATCATGATACCTCAAGACATTTTCACAACACACAATGCGCATCACAATATTTAGTTTTTTTGAGATTTACTAAGTTGGAACAGACAAAGTAGAACCTATGATGCCACATATAAAAATACAACAACAATAATAATAATAATAATAATAATAATAATAATAATAATAATAAACCTATACTTGGATTTTTACTGTATTCTTCTAAATCTGTTCAGTGAAACAGAATTTGTGATGAAACATGCAGTTAGTCAGTGTTCTTATGCTCAGAAAAGGGTTTTGTAACATAATTTATCACTATAACGATAAAATATTGACATATTGCCCACTCCACTCCCTCACCAAAACGACATATTTAGTTGATTTTCTATGAAAAAAAGGGTACACGCATACACTGTGCTTGAGGTCATTCTTACCAATGATTCCCTTTCTCTCTCTCTCAGGGTTACTGTCCATGTTTGATTTGTTACTACTATTGCTTACACCTTCACTTGCTCATATCTGTACTTGTGCATTTTTTAACATCTAATTTGTTCATTTGACTATTAATTTTAATTTTAATTTTGATTGCAATAATTAAACCTCTTATTACAGGCTTATTATTCAGTAACTACAGGGACTTCAGTGCAAACTGGCTGAACTATTCTTAGGTTGTAGATGGGTGCAATTAAACTTTAGGCACACTGACGGACCCTGGCCATTTAAGGGGGTTAAGTTGATCTGAAGGAGTAATTAAATGTTTTTGTTTTTTTAAGACAATATTAATAATTCAGGAAGGGGAGAAGAGTGCAAATGCAACACTTTAAAATATTTTTTCTTTTATGTGAGCAAAAAATAAAGCATCTTTTCATCTCTTCTTATTCCATTATGTGTTCTTTCATGCCCTTTATTCCATCCATGGCTTTGTGATAGTTATGTTTGTATTATTACGCTTACAGAGACATCAGGTTGTCTTTTGCAGTTTCTGCAGTTCATATTAAACATTAAATGCATGCTATAAATGTACTCCTATGGTTCTTAAGGGCTTGGCTGTGCTCTGTAGGAGCGAGCCTTAAGCCAGTTCACCCACGGCAGTTTTATACCTGCTGGTGCATTTCCTCCATTAGACCAGGTTGCACAGATTAATAATTGTCATGCCCATGCAGTAATGCGCCGCAATAAACATTACCCTAGTAGATCTATGACGGACATAAGCGAGGCAGACAGGCTGTCTGCATAGGTGCAAAGTGTTATTCCACACTCATAAACTGGAGTGGATGTATATGAGGCGTGTTAAAGTTTTTTTGACAGTAAATTAAGCCACGGCGACAAAAGCCGAAATCTGAGCCGTCCGGTTCAGAGATTGCGATTAGCTTCTAGTGGTTTATGTGAATCATCACTGAAATTGCTACATGTGTAGCATGAAATGGAGGACACAATGGACATTCTGTTGCTAACCGCTCAGGAGAGGTAACCTGAGCCCTCACGCTGCCTTGAAAGTGGCTCAAGTATGCATTGTCGGCCACCCCCCACCCTTCTCCCCTTCCTGAAACGACTTCAGTAACTAACTCTGCCTCATATTGCCAATGTGCGGGAGCAAGTAAAAAGGCCCCATTCATAGCCTATGTCAGCCCAGAGGACAAAAAAAAAAGAAAATGAAAATCAATATGATACAAAGACGCTCATTAAACTCAAGGCTGAGCATCCAAAACAAAACGTGTCATAATTCCGCACTAATTCCAAAAGTGAGAGAGCGCGAAGGGAAGAAATCCCAAGGGATCGGCCAGGGGGCAGATGCTTTGGGCTCGTGTGGGGTCCGCCACAAAAGAGCCAGAGGCCCGAAAGCCAAGTGCTACCTCTTATTAAAGTGCAACAACATGGCG
This sequence comes from Colossoma macropomum, assembly GCF_904425465.1. Taxonomy (NCBI): domain Eukaryota; kingdom Metazoa; phylum Chordata; class Actinopteri; order Characiformes; family Serrasalmidae; genus Colossoma; species Colossoma macropomum. The sequence goes on from NW_023494786.1 coordinate 19,601,075, forward strand.
AGCATTCATCATCTTTCCATTGTGTGGAACAGAAAACTGTCTGAATCAAATGCCATTTAAATCTTTTTGCCGGCAGCTTGGTGAGATAATGAGGTATAAGGTCATTTGCAGGCCATGTGGTGCATTAGCATGCTTAAACAAAGCAGACAATACATGGCAAGGATAAAGTGAGAACCAGCACTGACCTCTCTTTGACATGGAGCGTTATCACTGCTAACAGCAAATAGCAATTAATTGATAAATTATTCCATTCAAAGGTTCTATTGCTTTCAGCTGTCAAGCAATGTGAGCAATAACTCTTCTACAGCCTTTCTGCATTCTACACATCACCCGCTATCCTTGATTGATTAAACTAAACTAAACAAACCACTTCAACTTCAATTTCACACCCTCTGTCATCTGCATTCATCAAAACCTTCTGTTCAACCACAAAATGAAATCTATATTAACGCAGAGCAAGCCGAGAGTATCTTCCCTATTTACTATTACACTACTTAAAAAAAAAACACAAGGATAAATGATTCTTTTCAGTCACAGGATTCCCGTAAACGTGTCTTTGTCTGGCGAGTAGGCAACAGTGAGCCCCGCCGCATGTTAGATGAGGCGAGGGTATACCTGGCTGGAATTGCATGGGAGTAGGTGGGCCGAGTATGAAGCAGAACCTCTTGAAAGTCATTTGAATGTAAATGTGGCAGCTGTTGTTCCTGATCCCCACTTTCAGAATACACAATGTCTAAGTCCACTGAAGTGAAGGACAAGCTTTTCTTTCCACCATCTAGGTGAAAAAAAGCGGGTGCCCTCACCAAATGCCTGAATCGCATTTCATCCCGCAACCAGGTTACACTTCGCATTTAGAAGAAAACGCTGCAAAGCTCTGACAGCTGCATGGCTCCACCAAGAATGTGTCTCCCTGAATGAAAAATTTTCCTGAGATTAACCAAGTTTCGCTCGAGAGAGGGAAAAAAAAAATCCTTCATTCAGCAAATCACAACACTTCAGTGCTCTGTTGACCAGTCACTGTTCAGTGGTTCTGGAAATGAAGACAGCTACTTTTTTTTCTTCTCTCCTAGCTCTCGAGCACAATAAAATGTTATCTCGACAGGACGCCATTAGTTCTGTGTGCGATAAATCACGGTGTGACAGACTGCAACTTCGACTAAACATAATGCTCCAGGCAAGCAAACGCAAGCCCCTCTCCCCTCGCCCGCCACACTACATGCAGAGAAGGTGAAAGGGTAGTTTGGCTTTTCAAAGCTTGCTTCATGCATTCATGGCAAACAGTGAAAATAATGTATATCACGTCTGAGACACAGGCTTGTTGCCTGAGTTAGTGAAAATGAGCTAATAAGCCTTATTTACAGTTTCAACTATATTCACATCAGTTCAGCCAACAAAGTAACAAAGCATAATTAGACCAGGGGTGCCCAAACTTTTGCATACAACTATAAGTGATCTTTCATCTCATTGGCTGCCCTCCTTTGAAAAGCAGTCCAGGCTGAAATAGCAAGTTAGCTCAATAATGGTCAGGCTAACCTGCTCTAGGCTGAAATAGGCAGATATATGTCAATTTTGGTATTTGTGACATCACAAAAACTATAAATTCAAAGCTGGCTGTTTCCACAGTTTAGTTTCCATATAAGGACCGGAGAGTAAACAGTATGTATTGAAACTTTTTACCGATGTTTGCTTAATACATCAAACTCTTATTTAACACACCCAAGGATTTTTTCCCAAAATACAGGCTCTTTAATACTGGACAGTGAGTGAAGAAATGAAGGCCAACAATGACATGTTGTTTTGACTGAAGTACCATAGGACTGCAATTAGCAAGACCTCCTCAGCTCTTCAGTTGCTAATTGTGAGATCTCATGCAAGCTGTTGGGTGTTTTTCCTGGTAATTTTATTAAAATTAAATGGTCTCTAAAATGGTTGAGGTCTTTGATTCTTTCTTTGTTTTTGTTTTGTATGGGGGTTGGAGGGCACAATGTCAGAATAAGAAGTAGCCTAACCTGCATAGTTTCCATGACCTCTAAACAGAAGAAACATTTCCCTTCCCAAAGGCCACCAATGACCTTCAGTGCTTCTAACGTTACACACGTGCTACTGTTAAGTCATATATAATTACTAATACAACCCGAAAAGAAAATTCTATCCACTGTCCACATAAGTAACATTAATGGCATCATCTGACTTAGTTTGGTAGAACATGCATATTGTTACTGTTCAAAAGATTTAATGCATCTCCAAAATAGTAACTTTACAGGAAAAGGCAAAAAATGTTCTTATTTTTATGTAAGTTAATATAAAAAAGGAGATATATTTAAAACAATTTTGGAGCATTTCTGTGTTCACACAGTTGCTGTGTTCAAATCTTATAGAAAAATAAAAGTAAAAAATTTCTTGTTCTTATTTTTTTGATAGTGGTTATATGGTGGTCCGTTTTCCACACTGCTGCATGGAACTGTCTGATATGAACAGTTAGAAATTTATAGAGCAGAGGTGCAATATTTCACATCTCGGTAATCACATGTGTTGGGGTGTTATTTACAGCATTATAAACAAAGATACAATAAAAGCTTAATTACTTTAGCAGAAAATACGGGTCACACAAATTTCCCATTGATTTGACACGGGGTAGTAAGCACACAGTAGGTCATGGCTGTAATGCACTTCATTGATTTGGCTTTGCATGTATACACTCTTTTATAACCACAGGCCACCTCCCCACAAACCGATAAAATCACTTGCCGTTGCTCCACTATCCAGCAACTTTTCCCCTGCAGAACCACAGGCTAGACTGAGCAGTGCTGAAGGTCAAAGGGATTTGTGCTCACCAAAATGAGGACGCTGATGAGAGTTCTGATTACACTATGAACTGCTGAAAGATCTCAGTGTTCTTTTCCTGAAAACTCATTCCATGCCATATGGTCCTCTAAAGCAACATGTGTCTCCGTTAGGATACTTCCTTGAATGGTGGGCTTACCTTGTCTATATAATACTCAACAGTGTTCCATCAGTAAGCAGCACACAACCAACTATTAATCTATTTGGAAGTTTAATTTGAAATTTGGGTCATGTGGAGCACTGTGCAAAAGTTTTATTGGCATATGAGAAAATAATATTTAAAAAGCTGTTTATCTGGGCAGTTAGCATTTATTCCCTGAGTAAAACAATAACACTGCGATAAATACACGTTAAAGCTGCTTATCTAAGAAGTAAGCATTCATTTGCTGAGAAAAACAATAATATTAGGATAAATACACTTAATACAATAAATGGAGAAGTCACGAACACAAGAAATTCCTGTTACCTTTCCTGCATTAATGATTGTTTGCATTGACTGTAAAGGTATTATGAGTTTTTACAAGTGAAAACACACCAACAGACAAGATAAATAGCATTAAACAAAGCATGTTAGAGTTTTGCACAGTTCTACATGTTAGCTCTTGATTTCATTTCAATGTATAAAAGACAGCGTCCTTAAAGACATCCTATACAATTACAGAAAAGCTGGAGTTCAGTAAAAAAAACCTTTTTTCCTCATTAACAGTTCAAAAATCAGTGTTCTTCTCCTGAAAATTCATTCCATGCCATTTGGTCTTCTAAGGCAACATTTGTCTCCAATACTTTACTCTGTTAAAAAATGTTACCCTAGTTTTACGTTAGAGCCAAAGGTGTTCCATCAGCGAGAAGTAAGTGTGCAACCAGCAATTTCAAATCTATTTGGAAGTTTAGTCCAAAATTTGGGTGATATACAACAGCTCCTGATTTCAAAATGGTTCCCATGAACGCCCTGTCAATATTGTATAGAATATTGTCCTATGTAGAAAAAAACTTTTTGTTAAACTCAATAAAAGCTTGAGTTAATTTCATGCCAAATAGTGCTCTAAACCAACATGTGTCTCTAGTAGGATACTTTCTCAAATGGTTGTTCTCAAATTTTTAATATAATACTCAATGGTGTTTTATTAGTAGGCAGTCCACAAGCAACTATTCTGAATCTATTTTGAAGTTTAAAATTAGTTTTAAAGTTGTAAACTTTAGATCAAAATTTGGGTGACATATTTTAAAATGCACAAACACCCATTCCACATCAACCCCCTAAAGTTCAACAAAAAGTGTTTTTCTTTAGAAATCGCTGAAAGATGTTCTTTTTCTGAGAACTCCTTCTACGCCATATGGTGCTCTAAGCAACATTTGTCTCTAGTAAGTTACTTTCTTGAACAGTCATTCTCCTAGTTTTACATAATACCCAAAATGTTCCATCAGTGTGTAGTAGGTGCAGAACCTTTTTTGTGAAGTTTTGAAGATTAGCTCAAAATTTGGGTAATATATATTAGTTTAGCTCAAAATTGGGTAATACCCATTAGTTTCTGATTTCAGAATGTGTTAAAGACCCCAAGGATATCCTATCAAGTTCAATAGAAAGTGTTTTTCTTTAATAACAATCTCAAAGATCTGTGTTCTTTTCCTGTAAAACTCAAGCAACTATTTTGAATTTATTTTGAAATTTAGTTCCAAATTTGGGTGATACACATTGGCTGTGGAAAGACTCAGTCCCTATCAACCCCATAAAGTTCAACAAAAAAGTGTTTTTCTTTACAAACTGCTGAAAAATCTCTGCGTTCTTTTCCTGTAAAACCATTCTGTGCCATATGGTGCTGTAAAGCAACATTTGTCTCCAGTAAGCTACTTTCTTGAATAGTTGCTCTCCCAGTTTTACATAATACCCAATAGTGTTCTATCAGTGGGCAGTAAGTGTAGATCCTTTTTTAAAATAAGTCTGGATGATATACATTGGTTCCTGGTTTCAAACTGTGTGAAAGGACCCAGCTGCAATGGATGTGCCCATCAAGCAAAAAAAAGGAGGAAAAAAGTGGTCTCATGGGTACATCAGACCATGTTTTAGACAAGTGGTCAACCAGCAAAACCCCCATACAAACCCACTGCTTTCTAAACACAGCGATCAAATGGTTGTGGCACTGCAGGGATAAAAGACCTAGCAGGGGTGCAATTCTCAACCTCTTTAATAAGAGTCAGAAGCAACAAAAGGACAATGAGCCACACTTCCCCACAGCCTGTCTGTCTACTTTGCAGTGAAGTCTCCTCCTTCTCTAAGTAGCTGTGAAGTCTCCTCCGCAGTTATTACATGAGAGACTGCGCATCTCCACTGGAAGACACACAAGAGAGCGCGGGCAATTCATTGGTTTGCTTCCATCATTGGGAAGTCTCAGACGGCTTCAAACAAGACGCTGGTTTATGAAATGTCAAAGTCAAACATCAGAACAATATTCAGATGCTTTAAAAGAAGGCAATTTGGTCAGTTTGGTCACAGGGATTCGACATGCCTCTGCTTTTTGTCTGAAGCTGCTTTTTCTACCATATGAATGTGCCTCCACTGCTGTTATACAAATAGGCCTACGCTTCTGCTCTCTTCATTATCACAGCTAAACTACCTGCAAAAAAACAGAGAAGACAAATAGGCCTTGAAAGTATGGGGAAAACTCAATAGGGAAGATTTTTTTTTGTCCTGAAAGACAACAAAGAGCGAGTTGTGTCCGCTTTCCTTCTTCGCTTTTTATGCAAAGCGCTTGTGTCTTGCTTGTCCCTGGGTGCTCATCAACTTGGACCATGACAAGCAGGAGAATACAAAGCTGTGCTCGAAAGGTCAATCTCTATGGGCACCCACCAACTTCAGACTCATTTATCGCCACTAACCAAGCGCTTCACACCACGCCAGAGAGCGTGTGATTTAAATCCAGCGATTCAGGGTTACAGGCCCCACTACAACTGGTGGGAGCTTCTTGTTAGTGTGTAGGGCAGAGGAGCACAGCCTTAGCACGCCATGCTCAATAGCCAGGACACTGGAGGGTGTTTAGCATTCTACAAGAGCATCCATTTGGGGAATAGTGGGCAAAGAAAGTTTTCTTATTGTGTAGAGCTACTTGACTAAGTGTTTAGGTGGCTACATGCATTCAGCTTCAGCTAACCATATTAAAGAATGGGAAACAAGAACAATACATGAACTGCAGCAAAAACATAAGCCTGCAGGTGTAAACATAATAAGTCATCGCACAGTCTTTACAACCTTATTCTCCTGCACTTTCTCAAGTCTGGATTATACCAATAAGAATTAATTACAGGGGTCTAATCATTATTATCATCGGAAAATAACAAGTATTAATTCTGTCCCACTAACAACAAACCATAATGTTTTAAACACAGATAGTATGAATAATACAGTGTGTATAGTGTCATATAGTGAAGTATAGTAGGCTATAGTTTGTAAAGGACTGTTGTATTTAAAGTATAGTGTAGTATAGTATTGCAGGTACGGTTTAGCACATCAGTTATAGCGTAGTGTATGTGTATGTAAAGTATAGTGAGGCATAATATAGTACGTATGGCACGCTATTGTACAGTAACGTTATAGTTTTGCACAACGTGGTATATTCCAGTATAGTATAGTACAGTATCTTCCTGTAGACTGTATTAGCAATGAATCTCGGTACAGATGACTGCGAATTACCCTGAACCATCCATTCTCCCGGTCAGAGCAGAGCTGATTTCCCACAGTAAGACCAAAAGAAGCAGCAATAAAATGACAAAGCGAGCTAAAATAACACAGCGTTTGAACTGTAAGTAAGGCGAGCGATAAGACAAGGGCTCTGAGCCGAAACCAGAGCCGCTTGCGAAGCGTGTGCTGGTTAAAGTAGACGAGCTTAACGCGGAGTGAGGTCGCGTTTAAGCTGAACCTGCTTAAACTGTGGTGTAGGCGGAACGCAGAGGAGTGAAACACGCAGCCATGAAGCAGAGAAAGCCGTGGCCCATCACAGCGCCCATTAGGAGGGGCGCAAAAACGGCTGAAAACATCAACTTTTACTCACCAGGTCTGACGCGCCGTGAACAGCAGCCTGTAATATTATTATCAACACAAAAGCGTAACCAGTACCCAGAGGCGTGAGGCAGCGCGAGCGCGTGCGAGTGCCGTTAGGCTTCTCCCCGAGATCCACTCCCACAGCAAGTTTACGGGATGCTCACTAGTCCTATCAAAAACAGCAGGCTGGAAATAACTGCACCCTCAGCCTGGCCTATAAGCGACCACCACCACCACCCGAGCCAAAGGCATAACCCGCTCAAAGAGAGAAAGGGACGGGAGAAGCGGGGGCTTACCATTCTGAAGAAACATGCGAGCCTGTCCGTCCGGCTGGGCTAAAGCAGAGAAACAAAACGCCTCGCTGTTGGAAGATGCAGCAGAGCAGTAAAGGTAAGCAACGTGCCGTGTGTTGTTGTTTGTTCTCACGGCGTCTTTCTTATCATCTCCCGTTAGAGGAAAAAAACATCAGCAGAACGTGAGGTGAAAATGTCCAGGGCGCGTTAGCCACATCTCAGAAAAAACGGCGAAGACCGAGAGACGAGTGGTCAGGTTGTTTTCTTTTCAGCTTAGACCGCAGAGGAAAAGCCTCAGAAGCTCCAGCACTCACGGCACTATCCGTCCACACATGACTGAGCGCCGTGAATGGGGGAGAAAGAGCAGGGAGGAGGTTTAGTGTGAATGCTGGAGAATGACAAGCGGGCCCCCACAGCCCAGCACCGGCGCGTACCATGTGGGCGAGAGAGGAGGGGGGGCACGCTAATGCTTACCGCTTCTTACACCGAGACTAAATGTTGGGGATACGTTCAGCTATAACACAACACACAAAAGACAAAACGCGCAACAACACCTGTATGGAGGTAAAATGAGCCTGACCTGCCCGGGATAGCGCAGGCAGCGGCTTAGAAAAGCAAAGAAAGAAAATCCTGCTAGCATGTGCAGCGCACATAAGCACTAGTACTGCAATCACTCCAGTGGGATTTTATTTCTTTTGGAAAACAGCATCTAATCTTACAATCTTACAATCTGTGGGATCTCCCACCTCACCATGCATTATAAAAGACTTATGGGCCTCGTTCACCAACTGTTCTTAAGAAGAAAATTCTTCTTAAAGCCCATCTACGCAGTTTTCATGAAGATTCAGACACTCACCAGTATTTTCTTATTTGGGATTTGTTCTCAGGTAATTAAAGAATCGACACACACTCAAGAGCACAAAGGTGTGAACAATTCTGTAGACTTTTTCTTAGGAACTTCCTCAAGAACAAAAAGAAAAAAAAACTTGGGAAGATATTGGCAAATGAGGCCCAATGTGTTTATCTTGCCAAAGGAAGGGGATGAAATAACTGTAACACATTTTAGGGGGAAGTGTTATTTGTATATTTTTTTCTTCAAATAATTTTACTGAAGGGTTTCTCCCACACCCTTAAAAAAGTTCAGAATGTAGCAGCTTAAGAAAACCCTTGATATTGAACCTTTGCATTATGTCAAGGTTCTTTAAACCAAAAGTACTTCCTTGCCTGTTCCAAAGCTCATCTGCACATTTTCAATGTAAGATCAAGCTCATAAAACACTGTGTCAGCCTAGTTTGCTAATTTTTAGTAGGAATGACAGTACTTCTGGCGGGCATTGTTTCAAACAAATAGCCTGACTGAACAGATCACTGTAAACAAATTGTTGAGGTCTCTCCCCTTCAAATACAACCTTTTGGAGATTTAGTTAGCCTAGTAGTAGATGACATGCTGATTTGTTGTTCATGCAGTCAGAATTGGGTTTGCTTTCCATCATGAGGTCATTTGGGTAGCCTAGTAGTCGATGACATACAGATTTGTTGTTTATGCAGTCAGAATTGGCTTTGCTTTCTGTCATGTACCTACCCAGTGCTGACATTTTGGAAATGGGACCTTTTAGCTGCGAATAAATAGACTAATAGTGAGATTAGCAGACAAAATTTCATTAGATCAGTGGTTGATGTATAAGAGTCAGAAATAAGGTTCTTGCCTACATTTTGCTTGGTAATTTATAGCTTTAAGTACAGATAAAGAACCAGAATGAAAAAAATAATCGTTTTGAAAAGTGTACTTGAGCTTACGATTTAGGAATGACACATGAGTGTGTTTGGCAAGGAAGCTCTGGTTGCTTTTTCTGCAACCCCAGCTTAAACCTCTGACACCAGAGTTTTGTAGGTTAGCCAAAGACAGAACTTTTGCGTTGTCCTACCTGACATTTCCTTTGTTGGGGCATGCCATTTAAGTAAACCCTGCCTTCAAAATCCAGGCCCTTTCTCCTCTTCCTTGCTTCTCTCCAGAGCGAAGAAAGAATGGTCAAGGGTCCCTATCCCACCAAGTATGTTTGGTTACCCTGAGAACAAGGCAGAGGCCAGGAGGTGGTATGTGTGTGGTTCAATTCACTGCATTATCCTCAGCCAGCTAATCTGGGCTGGGCTTAGGCTTCTTACTGCTCACTGGCTGTGAATAGATGAGTGAAAAGTTAAATATTCTTTCAAATGGAAAACTGCCGGCCAAGCCGGGATTGTGATCATGTCACCGTGGGATTTGGAGACCCCTCAGTTGACATAGGCAACAGGAAGACGAGCCCAGGCTCATTATCACGACTTCCATATGTGAGTCTACACACCCTAGTGCACAGCCGAGCTTGGGAGGCTTGACTATCTGTGATTAATAAAAACCAGGCAGTGTGAAAGTAAATGGGAGAGAAATACACTCCAAATTTACTTAGGCCTAGCCGCTGTAATGTACGATTCACACGGCCAGTGTCTGAAATGAAAATACAGTTTTATATTAGCTTTGTGGAACATGGCATCATCCAAGCCTTTTCCATATATATGCTGTAGGAAATAACAGGCAGGTAAAAATACATGTTGTTTCTTTCTTGTTTTTACTTATTTTGCATATTAAATGTGAGAAAAACAGATGTAAGAGAAATAAAGTCAGATTTGAACTTGTCAGGTCCACTAACTGAACAGAAAAAAGCTGAACAAAGTGTTTCCTCACGTCAGAGCACCTATTTTTTAATAGCTCTGTGACTAAAATCACAGACGTATTTTTAAGTGACTCACCAGCTATTGTAGAAGTTTTAATCTGATGAAGCTACATTTTAATGTGCAAAAAAGTATTCAATACTGAGAAATGAATAACTTAACATGTTTATATTGCAATATATCAAGAAGAATCAACAAAACTGGGTAAATTACAGAAACTGTTCTGGTGTCTAACCCAGACATTTATCCAGTACTGAGCAAAAGTCAGAGACCACCTTTATTTAATTTCTAGTCAAAACAGCCATTAAGTATAAGTTATTCATTTCTCAGTGTCAGCAGAATACATATATTTAACAGAAAATACCTTTGTTTTTTTTCATACCTGAAGCAAGAGTGGAGCTTGATTTTCTGATAGTGACAGTTTTGGTTGTCTACAGCTTTTGCATGGCTGAGTCTCATTTTCTCTTAATCTTTTAACGTTTTTGTGAACTCCAGTTTTGGAATATCCTTTTTTCACTTATTTTCTACGTATCTCCTTTAGTGCAAAAATATGTATCTCTTTTAGCTATTTTAGATGCACATGAGAAAAAAAGTTGCAAGGCAGCTAAGGTGAGTTTGGGTGATTGTAACTCTGTAACTTAAGATTGAAAGGTTGGAAGTGTTAAAATGGCAGTTGCATGCACAAAAGTAAAGAGTGAATAAATTATTGATAGATTTAATATTACACTTAGTGTTGGAGGTTTTTGTGTAATTTTTCTGCTTTTGTATTTTTACACAGTACCTATACCAATAGGCGTTTCACATAAATCTTCATTTTGCAATCCTTGAGGATTTATGAAAGCAGTAGAAGCATTTTTATAGTTTAAGATATTTTCAAAATTTTATGTCTTTTGCCTTTTGAAGCCATGGTGTATTATTTAGCAGCCACATTGAAACTTTCTCTCCCATTCACTTTTACCCTTTTATGATGAAGACAGCTGCAGTTGTGCTGTCCATTTTATCTCAGCATGGCTGTCTTTGTGGAGAGGTGTGAACTGTTTTCACAGCAGGTGGTTCTCACCCCTCCCCTTTTACCCCTCACTGCTCACTAGCAGCTCAACACAGAGTCACACCATTTCACACACAGAGAGAAAACTGTGTCCTGGTTCATCTGATAACAGAGTGAAAATATTTTACTTGATTATATTAATTAAAAATATCCAAGACAATTTCAGTCCCACCAGCGGAATGGCCACTAGGGGGCCTGCAGAAGGAGATTAATCCCAGGCAAATATTGAGCTGGTTCGTGCCGACATGCGCGACAAAACAGGCCTAAGTGCAAAGTGAAAAGACAGTACATAACAGGAATGCTGCACTAGACTCCACATGAACCTGTCAGTAAGCCTTACCCTCACTTGGATCAGCCTGAGTCTGAACGCAGCAGCAGTATCAGAGCTTTGGCCCCCTTCCAAGCATGAAGTCCTGGAGGACACAAAGGCAGCAGTGTTGCCAGGTCAGTGCAAAGCCCTGGCCTGCAGGCGCTGGACACCCTACTGAGGGCAGCATGCTGTGCTGCTCTACTGCTACTGCCTGCATGTGTGTGATTGCGTGTGAGTGAGAAGAGTTGCAGTAAAGTAAAGGGAAAACACTTTCACTGTACCAGGCTATTTAAGCGCATGAAAGTTGTGTCCCCATGGAAACCAATTGTTCAGTTATACAACTAGATTAAGAAAGTACAGTTCAAATGAGTCACAGGGAAGCATTTTCACCCAAAACCATGAGAGAATATCCAGAAACCAGGCTTTATGTTGAGTCACTACCTCTGAGGCCCCTGAGATAATGAAAGCTTATTAAACTGATCTTACTTACAGGGATATTTCTCTAAATTAACAAATAGAAAGAGTGTGCAATGCTATGTGATGTGTCCTCTTACTAATCCACGGAAACACTCTTGCCACCTTCATGTGCAGTTACATTACATAACTTTTAAAATATGTATAATTTATTAATTTATTCTTTTTATTATTTATTTATATGTATTATTTATTTTGAAGCTCTGTATTCTTACCAGCATTGAGAATGTCTAAATTTGTCCAGAATAAATGAGTTTATAAAACACTTGTGTATAAGCACTTTGGAATGGGGTGGCTGTATGTTGCATAACAATACTATTATGTCAAGAGTTCTTTTAGAGAGTCTTTCTAAGACCCTGCACATACACTATGTCCAAAAGTATCTTTCTAATTAGAGAATTCTGCTACTTTAAGATGCACTCATAGCTGACACAGCTGTTCAATTGCGCATGCACAGCTTGTAAAATCTCCATAGAAAAGCATTGCAATTACATTGGGACACTCTGGAACAGCTACACATGAGCCTAACATCACCATGCTCAGTACCAAATGTCACCTAGAGGAGTCTAATCCCCCCCCTCCCCAGCACTGGGCTGTGGAGCAGAGAATCTGTATTTTCTGGAGTGATGCAGCTCTTTTTAGTACCTTTGGGATGAGTTGGAGTGGAGTTTGTGATCCAAAACTAATCGTCAAAGATCAGTACCTGACCTCACTAATGCTCTTGTGGCTGAATGCAATCAAATCCTCACAGCATTGTTCCAATATCTAGTGCAAAGCCTTTCCAGATAGTTAGAGGCTGTTACTGCAGCAAAGGAGGACAAACTCTCTATTAATTCCACCTAATATCAGAAAAAAATATTGGATGAGAAGATATCTAGAAACATATGCATATAGTTTATGTTTCCCTTAGTTAATATGTATTATTTTTGGGTAATAATATGGCTTGCTGTTATTTTACATGTCATACACATATACATTCACCAAGACACATTCTTTGCAAGTGCTTGAATTGTAACATGCATGTCGATATGAGCCTCATTCTGATTCTGGTTCTAAAGAAAGCACAAAGTTCACATTTTTAGTCATTTTTGAGGTGCTTGGCCATTGACTATTTGCCAAAAAGTGCCTGATGTGTCTTATTTTTAGACAAGGTGCGTGCGTTAAGAGACCTGCATTACATGCACCATAAAACCCTTAATTAGTGTTGGCTTGGCTGTATTCTCACTCTCCCTCTCTCTCCATTAATGAGATAATCAAACCTAATCATTGTAAAACTCATGGGGAGAGTGAAGAGACATTTTTCCAACAGCACAAAATAGATTTCACTGGAAAATTTTTAGAGATCTAATATCTCATATCTTATTTTAGTTTTGCAAACCTCACAAGTGCAGAGAGGATTCTACTATATTTTAAATTGCACAATCAACATATCATCACTATCCAAAAACCATGTAACTGCAAAATTGTTTTTTATTCCAGGTGATTTTGGGGCATTGCTATCGGTCCATTCATCATTTCACACAATCATTCTTTACCTGACCTGAATTGAATGATGGAAAATACTTCCACACAATTAAATGGTTTTCTTTCAAAATGAGGCAATTTTTGATCCAACATAATTGACTTAAATTGACTTAATTTAATCTGTTATCACAATTAACCAACTAAACTTATAAAAGGCCATTGAACTTGATTTACTGCAGGTGATTTACCTTATGTTGGTTCAACTTATTTTACTATGTTTGATGTTACTATGTTCATTATGTGTAAAAGTGCTCACTGTAGTGCCCAGTCAATGCACTAATCAGTGGCTTAGTTAATCCAGATCCAACATTGCTGGATTTGCAAAGCAAAATCTTATCACCAAAAAAAAAAAATCTCAAAAATGATCTCCTTTTTGGGGCATATGAGGTATGATGTTTGCCTTTTGATCTAAATCAGGCGTAATGTTTGTCTTTTGATCTAAATCAGGCGTAATTTGCATACTTTATCTACTGCCTCTGCTGTATTCGTTGTTGCTAGGCAAAGCTTTGAGTGAAGGAAGAAAATGCCACCTTTGGTTGCGTTTCTCTAAGCGTGTTATTATCAATTGGGCTTTGGGTGGTTAAACACTCTGCTTTTCTTATTAGCTCGCTCGGTAAGAAAATCATCCCCCGACTGCATTCCTGATATCGCATTCATACTACAGCAGACAGTGGTAGCTAAGACCTATCACAGAAATTGAATGCATTATGTACATTTAATGGTAACGAAATACCTTTCAGAAGACTGTAGAAGCAAAATTCTCTGTTCACAATGTTTAAAGCAATATGGATGTGTGAGTCATATGTGCCTTAAGATGGCAAAAAACTCATAAATCTCAAGTCGCACATGCACACACCCATTCATTAGCCATCCCCAACCACATGTGGTCATTAGTCAGAGAGCATAATTTTCTCATTTGTTTACTTAGAGGGCTTGTGTTTCAGATGCCGAGTGATTTGTTTCTTTGATTGCTCACTCAAGCTTGTCATTTGCTACTACTGCACCATGACCACCTTTCACTGCCAATTGTAGGCTTGTCTCCTCACAGGAATAGCAATTTTCTCTGGGACGGTAATAGGATCAGGGGCCCTGCACCACTTCCACATGATTGATGAGAGATTAAAAGGATTGTTGAGACTGAATGCACTTTTAGTGCTCTACCAAGCTTCCATATCAAAGCGCTTTGCTAGTCCTGTGGTTTCCACTTTGGATGAGCTCTGATGCAACGCTGGAGGAAACATTAAACTGTTCCTGCTGGATGGATGCAGGAGTGGTCATCATCAGAGTTATTTTTTTTTCTCTTTGTATTTTCCTTACTAGGTTTTACTTAATGTCTTACTCATTGCGCTCGCCCAGACAAATTCCTTGTATGTGTACGTGTCGTAACAGGGAGCAAGAAGAAGTCCATTTTCTTAAATACAGCTTAAAGCCAGTGTCATTTTCTAATAATAATATTTGTGTTCTTGTCGATCCTCTTATCCATAGAACACCTGTGAGACTGATTAAGGCCAGGCAGTTTTTTTTCTTTTTCTCAGTTTAGTGAAATCTCATTCTTCAGGCTTGTACCATCACGCAGAGTTTTCACACATCTCATGTCTAAAGCATGCCATGGAGTTATGGAATCATGTGAACTTCTACATTGATTAAAGGTATATTTTTCCAGTATTTCATCAAGAGATTTGATTTTACACTGAAGGTGTTGAGATACTGTAATAAATCTTTACTCAATTCATCCCTTTACCTGTTGATTATTATGAGTTAAACATAAATCTCAAGCATAATGACAAGAACATATTGTTTCTTTCATGCCATGATCCATGATAATTTCTTACATGGAACACTCAGAAAAAAAGGTACCAAACTGGCACTGGGGCAGTACCCTGCTTGTCACTGGGGTGGTACCCTTAAGGGTACATCTCAGTACCTTTAGTCAGGGATCATAACTGTACCATAATCCACTGAAATTATATTTTTTAAAGTTGTATTGATTCCACACACACTGTCTCATCTCCAGGCTTTTTGTTTCATTGTTTTGTTTTAAAACATTATTTTATGTAAAATAACACAAATAGTACAATACATACTTTTCACTTGGGAAAAACTTATTGGACCTTAAAACCACTGTTGAACTTTTGAGGGCACATTTACATTTTTTGTACATTGATGAATGAAAAATGTACCTGCACAGAACCTTTATTACTACCAGTGTGGGCTATGTCTTCAGTACCTTTAGTTAGGGAACATGCAGTTATATATTTAAATTGTATTGACTCCACACAGCCTGGAAAGCTACAAATAAATACCTTTGCCCTGGGAAAAATTGTTTAATGTTTGTTATACACTTCTATAACTTAACACTAGCTCACAAAGTTTGCACAGAAGTCCCTGTTTTTACTGAATAATAAGTCTTAGTATGTAATAAGCCTGAGATTTTAAGGGGTTAAAACCACTGTTGCACCTTTGAGGGAACATTTACAGTGGTTGTAACTTGAGGAATGAAAAATGTACCTGTACAGTACCTTATTTCTGACAGTGAAGCACTTCTGATTCAGCACAAAAGAAGCGATAGTACAGAATACTTATTGTATGACCAATACAGTGTCCATGACCAATAAATCAGGGATTATAAAAGGAACTTTTGCAATATTATTTATTTAAATGATTTCAAGTGTATTTTAAGTGTATGTTTTTAAAAGTAATTAAAAAAGAATCACTTTTGATTGCCTAAAGAACACTTAAATTTGATTGTTCTTGAAAAGCTCATTTGGAATCATTTAAGGTTCTTTGTGGAATCAAAAGTGGTTCTTCAATAGTATTGTTCCAAATAACCTTTTTGACACCTTATTTTTAAGGATATGAAAACAAGAACACTCCATTTTGTCTGTTATGTTTGTCAGATGTTGAACAAACAGATATCCCACCAGGAACCTTCTCAGAACATGGCTGCAGGTAGCGGAGCAGCAAACTGACAGCATTTTGCCCTTTCTTGATTTCCATGTGCTTGACCTGCGCCGCTGCTCACTGTTGGGAGGCGCCAGAGATAACAACCTCTTGTCTGTCATGATCAAGTGACAAGCCTCAACACCCCGTCCTCTTAACACGAGATGACTGTTGGTGTCGCCAGCCCACGGCCAAGGCATCGCTTCTGAACTGCATTAAGTCAGCTCTCAAACCAGCTTAGCGTCGCTGACATTTATTTTTATGTGGCCCCCCTGGGCGAGAGCCTAAGCTAACCTCAAACGTATGACCACACGCACACTGCTGTGTAAATAGAATCATGCAAGTGTGCCCAGTATGACTGTCTGATTCACAGAGTGCGTGGAGATGTTGGCAGCTGTATACAGGAGTTGGAGTCCAGGATGAACTGACTTTGAGATATTTTGGTTGCGGAATTGTTCGCCAAGTACGTACATTTGAGATATTTAAGGTTATAAAGGAGCACTATAATTCAATCCATGCTCCGCCCACAAACAAAAAAAAACAAAGAATGTTTAGTGATAACATTGTTATAATTTTACATTTTGTTTTTTACATTTTAAAATGCAACAAAATATGTGGAAAATATAAATAAGATACCTTGTTTTAGCCCAAACCAAACTGCAATCTGTCAATTCATACACTGCTGCTACCTTTCCTTAACAAAGATATTAAATAAAATTATAATAATAACAATATGCAACTACTTGTAAAAGTCCCAAACTTGATAATTTACCTACATTTGTGAATGGATTAAAATGAAAATGGCAGATGCAGCCATGGAAAAATTAAGGCAGCTATGAAGGATGCCACAGGATAAATTTCAACATATTTTAATACACTATATTGCCAAAAGTATTTGCTCGTCTGCCTTCACATGCATATGAACTTGAGTGACATCCCATTCTTAATCCATAGGGTTTAATATGATGTCGGCCCACCCTTTGCAGCTATAACAGCTTCAACTCTTCTGGGGAGGCTTTCCACAAGGTTTAGGAGTGTGTTTATGGGAATTTTTGACCATTCTTCCAGAAGCGCATTTGTGAGGTCAGTCACTGATGTTGGACGAGAAGGCCTGGCTCGCAGTCTCCATCGGGTTGAGGTCAGGACTCTGTGCAGGCCAGTCAAGTTCTTCCACACCAAACTCGCTCATCCATGTCTTTATGGACCTTGCTTTGTGCACTGGGGCTCAGTCATGTTGGAACAGGAAGGGGACATCCCCAAACTGTTCTCACAAAATTGTCCAAAATCTCTTGGTCTGCTGAAGAGTTCCTTTCACTGGAACTAAGGGGCCGAGCCCAACTCCTGAAAAACAACCCCACACAATAATCTCCCTCCACCAAACTTTACATTTGGCACAATGCAGTCAGACAAGTACCATTCTCCTGGCAACCGCTAAAGCCAGACTCGTCCATCGGATTGTAAGACGGAGAAGTGTGATTCATCACTCCAGAGAACACATCTCCACTGTTCTAGAGTCCAGTGGTGGAGCTTTACACCACTGCATTCCACGCTTTGCGTTGCGCTTGGTGATGTAAGGCTTGGATGCAGCTGCTCGGCCATGGAAACCCATTCCATGAAGCTCTCTACGCTGTTCTTGAGCTAATCTGAAGGCCACATGAAGTTTGGAGGTCTGTAGCGATTGACTCTGCAGAAAGTTGGTGACTTCTGCGCACTATGCGCCTCAGCACTGCTGACCCCACTCTGTCATTTTACGTAACAAACATGGAGGAAAGCTAAATTAAGAGGTGGGGCTTGTGAAAAAGGGAGGAGTTTAAACTACACTTGATTTGATCTGGACTTGATTTATACAGATAATTCCAACTCTATGACATTCTGCACTAATGGTTGCTTAGATAACTCCCAGGGCATTACAAGTGTTTACACTGTGATTTCAACATTCTGAATTTTACTGTTGCTATTGTCATCTCAGGCCTCAATAACATCCTCAAAACATTTTCCAAATGTTGCATTAAAAATGTTCTTCCTTTGTTATCATGTAACATTGAGCTAAAAAAGTTTTATAAAAGAACATTCTATAACATGTTACCTCTACAACATTCTCAAAACATCCTCACAATGTTGCAGACAAGACATTATACCTTTGTAAACACATAACATTACAGCAATGTTTTGTAAAAAAACATTCAGACTCAGGCCTCAGTAACATCCATAAAACATTTTCCATTGAGCATGTTCCTCCTGTGTTATTATGTAACATAATCAGTGGCCCTGACAACACTCTTAAAACATCCTCTGAATGTCGCCATTAAAACTCTGATATATACATTTAAACCTTCTAGGAACACTTTTTGATAAAATAAACATCCTAAAATGTTCTTTGAATGTTAGATAAAATGTTTTTCTGTAAAACATTATTAGAACTAGTAGGTAACATTAGCCAAATTTGTGGGAACATTCTCTGCTAGCAGGAAGTTCAGTTGCTTTTATGCTGTATATTGCTTTGATAGAATGTGCAACTGCAGCACTCTTGATCAAATGCAGGTTTAAGACATTTAAAGCAATACCTTCAGCATCATCAGTAGACCACGTTGGACAGTTCCCACAGGAGACCTAAGGATAAATCAGCAAGCTAATGTTGGCTTGGTGGCAAATTAATCATTGTTTTTTTCAACCTGGCTAGCTTTGATTAGCTACAAGGACATCTTTGTAATGTAGCATTTTAAACTAGAAGCTCCAGTTTAAAATTGTGTAGCGACTCTAAACACATTGTGCAAGAGTTTCTCATTAGGCTGAATGGGATTTGCAAACAAAATGAGTTGCGACAAAAGAATGCTTAGCATGGATAGGTGAATTGTTACCCATGTTCAATTATTTATGCCTATAATTGTCAGTTTAACTACCTCGGTTTATGCAAAAGGAATGACAATATGAAGGTAAAACCCTGTGAGGCAGCTTCTTTCTCATAAATATCTCTTCAACTTTGAGTGAACTGATACACTGGCATGCACACACAGAGACAATGAGACCCTTCACAGTGATTAAGGCTTCCCCAGCTGGAGTGAAGTGGATCTCTCACCTCATAGTGCTAAAGAGGACTTGATCAGCTCTGTGCCTGACGAGTCTCCAAATTAGTCTTTAATCAAGAGCCTGTTCACTATCTGCCTCCAGGCACAGCTGATCACCAGCAACATGTCTTTCTGCTAGCACATGTGGTAAAGTAAGTTCGCTACCCAAACTCTGACACTAACCATTAAATGAAAAATCTGGAGCGGATTGGAGTGCTAATCCACTCCAGTAAAGCTCTAGCTAATACATCCACATGCGGCAGCATTACATGAACACTTCACCCTTAACATGTTAGCATTGTTAGCGTTGGTAGTAGATGAAAGTAATGGCCTGGTAGAATCATGCAAATGTTAATCTTGCTAACTAGCCCTCGCTAGTTTTCATTCACTGTTAGCCATGTTAGCCATACCGTGCTATCATTTTTACTGGCAGACTGATGATCATTAATGGGCTGAAATAGAGGATGGCTGTCTTGTAAATGAGTCTGAGGCATCGCAGAGCCGTCAAGCATGAGATGAGCTGCTCATTGTTAATTCTGCTTTACAGGTGCCGGCCTGAAGGGAGTCAGAAAAAGACCACAGGTGATGATCACTGGAACCCAGCTGGTTCTGGGTATGAAAAGGAGTTATGGTGTTGTACTTCAATGGTTTCATTCTGTATGAAATTCAATTATGAGCTTGCATTAGCTTGAATAAATAGAGATAAGATCTGTATCAGTGACTGTAATGCACTAGCTGATTTGTATTATAGGCAAACTGCAACAAGACTAAAGGCTAACTATTCAATAAAGTAGATAAAATTACCCCTAAGGTCATATATTAAAACACAATAAGCTGAATAATGAATGGTTAAATGCTAAATATATTATTGTTATGACCAAAGAACAACCAGAAAAGGGCTTAGGAATGTCCCTGAACCTGAACACTAATTAAGAAGATCTATGAATATGCACGATTTTGCAAATTGTAAATGCCCCCTCACTGCCCCATTTCTAGACCCAGCCCCTTTCTCCAGTACCCCACACTGTCTCTGTTTGAACAGATGAAACAGAAATAAAAAGACTTGAATTATCAGAAAGATTCCCGAGTGGCATTCTGGCACCGTCACTCAATTTCACTCACTCAGATTTGAGTCTTTCTCCTTTGAGCTTGCCTCAGTGAGCAGCTACTGGTTAGCCTCTAGTGCTAACCAGGATGTGAATCCAAAGTAGCTCCCCACACAAAAACACAGATTTATCTGCACAGATTTGAGTCTTTATTCTCTAAACATGCATCAGTGAGGCTTCAATGAGCCAGAATGAACCTGTGTAGTTGTGTGTACAGCTGTTTCGCGGCTCTCGTTGTCGCTTGGGGTTCACGCACTGCCTCTCACAGCTTTCGTTGGTGGGTGGCACAGCCTCTCATTAGCATATTTTAGTACACTGGACCATGAAAGGTTCAAGCTCATCTGTGATGTACAAAGCTAAGCTGCTACGTAGTGCCACAACATATTTCTTTGTCAGATATACTGAGAAAGTCAAAGATAAAATATGAACTCTGTACAGTAGCACATTTGATACAAATGTCAGTCTATATTACCATAATAAGCCTTTCAAGAGGAGTTAAAAAACACAAATGCCTCAAGACATTAGCATACAGTGTGCAGCTATGTAGTCTTATCTTAGTCTTTCAATTCAATTGATTTAATTCAAATATTTTGTTAAACATATGCACAAATGTACAGTATAACAAAATACAGTGGGCTGTTCTCAGACATATTGAACAATAATAGAAAATAATTGCAACTCACAACACCGCAGTAGTTCACAGTGTGTAAAGATTAGTCTTACTAACTTTTTTTTGGAGATCATTTCTGAACATGCGAGATATTTTTCTAAAATCAATCCGTATTTAAAAAGCGGGACTCATTTTTTGAGATGCAGAGAGCTCCGTTTATGACCAGCAGAGGTTAGCATCATGCTGACCAGCCCAGTGAGTTAGCATGACTGAAGCTCTTGACACAGACACTCCACCTCCTTCTAAATCAAAAGAACGTGTTTGACGAGGCGCTGCTGTACAGCCATTAGGGCCCAGTATGAATCTGCATCACTGAGTGGCTCTCAAGAGCTCTCCAGGGTGAGGATCTACTCTCCGCAGCACCAGCAAGACACGTTTCGTGTGGTGCAGAGAGTAGCTCCAGCTATTGCTGAAATGTCACTGGCTTTGAATAACATTGCCAAAAAGCTCATTGGGTTGGCATTGACTGTCACACTGCTGTAGGAACTTCTGTATTTGACATGTGCTGTTCCCTCATGCCTTCTCCTTTAACTCGATGTACCCATGTATGTGTGTGTGTGTGTGTGTGTTTGAGAGCCTGAAATTGTGTTCTATCATTTATGTGAGAGCGAGGGTGCGTGAAAGGGAAATGGGCAAGAAAGGGTCACTGATAATTAGCATTCCTGTCATTAATTTTGTAATTTCATGTTAATTGTAGTAAGAGAGCCCCATATTATTTGAAGATTTCCCTCCCTGCTTTGTCACTTTCTGAATAACATCTAATTATTGCCAGTAGTTACTACAAGCTTTGATCTTAATGGTTTCATGTTGGAAGAATGTGCGGAATTCCACTGAAGCAAGGCTGAACAACAAAGACTTGCTTAAATTAAATTCATAAACTGAAAAGACTGAAAATGAGTATGAAGAGTAGTATGGAGAGCATAAGCTCAACATATTTTATAAAAGCATTTCAACTTATTTGCTATTTTATGTCTTTTTTTTTGTTTCAGTTTAGCAGGGAAAACACTTTAATTTTATATATTATAACGCACACATATATATGTAGATATGTATGCATGTTTATGTATGCATGTGTATACATGCAAATGCTGCAAATGCTGTAATTGTAGAAGTGCGCTTCCTAAAAAGTCAAGTGATGTAATTAATAACATCTTCACATTGTTGGCTTTAAATAGCTATAATTAGCTGAAATTTAACAATGTGTAATATTTGAAACTGTATTTGTCGATAGTGAGGTATCAACAGTAGAATTCTGTGTTGTATCACTGCGGTATTATTAGGAAAATAGGAACTGCAGTACAGTGCTACAGTGCTGTATAAATAATACCTTACTGTAGAACAGTTAACAGTAACTGAATGTAGTAATAACCTGTATATTTGGATTACAGAGATGGGCTGTAGTACTGAATGATTCTGGCGGAGTCATTGATATCATTGGTATCATTGATCAGTGATTCTCATGGTATCATTGCAGTAAATAAACAGCCTATGGTAGTGAAACTGCTGCCAGTTATTGCTGTAATTGTACAAGTATGCTTTTCAATGTGTATAAACATTTCAAGTGTTTTCCTTGTTAAAATAATGGTAACATGAAAAGAAAAAAATAATAAAATTAAAACTGCATGTAGATTCTTATAATAAGCACATAATGCATTTTAAAGGTATTCTTATCCATTTCTAATTACATGTCATTACCAAAGCAATATATTTATTAATCCAGGTACATTTCCCAGCTATTTTATGTCATAGCCAAATCTACTGGGTGTTTTATAATCCATCATAAATGCAATATTAAATTTCATTTTCCAGTACTTGTGCTCTTTTATGTTGACTGCTGCCCTTACACTTGTTCGATGAAATTACAATCACCCTTGACAGAGCAGTCAGTTCTGCTGAAGTGGGGCTGTTTTAATGCAGCCCTTGCTTTTTCTTCAGACAAAGCACTACTATGGATCCTAATGTATAGAGCCACAGTTTTTAACTGTTGACGTCCACTCACCAGGGCTAAACTGTGCTCTGCAGGCATAAAAAAGTATTAAATGTCCAAATCAAGAGGTGTGAGTCAAGAAATGCTATAAACAGACAGCATAAAAGATGAGCTGTAGCCTGTGACTGTGTCCCCAAATCAGTCTAGACATGTTTGTTGTCTGAAGTTTCTGTCTTCAGTCTTGCACTATGAAACTGAAGTAACTTAGACATAGTGGATGCATATAACTATCTTGACATACTGTAATATAGCGTCAAATATCTAGTCTATTTGAAAGTACTTAATAACGCAGTGCAATGCCATGAAATCTCTGTCCTGGCTCTACTCCTCCTGGTCTCCTCCCTTGTCCCATCCCCTTAATTATTGGCTTTAACTGCATCTTATTCTTTATTGTTCTTATGTTAGCCTCTTATTGTTTATTCATTGTATTTCTAGCCCTGGCGTTTTCGTATTTCCTTGTTGTAGATCATTGTTGGTTTTTGTCTTTCTTATTTTGTTGTTTTGTTCCTGTTCTTTTGGCCACGACTTGCACTGGCCTCATAGTTCCAGTGCAAACTGGTTGTGCTATTCTTAGGTTGTAGAAGTGTGTAATAAATCTTTTGGGCCTACTGGTGGGCCCTTGCCATTTAAGGGGTTAACTACATTAGGGATAAACATAAAATTATACCAAACCATTACTTTATCAAGTTCAAACCATATTTTATTTAATGTTAGATTTCATGTGTTTCTGATATTGCTTGCTTCTCTGCATTGTTGTTGCTTAGCTATAAACTTGATCCAGACAATTGGTAAGTATTTTAACAGCTTGTAGCTTTAATAGCTGAACTCCATTAGCCTAACTTACTTTAAACGCATGTTTAAATTGGCTGAGTAGTGGAATAAATACTAGTGAACCCCTAGTTCTAGGCCCAGTTACATAAAAGATGTTTTTGTTCAACATCTTATGCAACATCTAACTTGCAAGCTGGATAATTATGGTTGTGTTGAATTTTGCTAAAGCCTACAAACCTTTACATGACGTAAATAAAGCTAATTATGAATGTAACTGCAGTTCAGAGTTCAAGTTCCAAATCACTGTCAGTGGCCATGTAATGCATAGTGGGTGCTCTTTGTATGCCTGTGCGCAAGCAAAGACCTTACATCAACGAAGTCATAATATGCTATGTTGTAGAATGCAGCCAGTGATACAAATACCCCTCCCAAACAGAAGGCATCCTACTGGAATGGCAATGCACTGTGGACGGCAAAAACCAAGAAAGTCATGAGGAATGGGATTCACCTTGCTGAGGCACCAGGTAACACTGCAGAGATAAATGTGTCAGGATCGGCCCCTTTGACTCTGTGGAACTTGAAGAAAAATGCCTAGCAATGACCAAGCAGGCTAGCTGCTGTGTAGACCTTCATAAAAGAAATAGCTTTCAGCATTGCCTAGGATAGAAATACTCTATATAGAGTGACAAGACACTGACCATGGTCGCAATCCAAGAGTATATTGTTTAAGGCCTGCTTAAAATGATCCATACTGAGGTTTGTGAGGAATCTAGGGCCGTTAAACAGAACTGTAATAAACTGAATTAAACATAGTGTAGTGAACCCAGTGAGCATAAACACCAGGGAATCACTGGAAAAACCCAAGGCAATCAGGGGCAGTAGCTCCGTGAGCCATAGTTAGGTTTTGCAGTCAATGCAAGAATGGAGAGGCAACAATGTGGGAGCTGGAAGGATAATTATTAGCTTCTGTGCTAAGCTACTGGATCAAATGATCATTTGCATTGTGAGGTGTAGTTAGGCGTCATGACCCCACCGAGGAGCTGTTTCTGTGTTCAGGCATGGGAGCTCTGCTAGATATATTTAGATTTTGTAAATACTGCTACAACCAGTGGTAGTGATTAGCTAGGTAGAACATGGGAGATAACTGGTCATAGCTCAACAAGATGTGTCTAGATGTCATAGCTAGCACTAGATAAAGGAAAATGGTTAGCTTCCAAGTTAGAGTACAGAAGCTGAATAGCATGGGACAGCTATAACTCCAAGAACCATGTCATGTTGAGGAAATCGCAGAACTCTGACTGCATGTATTGAGCCATTTCTATGTTTACCTAAAGCAAGTTCCTCACATCTGTAGATAGAACCTATGTTGGGAGTTCTGCTAACGTAAACTTAGTGGACCCTTCTAGGTCCAGAAGAGTTAGAGCCCAGTTGTTGCAGCATGAAAAATTGTCCACCTTATGCACCAAAGTGGTAGCAGAGATTTGTGGTCCTTGCAGGCCTTGTGTGGCACTGGGAAACGTGTGAAAGTTTAATATCTGAGCTTGGGTCTAGAACAGCAAGACGTTCCTGCTTCTAGAACTTCAGTAACATTTTTCAAGCTAAGTAGATGTTTGCTTCAGATGATCTATAATATGGCATGGTTGCCACAAGGCTCTAACAGTATTGGATACAATTCACTTCACTAGGAGGAGCTAGCAGTTTTAGCAAATTCTAGGACAAAGAGATATGAGTTAGCTTTCAATCAAGAGCACAGGAACTAGGGGGAACTAGCCAAAGCTTTGTGAAACTGAGTAGATGTAGCAGGTACTGCTAGATCGGTGGATCATTGGTTTGCACTGTGCTATGGCAATGCCTGGGCCCTATGGTGGGATCCCAGTAGAATGTAATTGTCTGTAATCACTTAACACCAATGTGAGTATGTCTAAATGGTTTAATTTGGAGCTAGAGGGGAGCTGCTCTGGCAAAGGGGCAGAGTCTGCAGAAACCAGTGCCTGAGCCTAAGCTAGTGATCTCAGCCAAAGTAATCACAGCCCATAGAATACAGGGTAGGATCCAGATGCCTAGTTGTGGGACTATATGTGAGCATTCCAAGCTGTTGTCACCTGTGTCTCTGTCACCACAAGAAGAGGAAGGTACTGCTTTTGGTGGCCAGTAGGAAAAAAATAAAACATTTTTTTACAATCTCAATGTTCAGCCTCCAGTAGGAATATGTAACTAACATCTCACCTTAGCTAACTGGTTGACAATATGCATACTGCATGTTGGGTAGGCTAGCTGGGTCTGGCAGAGCATACATATTCTGACATGTTATGCTTCTACCTATGTCTCAGCTGAAGGTAAAATAGTATACATTGCTATTTTTGAATTCTTTTAAAATATTTTCAGGTTTTTTATCTCTTCATTTAGCATTAAAGCAAGAAAAAATATTTGCATCAAGTGATTGAAGCATTAGAAGCTAGTCAGAGTGTATTTAGTCATGGGCGCAGCTGATTTCTGTAACAAGACCACAAGAGCCTGCCAGCAATACATGTAAACTTGTCAAAATCTCCAAAGATGATGCCAAACGAGACTCTCCCTTGAGGGCTAGAGGAGTCACTGATGTGCTGGAGAGCTTAAGATTTTGACAAGGGCAACAAGTAGGGCAAGCACACCCATAAATATTAAATCCACATCTTGGTCACATACAAATGATTGTGTAAAGCTTGAATTACAACACATAATCCATTTATGCTCCTGTGGGATTCCAGTGGAGTAGCAAAATGTCTTATTGCTTATTACATAGCAACAATCAATCAGTTAATTACATAGAGAATGAAAAGAGTAAGTGCTGATGTCACACAATACACATGTTGCTACAGCATTAGGAATATTATATAGATTAACCTGTTTATACACGTATGCCATGTGTAACAAGACATACTCTTCAATCTGACCATTTCACTCTGTGTGAATACATGGCTTAAGTGCTTAATTTTTTTTTTTTGTATTTGATAGAACACATACATATTTAGAGTTTTGTTTTATTGGCACAAGGTGCCAGCTTGTATACAGTGGAAGTAAAGTAATGTGGTTCTAAATTAAATAAGATCTAGTTATAAGATGGCACAGACTTACGACAGACAAATTAGTCCATATTTACATGTAGTAATTAGAGCGCTCTTGCCATAACACCAGCGGAAAATTACAAACTAGTCTATAGACTTGACGGCAGTAATTTATTTCACAGTACGGTATGTAGGGGTGGCTCTAGCTTTTAGTGGAGCCTAAACAGGATTTTTTTTTGAGGACCTTCCATCTTGCTAGCTGATTTACTGTAAAATTACACTTTTAAAAAGATGTTTCTTCAAGGGTTTTTAGCAAAGACAGTGCTTCTATATAGAACCATGAACACTCAAAAACCATTTACATGATGAAATAGTTCTTCAGATTGACTCTCTGTATGTTGTATATGGTTCTATGGTTCTATGGTTCTATTGTTATGATGTCAAGCTTGTAACAGCCAAAGAACCCTTTTGGTGCTGTATAGAACCCTTTACAAAAAGGTTCTATATAGAACCACATAAAACACATTCTCAGTCAACATGAAGAACTACTTCACAAAGAGCCATTCAATCATGCAAATGGTTCTTTGAGTGTTTATAATTGTGTATAGAACCATTTACTTTACTAAAGAACCCTTAAAGAACCTTCTTATTTAAGAATGTAGAGGCTAACTAATAACAATGTCTACCGCAAGTTAAATCTAAATTATACAAATACATTACTGGCTTATTTGTGCGTTGCTGTCGATTGGATGCTCGCTTGGAGTTCTAGTAAGTTACAGTTTATATTACAGATAACTCTCTCAGCATTCTTAATCTCACAGCCTGAGCATGTAAACCTGGATGGACAGAGAAAGTTGTTAACTGCTGTTGTAAAACGAGTTAACAGCATCTGTGTTTATTAGGTTTTGTGAAGCTGAAAGTCAGAAGCGCCGACATTAGCAGGTTGAAGTGTCGCATACAATTTTTTGCCCTAATGTGACTCAAATTTGATGTTTTCAGGGCTGTGTGGACACAAAAATCTGACCTTTTCAAATCCATCCTGAGCCACTTTCAAATGTTGTCCTAGATTGGATATGTATCCAATTGGTGGCCACAAGACCCTAATAAGAACACTCAGATTGGAATTCGTGTGCTTTTTTTCCATACGTACGTATGCTATTGATCAGCATTACCATGGCAGCAGTGCCTAACAGAAGTTAAAGCCTGTAAACAGGGGACAAACAAAGAAAGATACCTTTATATTTAAGTCTCCTCATCTTCTCTTTTTCTTTTCCCTTTTTTGGCTCCAGATTATTAACCAGTTGTTCTTTTCCCCTCACTCCAGCATCTTAGACAACATAATGGTACAGAAATAACCCAGAAGTTGTTAGGGGCTCCCTGGTGGCCGCAGGGCCCTAAGCAGCCCCTTATGTTGCTCATTATGTAAAGCTGGTGCTGACAAAAAAGTACATAGTATTTAATATGTAAATATACAGTAATTACAAGTAAAGAGTGGTATAAACTTCACATACTGGATATGAAAGCCCGCAGAGGCTTAGGTGAAAACTAAGAATAATGTGCAGCTGCTTGGTGCTAAAATGCAATAATTACTCAGAACTTAAACCATAATTATAGAGTACTTACAAGCAACACCTGGTGCATACTTTGTAAGTTAAACATGTAAGTACATTGTTCCTAAAGTGAGGAATACCAAGTGAAACCACACTGACCTGGTAAATATCCAAACACGCATTTAAAGATCATTCTAAGTAGTTTCCTTTAGTTCATTTGTTTTCAGTTGTTTCTATATCAAAGCAAAACAGCAGGTAAGTACACGAAAGGGGCATGGACTGAACGTGCCACTATTGCCTTGAAACCAAAACAAAAAACAAACAAAAACAAAGAAACAAGATTAGATCCATTAGTTTGCATTGAGGTCCTTGTAGTAAATTAATAATAAGCCTTTGTATGAAATGAACCTGGATTGTTAAGGGGTTAATAAGTAAATATTTAATGTCTGATATTACTTGACTTGAGTATGAAAACTACCAAGAATGTACAGCAGTACTCATGGTACAATAGAGTAATTACTCAGAATGACCTGGTATTTCTCACATAAGTTACTATGTAATTCCATATTCAATTTACAATTTGATCATGCTTACAAATATTACCACATAATTATTTATTAAATTCTCAGAGTCATTATTGCATTGTGGCACTAATTACTGCTGTATATACCTGAGAGTTTTTACACAAATTCCTATTTACTTTAAAAAATACAAAATATAAAGTAAATATCAAACATAACTTGTAAATTCATGTGACCTATTGAATACTAGGCACTGACTGTACTGTAAAATAAAGTACTACAACCTTGACAATAAAACAGATTTTGTACATAGACCGAATGAACAGAGCCAGTGTCAATCAATACAGTTCATGTTAGAACCATTCCAAACCATGCTTGCAGCTCAGTCTCTATGACAACCTCAGTAGAGTGACCCAGCGCATCATGTGATTTCTATGAGAGCCTTGGTTTTCCAGGCAGGTTTTGCTCTCTTTCCCTTTCCTACTCCCCTTCTTCTTGCTCTCTTCCTCTTGCTCTTTGATAAATGGCTCTGCATTGATGAGCAGCCTGTTAAGGTCAGTATGGTGGGCACTCTTGGCAGTGTGAATTCATCTCGCCGAGGACCCCTACCTGCTTTAGTTACTGCTCAGTATAGGGGTCAGCAGTAGTTTCAGCTTCTTCCACCTGTATATTCTGCTTGGTTACCCAGTGTTGTTTCTGTCTGTTGGTTGTTTCATCTGTCTACTATTGAATACATGCCTGACTGGCTTGTTCCAGACAAACAGAAGTCATCGAACTAAACTAATTGATTCCTGCTTGTTTTAAGGGATAAAAAAGTCAAACCAAAGTTAAAGAAAAACAACATCTGAGCCATTCAATTAGTACACTGGAAAAGATATTTGCTGTGTACCCAGCATCCTGTTTATTTACCTTGTCCCAACTTCCAACTTAAAGTGAGTGGTGAACCATATTCCTGCAGATCTGCACTCTTAGCAAAAATGACTCTTGAAAAAGGTCTGAAAAAGGGTTATATGGCTTGTGCCAACAGCAGAACCCTTTTTGGTGCTATATTTATACCATCATGCCATTTTCAAAAATGTTTTTTCAAGAATGGTAGGTCCTCACAATTATGAAGAAGAACCATTTAACCCTTACAAAGACCCTTTTAAATATTTTCAATGCTTCTTTGAATTCGGGTTAGTCATGGTTATACATCTATATCCATTAGCTTTGCTAAAGAATCTAGGAAGAACTCCCCACTTTTAAGACTGTACCTAATTTAACACACTTGGCTGGCTATTATTAAAGATCTTGATTAGCTGGATCATGTGTGTTATATGACATTTGGAATTCCTCACAAAATAGGTAATGTATTGAAAATATATTACAATATATTTTGTTCATATTTTGAATTACACTAACAACATATAACAATATACTTCATTTTCTAATTTCTAATTCCTGCAGGTTTGTGATGTAAAGATGACAAGGGAAGTTTGCTTTACAGAATGGATTAAGGCCTCTTGCTTCTTTACAGAATCTCTGTGAACTGGTTGTACCATTAAAAAGTCCTGTACCAAGGGCAAACTTTAAATGCCTAAACTTTTAAAGACTGCAGTGTCCAAAGTTACTAAGCCTAGAATTTATTGCCTTTGAGTTTACATGTGTGTGTGTGTGTGTTTGTTTTCATATATTTTCAAGAACAAAAAATGTTCTGACCTTGTAAGAAAAATAGAGAAAAACAGGGCTAATCCACAATGTCATGTAAAGCAAAATGGGACTGACTTTGTAATGTGTGTATATAAACCTCAGTTCCAAAAACTTGGGACAGCATGTGAAATGCTAATGAAAACAGAAAGCAGCAACTGGTAAATTCTGTTTGACTTGTATTAAATTGAAAACAGTAGAAAAACACAATATTTGATGTTTTACTTTAGGAACTTCATTGTTCTGTTTTTTTTTATGTTTGGAACACGTAATTGGGGACTGAAGACTCCAACTGATCCAGTTTGATCACAATTTTTGGCCATTCATGCTTTTTCATGTCTTCAACTATTGTCATATTTTGGATAAGCAATCAAACATTTTCTGATGGGAGACAGGTCTGGACTACAGGCAGGCCAGTCTAGCACTCTGATTAAGCAGCCCTGAATGCACAAAACATCAAGGTGAATGGGCTACAACAGCAGAAAGCCATATTGGGGTCTGTCAGCCAAGAACAGAATTCTGAATACCACAGCCAATCTGAGCATGGTTGCTGACCATGTGGATCCCTTATGGCTAAAAGTTACCCAACTTCTAATGGCTACGCCCAACATGATAAT
The DNA here is from genome assembly GCF_904425465.1 of Colossoma macropomum. Classification (NCBI taxonomy): domain Eukaryota; kingdom Metazoa; phylum Chordata; class Actinopteri; order Characiformes; family Serrasalmidae; genus Colossoma; species Colossoma macropomum. The sequence continues at coordinate 19,632,263 of NW_023494786.1, forward strand.
GCACCTTGTCACAAAGCACAAGTGATATCAAACTGGTTTCATTAATGTGACAATAAATTCAGTGCACTTCAGTGGCATTGCCCATCATCAGATCTGAATCCAATGGAGCACCTTAGGGATGTGCTAGAATGGTAGAGGAACATGCAGCTGACAAATCTGCAGGAAATATGTGATGCAGTCAGGGCAACATGGACCGGAATCTCCAAGGAATATTTCTAGCACAAAGAATTCAGTCTATGAGAGCGAAAAGGGGGTCTTACCAAGTATTAGAACGGTATTCCTAATAAACTGGCACATGTTCATATCTGTATGTATGTACTATATATATGTGTGACAAGGTATAAAAAATGTTTATGTCTGTATGTGTTTGTGTTTGCATGAATGCAGTCTATGGAAGCTCTTCATCAACACCTTATGCCTGGGGTTTGTTACGCTTACCATTCAGAGTGGATTATTCGTTGTGATTGACCATTGACATTTGGCGGTGCTCCTCTACATTGTGTATGTGCTCCCTGGAGGGTAGGGAAAGGGCAGCATTATCAAAGCCCTCACGCCAGCATATAGCCATGGTGCTGCAGCACAAGAAGAGCAGCGGCTGAGCACATGGGGGCCGACTGTGGGGTGACATTTTAGCACGGCTGGTCCCTTAGATGTCAGTGTGGGTGAGTGCGGAGTTGTGAGTGGGTCACTTCTCTTCATTACACACATGTGCTGCAGGAGCCATTCCATCATGCACACACAGCAAGTGGTTCCCACAGCAGCGGTCCAGTGGGAGGGCTTCAGTAATCAGCTAAAGAGCGTAGAGCTGGACTGCAGTGTGTGTGTGTGTTTGTGTATGTATGGTCATGTGCGGTCTTCCAGCTCCCACCCTGATCTATCTGTTTACTGATGCAATTAGCACTTGCTCCTCAAGCAAATCCAATCAGGCCCAAATAAGTAGAAACAGCCAAGCAGAACACATTTGTTTTTGACACAACAGGGTAAATTTGAAACAGTGTGAAACAGCTAGCCTTGTCCTTGCTTTTCATATAGTGGTATTCCTCCTGGATGACTTTCATTCAGTCTTGTTATGCTCATATACACACAGATGTTTTTATACAATTTCAGGATGTGGAATTATATATGTCCTATATACAATACAGATATTTAAGTACATATTTATAATGATATGCTCCATATGTAGTATGTGTATACATATCATTGCTGTTTGAAACATCATCTTTTAATTTTTTTTCTATGTGATTGGAGCAGCTCTCCTTTACATTGTGCAAAAATGTCATGGTGAATGGACCAAGAAATGTTGTAGAATAAAATCTCCTTACATTAACTTCCATTAAAATGTAAGATCATTTTTGCCTTCTCCTCTTCAGTTACTGTGTACCTGTATGTAATACTAATATATTCTATATGAATTACACATATGTAAGTACCTATATGTAATAGGAATATCCATGCATCAGTTCTGGTTTGACTGTGTGCAGATAATATGATGATATAAATGATGGTGTCATTATCAAATTTAAATAAAATTTTAATTATAAAAAGCAATAAAGACCATAGAAGAGCAACATGCCAGGCTACTGCCAAACAGACAACCTAAAACCCACTAGAAGCTGAAACTAACCCAATACATGTGTCCAAACAATAAACATGATGTAAAACACCCACTAAATATCTTTTATAATAATCTCTCTACATCTGTCAAACCTTATTTTAACTGATATTACTCATACATACTGTTATTGTCTTTGTTAAAGCAGTCTTTTAATTAAACGTTTCAGTGTTGATCTGCAGAGACATTACACGCACAGGTGTCCTCATTCAAGTTTAGAATGGCCACTGGGTATCAGCAATGTGCCACCAAATATGACACACTCTCTGCCTCTTCTCTTACTGTACGTACTTGTGTGTCTTCAGGTTGCCAGCTATTCAACACAAGAATCAATATATGCTCAAAAGACGATGTCTTTATAATTTCTACCCATGACTATACTTTGAAATTAGCCCAATTTGGAGGGAAAACTGCAAATCTGGCCACGCTGCTTGCGTAAGTGAAAGAATCAGCATGTACAATATGGGCATGTGGAAAACAGCACAGTTTTCTGGTTGCTGTGATGTTCCTGCATGCTTAGAGTCCCTCCTGTTTTCCAAGTGTTAAATGCTACGTAGGGGAGCCAGAGAAATACAGAGGTAACATACAATATCACCAATATCAGGACAGATAAAATAGTCCTCACTGTGTAACATGCTTTTTTAAAAAAAACAAATCTTTGGTTTATTTTTGAAACTGAGCCAAAACAATTCATTTTAGTTGCTGAGGTTAAGTTTATGGTTAGGTTTAAAAAAAGAATTATTACACAGGTGCTTACACACACACACACTCACACACACACACACACACACACAAACTTGAGGAAACAAAGTGAAGAAAAAATACCTGTTTGCTTCAGTCTGTCATTTCAGTCAGCAGGAGGAGCATTTCACGAGTATGAAATGAAACTTGTTTCTTGGGAGATGTATCTGATTATGTAGAGAAATTTGATTCTCTTTCTGGTGGGCAAAATGCAAATAAAAACAGAAAGCAGAGAATTAAGTCTTCACCTGTATTTCAATGAAAAAAACACAAACAAGAAATGTGATGTTTTATCAGTAGCACTTCGCAGATGGGAAATAAAATGGTAACAATTGTAAAATTACATGCTAATTTTCAAGTTGTTACTAAATAATAAGCTAATAATTGTAGTGGGAACAAGTTGGTAATAAAATGATAAAAATAATGACATCTAGTTGTACTAACCTAAAAATGACATTTTCTGGTTGTCAATAATAATAATTATAATACAAATAATAATAACAATGATAAAGATAAACATGTTGAGTGAAGATAAATGTGGTGTGATGTGAACCTTTTCAATCACTGAACTCATTTTAGAGCCTTTTGCTGTATCTGTGCTTTAACAGTAATTTGTTTACAAGTAACTCAAAAGGAAGATGTGGTTTGTATTTTCCAGCCCTGATTCTGTGTAATCTCAGCAATTTACCTCATCCTTTTCTGGGAAACAACACTTGACTAGGTGGGTCTATATATAAAAGTAATAGAACAACCATGAATGATTATAATATAGTAATTTAGTTATAATATCAGTGCAGTTTCCACACTATTTTGAGGAACTGATTTTTATAGCTGTTGTGACCTACAGTAACTCAGAAACAAGATGGAAAGGAGTGAGTTTGTGTTTTACCTCAATACTATTTAGTTTTTACTGCAAATACAGTCTGTAACTAAGTAGAAACAAGTGAAATAATATTTTACAGCTCTGATACAGTGTGATTTTAGGAAAACTACAGTCTTGTTTTTTATGGTAATAAACCTAATATTACAAAACCCTATAATAATTTCAAATAATTTGATTGGTATGTCGCTTAAGCAGATATTGGACAATATCTTATTAATATAAATGCAAAAAAGTGACAATGATCCTCTAATTGTTTGGTGTTACTCACTTTTACTGTTATACCTATTAAATAAACTATTTTGTATCAACTGGAAAATTAACATTTTATTTATGGCTAGTTATAATTTGTTAACAATAATTTACCATTTTATGACCAACTAGTCACCACCACAATAACCTATTGTTTATTAACAATTAAACAATTAGCATATTGTTACTACTATGATTACATACTTATTGTTTAAGTGAATGATTAAAACATTGATTTGGTATGTATTTTTTAGGTTAAACCAGCTTGATTCCATAAAATTACTGTATTACTCACTTATTTCCAATCTATAATATGAAGTGCTACCATTTTGTCTTATTAACTTCATTGTTTTTTTGTAAATACATGTTCATTCTGAAATTTACGCCTGCAACATATTCCAACAAAGCTGGGACAGGGGTTAAATGAGACTAGGAACACTGTGGCATGTCAGAAAATATCTTAAACAGGTGATTCACCTGTTCTCCTGTTTCATTCTTAAGAGAAAAGGCCAAAAACACACAAATGAATATCCATGATCTTTGACCCTTCATATGGCTCTGCATCAAGAACTAACCTGCTTCTGTGAAGAATATCATTGCATGGGCATGAGAATACATTGACAAACTGTTGTGGATAAACACCAACGATCGCTGCACCTTCAAATGCGAGTTAAGACTGTACTATGCACAGTGCACTGTTGACTACTCTGGGCTGCAGCTCATCTGAAATGGACTAATACACAGTGGAAACATGTATTGCGGACCTTTCAGATTGGAAATAATAGACGTCGTGTTCTTTGGGCCAAACAAGAAAAGGACCATCCAGATTGTTACCAGCATACAGTTCAAAAGCCAGGGTCTGTCATGATTGGTGGGGTATTACTGGGTAACTTGCCCATCTGTGAAAGCACCATTAACACTGAATACATATTGGAGCAACAAACGCTGCCTTATAGATGCCGTCTTTTTCAGAGACAACACCAAGCCACAATCTGCATGTGCTACAATAGCATGAATGCAGGTGCTGTCCCAACTCCTTTGGAAGGCATCAAATTTGGAATGGGCATATATTTACAAAAAACAGTGATGTTCGTAAGGTAGAACAAATATTGTGTTTCATTTTCAAATCAATACAGGTCAAACACAAAGTTCTTTCTATATTATTAGCATTTTTGGCCTTGGTTCATTGCCCTTGGTTCATTGTCACATTCAGTAAATGGATTCTAGTTTTATTGCCATGTGGTTTTTGAACATTTTGTATCAACATGCATCAGATGTACTGTGGTATCATTCTGGGGCGAAGCCACTGATTTTAACCTGGGTTTAGTGTAGCAGGTCATTAGGGAGGCCTCTCAGCGGATTCCAACACTAGCTTCACTGTGACTGTTTTGCTCCACTCTTTACTTCATTAATGCACATGAACTACAGGCAGGCACCCTCCACAATTCTAATGAGCATATTAGCTTGCTTCGGGGCCAACTTCTGTCTTTTCATCAAGTTAATATTGTGAAAGATGCAGCACTCCACAGCTGCAAGAGGACAGAGGGGAGCAGGAGGTGTTTCATTTGTGGCAAAGAGGTTAGATCAGTCCACAGTACTTCTCGAGCTGGGTTGATGAGCAGCAAATCCTCTGCTTCCACACTGTTGTTCACACCTTACATAAGGAACTACTCAAACATGGCATTAAGCTGAAAACAAGACATAGACACATAGACTGCCCATTAAAAGTTTGCAGACACCTATGTCTTTTATGTTTCTATGTTGCTATGCAATAATTTAGTTTAGTAAGAAAAACAATATCACAAGAATAACTATTTCATTACTGTCATTTCAAAACCTCATAACTCCATTTACTTGATGTGGTTGCACAAGAATAAATTACATTACATCATCAAAGATTGCACATTTGAATCAAGTACATTCAGAACACAATTTCTGTGTATTATTATGTATACAATACAATTAAGAATCAGAGATAGAGTTTTTGTTATGAAACACATTGTAACAATATTTGTGACAGTACTAATTTTGGAATAATGACAGAACTGTCACATTTTATCCCCTTGTTATAATGTCAGCATTCATCATTCCTCAAAACTTAGCTGTTCAAACCACTTCTAAGGCCCAGTCACACCTGCATTTGTCAGCATATGTTTCTGAGCAAAATTCTAAATTATTCTTAATAGAATTTCATGTCACAAATAAATAAATACACACATTTTGTGTGCAAAAAATTTCACAGTTCAGGATGTGAATTCAGGATGAATAGCCAACTGTAATCACATCAGATTTCATGTCAGATAGAAGTTAATTCCTGTTTGCACAGATGCATTTGTAATCCATTATGTGTTTATGTCTGTATGATTACTCACTAGTGAGATAGTTAACTGGGCTGATGTCTCACCTCAGATATCATGTCACTACACATCAATGTTTGTCATGCAGAATGAACCTTGTAATTACATACAGTATGAGAAGTAGAGCCATGCCATGGAGAGATTATGACTTTACTAAATGTCCTATATAGACCCTTTCAAGCTGCTATCCATGTAATGTCATGGAGTTAGTCAGTGTGCTGGAGGAGAGCGCTAACTGCCGAGGTCTGTTGACACAGTACATACCCATGGCAGATTAGCATATTGTACTGAGAGGGACATAGCAATATGCTATCCATTCCAATGGAGAGCAGAGCCAAATCTCAACTGTGGGTGGTAGTGACATCTCTGGGAATCAAGCTCAGGTCCCAGTTGAACAATAGAATCAGTCTCTAAAGGCTTTGAGTAAAAAGAAAGAGATTCTAATGATTTTTAATGAAGCAGCTTTTAAGGTGAACACACTTGCTTACTTATTATTCAAGCTAGCTACTTCATAGAGTAGTGATTCACTAGTATAGCCCTGTGCAAAAGTCAGAGACGATTTAACTTCCAATCAAAATGGCCTTTAAGTACAGGTTTTTCATTTTTCAGTGCCAGAAAATACATTTACAGAAAATGACATATAAGTTGCAACAGATAAACACATGTGGAGCATCTCATCCTGTTGGCATTGCCTTTCTGTGGTGATTATACAAATTGTGTGTGTGCAATTAAACACCTGTGTCTGAATACCTGTGGATGTATAGTGTAGATTATAGGCTGTTAGAGACAGTGTGAATTAATGAAAAAAGCCCTTTGCCCACCTGATGAGGACAATATTGTGCCACTGCTGCATGCTTTCACCCTAATTCTACTCTAAATGCATCACAGTCAGATCATTGTAAAAATGCAATTATTACATAAGGATCATCTTTATAAGAGGTAAAAAGCTGAGGAAGAATGATGACCTTGAACACCCAAATGCTTGCGGCATCCTTAAGTCTGATAACCTTATGTAATTTGTTATCTACCAGGAGCAATCAATATGAGCTGCTGCTAGCCTTCATAAGTCGGGAAATTCTCCCTGTTTTCTGCCGTCGTGCCAAGCATGCTAATTTAGACTGGCAACTCATTTACACACACAAATTGGACTATGCCACCTTCCATCTCTTCTAGATTTTTCTGCCATTATTAACATAACAGCCCAAGAAAGGACCACAGACCAATTTATATTAAATCTTGACTTGCCACCCAGCGTTATTACATCAGACCATTACTACAGACAACCAAAATATGTGTGTGCCGACATGAATTTGTATGTAAGTGACGTTAAGGCAGCTGTAAATGGCTAATTAGCTTTGGCAGAACAGCTCAGAAATACAAGAACATCGTACAAGAAGCATGCTACAGTGAAACTAGGCCTACTGTATTTTATATGTTATGTTTTTTTTTGGAACAGAAAAAGAAATATTCTGTTTGAACTACACATTGTGCTTTTCAACTTGTGCAGAATAATGTTACAGTCAAGACCATTACAGGCAAGTCTGACACACTGAGTCGATACCAAGACCAAGACCACACAGATGTTTTTTAAATAATAAATTAAAAAGAAAGGGGGGGATTTTTTTTGGTAATTAATTGTTTATTCATGATCATTCACATCATCATTCACAAAACAAAATATTAAATAACATACAGCCTAAACATATTATTAATTACTATTATATTATAGTCTTAAACCAACTTTGCAACTTTAGGAAGCAAATGATGGTGTTTATTCTCTGTCCCTTCTTCTTTAAAACTTATTTATTAATCTCCACCTAGTGTCAACTGAATATACACCAAACAACATTCACCCATATTTTATTAAACAAAAACAATAGTAACAAAAACAGTTATAAATTTTAGTAATATCATGTTTTGGGCCGAATTTAGGTCAATTTTTCCCATATGACATCAGGCTTGTGTTGGGCTTGGGTATGTTTTCCAATGAGTGATTTTTTTATGTAGAAGATTTGTATTTATTTGTAGGAATGTTCCTACATGCATTTTGGACATTTTCATGCATTTTCTCTCTTGAATGCTCTCTCTCCTTCAGCAAAGCCCAGCTAATGGCCTTGCTAACTGTTTACCATGGACAAAATAAGACAAAAGTCTCATTGTGCATGTGGGTGAGTTTCAAATTTGGCAGTATCAGTCTGTCCTGGTTGGGCTGGGTCTCCAAATCACGAGTATGGGACAGGTTCAGGCTTCAATTTTAATGCCCACACAGACCTCTAACATGTGGAAATCTGAATGAATATAACTTAAAAGTTTTGACAAATGTAGCCAGACTATGCAGCATGTTCTTATTTAACATTATTCTACCCATTATACGATGACATGTACAACTTCTATCTTGTATCTTTCTGTTTCAAACTGCTTCCTGTGGTCCCTGTGTATAAATCAAAACTAAGTGTTAAGGCCCTATTCAAACTGGATTAGTGTGATTTGAATTAGTAAGACCCTACAATGTCTGTAGTTTTACAAGTCTTACAGCAATAATTCTGGAGTGAATGACCTTCTGTAGTTCACTGAACCCAGAGCTCTTTCAACAATAGCAGTCTTATGCAAACTTGCATTTTGCTAGACACAGCTGTGTGCTGTGGTGTTATTGTCACTAAGTTTGGCACCCGTCATGTAACACTGATGCACACTGATGTACATTTGGGCTATGATGTGCCAACCTAAGCTATCTATAGGAATTTGGGGACAGTAAATATTTCATCTGCTGCTGCTTAAGCAGCTTCTAGAGTGCTTAAGTTGGCATATTAGTATTATTATCTTATTTCAAATATTTTATATACCAGCACTGGACTTCAGCTCACAGTCCTGTATTGGTCCTATAACACATAGGGCCTAATAGCTGGTAACTAAAACCTACATACAATCATCATACTTGTGTTTAATTTCTGCAGCTATTGTGCTAACAGTCATATTTCATTGTTAAGTTTTAGGTGGAAACAAAAGTGCGAGCATCTTGAGATGCTAAAAAGAGAAAACAATGCAATCAGTGCTTTTTCCCTGTGGTGTAAGTAGGTTGGTTAGACCAGAAGGCTTTACATGTCTGGCTAACCACCAACAAACTCGAGAAGTGAGAGTGTTATCAACCAATCACGTATTGATTTCCAGTGGATGGGACCAATTTCATGAAAATCATTACTCCAGGCCTTCTAAAAGACCTACATACATCACTGACTGTGAACAGGAGCAGTAATGGGTTTTTGTCGACAATGGTCTTGGCTGTTGTATGCCGGGGGGTCTTTACTGAAGAAGTAAAACAGCAACATACAAATTAAGATGTTATTTTTTAGAATGATTATTATAAGCTTAAAATATCTTGGCGATAACATAATATTAACGTATGTGTGTACATATATGTGTGTGTGTACATATGTATATGAGATGGCACAGGAGTGACCTCGCTGGAGAATAAAGATGTGGGACAACAATACTGACAAGCACATATCTGTTTATGGTCTTCTCATAAACCACATTGTCATACACACACACAGAAAGACACACACATACACACACACACTAATACATCTATGTGTAAACATTCCTGGAAAAAGCTGCTAGCGGTGTTATGCCATTTAGTGGGTAAATCACACTTCTGCCTATGAGCAGTGGATAACCCAGGCAGGACTTTAAACATGGAGAGTGCATCATACAGCTGCTCTCAGATAAGTCACTATCACTTAGCATCATTGTTACTCTGCTACGTAGAGGAGTTTAGGGCTGTCTGCTATGTGCCTGGCAAGCAAATGGAGTCAAAACTATAGCGTGAAGAGCATGAGGTGATGAGGTTAAGGGTGTGTTCTGCCCTTACGTGGGTTTAGAGCAAGATCTATTGTAGTGTTGCTTTGTGCTGTCTTGATTTTATGTATAAAAAAAAAGTAGAGTCACGACACAAAACATGCTTACATGCATGTATTATAATGACTATACTGTGGTTAAGGGGTGTTGCATGATGTTGCAAAGTGAATAAAACAACAACAAATTTTAATGAAAATAATTCAAATAATATAATAGTAAAATGAATGTATTATTATTAATCACAATGATCAATTCTTCTGCCAAGAAATGTAGTTTGTTAACAGCTATGGTTGCCATGTAACATATACACACACCGAACACCTCCTTGTTCTACACTCTTTGTCCGTTAAATCAGCTTTGTTCATCATATAGGAGCACTTCTTAGTTCTACAGTTACAGACTGTAGTCCATCTGTTTCTCTGCATACTTTATTAGTCCACTTTCACCCTTTTTTCTGTGGTCAGGACCCCCTCAGGACCACCACAGAGCAAGTATTATTTAGGTGACTGACGTGGTGGTGTTGTGTTAGTGTGAGTTGCGTTGGTATGAGTGGATCAGATACAGCGGTGCTGCTGGAATTTTTATACACCTCAGTGTCATTGCTGGACCGAGAATTGTACACTAACCAAAATTATCCAGTCAACAGTGTCCTGTGGGCAACCACTGATGAAGGACTAGAGGATGACCAACACAAACTGTGCAGCACTGTCTCTACTACTGTCTACTGTCTCTGACTTTACATCTACAAGGTGGATCAACGAGGTAGGAGTGTCTAATAGAGTGAACAGTGAGTGAACACAGTGTTTAAAAACTCCAGCAGCACTGCTGCATCTGATCCACTCATACCAGTGCAGCACACACTAATGCACCACCACCATCTTTCAATTGTTTAATCACAGTGGAAGGATGGAGAAAAACACCTGTGGATTTTTTCAGATCTGAAATGAGAGTGGAGCTAGTTTTTTTCCTCTCTCTCAAAGATGAAAGCTTTAAACACTGTTCATCTGATAGTGACAGTTTTGGTGGTCTACCAGGCCTTGTATGGTTGTTTTAATAATCTTTTAAGATAACTTATTTTCCTTAGACTTTCTCCTTTCTTATGCCATTGAATTGTCTTATGTCTAAAGAGGATATGAGAAATATCATGATGGCTATATTGACTGGAAATTAAATAAAGGAATGGTGGTGTCTGAGTTTTACAATGAGTGTTTGTTTTATAAATGCAGATTTGTCTGTCTGTCTCCGTATGTCTATCTCTCTACCAGTCAGTATCCCTGGCTGTCTGTCTTCGATTTAAAGGAGATCTAACAGCTCAAGATCATTACTAACAGCATGCACACTGTAATACAGCGTACATGTATTTACCCAAACCACCCTCTGCAGTCAGAGGATCACATTATAGGTTGTGAAGCAGACATTAGGCATACAGCGGGCGTTCACAACTCGAGAAATTGGTTTTTGCTGACACACGCTTCCTGATGGCAGACAGAGGGGAAAAACAGTCATTTTTAATTCATGGCCATTGGATTTTGTCATTCAGGAGAAACAACTTCTGCAGACAGATTCCTGATCAGTGCCACTGAAGAGAGATGCCAAAGTCGGAAAGCACAAACACAAAGTGATTGAAACATCTACATTATTACATTATTCAGCATCGGTAACTGACACAAGGGCACAAGTACAGTGGCACTAATAAGAATATAAAATTGATTCACCCACCGTTGTCACCATCTTTAATCCAGCTACTCTCTCCTTGACTCACTGAGTCATTTTCTGCAGTAAGAAGTTCTAGAATAGAGGCCTGCGGGTTGCTGTATTCTTCAGCAGACAGGAAAGGCTCATGATGCAACTCAAACCCTTCCATTTCAGTGGCTGTTGTCAGTGAGATCAGAAAAAATCCTCCATCTAGAAAACAACCTGAGAGTGGCATCTGCAGCAAATCTTCTCAGCCATGTGGGCTGACATACTCCAAAAGATACAGTGTGCTCACCACAGGCCTTTATGTGGACTGAAAGTGAAGAACGACAGAGTGTGTGAAGAGAGAGGGGGGAGAGAGAGAGAGAGAGAGAGAGAGAGAGAGAGAGAGAGAGAGAGAGAGAGAGAAAGATCAAGGGACAGAGAAAGGGAGAGAGAAAGGGAGAAGATGGGAGATGGGGAGAAAGATAGAAAGAGAGGCAGAGAGAGAGTGAAACAAAGAAGAGAGATAAGGAGAGTTATAAAAATATAGAAAGAGAAAGAAGTGAAAAAGAGACAAGAATATGGAGAAAGAAGTAGCAAGAAAAAAGGTAAAGAAGGAGAAAGGGGAAGAAAGACAGAAAGAGAGATGTGTAGACAGATAGATAGATAGAAGGAGAGAGAGGTAGAGAGAAAAGGGAAGAAGAGAAAGAAGGAGAGAGGTAATATGGCTAAAGATGGAGAGGTAGTAAGAAGGGGAGGGAGAGAGAGAGAGAGAGCAAGGAAGAGAGAGAGGAAAAGAGAGATTGAGGGACAGAAAGGGAAAGAGAAAAGGGAGAAGATGGCAGATGGAGAGAGAGATAAAGAAAGAGAGCGGGAGAGAGTGACAAAGAGAAAGAAATGTTTAAAGCAGGAGAGAGTGAAAGACAGAGAGACAAAGGGAATTAGAGAAAAAATATTTAAAAAGAGGAAGAAGTAAGAGAGAGAAATAAAGGGAAAGAGGGTAGAGAGAGATAAGAAAATAGAGAAAGGAGTGAGAAAAAGAGAGATAAAGAAAGAAAAAATAATTTAATTTCTTTTATTATTATTTATTTATTTATTTATTTATCTCTTTTTCCCTCTTAATTCTCTTTACACCTCAATTCCAAACTGCTATTTTAACTGTTCTTCTATGTGATTCTTGTCATAATTATTTTTTTATCAAATGAAATGAAGAGTTCCGAGTTATACTCTGTTCTAAATGTTAATCTTTCTTGTTCCTTCTAAATAGATAGATAGATAGATAGATAGATAGATAGATAGATAGATAGATAGAGAGATGAAAGGAGAAAGAAGGAGAAAATATAGCTAAAGATGGAGAGAAAGGAAGAAAGGGAGAGAGAGAGAGGGATGTGGAAAGAGAGACTGACAGACAAAGTGAGGAGAAGATATACATATACATATTATCTATCTATCTATCTATCTATCTATCTATCTATCTATCTATCTATCTATCTATCTATCTATCTATCTATCTATCTATATATTGACAGAGAGAGAGAGAGAGAGAGAGAGAGAGAGGTCAATGAGAATAGCATGACACATTCCTCTACATCATGTTTCATCATCTTCAGTGTAATAAATGTTGACCTCTGTTTTTTCTGTTCTTGATCCTTCAAAATGTTTACTTGACATCAATTTTATGTACATTCCCCACAATTTCTCACACAGACCCAACCACACCCAACCACACCCACTCACACACACACACACACACACACACACACACACACACCCTCTTTGTCCATTCTGAGGCTAAAAGGATGAAGTGATTTAGCATTGAGATAGAGAGACAGGACTCAGTGCTTAAATGATTGATTCTTAGATTGATGTCTCTATTCCTTCAAATGACCCTCAAGGTCATGGTGCGCTATCGGTCTTCCAGTGAGTGGAGAGTGATGAGGAAAAAGCGGAGTGAACAGCCAGCCGCCCAAAACCCTGACGAGGATGCTGACTGAAGCAACAGTCCCTTTTAGCTGCCACAGCACTTGCACATCCCCCTCCAGATCACACATATTGCATCATAATGCATCATCCGAGGAGACAAGCTCAAAATATTACGGCTCTTTCCTCATATAAACAAGCTCAAAATAACACAGCAATACGATATGTCTGGTGTGTCTTCAATGAAGTATAAATTTAAACTTGAGACACAAATAAGATCCCCTTTGAGTGTTCTTTGAGCAATGCATACTGAAACTGCATGTCTTCTTCATGAAGATTCTAGCCAGAAGCAGTGTTCTAAAGGGTTTATTAATTGATGGATATTTAATTAACTTGAGGAAGCTGAGACATAGCTGAGAAACTGAACTGGTTTGTGGGGAGTGTGCAACCAGAACTTGCAGCAACTTTGGCTCTAAATTAACACAAAGTGTCATAATTCCTATTAGATCTCTCACATCATACAATGCTACGAAGCTGTTAACATGAAAGCTAGGATGAGCTTCCATCTTGTCATTGGACAGCTCAGCTTGGAAGAGGACTTAACAGGCAATAACGTTGGCTAGCATCTGGTGCAGATAATGAGGGGGCGAGAGATGGATAACTTCCCCATCCAGACACAGCGAGGTCAATGCTCTCATGGACTCCCAGCCACAGATGTATATGGCATCACCAGGAACTCTCCTTCCTCTCCTGGCGATAGCCCCGAAGCCTATATAGTTGTGCCACTTGGGAGCCTTCATAATGTATGTTTTGAATTCTCCTACTGCTCTATCTAACTGTAAGAAACAAAGTCTGATGGACACACTCATTCACATTAATTTTTGCCACATGAGGCCAGATTCCCAGACCTAGATTAAGTTTAAGTCTAGACTAAGAAAAATTTCCAATGGTTAATCATCTTTGACACTTCAGTTTAGTCCAAAGCCAGGCTTAATCCATAAGTGTTTTTATGCAATTTATAAAGGGTAAATGCTTCTTAGTTTATCTTTTTAGTAGTAAAGTATTTTGAAATCTTTGAAAGGCAAAGATTGAACCAAAAACAGTCATGACTATTTTCCCTGCTCTCTTTATCCTGTAGAATCAAACAGGTTGTTTTTTGTTACTGTGCCTTTAAGTCTGATATATGTAATAAGCTCTGCTCTGATTGGCAGACCTGTATTTTGCCTCATTCAAAAAGCAGTCCAGCTAAAATGCTCATTATACCTTCAACATGAATGGGCAGGGCTAAACTGCTAGGCGGATATATGTTAACGTTATCACAGAAACAATATTTAAAACAAGATGTCAAGAGTCCTTTATTTAGAAAGACATAGTCAATCACAGTGAATCTCATTTAAGAGGCATGTTATCATCCCTGCCTTTGAACATAACACAACCAGCTTTGCTTGATTAAAATTATGAGCAGCCAGTGTTGTTTGAAAACTAAGAAACTAGACAGTAGAAACAGTTCAAAAACTGCCTGAAAATGCAATCTTTAGCTTACAGAGCTATTTCTGAATGAAAATCCAGTCTGCTTTGTTTAGGTGAGGTCGAAGCTCTGACTTTTTTTGTCCATCAGTTTAATAAATAATAAAATAACTAGATGCTTTGACAGATTGCTTGTTCAATGTGCTTCCCAAACTTGGACTTCTCTGGAAACATTCGCAATCAAAGTTGTGCCATCAGCTGTTGCAGTTTGCAGATGCAAATCAAGTGCACAACAAGGTATGGATGATCTATATAAAGGAAACTTGCAGTATAAATGCATCATATGTAATTAATACAGTTGTTATGCTACTTTGTTACATAAAAAATAACACTACTTTGTACCATATCATCCTAAATGCTGATTACTAACATAATTAATTGACTGTTGACAGCCCTAATTAACATGTTAAGTCACTGTTGACTGTATGAAGAAGCCTGAAGCAGATTTTTGTAGCATTTGAGAATCATTTCCCAGTCAGTGTACAATAATTTGAAGCCTATCTGTTGTGTAGTAATACCTTGGAACTAATTAGTTAAGATGAAACCTGAACCTAGTGTCTTGGGTAACCTGAGACTGTCAGCTGACAGTATCTGATGCTCACTTGAAACCTGAAAATACTGTCTTTGAAATTTTTTTTCTTGGCTCAAATGGATATAATGAAGGTTATGAGTTTGTGGGTTTCTACCTTTCTATTATGTCTCATAGAGGGTTTATTTTACTATGTATGTGTGAGGTTGCATGAGTTTGTATGTGTGTTTCACAAAAGGCAAGTTTGATTTGATAATGGGATGAAGTTTGTATTATCATTGCTTTGGAGAAGAGAAATCAAAGGCAGGGGGCCAGTGGGCAGTGAAATGGCTTGCTATTGAAGAATGTAGCTGCTATTCCCGAGTGGCTGAAATGGGCGCAGAGCACTTTTTAGAATGGTAGAACCATAAAATAACACTAGTGTTCATACACAAAATTGAAGACAAATTTTCAGTGATCAGAATGGGAATTTAATAATAGGCAATGTACCATAACGTTGTCACACAACAAAAAGGAATTACAGAATCCTGATTCATATTTCAAAAAGCAGATTTTCTGTACATAGATTAAGTCTTGCCCAGGAGTCAGAACAAGTCTCTGGGTTTTGAGAACAGAATAGCGTGGAATTGAGAGCAGAAAAACAAATGTGTTCTTCCACCCACAAATTGCATTCCAGGTTGGATAGGCTGTGCAGAACATGAGCAAAGACACCATTCAACTGAAATACTCTGCTTTTATGATCTGGAAATAAAAGTATTTCTAACAACCCCCAAGCACCAACCTAGCAACTACCTGGAATTACTATATGAACCCAATTAAGTTATCAACAACTACAGTGTCCTGCTACTGCTTTAACTAACTTCAACAAAATGTTATTGTGTGCTATAATTTCTCATGTTATTTATCATGGGATTTTTGCAAAACCTTGCCTAACCTTGTAACAGTTACCACAAAAGAATGCATTTGTGGGCAGAGCAGGGCAAGGTCAATTCCCTGCCATCAGTAGTCAGTTTAGCCCTGGTTGTAATCGGTGTGAATAATTGCCTGCAAGTGTTTACAATCATCCTATTCTCAGTGTCAGGTCTGCTAGCATTCTCACACTTTTCCAGCAGCAAGCACTCTATTCTTGCTATTTCTGTGCTTGAGGTGAAAATCTGCAGAATATTGAATCATTTGCAAATGCGCTGTGGGTAATATCTGAATGAGGCACCATGTTCTGTAAGATTTAATCATGGAGCAAATAAACTACTGCACTTATAAGGTGCATTTTCATATTTCTCTGGATAACTGAATTTCATGGCTATAAAATAGTTTGTTTGTTCTATGTCTAGCAAAAGCATGCAAGCAAATATGAACTCCAACTGATGGTGCTGCCATAACTTGTTTTGAAACAGGTTAATTGATGCAGTTTCTTGTCAAAGCAGAGGACAACACCAGGCATTTATTTTCTTAATAGCAGGTTTGGCAAACAGTGTCATGATGAGAAGATCTGTGTCGATCGCCTGCTGGGGAAGACATTATCACTTTTCTCGTCATGACTAATTCAGCTGTCCTAGAGCAGCTACTTGAGCAGCTTAGACTGGAACTACATGAAAAAAAAACCTTTGTGCCAAAGGCAAAGCTTAGAGTTGAAGTGGGTCAATTGTGGAGGAACTTGTTTAACATAGCAAACAAGATCTGAATGCCATTATTAACACACAGGACTGTTAGACCTGAGAGAAAAAAAGACAAGAAAAATAAAAAGCAAAACCCTCGTTAGGCTCATTTAACATGATTCCTAAAAACACAGGAGCCCCAGAAGGCGAGAGCCAGCACCGGGGGTCAGATGGAGCAGACTAGCCTGCTGGCTATCATCTGTTTTAGGGGGATGGAGAGATGGATGCTGGGGAGATGAGGAGGTGGGGGAGAAGGAGGAGAGGAGTGCAGCTGAAAAAACATGACCCTGGAGACAGCTTGTCCGGGACTGCCCAACACAACAGCTGGGATAATAGGGGTCTGTCTGTGCTCGGGAAAGAGGGGCAATGTGCACATCTGTGGAAGGAAAATAGCACATATCCAGACTCGGAGAAAACAAGACAGCGCTGCCCCCGGAGTTCAATTTGAGGTGTAATTGGGAGGGAAGCAAACAGAACGGCTTTTTCGCTTTTCCCTCTTTTTTTTGGCATTTGGTTGGGGGGAGTGGGGGTGGGATGAGAGACAATGTGTAAATGAGGTTCAGTGAAGTGAGCAGTTCTAATGAGAGATCCTAATGATTTGAATCTAAATGAAATGCACCCCAAAATCCAAAGTTAGCAGGTCTGATGAGCGATCCTAATGATTTGAATCTAAATGCATTGCACCCCAAAGTCAAACCAGAGCAATGAATGAATGAATATGGGTGCAGACCATTTCACATGATTCACTTCAGCAATGCTAATAGGCCCTTACTAGGCTTTATTCATGATCAGTGATATTAGCATTGTTAGGGAAAGAACTGCTATAATCTTTAGAAGATCTAATATTATATCTAATTCAATGCTATACTTTCATTTTGCTATAGTATTAAAATGTAACTATGTAATTACCTGTTTAATTACACTGTGAACTATGCAATGAATTACATTTACATTTGATTTACATTCTGTATTGACTTTGAGCATGCACTTCTGATTTATTCCAGTTTTTGATGACAAAAATATGTAAAGGATGAATTTTTAGATTGTGCTTTTTGAGCAATGATTAAAATCAAATTACATTTTTGATTTTGTTATCATTGGTGATAACCGTGACCAGGGGAGGATCTAGGGGTGGGGCCACATGGGCACAGTAAAAATCTGGCCCCTTATATGCCCCTTTCCTGTCACTCACCACCTATAAGCACTTCATTGATTGATATGCAAACTCTGAAAATTCAGCATTTTAATGCCATTCATGCGATTTGTGTTGATTGGAAGAGTTTGTAAATTTGGTCCCTGCTTTCAACAAAGGAAATCCTGAAGAGGAATTCCACGTCCCCAACAGCAGATCATAGTCATCTATATACTGATATAGTAGTTTAGACACAATGCATGTTAAAAAGTTCCAAGAGTGGCAAATTTGGTTTAATTTTCACATACATGGTTTCTTTTTTAGCTTTTTTAACCTCTTTACAGTGCCTCAAGTGTTTTTGGTAAAAATCTTGTAAGCACCAGATGCCATCAGGTGAGCACCAGATACTATCAGGTGAGCACCAGACACTATTTGGTGAGCACCAGACATTATTTGTTGAGCACCAGATACTGTCAAGGGAGCACCAAGGGTGCACACCAAATAGTATTTGGTGCTCACCATATAGTACGTGTCGCACACCAACTAGTACCTGGCACACACCAAAAATACCTGTGCATACCCAAAAAATAGGCACATACCTGGTGTACTCCAAAGAGTATCTGGTGCTCACCGAACAGTATCTGATGCTCACCTGATAGTAGCTGGTGCTCACCAAGTAGTCCCAGGCACTCACCAAATAGTGTCTTGTGCTCACCTGTTAGTATCTGTTGGGATCCAAGTGTGATGTGCTTTATAGAGTCAGTACAGGCCTGTTAGCAGATAGAACACAAATGATTGGCAGAGTTTTTTAAATGGAGAAGAAGGCAAATGCAGATGTCTGGCCAAGCAATACAATTTATAACACGACTTGTATTTTCATTATTGCTAAACTCAATGAACTGAATCATTCTGTAGAAATTACTTCTTTCCCTGTATTTTATTCCCAGAATGCACCATAGTGATTAATTTTAGGTTAAAATCATTAAAAATTTCTCCTCTAGGACCAAGCCTCTAATCCCCCTTACAGGGGTTTGGTTTATAAACTTGTCACCTTTTTCACTGTTCACAGGTTTGCTTATCTGAATACAGTATTTTTGAAATTATTGGCTTTTTACCTTGGCTGCTATAGTGAATGTAAAACACACTTAATAATATATGGAATTAGCTGTATTGGTAGTACGGTTGCTTAATAACTGTGTGGTTCCTTAATGAAATGCTCTTTTTATTAGAAATGCATTTAGAGATATTATTAAATAATTATGGAGATCTTTAAACTTGTAGGCATTTATTTGGTCTCCTAAATAGAAACTATTATGGTTCCATTATGGCCTCACCTAAAAAAAAAATTCTACAATTGCCTCTGACTGTGACTAAAGGAGCCTGAAGACACTATTCATCTATGATGCCTACACTTCTCCACATGAAACATGTATAAGGGATGTGAATGAGAGACAACTATGGGCATCATATGATGCCTAGAATGTCAGCAATGCTGTGAGTGAGTCATATTCTTTACATACATCAATCATTAACAGCCATGTGCTGAAATCATTGTAAATTCATGCATATGAATATTTGAAATCCCTAGGATAGAACTTCCTTCATATTTGTGTAAAGCACACGATCAGATTCACAGACAGTGGGGAGCTACTATGCATACACCACAAGAGACGAAGCCTACAAATGCTTTTTTGGGGGAGAGTTTAGCTTAGTCAAGTAAAAAAATGTCAGTGCTCTCACAATGCAGTAAGAAGAAAACAACTATTAGCCTGTATTGGTCCAGTTGTCTTTGGGATAGGTTGCACGGTCCTTGAGACCACCTACTGATTTTGCCAAACCTGTCAATGTATGACTTTTATACTTTGAAGCCTTGTTTATTTTCTCTCTCTGCCATTCCAGAGATCTCTGGAGTCAGGTTGCGAGTGTTTGGAGTGCCTTCCCAGAAGGCTTGAAAGTGGACCTGGTGGAGAGTCTCCAAAACCAATACAGAGATGGAAATGATGTTGACATTCTTCTAGGCCTTGTAAAGGTCTTTTCTTTCATATATGCAGTTATGAGAACAGCAGAAATGGAGACTGATTGCTGTATTTAGACACCCACTTGAGGCACAGTAAAATGTTTTAGAGGAATGACTGAGAGATGCTCTGAAAGTAACACTTGTAAAAATTTCCTAAATGTTTTTGGCTTGGATGTATGGTTATCTGAAATATCTTTTTCCTACTTTTTATTAAGTGTATTTGTGTAGTTACACATTGACAACACATGTTACAACAATGTAATTACTGGTGATGCATTAGCTGTTTCAGATGGATTACAGTGGTACAGTTTATGTGTATAAACTGCAGTCTTGAATTATGTAATTACACAAGGGCATCTTCAGAACTGTAGGTTGATTGTATTTTTACTTCCTTCCATAAGCAGAAAAAACCGTTGGAAAAAGAGCATTGGAAAATGTGATTACCCTCACCCTATTACCCATAAGATAAAACATGCTGTTACATCTATCAAGAAATGCTTGTGTATTGTAATGTTGTTAATGTGTAATTACACTATTATTAGAGACACTTAATGTAAAATGGGACCAAATCTTTAATTGGTGTAGAGCTTTTACATTATTTGGATATTCTTAAACCCTGAAATCTATTCATCTGAATTTATTAATCTTAGGACTTATTATTCAGTAACTGCTGGTATGTGAGCCCACAGAGGTGGAAAGAGTACTGAAAATTCCTAGTCAAGTAAGAATTTTGCTACTGTAGGTAGAATTTACTTAGACAAGTTAACATTAAGTTTATATTCACCTTACAGAATGAAGTTACAATGATTGAGATTCCACTGGGTTTGTTTGCTACCGTTTGCTGCCTCTAGCTTACCTTCAACGTTAACTTACACTGACTAGTATCTAATGGTCACTGTTAAACAATAGAACATAATAAAACATATAAGCAACAGCTTTACGATTGATAAAGAGCCGCTGTGCTAAAAGCAATGACAATAGTTTAAAAAATACGTAGTATCTATTTAGCCACGATTAGCTTGCTTCATCAGGCTGTGAGTTGAGTCGTGAAAAGCAGAGATTTTTTTTTTTTGTACTCTACAATGGCTATAGAAAGCTACAATTAAATAAAGTTGAATACTTTAGAAGTACTTTAGAAATCAACTAAAGTAAAATTACTATGAAGTAACAGAAGTGTTTAGTTGCAAAACACACTACAGAGCATTTTTGAAAATGTTTTTTTCATAATATGCATTATTGGGAGTGGGCACATACAAGAAATATCCACGCTATGTTATGATTATTACCACCTGTATTGAAGAAAATGAGAATGTGTTTTCCATTAACATCAGTTGTTTTGCTTTTCAAAGACTCACTATGTCCAAGGTTATATAACTATGTCCTTGCAGTTTAAGGCATTAAACGTTAAAAAGTTTCCTCACACATGCTTATCTCACAAAAGGCTCTTTAGAGAACCAAAAGTTCCTCTAAAGGACCCATTTGGCACCTTTATAGTTAACCTCCTAAGTTTTATTAGACTTCTACTTCTAAGAACAGCTCCATTAGTTTGCATTGAAATCCCTGTAGTTAATGAATAATAAGCTCTAGTATCTAATAAGCCTGGAATGTTAAGGGATTAAGAGACTGATGTGGCAAACGTGTCATGCTTACTCTATACAGAACGCATGTAAAATACAGAATATCTTGAGCAGCATACAGATCTTTGTATAGATGATTGCCATTTTAAGTACTCAAGGACCCCAAAGAACTCAATGCACCACTTACAGTGTCTTCCTGCAGTAACTTCATCACTCTGGCTTCCATTTTGGTTTTTATTACCCCTCCATTCCTGCAAGCATTTTCACATTTATGGAAATTGAGATGAGTTTGCATCTTACCATGCAGACAAGCACCGATCATTCTGACACTTGATAAAGACTTATCTAAATAGGTCTTTCTTGCCTGCCACTAGGCACTGCTACTGCAGCAGGTTCCACCTCACCATTCTTCACTTCCACTCCCAGTGCAACTCACATGCAGACATTCGTATTAAGGTAGAGCCATTGTGCATGACGTGCGCTGAATTTCAAGTCCCCTGCCTTATTCAAGTGGAGTCTTTCATGCCACAAAGAGCTACGAGAATCCTATTATCCATTTATGACCTCTCTTTTGTGCAGTGTCAGCTTTATACATTTAGAGTAAGAAAAAAAATAAAGCATTCTCCACAACATATGTATGTAAATGTACAGGCAGCGTCATAGTGTCCACATCAAACTGTCACACTAATTTATGGCAGTGTATGAGATTATATTGTACGGACACAAAAGGGACCCCTGCCAGTTTTCCTTCTCACTGCAATTGGATTTCAATAGGGAAATAGCCACATTACTGCAATTAGCCTAATTGCATGGTCTAAATCCTAGCCAACGAATCACATACTTTCAACAGTCTTACACTGTCAGACAATTCATGACAGTGTCTTACATTACATTACAAGTATGCAAACGAGACCCTAAATGAGACGCAAACTAACCACCTGATATCATTCTAATATTATTCACTGTTTTGAAATAAAGAGCTTAATACTGTAGTTTCAAAACATACTGTTTGCTTCCCAGCCCAAATGAACAGTCATGTACAAAATTACAAACTACATGTTTTGTTGATTTTTAAGTGAACATAAATTAACACATTCTTTACAGAGAACACACTTCTGCACTTTTAATGCACAATTACTGTTTATTTGCTGAATTTAAAATATTGGAAAAAAGTATATACACTTCATTAGGACTTTATTTAATGCACATTGGGAGCACCTCCTTGTATCTACACTCATTGTCCATTTAATCAGCTCCACTTACCATATAGGAGCACTTTGTAGTTCTACAACTACAGACTGTAGTCCTTCTGTTTCTCTAAATACTTTGTTAGCGCCTGATGTGTTGGTGGTGTGTTAGTGTGTGTTGCGATGGTATGAGTGGATCAGACGCAGCAGTGTTGCTGGAGTTTTTAAATACTGTGTCCACTCACTGTCCACTCTATTAGACACACCTACCTTGTCAGTCCACCTTGTAGATCAAGCTCATCTGTTGCTGCACAGTTTGTGTTGGTCATTCTCTGGTCCTTCATCACAAACAGTTGCCCACAGGACGTTGTTGGCTGGGTACTTTGGTTGATGGATTATTAACAGTCCAGCAGTGATACTGAGGTGTGATCCTGCTGTGTCTGATCCACTCATACCAGCACAACACACACTAACACACCACCACATCAGTGTTACTGCAGGGCTGAGAATGATCCACCACCCAAATAATACCTGCTTTGTGGTGGTCCTGACCTTAGAAGAACAGGGTGAAAGTCAACTAATAGAGAAACAGATGGACTGTAGTCTGTAAGTGTAGAATTACAAAGTGCTCCTAGGTGTAAGTAGAGCTGATATAATGGACAACGAGTGTAAAAACAATGAGGTGTTCCTAATAAAGTGCTCAGTGAGTTTATACATACATTTGTGTACACATTCACATACATTGTGAAACCCAGCAAATAAGCAGAAATTTTACATGTACATTTTGCAGAAAATGCCATATTTAGGCTTCCCTGTAGAGGATGTGTTAACATATTTCCACTTAGAAAATCAACAAAATGTGTCATTTGACTGGGGTATTCAAACTTTTATATACGACTGTAGATCAATTTTCATAGCTATGCTGATGATATACAATTATATATTTGCAACACTGACAACACAGAAATAGTACCAGCTCATACCCAGCCTGTAGGGCTCAGACTGCTGAATGCAGTATCATAAACCAGAAAAATAAACAACAAATCATTCAAAAGTGCTTTAAAGTGAATGGTGGAATTTAAGCATAGGCTAGAAGTGTTGAATGGACTAAAAAAAAGGATGAACAGACAGGACTCTAAAGATCTCACAAGATCCCATTTTATGCACTGTTGAGTAGCTGGTGCCCCTAGTGGCCCCATTCTGTCAATCAATCCTCTTCTATCCAAATATAATTTCCTAACAATGCAGTACATAATCCGCAAAGGACACATCAAACAAGCAACACACGTAAAACAACCAACATCTCAGCTTTTGCACTCTGGCCAATGAATTCAGTGCCATTTTGTCCAATTTTATTTTATTGCACTCCATGTAACACTCCCGGGAAGTCCGGATTAGTATTAAAGGGTTATCTAAAAGCAGGTTCTGGTTGTCAGGACTGACTGGCACCATTTACGCAGTAGCCTAGCAGGCCTTTGGAGGTGAAATGTGTCTGACACGTTTATCGCAGTGAACAAACTCCTAGGTCGCTTCTAAATCCACTTCTTACAAAAATCCCAGCCATCACACGCTGAGTCACTGCGCATCACCTATGGGACTGAAACTTGGCCAGCCTTTATGTCTGCTCAACATATTAGGAACAAATCAGGATTTTTCACGAAAAGACACACGCAGTCAAAGCAAATTAACTTTGACACGTTTCGATACATAATTGGGATGAATAAAAAATATTTTCTTGTCAATGTGCCTTGACAGGATTTAACAGGATTTAATAGGATTAAACTGAATCAGTCTCATGTCAGAAGCTGGTCTTAAATGAATACAGAGTGCATCTACTATAAAGGCAAAACATTTTTAAAAAAAAATTAAAACAATGAAAAACTAAGACTGAGTTCAGGTAAATAGTACTATGGGAAGTTGTGAATGATACTTATTATATAGGCTGAGCAGTAAGTCTGTTTTGATTACACTTTAAGTTTCAATGAAATTTGGTGATGCTTTTTTTTAACAGTCCTTAAAATTCAAGACAAGCCAGGTCAGAGTATATTTATAGGACTCTCTTTACAAAGGCATTGTCACAAAGCAGCTTCACAAAAAATCTGTGTCCAAGCCCCAGTGAGCAAGCCAAGGGCAACAGTGGCAAGGAAAAACTACCTAAAAGAAGAAGAAATTTTGAGAGGATTCAAGACTCAAAAGAAGAACCTCCTCTGGTCAACACCAGATAGCAAAACAATAATACAACAAGAGCAATATGAATGCCGGATAGGATTTTATATTGTGTTAAGATACAATATTGAACATAGAGAAAAAAACTGTCATTAGACAGAAGTATTTGGATTACCCAGTGATAACTGATGACTGCTGTTAGAGGCCTCAGAGTAACAGTGAGAAATAGATCTATGAAAACCAGTCAGTGACTACTGTTACAAGCATATCACTGTGAAAATGAGAGTTAAATCCCACTACTGTGAGAAGCCTGTCATGATGATATGTTGGTATGAATATGAGAGGAGCTCAGTGTATTGTGAGATAGTTGAAACAATGTCTATGATTAAATAGTTTGAGTCTGTGCAGCACCAGTATCATCAGGAGGGTGAGCGGCATGTAGGTGAGGCCTGCTGCACAGCACTGAACAGCATTGCACAGCTGTAGGTATTACTTTGTAGCTATTAACCAGGTAAGTGTGAGGTACAAACTACAGAGTACTAGGTACTTAATGTGAGTAACAGGATTGTAAGTTCCAAGACAGTCCAGCTAAATTACAGTGAAAATTGTGAAGCACAAACCCCAGATAATTATTTGGGACAGTAATTATTTGGGAGAGTAAACCACTCGACAGGCTAACTAAATTACAATGTCATGCCACATTTTTAAGCAGTGATGTAAATAAGAAAAGCTCTATACTATGAATATAAGTATAACACCAGATAGTTGTAAGGGGTAAAAAAGACGATCCAAAGACATATAGTATATACCAGTGGCAAACCATGACAATTAAAGCTAGTCCTTCAGTTTGGGGCATAAATTTCAAAACACGCTAAAAAAAACAGGAAAAAAAGCACCTCTAAGTGAATGTTAATTTCTGTTAGCTTCCCTGTACGATTCCAGTATTATGTTAGCACTAAGTAAACAACATTTCGCATTAACTGTTTTTGTCATTTTAGGTTAAATATGGACATTTAAAGTTTAAAAAAGATATTGTATGTTTTATTTTGAAACTTATAACAGACATGTTAACATATTTTTTAAATTGTAGCAGTTCAGTAAAGAGTCCTGGACTTGAGTTGCTGCTGTTTTAATTTTTCATTCTTCACCTTAATAGCTAGAACCTGTTAGGAATTTTGCTGTAATTTGGCGCTTACTCCCTTTTTACTGAAAATAATTACCTAGTACTTTGACATTTTCACATTTGCCCAGTTAACCCTTTAAAATCCCAGGCTTATTACACACGAAGGCTTAATATTCAGTAACTGCAAGGACTTCAATGCAAACTGGCTGAGGTATTCTTAAAAAATAGCAGTGTGTAATAAAACTATAATTGTGCCAAAGGCCCTGGCCATTTAATGGGTTAATACCTTGAACCTGGGCATTTCAGTGTAATTTTGACAGATTGTGCTGGAACTTACCATTATGTTACCCAAAATAATTAACTGATACTTTGGAGTTTGTAAATCACATCTAGTTACTATCTAGAACTTAAGGGGCTGTAAAAGAAAGCATTACCAAAATTGTCTTTTTAAACATTTGAACCACGTCTTCTCATTAAAACAATTTTCCCCCAGCTGTAGTCATCCATGTGGTCTAACAGCACCACCAGTCATGCATCATCAGTGGCATTTCCATTTCCATTTCATCTCATCATATCCACAATTTAATTGGTGCACCTAATAGATACAGGTTTTAGGAATATAAGTTGTAATATCTCTGACCTAGGGCAGCATGGTGGCGCAGTGGGTAGCGCTGTTGCCTCACAGCAAGAATGGCCTGGGTTCGATTCCTGGCTGGGCGATACCGGTACTCCGGTTTCCTCCCACAGTCCAAAAACATGCAGTTAAGCTAATTGGACATGCTAAATTGCCCCTAGGTGTGAGTGAGTGTGTGATTGTGTATGTCTGTCTGTCTGCCCTGCGATGGACTGGCGACCTGTCCAGGGTGTATCCAGCCTTCCGCCCAATGACAGCTGGGATAGGCTCCGGCACCCCACTGTAACCCAGAAGGATAAGCGGTTTAGATGATGTATGTATGTATGTATGTATATGTATCTCTGGCCTTGAACTGTATTGAGGAATTTGTATGAAGTGGTAGCACCATTACGCCATGGGTTCATCCTACAGAACCTCTCAGAAAGTGTTTGTTTTCACCTGTCAATATAATTCCTCCAGAGGGATAAGCTTGAATGACCAAACCCACCTGTGAAGGCATCACCCTGGAGTGTTGAGGAGAAGAGGAGGAAACCACTTGGCAATTATCTTTGCCAGTCAACACAGAGTTTGTGTCCTGAGGGACTCATGGCCACATATGTCTTGAACCTGAATCCCCACTGCAGAGAAGATCCCTCCACTGCTAAATGCCCCTTAATGAGAACTCACTCAGATCAATGAACTCCCCAAACAGGCAGAACTGTGGTGCTTTTTTAAATTAAATATCTGTTTTCTATAATCCATGCAAACTAATACAAATGTCTCCACACCCATAGCTCTAGACTACTATAGACTACTGATTAAAAAGGAAAAAAATCTGTAGACCCAAAATCACAAATCTGCTTTTATGTTAATTTGTTCTTTCTCTTTGACAGGGAGCATGAATTTATTTACCGCGGCCAGCCTTGAATTTGCATTTTCAAAAGAGAAGTTAAATAAAGCTCTCACCAGCACACAGAAGGAATTTGTTAGGTTCTATCAACTTTCTCATTGCGATCCACAGGTCGCAACTCAACACCTGTCGTATGAGTGTTGGTAACACAACTGGGAATTATATTCATGCCTCAGTAAGTCCTTCCAAAGCCATTACCTTGAAGAAACAACCAACCACACTAGGCCAGGAACCAGAGATAGAGCAGAAAAGAAGCATGTTCCCTTTGAGATCAGTAGGACTATCATTGGGACACTATGCACCTTAAAGAAGGAAACATGTTTTTAACACTATTTTTTATTTCTGCAAGGTAAACAAAGTCATTCTGAGTGGTTTGATGTGAAATTGTGTTCACAGAATTGTTCGCAGTGGTGGTGATATGACCAAACGTCCAAAGTGCTTAATGTCTCTTAAAAGTACATTACATATTACAACATATTACAAGTTGTTACATGTAATGGTTATGAATATATTGCCTGATGTCTAAGACATTGTTTTCCAGTAATTTTGTGATAAGGTTTTGGCATAAAGTGTACTTTTTAAAAGCCATTAATGACAGAGAAGTACATGAAGGGAGTTGTAATGCAAAATAGTCCCCAAACATTTACAGCAAACACTCTAAATGACTTTTTCCATCTCAACAGATGCAGAAATTTGGAAAAAATGGTGGAATGGCCCTTTTTTATCACAGCCTTCATTTTATAATGGTAGCTTTTGGATAGATGGTTTGTAGATCTATAATCTTAATAATAAAGGTAATATATGATTCCCTAAATAATGTTCAAACCATTCAACTGAGCTTTTTAAAGAACCATTCAACTTTTTAAAGAACCATTCATTAAAAGGTTCTTTAGTGAACCAAAAGTCATTGTTCCAGAAAGTGTAAACTGGATGTATTTAACAATTGTTGTAAGAACACATTAATTAAACAAGTCATGATTTGCTGTTGAATAAGCTGTTGAGGCAAACAATTATAAAAAAAATAAATCAAACACTTCTTATACCCACACTAGATTGTATAGCTGCAACAAGAACCACAAAAGATATATAGATACATTTCTTGGACTGCTATATTGAAAAATAAGCTCATTTTTCTTTTATTTGTGGATTTTGGCCATCACAATGTGACAGCAGGGAACACAGTATACAGAACTGAAAGTGAGAGAACAAAGTGCCCAAAAACTTCAAAACAATATGTCTTGACAAGTGAAACAGCAGGACTGAGTCTGAATTCCATTGTGTCTAGCCAGCACTGCAAGCATATTCACCTTCATGGGTCTTATTTCACACTAACCCTGAGAGCAGTTCTGCTGTGTTGCTTGTTTTTAATCATGAGTGCTGACCAGAATTTGCATACTATCTTGTTCTTGTCATTAGTGTGCCAGCATAGGTCATCGTTAAAATACCTGCACTGCGCGGCGAAGAAAGATTAAAACTCAGAGACATCTGGTCACCGAAGCTAATAATGCAGGAAGAGAACAAACTGCAAAATGAGAAATTTAACACATTGCAAATAATATTCTCAAACATTTAAAGGTGTAAGAAATGTGAGACTTAACAGAAAAATGGCGTCAAATAGAAACAGTTTCACTAAAGCCTTCAAAACAGGAATCATCCAACTGTCAAATGCACTAATAAGATAGAACATTTGTACTAAAATTAAACACTGTTTATAGGATTATTTTAGTATCTTTGAAAATTATATGGTACATAGGTTAAAGAATAGAGGATTCCACAACAAACCTTCAAATTCCATTTTGGTGACACTTTATTTTGAGTGGTCCTTTATGAAACAAACACTCAACAGACTCAGTTACATGTCAAAAACATATGAGGGTTAGGATTAGGTTTTGGGTTGAGGTTGAAGTTAGGGTTAGAATTAGGGCCAAGGTGAGGGTTAGGTTTTGGGTGAGGATGGGAAAGGTTAGGTTTTGCATGATGGAAGTAACATATTAACAAAACATCTACTTAATGTATGTGTTGTATCAACAGTACATCTACAAGATATTTACTTCAATGTATTCAGATGCTTCGCTACTGCTACTTCACTGATATTTGTTGATGTGTTACTGATAATCTGTTAAGGGTTTATTAATCATCTACAAAGGACCACTCCAAATAAAATGTTACCTTAATGCCAAACAAATTTGTTGATTATTTAAGTATAGTTACCTGAGTGAAAAGATCTCTCTTAAAATCATATTTCCTATCAAGGTCATCACCGATGAGGATTCATATATTCATTGTTTAGGTCATCTGCCATCACCAGGGCTTTTAAAAATGTACAAGGCTAATTGGCTCAGAGTTATTGCACCATCTGCTGGAAAAACTGTCTAAATAATGCCAGACTGGCTGAGGGACTGTTCTGACAGGAGGTGGTTGTGAGTTTGGGACCTGTTTATCCGCGATATTCCTAAGCCCCGTTGTGTCTTGCGCAAAATGTGTGCAACAATTCTAGCAATCTGTAAACAGATGCACTGACTCCTGGGCTTGCTAACAACAAAAATGTTAGAGCACACCAACACAGGGTTAAACTGAGGTAACTTTGTTCTACCATAGAATGATGGGAGGATGGTAGGAAGAAGTAACAAGTCACGTATGAAAGTATTCCTTGCATACTTTGTGGAATAATTAGCAAGCGACAGAGGCTATAAATACCAGTATCTTCATTGCAGTAAGGTCAGGCAGGTTCTTGTGAAGACAGTAGATAGATGTGTTTACTTACAAGCAGACACTGAGCCTGGCCAGAGCCTGTGCTTATCATCATGAATTGGTGGCCACTGCAGAGACAGGTGAGACTTGTGCATTACAGGACTTGGGAGATCATGCAGTCATGCTGCTGCTGTTTTACAGAAGTTTAGCTGAGTAAGTAGCTTGTTCATTAAGTGAGATTAAATCACTGCAGTCATGTTGTATTGCGATGCAGCGATTCCGTGTCCTGTTTATTGGCAGAGCCGTCGAATTTACGATTATTGGATGTATGCAGTAGGAATTATGATAAATGGACTGGAGTAAGTTACATCAATTTACATTTTGAACAAATTAATGAATGCATAAATGAATGAATAATCTTAGTGGGCCACCTTTTGTACAACTGGAAAGCAATAAACTGTCCTGTGATCTGAGAAACTGTTTCACTACCATTTTTTCAGTTGGCTGTTGGTAGAAGGAGAACCAGCGGGGCGCACTGCACTTTCTAGAGTGTTTTTTGATTGAAACATTCTGTCTCCAGCCTCAGATTTAACTTTGTTTGGCTTTGGTGACAGCCAAAGCACGTAGTCCTTAAAGATATTTAGCCTCAAATAGAACGACCAATCAACAAGCTAGCGTTGCAACAGCAGCTTTACCAAAACAATGTTTAATGGCTCTTCCATTCACAACCGAATGTTGCACACATATTTTCAAGTACTGAGATCTTGTGAAAAATATTGTGGATAAATGAAGTAGGTGCGATCCTCAATGGTGCTGGCATGCAAAGACCATGGAGCCAGGAGGTGTCCAATTTGTCATTTTGCCATTTGAAGGGATGTTCACAAGCAACATCTACATGCCCTTAGTGTGGTCTTTAGTCATGACTGTATCTATACAGGCTTAGCAGTAACCTCTTACCCAAACATTCCTTGAAACACAGGTGAGGACCAATCAGAGCTGAAGGGTTAAGAGGAAAATGTGAATTAAAATGCATTTGTTTATTAATTTAACTTGTTATTGAGCTGCATTACACTTGCAATCTGAATTGAGTCACTACAGATTAAGCAAATGACAAAGTACAACCAATAACATACGGCTGTTTGAGATAAACTGCACCTTGCAGAGTAGCCGGATGCTGCTGGGGGGAACTGAGAAGAGAGTCATAAAGCTGGACAGTTTTATCGGCAGCACCTCACCCAAGCTGGCAGCTCTCACATCTCAGATATATCAATTCCTTGAAGAATACAAATTTGAATTTTACCTGTGAAAATAATAACCACAAAGTCTACACAATTTAATAGGCTATGTGCTGTATTCACGACAGCTTGTGTCTACATGATTGCCATTGGAGCTTCTAGCCAATCAGCTCTAGGCTCTTTCATTGTCAAACCCTTTCACAGCTTGCGCACCCAAGTGGAAACGAACAGCAGCACCTGGCTCTGAAAACTGCAGCCGCCTCACTCCTGTATTCCATTACAATACATAAAAACATAATGAATTCAGAATATATTTATAATGCATTTAGACATATTCATAAGGCACATAGGAAACACTGTAATTTTATTTAATTCCAGCAGTTTCTCACTGTTACTGGTTGTCAGTTTTCTTCATGTAATTCTTCTGGTAAACCGTTTCATAAAAAATGCATTAATTTAAATGAATTTACAAAATTATCCACGTTATTTTGGCTCTCATTAACTGCTTTTGTCCACTGCTGCTCCCATAATCACCAAATAAGCAACCAATTCACCATATCTTTGCCAAATTTTGCAGATGTGATTATAAAGTGGGTAACTATGTGATTTTCAGTTAATGGCAAGTCCTGGTGCTAAGTTTATTACTCATGAGCATGTCCACTACAGAGGAGACTGTTCAGTTTAGTCGTCCCCCAAAGAGGTTTATTTAAGCTGAGACTAATAACTGACTCATGGCATTGATTTATTGGTCTACTCAGGCTTTAGCAGGAACTTCAGTGTTTGTAAAGAAGTTCTACTTTAGATTACATTTTTACATACTGTGCACTGACATTCAAATAGTTAATAAGCAAGCATTGATGATGTTTCTCTTAAAGTTGGTGCATATACATTTTTTTAAAATAAGTATTCTAAAAGTTTTCCTCTAAAAATGTAAAAGGTAACTGCATTCTGAATACTGACTTTAGAAAATGTCACTTAATATTTAATTTCTGTGTTCTGTATGTGTGTTCAGGACACTTGTAACCCTTTTCACCCTAACCCTGGTGCTGCATTAAGACAAATAAGGCTATAATCACACAAATCTGTCCTAAATGCACACTTTTACAGCTAGCACTCTCAAGGTCTCTTGCCCGCTATTTCTCCAAGTTGTTGATGTCACCAAAGTGTGCACTTGGATAGATCCTTGCACAGACACTTTGGGGGACAGGGGCTTAAGAGGAAATCTGTAAAACTTGATGTAGAAAGTTATTGCACCTCTTGTTGTCGACATTTTGTTTTTCTAAGTAACCCCATCATGGTATTTGATGCTTTCTTACCAAGATTATTTGAATGTTACTGGTGGCATTTCCAGCATGAGTGATAGGTCGGAGTTACTGAGGAGAAACACAGGTGGTCAGTACTGCACCAGAGGGGTTTCCCAAGATTGCTGAATCTCAGCCCACATGCTCTATTCCTGGGGCGAATCTTTGCTACGCTGAAACAGATCTTGAAAAATGGTGCAGGCAATGTAAAATACTTTATTATATACACCCACCATGAGGGCCCTTGCACAGTCTAAGGAGAAAGGAACAGGGCCTCAAGCACCCCCCTACGGTCTGTTTGTGCACATGCCTCTGCTTGGGGCAGGACTGCAGGGCTTAGGGCACCTTTTGGGACAGGCCACTTGGGACCTGTTTATTTAGGAAGTACTTTTATGTTTGTAAACAGTTTATAGAGGAATAAGTTGTGATTTAGGATCTTTTTATACAGTAAGTAGTAAAATAAGTTGTGATTTAGGATCTTTTTATACAGTAAGTAGTAGAATAAGTTCTGATGGAGTTCCTGTAAGAAAAAGTTGTGAACAAAAATGCCAGAAGCTGATAGAGCAGCGGTGAGTGTTTTTGCTACAGTGCAAAGAGAACAGAGAGAGTTTCCATGCTGGAAGCCAAATTTAGGGTGGAAGTGCTGGCAACAAAGACTGAGGTGTTTAGTGCATTCTTTTAACAGACTTGTTCGCAGGTGAGACAGCTGAAGAGGACCATCCAAGAGAGTTCCAGGAGGTCGATAGTGGAGGCAGGACTGCTGGCAAGGTTTATGATCACTGCTATGTGACAATGGATGCTGTCGAGTGGTTGGGACTAAGCCACTTTAGAGACAATTAAGTAGGAGTGGGAACTATTGTTTGAACCGAGGAAAGCCTACAACTAACATGTATTCCTCTCTTTTGTAGACCAAATATAGAACTACATATAGTGGATTTCAAATAGGTGATAGATTAAGCAATAACAGGAGTGACCAACTACAGTATAGGTATACAGCATCAGCATTGCTAAAGGTTCCGAAATGGTTCTTGGCTTGAATGTACCATTCTACAAACTTTACACTTGTATAAAAATGGTTCTTTGAAAAACTATCCATTGAAAGATTCTTTACGGAACCAAAACCTTTAATGTCTGGATTAATGTCTGTCAATATTTAAGCACAATTTCTGTATGTAGACTGAATGAAGACTGAAATCTTGGTGTTAAATTTGTGAATGTGAAACTGGCTATTGTACATAGCGCCTAACATAGCTGATCAGAATTAATGAATTCTGTATGTTGACTGAATGAAGACTGAAATCTTGGTGTTGAATTAAAAAAAATGAAGGCACTTTCCGCACAGAACCGCTAGCCAAAAAAGAGCTATTATTCCTGACACTCAGCTTCTGTCTATGAAAGGGAACCATATTAGCATTCAACCTCCAGATAAAGTGTCATTCTGGGGCTTAGCCATCTTCATAATATTATAATTAGTATTTCACATATTATCATTCTACTCTTGATGAGATAAGTGCATTTATTAAGATGTTCAATATCTGCATTGCTAATGCCAGTGAAAGCCTTTCTCAGTGATGCAGTTTAATTCACATTTTAGGAGCTTGTGATTTTATTGCTTTCTGGGGCTGACTGGGATCTGAATTATGGAAAGGCTCTAGGATGTAGCTTTTTTCCTCCTTTATCATCAAGGGTGCAGGAAAGAACATTAAGTGAATAGGTCACGGATACGCGCAAAGTTCAATGTATATTTATAAGCAGGGAAAAGAAACATGTATCTGTGAAGTTGTTTCAAACATAGCTGACATGGTTTGCACTTGTAAAACAGTTTGGCTTTGCAAAAATTAATGTAGAAACTACTTCAACCATCTAATTAAGAAAATGAAGAAATCTTTGTCTTTACTTTGGAACATACTATTGTTTAAAGATAGTCTGTGTATCTTTAACATTTAATTAATGTGAGTTCCAATCTGTACCAAAGGACTCTGTAAAACAGTGATTTACAAAATAAAATAAATATATCATACCTGAATGTCTGTTTTAAGCAGTTATAAATGTCTGATTTCAGTGTTACGAAACCTCAACACAAGCCTACAAAATCAAACAGGCAAAGAACATTTATAAAGTAGACATTTTTAAGATAATGAAATTTGATTTGTTTGTGAGTGATGTCATGGTATTATGGCCAATCAAATCAATATGCTCTCTGCCAAGCCCTGCCTTCTTTTCTCAGTCTTCCAATCCCTGCTTTGCAACCATTACTTTCAGACATTGCCCTAAGCCTGAGTTTGTTATAAGCAAACCAGTATTTGAACTTGAAGCTCCAGTTGCAGTTAGATGTACCTGGGATGTTCAACAGTGAGCTTCCAGTATAGTATGCTGATTTCTACCAATTTCCAAAACCAAAAACACATTTTAAAAAATTAGTCCTCAGTTTTCTGTGCATTGGAACTTGTAATGCTCTTTTACTACACAAGCTGACTTGGGCTTTGTGAAGATGTCAAAGCAAATATCTAACATTACTTCAGCATATGAAAGCCATCAAAGAAAAGATGTAAATGAACCAAAAATATTTTTCATGCCCACTGTGGCAATATGCTTTTGCCTGTAATGATTAGGTTTATGTTTGCAAGTTTGCAGTGTTGTTTATTTCCTTGTCTTTGCACACCTCATCAGCTGTCTCATTTTATCTCAGTCATGTTGTCTTTTTTGGGCTTGCCTGCTGTGCCAGTATGCTTTAGCCTAGAATGATTAGGATTAAGTTTTTAAGTATACTGTGTTTTTCACTCCTGTACAACTCTGATTTTACCTTATTCAACTTATTCAAGTCATTTTCATTGGCAAATGTGTTTGGGGTGAGCGGGTGCGTGCTTTAGAGTGAAGGGTGCTGTGTGTTGGTCGTGTTGATGTGAATTCAGCTTTCTGGTTCATGTCATTGTTTTGTACCACCATAGGGTGAAAACATTGAAATAGGTAGGGTGATAACTGCACAGTTGCCAGGAATAGACTATAGCCTGATGTAATGACATTGCGCAATGACCAATCTGGCTTGCTTATAAAGCATGAGATATCAATATGATAAGTACAACAATAGCATAATTTGTTTACACAGCTATATGCATGTAGGCTTTAGCCTTCTGACATTGCCCCTGCCCCCACACACTTGACAGACAAAATTTTGTACCCCTGTATAGTACCACTGTTAGCTTAGCGCTAACATAACACTAGGTACTAAGGGTTCAATGTTAGTTGAAATTATTATGATGGCGGAAATAAGGAAAGTACAGGATTCCTATAAAGCGAACATGTCTGTATTAAATGCCATGTAATGCCATGCTCACAATTTCCCTGTGTCCAACTATCAATGTAAACAAAAATATTGTACAACAGCTTCACAGATCACTCTTTGTTATATGTAATAATGCATAATAATGCATTTGACATAAAGTCACAGATATGCTGTGTGTATATCCAGCTTATTCTAGATGTAAATCAGCCCCATCAGACAGGTTGCATTTATTTTTTTTAACCACAAGATAATGTGGATGAAAAATGAAAAAAAAAGCCAGCAGCCCCTGGAATTAATGCATTGAATGCACACATAAAGCCCTGAAAAAGAGGCTTTGTTTGGAGTAATGCCATAAAAGAACCACTTTTTGTTCCCAAAAGAACCTTTTAGTTAAGTCTTTCCAATTGTGCTTTTACAAAAACATCCATTGAAAGGTTCTTTAGGAAAACAAAAGTGGTTTTTCTATTAAATTGTTCCAAAGTACCCTTTTTGGCACCTTTATTTTAAAAGTATATGTGGAAAATGTTCATCTGTGTTGCATGCTGTTTGCATATTTTCTGAATTTGTCAATTAAGGAACCTCTGCAAGTAAGAATTCCATTCAAACCGCATGCTTTATCTCTCTCACTCTCTCTCTCTCTTGCTCTCTACGTGTTTGTGAGCAAGTACCGGTCTGTCTGACTGGAATAGTGAGAGGAGCGAGAAAGCATAAAGTAATTCAACCTCTAAGGATGCTCTATAACCTTGTTGGACTCTGGAGAATAAAGGGAAAATGTGGCCCTTCTCTGGTAGAGGAAATTGCTTGTGTAAAGCCGATGACAGAATTCTAACCTTAGCCACATGCCAGATCCCTGGGATTAGTCTGTCCACAGTCAGTGCTGATAGAATCACTCCCATTATGTTAGCGCTTGATTGGCAGGCCAACAAGAGTGTCAGGCTGGACTGGGACTTCTGGACATTACCCAAAGCCATAGAGAAGAAAAATGCAAAACACTGTTCACTGAGTCTGGGGACATTGTGACCATGACCAGATCAGCAGGGACCGTCCCCAGGTAGAAGCCAATTACAGCTGCTCCGGCAGCAGTGCCAGCAGAGAGCTTCTCGGACACTCTTGATTGGGCTCCTGACACCAACCAGTAATGATGTGTGTACCAGGTTCGTTTGCATTCCAAGTTTGGATGTAATTGTATGCATTTTTTTTTTAGTACATCAAATAAGTCTTGCTTATTTCACTGGTGACATGACATGACATGTTGATTACTAGGGAGGTTTGAAAATCATATACAATTTCAAGCCATGTGTGTAATACATTGGCTGCTATAAGCTATAATGTGTCACAGACTCAGGCTGTATTTTCCACCCATTTCCGACTGGTACGCTAATTAAAACGTGAACAGACCTTCTGAGTCAGGAGCTCATTATAATGGTAATTCCAAATTGGCTTGAGCATTGGCATTAATAGACTACTGTTAATTTGAAGTTTTATCATGCACATCTAGAAGTTGCATCAAGAGTCATATTTCGGTCAGTACACAGTCAAAAGCTTGTAGGCAAACATCAAACAACATTTTGTATAATTTCTGCCTGGCCTGCAGCCTTGTGAAAAGTTTTCATTATAGGCCTGGCATGTAAATGAGTTTGACATACCTTCTTGAACTCTCTAACCCTGGCAACAAAAGTGGTGTCTAATCCCAGTGCTGGGGACCTACAGGCATCCATATTTTAGTCTCTGCTCAAACACACCTGATTCAACTCATTAGCTTATTCTTTAGACTCCAGTGAGGTTAAGCAGGTCTGTTAGTTGTTAGACACAGAAAAACATGACCTTTATTTTCTTAAATGATTTAAGTGCAGCGAGTCTGAAAAATACAGAAATACTAATTCATGTTGAGGGCAGAAAATCCACCTGATATTTTTTATAATTTCGAATGTGTTCCCAAAATTTCACTTCTCACACTCTTAAAAATAAAGGTGCCAAAAAGGTTTTCTTTGCACAACACCATAGAAGAACCATTTAGTTCCCAAAAGAACCATCCTAAGACAGAAAACATTTTTGTGAATGAGACCTGTGAAGAATGTTTTTAAAGTTTAATTAAAGAACCACTACATAATATACAGTTTCTAGGAAGAACATAAAAACGTTTATGAAACTATGTCAGTGTTCTTTATACCCTTTCACATTCACACATTTCATTTACAAACATGGTTCCTTTTGAAATGAAAAGTGGTTCTTTTATGGCTTCACTCTAAGTATGGTTCCTTAGAGAAGCATTTCTGTAAATGAGATGTGTGAGTATAAAGAAGCTTTTTAAAGTTGAAAGAACCAAAAACATAATGTAAAGGTTATAGGAAAAGCCCATAAATTGGTAATAATTGGTAAATTGGTAGATAAATTAAATTTACAATATGTTTATGTTCCTTAACTCTTTAAAAGCTTCTTCACCCTCACATTTATATTTACAAACATGGTTTATAGGGAACTAAAATGGTTATTCTATGGCATTGCTAAAAGAAATCTTGTGCAACCCTTTTTAAAAGAATGCTTGGTGGTATGTTTCAAATACAGAAACTTAGAATAATTTAAAGTTGGACAAGGCCAGATTGTGGATCTGGGTAACAGGAGTCTGCTTACATTTGCTACATTTAGGGTCTACATATTATGACCTCAATAGAATAGGGCT
This sequence comes from Colossoma macropomum, assembly GCF_904425465.1. Taxonomy (NCBI): domain Eukaryota; kingdom Metazoa; phylum Chordata; class Actinopteri; order Characiformes; family Serrasalmidae; genus Colossoma; species Colossoma macropomum. The sequence continues at coordinate 19,671,183 of NW_023494786.1, forward strand.
AAATATAAACAGAGGCCTTCCCAGAGTATTCCCATAATGTTAGCTTTATAGGAAAAGGATAAAAGGTACTTAACTTGAATGTAAGTTCATGTGACAAGATTTTATTCTATGTAATTTTGAACCTTCAGCTTTAGACCATTCATCATATAACCTTTAAAGGAAAAGGTTTAAAGGAATTTGATGTAAAATATAAAGAACAAAGGAAATGGAATTATGAGGTTTTGATATGGCAATGATGATATGCAAGCAATACACAAGGCAGTTTAGCTGTTTCCTACATACCACATATCCTGTACAGTAGCTTACAATACTTCTGAATAGTATCTGTATTTTTATTAAATCACAAAATACAGTTGTGATATAGCCATAACTGGGCTACGAGTAAAGCCTAATTAAAAGTATTATGAGGACAATATCTGGAGGCACAGCATTAAGATGAAAACAGAGAGGAAGTATGTGTGCTTCTGTTTCTCCCAGATGGACTGTATAGTAAATGCTTAACGTACAGCAAGAAAGGATGGAAAACAAACTGTCCCCATTTAGTCTTCATCTCATGTGGACAAAAATATATGTACATATATTTCTTCATATCCAATTGTCATGAGAAAACCTTGAATCCGCAAAACAGTAACTTTGTAGGAGAAAGAAAAACGTTATCAGACTATGCAGTAATTCTTGAAACAAGCACAACTTTTCTAAATAAAATTCCTTGAAAAATTAAAAAATGTCTGGAAATATGATTTCACGTGTCAAGCTTACCTTTTTTTGGACTAAAGAATATTTTAATTTTGGACCTTTTCAATTGGTCCATTTGTCCTAAAATATTTGCACAATGTTAAGGGCATTTTCAGATGGTGTAAAACAAAATAAGAACTGAAAAAATTCATTTGGGTGTGTGAATATACGTGCAAAAAAACAAACCAAACCAAAACAATCCAAATCACAGGGCAAAAATAATAAATGATGCACGTAGCAGCAAGCAGGCATTTGGCCAACAGACCACTGCGCTTATCCCAAAAGTGATGGCTGCAGCATGTCTAACCACGCGTTTTCTGAAAGTGGCGCTTGCAGCATCTTTGAGACTGCTGGAGCGGTCACTCTTCTTTGATATGTGAGCTTGAGCCTTCTAGCTGTCTCTGGGCAGATGAGCTCACTCTGGAGTGTCACAACCCCTCCAGATGCCCCTCTGCTCCCAAAACCCCTCCGAGGCTGTTTAATTCATCGCCTCTTTGCCTTTCTGCACCTTCTCTTAAGATTCATGCAAAAACGATTGCATAATTCACATGTGCTGGAGTGTGGATCGCCTTCTGTTTGTGGCAGGGTGCTGTCTGTTAAGGGGTCAATGTGATTACTCTTGTCAAATGAGGTTAGGAGTTGATAACTCAGGTCTCAGGCCAACTGTCCACTGTTTAGTCCATTCGTCCGGTGTCTTGTGGAATGCCCTTGCCTCAGTCGATTATTGCTGCAGTGTGTCATCTTTCCCCGGCTGATTGACTGTGAGTTGACTCACTGTGAACAAATACATTTTCTGGCTTGAACTTGATGGAAATCTCACTACACTCTTAAAGGGCCAGTACCCTTGTATGGAAATAAAAAGTGAGAATATTTGGTTTTTCATGAAATGAACCCTTAAAAAAGTTTGTACGTGGTTCTTGGCTTGGACAGATGTTACTAGGAAAAACTTTTCATTGGTACAGAGGCTTTCCATTATGTGGAGGATCTTTAAACTTTAAAAAGCTTCTACTCGCACATCTCTTCTAAGACAATGGTTCGTCTTTCATCCGGTGAAAAGCAAATGTGATTCTTTTATAGCATCTCTCCAAGGAATCCTTTTTGACACCTTTATTTGTAAGAGTGTAGCATTATGTTTCTCATGAATATTGCTGCTATAATGCATGGTCCTATGTGGTTTACAAATAACAGTGTTAATTTCACCAGCTATGGCAACTAGATATTCTCTTTCCAATGTAGTAAATGTAATGAATGTAAACTATCTCCTATGAAACACTCTCTCCTTCCATACCGTGGGCTGAGAGCAGTAGAAAAGACACAAACCTCTGCACTTTTTCAAAGTTTTGCAGTGGTGAGGGAATTGCACCTAAGTCAAAAATAGTGATGGAGGGCCCCCCAGCAAATCACTGAAATAAATTAGGCTTTTACCAGGATTCCCCCTGTGCTAAAGTTCTTCCATAAAGCCTTTGAAACTTAGAAGTTTCATACATATTCTGCCATGGAAAATTTCCTTCTTATCAGTTTAGCAGGAATGGCAATGAATACCCCAGGCAACACTGGGATTTAGAAAACAATTGATATCAAATTTAACTCTATTTTAGCTTTCAGAACATGACATAATTCACATATTATCACCTTACTTTCATTCCTCTATTTAAGGCAAAATTGCACACTTGAATAAATGTATTATATGGCTTCAGAACCCACAGCCCAGCTTAGTCTTTAGCTTGACACTCATATTAGCCAATACAATAGACAACTTCCTAAATGTCCTAAATGTATCATATTGCATTGAAATAAAGGGAAAAGTAACATATTCTGAAAACTGCTGTATATCTTGTCTAATTCATGCTATTCCTTGCTGTTACTGCTTGGCAGTTTTCTTCATGTAATTCATCTGTTACTATCTGCCAGGAAAAAAAATCACTTACTTAAAAGAAGTTTAAGATTATTTTGGCCTTCATCGCCTGCTTCGGTCCAGTGCTGCTCCCATAGCTCCACTGCTGCTTCCATAATCCCACTTCTTCTCCCATAATCCCAATGCTGCCTCATGAACTAAGCAAACAGTTCACCATATCCCAATAAGAAAATCTTGCAAATGTGACTATAAAATGGGTAGCTATGTGATTTTCAGTTAATAGCATCTATTGCCATAATATGCCTGCACAAGCCCAGTATAGCACTGATGCTATCTCTTATGACCATGTCTTCTACTGAAAAAGCTGTTCAGTTCCATCAGCCATCAAAGGTGATGATATTAATTACTGACTCATTACATTCATTTATCAGTCTACTCAAGCTTTAGCTGAGCTCAGTAATGCTGAAATAATACAATTGATTTATCAGTCTACTCAGGCTTTTGCAGAAATCAGTAATTACTGGCTCAAATCAGCTGTTTATCAGTCTACTCAGGCTTTAGCAGAAACCTCAGTGTTTGTAAACAAGCTGTTTTTTGAGTTCTTCTTTAAAGTAGGTCTTCACGTGCCATGCACTGAATTTAAAACATTTAATAAACAAGCATTGATGGTGTTTCTTTTAAAGATAGTATACATTTTTTACATTTGGTGGAAAAGTATTCTAAAAGTACTCTCTGAAAAGTTTGAGAGGTAACTATATATTTAATATAGCTGTTACAAAATATAACTAGAACTGAAAACGGATACTTAATTTCTATATTCTGAATATGTTATATTCCAACCTTGGCAATACAAATATAATTTATAATACAATACAATATAATATAATATAATATTTTTGGGGGGACAGACCTCCATTACAGTGCAAAAGTAAGAAAACAAACTTTGGACACCAGACATGTCTTGGCTGATTGGCTACATTTTGGCATAAGAGGAAAAGTGCGAATTGCATGAACACAATCCACTGCCCTACCTACCAGATAAAACTAGAGTAATCTGTCACTATTCTAAAGAGCACAGCTCAGAAATGTACAATAAATAGTTCAATAATTCAATGTGAGCTTATAAATCAGAAAGTTGACACAGAAAACAAATTTGTCATGATTCAAATGCGCATCGGTTGTACATGAATGACATAGGCACTACACAAACATAACATTAGCACAATGATGTTTTTTTACTTTAATTAGTTTTAGGAATAATTGTGTTGATGTAAAACACATTATATTAATGTGTAAGTGATTCCATTTAAGCACTCAAATCCCACATTTTCCTTGTATTTCATTCTTCTCTTGAGGTCCACTTACATTATTTATGTGGTTTTATGTACCAAAAACTGTTGTCACCCCTTATTTAATACTTTGTGCAGCCTCATTTTGCAAAGATAACAGCTCTGTGTCTTCTCCTATAATAATTAATGAGACTGGATGACACATCTGAGATGGCAATCTGAGACCAGTCCTCCATACAGAACCTCTCCAGATCCTTCACATTCCAAGGTCCATCTGTGGAGTCTCCTTTTCAGCCCATCCACAGGTTTTCCATGTATCTGAACAACTGTCCAGGGCCTTTGGAAGAAAACCAGCCCCACAGCATCCCAGATCCACGACTATTGTTCACAGTGGGGATGAGGTACTTTTCTGCATGGCTATCTTTTTGTCTGTGCTGAACTCACTTCTGCTTTTTGTTGCCAAAAAGCTCTATTTTGGTCTCATTTGACTGTAAAGCACTGTTTAGCTGATTCTTTTAGCCATTTCCTGTTTTGTGCAGCTTTTGTAACACATAATTGCTGTATTCTCTGGTCTTTCTCATAGTGATCACCTCATATTTATACCCCAGTGAAACAGGAAGTCTTAACTAATCATTTAAGTGTTCCTAATTGCGCACATCAACTTTAAAACCTAAAATATGAATGGGGATTTTCTTCAGTTAGATTTCATTTACAAGAATTTCTATGGGTTCCAACAATTATGACACATATAGATCTGAGAAAAATATTTTTGTTATAATAAGATTTTGTTTTTTTCTTTCAGTCATTGCACTTTTGTAAATATTTGAAATAAAAGAGCAAAAGGATGAGCAATAAAGAAAGTTTTTACAGCCCGCTCGTGTTTACCAGGAGTGCCAATATTTGAGGAGGGCACTGTATATGTAATAAGTTGGTTCCTGTGACATCAATGAAACAGTGAATTCAAAATAAGCTGGTTTGCAACATAGTACAGAGTCAGGTCCATAAGTATTTGGACAGTGACATGCTTGTTTGTCACTTTCCAAATACTTATGAACCTGTTCAAATACTAATTCATTTGCATAAGTCCAAATTTCAATCATGTCTTCATTGCTTCATTTCAAATCCATTGTGGTGTACAGAGGCAAATTTCCCTAAATTGTCACTGTCCAAATACTTATGGACATGACTCTATAGACTTGCATGGGTTGGGTAGTGAATGGAACTTTTTGAAATGTTACTACTGTTTACAATGTTTACATATTATTATAATTCATAAAATTCAGTTTTCCATGATATGAGCCCTAAGAATCAAGAAAACCAAATGTCTACTTTTTTACCAGTGCAACACGCTTTGTAGCTTGATAGCTTGTAGAGTATCTTACCTGGTGTTAAATTCTCTCATCAGTGGTGCCTCTCACTGGCATGCATGGCTAACTATGACAAATAGATTTTATGATGAAGTGAGCTGAAGAAAGTAGAGCCGTCTTGGAGCTCCTCAAGCCGGGAGCCACACTGACCTTGGTGTTATCTCAGAGACCTCATGCATGATTAATAAATAAATATGAAACCATAGCTGCCTTCAGAAGCTGGAGTATTAGTCTCATTAGAACATGTGTGTGTGTGTGTGTGTCTGTGTGCATCTGGAAGCAGTGGAGGTTTCCAGGGCTGTTCCTCCACTGATTAAATGACAGCAGGTGAGCTGTCTGTGGAGGATGGAAGGAAGCTTTGAGTGATCAGAAACAGAGCCATTGCTGTCACCTCTCACCTGTCATGTTTCTATTCGTTCTGCTTTTAATTTGCCCTTCAGAAAGGAAGCACAGAGTACTGATAGAATATAGAGATCTCGTTGAGCCCACTAAATCAGGACGTTGGAAACAAGAAAGGGATCTAATGAGTTAAATAAATGAATAAAAAAATAAATAAATAAAATTTTGAGTATCTTTTACTAAAATTCACAGATTTCTCATAATATGGTGTTATGTTGTTATTTTTGCGATAAATTATGTCACAACACACTTTACTGAGTGTATTATGGGTATCTTCAGTACTTCTAGAATTCTGAACAACTGCATGTAGCATAAAGAAGACATAAGACAACACATAGTGACTACATGGTAAGAAATAGCTGATTGCATGTCATCCTGTTATGACATTATCTTGTTTTATTGATTTGTTTTAGCATTCTTACAAATTTTATGTTTTCACCAAACATTTGTGCAAATGTTAAATAAAAAAATGATGATACTCTTAGTTTCTCATAGCCTTTTTTAAACGTGGCACTACTGTTTTGCTGGTGCATTTTGTCTGTTCCAATTTGTTCACAGATTTCAGAAAACTATATTATGGTATGTGTCATGTAAGTGTCATAATGTATTATACTTTTGCATTTAGCCATATTATTCACTTATATCACACACATACTATTCAAATATTATAATTCACATTTCCTGCTGTCTCAGTTTCAGCTTATTATCCCCAAAACGTAACAAAATTATGATTTACAAAGATACAATTGCCTAATGCAAACAGTGACTTATCTTTTATACCTTTGGAGGATGATCCTGATGTGATTTAAAGTTAGTACTGATTAGTGAGCTAGCTAGTGAACTTTTCTTGGAGGCAACAAACTAATTTAGGAGACACATGTACAAGACTTATTTGTTTGAATTTTGTTGAATTTATTTGGTGGCGCAAGTTGAATGTGGAATGTGGCACACTGATCTTAATAAATGACTTTAATATTATTTTTGCAAAATTCTCTAAAAGCTTAACCCCCATAAACATGCACTTGTACCAGCAGCATTGCCAGAATTTAATTTTTTGGGGGGAGGGATAGTTACGGGTTGAGGGGGGCAGCTTGGAATGATTATGTCCCAGAGAAATCACTACAACATACATACATAACCAGAAAAAAATGAAATTTTTAAGACAACACATGATTGCTGACATTTAACTGCTATACTATACTATAAAAACTGTCAGCATACCACAGTGGGTAAAAGCTCATTAACCACTAACCGCAAGCCTACCTTTTACAGCATTACGTGTATTGTATTCAACTTTGTTTTCTTCATATGGTGAACTTTACTGTTTATTTAGCCAGGCCCAGACCATCAGGTTAAGGGCCTTTGGGAACAAATGTTTGGTGGGCCCCTACCTGGCTACCTTTTTCGGGTGTTCAGTGATTTTTCACAGCAAGTTAAAGAAGGCCTATGCAGCACCACAATGGCAAGATACTAACCCCAGTGTTGGCACATCAGCACTATGGGCATCTTCTACTTTGTCGAAGTTTCAGGTCTCACTTTCACAGATCTCTCAGACACATCTTCTGAATACCTGAAGCTTCACATTTGAGGTACATTCACGGGAAGAGCTTGAACGAGATATGCAGGATAGTATAACAGTTACTAAGCTGTGATTGGAGGAGGAAAACAAACTGACATTCAGAAAAGACGTGGAGAGAATTGGGATTATGATCAGCCATTAAAATTAGACCATATCCTAACAGCAAGCTGGCATATGTAGTATCGCATTGCATCACAAGACCTGCAGGATGTCTACAGGATGTCTGTTACAAGTCAAAATGTAAACAAATCACAGACCTCTCAAAAGAGAGCAGCTTCACTGACAGAGCTGTGGTTTGGGACATGTATGTAATAGAGTCTGTAATGAGTTACATTTAACATTAGTAGTTTAAATTACATCGTTAAAGTAGCATTATACTGCTGTTGTGGTGTGCAGCTCAGTTATGCTAATTTGTGTTTACTTAACTAACTTAACTAGCTAACACAAGGTATTTAGCTCTAACTTCCAGGCTGTTTTTATCCAGATTGTTTACTGGAAGTGGCATAAAGGTCCCTGTCCTCTCCACTTCATGGAAGACTTTCTATTCATCCATTTGACGGTGGAATCGCAGAGTGGTGCACTAAGTCAAAAACAGAAAAGGAGTGTCTGTCAAAAAATGGCACATCACATTGTGTCACGTTGCGTCGTATTGCGTCGCATCACATCGCATCCACTGTGCTCTGCCGCTTGCTGCTGGTGTAAACAGCTTCATTGATTATGATGGCAGTGCTTTAGTGGTGTTTTCGCATCACTTGCTGTTACAAGTGATGCGAAATAGTAAAGTTACTACTGTCAGTCAGAACAGTTGTTTACATTTTGTCATAATTACTTGCAGAGGCCCCTGGCACACACCTATAAAACCCATTTGATTATCCAGGCCTGTACTTAGTTAACTATAGCTAGGTAAGTAGCAGTCAACGCTAGTAACTCACACAGCTCAGCTAATTTCCCACAATCTGCATACTGGCATTGGAAAAAAAAACATTGTGCCTTATTGCACAGTTGGTTTAAACAGTGACAATATGCGACCAGTAGTGGCATACAGTTGTGTAAACATTACCATGGCGATAGCGTCCACCAAAAATTGGTGATGACCCAATGAGAGCTTTGTTAGTCTATTTATTTCTTCCAAATGGAAAAAAGACATCCGAATGCAAAAATCATCTTTGAGTTTATTATGTATTCTACGTTATATTTTTTATTGACATTGACTTTTTTCTTTTGAGTAATGCGAAATCTTGGTAACTTGGCTTCCAAGTGAGAGGTCATGGGCCACCCGGACTACCCCATGGATAATCCTCTCGCACACACAAAGATTCTTTCAACCTCCAAACTAGAAAAGAGACATAGTCCTTACATAGTCCTTACAATGTGTTGACTGGTCTGAGCATAATAATGACTTAATCTATACATTACCCAATAACACAAACATTAACACATTTGGGACATGTCAATAGAGATTCTGTATTTATGGTTATTATGGTCAATTGATGTCAAAGCATGAACTGCTAGTGTAAGAAACATATATATAAATTGTCATCCAATATATTAATGTCTCAGCCCATAGTATGCGATACTATATTATAGTTTTTAGAATGAGTTCTAGCCATGTTTTTGACCTCCTCAACAGAAATGATACATTCCCCTTGATGCTGTTCTGAGGGCTACTAAATGTAATTAAATTTTGCTATACAGTAGTTGTTCTTTCAGCTTATTTCGAAAGCTTCAGCAGATATCTAGGATGCAATTCCTAAACAATACAACAGTCAAGTGGTTGAAAATAACTTTGCGCTCCTAGACAAAGACAGCATCAGGCTGAATTGTTAATCAATAGTAATTTCAGCCTTGATATTCTTCCTGCAGATATTGGTGCATAGATTTTTCTTTATTTATTTTCATCCCAGCTCCACACAGTGTACAGCAGAAGATAAATGAGCTTTGTATCTTTAGCTGTTAATGTTATATTTTGATGATCTCCCAGCAGAGAGCCATTGCCCGGTAGTGTGTAACCTAAAACCAGGGAAACACTATTCCTGTCATATGCCCTGCAATGCTTCCGTCAGACTGTAATGACGTTTAAAGGTATAGGAGGTAGTACTGTTACGATCAAAAGACATTAAGAGGTCATAAACTTGCTGGAATCATTATTTGAGCTTCTCTAGCCTACATTCCCGATGTACTGATGAAATGTATTAGGGAATTTTCCTTCCTCCTACACCTTTAAACTGAAACACAGCAGCTTATTAGCAGTGCTGGGTACAGTGTAGCCTATACATTATTCACAAACTGCACTGTGCCATTAAAATATGTGTATCATAGGTATATATTTTATTAATGTGCAAGTTAAAACTATAACTTTAGGACTAACTGATCACATTTTAAGATGCTGCTGTAGATTTAAAGGACCCATTTCCTTTTTCCTGTCTCTCTGTTTTCTGTTTCTTGTCTGTTTGTTTTTACTGATGTTCATTTAAGATATTGTGTGGTTTTATGTAACAACAACAGTCATAATTAATTTTTTTACATGATGATCTTCCAAACTCTCCTCATTTCTTAGAATTACAGAGTCTGTTTGTGTTACTCTGCCTTTAATACTGCTAAATGTGAATAATTTCTGTTCTGATTGGCTGCACTGTGTTCAAACATTCCTCATAACATCAGTGTGAATGGGTGGGGCTAAACAGTAGGCTACTTAGGCTACCCCTTGACTCTTTCGAATTATACTGAATGTTTCCTTTTGTGTATGTTTTGTGCATTTTGCCTGATATATGTAAATGATCTCTGTTCAGTTGGCTTGCTTGTACAGAATCTCAATAGGGCTAAAACACTTCTCATAACTTCAGTGTAAAATTGGAGTGGCTAAACTGCTTCAGGCTGATATATAAAATGTATTGGTTTCCCAGACATCACAAAAACAATGAATTCAAAACAATCTGTTTTGCAGCTTGCGTTTCATATATGGTCTGTTTGGACTGGGTGGTGAATGGAACATTCATGGAATATTTACATACTATGTCTAAAATATGAAGAAAATTGGCTTTTCATGATGTGGGCCCTTTAAACATTACTGCAAGAGCTAATGTTGTAGAAAATTGTAATGAATGCAAAGTGGTAAGTTTAAATTCATCTGAGCAGACTCGCTGGCTAAATTCCATTCATAATTAAGTGCAGTTCCCTTTGCAACACCACTGGTGCTGATTATGTCTGTGAATAGTAGGCTTTTTATAAAGTGCATTTTTTGTGAACGCCTCTTGAAAATAAAACGTGGGTGTGTGACAGAGAGAGAGAGAGAGAGAGAGAGAGAGAGGGAGAGAGAGAGAGAGAGAGAGAGAGGGAGAGAGAGAAAGTAACTGTTTCTGACAGGTGTGGGCCTCCTTACATTTCAAAATTAACATGTATTCATGTAATAAAAAAATCCCAATCACTGCAGTGGAGATTTGGAGAGTGCTTACTGTTGATTACACGATTACAAATGTGTTATTTTTATCTTTCTCAGAATTGCTCCAATCTGCTTGTCTTTGAAACGCTCTTTGTAGGAAATGAATCAGGAGGTGTCTCTTAATGGGAAGCACATGCATGTGCTCTCGTGAAGTGAAGCGACCCACGCACTGAGGAAAACTACGTTTCCCAGGTGAACTACATTACGAGGTCAAAGGTCCATTTGCCATTGGAGGGAAGGATAAAAAGGAAATTATCCATGCTGGGGCTGGACGTGGAAGTGCTCGCTCAGGGAGGCCGCTGTGCCAGTGTGCCTCTGACCAGGAGAGCCACATAGTGTGAAATAGAGGTCGTTACCCTGCGGATCAGAGCCAGAGTCATTTTAGGGTGCATTTATCTCTCTAATTCAGCAGTGTCCTTAAGTGTGTCACCCACACGTCCTTTTCTTTGTAGGAGTGTGTGCTCACCAAAGCCGGCCACAGTAAGTCTTGGATGATTTGAGACTGGAAATAGTAGCACGGTGTGTGGTAGTAGTAATTTGCCTTGCTGACAGAAGTGAGAACATTTTTGAACACTACTCAAATGTGGAGGTTGACACTACATATTTTAATGCATGCTCTTGATATAGTTCTTGTAGCCTGTATATACTATACAGAACTCAAATGTAAGACAGATACCCAAATATAAGACACTCTTAAATGTAAAGCTTACTGAATGGTTCTTGGCTTGGACATCTGATTGGAATTTATTTCTTGATGTTCATTGGTTTCAAAATTCAAACCTTCCCTGATGGCAGATCAGTGTTATTATTAGTATGTTGTCATTTGATAATAAAAATGTGTGTATGTTGTTTGGGTTAAATATAATTGACTTTAGATGGTGGTCTGAGCAAGTTTCAGAGAAGAAGGAGAAGACAGAAAATAACCTCAGCATTATTTGCAGCCAAAAGTTAGACTAAGGCAAATTTAGACTATAATGTAATAATATTTAATAATGCATTAGGCTATTATTAGTCTTGTCTCAATTTTGACACAAACTCGAGTACTCAAGTCCTAATCATGATTCAGATTCAATGTGTCCAGGTCTCAGTTCTGCCCTGGACTTCCCTCTAGTGGTCTTGACTACAACACTAACACACTTTTCCTTGTATGTTAGTGTTGTAACCACTAACACAGTAGTCCAGTAGTACTAATTTCATCATTCATTGATGAGAAGTGCCACTCTTAAGCAGCAAATGCTATTTGAGTGCTAAAAGCGCCCCTTTGTGGAAAATTTTCAGACTTCTTCACATGAGTGAATGAGTGAGTGAGTGATTTATTTACTAACATAGTTATGTGCTGACAAACAAGTATAAGTTCCATAAGTTGCTTTGCATGTAAACACTTTCTTCAGGGTCACATGTATGATTTGTAAAATGGTAATTTAAAAAACTGTACATTGAAGGGTTCTGTATAGAATCGCAAATGGTTCTAATATGGCATCACTCCAAAGAACCCTTTTAAGCACATTCAAGAGTGTGTGCAACCCATAGCCTAGATCCTAATTAGAGCATTAATTAAGCCTGAAGATTTTGTTGAGTCTGAACACATTCAGAAATTTTACTGTCCAAGTCCAACCTGACCCAACACACAGCATTTCATTTGAGTCTGAAAGTGAAAACCTCCCCTAAATCTGACTTAAATCAACAATAGGCCATTTGCTGTCATTAGATCAAAGACAAATAAAAAAAATGCTATAATAAAATTAAAAACTGTCCAAAATTAAGTTTGCACAGTTCAGTTTGGACAAATACATTCATCGTGCAATGTTTATGAACAACTCTGAAGTTTTTAGTCTTGATTTACTTTCTATACTGCGCTGTTCTTATGCAGTGCAGTTTTAACATAGCAGGATTTTATCCTTCACCTGTTTAATCCTAGAATGCTATTTATTTACATAGAACCAGTTATAACATATTGAACATGTGCAATAAAATGACTTCACAAACAAAACAATTTTTCTTTTGGCTGCGTGGACCTCAGTGCTAAATTCTGTCAACACGAGTGGGTGGTTTGAAAAATGACGTCTAAACCTGTCCATGACTTTGGGGTCCCATTGGTTCAGACAAATATTTCAAGCTCTAATCTCAGTGAATCAGTCTGTGAATCAGCATATGGAAAACACAAGCTAGAAGTAAGGGAAATAGGATATTGAATGCTGGTGCCCTATATATTCAACTCTTTAGAAACCTGAGGTGAGGTCACTTAGACAGATGGCCACTAAGTGTTATTGCATGCTGCTGCCATTTAGTCAGTGTTGAGAGAGCGTCTGAGACTTGATGGATCTTGCTCTTCACTTTATTTAATGCTAATTAGTGTTGTTTTATAGACTACTGCATTGATTTTTCTGATGTTTACTGATATTTTCACCTTTTGAACAGGGAAATGAAGCTATATTTCTGTTATATGATAAGCAGTTTTGATCTTTCCTGTCATGTGCACATTTTTAGCCTGAGAAATATTTGAATAGTTCCAAGTTAGTGCTGTTTTTGTGAATTCAACAAAGGACTAACTGACAAACTTTTAAAAATGCTATAGTAGAAAAAAGCTATGCAGATACCTTTAAGATCTTTCAATGAAATGTATAGACAAAACACACAAACCCCACTAGAACAAAGATAATCCTACTACAAATAAGCAAGGGGGTTAGTAGCTCTCCTTGTCTAAACAGTTATATGGTTAAAGGCTTGATTAGGCTGAATTAGAACACCTAATCACAAGTCTTTTGATCTACTCAAATATGTTTTGATCCTGTTAGCACATCCTGTGTTTATAACATTATGGCAAATATTCAAGTGTATCGAAAGGCATCAAGCTGTGTGGTTAATTCCCCATGTAGAAGGTAAGGAGGGTAAAGAATAATTCAGAAATATTTTTACAAGGCAGACATTAGTATACAATGACAAAATCTGAAATGCTAAAACATTCAATGCTTGTCAATGAAATCTCAAAAAATAATACCATATAACTAAAGGAATTCAATAGATATAATATGATTTTTGAGTTTAAAAGTTCAGTGATCATCTTCACTGCAAAAAACCTTTTCAGAACCCCGAATGCAATTATGCATATTTATTCCATTCTATAATTTTATAGCACTCAAATCATTCGAGCTGCCTCATTGTTATATGTATATTTTTTTTACCATGCATCAGATGCTCAGCATGTTCATTTAAAGCTGAAGGGTCTCATTAAATCCCCAAGTGGCTATTTCACTATCCAAGCTGATGAATTAACAGCAGTGAGTGTCAAGCAGAAGATTTTGCTTCACAGCTAGACATATTTTAACTAATTCTGCACAATTAGCCTTAATCACTGTCCTTCACGTGCTCAATTCATGGACAAAAGAAAAGAAAAGAATCTTTCTTTTACAGTAGTGCAAGTAAACTGTACTGGCAAGGCAAAGCGTGTGGTTATGTGTACTCTACTGTCTTTTGGTGCTTTTAAGATGTGAGTGTTGATTACTAAAATTCTATTCTAGCACATGAACATTTCATTCATTCACTCACTCACTCACTCACGCACGCACTCACTCATTGACTCACTCACTAACTCACTCGCACTCACTCACTCATTCACTCCCTCCCTCCCTCACTCACTCACTGACTCACTCACTCACTCAGTCTGTCAGTCAGTCATTCAGTCAGTATTTATTTGCTAGAGCACAAATTAGGAAAAACAAACGGTCATCTGTATGGTTTCAATCTACACCTACGCATACTGGACATTTGGTGTTTAAAATTTATGATACATATCATGTTACAATTAATGTTCTGCCTTTCTGCCAGTAGTGTAAGGAAGGATAGAGGAAAGAGGAAGAGAGCAGTAAGATTAAGCTAACATGGGTTCAAAGAATGTTGCTGTTTTGCATTTTTAACAATACAGCCCAGCATCATTAAAAAATAATGTGCTGAGATCACACTTACATAAAGCTCCTTTAGAATTCCTTCCACTATTTATTTTATGTACAGTTTGAAAGGCCCAAAGGTGCATCACTCAGTCTTGCCTATTGCATTTTCTACCATCATAGTTGATTTCTTTAGTTATTAATGAATGATATACAAGCAATCTTTGGGTTATTGTCATGTAGTTTGTTTTTGGAGCCAATCCGAAGCACTAGATGAGGTTGTGCTTGAAGGTCTCAAGGTAGAATCAATTCATCCAACTTGTTATTTACACATTCTCACCGCCATCCTCACATACTTGGTATTTGTTTCAAAGTTCAGAGTCTTTCTGTGCTGACGGATAGAAAGTCCTTGCTGCTCTTGCAGGCTGAACAGTAACGCTAGAAGACTGTTATTTTGGGGCGGCCATGACAATGGATGACAGCTTTTTAGTGGGATCTCTAAGCCACTCTGCCACAGTGCAAAAGGGTAAGCAAAATTACTCCAGAACACTATGTGTCAGAAATGTCATTTTTAGCTGGTGTAATAAGAAGCCAGAACTTCTTTTCAATTTACTCAGCGGGTTTTGCAACGCTCCAGCGATTCTCTGCCTTTGATTTTCATCTGTGAAAATAGCTGAAATTGCTTCGTGCCTCCGTGGCGGTGACATTACTGCCAATGACATCGGGTCATAACACGTAAAATGTCCATTATGACCCTGTGGCAAGTCCTGCGACTGCTTCCCGGAAGTATCCGCTGAGAAATATCTATGGCGGCGATAAAAACTTAGTCCTGTTTTTTATGAATCTCTCTTTAGAGGGAGCTATCAAAATGTCCCAATAAAGGCTATTTGATGAGAGCAGGCTTGTGATGTGGCCAGATGGGACTGCAGCCTCGCCACTGAACTGATTTTTTTTTAAAAACTATAAGTTCCAATAAAGCTTCAGACAGCCAGCAGCCGTGACAAAGGTTTTTATCACATATTTAAATCTAAGGGGTGGCAACAGATGATGGAATAAGCAAACTGCACCCCCAAAATATCAAAGCGTGCTCAGCCATCAAGGACACCTAGCATGTCTTTCTTTTATGTTGATGAGAGTCACCGTAGTGCCACCTGTGCTGGGTCAGCTGATTGTCACATTAACACAGTTATCTTGAAGTGCATTGCTTATTCAATTAGCTTATTATGAATAATAGATCAGATGATTGCCATTAATGCTGCTCAACGCCTCACTGACAATGACAGTATACATTTACAGGATGAATAATGAACATGTTGCTTTGCAAACTTCGTGCATAGAAAATTCTTCATGCATCAAAAAGAATGTTTTAAATATGGAGCTTCACTTAGAAATAGAAGAATGCATTTTATGGGGTTACCTAATCAAAGGTTGTTTTCAGCCTATCGCAAGGCGTGCTCCACACAGGTCTACCGTATATAATGCATGTGCAACTGTGTTTGAGAATTTCAATTATGGATGCCGGTTCAGCTGGGATAAGCCAAAGAAGCTGCTGCAAAAGTCAATTATCTTTATTCTGCTGCATATTGTTTTTACAATTATATATTGCATATTATGCATATTATATGTGTTTTTACAAGTTGCAATCATGCACCACTGTGTCACGCTTCCTGGCTCTCAGACAAACTGTAATTCTCTTATGGACTCCAACTCCCAAGATGCATCAGTCAGTCATATGACCCAGCCAATCTTCCACCAGTCATCAGATCTCAGTTACTGGAATTCTAATTGCTGTCACCTGTTACCTCTTCCTTGTTTTGCCTATCGTTGTTGTTTTTTGGATCTTCCCCCTTCAGCTAAGGACCCGTTTGCTTGCTTTTTGGTTGAGACCATCGCTTGTTTTCTTTACGTCTTAAGTCTTTTTGTCTGATCCTATGTACCATGTTTTGCTCTTTTAGTTTTTGACCTGGTCTGGTGTTCACTCTGCTCTTTTGCATCATCCATTTTTTTTAATAAACCTTATGGTTTATTTTATATCCACAAGTGTCTGGTTTGTTCACCTAGTGTTACACAATGATTTGCTAACATAACGATTGTGAATTATTCTGCTTTTCAAAACTGTCAGCTTGAAGGCGTCTTCAGGACATTCTGCTTAATTAAACAACAAAGTACTAATTAAGCACAAATAACAGAAAAAATGAGGTACTGTAAAGCAAGAAAAGAACCAAGACAAGTTTGAAAAATGAGCATTAAAATAATAATAATTATAATAATAATAATCATCATCATCATCATCATTGGAAAAAGCATGGATGAATGGATAAATGAATGGATGGATGGATGGATGGATGGATGGATGGATGGATGGTTGGATGGATAGATAGATGGAGGATGGAGAATGGAAGGAAAGGGGGAGAAAAGAGGAGGAATGGATAAAGAGAGAAGAGTAGAGGGCTTTTGGGGCTGATTTATCCCCAAGGGAACATGTGGGTGTAATAGTAGCTACAGAATTTATACATTATATATTATATACACAGAATAATATGTCTAGTAATAGGCAATACACATAATACATACATACACAGTTCAAAAACAAAACAACAAAGTGCAACATCAGCTGAAATACTGGATAATGGAGTTTGAAAAAAAAATAAAACATCAACATATATGCAAAAACAGTGGCATATTAGTTCTTATTCTTATTCTTATTATTATGATTATTATTTTTATTATGATTTGTGCATATCCTGAATAATGCTTCCTTGCTTATTAGTATAAATGACTAATTAGATGCTGCTGCATTTCCACCAAACACTACTGTTCAAACACATGGTCATGGCTGTTTTTTGAGAAGCTTGTGGTAGAACAGTTCAACAAAATCTCCAATTTAATGGAGTCTCTGTAAATGTGCACTCCTTCTCCTTTTGAATTTACTGCATTGTTGTGTCCTTGGCCTCACTGAAGAATGCTCAGGATTGATGTGCTGCTATCTGTCTGGGTCTCCAAGCTGATGAGTTTTGCCTCTTTATCTGTAAAAAGGCCAGAATACATGTAACGTTACCTGCAACAAGGTCAGAGCCCCAAGTTTAGAGGGGAACTTTCTCATCATCCATCATATCTCCACTCCAGTGCCGCTAACTGATGGGCCCATTTTCTCCTCGCCTGTCATGCTCATTTGTAATAAGCTTGGAAGAAGGACAGAGGAGAGGCGCATGCAGACAAAAGAGAGTGGGTCAGCCAGTGAATGGGGAGAGAGACTCTATTGGAAAGCTCATCTGTAGACTGTAGAGGTCACTGTTCGGGGAGCCACTCTTTTCAGGAGCAATCACTTTGAATCAACCACTCAGATCATTCGAGGTCCTGTCTGTTTTCTAAAGAAGAATGTATTTTGGCCTGCCAAGCATTATGTTGACATATTGTTGCACTGCAGTTGTCAAACAACTGAAGTGAATTTATGAGAGTATTTAGAGGATAATATTAGCCGGCCGGCCTACTCCCCCCATATCTGACTACGGTGTATACTCTGTATGCATGATGGGTGTTGTTTACAATATGTGAACACAATAATGATGCGCGACGCTGCCTATAATTCAACTTGGGCTTGGGCTGTTTGTGCATTTAAAACGTGACAGAAATGATAACAGGCAGATTATTGTGAAGGGATATTTTAAACTTTGCTAAATTCCTGACAAGCATTGTAATTCATGCCATAACACTGACAGCTACATATTTCTAATTGGAAGGATAGTTTAGAGCTCCCTTCTCGCCTTAGACCTCATCTTCAGCAACGCAATTTAGCTGGAAAACCAGATTTTTCAGTTCACTGGGTTTCTATCGAATTTAATTAGATCTCGATAAATAAATAAATAAACACACTATGGTGCCCTTTTATCACCAGACTGGCCTAAATTGTACCAGTTTTTAAATGGAATGTTCATACATGTTCTCCCAATGAATTTATTATACACATCATGAATTTTATTCCATGCTCTGATAAATTTTTCACCTCCTTTCTGTAGCCTAGAGGGAGCAGCATGAGTAAATTATCCCCTGAAACACAAGTATTCTACACACTGACAAACATGCTTTTCTTTATTTCTGAAGGGCATTTCACACCATGTCAACTGTCAAAAAGTAAATGATTACACTTCTCTGCATCTTGCACAGTTCTGTATGTACACCAGCTGACAAGCCAGGGGAGTAGCCAATTCAAGAGGAGGGGGGTTTTGGAGGGGGGTTGACACTGTGGAAGCCCATTCCCACCAGGTAGAGAAGAAAAAAAAAGCCTCTCTGTTACCAGCAACTGGACCAGCATGTCAAAATATTGACTAATCAGTATCTTGAAATAATTATTTATTTCTAAAGATTTTGACTTAATGAGGCATTAGTAAGTCATTATTTTGAGACTTCAATTTTTATGTAATATCTCAAAATTCTGATGTACACTGCTAGAAATAAAACGACTGTGCAGGTACGTTTTCCGTTCATCAAGGTACAAACAATGTAAATGTTCCCTCAAAGGTACAACAGTGGTTTTAAGGTCCAATTGTTAACCTTAAACAAGTTTTTTCAGGTGAAAAGTACATATTTGTACCTTTTCATAACCTAATGTTTTAAAACAGAGCAATAAAATGAAAAGCCTGGAGACGAGACGGGGTGTGTGGAGTCAATACAACTTATAAAATATAATTTCAATGGATTATGGTACAGTTATGGTCCCTGACCAAAGGTACAGAGATGTACACTTGAGGTCCACCCTGGTGACAGTTTCATATCTTCTTTTTCTGAAAGTGTAATATCTTGCTCTAAGAAATATTTTCAGCAACATGAAGCCAGTTTTACAGATAAAATGTGAAATCAAAATAATTGAATAAACAATTCAAGATGGTCAATTTTAGTACAATGCTTTCAGTTTTAGATGTCACAAATTGAAGAAACAATTTAAGTTGAACCTTATCAATATGATTGACCCATAGGACTTCAAGGTATTAGATTTTCTGTTGTTGCACTTTTGCTAAATTGTTGTTCATTGAAAGAAAATGCATCGTTATCATCATCATCATCATCATCATGTTAAATGGCAAAGCCAGGCTATGAATTTACATAGATTAATATATAATGTGAGCTCAATTTATTACTTAAACTTTCTTTCACCCATCACTGTCCTACACTGCCTGGAGAGAAACTGAGTTAAGGAGTGAGACTGAACGATTAAATGTAACTCAGAAAATGGAACTGAATGAATTGTACATTTTTCAGTCTGTCTTCAGATACTGACCCAGTTTTTGTGACTATAAGCAAAAAATAGGCAAATAGAACAGTCCTTATTTTTGTTTGTGATACTTTATCATTTCTTAAATTGCATGATTCGGCCCATAAACCTTCATAATTTCAGATGTCTGCAGAACCTGTACAGTGTAATTAGCAAATGTCTTCCTCAGGGATCTGACCACACTTCTTCAGCTGTGCTGCAGGGCAAGATAAACAAACAAATGGAAAAAGAAAGAAACAGAGCAAATAAATGTCAATTGAGTTTTATCATTTTCCTTAAAAGGTCATTTCATGTCATAACCCCAATTTACCAGGAGGGCACCCACAACACATTAGTATCCTGTCAATCGTTCAACAGGGAGGACTGCAGTTCCAGTCAGCACACAACCCCAATTAAAACCAGCACAGAGAACACTGCTGACTCACCCTTTTGTCAATGACTATTAAGTGAAGAAACCTTAAGAGAAACACACACAGGTGTGCATCAGATATAAAGAGTCCAGAGAGTTTGATGCAGTATGTAAGTATGTAGTAAAGTTTCAGAACATGCCAATCACTTTCCAGTCCATACAGTCCATATTTCAAAACTTAGCTGCAAAAACTGCTTATTTTCAATGCATTGTTTTTGTGTTGTCTTCCTATTCAGCCTACAGCAGTTTATATTCACAAAAGGACTGGCTCGCTGTTTAGTCTCAAACGCAAAACCAACAATCTATTGATGAAGATTTGATGGCAAGTGTAGATAATTAACTTACTTCTTCTGAAGACATGTTGTTTACCATGTGTTGATGTGCTTCAATGTGATTGCAACCTTCAGATTCATCCGCTTAGGGGAAAGAGTCTGAAGTACAACCAAGTTACAAAATGTTCTTCCACATGATGCATGCAATTATACTTTTTCAAATCCTCAAAACATATAATTTTTACATAAATATGATTAGTGAAATGAGACTGTAAGATATAGAATATATTGTTACATGTTATCTATCGTAGGTCTTTGATGAATATATGTGTAAAAAACTCATGAAGTGTAAATTTCCTGGACAGGTATTGGGACTAGCATTGAGCTAAATAGCATTTTATATGGAGATGCATATCTTAATCTCTAAATTATTGCACTTTTATTTTTCAGTGATAGTCCAACAAGCTATACATACCTGGGAAACACATTTATCCTAAGTTTAATCAACTCTCTTGCAGGCTAAATGCTGGCGCTGTTATCCCAAGGATTTATTAACATCTTAGAGGTCTTCTTGTACTTTGAAGAATAACTTGATCATCTTCCTAGCTTAGGGCACTGGAAAAGGTACAAGTCTAAGGTATCAGTACATTAGTTATTCTAGGTTTAATTGACTCTCTTGGAGGTCAACTGCTAACACTGTTATCCCAGAGATTGATTAATACCTTATAGCAGTGGTTCCCAACCCTGGTCCTGGAGTACGCCCTGCCCTGCACATTTTAGTGTTTTCTCTGCTCCCAACACACCTGATCCAACTAAGCAGTCAAATAGCAAGCCTTTACTGAAGTGAAGAGGAGTTTTAATGCAGGGACACAAAAAAATGTTCAGGGCAGGGGGTCCTCGAGGATCAGGGTTGGGAACATGTGAGGTTTTGTGTATTACTTTAAATCTTACTGTTATAGTAAACATTCATACAGTGAAAGATGGTAACTTTGTGATCTTCCTCTTCACTTCCTCTTCCTCTTTCTTTAATCAACTCTTCTGGAGGTTCAATGTTATCATATGGATTAATTGATATCTTACAGGCAGTGATCTTCTTCACTTAGGATGCTGGAAAAAGTAATTCTAGTAATTCTGCCTATTTTACTTTTCTAATTGTTTATTACTGTGTTTTACTCAAGCACTTTGTCTTTATTTGTCTGTATTTCTTTATATCTTTCTGTTTTTTGCTTTATTTATGTAAACCACACTGAATTGCCTTCTGAATTGCCTTGTATATTAATTGTGATTAAAATAACGCATGAATACATAAAAATAATGCATGGCCATGTTGTATTAACCCGTGGTAATGACATTCTAATATGTGGCCACAACTCCATGTGGAGGCTGTACTTTCAGTGTCTCTTGCTGTGAGTTCATTATATGCCTCAAATCAGTGCTGCATAAAGAAGACGTAAAATTTTACCCCACATTAGGTGTGCTGCAAACTCCCCTACATAACCCCAAATAAAATAAATACATTTACAATTTGGGTAACACTTTATTTAGATGGTCCACTGTAGAATCTTTGTAAATGTTCAGTATATCTTTAAGTAACATTCAACTAAATAGTCATTAAATGCAACTGAACGTGAAGTTGAGGGTTACTTGGATGGTCCACTATAGATGCTTTGTAAATGCTCAGTCTGTCTTTAAGTAACCTTCCTCATCTACTCTTAACCCTAACTTTAACCATGATATTGTTGGTAATCAACTGAACATCACCAGAAAGTTTGTTAATGAATTAAATATCTGTATCTATAGGGGACCATCCAAATAAAGTGTGACCACAATTTCTAACCAGAAACACATATTATAATGTTGAGACATTTGAGCAAAACATACTCTGTTCTTATACATTACCAGCTAGAACACGACTGGTTGAAATATGCCGGCACAACATCATATATATTTAGAAAGCAGCTGGATGCTGTCTGAGCCATAGCAGTATGGGTCCATTGTGTAATCTTTCAGTTCTGTACAGCCCTTATATTTAAATTCAACTGAGACCAAAGTCTGATATGCAATCGGGTCTGCTTTATAATTCATTCTACATAATATAAAATTAAAACAACATCAAGCAGACAGGCTTGTATAATAGTGTGAATTATGATGTTCAAAATCTTACTGAGTGCACAGTGAACAGTGCAGATTCCTGACGTGAGCTTGAAAGGCCTCATCAGTATCTGAAAGCGTGGTAGACATAACACTTACAGACATAACAACGTAGATTCTACATGAATATATGGAACCTCACACCTAATTATATGGAGTTTTAACCTTTTGAACTCAAAAGCCTTTATGTAGGCCCACACCTCCTCACACTCATTACTTATGTAACTACATATAACTACATAACTTATGTAACATATAAGTTTCTATTTACTGCATAATAAGCCTAGTGTTTGTTTCTTTAATGCTGCTCACTTAACGTACATTTTAAGTGACAATTTAATAAAAATGTTCAAATATTTGACCATGCTCTGACATTTAATTAGGTCACTGCTCAGGATTCAGGGTGCAAATGTTATGCTCATTTGCACGACCCACAGAATGTCATATATTGTGTCTTCCCATTACTCAGCAGCAATCTAAGGTACAACTGGGATTTCTGAATCAAGCTAAAATCCCTCTGTAAATCTTCCAGCCCAAGAACCGCAGAGACTGCACAGGAATAAATCACTGTGTCATCAGCATAAAAATGCACTTGACTGTCCAAGTAGTCTGCCAACCTCATTTATATATAAAGTAAACAGTGCAGGTCCCAAGTATAGATCCTTGCAGAAACTCATGTATTATCTCAAAGTACACATTGCTGGGTTGGAATAGTCAGCAGTCACTGGCACAGTTGGCACTAAAGGGGTTTTGAGGGAGCCCTGAGGGAGGTAAAGGCATGAGAGAAGATGTTACACATATCCAATTCTAAAATTCAAAGAGGCCTTAAAAAGCCCATAGGAAAAAAAAAGCTCACAGAAACTTGAATCTTACTCTCTTTTTGGAAATAAAGGAGTTTGATGTTATATGCAAACATTGCTAATATTTCAAAATGTCCCATTCACTCCTCAGTCCTTACAGTCCATGTTTGGAAAAAAGCTGTAAAAAACAGCCTATTTTGAATTCATTGTTTTTGTAATGTCACAAAAAACATTGAGATATAGCTGCCTCTTCAGCCTAGAGCAGTTAATTCACATTAAAGTTCTAAAGGGTGTTATAAGGAAATAGTGTTAGAAGGACTCAGTGTAGCCATAACAGAGGCTGGTTACATATATCAGTCTTAAAGGCACAGTAACAAAAACAGCCTGTTAATCCCTCAGAACCCTGGACTAATTTTATTTAATATTCAAATTGGATTACTTGCTGATACTTTTTTTCTGCCATAGAGAGAGTGAGTCCTGCTGATTGTTAACAATGAGAAATCAATCCTAATACTCAAAAGATCACAGTCATACTCGTGCAATAGACCATCTTCATTCAAATATTTTGTCAAGTTGAAGTACTCATGGAAGTTGTAGTCAGTTATTCATAGTCACTTACTCGTAAGCTGTACTATGTGTTGTGTGCAAAATCAAAAACATTTCCCAACTGCCCATGTCATCTGTTCAGCCAAGTCTCTCTAACTCTGAGGCTCAGTTTTGGACTGCGCTTCCCAAAAGCATCACTGAGCAACCACCATGGAGAGAGAGTGTTCAAAATGATAGTCCCTCTATCACTTAACTATGTTGGGAAACACACCCCTGGAGTTTATAGTAATGGTAGTCCATCAGGTAATTTGAACAGCAGAGAACAAACCCAGATTTTTGTACAGAAAGTCGCAATGTACAAAATGCACTGTTGTTTAGTTTTAGTGTAGCTGTTTATTTTGTAGCTGTAATGTCATATTTAAAGCCAGTAATAACTTAAGATTTTACAGTTTTTATGCTGAAAAATCATAAGTGCCCCTAAATATGTATCTGGAATTGTGAGCTGAGGCACCCCCTGCTGTTTCTACTGCCTTTACTATCTTTAGCATACATACTACCTTTAACCAGCTTCTTAAAAATAGTAAGTCTAATGTCCAGGTAATAAAATTTGTTTTGAAATTTATGACTCCAATTATATGTATATTACTGCTGGTGTGGGGTTTCTTATGCTCTACAAATATAGAAAATATTTCCCCTCCTTTTGGGAAATCTGAGTTATTTATGAGAAAATGAATTCTCTGCATATTTCATAGCATGAACATACAAATACATACATGATGGTTCAGTTTTTCCACGTTTAAACTGACAGTTTGTTCCCCTGAGATACACATTAACACTTTAAGAAGCATTTTATGTAGCTTTCATCTACCTGCTAAAAATGTTAATTTTAATTTTAATAACCCTTGCAACTCTCATGACACCAATACATGCCCAAATATTTTGCATACAGTCACGGTTATGAAGCCTAGAAGATGTGGGCTTCAGGTTCTAAGGGTCAATTTGAAGGGATGAAGAAAAATGTATATGGCGTACTGTGAAAAAAAAATCTTAGTAGTCCACAGTCTGTTAAGTGAGCTCTAGCTGTTTATATTGTGCTTACTGTAGCATGTACCAAGGCAGTTGTTGATTTCAGTGGGACATATGTTGTTATCTCAATGGAGCATATGTTGTTAACATATTGTAAAAATCTGTGTTTATATAGAACTGTGTCAAACTTCCCTTTAATGCAAGAAATATACAGTTCAAATACAGCATTGCTCAAAAAGCTTGTACATCTCATTTTTAGAGGATGAGTTGAACTGCAGTTTATCTATCTACTCTAACACACCCACAGATTAGACAAATTCACACACACCTTCACACATGCCAACACACCACCATCACAGTGATTCCACTCTTTTTTCAAGCAAGGTCTTCAAGGTGTTTCTGAAGTAAAGAGTCTGTGAGTGAGAGTGTGGGTGTGTGTGGTAGTGATGCAGATGACCAAACCAAATAAATGTGGGTTTAAGTAAAGTGACAGCTGCCATCATAGATAAGGTAATCGAAGTGAAGGAAAAAAAAATAAAAAAAAATAATAAATCTGCCACAGATCAAAGCATCAGCCACAGACACTTTCTGCAGGGAGACCTTCACTGCAACAGCTCTACCACTTCCTCCTCTCCCCTCTCATACCCTTCTGTTGTTACTTTAAAACTTTCATTTCATATAGGCCCCACTTGATTTGGGCAAAAGTGGCCTGAATATGGATCTAGCCATTATATATGTCATTATCCAGCCTTGAGGGATTATCCTCTCAGCACTGTGCAGTTCTGCACCCTTTTAAAAATGAAACCATCTTTTTTCATTTAAACACAGAAAAAACCCTCAGGGGTCCCTTAAGATTTATCCTGGGTTCTTCGCAGACTGAAGAAGTGTACCACTATCACATGAATAGCAGCAAAATGCAAAGAAAGCATGATGCAGTGGAATCATCACTATAGCAACTTGTAAAGATGAATCTACTGTAAAGCAATCAATTACATCAAATAAATGCCACATTCACCTGTGTTCATTGATTGAGTAACCTGACTTGTGTACACAGTGCCATCCAGGACCTGGTTAAAGATTAGCAAAATACTTATAGAAAGCTACGTTGTCTTGTGATGTATTATTTTAATATGTATTATTTTTCTTTGAGTAGCCATCTGGTCCAGGCTTCCTTTTCTCACTCCTATAACTTAAAAATAACTCAGCCAGTTTTGTTTTCCATGTAATTACTGAATAATAAGCTTTGTAATAAGCCTTCTCTGGATGTAATAAGCCTGGGAATTTAAGGAAAGATTAGTTGGGTTGCAGAAAATGCAAGAGCAAGTCAAAAGAATGGAAGCTGTATAAATGCAAAGGGTGCACACAATAAATTGGAGTTGTGTATGTAATATTCTGTCAGATATATTTTATGCTTTTTCTTAATGCTGAAAATTGAATAAGTTGTACTTAATGACCATTTTGACTTAAGTTACATAATAAACAGTGGTCTTTGACTTATTACTGTATTGTAGTTGTAGCTGATCTCAAGTTTGAGAATCCAGAGCTTATGCCTTTTCTACATGCTCATTTTCTACTGCTTACTATACTACATGTACTAATGTTACTAATATGTCACTTTCCAGGTAAAGACATTAAACTGTGATCCTCCAAAACTGAATTGGATGCACTAGTAGCCTGTGTTTTAATATCTGTGCTTGTTTACTTTGAGCGCAAATACAAAGAGTAAAAATAGAAGCTGTTTCAGAGCTCTTAAAAACATATTCTACTACTCTGTTATCTTATTGTAGTGGCAAACATAAGAATGTATTGTACAGACTTATATGGCACAAAGGTATGATCACATCTAAGGTGCCTACAAAGAAAGTTCAATGCACACTATTTGTATACTGGTAGCAGAACCTTTGTTTTACCATGCATGTTCATTTTGAAATAGACATTAATGCATCAGTGAGATTACAAATCAATTCATAGTTAGCAGTTTCACAATGTATTAAACAATCATGAGCAACAACTTTTAATTCAATGCAACAAACACAATCACCCAGCAAAGGCAAACGGCTACAACGTGGGTGATTGTGATCTAAATTTCATTATAATTCTCTTGTTACTGTCACAGTCGCTCCATATGTTCTGCTGATAGAGGCAGTAGCAGCTACGCTGAGCTGATGCTCTGTCACTCCAGTCTGGGTGGTGAATTTCTGGCATGCCGTTGTTGTCGTTACCCTTTGTCTTTGCACATCTTTTCGCGCATGAGAAATCAGTGCTACTCCCCTGCAAACAGCGAATCATCACATCAGAAACATTAAATCCAGGCCTTACACTGATACATTCCAGATTCATAGAACAACAAACGAGGAACAGGGTGTGCCACACATTTACAAGACATACACACAGTTCACTGTAACTACAGTACGCCACCTCAGGTATGAGAAAGGCACAATATAAATTAAACTTCAATAAAACATTGGCAAATAGCAGCTGCTCTTGACATTGTCTGAGCAATTCATGATAAATGGGCCAATAGAAATGGTCAAAAATTGCTTAGGAAAGAAGCGTGTTAAATCAGCATAATGTAGCAACCCGCTACTGGCTCGTGCTGCCTCTGAGAAGCTCGGGAGGCGTAGCCACACAAGCAGCCATGTGCGGAGGCTCATGGGCTCAATAGGACTGTTTACTGATGTTTATGTTGTTGCTTTATTGTAAGTTGTGTGTATGTATTATTTGTGTTATTTTGTGTTGGGGTGTGGGTTTAGTTAGTGTATTTTGTATTGGGGTTGGCTACTGTCAGCCTGTGGCTAGTGGTGACCACTCCTATGGGTTTGTGCTTCTGTCTGTGCTTTTCTGTCTGGTGTTTAATAAAGAGTACTTTTTCGGGGTGGAATCATGGTCTCCCCTGTATTTTACTCTGCACTGATGCTACAATATATTAAACTTTAGAGAATTTTCTTCTTTTCCTGTTTGACATAGGTTTTGACACAGCAGTGATGGTATCTGTTTGTGAATGTGTGTGTGTAATTTTTCTGTCTTTGGCAAATGCATCTATACGTGGATAGTAAAATATAAATATAAAATAATTGTATATATAATATAGCAGGGAGAGCTTAAAGCGCATCTCTCTGTGCTGGCTATGAGTGCAATTGTGGTGACAGAAACTAGTGATTTTCTTAGAGAAAGGCTTTGGGGGTTACTTCAAAAATAGATCACTGATTACCTGTTAAAAAATGTAATGTGTAACCTAATCCAAAGGATTACTATATTAAAGTAATGTAATCTGATTACTTTCAGTTAATTTTGGATGGCTTATGTTCTTTAATTCATAACTAAATAAAAACACAATGCACATAGGAAAACTGAAACAAAATAAAACGTGATAGGTGATTATAAGTGTGCTTTATAACAAAGTCAAAAGGTCAATCTGGTAGAAATCTATTGAGACCACTCATCAACAATGGTTATACATAAATACTATGCTAAGAACTTTGACAGACCATCATCTGTGTTTTATCTGCTAAAAGGCCTGTACCAGCTTGTAAGGCTTTAAATTGGAGCATCCAGCTTATATTTTCATGATTTCCATATGTGTAATTTGTTGTTGGTCCCTTGGATCTCATAAAAGAAATATAAACAATATATACATGTATGTATATATATACACAACACAACAGTTTCCAAAAACACACAAAACTAACTAAAACAAAATAAAATTGCTGTTCATTTTACTGTACAATCTGTGTATAGTGTGTTGCTGTAGATTTTAAATGCATTTCTGGAAATATTTCCCATATTATACATTAATATCTCACTGTAGATCTAAATACAGATAAAATACCTTTCTGCATATCTGAATACAGCAAAAAATGCCAAGTCTCAAACAAGTTGATGATCTCCAGGCATGCCACTGCACCTACTAGCATCTAATGTTTGTTAGTGATCACTATATAACATTAGAATAAATACACATGAACACAAATACAGTAAAGAACAGTAAAAATATGCTGTTTGTTAGTCAACTACTATGTAGGCTAGAGGAGTACTGCTGGATTAACACAGGTTTGGTTCATGACTTCTCACTGTACTCCAGCCATTGTATGGATTTGTCAAATTCAATCATCTGCGCCTGATTTATTTAATGAAGGACTGATTACCCAAACTAGGTACTGTAGCTGTAAATACTGGACTTTCTTAAGGAGAGCTTTGGAAATGGTTAAACTAACACATACTAAATCACAATGTACTGTCTAATTGTTTATTTGTATTTATTCTAATGTTTATTATTTTGGAACAAATCAGTACTTATTGTCCAAATAAATAGATTTACACATCCATGTTCTCAAAAACCTGACACTTTTGCACAGGATTGGATACATTACAGAATTATTGTTTGTTTACAATAAGAAGTGATTCCAGATGTTTAAACTGTGTATAAGCATCATGTGACACCATATAGCCTACCTAACTGCCCATCCATGAAGTATAACTACCCAATGTAAGTTTGTATGCACAGAAGGGTTACACATGGCTATACTAGGAAGCAGAACATGGGCTATTTTTGTAAGCAATCACCAAGCTTGCCATCGTTGATGACTCTGAAAACCAATAAGGAAGATTGCCTTGGTTGGTGTCAGATTAATTTAATGTTTCCATCAAAATAGTATACAGCAGTAGCCAGCGAGCTAGAGTGAGCAGATGAGTAGAGGAGGCTGAGCACTGACCTGTTGCTGAATTAATAATTTTGAGCACACTCCCTTTCCCCCTCAGCTCCACCCTTCTCTCCGCTTCTTATTCATTTTGCAAAGGTGTGAACACAAAACACGATGCTTTAAGAAGACCAAACACATGACAGATTAGGGGGCAGATTGGTGAGGGAGTGGTTTTCTTCACATATTAATGATTGTGGCTGCGCTGTGCTCTAGTGTAGGTCATCTGTAGTGTAACTGGCCTGGATGGCCCAACAGAGAGGCCTGGCGACCAGCTGGAAAATCTCCTGGTACTCCTGGAGGGGCTCAATAAAAAAAACTACCACTGCCCCCCCCCCTGCACCATAGACCCCAGTGTGACTGCCCCCCCCCACCTCTCCGCACCAAGTTGTTATGCCACTGGTACACATATTCTAATTGTAACCAACTAACTAACAGTAATTTTATCAAAGTATGAAATGCAGTTGCTTGCTAACTAATTGTTGGCAGTAAGTCATAGTAATTTTAACAATAAACTTTTGACAATAAACAGTCTGAAATCTTAAAAGTTTACACTGCAGTAGATTACATCAATATTTCTATAAGTCTATTGCTCATAGTTACTGTACAACCAACAGCACCCACACTTGTGGAAGATGGTTAATAAAGTCATTTTCTGTCTTTTGAGCTCTGAATTTTCTAATCGGACTGCTGGATGCTAGCAAAGCAACCAGTTCGAGTAGATGTGTGCTGTTAAGACTTTGAAGCTGGCCAGGTTTTAATTAGTTCATGCACAATGCAGCTCATTACAAATTCTGTTCGGGTAGGAAAAGTTGAGATTCTTCTTTACAAAACTGTTAAAAGGGACCCTGAGGGACATGTTGTTGTTTTTAAAGAACGTTGCAAAGAGTGGAAGAATCCAGCCATATACAGACGATGGGGTTTGTTGCATTAATTGCTGTTTTCTCTAGTAACATTATGATTCCACTTGCATAATAGGTTGTACGTGACTGTATCAACGCAAAATAATCAGAAGTGTTGACAGTGCAGTTGTTTGGTTTTGGTCCGTATATTTTTTCACTTTAGGACGGTGCACTGCAGTGAACCCGCTGCTGAAATGTTGGAGAGTTATTTCTATCAAATAAATTATGCTGGTCCTAAACAATGCTGTGCTGTAAACCCCTGAGTAAACTACAGCAACACACACAAAGCCTTTTTCTTAACTTTCTGTCTTGTCACAGAAGTATCCACTGGAGCCTGGGTATAAACTCTGAGGCATCCCGAAACACAAGCTGTAAATAATTTATGCCTGATCATAAACTGTAAAATGGTGAGTGGGTGACTGCAGACATCTAGCAGCAGTAGGAGATATGGAATCACTTTATCTACACTTTATCTAAACTTCATTAGACTGAGTTTGTATACAGTGAATCTTAATTTTCCTTATACAAGCAAAATAATATGTGCCAAAAAAGATACATTCATGCACTTCTGCCAGCCTAACATAGGGGTTGCTTCATTTTTTCCTTTGAATTGTGTCACTAAAATTTCAAAAGCAATTACTAATGAAGCAAGATAGTGATTATTTAGACTTTAAAGAGTGCAACAAAAGAGAATGATGAGAATAGTAATGATACAAAAGAGATAATTATATAGTGAGTCAATAACACAACAGGCACTTGCCACATTCATTACTATTAACATGAATTTTGTTCTGTAAATAATTTCATTTTTCAGAACCAACAGCTTATGTTGGGTGAGATGGTTGTAAGCAATTTGATTTCTATTGAAGATCTAGTCTAAAAGAAGATAAACTGTCACTCATTAACACTGTTTCAGAGTAATGTTGCATGTACATTAGTATAATGTGGCAAAGCACTACAGAGGATCCCATTTCTTTTCTGTGGGAATTGTTATGTCAATAAGCAGCTGCACAGTGCATGATCACACCAGAACGTCAAATTATGAGTGCACTGCATTAAAGTTCAACAGAGGTGAACATTCGTTCAGCCAATGTGATGCACTTACCCAGGCACAAAGTTGGTGATGTTTGTATGATTCATGTCAACAAATAAATGCATGAAACATTGTGTGACATGGAATCTACACCAACTGCCCATTTCATTAAGCACACCTCATTGAATCTACGCTCATTTAATGAGGTCCACTTACCATATAGGTGCACTTTGTAGTTCTACACTTAATGTAGTCCATCTGCTTATCTGCATACTTTGTTACAGTTGAAGTTCAGTAAGAGTAATAAACGAAAATCATGTTAAGTTTAATGATTTTCTTTTTTACTGTTACTGTTCTGAAAATTGAATAAATGGAAGTGAAGGGTATTAATTAAAATAAACTCAGACAATATCATAGATTCAATGAAAAAGATAAACATAAAACGAATGGTAGAATTTTAATTAAAGGCTAAATTAAAGAGATACATTTCAAATGCTTCTCAAAAGTGTGTACCAAGCTTGACTGCCTAATAAAAATCTGTTGTTTTTCTTAGGATCTGTGCTGCTGTATTTTGCGCAAGTTGTAGAGGATGTATTGTTTTCTTATAAAGACCAGTGAAAAGAGCATTACAGAAATCAATACTTGTAACAAAATCTTGCTTTTCAGTATCACTCTGGGATGGAAAAGACAAAACTTTAATAATATTTCTCAAATGATAAAAAGGTACTTAAATGACTGTGTTTATGTGCAGGATAAAACAGAGCTCAGGTTTCGTATTTCAGGTTTGGTATATGAAGCAAAGGAGCCTAGTTTTGCACAAAGCGGAATTTCAATGCCAAGAATCAGTATTGCAGTTTTTTCTTGATTTAATTGTACAAAATGTGCAACATCCACTGAGTAATATTTCACAACCAGTTGGTTACTCTGTCAACAGAATGTTACATGTACAAACAGAGAAGCAAAGGCCTTAAAACTGAACTGAACCTTGTGGGACTCCACATATATATTTTTTTTTATTGATGGCTTTATTAACTTCACTGGTATGTTGTTGATGTGTTACTAATAATCTGTTAAGAATTTATTAATCTACAAAGGACCACTCCAAATAAAGTGTTACCAAATTTTTAAGAGTGAGTTTTTCTTCTATTTAGCTGGTGCAAGAATATCAAGAGTTACCACAGTAATTCCACAGAAATGGTAGTCACACATTTCAAATTCCAAATGCACTATGTCCCCACAGTATATAAACATCACGCTCTTAGCAAGACTGTGTCCAGAATGCTGGATTCACATAAACACAACCATCACTGTTTACTATGAAGCATGTGTCCTCTCACCACAGGTACACAGACCCAATGAAGACAACGAAACTGGATTAAGATCAGATAGCTGAGATGCACAAACAAAAAGAAAAACAACACAGCCGACTCAAAAACCTAAACCAAAGTGTCCTAGGGTAAAGCATACCACCACAGTGAGTGTGAAAAGTGTTTTTCCATAATGTTTATGGATTACTCTGTCAGGGATGGCTTCTCACTGTTACAGCTCCTCCAGGTACAAAGTACAAGTTTTGACTGCAAATTCAAACGCTAGTGTGCTAATAATGATTGAGGTTATATTTTACATGAACCCTTGCACTGCATGGATATTGGTCTGGATACATTCACATTTGAGTCAAACTGTTTCTATATGATTATTCAAGTCAATATAGGAAGAAAGTGCCAGACTGATCACAGGCCTAGCCAATCAAATGGGCAAAGAATATTTTTTAAGCGGCATTTTTTAAGATAATGAAATTTGATTTGTTTTCTGACAGTGTTGTCACGTATTATGGCCAGTCAAATCATTATGCTCTCCACCAAGCTCCACCTTATTTTCTTCACCTTCCAATCATTGCTTAGCAACTGTTGTCATCTGCCATTGAACTCTTAAAATTGAGTTTGCACAACAAAATAGGCACCAATCTCCACTAGCTTTGTCTTGTTAACTTATAAATAAATAGTTACAGACTAATATTCTGTTGCCAACACTAAAATAAATATTCAATTGACCTAATCTAAGAAAGTTTGCTGTCCTAAGAAGTACAACTGGTCAAAACTTTTTGACTCATACCAACTTTGTTTCTTTCATATTGACATTGCATTTTGGTAAGTTATGTACAGTTTTAATCATATTTTAATCATGTTGTCACGTAATGTAGTGCTAGGCATCTTGCTCAAGGACTCTTTTTGGTATAGCATAGAACTGAAACTGGATCTGTGGTGTAACAGCAACAGTGCTACCCGCTATACTACACCAGTCCCTGCATAATCACCCCAAAATACACCATTGTGTCATTTAATGCAGGATGTATAACTAAATATATTAATGTTTTGTACTGTAAGGGGTTGGTGTAGTGGTTAACACCACTGTTCATCACACTGCAGAACAGGATTCAGTTCCCTGCTTGAGTGAAAACATGATGCTACATCAAAAAGCAATCCTTGAGAAATATGCCTTGTACTACATTCACCTCTGTAACATGATTAAAATCTTCTATCACTTTGGATGAAAGCAAAGGAGACAGGTTGGTATGAAGTGTCTTGAATATAAAATATTTCTTGTATTGTTGATAACAGAATGTCAGCCAGTAGATCTAATTATTTACAGAGGCTGAGTAAACAAGAAAAAGCTAGTGGAAATTGGCACTAAGATTTATTTTGTTGCACAGTTTTCAGTGTGCAGACAACATTTTCTTTAGCAGGAAATTACACAGATGCCTCAACAACTAAATATAGTATAAATGTTTCCAGTATTTAGTGTGTCCACCCTTTATCTTTATTACAGCTTCTATTCTTTTCAAGAGACTTGCTTTCAGTTTTTCAAAGAAATCTGCAGGGATATTTTTTCAAAAGTT
Source organism: Colossoma macropomum (assembly GCF_904425465.1). Taxonomy (NCBI): domain Eukaryota; kingdom Metazoa; phylum Chordata; class Actinopteri; order Characiformes; family Serrasalmidae; genus Colossoma; species Colossoma macropomum. The sequence goes on from NW_023494786.1 coordinate 19,705,731, forward strand.
AGGTCTTAGAATTTGGTTGTATTTTCTCCATCTCACCCTCTAAGTAGTCCCAAACATGTTCAGTGATGTTGAGGTCTGGGCTTTAGGGTGGTCTGTTTTCATTTCTCAGTAACAGCTTCTTGGCAGCTACACATCCTTTCAGACTCATGGCATTGAATTGTCTTTTCATAGTGGAAGGATGGACAGAAACATCTGTGTATTTCAGATCTGAAACAAGAATGGAGCTTGATTTTCCCAAAGACAGTGGTGACAGTTTTGGTGGTCTACCAGGTCTTGCATGGTTGTTAAGAGGCCCATTTTCTCTGAATCTTTCAAACATTTTTTGAGCTCTAATAGAAATATATAGGAAAAATATATAAAAAAAGTGACAGTTCAGGCAGTTCACATCGTTCCAAGCAGCATCTTTTGATTATTTTGCCAAAAGAACATAAACGGAATTTAACCTGTTGTGAAAGGAATCCACCCAGATCAAGCTACATAAGATTACACCTCATACAAAAGAGTAAGCCATGCTGCATTTTGAGCTTTGGTGAACAGCAGAATGCATCTCCAGCAATGATACAGCACTGTCCAGGGATATGTGAGATAGCAACTGCTGGCAAAAAAAGAAACTTCCTGGGGACAGCTTTCTTAGACAGCTGTGCCACTCTTAATGTCACATGTCCCTTTTAGATAAGCCACAGGGTTCGCAAGCTAGAATTCATGGTGCCCACCAATACACTAAAGCTTTCCTGATAGGAAAGCCACATATAGCAAGCTGTAAGCTAGTCTTATTGAGCATGATGGCTTAAAGGTTTAGCCACTGAACGCAACAATTTCTACCATTCAGGTTTACCCAGACAGACCCAGGCTAAGGAAGGAGCAATGGATGACTCAAATAATAGGGTCATATTATTTGACAAATATGTGAGTTCACAATATTGATTGGCCCCTTGATATATCCCTGTGAAACCATCACTGTTGCTTTATTTTTCACTGTGATTGTTGTTTTACCCAGGGACCTGTACAGCTAATTAAGCAATACATTCTGGGGGCTATTGTACCCTTTGTATTAAAATATATACCATTTAGTGCTAATTGAATTGTTATATGTTTCAAGTGATTGACTGAACAATCCAATTTCGATCTGTGTGAAGAGTGGCACCAAGAATTAATCCATCATTATTTGATTCCTATCACTTCTTGAGTTTAGGCATTGCTACACGACCTCTTTTGTACTCACGGTTAATATTATGATTATGCTCCAGCAAGTTGAAAATGCAAGTAATTAAATGACACAGAAAAGGCCCATTCATCATGTCACAGCCAGACTGTCATGCAGTCAATGGGGAGTCTTTCTAGTGCACTGGTAGACAGCACACAGACACAGATGGAGACGCACAACCACATGTGTGCCCATATACACACACACACACACACTATTTAGATTGCAGATCTAGGCTAGGCCCTTAGAGTCTTGTGAAAGGCAGTATTGGATAGACTTATGGCCTAGATACCTCTATGATCTTTATGCGAAGAAAGACAGCAGCAGGATTAAAACCCACCCGTGATGCTTCTATTCATGCTTCAAGTCAATGCGCAGCAGCTACCATTCTCATCTGGTGGCTTGTGAAAGGGAACATGATTTATCATAGTAGCTTAACAGTCACTGAGAATACATGAGCCTGCAATATTGAAATGAAATTAATCTACTTCTATCATCACACATCGAAATTAAACCAGATTGCATCTGTAATAGATGGCCAATTTCATTTCAAATTCAGTCGTCTGTGGTTATGGAGTTGATTAGAAATAAGTAGCCAAGGTTATTTCCTTTCAAGCTTTATATTTTAGGTTCTTTTGTGAAGCAAGGAGTACTAGTGGTATCTTTATTGTCTCTGCATGGAGGGCAGAAATATAGATATGCATGACAAAGTGATATAATACAGGTATTTCAGCAATCTTCTCAATGTATGGGGATTTCAATCCAGCAGGGGTCATTAAGGAAATGCAGTGGCATGCTGGTTGATATGTCTCCCCTAATGTTAATAATCAAGTGATGTCAGTAATATCAGCTTCACAGAGCATCCCATCAGCAGTTTGACCAGCTGGGCTTTATTACCCACGTCTGCAGTAATAATGCATTATCTTGTCTTTTCCATTGCCTTGCTGTTATGGTGACCCTCAATGTCAACCAGGACACGCTATCCGCTTTTTATTGTTTGGACCATATGCAGTGGCTATGGCCATTACCATCATTGTCTCAGGTCAGATGAACACTAGTTGAGAGTTTGCATTAATCCCTTTAATAACACAGGGTTTTGTGTCTTAACCCATATTACACATTAATTACATGAAAAGCAAGTGCAAACTAGAGTTTTAGCTATAAGAGTGAGGAATGAATGTCTGGACCCACAGGAGGACATTTTGAGGGGTCAAAGAAGAGTTGTAACTAAAAATATCAATGTCGCATTACTAATAGAAATTATTAATATTATTAATAAGCAACAAGAATGCCTGTAAATCAGAATAATGCCCAAAAAGTTTATATTCGCTGTTTATAAGTTTATACATTCTTATTAATATTGAAAAATGAACTGCTTAATGGTCATTTTGACTGAACATTAAATAAATGAAGGGGGTCTCTGACGTCCACAGAACTGTATAGTCTTTTTTTGTCAAGCTAACTTGTGTGAGTTTTATGGATTATGCCTTTTGTGGACAAGGAGGTTTGCACACTGACGCACATCCAGCTTTAGTAATGCACACATTTGTGTATGTTAAAGCAGCTTTGAATACAAATGCCTGAGAGAGACTTGGTGTATAAGCTTCATCTTGCATTGCATTTAGAAATATTAACAATCTAATAATTTCTTAGAAAGATTCACAAAGGGATGGGCATCTGTAATTCATAAATTGTTAATAAATCATAAGCCAGACACTGAATGGCAGCTGAGAAGGCACTGATCTCAAGCCTGACAAATACATGCCTTAAAGGAATACTCCAGCAAAAAAGCTAGCATGATTAATAATGAATGAAAGCTAGTAGAGGCCAGTTAGCATTACAGAAACTACATCAAGCTGATTGTTTGCGAGTAGCTTTCATCCGTCGTTAGCCACACTAGCATTTTTGGGTGAAGTGCCTTCAGTGTGCGTGTGGCTCTTCGGAGATGCAGCCTCCAGCTGAACCAGCACTAATCACCTCAGGTTGGAGCTTTGCATGGAGCTGCCCTCCATATGTTAGCAGGGATGAAGATATTGATCTCTTTCCCCCTGCGCTGTCAACAACGAGTCACTTCCAATCAATCTAACACCGCCAAGTGTCAGTTCGAGTTCAGAGCCTTCTGCCTCATTTCTCCCTGGCCTAAGGTCGGACATGGTCATTCCCCACTGAACTGCTGCCCCTTATTTCTGCCTCACAAAGGAGAAGAACAAGCATTTACTTTCTCTCTCTTGTGTGCCAGCACTTTTGCCAAAGTCAAATATCACACTACATTTACTTGATTTCCAATCAAGAGTAAACATTTTTAAGAGGATATTCTGAGGAGGTTAGATAAAGGTAATTTACTTGTATAAGAAGGAGGAAAATAAGTCAAACTGGAAACTAGAGTTAAAAAACGTTATTCAAATACATAAAGAAAAAAGGGCCCAACTGCAAAATCTGGATTATGAGAAGCAGAAAATGCAACCAGTTTCTAAGACTGAACTGTGGAGGCGAGGAAAAATATCCACACATGAAAAATTTAATCCAAGTCTCCCAAAAAGAATAGAAGTTAGACCTTTATTGTAGGGTACTGTTAATAAGACTACATGACACCTACATAAGCTTGTCATGACAACTGACATAACCCTACATTAATGTTTATAAATGTTTATCCCAATAGCTGTCGTCTGTCATAAAGGCTATTTAAGTTAACATTGATCAAAATTGGCAAGTGTAACCTATAATAGCAAATGACGCTATTGGAATAAGCATTCATAAACATGTATGTAGGATTATGTCAGTTGTAGGTCCTATAAACAGTACCCAACAGTAAAGTGTTACTGAATGGAATAAATGATGAAAAATGGAAAACTTGTACTTAATGACCGTTGACTCACATAAATGAAGGGTGGTCTCTGACTTTTACACAATCCTATATGTCTGATCACTCTAGCTTCAAGAAATGAGCAAGAAAAGGAAATGATTTGTTAGAGTGCAAAGACATTTTGTTGTTTAATATGTCAACTGTTTAATCAGATCTTACTTAACAGGTTTTAAAAGCTGGCCAACTCATTTCATTAGATGTCTTGTTCCGATAAAGAAATATCAAAGGAGACTTTACAGATGGTTAAAATGGCACATTTGCTTAAATTTGATTCCCAATTGATTCTATAGCCTCTATATGGAACTGCGATAATTGCTCCAATTTTAATACCAAATAATCCATTCATCGGAAGCAGATTTATTACCTAGGTACAGAGGTCATTTAGCCATGGAGCTGCTACATCCGCAACAAGGTACCCACAATGAAAGCTCATAAATTAAGAGCTCCTGTTTCACTGGGCAAAAGCATACATTGAATACAAATGTTCTCATTAATCATTTGGGTTTTAACAGGGACTCCAATAATGGGGCGAATGTCTGAATGGGCCCTCATCATTGCAGGGAAAGCAGTGAAGAGATATGAAATAGTGTCTCTATTCTAATAATACTGTAAGATTCCACAATGTGGGTTGCAGGATATAGCCAGAAATTACACTGTCAAAATGAACCTCCCTTTACATCATCACAGTTGTGAAATAGGAACATAATGAAATGGCTCAATGAAAAACAATGATACTGGAGTCTATGACTACAGCAGTGGAAAATGGGTAAAATTCTATCAGTCTAGAATTTTCTTTAGCCAATCAGTTCAATTTAAGCGTGTATAGCTTGTCAGGTTTCACCTGAATTATGTCTGCTGAACCGTGTGAGGGGGCAGTGAAACACACTGTCCGTTATTATTGTTCTCATACTGCACCATGTCCAGAAATAAATAACCACATTTATGAGGTCAATCACCTGCACATGGCTCAGTACATCTAATTGCAGATGACAACTGTAACCTACTGCAGTCCCAGCAGGGGGGGATTTTAATGTGATCTGGTCAGATGAAAATAGATTTGGGGTGTGATGTTGGTGCATACACTAGTGTTCAGAAATTTGGAATCACTCGCCATACTAATATTTTTATTTTATATGAATTACATTGTAAAAACCTACTCTGACAAATACACATATATACAATAACTTACAGGCAGCAGAGGTGCCAAATAGTTATTGTAATTAATGTTTAAAGCACTCACACTATGATGTATGTTTACAATAATGACATATTGTATTGCATTTTAACTGCATTTTTACAATACTACATATTGACAGCAGTATAATACTGTAACAAGCAATATAAATGATCATATAATATCTGTTTTGTGGAATTCTCCTTATAGATGTATTCACTTTTTTGTCCAACATGTGTTTGGTGTAACATAGTGTAAGAAAGTAGAAAGTGATGATATATGTTTAACAGTGATGTGATGAGGTGTGATCACACTTTTTTTTGTTTATTAACACCACATTTCCTGCAACTTGCCTGCTAATTCACATTGCAACAAGTACACAGAAGCCAGCAAACAAAATATATACACCAAAACCTAAATAGTGTTAACATTGATAAAAGCATCAAAATGTATGTAAACACCGTAATCCTACCCAGCAACACTCTTAAAAATAAATGTTTCCAAATGAAGGTTTTATACCTTTAAAAGTGTTCCTCACACTCACACATCTTGCTTACAGGCAGCTTCATAATTATTGGGATTTTGAAAATGATGGGTAAAAAACCCTTTATGGTTAATTAGTTCAATCTCACACTTAAAATGTGGAAGAAATCTAACATTTAATTGAAGTAAGTTTGAGTCTAAGAAAACACTGTTCACAAAGTCTTTACAACGCTGAACCTGCTTCGAAAAAGTGGATTTTACCACATTGTGAAGAGGGATGTATCTTCATTGATCATGGCTGGAGATTTGCAGAAGATAATTTACGTCATCACGTCTCCAAAAGTACAATTAGATGCCATCTCCTTGACAATGAAGAAGGCTTTTTCTTTCATCTAATCATACACGTGAACACCCGAAGTTTGTTAGGAACTACTGAAACTTTGACAGGAACTAAGTTCTGTGATCAAGTTAGATGAGAGAAAACCAGTTTTTTGCAAACACCTTAGGTGGCTTTGGTGTAAAAGGATGAATTATCATACACAAAGGAGCCACATGTATGGTGAAGAATATGTATTTTGGGGCTGAAAAGGTCCTGGGAACCTTGTTAGGAACCATGACATCATGACATAATGTACCAGGATATTTCTAAGGAAAATCTGTCTGCCTCTGCCAAAAAGCTGAAATTGGGTCAGAATGGATCTTAAAGCAAGACAATGTTGCAAAACATACATCTGAAACCGATTCTTATATTTTGTTTTTTTTATATATTTATTTTTTTCAGAAAACAAATAGAAATTAAGCACAATTTTTTTCCTGTAGCAAATATGTTAACTTTTTTCATTTAGAAAATTAACAAAATGTAATTTGATGAGGGTTTTCAAACTGTATATACATGTCCACACCTGGGCCAGCTGCACACTGTTATGCTGTATTTATATGTTTGCATTGAAAAAATGTCATTCCATACCTGATAGCGGTATGCGGCCAACGGCGGCATGAGGCCACACAAACATTGGCATAGTGAATGCCGAGCCAGTAAAAATGGATGATTATCAGAGGAGAACTTCAGCAGTTTAGATTGTTTATTTAAGGTGGAACTTGCAGGAAGACTGTTGTTGTTTTATAATACTGGAAACGTCTTGAATTCAACAAGAAATTTGGCATCCATGGCTCCCCAAACAATCAACATTTGGTTTATTCCGCCACTGTGGTCAACGACAAAATTTGGGAAAATGAAACTCGTTCACTCGCTGCTGTGGTCTGCAGACCGTTGCTGCCTGTGGTGGCAAAATTTTCCATCAAGGCTTCAATGAAAATAGTGGAACAAACGGTTTGCCATCGATCATCTACTGCAAACATGTGAAAACTGCACTGCTGTTTATATCATATTCTGAAGGGCAGTAGGATCTCCTCCATTTACATGGAGCTGCCCTGGCTCTGTGTAACACAACTCTTGGAAACTGAATAGCTTTAATTTACTGTTATCCCAATTCATACTTAAATAACATAGAACAGGCCGAAGGGAAAGCATGCGTCTATCAGTAAGACAAAACATTTTAATGAAAACATTTATGGCTTATTTTGTTGTTGCTTTTTATCACTCAGCGTGAATCTTTGATCTGAGGCTGCACACTGATTGTACTGTCTAGATGTCTGTTGTCGGAATAAGTCTAGGATGTTTTTGTCTCTGTGTTGCATAATACATCAAAATCTGCATGCGTGGCCCAAGCCTATGCGGACATTAAACGCCTGATCATTCCATGTTATTCTTATCGAGATGTAAATACTTTTCAAGGCAGAAAAAAGATTTAAAAATGAGCCTGTTTATTCAACTCAAATTTCCATGACATTAATGCTGTGGCATCGGCACCCCGATTCTAAACTCATTTCACACGGATCTGCTGCTGTTTTCAGCAGCACACTAGTGACACACACTCACACTGTTCCATGAATATCTTTATCACATCAGTGTGCTGTAACCGTGGGAAGGGAAAGAGAAAATGTGGATGCATGCTCAACACACATGCACACACAATAAACTGAAGGTGCTATTTGGCACACTAAATCCGTCATCTCCGCCCTTCTTTGCTCTGTGAAGAGAGCTGAGAGACACTAATGATTTTTCAAGGGGTAATTATATTTCAGTGTGTTAAAAGAAGAACATATTGATTGGGTTACAGAGCTGTATTGTGATTTGCAGCTATGAGGTAGCTACACTTTTACTTTTTATTAAGGAAAACTGCAGAGGAGAAATTGTGTTAAATAAATCGGTTTCACATTATCACACATCTGCCAAATATAAATACACTGACAAATCTGAAAGCTTGGAAGTGCACAATAGCTCCACGTCTGTATTAGAGAATGCTGAGTCTTAGGATAGGAGTTAATCTAACTTACTCATCAGAGTGATAATAGGATGAACTGAAATAAAGACCCAGTTATTGTGCAAATCTCCACACAAGGTCACAGTCACTTTTAGGATTCTGACATTGTTTGAAATATTATGGCATAGGTATTAATTTTTTGTAACACTTCATTTCATGGCTAGCCACATAGGGACTTTATAACACATGCATAAGCAGTGAACACTATATTTACAAGGCAATACTTGAATATTTGTACGAATGTGTACTTCAACTAGTAAAACTGTCAAATACAGGAAAGTGGCAGTATTTGTAAGAAATTAAATGACTGTAATTTTACAGATTTTTACCGTCATTGAGAAAACATACTTTTACTGTTAATTAATTTGTCAGGCATAAAGGCTTCTCTTTTGTCAGTTTTGATGTCATTTCACCCCAGAAACATCTTACAGAAACAATCCTTTGTAGTGTCTTTTAAGGTTTATAAAAGAAAATTGCAGAGATGCAGGCAAAACCTGTTTTGCTGTTACCCTGCTTTAGTAAATTGAATGTTAAATTGAGGCACGTTGTGGATACATATTGTGGTCACATCAAGCCATAGTTTACGCCACTCCTAGGCTTGTACATACATCTCTCTGTCTGTATTTGTACTTGACTGCAAAAACACAATATTATGTGCGTTTAAATGTACTTAAGTATCAAAAGTATGTACTGTGAGTTATTACAGGACTCAAATATATAGAACTGATATATTGGGTTCTTAACTAGACAACCAAATTCTGTCACTTGAGAATGATGCTTCATAACAGTGGTATAAATGTGATAAAGATATGTTGCTCTAGCTTAAGTCCCTCTATATTAATACAATATTTACTTCATAAAAGATCTTGTGATTGCTCACATAAGCTGTTCAGGAATATTAAAGGAATTTATTGTTGTGTAATGTGTTCAGTGCTGTGTTGTACATTGTTATATGCAGTATTGTGTGTGCATGTGCTGGAGGCTACCTATTTTTGTTTTTCCTTACATGGTCATGTCTGTCACACCTGTCATTTGTCATGTATAAGCTGGGTCTAATTTTGGCATCAGTCCAGCTATAAAACTGTGTCAGTCCATTGTTTTATGGGCTGGCAAGGTGTCTGGTACCTATGCACAAGAAATAAACTTCAATTCTCCAGACATTCTCTGGTTTGGGATGGGGTTTGGATTCCTTGTTATTAAAGTATTGCTGTAGAAATATGTTATTCTATGCTTACGTATGCATTTATGTAAAAGTGTGTAGACTACAAATAAAGTGTTACTAAATTTTTGTAACTCACTTGCCTTTATAACTTTCTGGTACTTTACTTTCTGGTAAATAAAAAATGTTTGTTTTCTATGTCACAGCTCAGTGCAGTAAATGTACAGAAATGTGTTAAATTTAGTTTTTATGCTCATCTACTTCCACTCTAATGAATTTTAATGCTTTTTTAGCTCCAGAAGGGAGCAGTAGCACTGAAGCAGTAAGAGGCTTCCCATGGTAATCTGTTGTCTGCTGTGCATGCTGTCAGTCAGAGCAGAAACGGATCAAGACTGAGGAACCTAGTCCTCTTCTAATCTGCAAAGTCATTTGTTTGTGTTCGACTATAAGATGTGGCTGCCGCTGGCTTGTACTCGAATATGCCCCGGATTTGGTTCCTGGCAGAAGATTCTCTGGAGAACATGCAGTATTGTGAGCAAATTTGGCTTAAACTCTAGACAAGAGAGTGTCTTGTTTCCGAATGTTATCAGGATTGCGCAGCTCACGCCAGCAAACCATGCAGTAAAAAAGCTCACATTTGAGGGCCAGAGTTTTAAAAGGGAAAATAGTGAATGTAGAGTCTGATTAGGGGGGCTAACATTGATTACTCTCTTTCAGGTGCTGATAGCTTTCTGACAAAAAAACATCGCCTCATCTATTCCTAGCTTTAGAATGAGATGTTGATTTTAGCTAATTGGGTATTCACCATAATTTCCTTTAATGCATAAAAATTCAGTCCAATTTCTGCTCTAATGATTCTTCATTTCTCATTTTCAGCAAATGGTTTTCAAATTCTTAATCAGTCCTTGTGAATATTATCTTTTTTTTTCAGCGAATTATCAGAACCTGCGCTTCCACTGAAAAGTTCTTCAAAGGTGAGGACCTCAAAGACTCAAAGCTCTGTTCAGAGATTGGAGCTGTACTGTTTGGCCAAGTGCAGCAAAAATGGAGAAATGAAACAGATTGAAGGCACTGAAGCATCATCAGTGCTATAGGTCACATTTTGAAGCACTAAGATGAGTAGGACTTACAGTATGGTGCAAAAGTCTATTTAATTTCCAGTCAAAATGGTCATGAAGTAAATCATTTTTCAGTATTTCAAAAGCAGGGGACGTATATTTCACAGAAAATTACACAGAATCCTTCAAAACTATCATCAAATCTACATACCATATAAAAACAGGAGCCTCCTAACAGCTGTGCAAGACCTGGTAGACCACCGAAACTGTCACCATCAGAAACCATCCTTAAAGTTTTCATCTTTGAGAGAGAAGAAAATCAAGCTTCAGACTTGCTTTGCAGATCTGAAAGAATCCACAGGTGTTTGTGTCCATCCTTCCACTGTGAGTCTGAAAACTCAATGAGTCTGAAATGATGTGTAGCTGTCAAGAAGCTGTTACTGAGAAAAGCAAATAGACTAAAAAGAACAACACTTGCAGTAAAACAAAAAACATAAATGGAGAAAAAATTTATTGACTACTCAGTCTTAATTTGTAATTGGGCCTACTTGGATTGTGTGAAGTAGAAAACGCAACCAACTTCTAAAACTGAACTTTGGGAAAAAAAATATCCCTGCAGGATTCTTTAAAAAACTGAAAGCAAGTCTCCCAAAAAGGATGGAAGCTGTAATAAAAGCACTGTGAAATATATTGATGTTATATTTAGCTCTTGATGCTTCTGTGTAATTTTATGTTAAATTTGTTTTCAGCTTTTCTGTCACTGAAAAAAGGATAACTTGTACTTTATGGCCATTTTCATTGGGAATTAAATAAATAAAGGGTGGACTGTGACTTTTGCCTACCTATGCTCCACTTAAGAATGTGTTCTTTTGTATCTGTTGCAAAGTTGGATAAGCATTAGGCAGAGATCTAGAGATTTCTAGAGAAATCTACTGCGTCAAAATTGTTCACCATTGTAGTACTACGAACCAGATGACCTTATGTTAAAGTGTCCTAATGTTAAATTTGAGCAAAATTTGTTTTGGGTGCTAGTTTTTCCTTACAAGGCCCTGCATGTATCTCTCATCACTGCACGACTTTTGTGTTGTTTGGGTTGGTGGCATTGTGTTGTGCATCACGGTGTCAACAAAACTCATAGCTAATGTCAGTATTCATCAGCGGAGCTGCGATAGATGACAATTGCACCTCACTGTCCTACCCCATAAACTGGTGAGCAGAGTAGGAAGTAGTTTGTTGCTGACACCGTCAATTTCCAATCTCCCTGGGCTCTTCTGCTTTGGCGCCAGTGTTATATCCGATTCAGTTCCACCTCAAATTCATGTTCCCTTTGACAAATCAGGTCCGCTGGAGCGTGCATTAACTTAACAGAAAACAACACCAAGCAACACTGGAACTACGGAAAGCGAAAAGCTTCAAAAAAAGATTTAATGGCCACATGTTTTCACCCAGTCCCCAAAATAAATTCACCCAAGATAACATGGCGTAATTGAGATTCTGTGATAAATATTATTTTTAATTAGTGTAACCATACTGATAAATATTTTTTGTATTGTTTGTCGCCATTTGGGGAATGCAGCTGCTGTATAAACCTTTTTTGAAACTTTTTCGCTTTTCGTAGTTCCAGTTTTGAATGGCTGTAGCTACAGGCTAGTAACTACAAAAGCACGTTAGCTCATGTGCATTGGCCTCAGTTGAGAATACGGTTTTCACAGAAAACACGGAAGTAATCCTGGAGTAATAGTTTATAATAAAATACATTTAATGCCAAAACTTTATAACAAACTATCACAAAACAATGTCTCAGCTCTCAAGCAATGCATTTATAATCATTTTGTGGTTATACAAAATACCACTTAATGGGATGTAGCTTTTAGAGCCATTAAATGCTTTGGACATCTGGTTCCTACTACAATTGTGAATAATTCTGACTCTGTAAATTTCTCTAGAACGGCATGTTTCACACCAAACCGTTCTGAATGATTTTGGAGTTCCCCTTTAAGCATTACTCCACCAGTTTGCATTGTTTTCTATGTAGCTACTGGATCTGTGAATGGAGTATGTATAGGTCAACTGCCCATTGAATGCCTAAGTTTAAGTATTAAACACACTTTTGTATTAATTTTTGTAGTCATCCACATGTTCAGAGATAATTTAGTGGATTTCATCTAAAGCAAGCACAGATGAAAAAAAGAAGTTTTCACAACGTATCTTGTTTCCAGTGAAAAGTGACACATTCTAATTAAGTTAGCTATTCCTCATTTACCATGAGCAGTCATCACTTGCTGGGATGAAACCTGTTTTTCGCTCTCATTAGAACCTCTTTGTGATTGCTTTTGCCTGCAGCCTGTGCTGCTTAAATTGAAAAAGGTGCATCTTAAAACATGAACACTTGAGTGTGGAACATTTTGTTCAAGCCAACGAGGGCATATCTTATAGACATATTACAGGCACTTCCATTATACATAGCTAACTGTTAAATCAGCAGTCAGTACACACATATATATATATATATATATATATATATATATATATATATATATAGCAGAATTTGCTCAGAAACACATTATTTAAAGCTTTCTGGCCTTCTTGAAGTCCTAGATACCTCACTGACTGAATAAGAGCAGTAGTCTAACCGGGTTTCAGTCAGTTGTTAGAAATAGAAAATAGTGGCAGCAGCTCTGTGCCAGAGCTCTTTAGTGAAAGAGTTATGGTAAAAGTGCTACATTTAAGGTAAAATACATGTTAGCATCTGTTACAGGCTTCAAGTAAGGCAGATGAAATGTTTTATACTTTTAGTGAAGCTAGTAGTTTGAAGAAAGTGTCTTTGATGCTCCCAGCCATCAATCTGTTAAATTCAGTCAGTGAATGATGTAGCATTAGAGTTTTCCTGGCAGAACTTTCGCTAAAGCTTCCATTAATACTCATAATAATAGTTACTTTTTTCATTGTTAGATTTTGGTTGGAAACACACACACACACACGCGCACACACACACACACACACACACACGCACACACACACACACACACACGCACACACACACACACACACACACACATTATCTAAGGCACTTATCCTCCTCCAGGACAAGAGTTCCTGGAGACTATCCCAGCAGTCATGGGGCAGAAGGCAGGAAACACCATGTACAGGCTACCAGTTCATCACAGGACTGGTTGGAAACAAAAATGTTAAAATCTTGAAATGCCCAACAGAAAATGTATTCAATCAACTTTTATTTTATTGTGTGGTTTAGGTACAGCCAAGTGAGATCTCCCATTGGTTAGGCCTTCAGGAAGTGGATAGGCCTTAAATGTTAAATTAACTACCGGTTTCATCACTTTAGGCTTCTGGGAAGTCCTAGATATGTCACTGAGTCACTGACTGTGAATATGTGACTGGTAGTCTGACCAGTTTGTTGTTTGAAATCCACTGATATACTGATATATCTATACACACACACACATACTGATATATCTATACACACACACACACACACACACACATATATATATATATATATATATATATATATGTATCTGTAGTGACTATAGTTAAGTGCTGCTAAAAGGCTCATGTGGTGTGTAGTATTGAGGTTCTTATGTAAGACAGCTTCAGATGAAGAGCTACCATTTTTGGTCTAGAGCCCAAAGCAAATGCCCGGCCCCAGCTCAGCAAAAGCGGTGCAAGGCAATAGAGACAGGTGGAAGTCAAAATGAACCACGCAAACCATCTCTTATCTTCCTACACCAGCTCGCTCATGACTCTCTACCCCCTTCACAGAGGATTTTCCTGGGGAAATTTGACGGCTGTATTGTGCCAAAGCTGCCTTTGGAGAAATGAGGGGGGCTCTATGCTGATGATAATCTTGATAAATACCGTAAGACGTCTTTATCTGAGATTAGATCATATCACATGTCATACGACAGCACTCCTTTCATGCCTCCTATATGGAGCAGGAATGGTAGAGAGAGAGAGGCTGATGGCTGCTTTGTCTTGCCGCAGTGCTGACGGTCATATAATTAGTGCAATTACTCCAGCCCACTCACGCTAACTGAACCTACTTACACTCCCCCCTGCACTTAGAGCTATTGTGAGAACAAAAGCGCTCTGATTATAATGCCTAGTGGTGTGGCAACAAGCTGTTACAAAACAACAACAACTAATCGCATGCTGTGAATGTCAAAAAAAGATCAATCCAATGGGTAAATGTCCCAGGGTGGAAAAGCACTTATTGGTGGGGAACATTTGGTTGTATTCACAAAACCTCTCAAACAAGGCAGCAAGGCCTTTTATAAGCAATATGCAATGCCAGAAATAGTTCTTTCAATATTTCATTCTCACCTAATTATAAGCTACATAATACTTGGCTGGATGGAAAAAAGGTGTTTCGATTCAGAGTCGATAACATGTTAAGCCTGGATCCTACCAGCCAGAACTGAGAGTTCTAATGACTATGTCCGCTGCCTCCTCCAGCTTTAAATGAAAGTCCGAGGTGCTCCAGAGCTGTAGTTTGAGCTCATTGATCCACTCTCCATAACGCTGACCTTTAGGGAGATGGAAGCCCAGTCCAGCTGCAGTGCTCTGTCTCAGACATTTGAGTCCATCAAATGACTGGACCAAAAGTCAACGTGGGTTAGTGATAGAATTTTCAGATTTAAAGAGATAAACATGAGACGTGATGCAGCAGGTGCTGGCATTACTGCTGTTCTCTACAAAATGCCCCATAAGCTGGTGACAGTTGCTTCCACTGGCTTCCACTCTTCACTCTTATAATCTCTTATATATAAGCCTTGGGATACAATAAGAGATTTTAAGGGAATTATTTAAAAAAGAATAAGAAAGATGCACAGAAATTCATAGGTCAACAATAGATGCACCTTTGATGTGAACATGGACCTGATACAAAGTTTACTTAGTGGGACACATTTTTATCCTGTATGGCTAATTCTTTTTGTGTCATTGATGCTCTGAAATAACAAAGCTGAAGTGATTTTTCCTTATTGTATTAACAACGCATTAAATTATTAATGCAACATTTTTTTAACACTTCAAATCATTTGTAGCTCTGCCCTGAAGCTCAGCTACTCATGTGCTGTTGCCATGACTCTGTCACTGTAGCCATCTTGTTTAAATACAAAGCTCCATTAATGGCTTCATGATAAGTTATTTTTAGCTACTTCCATGCTGTCATTTATCATAAACATAGCACAGATTTCAGTAACTTTAGCACTGGAGGATCCCTTCAGCAGACTGCACTGGACAGTGCTAACATGTGAACTATGGATAAACGTATGAATAGAAAACTAACAATAAGCACTAGTTAAGTGGAATACTTAATTATTTCAACCTTTTGACAGCCTAATTTTATATTATACTATTATGCTCTAAACCCTCTGCTGCTATGCTTCATACACTCATACCAGCACAACACTCTTTAATTTGGCATTATATCACTACTAACATCTGGTGGTGGTGGTCCTTTGGTAGTCCCTTTCCATTGATAGATGCTGATAAGTTGTGCAATAAAAGATGGGCTACAGCCAGTAAATGTAAACAGACAAAATGTGCCCACAATGGCCCCAAAAGGTATTTGCGCCGTATGTAAAAATGCATTTGTTCATTGCGTTAGGAGACAAAATGTCAAGTGGCATTTATTTTTAACAGACTGATCCAAGATGATAATTTCCTTTTTGGCAAAGGTGGCTGGTGTGTTTTTTGGTGTATTGTCGTTTGAGCAGTTTCTCTGCAGACTTCTTCAAGTTTGCATCTAAAATGACTTTGTACATGCCTGACTTCATGATCCCATGAACACAAGCTCTGTAAGAAAAAGAGCCCCAGACTTCGGTGTTTCCATTTGTTGTTCTGAGAACAAAGTATTAGAACAGTGTTTCAAATAATTGCCTCTTCTGGCGTAGGCACAACACCTGACCTGTTTGCATTGAAATGCACCACCCTGTGTAACCTTAATGAAGACCTTGGGGTGCTTTGAGCAGGTCGAGACATTTTAGGGATGCAGTTACAGAAAAGATTTTGGTGTCTTTTGACTTCTAGTGGTGGCTTTTAGCAAAGTTAACATCATTGCGTACTGCTGACATTCTATTACATATAAAACAGGGGTGCTATCAGAAATTAGCATTATCATAGAGATGATATTTTTGTTTTCTGACAGAGTTTTGACATTTATAGACCAAACTGAAGCTTAGCTGTAATAGTCTAATTGTCACAGTTCACCACTGACCACCCTTCATTTATTTATTTTCCAGTCACAATTGGGATTATTTGGGATTAGAATATATAAGTGTACGCAAGTGTTTCTGATAAAATAGCTCAAAATGGCCAATGAATGCATGAATACCTAATAAACTGTCAACTTAGTGTTTATTATGATTAGAAGGGCCTTCTCTAATTTCTGCTTATCTTATAGGTAGCAATAATGTTGCAATGCATACAATTCAGCAATTAATAGAGTTTTTGTATTCATCTGTTTTTTGTTCATGTGTTTTTTTCTTAAAGACTTAAAGACTTAAGGACTATGGACAAATGCTGTTTACCTTGGGAATATTGTGTGCATTCACTAGATTATTTGCAATAACATATTTGACATGTTTGTATTTTTACCATGTATTTCAGAGAATGCTGCAGTTAGTGTCTGTCACTAAGAAACAAATAAGCTTCTCCTGCATTCAGTCTTCGGCTGAGTGAAAAGAGAGAGTGAGCGAGAGAGAGGGAGAGAAAAATAGTCCCAGGGGACAGGACCTGTTATGATAGAGGTATTTACGAGCACGCACTGAGTTGTGGTGGTGCAGTGGAGGAGAGTGACAGTGACGGACGACTGAGCCGATAGCTGCGTGCAGTCCAGGCGCCGGCTGGCTCGTTTGAATGGAGATGGCTTCCTTTATTGTGAGAGGGTTAAAGGCTGAGCTCTTGTGGAGGCCCATCGCTCGCTGGCTCGACTCATGTTTTATAGCGAGCAGCAGAACAAAGACACTGTCAGCAAAGGCAGAGAAAGCAGGCCTAATATGAGGCTGGGGCCATAAATGCAGTATGACAGGTGCCAGGCCCAGACAGATCCGGGGAAGGTTCCTCTCCACTTTGAGCCGGGGTGTCCTGGCGCATGACAAACACTTTTGGCTGGCAATCAGCATCGGTTTGAGAGATGTGCTGAAGGATTTGCTTCCAAGAATAGGGAGATGTCTTCTTGTGGTGTGTGTGTCTGTGAATGTGTATGAGAGGAAGCTATATATCTATATAAACTTGTACCTCAACTTTTTTTGTTTCATTTTTCATATGACAGTAACAATAACTCAGGCTACCTTTTACATTGTGTGAAACTTTCATGACACACGAACCAATGGAGACACTCCATAAATTAATTACAATTAAATGCCTTTAGATTGACTTTACATTTTCATTCTAAGTCAAGAAAACTTTCCATTTTTAAACATAAGGTTTTACTTGACAACAATGATATTGTATCATCCCACCGCTGTACGAGGCTCAGAATCCGTGACCATGCAAAGGCTCATGGGAGGCATGCGCTCCCCATGAAAAGGGACATTTATGTTGTTAATGTTGTTGTTTGTTAGTTTAAAGGCACTTCGCCCAGCAGAACCATGCCGCAATATATGTATATGGCCTTTACATACAGTACTATGCAAAAGTTAGAGATTCCATCCTCAATTTATTAAATTTCCAATCAAAATAGCCATTAAGTACAAGTTGTTCAATCAAAGGAAATAAAATAAAAGACAAACAAACAAACAAAAACAACAGCAGTTTCCAAAACTGGAGTTCAAAAAATTATTAAAAGAAGAAAATAAGAGAAAATGAGGCTCCTAACAACCATGCAAGACCTGGTTGACCACCAAAACTGTCACCATCAGATAAACAGTGCTTAGAACTTTCATCTTTGAGAGAGAGAAGAAAATCAAGCCTCACTCTTGCTTTGGATCTGAAACAAATCCCCAGGTTTTTCTGTCCTTCTTTCCACTGTGAAAATATGAATGCAATAGGTCTGAAAGGATACATATTGTGTGTGTGTGTATATATATATATATATATATATATATACACAACCCCATTTCCAAAAAAGTTGGGACGCTGCCCAAAATGTAAATAAAAACAAAATGCAATGATGTGCAGATCATTTAAACCCTATTTTTCATTGAAAATAGTACAAATACAAACTTTTGAATGTTGTCTTTGTACTATTTTTGAATGAACAGAGAAATTTTATTGTTTTTTGAAAAATATATGCCCATTTTGGCAAGAAAAGCCTGGTTAGAATTGTGTAATGCTGAAAAAAAACATGATTGGGTATAAAAAGTGTAGTTTTTCAGAAGTAAAGATGAGGAGGGGTTCACCACTCTGTGAAAGACTGTGTGGGCAAATAGTACAACAATTCAAGAATAACATATCTCAATGTAAAATCGCAAATAACATTTGCTTTTCATCATCTATGGTACATATTAACATTAAAAGATTCAGAGAATCCAGAGAAATCTCTGCATTCAAGGGACAAGGCCAAAAACCAGTATTTGCTGGCCGTGCTCTTTGGGCCCTCAGGCAGCATTGCATTAAAACCAGACATGATTCTGTAGAGGAAATCACTGCATGGGCCCAGAAACACTTTTGAAAAACACTGTCTGCGAAAACAGTTACTGCATCCACAAATGCTAATTAAAACTTTAAAACGCAAAGAAGAAACCATATATAAACAGGATCCAGAAATGCTGCCTTCTCTGAACCCAAGCTCATTTGAAATGGACTGAGCTGAAGTGGAAAAGTGTCCTGTGGTCTGACGAATCAACATTCTTTTTGGAAATCATGGACACTGTGTCCTCTGGGCTAAAGACCACTCAGCTTGTTATCAGTGCACAGTTCAAAAGCCAGTATTCATGATGGTATAGGGGTGCATAAGGGCACATGGCATGGGTGACATGCACATCTGCGAAGGTACCATTAATGCTGAATGATACATACATGTTTTGGCAACATATGCTGCTATTTCAGCGAGACAATGCCAAACCACATTCTGCATGTATTACAACAGCAATGCTCCGTATTGAAGAGTCCGGGTGCTAAACTGGCCTGGCTGCAATTTAGACCTGTTAACACTGAAAACATTTGGTGCATTATGAAATGAAAAATACAACAAAGGCGACCCTGAACTGTTGGGCAGATGAAATCCTATCTTAAGCAAGAATGGGAGAACATTTCACTTTAAAATCTAGTCGGTCTCCTCAGTTCCCAAATGCTTACAGAGTGTTGTTAAAAGAAGAAATTTTGAAATGTGTTGTTGGCATCAAATTCAAAATGGGCATATATTTTTCAAAAAAACAATAAAATATATCTGTCTCAACATTTGATATGTTGTCTTTGTAGTATTTTCATTTAAATATAGGGTTTACATGATTTGCATTTTACATTCTGCACAGCATACAACCCATTTTTCAAAAAAGTTGGATGCACACACACATATCTATCTATCTATCTATCTATCTATCTATCTATCTATCTATCTATCTATCTATCTATCTCTATGTATATATATATATATATATATATATATATATATATATATATATATATATACAGAGAGAGAGAGAGAGAGAGAGAGAGGCAATATTCATAGACAAACAGATTTTGTCTTGAGGCAGGCAACACAAATCATTTAACAACTGTTTATTTCTTTTTAAAATCAGTCAACTAAACAATGAAGCTT